>NC_072437.2:71677500-72890000 GCF_028878055.3 Symphalangus syndactylus
CTGCAGGCAGTTACAATGAGTGTCAGTACCAAAGTCCTTAGCTTGCATCATCAAGTTGCTCAATAAATCCTTACAAGTGTTGAGGTTTTGCTCTGATGTAGGAGCTCAAACAGAGGATGAGCTCAGTGGTTCATGGCTGTAATCCCAACACTTTCGGAGGCCAAGGCTGGGGGATTAATTGAGGCCAGGAGTTTAAGACCAGCCTGCACAACATAGCGAAAACATTTTTTTAAAAAATTAGCCAGGCACGCTGGCATGCACCTGTAGTTCTCACTACTCAGGAGGCAGAGGCAGGAAAATTGCTTGAGCCCAGGAGTTCAAGGCTGCAATGAGCTATGATTGCACCATTGCACTTCAGCCTGGGCAACAGAGGGATACCTCAGCTCTATTAAAACCAAAAAAAAAAAAAAAAAGAAAAAGAAAAAGAACTCAGACAGAGGCTGTGTCTTCTTCATGCTTCAAATTGCTTCAGTGCCAGGCTGGCCGGAGGTCCAGCAGCATCAGCGTCACTGCAGAATTGCTAGAAACGCAAAGTCAGGGCTCCACCTCACGACTCCTGGAACAGGGTCCATATTCTCACAAGATCCTCAGGGGTATGTGGGGATGTTGAAATTTGAGCCTCACTGCTCTAAAGTAGACAAACAGGATGCAGATTTTGGGAGCCACCTGGCAAATCCCAGAGACACGACTCCACCTGTCATCCCTTGAGCCAAGAACCAGCAGAAGTTATGGAGTGCTTATGGCAGCTTCCCCACCCACTCCTTTGCTAGTCCCAGTTTTCACAGGGCAGAGAGATGCTCCCCAGGTTGCCAGCATACTCCAGGGCTCAGACTGGAGAGAAAGTAGAATGAGAGGTGGCTCTCAAAGGTTTGCAAAGTCTTCTCAGGCTGAGCAATGAAGTGTGCCTTCTTCCTGTATCTTCCACAAACCCACATACAGTTAAGAAGTTGAAGAAAAAAAGAGGAACAAGGGACAGTTGAAGCAAGCCTACTGAAGTGTCCAATGAGATATAGTTTTAGGTTTCTGGATAGAGGTCAAAAGGAGTCTGATGAACCTGAACATCATTGATTAAATAATTCACTCATTCACTTGATATTAATCAAGTAGCTACCCTGTGGGAGGCCATGTTTCAGGTGCTGTTGTGCCAGCACCATCCCTGATAGAAGGCTGGACATCCCCAACATGAAAACAGGGTCCCCAGAGCCACCTCCTGCCACACAGAGTTTCCCTCCAAATCAGAATCCCCTCAGGAAAGACTGGGCAAGGTACAATAGGCTGTTTCTCCCAGCAAGGTCAAGAAGTCATCGGGGTGACTGGTTTTCAAAGCAGAGCCTGATCCACCCCTGGGGAAATGCCCTTGTTGTCTGCTGCTATCTGTTTAAAAGGTGGCTCCTTAAAGGGTTAACATCATCCTCAATGCTACTCTCAGATCCTACGCAGAAAGAGTATTTAAAGCACATCTCCTCCACTGCTATTTATCCACACGCATTCCCCACCCTAGCCTAATCACATCACTACTTCAGTCTATTAATAAAAAGGTTGGTGTAACAAATGGCTATTTAAAGTCCTCCTTCAGGAGCAGACGCCTCTTTGCCCTACAGACTCCTTGAAAGTAGGCACCTGTCTGAGCCCCCCGGTCGGCCTGCCAGTTTGTCTTGTTCATTATTTCTTAGTTCAGGGAATTACCTTATTTCATGAGGCAAGAAAAATTCCTGGCACTCTCTCTCATTATTAAGAATGATTTCTTTTTATCCTTAATCCCAACGCCCAGTCAGTTGCCCATGGCAGGAGCCAATGTGTGTGCATACCTGAGATAAGGGCCAGTCCTCTTGGCCTTTTTATTAGGACATTATGTTAGATGCCTCTTCTCCCTTCAGTGCTTCGATGTAATTTCATTCCATGTGAATGGGGGTGGTTCTCCAGAAACCCCAGCCCTAGTGAGACACACATTCAGATTTTATGAGGTAGGTGCTGAATTCGGCTCATTCCCACTGGGACAGGGATTCAAGGGCAGCCTTTCAGAGCACATGGCTTTCTCTTTATGTTGCACAGGTTACAATGCAGACTGCATGGACCACAGTCTTCAGAGCAGGATTTTCCTCCAATCTGAATAGGCATATTTGCAATCATTTCCAAATGATACTGTAGAAATTACATATTTATCAAATAATCCCGCTTGGTTGGTTGTACCTATTTGTACATCCTGAAATCATTTCTGTAACAACATGGAAAAGGGAAGGCTCCTCTTTGGACTATGAGAACTAGGAATTCATTTCTATTCTATTAAGAGTTTCCAAACTAAATTTTTTTCTTTCCTATATCAAATAAAGTGATTTTTGTGATCATTTTCATGTAAACAATTTGCATAACAAGAGCCAACATTTAAACACTGTGTCTGTGCAGTTGTCTCCTGGCATAGACCGAGAATGTATGAACTCAAGATGTTTGCCCCTCTGTCATTCTATGATGTGAGTGGACAAGGTTGGGATGGAGACTGGAAGTAGAATTTTCCAGAAGGTGTTGCATATAAATGTGGAAGTATATATATATCCTCATTATAATGGGTGAATTTTATAGCTATGTCTACATGTGCAAATTAGTCTATTTTAAAGTGCTATACTATTACCAACATAAGGCAGCCGGAGTGGTGATGAGTCCCAAGATTAATTAAAAGGAACTGGCTATTTAAGAAAGTAAAATAACTGTATCTAAGTTGGAGAAAGATGAGTTTGGAAGCAGACAAACGAGTGAACCAAGAGAGAAATGGCTGCTGGCTCTCTGCCTGCAAGTCTTTAGAGGATGTGAGTGCTACTGAGGAAAAAGGGGACTGTTGTTTCTCATGGCACCAGGAGGCTGTGACTCGGAGAAAAGAATGAGATTAAAACTTTAAAAGCAAAGATAAACCTTCAGCTCCAGAAGAATGTTTCCTAGAGATTGCTCTAAGCTAAAGAAAATTATCCCAAGGAAGAATACTCATAGGATTGTAAAGGGAAAGTCTTAGAAAACCTGAACTCATGTGTCTCAAGCAAAGGACTTGATGTCCCAGTAAGATGTGTATTGCCCTGAATTTCCACTTTCTGCCTAATGTGAGGCTCCTGGACATGGAAGAGAATCACGTGCTGCCATGCCTCTACCCCAGTGTGTCATAACATGGCCCAAATGCTGCCCAGCCTCCCACATCTGTGCAGCTCAGAACTGCAGCGGGTCTGTGTGTGAGCATTGGCACTAACCCAGCAGGCTCCAGCCTTGAGGATGTTTCTCAGGATGTGCAGCCACCAAAGAGGCCCCATGAGAGGATGATTCCCTATACCCCTGAGTACCTTCGCCCTAGAGAGCCCTGTTGTCCCATCTGTCAGTAGGGAAACGAGTGCTCTCTACCTCAGTACCTTGCCTGTGCACAGGAGCTACCTGTGATGGGCTCTGTGACAGACAGCAGAAACACGGCTCTGATCATCAGACAGCCGCCTCAGTGGTTCTTGAGCTGAGAACACAGCCACTGCTTGGTAAGCACTGAAGATACCACAAGCAATGCAGACTTCACTGCCGCATTAGCTGCCTCTGACCAGTTTTCTCAAGGTAACTGTACCAAGAATAGGAGGACCCTATTCACCTAAATCCATGCATTTTTGCAACTGCTTCTCCCACCTGGAACTGCAAAAGAAGCAAAGGTCCAGGGAGAAGCATCCAATGCATAATCCTTCTCTAGTGACCCGTAAGGAAGCGGAAGCCATGGGGCTTACAGACTCACCATACCAGGCCAAGAATTGGTGCGGCTTGCAGAGCTCAAATCAGATCCACATCCATTCCTGTGCCCACCACACCCACATGCATGCTACCTGAATCCTGCACTACATCCCTCAGAAGCTTTAAAGCTCATGGTGAGCTTTAAAATCAACTGCCAGACCCCACTCCTAGAAACACCGGATTGAATCAGTACCCCAAGCTAGAATGTGCAGACACTCAGAGCCACTAGGGCAGCTTATGGCCATCAGATGCTTATATGCCAGAAGGTCTAGAGATGGCAGCCAAATCTTGACTAGTCCGTGTGTCAAGGGATCCCAGGTATTAATTTTTATAGACAAACTGCCACAGAGGATGCCACATACTCTGCCTACTTGATTACTATTTGGAGGGCAGCCCTTTGTAACGAAAATCATGTTGGGCCTGAATCCCCAGGTGTCGCTTTAGTCACCGGATGTTCCTAAGCCTGCTTCTTTATCTGTGAAATGGACTAATTCTTACCCAAAAGGTTCACTCTGAGAGTTAAATAATAGACAGCATATACGAATGCTTGGTAGCCAACAGGTTAGCTGGATGTTGGTCAATTGAATGCATATTGAGTAAAAGAGAGGTGTCAGATACTTCGAAGGTTCAGTTTTTACACTTGTGGTTTTGTTTGGTTCATTCATTGCCCATGTGTGAGGTCAAGGTCAAGCTGACAGGTTCCTGATTCCACTGCCCCTGGCTGGAATGTCAGCCTCACCAGGGCAACAGCTGCGTCTGTTTTTTTCATGTGCCTAGAACAATGCCTAGAACATTAGAGGCACTCGATAAATATTTTCTGAATAAATTAATATGAGGGTAGACAAGTGACTTTGCCTCCCTGCATCTCAGAGCCTGGTCACTGTCCCGAGGAATCTGAGCAGTGTCTTTGCATCGTGCCTGGAGGACACTGACCATGGGGATGCCTGTGATGCTCAGACACAGCCCCGCATGCAGAAGATCCTACAGAGGTGGCCCAGAAGCACCTCTCAAGTGCCAGGCAGTGCTTTAAGGCTTCTGGAAACATCCGATGTCATTATTTAGGGGGAGATTATGAAACAAAGCACTCTTAATTTTCTTCTATTGCTCTTTTTTGGGGCTTAGAGCAAAGTTAGTTCAAATATTTTTAAGCGGCTTTCATCACATAGGACTAAATGCCTTCACATCCTTCTATGATTCTGCAGGGAAGTTGTTTCTGGCTCTGTCATTTTGTGAGAAAAATTACTTGCCAAGGTGTCTCTTGCAGTGTATGGCCTGGTATTCTAGGTGGGATCTGGTCTGGGCAGAGCAATAACAACATCTGCCCTTAAATGGTGCCAGGCCCACGTGAAAACGCTTTATACAAAATCCCTCATTGAATCATCTGAGCAACCTACAGGGGGGTGGGTACTGCCATTATCTACTCATCCTCTCACTTTAGAGAAGTAAGAACTGAGGCACAGAGGGTTGTTTGTTGTTTTTCATTCTTTTGGTTGCGGCCACACAGCTCCTAAGTGGCAGAGCTGCAACAGGACTGTTAAAAGAGAAACCTTAGCCAAATTAAATTTAACGGAGTTTAACTGAGCAAAGAACGATTCACGAATTGGGCAGCCTCTTGAACCAGAACAGGCTCAGAGAGACTCCAGCGCATCCACGTGGTGGAAGGAGATTTATGGACAGAAAAAGGGAAGTGACGTGCAGAAAACAGAAGGGAAGCACACAAACAGGCAGATTGGTTACAGCTCAGCGTTTGCCTTATTGGAAAACGGTTTGAACAACTGGATGCCTCTGATTGGCCAGAATTCAGTGATTGGCACAAGTGTAGGTTACAGTTTGTTTAAACCTCCATTTAGGTTATAATTCACTATATACAGAGAAATCTTTAGGCTGAACTTTAAATATATAAGGAGGTCGCTTTAGGCTAAACTTGCTTTAAGAGAACCCAGGCCATCCGGTGCCACGGTCACGCACTTATTACTGAAATCCGCCTTCTCCCCACAGAACAGGACAGCTACCTCCCCTACTCTGGGTACTGCTTGCCTATCCGTGAAGCTACATCACATCTTGGAAAGACAGAATGGCTTGGTTTAAAACACAAGACAGAGACTTTAAGAAACATCACATTGCCTCTCATTTGCCGTCTGTAGTACCTTGGCCAAGGGACTTAACTTATCTGAGCCTCAGTTACCTCATTTGTAAAATGAAGATGGCATCCACCCTGCAAGGTGGGCCTGCACAGTGAACAGGAGAAAATACTCATGCTGTGCATGGTGCTCAGCGATGGGACAGTGTTGCTGTGGGCAGAAACAAGGAAACCTGAGTAGAGCGCCTAGCTCAGCTGCTGGGCCCTGACAGTAGCTGCTTAATTCAGGTTCACCCTCTCCCCTTCTCTCCTTTCACTCTTGACTCACTTACCCAACAGGCTTTTTTTTTTTTTTTTTTTTTTTTTGAGACCGAGTCTTGCTCTGTTCCTCAGGTTGGAGTGCAATGGCATGATCTCAGTTCACTGCAACCTCTGCCTCCCGGGTTCAAGCAATTCTCCTGCCTCATCCTCCTAAGTAGCTGGGATTAAAGGCGCCTGCCACCACACCTGGCTAATTTTTGTATTTCTAGTAGAGATGGGGTTTCACCATGTTGGCCAGACTGGTCTCAAACTCCTAACTACAGGTGATCCACCCACCTTGGCCTCCCAAAATGCTGGGATTACAGGTGTCAGCCACCGCATCCAGCCCCAACAGGCTTTGCTAAGTAGTCTGCTGAAAAATATGTGCCCCATTAGGCAATTAGGCATTTATATTTTAAGACCTAAGTCTGGTTCCTTATTTTTGTTTTCATTAAATTTTGCTCTGTGAGAATCAGCATCCAACTTGTCATACGCTTCTTAGGTTCTTATTCATGGATCCAGCATAAAACTATACCTGAAACTTCATACCATCTGCAGATTTGAGAATTCTACTGCTCATAGCTTTATTTATTCTACAAATTATTTTAAAACCTTGACAAATACATTGCTCACTGCTATATCAAACAGTATACAGCATTTTCTCCATTTCCAATGAATATAAAGTTGGCCATTATAAACTATTGGTTATGTTTTAGGGGGCAAGTGTCTGGTTCCCCAATTAGATTATACACTTGCTGGAGCCACAGAAAAGTCTGTATGCGTTCTCTGGTTTCACAGAGTAGGTAATCAATACATTTTTACGGAACCAAGTATACATTTGCTAACTGATTTGCCATTGAGATATCATCATTTGCTAACGACACTGGCCCTTACTTTAATCCAATGACTTTGCCTCTCACGCCTGCATTTCTGTAAGAATACTGTTTTCAACTTTACCCTGAACTCCCATATCCCACAAAACATGAAAACAGTGCTTGGTACCAGCCAGGAATGTCAGTCTCATCTGCCAGGATATTTGTCTTATGTACCCATCAGCTAATATGCAATCACTCTACCTAGTCTTTCCAGGAACAATCTATCATAGGACATGCTTGGAAAAGCAAGCTGTTATTTTCACAAAATGTTGACCAAATCTAAACTTTGCAACACTTGCTTTCCAGGATAGTTTCAAAATCTAGTTCTTTTTTGTAGGAGGACGTCGAAAGATTGGGAATTCATAAGCAAACAATTATTATTCAATAGTTCTCACTTCTGCCATGACTGTAGGTGGTAAAACTATTTTGGATAAGCTTGCAATACTAATCACTCAGTTCCTCACCTATAAAACAAATGTGCTCCATGGTTCTTGCATCATGGCTTAGAGAAAAATAGATGATGTGAAAAGTAATCGGTTCCTGAGATGCTGAGGACAATGAAGGTAGGTTCCATTAGTACCTACACCTTGCTAATAGACAGTATGTTCTGTTCCACTTCCTGGAATTTAGAAATCCTTTGTGTTTTCTGTTCTGATAGGGTCCAGTTTCAACATAATTTGGACGCTTTTCAGTGAGTCATTACCTGTTGAAACTCGAGGGTGAAAAATGGAAACCTTCACACAATCTCAGTTTTGTCAACTCAGACGACATTGCTCTAATTTTTGACATAAAACTGCCTTGGATGCAGTGGTGACAAGAGTGTTTCTTCACAAGCTGGGTCCCAACAATTACTGCTGATGCCAGATGAACCCAGAGAGGGAGCGCCAGAGGTTCTGAAGGCACACCTTTTCATACATCTTTTTATTTGAAGTGGCCGCACGATCCCCCAGCCCACTTAGTAGTAGTCCCCTACCAGTTCTCCTTTTAATTAATAGACTTGTGAATAACCACAACTGCCTTGTGGGACATGCCAAACACTAAACAGATGACTAAGTTGCAGTGGGCAATCTGCTCAACACAGGGTGCCTTAATTTAAGCCATACATGGTGAAAAACGAAGGCACGGCAAACATGCGGCTCAGTGTATAGCTTTTGGTCTGTTTCAAGTTAAATAAGTCCCTGGTGTGCAGAAAGTAACATCCATAAAAGCGAAAGCAATGGCTCTGATTTATTACCACCTGTTAGCATGACTCTGACCTGCTTGAATGGGGCAGGCATTATAGTCCAGAAGGAGAACAGGGCTCACTCAGGTCTGGGCAGGAGCTGAGGCCGGTGAGGATGCAGTAAAGTCTGCTGGGCAGGAGCCCCAGCAAAGACTTCCTGCTGCGTGCCAATGAGCAGGTAACTGCAGATGCCTGTCGCAGGGTGGGCAGCACTCAATGTGCCGCCACTGTCATCTGGCCCAGTTTATGGACAAAATCCATCTCTTGGGGGCTGCAGGGAGGGGCTGGGGTGGCGGGTCATTCATTAGAACCTGGCCGGAGGGCAGCTCCGATCTGTAAAGGACAGCTGTCTAATTGGATTTGCTTGTGTGTACTGTCTTAGCTTTTACAATGGGAATAGGCTACCCGGCCTTTCTAATTAGATTGTTAAACATAATAGCTGAATGGCACAGCAGTGAAGAATTTGCCCTTCTCTTTGTAAGCGCAAAATAGGGCTCAGAAAAGATTCAGGGTTTTTCCAGCCCATTTCCCCCATCATTGTATCTGATGGTAATGAGATGAAGTTTATTTCTTTTTAAAAGCT
Organism: Symphalangus syndactylus; assembly: GCF_028878055.3. Classification (NCBI taxonomy): domain Eukaryota; kingdom Metazoa; phylum Chordata; class Mammalia; order Primates; family Hylobatidae; genus Symphalangus; species Symphalangus syndactylus. The sequence goes on from NC_072437.2 coordinate 71,686,305, forward strand.
CCCAAAGGAGCACAGGCCAGGTTGAAGTTCAAACTAAATGTCAAAACACACACAGGCAATACAGTAGCAAACTTCTGTTTTCCTTGGGCCTCTTGTTTCCCCTAATTGGTGCCTTGTTGGTAGTCTCTACTGAGAGACCAAGAATGAAATGGGATTGGAAACTGAATTACCCTGTCATCCCTCAAGGTGGTCTTCAGACCTGGGTTGAGAAAAATGAGTAGAACAGGGTGGGAAAGACTCACTTGCTGAGGCACTGGGTCCAGTCTCCTGAGTCTCCTAGGAAGCAGCAGGAAGTGGAAAGAAAACCAGGGAACAAAAGAGAGGAGCGAGGAGAAAGACAAGAAGCCAAGGCGAAAGACAGTGGCGCAGGAATGATGTCATCACCCAACCCTGTGCCATTTTCATCCTCATCTTCCCATTGGAAATGACATTTTCTCTTTAAGGTCTGTGGTTCTCCAAGATTCCATCCTGCACCTCGTTTCCCAATTGTCATCCTACAATTGTCATCCTTCCCTGACATTCATCATCTAGGGAACACTGATCAGACACACAATTCAGGTTTGATATCAAGAGGACCTGCACGTAAGTTTTCATTTTTTTTACTGTAAAAGGAAATGTATTTCTCTGTGTCTTCTATGCTCTTTAGAATGTAAAGTGCCAGCATGACGCAACATTATCTTCTGTAGGGTTCATAGAGGTCACCCATCTGATGTCTGAAAAGCCCTCACAGCTTCAGCCACTCACTGAAGTTGTCCTTCTCTTTAGGAAGTGCAGAAGAAGATTTTCCTTCTTCTGAGGCAGCCACATCAACACTGTGTCCCCAGAGTCCCACCACCCAACAGACACAAAGTCTCTGCAGCAAGGAAAGAATTTTCTTCTTAAATGCATTCAGGAAAGCAAGGAATGACCCCAGCAGGGCAAAGGACAGATTACAATGGCGGAGATCCCGTTTGCCATTTTTATTCTGTTTTGACATCATCCCAGCGAGATGACTACCTGGTTTTTAGGAATATGAATAATGAAAGCAGGCAATATATTACTCAAAACCAGCAACAATTTAAAAAAGAAAGAATAAATGAGTGGACAAATGAGCAATTGTCCACCTTCCTGAAGAATTTGAGCTGTTATTTTCCTCCTCCTCTTGATCGTTGGATGCCTTCCCTCTCTGATTGTGATCCTGAGATCTCTTTGCCAAGATTCGGCAGTGACTCCAGAACTCAGCTCTATTTATAGCCCTTTGTTCGCTACACAGAGTTCAAACATTCTGTCTGTGCATTTGGGTGGTTCGACTGTGGGGACACACCCTGCCCCCAATGAACACTTGATTCATGGGTTATAAATCATGGCCCACAGGTGCATTTTTGTCTGGCCTGCACATTTATTATTTAAAAATTGGATCCAAATCCCTGGAGCCACGACAAACATTCTCTGGATTGCTAAGCCTCACCGCCACCTCTGTATTAGGTCTGGCTACTTCCCATGGTCAGTTTATCTGCCCAGGTCCTGAAAGCCTTGAAGGTTAGGACTCCTATTTGTCTCAGCCACTTTGTCCTACTGTCTGCCCAAACCTTATGACAAATGTATCTGCAGATTCACATGAGTATACCCTCAAAACTCAGTAAATCCTCCCGTGTAGTGATTCCCAGAAAACGTTTGTCAATCTTTGTAGCTGTTTTATAACTCTCCTTAAAACTCACTTCTCTGAGATGTTGCTAGGCTTTTATTTCCCATACGCTCTATATTGAGAAGGATGATCAATGGAGAAATGTGAATGAAAATTCACTAAAACGGAGACAAACACAACTCTATCCCAGCAGGGCGAGCCATACTATGTCTCCCTATATGTTGCTGTGTTTCAGATGATGGGTGCATGGATTGGGTGGGACTGGACCCGCTTACCCAGTTCTATGTGATGCCCACCTAGAACAAATGGTTACTATCAAGCACATTTTTCTAAAGTGATAAGAATAAATAGCATTGCATGGAAATTGTTTAAAGAAATTAGATTCATCTCTTCCTAAGTTTTAAAATATTGATCCATAAAATCAGCACAGACCCTGACCTCTGCTCTAAATCTTTAAATAAAAGAACCATGTGCCTGCAACGAGGACACTTGTGCAGAAGTACAGTTGTGCAGTCATGGGAAACCCAAATACTGGTTTTGTTTTGAAATGAGAGATCCCTCTGCATTCTGCTGCCATGTGATGTTTCTCATTCCATTCTTCATTCTGCACACATGGGTGACTTTAAATCAGTATTCATGGAAACAGCTTTAAAAGGTCCTGAAATTGAGAAGTGGATTATGTCAAGGACTAAAATTACTTGAGAACTGTTTGATCATGCAGATTTTGGAGTATGATCAATTTGACACATGTGTCCATGACATGAGTGTGTGTGCGTTCTGTATTCCTGCAGCAAACATGACATGTGAGCAGAAGTTGCTCCGCACGCTCTATATAATGTTTTATTTAGTTTGGAACAGGTGTTGCAAATAGTGTCTCGAATATTACTAGAAATGCTCCATCACACTCACATTCCTAGCAATCCTTTCCTTTCCTTCTAAAAGCTTATTGACAGCTGATTTTGCTCCTTGAATTTCTAAGGAAACAACTTTCCATCTATATGTGAATGCATCATTCTTATTTTTCAGGCATAAGTATCAGATAATGTGGCTGTGTGTGACAAATGGGAGTTGGAACAGAGGACTTAACAAAAAATTGGGAAAAAAATGCAGGTAAATCTTTCCTTAGACTTACTCTATTTTTTGGTCTAATTCCAGAATGAGTTCTGGAAAAATATTCCTGAAATTAAAACGTCATGGGATGAAGTTGGTCTCAGATGACTCAATGTTGTGTTTTCCCTGTATCTCCTTTCATTTCAAAAGTAATTTTATAAAAAGAAAAAAAAGAATTAGAGGCTAAAATCCCAAGGATTGGTTTCTTATCAATTCTTGCAGGCATGAAGTCCAGAATTTTCCCTAAGTAATGATAAAGGCATTGGAACATGTGATGGCTTGATTAACTCATTTAGAGTGAAAAAAAAATGCTATTATGAGAAGGGCAAAAAGAACCTCTTTTACCCTTTCCCTTTATGTTATTAGTACAAATAGGACAGCTGAGACCCCACACAAAGACTAGGGAAGACCTGTAACCCCTGTAAGTGCAGGCAAACACCGACATTAAAGTCCAAGGAACTTCTTGGCTGGCACTGCCTGATCCTTCTCCTCTCCAGTCACTCCCATGGAGCTGCTCAGTGGCGTAGACGCCAAAGCATACTTTTTTCCAATCCCAAAGCATCTCTTCTCTGTAGCCAAACTGACAGGGACAACAGTCATGATATAATCTTATACAGAAAACAGGGTGCTGGCAGAAATATGCCTTCTGCGGAGACGACTCTAGGACTTTGAAGTTCCACCTCACAGCCTGTTAAAGGTCGCACAGTCTCAGAGGGCAACACAACCAAAGGTAGAATCCTAAAGTTAAGAACGGCCTTAAGAACCACCGACAGGGCTAGGCGCAGTGGCTCACGCCTATAATCCCAGCACTTTCGGAGGCCGGGGCGGGCAGATCACAAGGTCAGGAGTTCGAGACCAGCGTGGCCAATATGGTGAAACCTCATCTCTACTAAAAATACAAAAATTAGCCGTGGTGTGCCCCTGTAGTCCCAGCTACTCTGGAGGCTGAGGCAGGAGAATAGCTTGAACCCGAGAGGTGGAGGTTGCAGTAAGCCAACATTGCGCCACTGTACTCCAGCCTGGACGACAGAGAGAGACTCTGTCTCAAAAAACAAAAACAAACAAACAAGAACCACCGACAGGGCCAGGTGCAGTGGCTCACGCCTGTAATCCCAGCACTTTGGGAGGCCGAGGTGGGTGGATCACGATGTCAGGAGTTCGAGACCAGTCTGGCCAGCATGGTGAAACCCCTTCTCGACTAAAAATACAAAAGTCAGCAGGGCATGGTGGCGTATGCCTATAATCCCAACTACTCAGGAGGCTGAGGGAGGTGAATTGCTTGAACCTGGGAGCTGGAGGTTGCAGTGAGCCAAGATCGTGCCACTGCACTCCAGCCTGGGCAAGAGTGAGACTCTGTCTCAAAACAAAAACAAAAACAAAACAAAAAAAACCCACCAACAACTTGTTGGAAGCCAATGGAAAGGAAGTTTATGGTGAACAACAATACTGTCCTTCACAACAATGCTGTCCTGTTATGCAAAAGGCTTCCTCAGTAGGGGTGCTGTCTTCACCCTGCTCCATCTCACTGCAGTCTTCTCATGGATCCCCCAAAGTACAATAAATAGCTGTTGTCCCCACCTTGCAGGGGCAGCCAACTACAGTCCACGAGGTGAGAATGGTTTTTACATTTTTAAATGATCAGCGGAGGGAATCAGAAGTTGAATAACATTTCATGACATGGAAAATTACAAGAAATTCGAATTTCAGATTTACTAGAACACACCGTGGCCATTTTGCATCGTCTAGGTCTGTTTTTCCGCTACAACCGCAAAGTTGAGCCACTGTGACAGAGACCCACAAGGCCACAAGGCTGACATGTTATTACCTTGACCCTTGCAGAAAAGTTTGCAACCTATGATGTATTCCATTTCCAAGCCACTGGTGAGAATTCCAACACAGCCTCGATTCCCTAACTCTAACCCTTACCCCCACCCTCACCCAAACCCTCTACCCAACAAATATTAAACAAAATACATAGGCAGCCTGTTACCCTGGCAAACAATTCTGCCAGGAAATAGCAATAGGTCAGGAGCTGAGATAAATCCTTCTAGCATAAGTGGTGGATATTGGTGCCCCAGGCCAAAAAGTTTGGTGTGCCTCTGTCAGTTACAGAACACTGGGCTGTACTGTTCAGACCCAGGAGAAAAATCTTTATGTGGTATATTCTTTTTGCCACAATTAAGAAGAGATGCAGAGAGCGAGCAGAGCAAGATGCCCCAATAAGAAACGACGCAGATTTTCCTGAGATTTTCACAGACATGCCTCAGTAGGTACACATATGGCATTAGCAAAGTCCCCAAAGACAAACGCCATTTACTATTCATTCATTGATTCATGCAACTAATGTACTCATTTGCTCATTCATTCATTTACACAGCAATTTTTTTTTTGTTTTTTTTTTTGAGACGGAGTCTCACTCTCTCGCCTAGGCTCTGGAGTGCAGTGGCGCCATCTCGGCTCACTGCAAGCTCCCCCTCCTGGGTTCATGCCATTCTCCTGCCTCAGCCTCCTGAGTAGCTAGGACTACAGGCATCCGCCACCACCCCTGGCTAAATTTTTGTTTTTTTTTTTTTAGTAGAGACGGGGTGTTTCACCATGTTAGCTAGGATGGTCTTGATCTGCTGACCTCACCATCAGCCCGCCGCAGCCTCCCAAAGTGCTGGGATTACAGGCATGAGCCACCGCACCCGGCCACACACAGCAATTATTTTTCAAGCACAGGTGATTCATAGATGACATAGTAAGGGCCCTACCAACAAGCAGCTTAGAATCCATTGAAGAAAATAGACACATGAACTAAATAAAATAAAGCGTAAATATTCCTAAATAGAAGAGCACAAGCGTAACACACCAGAATCAATTCCTTGTTTCTTTGTCTAACAATGAGTTCCCACTCCCTGCCTTCTCCAGGCTAGAAAAAAATTGTCAGACAATACCAGCCTAAAAACAGTGCATTTGAGAATTCAACAACTCAGGGGTAATTCAGAACAAACAAGAAATGTATCAGCAGAAGTCTAGAGTGGGAAAGGCTGGAGGGATGTTCATACACACACACCACCCCCATCCCCTAGTTCCCCTACAACAGATTACAGAAAACAAACTTTTTTTTTTCCTTAGCTGCTGTGCACATAAAGAATATGCAGCCTGAACTAGGCCTCAGGAGAAAAGTCGTGCTGGATCTTTATTCATGGTATGTGGTTAAACATGTTTTCATGTTGTCAAAGATTAAATAATTAGGAGAACATGGTCAAGATCAAAAGGCAGCACCATGTCACAAGCAATTAGGAGGCTCCTACAGCTGTGACAACTAGGGATCCCCGCTGGTACGGTACCTGCTTTAGCAAACCATGTGGGCGCAATATGAAGTCTAGATTGGGCACTTCAGGACTTTTCATTTAAATCTCATTAAGAGGGTTGCAATCCAATAAATAACAAAAATAACAGCTAAAATGGGTTTTAAGTTCAGCACAATAGAAGAGGGGAGAAAAAGAAAACGCAAGTCAATTGACTATAAATTAAAAATCTTTTCTGGAAAAATTCTAAATCGAAATGTATCACACGTCTTATAACAGATCTCCAACCCAAGATATGTGCAAAATCCTTTTTTCAGTGTCTGTACACTCTCATGAAGACAGACACATGCTAATGATTCAAGTGAGTTTACAAACGGGCATGTAAGTCATCATAGCAATATTAAGTGGGTTTTTTGTAGTGATCCTATCAGTTGCTTAATTTTATGGATTAGAATGTCAAAGCGTGAACCAGAGAATCTCACCTGAGAATATCCTCTACAGTAAAATCCTTTTGAAAGTGAAATTTGGCAATAGGGAAACAGCACGAGTAAGTCTAAAATGAAACATTAAAATGGTCTGATTTTCAAACCTTAAAGTTAAAGTCAAGGTTTAAACATCCCTGTGGTCTGATCTGGGCACCAGTTTTCATCCCGAAGTCTTCCAGAGTGTGCGGGGAAGTCTTCCATTGTCTGGGTTGGGGCTCCTATGCAGGAGAGCCACACACGCTGAGAGGAAGAACTGAAGAGAACTGCTAATAGCCCCAGATGTGGCCCAGTCCACACAATCCAAACACGCGGGTCTGCCCTGGACCCAGCTCGGTTCAGGAAGTCACAGAATTAAATGGTGATTTTACTCTGTGATTTCTCACCATAAAGCTTCTATTAAAACAATGTTCATGTGGTTAGTTTAAAACATTTCTGTGGATAAGAAAAGCCTTGTAACCCTCAGGCCAGATTATCTGTGGATACCACTAAGGTCCCATCAACAGCCCAAATGGCTCTTATCTGCCCTTGGCAGGACCTCATTTGGCCCCATTCTGAGGTCCTCTCATTCCTCCAGCATCCTCCCGGAAGTCCCAGAGAAGCTTCTCATCTGCCTTGATATCCGCATGGCCTGTGACCTGCACTTGGGTGGGGCTTTGTTCGAGGCATGAACTGCTCTCCTTTCAGACTATCATCTCTAAGAAAATAGCCAGGCAAGGAAGGACTGCCCTCGTCCCAGGCCACGTGGACTGTGGCCCTCGAATCACAACACAGCTGCTGCTGCCCACTTATATGTGCCTGATGGGGCCACTCAGTCCCTGTACTAAATTCAAAGCTGCCGCCTGCTCTGTGTCTCTTCACTGCTCCAGAATTCTCTCCAAGTCCACTCTGCCTCTTTAGATAGCGGCCATGCCCCCAACGCTCCCCACTCCCCGACACCTGCCTCTGTCCTCCCCTCCACTTGGCTTGCCTGGCACACCACTGCCTGGGGCCCCCCAGTGGCTGTGCTCTGCGTAACCTGCCTTTCCACCACAAGGATACTTGAGCCCCTCATGGCATAGCTTTTAGAGTTTTGTTGTTTTTTGTGAGACAGAGTCTTGCTCTATCGCCCAGGCTGGAGTGAAGTGGTGTGATCTCAGGTCACTGCAGCCTCCATCTCCTGGGTTCAAGTGATTCTCCTGCCTCAGCCTGAGCAGCTGGGACTACAGGCGTGTGCCAGCATGCCTAATTTTTGTATTTTTAGTAGAGACAGGGTTTTGCCATGTTGCCCAGGCTGGTCTCAAACTCCTGACCTCAGGTGATCCACCCTCCATGGTCTCCCAAAGTGCTGGGATTACAGGCATGAGGCCCCGCCCCCAGCAGAAGCTTTTAGTTTTTGCACAACTCTGTCATCCCTATAATGTGCACTCACCTGAAGGGGCGCTGGCTCTGAAACGACTCTCATAGCAGGTGCTGCTCCCTCATCCCGCAGGCCCTGCTGTCAGAGAGCCGCTCCTCCCTGCTGGCTCCTCTCCTAGGGTCCCACATGGTGACTGCCTTAATGTCCCCTGACACCTCCACACAGACACAATCGAAACATCTCTCCTGACCCTGGTTCTAACTGACTCACTCGACGAGTTTGAGATATTGGAGCAGAGATGACCACAAAGTTAATGTAAGCTGACAGTGTGATGTAACCACTGAAAACGCGAATACTGCCCTAAGCTGAAAACCCTCGTGTATAGCACCCGGATGGACAGAAGGAAAAGTCCCATGCAGTGCACCGCCCATGCCCAGGCCCACTGCAGGGCACCACGCTGGGCTCTGGGAAATACACTTTTCAAGGACAATTTGACTATGATTAGTCTAGAAGGAGGTAACTCAAGTGGTGAGGAGCTAAAAGCAAGCCTGTTTAATGAGGGATTGAAGGAACTTGGGGTGTTGAGAATGTGGAAATGAAGAGGAAGCATGATTCGGCTCTCAAAGAGGAGAGGGTGCCAAGCCTGTGAAAGATCGCCTGGTTCTGTGTGGCTCAAATGGGAAACCTGGCCAAACATCTATGAAATTCAACGTATTAGCAATGTTTTCTATTCCCTCTCCATCCTTCTCATCTTTACCTAACCCCACTGTTTTTCATTCTTTTTGTTTCTAATAATAAAGCTGCCCAAGAAGAGACTCTGTGGCCTGGAAGGTGGTGACCTCCCTCTAGCTGGGACTGTTCAGGCCCGGGTGGACAGCATTCTGGAAAGGCATTCAGGAAAATACCAGCTTAAATGAGGCGGGAGCCTGGACTGGAAAACCTCTAACATTTGCTCAAGAGCCCAGATCCCAGGACCTGAAGTGTGACTCAGAGCAGCGTCCCCAGGCTGGTGTGCAATGACACATTTCGGCATGTGTCCTTTCCATGGTCCATATGCGCCTCACAGAAAAATTAGAGACATAGGAAAGAAAACGAATCACTATTAAATGTATTAGGAATGAACACAGCGGGAGACACGCAGTGTCTATGTATTTTTTCTCTTCATTTTTCATTTACTGTAAATTTTATTAATACAGTCTTCTGACCACCCCACCACCCAGGAGTTTCCTTTTGAACTTGTATCTACTGAAATGTATTGTGTTGAGTATTTTCTTCCAATGCAAGTATTCCTAGGACATTTCAAAGCAGAGTACTCCACGGGCAGGAAGGCAGCGTGGGGAAATTCCAAATAAAAATTAGTGAGAACGGCTTCCTCCCACCAGAAGGTCTTGCATAGGAGACCAAGCAGTGAAGGGAGCCGCAGACACCAGTAGTATGATTTTGCCCATCACCTGGTACTTGTGGCACACCTTTAGTAGGTGACAGTGAATGAAACAGCTATCTTTCCATAAATACAAAATCTTAATCTGAAGATGGTGCAGGTTGGGGGTGCAGATCCACACGGACAGGAAAGAAAGGCGAGTTAGCTCTGAAGAGGTCACACGGCCTGACAAGCTGGGCAGGCTGGACGCTGAGGTGCCCTTCCAGGCACATGGGTACTCCTTGGGGCTAGAATGGGAAGCCCTGCTGGTGTCTGCTCCCATCTCCAGGGCACGGGGGTGTGAGCAGAGAGAAAGAAAGGTGCACAAAACTCTATGTTGGGGGACGCCAAAGAGAGACAGAGCCCCACACTTCAACCCTCCCCCATGCCTGCTCCCTCCACAGGAACTCAGAAGGCCAGCATCCTAAGGCCACATTACCGGGGCCCCCGTCAGCCACTGGGGTTCCCGAGGAAAAAGGATATGCAGAAACTCACCCTGAGGCCTTTGCTAAATCCTCAGACACAAAGAAAGCTAAATGAGAGACAAAGTTTGGCGGGAGGATCAGAGAAGCCTGGGCTCTGTGGCAGGTTTTCTCTTTCAGGCGATAGGCAGGCCCTGGGCCGGGCCCGCCCAGCCCCTGTGGAATGTTCTGGGGGCTCTCTCTGGCACTGGCTTTCAACTCTGCTTCTGAAGTTAGTCTGAACAATGGAAACAATTCCTTTCCATGATTAAAATCTTCCACCCTCTAAAATTAGTCCCAGGAAATTAGAACACCAGTAATTGTAGGAGGCTACACAATCCCAGCAATTTAAAGTGGAGTCATTTACGGAAATCACCAAAGTCCTTAGAAGATACTTCCTCAGTAGTTTTTGTCCTATAACTTGAGGCCACTAAAGGGTCATCAAAGCTCAATGGCTCTCAGTCTCCCAGTTATTAAATCCATTCCAGTTAAGAGATAACATGGAATTGTTAGCAAAGGGAAATTGTGACATAGTGGCCTTTCCTCATACAAAGGGAGATGGATTAATGTGTACCTTGTGTCTATGTGTGTGTGATTAGAGGCTTAAGAATTCAAGATTTTGCCCTTTAAGTTTTCTTTGTCATTATTTTTTATTACAAATAGAAAAGTTGGGATCAGATTTTCTCCTTTTCATACTGTCCTTGCTTAAAACCTAATCACAGGAGCGCTTCATACAGCAACCCACAAGCATAGGATCAATTCTCCTAGAAGTCTCACAATGCAGCCTTGCAAGGGAGCCATGGGTTCACCAGCTCAGTAAACAATGGATCTGCGTTTAGCTTGTATGTGTTTTTCTTGAATGTGCTGCGTTTTCTTATGTGTATCTTTTCTGACTTGAAATAAAAAACAGAGGGCCCGTGGAAAATTGCTGACAAGGGGCAGATGAATGAACCCTGAAACTACATTTCCCATCACTAGAACCGGGAGTGCTTTCACACTGTTTGTGGAGTTGAGGCCAGAAAATGGTGACAGATATTTGTAAGGGGTTCAACCTCAACTCCTTCCATAGAGTTGCAGAAACACACTTCAGAACACCCTTCCCTCTCTCCAATGCCCTGCCACCTCTTCCTCATTCCCCTATTTCCACCCTCACCAATGGTCTCACCTTCTCTTTATAACATGGTTGTTTCCAAAATGGCGGCTGCAGGACCAAAACCTGAGCAGGGTTATCTCACCCAGCCCCAGCCTACCTTTCCAGGGCGTTTCCTTGCATGCCCCGGTGGGGACCATATTGTTCAGTGACTCTAAAACACCCTCTGTGTCCTAAATGTATGCGTTCATCTATCCAACAAATATTACCGAACTTTTTATTTTTTATTTTTTTTTCCTTTTGAGACAGTCTCGCCCTGTTGCCCAGGCTGGAGTGCAATGGCATGATCTCAGCTCACTGCAACCACTGCCTCCCAGATTCAAGCAATTCTTCTGCCTCAGCCTCCTGAGTAGCTGGGATTACAGGCATGCACCACCATCTCCAGCTAATTGTGTGTGTGTGTGTGTGTGTGTGTGTGTGTGTGTGTCTGTGTGTATCTTTAGTAGAGAGAGAGTTTCACCACGTTGGCCAGGCTGGTCTCGAACTGCTGACCTCGTGATCTGCCCACACTGGCCTCCCAAAGTGCTGGGATTACAGGCGTGAGCCAAGTCTTTGCCCTCCGAGAGCTAATGACCTAGAGGAAGGGACACGACCAGCCATCATATTACACAAGCAAGTATAAAATTACAAATTGTTCCTGGTACCAAAAGGAGAGTGACGAAGTGCTTTGAAAATCCACAGAATTGAGTGCTTTTACTCTGTTTGAGTGGGCAGGGAGCTTCTTGGGAACACAACAAGCAGCTAAGGTATCAGGGATGTGTGGACAGCTAAGAAAGGCAGGCAAGCCAACAGTATCCCAGGCAGAGACGATGGCTGCGCAGCCTCCTAGGATGTCCTTCCTGGGCATCCCCACCTGGAGAGCCCTGCTTCCCCTTGATGCACTATTTGAATGACACCCTTTAGGAAGCCTTCCTGGATTCTTTCAAACCCCCCTTTCTTTCCTCCAGCCAATCACTGAATAAGTGCATACTAAGCACCTACTGTGTGTCAAGCGCTGTGAGGACACCCAGTGCCATGGGAAGAAGACAAAGCCCTTGCCTGTTTGACAATGGAGGTTGCATTCTTATTCAGGTATGATGAGGCCAACTGCTCAGGAGACAACACCATTGGAGACTGTGTTAGTTCCCAAGAGGAGGGGGCACTCCAAACCACACAGGGCCACATGGGAACCACTGGCATCGGGAGCAAGAGGACATGGTGGGGAGGAGGCATTACTGTGGTTTCCACAGGAAGGAACAGGCAGAGCAGGGTGGGCGGGCTTAGGACTGGCTGGTTTGAATAATTTCAGCAGGCCCTGGCATAGCGCTGTTCCTAGTTGTCTGGTCCCTAACCTTGGGGTGATCAGGGGAATAGTGGCCCAGAGGGCGGGAGCCTGACAGAGGAGGTGTGGGGTGTGGGCTCTGGATTGGTTGGTTTGCAAAAGAGGGTGTGTTTGCAGGCAAGTGTTTTAACACTACAGACACTGGCTCACCCTGGGAGGGGCAGCCTCTCAGGGTCCACAGGACCCAGATGTCAAAGCATCAGAATAAAAAGACACAGTTAATGCATTGCCCTTGAGGTTTAGCTGTCTACCTGGGGGGATGAGCAAGAGATGACCATTCAACACAGCTAAACACACAGCCGGGGCCCCTAGCCAGCTTCCGGAGGGATGGGCTTCTCTGTGGAAGCTTCTCTTGAGCCCTGAGGGGTGGACAGGGGTCAGTCAGGCAAACAGAACATCTAGACGCAGGAAGCACAAAAAACAGAGACAGAGGAGGAGGGGAACAATTCAGAAAATGAAAGTAGCTCAAAATTGCTGGAAAGCCCAAGCTTGTGGGAAAAAGCGCCAGTAAGAGAGAAGGCTGTCAGGATCAGATCGTGGAGGGTGGGGTTTGACCCAGAAGCTGGCTTTATCCTGAAGGCAAGAAGAGCCACAGAAGGGTTTGATGGAGGTAAGGGATGTGCCTGGCTTTGCATTTTGGATCATTTGGAAGGGAATGAGAATGCCATAAACACGTGTAACTCGCAAGGCCACTGCAACCACCCAGGGGAGAGATAGTAGTGGTGGTAAAGACAGGGAATGAACAGATGTAAAGGATATGAGCAAAGAAAAATCATGGGATTTGCGAGGTCAGGTGAAGGGGCAGGGATGACCCCACCTCCCTGCGGGACCAGCTGGCAGAGCGTTCACTACCACAAGGGATGCCAGGCAGCCTGGCCTAGCAGACAGCAGGCAGAATTTTTACTCAGATCCTAGAATGAGGGACTCATCCCTTATGGATTAAATTATTTTAGAAAATTTACATTATACCATGAGTGTCCATGGCACTGGGATACTGTTTACCTCAGAACATCATTATAAGGACTGATTGAGATAATGGCTCTGAAAGTGCCGGCTGTGGAAAACACTGCTCATGTGTTTTCTTAATTTCTTGCTACCATTATTATTCTTGTGCAGCCCAGGCCTCTCTCTGCCCAGAGCCAGAGTGACCAGCCATGGTAGGCATATGATACGCAAAGGAACCAGCAGTCCTTGTGGCCACAAACATCTCTTCTCCCTCTCTTCCTAGAAGCATTGCACAGCATTCAACAGAATTTATTCTGGACAGTATTTCACCCCACTAAAAGATCATACTCTTCAGGATCCCAGGAATCTAGGTGTAAATTCTGGCCAGTGAGATTTAAGTGCAAATGGATGCAACTTGCGGAAATGTTCCTTGAAAGGAGAAGGTATGACATTTTTCACTACTTGATTCACACTTTTGATCAGAACTCAGATGAGATGGCTGGACTTCTTGCAGCCACTTTGGACTATGAGGAGGAGGTTTTTTACCAAGGCATCAGTCTGCATTCCACATGGCTATGGAGGCACTTCCAAGTCCTGGACTCCTCTGCTCTGAACCGACTTACCTGAGGAATAAACGTTTTCCTATCCTGTTTAATCTACTGTTTTTCAGGCCTTTGTAACTCACAGATAAATCTAATGTGAAGTGATACATCTGATATCCTAATAAGCCATCAGCATTTTTACCCTAATACAAAGAGTGTGAAGGAGTAAAATAGGTTATGTATTCATAAAGAATGTGATCATAGTATCTATACGTTTAAATGAGGGGAAAAATACCTGTTAAACCTTTAAACAATGCATTTCATTTACTTTGTCAAACTCTTCTAAGATGAAATTGAACATTTTCTCTGAAAAATAATACTAAAACGATCTCACTTTTGGTGTAAAAAATATCAATATCCACTTTTTTAAACCTATCTTTACTACAAGACTAGTTGTTGTTGTAAAAAAAAAAAAAAAAAAAAAAAAAAAAAAAAAAAAAAAAAAACTTTAATTCAGCTCCTATTAAAAGCATTTTAGAGCAAAGCTGCTCCAGAGAATTCTCAAAGAAACAAGAAAAACAGTATCATTTCTCTGGATCTACTTGAAAGAGAATTGGGTGACTTTTACTTGCCCTTTCTTCTCAAAACAAATTTTTGGACTAAGACAAAGTATGGAAAATTTCTATGAAGTATTTGATACTTCAGTGAATGAGAAAGCAAGCAAGCTGTAAATGCAGTGCAAAGTGTACACTCAGACTTCAGGGATACAAGAGGTAATAGAAGTTTTTTGTTGTTGTTTTTTGTTTTTAAAGGCAAGCGCTCACTTGGAACATTTAAATAAAACTTTAAAGATAGCAAGTAAGACATTGCCATTTTCTAACAAGAAACATTCATTTTCATCTACCTGTTATGAACTAAATTGTGTCCCTCAAAATTCAAATGTTTCTGAAGCCTTAACACCCAGTATATCAGAATAGACCTGTGTCAGGAGACAGGGCCTTTAAAGAGGTGATTAAGGTTAAATGTGGTCATTAGGACAGGCTCTAATCTAATATGACTGCTGTCCTTATAAGAGATTAGGGCACAGACACATACAGGATGACCATGTGAGGACACGGGGAGAAGATGGCCATCTATAAGCCAAGGAGAGAGGACACAGGAGAAACCAGCCCTACAGACACCTTGATCTCAGACTTTCAGCTTCCACAACCTAAAGAAATACATATTTTTTTGCTTCAGCCTTCCAATCGGTGGTACTTTGTTAGGCAGCTCCAGCAAACTAAGACACTACCTCATGCTGTTTCCCATCCTAGCTACAGTTGCAAAGCAACAATTTTTAACTCCATGCAGACAAGATTCTGAAGCAGAGATGAGAACAGCCACTGTCTTCAGCAGATGTTCTGCCATGACACCTGTCTAGTCAGTAAGCCCACTGTCCACTCTGATTGGATGGTCCAGTTCTTCTCGCCTCTCTTCCAGCAAGTCACCTGAGTCCTAATTTACATAAAAAACTTGGAGTCATCAAATGGGAATTCCCACTGTCTCCAGACACCATGCTGACAATTCCATTTAATCTGTCCCCCTTTCCAAGGCCTGTGCCTTGGAGTTTGGAACTTTTTCTATTCATTGACTCTTCTGTGTCTTCAATGCTCACCCCATGGCTATCAAATGGTTCCTGGTTCCTCCCTGCTCTTTCATAACCAAGCTTCTTCAAAGATCTTGGGAGCTGCCATTTTTGTTTCTTAGCTCCCTCTCACTTCTCAGCCTGCTCCAGCTTGGTCCCTGCCTTCATTGCATAACTTCACAACTCTTGCAGAGGTTACAAATAAGCTCCCCATTGCTGAACCCAGGAGACTTGTCAGTCCATTCCCAGCAGTATCCAACGTGCTTCACGTCCAATGCTCTCTCTCCTTATTTTCCGGTTTCCCCATTCTCCCTGGCCTTTCCTTCTCTGAGTCATTTGCAAAGTCATCATCTTCCACCTGGACATTTAATTCTCAAGTTCATCAAAGGTTAACTCTCTGTCTGGGCCCAAAATTCTATCTATGCTGAGATAAGTATCAAATTGAGACCTGCAGTTCAGCCCTTCCTCTGTCATTCAACAGGGAACCACACAGTAACCTCACAGACCAAACCCCTGATTCCTCCTCTGGTCTCTAGCAACAACCCGGGTCCTCTCCCAAGCTTATCCGTCGTCTGAGGTGGTGCCACCTGCAGTGTTTTTGTTATTCGGACAGAAAGCCAGGAGTCAGCCTTGGAACCTTCTTCTCCCTCAGTCTAACCTCCAAACTATCACTAAGTCAGTTTTTCCTCCTACCATTCAGTTTCTTTCAATGCCACAGGGGTCTTTCTCCTGGAACTCCCAGCTTCTCGAACACAGGCTATTATTCCAGCCCCCTCATCCTGCTCTCTCCCCAAGAAAGAAATGTTTGAACTGCAGCTGCAATGTCACCTTCTCTTCCGTCCATCCCCAACACCCTCCCTTCACAATCTGCTCTCTGCACCAGGAGTGAAGTCAAAATGCCTGGACTCACCCCTACAGGGTGCCACACCAATAGCCCCAGCTCACCCCCTCCCGACTCTTCCCATGGATGCCTGCAATTTGGGCCCAAAACATGGGAACTTTATTTTACTCTCACGACTCTAGTTATATTGTATTGATTTTAAAGAGCTCTTTATGTAGCAACAGTACTAATTTTCTGTTACAGATTTTGCAAATATTTCCCCGGATTTGGGCTTTTAGGACTGAAATCGCCATATTCTCTATGCTCTTGCAGAAGACGGCAAATAATAACGTCAGCAGTTACTGCTGATGTTGCGGCCTCCTCAGCAAATGGAAGCACCTGGCCTGCCTCACCTGGCGAATCCACCCGGGATGGACCATGCCTTGGAGAAAAGGAGAGAAGCTGCAGAATGACCCTCAAAGCCAGCAGCCTGATAAACTACATTTCAGAATCAACCACCTTTTAGAGACAGGGAATAGCAGACATTCTTTGTGATGAACGCACTGAAATTTCAGGGAAGCAGCACTACAGGGTTTCTTAATTGAACTTTTGTGAATTTTATTCAAAGCAGACTATAACAATATGGTTCTTGATTGCCGTTATTTCTCTACCTCGTGAAGAACGTGGGCCTGGTGGAACTGGCTATTGTTCTGCGTATCACATGCTTCCCCATTATTTCCCTTTCCATGTCCACACTGAAATTTGGTCCCAGCGAGTGGGCAGGTAAAGGGACCCAATTTTCGAAGAAAATTAATGAAGAGAGAATGGATGGGCGAGCAGCTGCCCTTTCATCCCTGACGGCAGAGTAGGCTCAGGTACAGGTGGGTGGGCTGCTAGGCGTTGCGTTTAAATTCCTTTATCATCTCAGCCTTTTCTCCAAAGGCCTTCAAAGAGCTGAGCCCAGCTGCTCCCATCCCCTCGCCTGTGCCTCCTCTACTGATGACAGGACACACAAAGCATCCCAAAACCTGGAGCCACAGAGGCAGACTGGGGTGGGTGCTGATGTCCTTGTAGCAAGTGAAATATTGTACTTATATTCAAAGACAGCCATCTTCACACCGGGTGCCTGGGAGGACAGTCACACCAGACATTGCGGCTATATCATTCTATCTTCTCTGCTCAGCCAATGTACTCATCGCTCATTGTTCAAGACACTCCCAAGTCAAACCAGCAAACCGAATTTCACTGCTCTGAGTTTAAAATGTATTAACTGCTGTCATGATCTAATAATAAGTATTATATCTGCTTTAAGATCTCCCAGCAGGGGATAAGGGAAGCATACATGGAGCTGGAAATTCACTGATTCTGCTCTTCAAGAAACATCAGGCCTGAAGAAGGGCAGTGGAGCTCTCGGGATGGTGCCTGCAGTTAATGAGTCTGACACTCTTTGCCTTCCATGACAGGACACAAGTTCCCTTCACAGTAAAGCCAGAGAGTGTTGTCTCATAGCCATGCAGCAGCCTGAAAATCAACCAGAACTTGGAAGTGAACACACACTCTGCTTCTTAATAGAGCAGTGACACTTTGCTACTCTGAGCCTCCTTTTCCTCTCTGTAAAATGAGAATAATTCTCACTTTTCCTGAGATTGTATAGAAACTAGAAGAAGCAAAGCATGAAAAAGCAACTGGCATCCGGCAGACCAAACAGTACGTTAAATTATGCTGTCAGGGAAATTGAAGATAAAATTCTGAACTTACATAACTTGAAGATATTATTTCACCAGAGTGAAATTTACTTCAGGGTTCCTAGAAACATTCATTCTTTCATTTCCAAGTATTTTTGGGGCACTAACTATATGCCAAGCACTGTTCTGGTACCTGGGGTATCCTAAGTGGAGTGCTAGTAAGTGTTCAACGACCAAATGACACTCTGAGAGGAGGCAATGAGGAAGCCCTGATTTGTAGCATTTGCCAGTTACTGTGGTGTAAATTCTTCCACCACAGCCAATTTCCAATGACCTGTGAGATGCAGAGTTTGGAAGAGAATGTGCAGCATCAGCTCTGGCTCCAGCCCAGCTCCCAGATGGCTTATTTATGAATCAATAAATAAACCACCCCCAATCCCATCCACCCTCACAGACCTCCCTTTCTGACATTACCCCCTGAAGGTGAAATATGATCCAATACCTCTCCTTCACCAATTTCTTATAAGCAGGTTTTCAGAGATGTGGTGAACATAAAAGAAGTGATATCGACTTTAAACTATTCACATTATCATCATGACATTGTTTTTTGTTTTTTTTTTTCTTCCCAAAGCATCAAATAAAACATGGGCTCCTGCCCAAACTTTACTTACACACAAGGGACTAAAGCTTATTTAAAAACAAAAACCCAGCCAAAAAAAATTGCAGTTCTCCAAAACTATAAATGATTTACTCTCTTTGCTTTGGTCTTACCCAAAGCAAAGGGGATCCCGCACAGAATGAGGGAGAATCCACCACGGTTTCTTCCTCTCGGGGACCACTGAACTGTGGAATAAGCTGTCCCCACTCAGTGGAGGCGGAGGCTAAGAGAGAATGTGAGCTTTGTAGGTGCTCTGCTTTTCTTGAACCTTTGCAAATACATAACACAATGCATAGGCCTTCAAGCATAACCTTCCCATTGTTACACTGTGGGGATGACAGAGAGCAAAAGGCCAAGGATAGTAAATTTGAGAATTCCCAGGGTATAGCTCTACAACTGTACTAAATATTTCCTGGACTTTCTTTTTTAATACAAAGCAGTAAAACTGGGGGAGAAAATGAATAGGACGAACTTTTTGCCAATTTGGGAATTTGCAGCTTTCTGTATTTGCCACTCTCCACTTCACAAAACTAGGCCTGGTCCCCTGTGGCTAAGATTGAAGGCAGTGCATGGGCCATGCCAGGCCTCCTGCATGTAGGAACAAGCAGGCCTACAACCTCTTGTAAGACCTTTCTGGGCAAACACAGGGTGGGTCCCAAAGCAACCATTTTTGACTCGTATTTTGCCATAATCCTCCTGTTTTACTTGGGCTTGTAATTTTTTAAAAAAAATCTAACTTGATTTTTCCATTCTACTCAACCTGCAATGAACTCCTTTCGTCACACTGTGGCTTGTGGCGTCAGTCTGTTATTGTGCCAATCACAGTGAGATGAAACATGCTATGCCAGGTGCAGATTTGATGAGTAAACAAAGGAAAACCAGAAAACACAATGCATCTATGTCTACTGCCAAAGACCTGGGATAATCTAGTAGAGCCTCAATCACCCCTTTTCCTCCCATGATATCTTATGCTAATTGAAGACCAGCATAGGTAGCAGTAGCCTCTCAGCTGCGCTAGCAGACACCCATTGACCACATCCATTCTCAGGGAGTTTTGCATGGTCAGCAAGAGCCTGAGGTGGTGGAGTTGGACAAACTGGACTCAAATTCTGACCCCTTATTGACTTGCTTTGTAAACTTGGGCCAGTTGCTGGGGAAGATTCAATAAATTATTGCATAAAGCATATCATCCAGAATAGTGTCTGGCACTGAATATGTACTATGGATATGTTAACTACTGTGGGGAAGATTGTGGAAGATTTTGAAATAGGCCTAAAGGATTTTTGGATAGCCCTCAATGGAATGCCACTATTACAAGGATTATTTGATTCTATAGGGTGTGCGCATTTGCTTGATTGCTTTTCTTTGACTAGGCTACTTTACAACTCTGTTAAACGCAAGTTGATTTGTAGAAAACTCTTAGTTATACAAACAATTCCTGCCTGTAGAGGCATACATACTGTGTCTCATCTCCTGGTAGACAATTCTGTGTCACCCTGTGGATGTGGACCAATTTTGCCAGGTTACATCCATTTGTAAATTCATTTCAGCAATCCCTGTCTGACTATAAGGAATATAGTTCTTTGAGTTCTCTTATGAACCAACTGTAATATTATCATATTGGTTTCTTCATTAATTTACACATTAAATGCAGTTTTTGACTTGTGCTGATTTTATATTTGCCTGAGAATCACGATCTTATTCTCTTTTAAAGTTTATCCTTTAACACCATCATCATCATCACCATTTTTATTTTTTCACTCATTCACTTAACAGATATTGTTGAGTAACCACCAAGTACTAGACACCATAAGCTCCTTCAATTCCTACAACACTTCAGAAGCTGCGCAGAAGTTGGAATTTGACATTTAAAAGCCTCTATTTATCTCATAATATTTTAGGCATAAATGTTTCTTTAAAGGTTTGGTACTAACCACATTGCTGATACAGGCATAGCCACCGAGAATTCCTCTAACAATCAGAAAGGGCTGTCCCTTTTTTTCAAAAATGTATACAGAGTACAGAAATACACAATATGTTTCACCATCACTTCACTTTTTCTACCCTCAGCGTTTTTTTAACCAAGTGCCCATTTTTACAGCCCACGCTGACCAATAGGGAAGATACCTCTCTATGTGGAGAAATCTTCTAAAAGGACCTAGCACCTAAAAGAGCATATTGAGAAAATTAAATTGCTTTTACATAACAGAGTCCTACCAGGGGGTCACTAGGCCATTTGATCTCACAGATTTCAAGCATGTGAGTTAAAAGAAAATGCACACCCCAGGAGACGCAGTGCCAGTGGACTCTGTGATAGCTTTGATTCCCTTGTCAACTCGGATTTCACAGGTGAGCTAAAGTTAATCCAAACTTGCCTTTGCCACCCCAGTTCATCATAATGGGAAAACCGGGGCGGTGGAGGGGGGCTGGGGAGAGGAACTGGCCTGACGGCGGGCCTTCCACCACCAAGAGTGTGGCTTACTCTAAGGGGATCTTTGTGGTTTGCCATCATCTGAAAGAAATCAGCTGATCCAGCAGTTCCCAGACTTATAGACCATGGCCCACAGGGAAGATGCAGAGGGCCCGGATACAGGCACTGCCTGAGAAGGTTCAGGTGGGACATTGCTTTCAGACATCCTCCTCAACACATCTCGACCTTCAGGACTGTAAACGCTCATCCCGGTGGGGTTATTTTAAATCAAAGGCCAGCATGCCCACAGCTGCACAAGTAAGGAATGCCTAAGAAAATAAATACTAGTTAGAGGGTGATTTAATGCAGTTAGCTGCAGTGGGTGGAGGCTGGAGGCAGTAGCTTTTAACAAGTTTTATTTGAAAGACTAACTCGGTGTGGTTGTCACGACAGTTGTGTTTGTGGCCGGGCTTGCATTGCTGACAGATGGAAACCTGGCAGCCTTTCCTAATTCATGCAGACGCTCTACAGGAGTGACCCGGCTAAGTAATGCCAACGTTAACCTTACACAAACCGTTCTCCTCTTGTTAATAAACAGAACATTTTAGGGTTGTTCTGGTCAAAACACTAGCAGAAATATTCAGCTGTTCCTCCCTTTTCATCTCTGTTTGCCCTCTGAGAATTCATTTAAAAAGAAAAATGCTTCTGCAGAGAATCACTGCCTGAAAAAAAAAGAAAAAGAAAAAGAAAAGGGAATGTTTTGCAGACATCCTCATCTTTGCAAATGCCCTCTCTAGTCATCAAGTCCCCTACAACGTTGGGATCTCCAGGAAAGGAAGATAAACCAGCAGGACACCTATGGTGGCAGTTTAGTATTGAGGAAAGCCAGCGTTAGAAGAAAATATACTCCCATCATTCACTCTGGGAGATCAGTTTCAGAAAACTGCTTTGCAGTTCAAAAACAAACAAAAATGCCCTGTGGAAAAAAAGCTCAGTATTTCATATTTGAGCACCAAATGTGCTTTTAAGGAAGCAAAACTTCTTGAACTTTGCTGTATTTTAAAAGAGAACATCATGACACATGGAGACATACACCCAGAATCAGCCAGCCAGCAGTGGAAACAGAGGAGGGAACACCCAGGAACGAGTTCTGGGAACTCCTGGTACAACCGTATGCAAATCATTTCACAGGCGTGCTGGCAGGCTGAGTTCCCAGAGTAAACGATTTTCATTTCTGTATCGGCACTATCTTCGCACCAAGGTAACTGACCACATACGTGCCTCTCGTCTGGGGAACACGGACAGGTGGGGTCAGATCTTTGTTAACCCTCCATTATTATAAGAGGCAAAACCATCACAGAACATTGTGTATACATTGTCAATGAATCTCCGTGGGTAGATAATAATCGTTTTTTTTTTTCATTTTTAAAATAGTTTTGGGTAATTTGCAGAATGACAATACAATCCATTGGAACAAATGACTTTCCAAATAGTTTTCAAGTACTCCACCTATATTTTCAAAGACCAAATAGCTGTGCCCAAAGAATCTGGTGATTTTAACCATTTCTCAAGATGAAACTTGTAAAGGATTTCTCCTTCAGCACAGTTGACATCTCGGGCCAGCTAACCTGCAAATAAAGAGATTTCCTGGGAAATCTACCAGTGGGTGTTGCTTTTTAAATAAATCACAAAAGAAAAATTACTCTAGCAAAAGGGAGGGGGGTCAATTACTCCTAATTCCACATATGGTTTAAAGTATTTCTAAATATTTGCCAACAAAAATAAAGACCGGGTTACAGTGAAGGCACTTTTTACCAATATCATCTGCGCTTGGTGACTGGTCTCCTTCCCTGCTCCACCTTTTCATAATGCTGTATATCCAATGGCAGGAGATCAGCCCGAATGCGGATTGATGGGCTTGGGCTGGCTCTGGCTCTAGGACATGAGAATTCTTGCAACCTAATTTGATTTACATTTTTTAAAAGTCTGCTTAATGTATGGCACCTCTGGGGATCCCAGCAGATCAGGCGAGGGGTAAGGAGAGAGCATATATGCTCCTGACTCCCTCCCTGTAAGGGTCACCTGTGGTTGACCCAATCTCAAGATGAGTTACTTCTCTTCTGAAATTACCCTCCATCTAGTAAATGCTGCCCCTCTTTCCTTTGGATCTGGGGTTGATCATAGGCCTGCCTTTTCTGGAAACATGCACTGCATTGCACTTCATGGTTTCCCCATATCTGCCCATGCTTTATAAATATCTTTTTATGAAATCATCCTCAAATTACCCCAGCCTGAGTATGCCACCTGTTTCCTGCAGGGACCTTGCTTGGTGCTCAGCCCTATGTAACAATGATTCCTAACCTGGGCTCCCTGAATTCCCTCCCCTGAGCCATCCACTGGTAGAAGTCTATCTCAGCATAAGTCTCTTTTATAATTCTTTGTCATTTATTTTATGTATTTAAAAACATTTTTCCATGAAGGGGGGTCCATGGGCATCACCAGATTGGCAAAGGAGTCCACAGTATTAAAAAAATGGTGAAACAAAGTGAATGGACACCTATTTTGCTCTGTATTTGCACTCACCTGCTCTGTATTGAAGGTAGGATATAATGGAATTCACTGATCTCTATGGGGAAAATGTCAGAGACTCCTGTCTCCTTCACATATGCTTCCTCTTAGTAAGCCTCTAGCATAAGCCCCTCATTTTACCCCAAGGTAAAGCTTTCAAACTGGTTGAAAGGGTGAAGGTTTGACAATTATTTTCTTAGATATCAAGAGAAGTAAGTACATTCTACTTCCCTTGAAAGAAGTTCTAGTCATCTCTTTTTACTTGGTTCTCTTTTTCTGTCCCTGTCTCAGTCACTCTTTTTTGTTTCTCTTGGTGTGTATGTGCACGTGCACATATGTTTGCATGAAGAAGTACAAAGTCTGGCCTGGGCAATTCCTCCAAGGAAGCAAGACTGATGAGTCCTCGTATTTTTTTCTTTTGCTTGAATCTGTTCATCCAAGAAACCTGGAGACTTCAGGCCTGGTGGCTCTCCTCTTTGGAGACACCTGGCCACCTCTTTTGCCTTTTACAGTGTTCTTTTCTCTGATATGGCTAAGTCAGGTGGACCTAGGAAGCAACATCCTGTTTTCCCAAATCCTTCCCCTTTCCGAGAAGAGTCTTTGTATGTACGTATGCATGTATTTATTTATTTATTTATTTTAGTGACAGGGTCTTACTTTGTAACCCAGGCTGGAGTGCAATGGCGTGACTGACCTCAGTGGCCATGAGCTACCGTGTCCAGCCACCAACCAAGAAGAGTCTTGATAAATTGCAGCCATTTCCTTTTTCTGATTTGGATCAAACCGTCTTGCTCACTGATCTCCTCTGGCTTTCTCATGGGCAGATCTACTCTCATTTTTCTGGGCAGTGGGCTGGAAAGATGGGGACAAGGCCAGCTCATGGGTGACCGTAGGCAGACTAGAACCTGTGCACTGTTAGTGTTCATTCGGAATGACTGCTGAAGATCATTCTCCATGGAATTTCACCTAGTCTACTAGAGTTTATAACCTAGGGGCTAAAGGCACTGTTAGTATGAAAAGTTAAATTATTTTGCTTTTTTCTCTGTACAGAGACCTGTTTTGATGAGGTAACTCATCAAGGGGAATGTTCAATATTTCAGGATTCTCTTGCCAAATACAACCAAAATGTTACACTTACATTTTCATCTTTATAAGCATTTGATTCAGGATGTTTACACTCTATACTGTTAAGAATCCATCATTCTTGATCAAGTAATTAACAGTAAAGAAGATGAACTAAAAATGGTAGCATATAAAGTAAATATAATTGCAAATCAGGACAAGAAAGTTTTCACAGACAAGATGATGTAGAAACAAAAAAGCAACACCTCAAGTGTCAGAACCTGATTGTGTAGAATTAGGGCTAAGTCTTTTAATTGGCAGCCAATGAATAAGAGTAGGTAATATACAAGATGAGGAACTGTCAATGATAAACCAGTCTGTGACTGAAAACTGAATTTGTGGCTAGCAAGAGTTTTAAAGAAAAAATGCAAAAAGCATAAAAGAGTTATATAAAATCGACAACTATCCAAGAGGCAATGGAAAAACTACACATATAATATACTGGATAGGGCAAAGATAAATAGACAGTCAAAGGCCAACTAGAAGAAGAAACAGAAAACATCTAAATGTATCAAAATATGCAACATACCTGACATCGCAGAGCAAATCCCACAAGCCTGTATTGACAGGCTTGATCTGCACAAAGCAAGCATGGCCAAAGTTTACTTCAATTTTCTTTGTCAAAAAATTGCCCTTCCTCTTTATCTTTGGCTTACATAGTGTGAAAATATTTGTTAAAGGTTGAGGATTTTAAAAAGACTAACCTACTGCCAATTATAAGAACTTGTGTGGAAAATGCCTCTTAATAGGTGGGGGAAAAACGGTCATGGGACCAATATTTTAATACAGTTATTATTAAAAGAAACAACTTATTATAAACAAGTGCTCACAGCTGTGTGCCTCACAGAATTTCTTTTGAAAACATGGATTTGCGATTGGAGAGACTAGGAGAGGGACCCTGTGGAAGGAAGGCTGCTCATCCTCCTGGGATCTGGTCCTCCCCCAGGCTCTGTTGTCCCCACTACATGATTGGGAAGAAAATATGACCCTGTAGAGCAGCCACTTGACTTGTGTTCCGTCACCCCCTCCTCCTCCAAATGCCAACAAGGCCACGTGCTAACTGTTTCAGCTCGGGTGAACAATTTCGACTCTCCAAGCCTCCAGATGCCTCCTTCTTTTGACAGCCGCCTTTGATTTTTATTTGCACATTTTCCTGTTGTTCATGCTTATTTCTACCTGCAGCTGCAGTGCCCCAAGTAGAAGTCAATCCATTCACTGTGGTCCCCTGCTCAAAGCAATAGACTCAGGAGTGAGCAAATGACCAAGCTGAATCTCATGCATTCTGTTGATGCTGACAACAAAGATGTTTTCTCTTCCTCACTGGACATGAAGCTTGGGGTGAGTCAGGTTTTGCCGTGGAAAAGCTGCCTTAAGGGAACAGAGCCACTGCAGGAGAAGCAAGGCCGAGAGCAGGAGAGAAGCCAGGTCACGGCAATTTCATCTGCGCTGCAGCTGAAGCTGGAACTGCCACTGGACCTGGATTCTGTTATAAGAGCCAGCACATTTTCTGTTTTTGTTTAAGCCAGTATGGATTGGGTTTTCTGTCACTTGCAACACAGAATCCTGGCTCAAGTCTATTGGGAAAATTACATAACATAAGCCTGGATAACACTTAGTATAGTGCCTGTGCCTAAGCAAATTCACCCTAAATGCTTGCCATCTTATCATCATTCCTAATGCTGACCAAAGCCTAGAGGAAACAAATCTTCTACCAACGCCCTGGTTTAATGGTGACAATATTGGACTATCTCAAATCAAATATTCTATCAGACTCAAAAGCATGGGAGTATCAAAGACAAAACTACTACCTAGTACAAAGTTTGTAATCTTAGATAAATTTTGACTCACCTAACTTGGTTTATGGGACACCTAGACTTTGGTAATGTTCTCACCTAAACCTGTTTGGGTTAGAAGTGAAACAAACACAAACAGATAAGTTTCTTATCTGTCTGAGGTGTTCTTGGGCAGTCATTATGTCTTTGGGTGGTGCAGCCTCAGTTCCTTTAAGCCTGGATACAGTTCCATGGGGCTTGGGTGGCCATTTCCTCCTCTGAACAACACACCATTAGAAAACATACACCTCCCTGGTCCTCTCTGTGTCCTTCCTGATGCCTGGGTGTCAGGATGATGATGCCATTCTAGAATCTTCTGTACCTCATGCCTTCAAGTGCTGAGCTTAGAGCCCCTTTCTTTACCTCTTCCTGAGGTCAACTACTTAGGACCATTGAGAAAATTTCCTCTGTCCTCATATTTTGTTGAGTTAAGGCTGATTCTACTTGTCAGCAGCTCAGCTTAATTTCTGGACTGTCTTATTGGAAGCGGTGTTGCTTAGAGGGCCGTGTAGTCATCTTAGAAGACAACACAGTAGCTCGTTTAGGCAACACTTCCTGAGGCTCATGGTGGGCCACACTCTATACTAGGTACTGTCCCCAGTTGAGTGCTGAATTGGAGAAACAAACTTTGCTTTTTTTCTTGTTTTAGTAAAAATGTAAAAGCCAACAAATGCAGTAGAGTAGTGGTTTTCAACCCAAGGCTGTATATTAGACTCTGCTGCAGAGATTTTTTTTTTTTTCTTTTTTGAGACGGAGTCTCTCTCTGTCACCCAGGCTGGAGTGCAGTGGCATGATCTCGGCTCATTGCAAGCTCCGCCTCCCAGGTTCATGCCATTCTCCTGCCTCAGCCTCCCGAGTAGCTGGGACTACAGGCGCCCGCCACCATGCCCGGCTAACTTTCTGTATTTTTAGTAAAGACGGGGTTTCACCGTGTTAGCCCGGATGGTCTCGATCTCCTGACCTCGTGATCTCTCCGCCTCAGCCTCCCAAAGTGCTGGGATTACAGGCATGAGCCACCGCGCCTGGCCTCCCCTGGGGAGCTTTAAGGAAAATCCACTGACCAAGTCCTCCCTCAGAGCAGGGAAGTCAGGATCTCCAGTCGTGAGTACTCCCCCAGCCACTACGATGTGCAGCCGCATAAAGAAGCTGCAAAGGACCGTGATCAATGCAGGCGATAGGCAATTAGGTCAACAAATACGATTCTGTACCTAATGGGCACCATTCAAAATACAGTTGCAAATCTGGGCACAATGTCTGAATTATTCACCATGAGCCCTATGTAAATTCCATTATTTAATGATTCAAACATTTTCTTTTGTTTGTATTTGCTTGAACAATCATCCAAGCGATCAATTTAATTCAGTAGTTCAATTTATGTAATTGATTTTGTATCTGTTTTTGAAAAACTTGCCCAGTAACACAGATTAGAAATCTCATTAATCTAGCATCCATCTAAAAACTCATTCATTAGGACTTCTGTATAGAACCATGATTTAATATCTGCAATGCGACCTTCCCATAATACTGCAGAAATCAGTAAATCTAACATAATTTACTGAAAATAAGCAAATGTTACACCATTACATTTACGCAGATTTCATAGACCCAGTATGTTACAAGTCTAATTTTTTCCTCTATTCATATGTGTATATGGCATATTTTCCCCAAACAAGAACTCATTTTATGGCCAATTTTATAAAGCTATTTAAAATATTATTTTAGCACATTTAATGAAAACAATTAAATCTAACTGCACAGAAGGGATTTAAAAAAACCAACTGAGTGAAATATCGTAGTAATAAAAAGCCTGAACTGATATATGAAATCAGCTTGAAATAAAAAAATGCTAGTGTCCTATATTTTAAAACCTGTTATAGTAGCAGAAAATTTTCAAATCTAATTTAACACAGATGCCTAACCATGTTATACGTACCCCCAGAGAAAGGTCAATGTGACTACGTTCATGAATTTAAGAACTCTTGTAGAAAAATGAATTTTCATGGAAGGTAGTCCTTTTTCTCCTGCACATGGAAACCTGTCTGTATACATTAAAGTGACTAAACAAAATCACAGTCCACAAGATGATGCTTGTCTGCTGGTTTGATTAAAAAATATATTTTCCTCACACCTTGGGTTGTAAGTCTACATGAGCTGGGCCCCTTTTATATGATTCCTATCACATAAAAAGCCATTTTTGAAGATACAAAAAAATTTACATCAGGACAATGGACAATGTAAACTACTCTCGTATTTGCATATTTGATCCATTATTCCTAGAAACGTGCTTACTTCTTCCAACTCTTGCTTCAGCTCTCTAGGAGGCTGCCACGTCCTCTCTCTGTGTTTGGGGACAGCCCTGGAGCCTGACTTGTCTTCCAAATGACCAATCAAGGCATTTGTCATAACAAAAGACCATCTTTTTTGGATTCATACACATATGAATATGAAGATCTAAATGGTTTCAGTATTATACATATGACTTTAGCTTGGTATATGTAAAACTTTTAGGTTCATATAATTTTTAAGTATACTTATAAGTTTTGAATGCTGAATAAATAAACCATTATCAGCCTAATTCTCCCCACCAACTGTGGGCAGAGAAGTGTTTTTACTGTCAGGAACACATCCAGGACATTATGCAGATGTGCGGGTTATTCTTTTTTCCATCTTCAAAGATACGGATTTTTTTGTGTATTCTCAGCAAAGAAAAATTTGAAATATAAAGTCAGGCAACCTTCTATATCAGGCTCCTGTAACGTGCAAGAGTAACTTAAACCAACAAAGATGTTATCCTCATAATGAAAGTGCCCAGAGGACCTGAACGCATGGGCTTGTGAATGTTCTCCCATGGATATCAGCTGCCATTAGGTCTTTGGCTGAAATAGGCTGGAGGGAAATTCTGCAGAAGTAGAAGATTCTGGCAAACCAAAAACAGCTTTTAAAAAAGAAAACTTGCACTGTAACACCTTTCTAGAACTTTCTCTCCATCTCAAGGGATGTGCAAAATATTTATCTTTTATAAAAATATGTAAAAAGCCAACCAGGTTGATGGAGAATATGTTAGTCCTCAGTAAAATCTATTCTTGTTTCATACCTCTTATAGATCAAAGGTGTTTCAAAAATGGGGTCTGTTTTATGTGTACTTTTATTTAAAGTAAGTGTTTAAACCATATCCATCAAACTAAAAATCAGTAACTCAATATCTACTGCTCTTGGGAGAACAGAGATATTTTGATGCTTACAGCAGCTTTTACACCCGTATTTTAAGAGGCTACAGAGTCCAATAAGTGTGTGCTGTCTGTAATGCATTACTGACACACACTGCATACGATAAGGGTTAACAATGCAGTCTGTCCAGCAATAAAAAATAATTTCACATGATTTTATCCAGAGAGAAATACAAAGGTACCACATTGCTTTTTAGAAACATTTTTAAAATAAAATAAAATAAACATTATAATATTTTCTCAATATTCTCAAATGCCTGGGAAAAAAACAACTGTTGGAAAGCAAATCTGAGACACACAGTATTAGGACTCAGGGATTGCTGGTCCTCTCAACTTCATTCAGATAACCAGTCGGCTTGAAAACACAACCCTACAGAAAGAAGGATCTCCTCAGCTTGCCGCTTATGAGCTGCACTGTTGAAATGCCCCATCTCAGGCTGATTTTTATAAAGGTTAGCAACAGGCTGCTAGCTGTGAATGCAGACTGAGGAGGTGTTGAGTACTGAGGAGCAAGGCCAGAAGCACAGATGCACACTCTACACCCAATCTACTTACCAAATAGAGCTCACAAACATCAAAGCTCTGCCCCTACTTTTTCTATACCTTTAAATTTCTGTTGGACTTTTGAAAACAAGAAAAGACAGACAGTGATGTTTCGCATTTTCTGAAACTCTCTGTGACTCCACACTTGTAAAGTAATGAGTAAGCATCTTCTTTTTCTCTGAACAGTTTTCAGGCATCCCCAGTTCCCCACCCCAAGCACACACATGGAGTCTGCTCTTCTCTGCTCCACCACAAGCAGCCACTCAGTCCACAGAGCCTTGAGTCGCTCGTTTCCCGGCTCAGGCTCAATGCTCTCCTGCGCCACAACTCCTGGCCCCTTTGCTTAACTCCTCCATCCTCTCCAATATCTGGGCAGACGGCCAAGATCTTTGCCATTTTAGTGGCTCAAGGAGTCTACCAGATAGTGTTCAGACTGGAGGGATGACCTCACAGGGAATTTATTTTTCCTTCTGGGTCTAAATTTTTTGAGTTAGACCCAGACTGATGTATTTTCTAAGCAGGGCCAATGGAACTGGAGCTATTGAACCAGAGTTGAAGTCTGACAGCTTTCTGTAACTTTCTGTTAAGGGGGAAAGAATGTGTTAAGTTAGATTGACCTTCATCTGAAAGTGAGACATATATTCTACCCTGCACACCTTCCTCAAACATGCTGACACAACACTAAATCTTTAAACACAACGAAGTCAATAAATGCAAAGCTATGGTTTTCACAGCAATCGTAACTCATGTGTCCATAGCATTTTCCACTCCTGCAACAGGTGTTATGTTTAGCAGTGTGATGCAGATACAGTGTAGCCCAGTGAGCTGCCCAGTTCCCTGACTTTCCTTGACTTGCAAACCAGTTGGGCCCATCATTGTATTCATTGTGTAAATAACACTTGCTAAATCTCTTCCTATCCTAAGGAGCACTCTAGTTCCTATTACCTGGACCTGAACAAAGGATACTCTTAAAAGGCTAACAACCTCTCCTATGTAATCCGGAACTCAATCACTCTACATCTCTTTTGGAAGCTCAGAATTCCCCAACTAATAGACCCACTTTGCTTCAAACCCCTGTGTGTGGTTTGAGTTTTCTTTCTCAGTAAACACGTGGGAAAGCTGAAGTACAAATGGCACACTGGGATATTTGGGGTAGTTAAGTTGACTCGTTTATAGATCTTTGAAGTTTTACAGACTTTCCAGGTATCATCTCAGGCATTGAATGGAGTTTCACCAGAAACATCAAATATCAGCAATAGGAAAGTTTACAGTTTATAGCCTGATACTTTAACTGCTTAGTAAATATTATAGTCTTTTTTTTTTAATCAGTAGCAAGTAGGTAGCTGATAACATTTTCAATGAACTCTGAAGTTTCTTTATAAAAGTACATAATCTCAAGCCTAGATATTGAGTTCTACCTGAATGGGATAGAGGCAATTTCCAATGAAAATCGCATTTTTCCCTCATGACTTAGGTGAAAAGTTATAAACTAACTTTGGGATTTCTAAACTCCTCCCTCTTAAGCCCTGATCATACCCCTGATTTTATTGGAGGGCTGGATAAGACAGCAAGGACTATGATCCCAAGGTAGGAATACACGTGAAAAACCCAGCCAGGCTCACAGCCAGCACATACGGCATCTTTGCATGTGCTGAAAAGGCACCCCTCCAAAAAGCCTAGGAGAAGTGTCCCCACTGGACATTCCAGTTTCAGTTACTCCTCCCTGATGACTCTGACATGCCCAAGGCCTGATGAATCCAGCCAGTAAACCTTGGGCTGATTTCAGCCTGGCAATTCCAAAGCTAGGCACCTTTATGTGGGCATTTCCTAAGCAAACAAATGAAGTGACCTTGGTCTTGGAAAAATAGCTCTGGCCAAGCCACAGAGGTGTTAGAGCATGGCTCAAAGGTTGGACTCAATCACATCCAAATATTAACCAGCTTTGGGAATTATTACTGTATCATTTGGAGAGCATGGCTTTATCTCTCTAAGCCTCAGTCCCCTCATATGTAAAACTGGCATTAAATAACGTTTCAAAATTATGAGTTAATATATGCAAAGTCTGTAGCAAGTGCTCAATACTGTGTAGTCCAGTGGAGTGATCCTGGTTTAGGAGACAGAAGCCTAGGTTCCACCCCTACAAATGTGTGACCTTAACTATCATCTTGTGATGCTTAAATTTTTTGACCTTTATCTCATGGGAATGTTGAAGTAATCAAAAGTCAAAGTACTCGCAAAAAAATTCTATACTATTATCTTTGAAAGTAATTACGCACATCTGAAGTTTTAAAGAGAGAATACCAATAAATAAGGTTAGAATGTAGGTTTACCCAAAGAGGGCAGGAGAGAACCAGGGTAAGAAGACAACAGGAAATTTTTCAGGAAGAAACAGCCTGGTTCATTCCAGCAAGGGTAGTGATTTCTTAAGACAAAAATAGCCTGTTTAAGCAATTCAATGCAATTAGCGGACTGGGTTCTCAGGACTGTTCTACTACACTGGAGAGAAAGTTCCCACCAAAAAAGCTGATAAATGTTCATGATAGCCCAGGAGTGCTCAAGCTTGACTTTGAGAGGCTTTTTCCACGATTCATTCACGGCTGTAAAACATTCTCAATTAACAATAGCAAGATTTCAAAGGCTCACAAAAACAATCAGGAATGCCCTAGAAACATGGCTGTGCTCCCTGATTGGGTTAAGTGTTTTACAAATAGGCGTCTTCATTTTGTAAGAGTAGGAACATTCGGAAGTCCTCCTAAATTTCTGACTCATAATATAAAGGAGAATGAAGGAGGCCTAAATGGTCACTTCTTTCTTGTTATGATTTCATTGAAACTTTGTTGAAAAGATATTTTTTGCTCATTATTCCTGCTCTGATTGATTGTACAGACTCAAGATGGTGCTACTCATTTTAGACCTCTCAAACCTCCAACAATTACACAAAACACATTTTCCTGTTTTACTCCTCCTTCCTGAGATAGGAAAGGACAGGCTGGAAATGGGATAGGAGAATCTGAGCTCAGAGCCAAGACAGGGTTGTTGAAGCAACCCAAAAGTCTTGCACTATGTCAGCATGTTTATGGAGCAATACAAACATCTAATCCATATCTCTGGTGGCCCAGACAAGTGATAAAGTTCCAAATCTACCTTCTCTGCCCTTCCACGTCCTGAGGGGTCCAGAGGTCAGAAATCTGTAGCTGCATTACTAATAAAGCCTACCAGCTTATTAATTTAAAATAACAGCACAAATAAATGGGGATTCCTTTCTATGTGTCACCATCAGCACTAGCTTTATATCACTAAAATATTTCAGCATTCTGCTGGTTGGTTTCAAAACATGCTCTGTGTTTGGAATTAATTTTTGTTGTTTTCAAAAAACAATTATGAATACATACATGTGTCAAGCAGAGAACTAAGCATTAGCTATGGAAAGAATAATGAGAATAACTATCATTAAATAGCAACACCTTGGGGGCTACGATTATAAAGACAGAGAAATAATTCAAAAAAACAAACGATTCTGCTCTCGAATGCTTACACTGGTGGAACTTAAAATAGATCAAAACAATATATCATAATAAGTACCATAATAAAGTAGAAGCAAAGTTTTGTGTGAGCCCCCCAAAGTAGAAAGCAATTCACTCCCTAGAGGTTCAAGCAGGACTTTACATAAGAGGTAACATGTGGCTACATCCACTTGCGGGTACAGAAAAGAGTTATACACCATGACCAAGTGAGACATTTTCCAGGTATTAAGGCTGGTCCAACATTTGAAAATCAATTAATATAACCAATCACATCAACAGATTAAAGAAAAAAAATCACCTATCCATAGATGCAGAAAAAGCATTTGACAAAATCTAACAATGATGAATGATAAAATCTCTCAGCAAACTAGAACTAGAGGAGAACTTCCTCAACTTGGTAAAAAAACATCTACAAAAACCTACAGCTAATATCATACTTAATGGTGAGAAACTGGATGCTTTGCCCCTAAGATAAGAAACAAGGCAATGATGTTCTCTCTCACCACTCCTACTGAACATCATACTGGAATCCCTGGATAATGTAATAAACCAATAAATAAAAATGAAAATAATACAGATTGGGAATCAAGAAATAAATCTCTCTTGGTTCACAGAGGACACAATGATTTGTCAAAACAAAACTCCAAGATTTGTCAAAACAGAAAACAATGCAAAACAAACAAAAAGCATGTAACTCTTAGATTACAGCAAGGTTTTAGGATACAAGGTTAATACACCAAAGGAAGTTGTTTTCTCCTGTACCAGTAGTGAATAACTAGAATTTGAAATTTAAAACATAATACTATTTTTATGTATTATGGCATTATCAGTGCCAAAAAAACACCCTAAAATGCTTAGGTATAAATAATATCAACAAGATCTAAATGCAGAAAACACCAAAATTCTGGTGAAAGAAAGCAAAAAAGGTCTAAATGAAGAGATATTCTACGTTCATGAACAAAAAGACTCAATATTGTCAAGGTATTATTTTTTCCCAAATTGATCTATCCATTCAATGCTATTTCAGTCAAAATCCCAACAAGCGACTTAGTGGAAATCGACAAACCAAACTAAAGTTTATATAGCAAGGCAAAAGACCTAGAATAGCAAACAAAATACTGGAGTAAAACAGAATTGTGGACTGGCACTACCCAAATGCAAGACTTAATATATAAAGCTATAGCAAGACACTGTGGCATTGGCAAAAGAATAAACACACATCCTTTGCAAAGGAGTAAAGTCAATTAAATGGCAAAAGGATCATCTTTCCAACAAATGATGCTGGAGCAATTGACATCTATTTGCAAAAAACATAGGATCTAGACATACTTTTTACACCTTTCACAAAAATTAATTTAAATGGATAACAGACAAGCGTAAAATGCAGAACTATAAAACCCCTAGACGATAACATAAGATAAAATTTAAGTGATTTGGGGTCTAATGAATGTTTGGATACACCAGAAGCACAACCCAAGATAGAAGAAAATAGGTATGTTGAACTTTTTTAAAATTAAAAACTCCTCTGCAAAAGATACTCCTCTGCAAACAAAGACAGAGAGAGAGAGAATAAAAAGTCACAGACTGAAACAGAATGTTTGCAAAACACATTTATGATAATGTACCTGTATCCAAAATACACAGAGATCTCTTAAAAACTTGACAATAAGAAAACAAACAATCCAGTTAAAAACGGGCAAAAGATTTAAACAATGACCTCGCTAGAAAAGATACACAAATGTCAAATAAGCATATTAAAAGATGATCAACATCATTCGTCATTGTGAAATTGCAAATTAAATTATTAATAAGATATCACCACACACCTATTAGAGTGGTTAAAATCCAAAAAAAAAAAAAAAAAAAAGGAAAAATAATGATGATTCCAAATGCTGAAGAGGATGCAAGGCAATAGGAACTCTCATTCACGGCTGGTAGGAATGCAAAACAGTGCAGTTCAAATTTCTTACAATGCTAAAATAGTCTAACCACACAACAAAGCAATCATATACTTAGGTATTTACCCAACTGAGTGGAAAACTTAGGTACTCCCCTCACACAAATATCCTATACAGAAATATTTATGGCAGGTTTATTCATAATTACCCAAAACTGGAAACAACCAAGATGTCCTTCAGTAAGTGAGTGGGTAAACAAACTAGTATATTTATACAATAGAATATTATTCAATGATAAGAAGAAATAGCTGTCAAGCCATAAAAAACACGGAAGAAACTTAACTGCATATTGGTAGGTGAAAGAAGCCACTCCAAAAAAGCTACATACTGCATGATTCCAATTATCCAGTTCTGGAAGACAAGACCACAGAAAGAGTAAAACCATCAGTGGTTGTCAGGGAGGGTGGAGAGAAAGCATAGGTGAAATACAAGGTATTTTTAGGGCAGTGAAACTATTCTCTATGACACTACAATTGTGCATGTATGACATTAGGCATTTGTTAAAATCCATAGAACTTTACAACACAAGAGCCAACAATCCCACTACTAGATATCCACCCATAGGAAAAGAAGTCATTATTTGAAAAAGATGCTTGCACATGCATGTTTATAGCAGTACAATTCACAATTGCAAAATCGTGGTACCAACCCAATGCCCATCAATCAACAAGCGGATAAAGAAACTGTGATATATACATGATATACTCAGCCATAAAAAGGAATGAGTTAACAATATTTGCAGTGTTGGATGAGATTGGAGACTATTATTCTAAGTGAAGTAACTCAGGAATGGAAAACCAAACATGATATGTTCTCATCGATATGAAGATGCAAAGGCCTAAGAATGAATCAATGAACTTTGGAGACTTTGGGGGAAGAGTTGCAAGGGGGCAAGGGATAAAAGACTACAAATACGGTGCAGTGTGTACCGCCTGGGTGATGGGTACATCAAAATCTCACAAATCACGACTAAAGAACTTACTCATGTAACCAAATACCACTTGTACCCCAATAACTTATGGAAAAATAAAATTAAATAATAAAAGTTTTAAAAGAGTGCATCTTAATGTATGTGAATAAAAAAATAATTTAGGGAGTCAGGGCATCCAAGGAAAGAATTCAGACTGACTAGAGAGTCTAACTGTATTACAAATGTGTGAGACAATCTAAATGAAGGGGGTGGGGGCAAGGGGATGAACCAATACCTCTGGAAATGAATGGAATCTGTAGTACTAAAGGCAAAAGGAGCTGCATATAAGCAATTGTATTGTAGTTGACAAAGTTGCTCCCCATGGGGCAAGGGGTTAATGATTCTGATAATGCTACTCAAGTATACTGTAATTGATAAATTAAGTAAATAGATGGCGGATAGTAGGAGTCAGGCATCTCTCTGTTGTAGTGAGAATTTACAGATGAACATGGGGAGAAGGGTGTGGTAATGGATTAGATTTGGGGACATCAGTATGAACTCATGTCTAGCTTGATGTTGATAGTTGTATGTAGGAATATTTGCAGACATGTTTATACATGGATTAGCATATATACACATTATTTCTTTGCTCTGTCAGTTGAGATGGCCTAAAAGAAATGAAATCTAGTAGCAACAAATGTATCTAGTGCCCAAATCTTGGTTTCTAATTCCAAGGGACCAGGACCCCTTGGAGAAAATGGATGTATCTAGGACTGCAGCAGAAAATACACAGGGTGAGCCTGAGGCATCTTATAATATCAGAAAGTAAGAAAGTACTAAAAAAAAATGCACACACCACACATTGATTGATAGGGGTATGTCAAAGGAGGCATAGAAGCCAACTGTAAGGGTTCCTGATGATGAAAGCTGGAACAATTTGACCAATGAAATAAATTAATTAGTACTGGATTGCAATCCAAAGACTAAAATTAATACCCTTGAGCCTTTACTGGTATAAATAAATAAATGAACACATCCATAAATGGAGAATAGACAAATATCCCCTGCAGAAGAATTTTAAATAAATCATATGTATTCTTCACCCTAAAAGAGAAGGAACATGTGACGGTTAATACTGAGAGTCAATGTGATTGGATTGAAGGATGCAAAGTTTAGTTCCTGGGTGTGTCTGTGAGGGTGTTGCCAAAGGAGATTAATATTTGAATCAGTGGACTGGGAAAGGCAGACCCACCCTCAATCTGGGTGAGCACAACCTAATTAGCTGCCAATATAGCCAGAATAAAAGCAGGCAGAAGAACGTGGAGAGATTAGACTGGCCTAGCCTCCCAGTCTACATCTTTCTCCCAAGCTGGATGCTTCCTGCCCTTGAACATCAGACTCCAAGTTCTTTAGCTTTGGGACACGGACTGGCTTCCTTGTTCCTCAGCCTGCAGACAGCCTATTGTGGGATCTTTTTTTTTTTTTTTTTTTTTTTTTGAGATGGAGTCTCGCTCTGTCACCCAGGCTGGAGTGCAGTGGCACGATCTCGGCTCACTGCAAGCTCCGCCTCCCGGGTTCACGCCATTCTCCTGCCTCAGCCTCTCCGAGTAGCTGGGACTACAGGCGCCCGCCACCACGCCCGGCTAATTTTTTTGTATTTTTAGTGGAGACGGGGTTTCACCGTGGTCTCGATCTCCTGACCTCGTGATCCGCCCGCCTCGGCCTCCCAAAGTGCTGGGATTACAAGCGTGAGCCACCACACCTGGCCTATTGTGGGATCATGTGATCATGTAAGACTCCTTAATAAACTCCCATTTATATACATACATACATACATACATACATATGATGTATATATGAGATGTATATATAGGGTGTATGTGTGTGTGTGTATATACAAACGCATATACACCCTACACACACACACACACACACACACACATATCCTATTAGTTCTGTCCCTCTAACACAGAACATAACTTTCCCACTATGTGATGGTATGCTGTGCATAGTGACTTTTTTTCCAAAGAGTACAATATGAAAAGGAGGAATAAAACACTAACTTTACAGTGGAGAAACCTGACAAACACTACTTCAACCAGGTATCAAGATCAACATCATCATTCATAAATCATGTTGATAGCATGTACTCTTAATATAATGAAAATCGCTCTTTGTTCCTGTGACCTTCTTCCTCAAACACATAGCCCTAGTCTAAACATGAGAAAAACATAATACAAATTCCAATAGAAGGCATCCCACAATATACCTGATCATTACGACTCAAAACCGTCAAGATCCTCGAAGTAAGAAAAGTCTGAGCAATGTTACAGCCAAGCAGAGTTTAAGGAAACACGATAACTAAATGTATTGTGGTATTCCGAAAGGGACCTAAAACAGAAAAAAGAACATCAGGAAAAACCTGAAGAACTCTAAATAAACTATAGACTTCGGTTAATAATTATGGAGCAATATTGGTTCTTCAATGCACCACACTAATGTAAGATGTTAGTAACAGGATAAAGTGTGTGTGAAAGGTGATTATTTGATATCTGAACTATCTGCTCGAATTTCTGCAAATCTAAAAGTGTTCTAAAATAAAATATGTCAATAAAAATAATTGATTATAGGGCCAAAAATACAGTGTTCAGTAATAAATTTGACAAAAGATGTGCAAGATATGCTCATTAAAAACTGCAAAACATTGATGACAGAAATTCAAGACCTAAATAAATAGAGAAATACACATTTCAAGGTTAAGACCCAATTCTTAAGACCCAATCACCCCCAAATGGAGCCACAGATGCAAGGCTTTTCCAGCTGAAATTCCAGCAGGATTTTACAGAAATTGGTAAGCTGATTCTAAAATTTATATAAAAATGTGAGTGACCTAGAATAGTCAAAACTACTTTGAAAAAGAAGAACAAAGTTACAGCACTTATGTGGTTTGAAGGCTTATTATAAAACTACAATAATCATGACAATGTGGTCCTGGCATAAAGGTGGACAAATACATCAATGGCAATGTATGGAGGGTCCAGAAATAGACTCCCACACATATGATCAGCTAAGTTACAACAAAGGCCTTAAAGCATTTCAATGAGGGAAGGATAATCTTTTCAACAAATTGTGCTATAAGGTGAATAGCCATATGCAAAGAAAAAAATGTAACCTTACAACATATACAAATGAATCTTAAGAGAAAAATGTTAATGTCCTTGGGTTTGGCAAATACGTTTTAAATAGGACCAAAAATCACAAGGTATAAAATAAAAATCCATAAATTGAACTTCATCCAAATTAAATACTTTTA
The DNA here is from genome assembly GCF_028878055.3 of Symphalangus syndactylus. Classification (NCBI taxonomy): domain Eukaryota; kingdom Metazoa; phylum Chordata; class Mammalia; order Primates; family Hylobatidae; genus Symphalangus; species Symphalangus syndactylus. The sequence goes on from NC_072437.2 coordinate 71,726,186, forward strand.
TTCTTCCAAAAACATTAACTGCATAAGAATATGAAAAACATGCCACAGAATGGGTGAAAATATTTGCAAATCATGTATCTGGCAAAGGACTTTGTACAAAAGATTTATGAAGAACTCATACTTAAAACAGAGGATAAGTCAACAATGACAAAAAAATGTTTAGACACTTTACCAAAAAAATACAGATATCAAAAACCATATTAAAGCATGCTGAACAGCATTAGTCACTAGGAAAATGCTAATTAAATTACAATGAGATATTATTACACACTAACTATAATTAATAAAATTAAAAAGATTGGCTGTATCATGTTTCAGAGAGGATACAGAGCAACTGGAACTCTTATACAGTTCTGTTGGGAAGGTAAAATGATGCAATCCACTTTGACCTTGGAAGTCAATCTGGTCATTTCTTACTAAGTGAAGTGTATAGCTACCATGTGACTTAGCCAATCAACTCCTAGGTATTTATCCAAGAGAAATGAAGGTATTTGCTTACACAAGGACTCATATGTAGATATTCACAGAAGCTCTATTTGTAATAACCCAAAATTGGAAACAACCCTCAGGTTTATTAACAGATGAATAGATTACAAAATTGTAGCATAACCAAACAATGGGTATTACTCAGTAGTAAAAAGGAATTAACTATTGATACTTGCAACAATGTGAATAACTCAAAATAATTACGGCAAGTGAAAAAAACAATGACAACCAAAAAAAAAAAAAACACATGTGGTATGATTTAGCTTTTGTAAAATTCTAGAAAATGCAAATTAACCTATAGTGACAGAAAGCAGATCAGTGCTATGGTCTGAAAGTGTTTTTCCCTTCAAAAAGCTCATGTGTTGAAATCTGTACTCCCAAGGTGATGGTATGGGGAGGTAAAGTCTTTAAGAAGTAATTAGAGTTAGCAAAGGTCATGAGGATTGAGCCCTCAGGAATGGGATTAGTGTCCTTAATAAGATTCCTGAGAGAGCTTGCCTCCTCTCTCCACCCTGTGAGGCTGCAAAGAGAAGAGTGCCATCTATGAGCCAAGGAAGCAGATCCTCACCAAACACTGAATCTGCCTGCCCCTTGGTCTTGGACTTCCCAGCCCCAAGAACTGAGAGAAATAAATTTCTGTTGTTTATAAACAAACCTGTTTATGGTAGTTTGTTATAGCAACCAGAATGAACTAAAACAGTGTTTCCTTGGGCATGGGGTGGGCAGAGTGAAACGGGAAAGAGTGAGGGGGATTGCAAAGAGGTGTGAGGAAACTTTTGAGGGTGATGGTTATGTTCATTAACCTGATTGTAGTGATTGCTTCATGAAATATACTATGTCGAAAGTGATCAAATTTTACACTTTAATACATGCCGTTTATTGTATACCAATTATATCTCAGTAAAGCTAAAGTATAAGTAGTCAATCCAGCCAACACCCTAACCTTAGAGTAGTTTCACTTGTCTGACTCCACTTCTCTTCAGCAACCCCTCCAGGGTTTGTTTCTGATCTGGTTCATTACTCTTAAGTCTTGCCACAGCCACATTCCAGGTCACAGATACTCTCTGAAGATGCCTATCCCAGACTCCTTCACATCGTGAAGGAATATCTGAAGCCACTGTTACCTTTTTGAGTTTTAATTTTCTTTCCTTTAAAGATTGGACTTCATGGTCTATTATTTCAATCAGTTGTAGTACTTCCGAATTTGGTGCTCCATGGATGTATAAATGCATAAAAGAATGGGTCAGGGAGGCAAAACTTTGGGTTCCAGCTCTCCTCTGTCAAGATATTTAATATCTGTGCCTCAGTTTCCTCATCTGTAAAATGAGGGTGCTAATTTTACCTGACTTATAGGGTGATTCTGAGGATTAAAAGAGTAAAATACCTTTCAAGTAAATTCCGATCGGAACACAGTAAGCACGCAATGCATGTTAGCTCTTTCCTCTACTTAAAATGTTATTTCCATCCTCAAGCCTCCTTGCTACATATTCTCAGAAAATCAACTTGCTCCTGCCTAACAGATACAAATATAATGTTAAGAAAGAACTCTTTTCTCCCACCATTAAAACATATTTATGCCTGCACTGGTCTTTCCTCACTCTCTTTTGTCTCAATGAAGAAGGTGACCTTTCTACCTGGGCCCTGCCATCACTCATGCTCTGTGACCCTCCTCTTCTCACCTCCTCAAGGGCTGCATCCCATCACTGATTTCAATATTTCTACTTCTACTGGATTTTCCCCACAACATACACACACACACACACACACACACACACACACACACACACACAGAGTGTTCTCCCACATTTATACTGCAAAAATAAATAAATTGAAAGTAAAAAGAAAGCAAATTTGAATTTCTTCAAATTCAAATTCCTTTCTAAATTCCATTCTCTACGCCTCTCCCTTTTTCACTGCAAAGCTTCTTGAAGCAGTAGAATATATTGGATACCTACCCTTTCTCACTTCCCACATTCTTTCGATGCACTACGTTCAGGCATTCCTCCCACAGTGCCCATAAAATTGCTCTCGCCAAGGTCACTAATGGCCTCCATGTTTCCAACCCAGTGGTCAGTTTTCTCTTCTCTAACTTGATGTGTCTGGGTCTCGTGACTACATGACTCAGCCTCTCCTTTGCCTTCTGTGACACTGAAGGATCTTTCCTGATTCTCTCTGGGGCTCCACGGCTTGCTGGTGTAGGCTATGTCACTGACTAGTTCATCATTCTCCTTCTTTTGAGTGCCCATGTTTCCCAGATCTTGGCCTTGGCTCTTCTCACTCAACACACAACTCTTCATCTGAACACACTACTCCATTTACCATCTCCTGGATGTTGGTTCCCTACCTCTGAAAGAAAAGAAATGACCAGACCTTATTAGCCATCTCTCCTCAAATTAATCTAAAAGAAAATTCCTTGGGTCCCAAACTGGGCCCATTGTCAAGATGTTTTCATCTTTCAGTATTCCATATCTCACTGAGTGATGCTACTGTGGACTCATCCACTTGCCCAGAGCAGAAATTTGGCAAGCATCCCAGATTCTCTTTCCTCATTTAGCCCTCATCTAAAGTTACCAAGTCCTACAGATTCTACCTCTTTAATATCCACTCATATCCACACCATTCTCTCTATCTGCGAAGTCACTGCCTTAATCCAGGCCCTCAACAAGTCTTGCCTGGATTACTGCAACTGCCTCCTAACTAGTCTCACCGCCTCCAGCCTGGCATGACTCCAATGCCTACTCCACACAGTTGCCAATGTGTTATTTCTAAAATATAAATCTCATCATGCCATTCCCATGCTTAAAGCCCTGTCATTGTTCCCCACAGCTTCCAGGATAAGATTGAAACTATTTAGCTTAACACAAAGGTACATGATGATGTGATGCCTGTGTACATTCTACCTATCTCCTCACTTATCTGCACAAAGTCTCACTCTCAGTATTACACTACTCAATGTTTACCAAATGCCTGTGCTATTTCATGCTGCCTCCTCATACCTTCACGAATAGAATAGAACACCCTTCCCGCTTTCCTGCCTGGCTGGCTGCCTCTTGTCTCTGAGGGAAGACCTCAACAGCTCTGTCTCTATGAGGCTGTCCCTGATGCACTAACACATAGTTAAGTGTTCCCATATTTATTTTACACATCTCTTTCACAACAACTAATATTACTGATCTCAATTATATAGCATGCATTGTTTATATACTTTACAACATCATCCCATTTTATTCTTGCAATGACACTTCAAGACAACAGTGTTATCCACCCTTTGTGGTGGAAAAATGAGGTTTTGAGAAGTTCTGTAACTTGCCTAAGTTCATACAGGTTAAATGAGCCCCAGCCTTCCCTTCTCCAAAGTCCATGCTCCTAAAATGATGCTAAAGCTGCTTTATCACTGAGTGTGTTAAGTGGTTGGATCTGGTACACAGCATGTTGTTGATAAGCAAATGCATGAATAATTCTGATTTTGGAAATACTGACTTTGAGGCACCTTCAAGACCTTCAGGCTGGCGGGCTGGCTGTGAAGTCAATAAAAGCTACAGGTGAAGGCGAGCAACACCTCAGCCCGGGAAGCATCACCACTGGGTGGAGGATTGAGGGAAATGCAACAAGAGCCAAGATATGGACTTGGAGAAAGGCAGCACTGCAGGAATTCAAAAAAGGTAGGCAAATATGCGGATGGGGAGCTAAAAAGAGACAGCCCTAATAGTATCTCTCTTAATAGTATGGAACTATCAACAGAAAGACAAAAAGGAAAGGGCTCATTCCCATTCTGCTCCTGTCCCCTAACCATGTGGCCTAGGTCCCTAAGTCTGAAAGCCCTCAGTAGACAACAAGATACTTCAGTCCTCCTCCCGGTGTGGGGCACCCCCTGGAGGCTGCCCCCGGAGAAAATGCATTCACCCTCCACAGTGGAGGAAGGAAGGCAGAACTGCGACTTGACGTTCTTAACCGTCACAGAGCCCACAGACCATATCTGATGCGATTTACATTTAAACAGTGAGAATATAAAGTACAAAGGATTTAGGTTCTCTACGCTGGATCATATGAAAAATTGGGATTTCAGTTTCCTGCCCAATTTCTTTTCACTTTTTTTTTCGATTTCTTTCTTGGAAGGTGAAGGTCACATTTGGCTTAACATAATAAGGAGGTCTAAATCTGCTTTTATATTTTTGCCTCAGGTAGGATTACCACAGAGAACTTTTGCCACATTCTGAAAAATACATTGGCTTCTTCAGCCTTCTCCTCCAGTTCTCTCTGCCTCACTGCAGCTCTTTCAAACATGAGAGTGGTTTCTGCTCAAATGCTCAGGCCTCATGTGTGCTCTCTGGCAGCGAGCTGTGCTTTTGTGGAAAATTCTTCCCTTCTCGCACGTCCCTTCTTTGACATACCAAATGTTGCTCCTTCTGAGGTGCTTGAAATCACCAAAGTCGGGAGGGGTACTCCTGGGGTGTGAGTCGCCCTCCAGGGGGAGCATCTTACAGGGCTTGGAAGTGCAACTTGCTCAAGAGTGGAGGAGCTTTTACATTAGTTTCCTCACACACTGTTCTCATTTTAATTAGGTAATGGAAGGCCAATAGCAAAAGAATTTTCCAGGATTAAAAAAAAAATAAAAAGCGCATGAGCTTTAGAAAATAAGAACAAGAGATTTAAAAGCCTTTTCTAAGACCACATGGCATTCTGCCACTGCTCCATCAGTTGTCCTTGAGGGCCATAGAAAGGCTCCGTGTGGACGTATCCTACACAGTAATGGACTCAGCTGGCCCACAGGATTGCAGGATTTCTTGCTAAATTTGGTGCCAAATATCCCTTCACTGCTTCAATTCGTCCTGCATGACCTCCTCTCCCTTTGCCAGGCTCAGCAGTGCAGTGGGGCCACAAACATCCAAGGGCTTAAAGAGCAGGCGCTGGGGAGAAAACAGTCTTGTTCCAACTTTGAATTTGTAAGAATTTGCCAGGTTTTGCTGAAAGAGAGAAGAGAGGGAGGAGGAGAAGGAGGGCAGAGAGAGAGAGAAGGCCAGTGGGATGGACCATTTTTCTTCTCAGCTCTGGCCGTTGCATATTGGTTTGATGTAAATGTTTTGTTTCTTTTTCTCCTTTTCAAATCTAGGATTTATCAAATGTGACAGCCTGACACTCCCAGAGACAAGAATTCCACAGGCATGTGCGGCACAGGACAGGAATCCCTGCCACTGTGGGCTTCTGCAGGAATGCATGAGTGCACAGGCAGGAGTTTGGAAAGAGCCACCCCAAGATTAGAGCGTCCACAGGCAGCACCTCCAGGTAACTGATGTCATACCAGGGAAGTGTCTCAGTGGAGACATTTGACTCTGTGGAGAGAGCTTGCACCTCCAGAAGATAGACTTCTTTGTCTCTCAAGGGCAATTATTTTAACAATCTTCTCGCTGGTCAATTTCATTTATTTCCCTTAACTGACTTTATTGCAATGTTCTCAAACTATAGGATCTAAAGCATTGTTTACCAAAGTGCTTAAACTGCTGCAGTTGACCTCAGTTGCCAACTTCATCATAGTTGTTATCAATTCCCAACTGACTGACCTGTTCTCACCATGACTATCCGGAGGCACTCTTTGGATGCTCTAATTGCTGCTTTAATTTACTTTTTTGAGACAGAGTCTTGTTCTGTTGCCCAGGCTGGAGTACAGTGGAGCGATCACAGCTCACTACAGCCTCGACCTCCTGAGCTCAATCAATCCTCCCACCTCAGCCTTCAGAGTAGCTAAGACCACCAGCGTACATGAGCACACCTGGCTTTTGTTAGACAAAAGGTCTCACTATGTTTAAAATAAAAGACAACCAAAAGAATTTATTGTTCTATTATGTGACTTAGACACACACACACTTCTTGACTCTGTTGACCTGAGTATCTTGCTAATATGACTAACATCACAAATCCAATCCATATGTTCCCAAACAATGCAATGAGATCCACAGGCCCAGATAGCTTGTACCTTCATTCCCAAAGAAATCCTTGGTGTAAAATCCATACTTGTCTCAGTGCTCCTCTATATTTCTCAGGAAATATTTGTTGACTGTAACCAGCTGAGAGTAAGGATGACTCATCAAAGACTCATCGTCAGTCCTGGAAAAATAACTGAAGTCCCATTCCCTACTGAAAATGGATCAACCTTATTCTCTGCGCTACACACATTACAACTACTTGTATGCCTTACTCTTTTCACTAGAAAATCAACAATTCTGTGCTGATAATTTCTAGGACAGTGGTAACTGCTACAAAATGGTCCCCAACTATTATTACTATCTCTTCTCTGGATAATAATAACTTTTAAAGATCTCTCTAAGCAGTTAACCCCAAAAATATTATCCATGAATCTGGGCCATGAGTTTAGTTTGTTTTGCCTAACAAAAGGCCAATAATTTTTATCAGGAGAGTTAGTAGCACAAGACTGGAGTTATTTTCTTACAGCAAAAGCAAAAAAGGGATGGATGGGCAGGAGGAGACAAACTGTTTCATGTGGTTACACAAACACAAAGAAACGAAAATCTCTTCCTCTCAATCTGGTCTCAAAACTACCCAAGAAGTTCAGGGAAATCACCTCTAATTAACTGTAGATGATAAACATGGATCCAAACTCCACCAGGAAAGCTGTTCCATGATCTTTCATGCCAACTGGTGTGAATGCCTGTCAACAGATGGAAAGTCTCTTGGAGAAAGAAAACTAACTTTTCCTAGGCAAAAACAGCAGGAATAATAAAGAACAGTTTTTCAGACAATAAAACAAGTAAATATTACTGGGTTGCAATAAAGTATTATAAATTTCTCTCCTGGAGGTTACAGTCAAACATTTTCCTGTTGGTCAGCTGACTAGGTCATTAGAGTTTAGAGTGGAGAAGAATGGGTATTACTCTCAAGGTGGTAACTGAGATCAACGGCAGCTGAGAAGAAGTAAACCAAGTATAATTATGTGCAAAGTGATTTCTTGACTTTCTTATGTTACCTTTTCATCTTGTCTCACTATTAGCATTTTCTTCCCTGCTAGGCTCACTCTGTGCAAAAATCAGGTAATTCTGACCATGCATTTTTTATCCTGTTAGGGGAAGAATTATGGTGCTATGTGTGGACATGTAAGAACTCCAAAGGCGTTATCATGAGAAAGAAATCCTTCAACCTTGTAAAGATACTAAAAGCTTTAAATTTTTTAAAGCTTCCCAGTTTCTAAATCTTCACAGCTCATCATCCCTCATAGCAACACACTGCTACCACACACAATATATGAGTTCTTGAAAATTGAAAAGTAAATTCAATATCAATACATGAGTATTTTTTAAATGCACCAGAATAACATTAATCTAGCAAATGTTTCTAAACAGAAACCTTTGCTCAGAACTGTCTAAAACTGGTGATACAGCCAAGAACAAGGGACACGTTCCTGCCCTCATACAGGCTCCAGTCCTATAGGAAAAACAAACAGGGAACAAAAAATTCTCAAAAAAAATAAAGGGTATTATAAAAAGGCAATGTGTCACGCCATGCAGGGTCTTCACAGAGGAAGTTAACCACTGAATCAAGAATGGCTTCCCATGACCTGAACGGACAGTTCTCAAAAGAAGACATCCAACTTGCCAATAGGCATATATAAAAAAAAGGCTCAACATGACTAATCATCAGGGAGATGCAAATCCAAATCACAATGGGATCTCACCATATTCCACTTAGAATGTCTATTATCAAGAGATCAAACAATAACAAATATTGGTGGGAATGTAAATTAGGACAGCCATTATGGAACACAGTATAGCAATTCCTCAAAAAATAAAAAACAGAACTACCATATGATCCAGCAATCCCACTGCTAGGTATATATCTAAAAGAAATAAAACCAGCATGTCAGAGAGATCTCTGCACCTCCATGCTCACTGCAGCACTATTCACAATAGCCAAGATATGAAATCAACCAAAGTGCCTATCAACTGATAAGTGGATAAAGAAAATGTGGTACAAATACACAATGGAATATTATTCAACCATCAGAAAGAATGAAATCCTGCCATTTGCAACAACACAAATGAAGCTGGAGGACATGATGTTAAATGAAATAAGCCAGGCACAGAAAGACAGATACTATGATCTTACGGAATTTTTAAAAGGCAAGCTCATAGAACTACAGAGTAGAATGGAAGTTATCAGAAGCTGGGAAGGGTAAGGGGGAGGGGAAATGGGGTGAGTTTGGACAATGGGTCCAAGATTACAGTTAGACACAAGGAATAAGTTGTGGTGTTCTAATGCACAGGAGGGTCACTATAGTTAACAGTAATGTACTGTACATTTCAAAGAAGCTAAAAGAGAGGAATTTGAATATTCTCAACACAACTAATTGATAAATATTTGAGGTGATGAATATGCTAATCACCTTGATTTGATCATTATGCAGTGTATACATGCAACAAACCATCGCACAGGACCTGTCAACATTAAAAAGGAAAAAGAAAAATAATGACTTATTTGGAAAGAGAGATATTTACATTGAGAGGCATAGAGTCAGCTAAGGAAAAAGTGGAAAGAAGAAATTCTAGGCAGAGAAATTGGCCTATATGATGGCTCTCACCAAAAAAGAAAAATCTAGAACCACCAAGAAGGCTGCAAGTTGGACACTGGGAAAGAGAGGATTCTTGGATGAAAACGGAGATGCGGGCAGAGGTTGGGCTCAGAGGTCCGCATAAGCAGTGTTTGAGTTTGCTTCTCAGGACATCTGTAAGTTGGCTGTTGTGACTGGTTATGGCAAGCCAAACTAACTCTTTGTGTAAAGTGTGATCTTCATCCCCAAGAAACACAGAGCCTTAGAGTTGAAAGTTCCCTTAGAGGATATCTAATCCAAACGTCCATGGATTAATTGGTGCAGAAATTCCTTTCTTGAACACACCCTACGGTGTTTTAGAACACATCATTTGTTTTATCTATAGCTCAAATTGTTAGAAATTTCTTTCAACCCAAACCCGCTTCCTTGAAACTTCCACCCATATTTATGCCCTCTGGAGTTTCACAGAATCTAATCCTTTTCCCACCTGACAGCTTTTCAAACATTTAAAGACAGCTATCTTGTTCCCATTATGTTTTCTCTTCCCCAGGCTAAAATCCCTAATTCCCTCACCTGCTCTTCATATTACAAGATTCTAGATCCTCTCACCAACCTGGTTATGCTTCTCAGGACAGGCCCTAGTTTGCCAAGAAAAAATAAGTCACATTTGCTTTTGAAAATAAATCTCAACAAAGGAGCTAAGCTACTAACCTATTTTGCTTATATATATTTTCTTTGCCTTAGAATACGAAATCTGGCACACCTGGCATTCATGAGTCACAAATTGTCCGTAGTTATAATGAACCTTGAAAGGCTTGGTATGGTGTCCCAAAAAATAAGCATTTGATAAATATCATTAGTTAACTTATAGATCTTTCTATATTTATTTCCGAATAAGTGAAATGGTTTTACCGAGTTTACAAAATCTAAAAGAGTTTTGTGCAATGGCATGCAGATTCCAAGAAAACTCGTGTGAATGTACCTGTTGACCTCTGAGACCAGCAGAAGCCAGCTAAGTCTTCCACAGCTTGCCTGCAACAATGAGAAACAGCAACCTCAGGCAAAACGCCTCCTTTCAGGAATGAGCAATGTGGTCCACTCACCTCTATCACAAAATTGTATTCTTACTATTAAATCCTGCCAGTCCAGCTGCCGGGAATCAGCCCAAGTGCCAAGGTTCTCTGGTCATCTCTATTACTATGATCACAGTGCTTCATTATGGGGTGGGGGGGGGGGGTGAATGCGGTAGGGGAGGTTGAGTTAGTTTTTGTTTTGACATTACATTATCCATTTCACTTCAAAATGTGGCTGAAATTGCAACCAGGCAACATGTTTATCATGATGCAAAATTCAATGCTATCAATTGTTCACAGTCTTGAGAGAAAAGCACATGTAAGTAATTAACTGTGATGCACCATAATGAGATGTACACACGACAAGTTGATGCAGGCTGAAAAATGAATCCAAAATACTTTCCTGTCCCCGTGATAAATGACACTGAGAAGAAGCAAAAATAACTAAGCTACTTACTCCATGAAGATAAGACAGGAACCAAGTAAAATAGCTTATTTATCAAGACTAACAGCTTGCTCATGAAGATTTGCTTCAAGCCCCTCACCTCACAGTAGCATCATTCCAAAGCTGTTGTGTCATCACCTCTGCCCAATTCTAACCAGCCCTCTACCTTTCATGACCTGCTGTGAAATCACCCTCTTCTGAACCCCTCAGTTGTCACAGTGGTGTGCTTCCTTACTGGAGGACAGAGGGGAGAAGACAGCATTCATTCCTCAAACAACTATTCTGTTCCTTAGTTTAGATCCTGGCTCTGGGCTTGACTTACCTTTGTGAAATTACTTCATAAATATTTTGTGTTATACTAACATAGTTTGTAAACACTACCAGATTCTCTTAGAAAGCATCTCTTTTCTTTAAGTACAACTTTGGCTTCTTCCTCCCAGTCACATTCAATATACAACGTCAGAAACTTTTGTTGGTTTCTAAAAGCAATACGGACATGAACAAATGCTTTAAAGAAAAGGGTCATGAGGCCCATAGATAAGGAAAAGATGAAGAACAAACAGGCTACGCTCTCCAAAATTGCCAGAGGAGGAAAGAGAGACAAAAGGGAAAAAGATGATCCAAGAGAAAGAGAGTGAAACAAAGGAAAGACAGAGCCAAGGCATGAAGAGAAAAACGAATAGCAGAGAGAGAGGCAGATTTGACCTCATACCCTGGAACTTTCCCGGAGTTTGCATTGTGGTTTGAACCTACTTCAATCCATTTGTCATTTTATAAATGTGATATAAAGAGACCTCTAGAGCTCATTTAATATCTCCATTTCTCCTCAAGCAAAATTGCTCTATATTGAGCCCTGGAGCTCTAAGGAAAACATAGTCCACAAACTCCCTTAGTGATCTTTTGGCACCTCACAGTGCATTTAAATTGAAAATACACCCTTGTGTCACATTAGAACAAGGGAAACAATCACACCACGGTATGTTTGGAAGCAAACTATTTAAAGATAAGAAGGAAAGATCCCATGGTTTTAATTGGATTAGATCATCTGGTCTCACCTGTTTTCCCTCCCCCCTGTAAGTTTTCCTTAAAGCAGTATTAGTTTCCGACTGAAATATTTTGTGTTCACTGGATCACACAGCTGAGCAACTGCACAATCCCCTCCGCGCAGCAGCCCAGGTTCCTGCAGCTGTGCACATTCCTGAGTGGAGTCGCCACTAAGGGGGCTAGGGCCTCCCACGGCTACCATCTTGGATGTCCACATGTCACAGGGGAAATTCAGAGACATTTTACAAAATTTCCAGCCAACAACAAAAAAAGGTTTCAAAGATGGTGGCATCCCAAACAAAAGTTTGAAAGCTCCTAGAGTAGTTCTTAGAATCATATTCATCTCTGAAGAGAAAAATCAAAGGTGGAATCGCTAAGAACTGCAATGAATTTCCATGAGCTCTCCAAGTCTGTGAATGCAGAGTCTGCCTTTTACCCTGTGTGTCTAAAGTGAGAATGAAATGCATTTTGCAATAGCTAGAAAATTAGCGTCTAAATTGAGAAGCATAGTATTCCAGTTAAGTACTTCCTCCCTCTCAGCTAACATCATCAACATCAATATGACACATGAGCAAATGTTCATGCCACATAATGTTTGAACTGAATCAGTCACAGTGACCTGCAAAATATTTAAAGAGCTGTCAAGAGTCATGGTTTTCTTTAAGGAAAGCTAATATTGCCACCATTCTGTGAAAAACAAATGTAAATCATGCATGTACATGTGCATACATACATATACAGACACATATCTATAAATTATCTCTTTATAAAATTTTGTAAGGATTTCAAGTGACACAGAATTGAGTGGAAAACGACTTACACATACCTAAAATGAATTTTTATATTATGATATTTTTAATTCTCTGTAGTCAATTTGATTTTTATCAAGTTGCATTAAATATTTTAAGACACAAAATTAATCAATACACACATATCATACACTAGCTTCCTGAGAAACATTCCTCCTTAGGTGAAACATTCGCTTCCCAACAGAGTTAATGAATACAGGAGCTAATTTTTATACAGCATGGCTTTCAACAAAATTTCTTCCCTCTGAAATGCTGACTTGGTTATGACTTTAAAAAAATTACCAGGTTGTTTATATACAGTGAGACTCTATGTTATTTCAAATATCTCAAAAGCTGACCTCTCACGTGCCAGTAAAACCTAAATCTGCCATTATTTTTGTTTTCTTTTATGCTTATTACTATCACTCCTTTCAAATTATAATCTACTGCATTTATTGTGAATGTGCCCACGTTTTTAAGATCTAACCATAAAATTCACTGGGAAGAAACAACTCAATTGGGGTGTCATTTCAGATTCATAGAGATTTTATGCAAAATACTTACAATTTTTATACATTAAAATATACAATATACTTTATCATTAAATTCCAAAGGACCTAAGACACTAATTGTTCTTACTTAACAAAACATAAAACTGGATTCTTGTTCAATAAGCATTCTGCGGTCTCCCTACAAAATAGAGAGTTTTATTATCTCTAAATTTCCCTCTTGTATATGATTTTTAAATTCATTTTCTATTAGAATTTAGAGATAAATTTAAATCAGGAATTGACTCCCTAAACCCTGTTAGTAACCAGAAAATAAAAATAGTAGTTTACTTCACGGAGATTTAAGAGTATTATATAGTGAAAGTATATATGTTAACATTTTTTTCCTAAAAACTGAAGAAAAAATGATAAATATCACAAATGAATGCATTTTGTTATTTTCAGACTGTAAGTAGCAAAAAGTGCATATATTTTAATAGAGACCCTTATAATTTCATTTGTGTGATATTACCGCCTTCTGTCAAGAAACTTGCTGACTTGAAAATGTATACAGGAGAGAACAGTATTTCTCTGGAATGGAAAAGCCCCATGATAAGTCATCACCTACAGTTTCCCAAGTTTTCATGATGCCTTGTTTGAGCTGTTCTAAGAGATGTTTTATATCATATTATTCATATTGTAAATTTTTCTTAAACATATTATTCTAGATATGAAATTGTTTTAATTTTGTTCTCTTTTATTGACATTAGTTAATGCTCTTAAATAATGGAGTTTCCATCTATAATTTAATTAACTAAAACACACCCTCCACATTATCACAATAGTCTTCAAAATCACCTTATTTCTCTACTGTCCCCAGGAGGTTCTGGAGTGCAAAGGAGTAGTTTATCCACCTTGCATGATCTAAAATTCTGATACATTTTCTAGATTCCCACTTGTTAGTCTCTAGTCCATAGCAGCAAAATTGGAAAATTAGTGAATGTACCATTTCTACCAGAGCTAAGGGTCTAAACATTCTTTTGGATTCTTCTTAATAAATAGAAGAACAAACATAATATGAGAAGTTACATCACAAAAGATAGTGGAATTGGAAGCTCCAGGAATCTGTCCACATACACACACACACACATACACACACACACATACACACAATTCTATTAAGCTGTCTGGCAAGAACTGTAAGGCAACAATTTTGAAGCTCTGGAATCTAGGGGAACACTCTCAACATCCTGGGAGGCACTTGATGAAGAAACAGACTGGTAAATTTCATTGAATTTTGGTGTTTTGCTTAGCCACTATCATCCCATCCCCAAACCCTGTGACAGGCAGATATGGAGATGGCACCCATGATGCTGCTGTGGCTAGCTAGAACCAGATTGGGAAATAGAGACCGTGTTCCCTCAAAATAGAAGTGATTCAGTTTGATCACTGCTTTTCATCATTGAGAGGCCAGCACAGAGGTTAGATATTATATCAACCCCCACTCACTGGAGTCACTACTCCCACCACATAGATCATTAGAAGTTTTCAAAGACAGGTATCTTTCTTTTCTTTTCTTATTGGACCCAGGCATTTAAGAAAATACCTGTCAAGTCATTGGCTGACTGTAGAGACAACACAATGGACACTTTAGAGAACACACATGACAAGAAATACACTCCTTCCATAAGAGACAAATGCAGCCTTCATCAAACAACAAAAGCAATTTTTGGAGAAAAGGTAGAATCTTATTTTCAGAATTACCACATTACAATATTCAAAATGTTCACTTTTCAACAAAAATTACAATACATACAAATAAACAGGAAATTATAGATCATTTATAGGAAAAAAAGAGAAATTAACTAAGACCAACTGAGATATTGGACTTACTAGACAAAGACTTTAAATTAACGGTCTTATTCAAAAATTGAAAGAAACCATGGATAAAGAACTAAAAGAAATCAAGAAAACAATACATGAAAAAATAGAGAATATCAATAAAGAAACTCTTTAAAAGAACCAAATAGAAATTCTGGAGCTTAAAGTAAAACAACTGAAATAAAATATTTACTAGAGGAGTTAAATCGCACATTCAAGCAGACAGAAGAAAGAATCAGTGAACTTAAAGAGAATATAATTAAAATTAGTCTGACAAGCAGAAAGAAAAATATGAAGAAAAATTAAGAGCCTAAGGGTCCTATGGCACACTATGAACTATACTAACACACACATTATAAAAGTCATAGAGAGAAAAGAGCAGAAACATTTGTAAAGAAATAATGGCCAAAAACTTTGTAAGTTTGATGACAGATGTGAAGCTACACACAAAATACTCAACTTTAAGCAGAGTAAACTCAGAGATCTACAGAGACATATTATAATCAAGCTGTAGAAAGTCCTAGTTAACAGAAAAATTTGAAAACAGTAAAAGAGAAGCAATTTGTCATGTACAAAGGATCCTCAATAAGGTTAATAACTGATTTTTCATCAGAAACTATGGAGGCCAAAAGGCAGTGAGATATAGTTAAAGTAATGAATTTTTAAAAGCTGTAAGCCAAGATTTCCATGTCTGGAAAAACCATCCTTCAAAAATGAAGGCTAAATTAAGACCTTCCCCAACAGACAAAAGCTAAAGGGATCTGTCACTAGGTAAACCTACACTACAATAAATGCTGAAGGGAGTTTTTTAAACTGAAACTAAAGGACACTAGATGGTAACTCAAAGCCCTATGAAGAAATAAAGATCACTCATAAAGTTAACTACATACGTAAATATAAAACTCAATATTATTGCACTTTTGGTTTATGAACACTCTTTTCGTTTTCTATATGATTTAAAAGACAATTACATAAAACAGCAATTATAAATCTATGTTAATGGGCATACAACATATAAAGATGTAATAGGTAACAACAGCAAGATAAATATGGAGTTGCATAAGAGTAGAGTTAATGTATATTATTGAAGCTAAGTTGATATCACTTCAAACTAGTTATACATTTAATATACCCCTGGCAACCACTAAAAAAAACTTTAAAATATACAGAAAATAAAATAAAAAAGGAATCAAAATGGTATATTAGAAAAAAGTCAATCAAACACAAAGAAAGGCTGTACTGGAGGAATTCAAGAACAATAACAACAAAAAGATATAAGACATATAGAAAACATATAGCACAATGGCAGAAGTAAATTCCTCATTATCAGTAAACAGTTTAAATGGTTAATAATCAGTAAATGGTTAAACTCACCAATTCAAAGACAGAAAATGGAAGAATGGATAACATAAACATGATCTGACAATGTTCTGCTTACAAGAGACTTATTTTAGAACCAAAGACAAAAATAAGTTGAAAGTGAAAAGATAAAAAAATTCTACGCAAATAGTAACCAGCAAAGAACTGGGTGGCTATACTAATATCAGAAAAAATAAATTTTAAGTCAAAAATTGTGACAGGAGACAGATGGGCATTTTATATTGATAAAATGGTCAGTGCATTATGAAGTTGTAACAATTATAAACACAGATGTAACAAACAGAGACCTAAGATATATGAAGCAAATATTGACAGAATTGAAGGGAGAAATAAGCACTTCTACAATAATAGTTGGAGACTTACCAAATCACTTTCCATAATAATAGAATGTCTAGGCAGAAGATTAATAAAGAAACAAAAGACTTGGGCAATACTACCAACCAATTAGACATATATACAGAATGCTTCACCAAACAAAAGAATATACACTTTCTCAAGTTCACATGAAACATTTCATAGATAGAACATATGTAAGGCCATAAAACAGCTCTCAGTCAATTTTAAAAGATCGAAATCATGCAAAGTATCTTCTTCAACCACAATAGAGTCAAGCTAGAAATCAGTAACAGAAGAAAAACTGAAAATTTTGCAAATACATAAAAATTAAACACCCACTTAAACAGCCCAATAAAGGAAATCAATAGGGAAATTAGAAAATACTTTGAGACAAATGAAAAAAACTCAATATATCAAAACTTTTAAGAAACAATGAAAGCAGTACTCAGAGGGAAATTTATAGCCGTAAATGTCTACATTAGAAAAGAGGAAAGATCTCAAATCAACAACCTTACTTTAAACTTTAAGGAACTACATAAAGAAAAGCAAAGTAAACCCAAAGCCGGTAGGAAAAAGGAAATAATAAAGATTAGGGCAGAGATAAGAAAAGCAGAGGATATAAAAACAGTAAAATTAACAAAACCATAAGTTTGTTCTTTGAAAAGATAGAATATAATGGATAAATCATTAGTTAGACTGTGAGAAAAAAACAGATAAAACACAAGTAACTAAAATCAAAAATGAAAGTAAGGATACTACTGTCAACCTTACAGAAACTATAGAGATTAGATGCCCTAACAATTATGCAATCTAGATAACATGGACAGATTTCTAGAAACACACAAACTGAAAATGCTGACTCAAGAAGAAGTAGAAAATCTCAAAGGACCTACAAGAGGATAAATCCATAATCATAACCTCTCAGCAAGACAATTCCAGGACAAGATGCCTTTAGTGGTGAACTCTACTAAACATTTAAAGAAGAATTAACACCAATTATACTCAGATATTTTTCCAAAAATTAGAACAGGAGAGAACACTTCCTAACACATCTATAAAGCCAGGATTATTCTAGTACCAAAGTCAGACAAAGATACTACAAGCAAACTACAGACAAACATCTCTTAGGAATGCAGACATACACACACACACACACACACACACACACCACAGCTCAACAAAATACTAGCAAATTAACATTAACAGCACTTTTTTTGAGACAGGGTCTAATTCTGTTGCCCAGGTTAAACAGCAGTGGTGCAATGACAGTTCACTGCTGCCTTGAACTTGAACTCCTGGGCTCAAGCAGTCCTCCTGCCTCAGCATCTGAGTGGCTGGGATGACAGGTGCATGCCACCATGCCTGGCTACTTAAAAAAAAATTTTTAGAGACAGGATCTCACTATATTTTCCAAACTGGTCTCAAACTCCAAGCCTCTAGAGATCCTCCTGCCTCGGCTTCACAAAATGCTGTGATTATAGGTGTGAGCCACCATGCCTAGCCTTAACAGCATATTAACAGGATTATACACCAAGATCAAATGGTGTTTATCACAGGACTGCAAGGGCAGTTCGACATAAGAAAATTAATGTAATTTACCTCATTAATAGAATTTAATAGATGCAGAAAATCCACTAACAGTATTCAACATCCTTTCATAGCAAAAACACTTTGAAAACTGGGACTAGCAGAGAACTTTTGCAACAAAATAAAGGGCTTTTATGAGAAAACCACAACTAACATCATACTCAGTTGTGAAAGCCTAAAATTTTGCCCTCAAAATCAGAATAAGAAAAGGATTGCTGCTTTCACTTCTGCTATGCATAATTATACTGCAGGTTCTAGACCAGAGCAAAAGTGCTCAATATCCTTGGCCACTGAAGAAATGCAAATCGAAACCACAATGAGAGACACCTTTTCACGCCGAGTAGGACATCTTAAACGAAGAAAATGAAAAATAAGTTTTGCAAGGATATGGAGAAATAGGAACTCTCACACATTGCTACTGGGAATATAAAATTGTGCAACTACTGTGGAAAAAAGTTTGATGATTCCTCAATTACATATAGCATCAACATATGATCTATGAACCAGCAATTCTACTCCTAGGTGTATATTCAAGAGAAAGTGAAAATATATGTCCATACAAAAAATTATACACAAAATACAGTAGTATTATTCATAACATTTGAAAGTTTAAAACAACTCAAACGTTTGTCACTGGATGAATGGATAAAGAAATTGTGGCATGTACATGTCATGGAATATTATTCAACCATAAAAAGAAACAAAGTACTGATATACTTGGATGAATCTAAGAAAAATTATGTTAAGTTACAGAAGTCAGGCACAAAAGGTCACATATTCTATTATTTGCATTATATGATGTATTAGTTAGGGTTCTTCACAGAAACAAAACCAAGAACCAACAGGAGATTGTGTGTGTGTGTGTGTGTGTGTGTGTGTGTGTGTGTGTACAAACAAAAAGAACAGGTAATATCTACCATAGAGGTTTCTTTTTCCTAGAATGACATTGCCCTTCCTCAAAAACACTGGGAAAAAGCTGTATCTCTCATCCTCAAAACACATGAGCAGAAAGCACAAGTTAGAGAGTGCTCTGAGGAACAGAGAAGTCAGCAACACCTATTTAACTGATCTCGTCAATTAAATCTAGTCCACAGTGCTACATACCAACTTCCTACCCATGTAAAAAAATAACGTAACAGGTGTGTGTGTATGTGTGTTTAAACTAAAGATACTGTATTCACTGTAATGTCAAAGTAAAAATCAGAGAAAATAAGTTTGTTAGTCCAGGCTCTTGCCAATGCAAAATTATTCCCTAAGCTGGGACTGCAAGTGTTTTGTCTAGGACAGTTTCGAATGACTCAGATGAAAAGGGCTCCACGTCATTCTGTGGAAAATGAGGCTACATCCCAGAAAACTATGGAAACATATCCCATGTCCTTACTTTCAACTTTCACTTTGCTTGGGTTGGATTTCTCTTGAGGTATGCTATTTAAAAAGACCCCTAAACACACACACACACACACACACACACACACCTCTCGCTCTCTCTTTTCTCCATCTCTCTCCCTGCCCCCATCTCTAATCATCACTCTTAACGTGGTTATACCTGCTCCTAAGACGGCTAAGATTTACTTGTACATGAAATGCTAAAAAAGAGCAAATGAATAAATTAATAGACTAATGAATGAAATGAAACGAAATCAGCCTTCACTTTATTCCCTTGAATAGGCAAAATAGGGTAGTAGAATGAAACTACTGGTCTAGGAGTCTTCATTGCCCATTCACTGGACATGCGATCTCATCAAGTCAGTGTTCTTGAATCTTAGATCTTTCACATGTACAATAAGGAAATTTATACCCTCTATGCTTTTAAAGTACTTTGGAAAATCAAATGAAACGATAGACACTAAAATGCTATGTGGGTGAACTATTACTGTTTACATCTCTCTTTCTTTTCATTTTTTGCATTGTTTTTCAAATTTATTTCTGTGTTTTTAGTTAAAAGATAAAATTGAATGTATTTATCATATACAATATAGTGTTTTCACATTGGTGTCTGTTTTGTTTCCTTTTAAAGGGCAACTTTATGAAGTGTCATAAAAGAGAGGTATAAAGGCCTGGAACAAAATTGAATCACAACTTTTCAGCTCCTTTCTTAAACTCCATCTTACAGTTACAAAAAGTCATTCTTATTTTTCATATGAACCTCTTCAAAGGTCAAGTTTTATTTTAGATGAAGAAGTATCACATATAGAATAAAGATTATAAATATTAACAGCAACCACTGCTGCTTTAATCTGTGACATAATGTATATGTTTATCCAGTTCCAAGTTAATGTTGTTGTTACTACTGTTTAAAATTAGAGAAACTCCATGTGTGAATACCTTAGCATACTGCTAAATATTTTGCAGGTTTCTGCTTTATATAGCTATCTTGACTGATATCAGTCTTCTCTCCCAAATGTGTAATATTTTCAAATATAAACACACACTAAAAGAAACTAAATGTGGATTGTGGGTAACATTAATAATCTTGCATAACAGATTTCCAAGGCTACATTCAAGAGACTTAAGTGTGTAGCACACCAATAACTATTATACTGAGTGTCACTATTATAAACACATTGATTGACTCCTCCATTTTTCAAATTTAAACATACTTCAAAGTTTAGCATTAGTCAATTAATCATCCTAAGATATTAAAAGCTAGAAAAGGCTTTGAGAGATACGTTCATCAGTAGCAAAACTCCTGACCCCCTTATTTTAAATAATCTCCCTTTGTCAGTGTCTACTGACACTGTCAGGTCAGGAGGTATACACCATTTTCCTTCACTCTTAATAATTTCTTTTTAAAAACCAACTACAATAAATGGTATCTCAAAGTGTGTCCATTTTTGCTTTTTATTTCCCCTTTTTCATGAACCAGGAACATTGTTTTATTTTTCTGATCTATTAGAAAACTAAATGTTGGATTAAAGTATCCTTTCTGAAATTTTTACTTGTTGCATTTTTTTATTTCATTAAGATTGGCTGTGGTCTTTATTAACTCTCTCTTCCCAGTTTCTGCAGTTTTTGTTTTTCCTTTTCTAATTCCTTATGATAGATTTCTGTCTTTATTTTTCCCTAGTTCCTTTATTTTTGGTATTTATTCCTTAGTAACAAAATAATTTAAAACACAAAATGTCCCACTAAGTTCAGCTCTACCCCACCACATTTAGTGTGAAGTTTTCTCCCTATTGTTTTCTAAATAGGTTGTGATTTCCCTCTTTACTTTATCTTTGATCCAAAAATTTTATGCGAGTGTGTTTCTTAGTATTCAAGTAGGAAAATGATTTTTGTGACCCCTCAAGTAGTCTTTGTGGCCTAAAAATCTCTATTTATTTTTTCTTCATAGGTAATTTAATGAGCACTATTTTTGTGTGAAAGTCGTATCAAATATGTATGGCCTCCTTTGAAAAATGCAAGCTTATGTTTAAGGTTATTGCTTGTCGATTGTGTATTCAATTACTGCAAGACTGATTTATTTTGCCTGCTAGATGTGTCCATTTTCCAAAACAGTATATTAAAGTTTCCTGTTACAAACGTGTTCCTATCACGTACTGCATTTTGCATAGTTATTGCCTTGTATATTTTTCTGATGTTTTTTATGCATAGAAATTTAAGAATGTTATAATTCCTTTTTATCATTACTCAATATCCCTGCTTAACCTTAAATGCAAGAGTATTTTAATATATTATCATATTAATTATATTGTGATATTAGTATATTGCCTTTCCCACTTTCTACTTTTTAGGGTTTTTTAAAAAAATTTTATAATTATTATACTTTAAGTTTTAGGGTACATGTGCACAATGTGCAGGTTTGTTACATATGTATCCATGTGCCATGTTGGTGTGCTGCAGCCATTAACTTATCATTTAGCATTAGGTATATCTCCTAATGCTATCCCTCCCCCCTCCCCCCACTCCACAACAGTCCCCAGAGTGTGATGTTCCCCTTCCTGTGTCCATGTGTTCTCAATGTTCAATTACCACCTACGAGTGAGAACATGTGGTGTTTGGTTTTTTGTCCTTGTGATAGTTTGCTGAGAATGATGTTTTCAAGTTTCATCCATGTCCCTACAGAGGACATGAACTCATCATTTTTTATGGCTGCATAGTATTCCATAGTGTATATGTGCCACATTTTCTTAATCCAGTCTATCGTTGTTGGACATTTGGGTTGGTTCCAAGTCTTTGCTATTGTGATTAGTGCCGCAATAAACATACGTGTGCATGTGTCTTTATAGCAGCATGATTTATAATCCTTTGGGTATATACCCAGTAATGGGATGGCTGGGTCAAATGGTATTTCTAGCTCTAGATCCCTGAGGAATCACCACACTGACTTCCACAATGGTTGAACTAGTTTACAGTCCCACCAACAGTGTAAAAGTGTTCCTATTTCTCCACATCCTCTCCAGTACCTGTTGTTTCCTGACTTTTTTAATGATGGCCATTCTAACTGGTGTGAGATGGTATCTCATTGCGGTTTTGATTTGCATTTCTCTGATGGCCAGTGATGATGAGCATTTTTTCATGTGTTTTTTGGCTGCATAAATGTCTTCTTTTGAGAAGTGTCTGCTCATATCCTTTGCCAACTTTTTGATGAGGTTGTTTGTTTTTTTCTTGTAAATCTGTTTGAGTTCATTGTAGATTCTGGATATTAGCCCTTTGTCAGATGAGTAGATTGCGAAAATTTTCTCCCATTTTGTAGTTTGCCTGTTCACTCTGATGTTAGTTTCTTTTGCTGTGCAGAAGCTCTTTAGTTTAATTAGATCCCATTTGTCAATTCTGGCTTTTGTTGCCATTGCTTTTGGTGTTTTAGACATGAAGTCCTTGCCCACGCCTATGTCCTGAATGGTATTGCCTAGGTTTTCTTCTAGAGTTTTTATGGCTTTAGGTCTAACATGTAAGTCTTTAATCCATCTTGAATTAATTTTTGTATAAGGTGTAAGGAAGGGATCCAGTTGCAGCTTTCTACATACGGCTAGCCAGTTTTCCCAGCACCATTTATTAAATAGGGAATCCTTTCCCCATTGCTTATTTTTGTCAGGTTTGTCAAAGATCAGATGGTTGTAGATACACGGCATTATTTCTGACAGCTCTGTTCTGTTCCATTGATCTATATCTCTGTTGTGGTACCAGTACCATGCTGTTTTGGTTACTGTAGCCTTGTAGTATAGTTTGAAGTCAGGTAGCATGATGCCTCTGGCTTTGTTCTTTTGGCTTAGGATTGACTTGGCGATGTGGGCTCTTTTTTGGTTCCAAATGAACTTTAAAGTAGTTTTTTCCAATTCTGTGAAGAAAGTCATTGGTAGCTTGATGGGGACGGCATTGAATCTATAAATTACCTTGGGCAGTATGGCCATTTTCACGATATTGATTCTTCCTACCCATGAGCATGAAATGTTCTTCCATTTGTTTGTATCCTCTTTTATTTCACTGAGCAGTGGTTTGTAGTTCTCCTTGAAGAGGTCCTTCACATCCCTTGTAAGTTGGATTCCTAGGTATTTTATTCTCTTTGAAGCAATTGTGAATGGGAGTTCACTCATGATTTGGCTCTCTGTTTGTCTGTTATTGGTGTATAAGAATGCTTGTGATTTTTGCACACTGATTTTGTATCCTGAGACTTTACTGAAGTTGCTTATCAGCTTAAGGAGATTTTGGGCTGAGACAATGGGGTTTTCTAGATATACAATCACGTCATCTGCAAACAGGGACAATTTGACTTCCTCTTTTCCTAATTGAATACCCTTTATTTCCTTCTCCTGCCTGATTGCCCTGGCCAGAACTTTCAGCACTATGTTGAATAGGAGTGGTGAGAGAGGGCATCCCTGTCTTGTGCCAGTTTTCAAAGGGAATGCTTCCAGTTTTTGCCCATTCAGTATGATATTGGCTGTGGGTTTGTCATAGACAGCTCTTATTATTTTGAGATATGTCCCATCAATACCTAATTTATTGAGAGTTTTTAGCATGAAAGGTTGTTGAATTTTGTCAAAGGCCTTTTCTGCATCTATTGAGATAATCATGTGGTTTTTGTCTTTGGTTCTGTTTATATCCTGGATTATGTTTATTGATTCGCGTATGTTGAACCAGCCTTGCATCCCAGGGATGAACCCCACTTGATCATGGTGGATAAGCTTTTTGATGTGCTGCTGGATTTGGTTTGCCAGTATTTTATTGAGGATTTTTGCTTCAATGTTCATCAAGGATATTGGTCTAAAATTCTCTTTTTTGGCTGTGTCTCTGCCAGGCTTTGGTATCAGGATGATGCTGGCCTCATAAAATGAGTTAGGGAGGATTCCCTCTTTTTCTATTGATTGGAATAGTTTCAGAAGGAATGGTACCAGCTCCTCCTTGTACCTCTGGTAGAATTCGGCTGTGAATCCATCTGCTCTTGGACTTTTTTTGGCTGGTAAGTTATTGATTATTGCCACAATTTCAGAGCCTTTTATTGGTCTATTCAGAGATTCAACTTCTTCCTGGTTTAGTCTTGGGAGGGTGTATGTGTCAAGGAATTTATCCGTTTCGTCTAGATTTTCTAGTTTACTTGTGTAGAGGCGTTTGTAGTATTCTCTGATGGTAGTTTGTATTTCTGTGGGATCGGTGGTGATATCCCCTTTATCATTTTTTATTGCATCTATTTGATTCTTCTCTCTTTTCTTCTTTATTAGTCTTGCTAGCGGTCTATCAATTTTGTTGATCTTTTCAAAAAACCAGCTCCTGGATTCATTAATTTTTTGAAGGATTTTTTGTGTCTCTATTTCCTTCAGTTCTGCTCTGATTTTAGTTATTTCTTGCCTTCTGCTAGCTTTTGAATGTGTTTGCTCTTGCTTTTCTAGTTCTTTTCATTGTGATGTTAGGGTGTCGATTTTAGATCTTTCCTGCTTTCTCTTGTGGGCATTTAGTGCTATAAATTTCCCTCTACACACTGCTTTGAATGTGTCCCAGAGATTCTGGTATGTTGTGTCTTTGTTCTCGTTGGTTTCAAAGAACATCTTTATTTCTGCCTTCATTTCATTATGTACCCAGTAGTTAGGAACAGGTTGTTCAGTTTCCATGCAGTTGAGAGGTTTTGAGTGAGTTTCTTAATCCTGAGTTCTAGTTTGCTTGCACTGTGGTCTGAGCGACTGTTCGTTATAATTTCTGTTCTTTTACATTTGCTGAAGAGTGCTTTACTTCCAACTATGTGGTCAATTTTGGAATAGGTGTGGTATGGTGCTGAAATAAATGTATATTCTATTGATTTGGGGTGGAGAGTTGTGTAGATGTCTATTAGGTCTGCTTGGTGCAGTAGTTCAATTCCTGGGTATCCTTGTTAACTTTCTGTCTCGTTGATCTGTCTCATGTTGACAGTGGGGTGTTAAAGTCTCCCATTACTATTGTGTGGGAGTCTAAGTCTCTTTGTATGTCACTCAGGACTTGCTTTATGAATCTGGGTGCTCCTGTATTGGGTGCATATATATTTAGGATAGTTAGCTCTTCTTGTTGAATTGATCCCTTTACCATTATGTAATGGCCTTCTTTGTCTCTTTTGATCTTTGTTGGTTTAAAGTCTGTTTTATCAGAGACTACAATTGCAACCCCTGCCTTTTTTTGTTTTCCATTTGCTTGGCAGATCTTCTTCCATCCCTTTATTTTGAGCCTGTGTGTGTCTCTGCACGTGAGACGGGTTTCCTGAGTACAGCACACTGATGGGTCTTGACTCTTTATCCAGTTTGCCAGTCTGTGTCTTTTAATTGGAGCATTTAGCCCATTTACATTTAAAGTTAATATTTTTATGTGTGAATTTGATCCTGTCATTATCATGTTAGCTGGTTATTTTGCTCGTTGGTTGATGCAGTTTCTTCCTAGCCTCGATGGTCTTTACAATTTGGCATGTTTTTGCAGTGGCTGGTACCTGTTGTTCCTTTCCATGTTTAGTGCTTCCTTCAGGAGCTCTTTTAGGGCAGGCCTGGTGGTGACAAAATCTCTCAGCATTTGCTTGTTTGTAAAGTATTTTATTTCTCCTTCACTTATGAAGCTTAGTTTGGCTGGATATGAAATTCTGGGTTGAAAATTCTTTTCTTTAAGAATGTTGAATATTGGCCCCCACTCTCTTCTGGCTTGTAGAGTTTCTGCCGAGAGATCCACTGTTAGTCTGATGGGCTTCCCTTTGTGGGTAAGCCAACCTTTCTCTCTGGCTGCCCTTAATATTTTTTCCTTCATTTCAACTTTGGTGAATCTGACAATTGTGTGTCTTGGAGTTGCTCTTCTCGAGGAGTATCTTTGTGGCATTCTCTGTATTTCCTGAATCTGAATGTTGGCCTGCCTTGCTAGATTGGGGAAGTTCTCCTGGATAATATCCTGCAGAGTGTTTTCCAACTTGGTTCCATTCTCCCCATCACTTTCAGGTACACCAGTCAGACGTAGATTTGGTCTTTTCACATAGTCCCATATTTCTTGGAGGCTTTGTTCGTTTCTTTTTATTCTTTTTTCTCTAAACTTCCCTTCTCGCTTCATTTCATTCATTTCGTCTTCCATCACTGATACCCTTTCTTCCAGTTGATCGCATCAGCTCCTGAGGCTTCTGCATTCTTCATGTAGTTCTTGAGCCTTGGCTTTCAGCTCCATCAGCTCCTTTGAGGACTTCTCTGCATTGGTTATTCTAGTTATCCGTTCGTCTAATTTTTTTTCAGTTTTTAACTTCTTCATCATTGGTTTGAATTTCCTCCTGTAGCTCGGAGTAGTTTGATCGTCTGAAGCCATCTTCTCTCAACTCATCAAAGTCATTCTCTGTCCAGCTTTGTTCCGTTGCTGGTGAGGAGCTGCATTCCTTTGGAGGAGGAGAGGCATTCTGCTTTTTAGAGTTTCCAGTTTTTCTGCTCTGTTTTTTCCCCATCTTTGTGGTTTTATCTAGTTTTGGTCTTTGATGATGGTGACGTACAGATGGGTTTTTGGTGTGGATGTCCTGTTTGTTAGTTTTCCTTCTAACAGACAGGACCCTCAGCTGCAGGTCTGTTGGAGTTTGCTAGAGGTCCACTCCAGACCGTTTGCCTGGGTATCAGCAGCGGTGGCTGCAGAACAGTGGTGGCTATACAACAGCGGATATTGGTGACCCGCAAATGCTGCTGCCTGATTGTTCCTCTGGAAGTTTTGTCTCAGAGGAGTACCTGGCCGTGTGAGGTGTCAGTCTGCCCCTACTAGGGGGGTACCTCCCAGTTAGGCTGCTTAGGGGTCAGGGACCCACTTGAGGAGGCAGTCTGCCCGTTCTCAGATCTCCAGCTTTGTGCTGGGAGAACCACTACTCTCTTCAAAGCTGTTAGACAGGGACATTTAATTCTTCAGAGGTTACTGCTGTCTTTTTGTTTGTCTGTGCCCTGCCCCCAGAGGTGGAGCCTACAGAGGCAGGCAGACCTCCTTAAACTGTGGTGGGCTCCACCCAGTTCAAGCTTCCCGGCTGCTTTGTTTACCTAATCAAGCCTGGGCAATGGCAGGCGCCCCTCCCCCAGCCTCACTGCCACCTTGCAATTTGATCTCAGACTGCTGTGCTAGCAATCAGCAAGACTCCGTGGGCGTAGGACCCTCTGAGCTAGGTGCGGGATATAATCTCCTGGTGTGCCGTTTTTTAAGCCCATTGGGAAAGTGCAGTATTAGGGTGGGAGTGACCCGATTTTCCAGGTGCCGTCTGTCACCCCTTTCTTTGACTAGGAAAGGGAACTCCCTGACCCCTTGCGCTTCCGGAGTGAGGCAATGCCTTGCCCTGCTTCAGCTCACGCATGGTGCACTGCACCCACTGTCCTGCACCCACTGTCTGGCACTCCCTAGTGAGATGAACCCGGTACCTCAGATGGAAATGCAGAAATCACCCGTCTTCTGTGTCGCTCACGCTGGGAGCTGTAGACCGGAGCTGTCCCTATTCCGCCATCTTGGCTCCACCCTTTTAGGGTTTTTAAGTAAGTGTTTTGTTAGTTTTATTTTGTTTAATATTGCCTTGTGTTTAATTACCTTCACAACCTTATGTTCTAGCTTTCTGTATTTATTTAAGTGTTATCATATAGCATTTAACTGGGTTTTGTGTTATAATGCAAAAATAACAATTATCTTTAATGAAAGCAGTCAGCCCACTTGCATATACCATAATGGCTAAGATGCCTTGATTATGTATTTTTTATCTTACCTTATGATTGCTAAATATTTCAAATTCCTTCTTAGTTTTGTTACTTTGATCTATTCTCTAATAATTCTATTTTTTCCTCTTATTAATTTACAAATTCTACCATACTTTTCCATTTCATTAATAGTTACCTCTCATAATTAGATATACATTTCCTACTATCTTTTAAAAGCAAGTGACCAAATATTTCCCCACCTAGATGTATTGTTTCACTATTAAAGATGGGTTTTCCCCACCAAAATGCTTTTCTCCTCATTATATCCATCTCTTTATGATTATGTTCTGTTTGAAATATTTTGTCCACTTGAACTTCTAGTTCTCAAACTTTAGTCTCAACTATAACTATCTCATCCTTAATTCATCAGTCAATTATTTGGTTGGAAAATCATGTGATATAGCTTGGTAGTTTTGTCCCTTGTGAATCTCATGTTAAAATTTGAATCCCACTGTTGGAAGTGGGACTGGTGGGCAGTGTTAGGGTCATGGAGGCAGATCCCATGTGAATGGCTTGTTGTTGTCCTTTCAGTAATGAATGAGTTCTCACTCTACTAGTTCACAGGAGAGCTGGTTGTTTCAAGGCGCCTGGCACCTTCTCCCCTCTCTCTTGCTCCTGCTCTTGCCATGCGACATGTCTGCTCTCCTTCTGCTTTCCACCATTATTAGAAGCTTCCTGAGGCCTCACTAGAAGCAGATACTGGTGCCATGCTTCCTGTACAGCCTGCAGAACCGTGAACCAGAGAAATCTCTTTTCTTTATAAATGCCCCAGTCTCATGTATTTCTTACAGCAATGTAAAACGGACTAATACATCGTATTTTCAGCTTTAGAATGTTAAGTACTTTTTAAAATGTAATATTCAACTTAAATATCTTCTAGTATTTTGTTTCTGCCTTTTTTTCTTTCAGGCTAGGCTTATGTTGTGTTTCTTCTGACCACTCTTCCTTCTCTGGATATTAAAAGGGACTTGTATTTGGACAGGAATGTGGTTCTAGAGAGTCCAGGGGACAGCACAGCACGCTTGCATGTGATGGAAGGGAAAGTGGTGTCTCCCTTTTAGAATTGTGTGTGGAAGCAGAAAGCCTGCCAGTCCCTGTTGAGGTCCTTGTCTGCCTCAGGATGGTGAAAGACCCCTACCTGTTTAGCTCTTGGTTGGTCTCTTGGAGGCCAAGGGGACGTGCAACAAGCTCATGGAGCTGGGGTTGGCACAAAGATCCTCCTATTTCTATGAGCTTAACTCTGCTCAGGTTCTGCTGTTTTCTGGCCTCACCCCAGGCTCCCTATTGCTATTTTCCATACATTTGACCAGCCCACTGGGAAAAACCCTGCAATCATTCCCTACCAAGACTCCCAGGAATTAAGACTTTACCTGTGCCCTGATCCCCATAAAAGCCTGTAACCACCAGGAGAGGCACCTACATGATGTCTGGGTATAGAGTGGAAGGATCTGCATGCAAGGCCACCATCAGTTTCTTGCTCTACCCATGATTGTATCCTGAGCCAGACTTTTGAATATTCATTTTAAAACCCTCGTGCCTTCAAACCGGCTTTGCAGATTCTAATCTCCTTCCTCTAATCCAGCAGTCCCCAAACCTGGCTGCACACTGGATTTCTCTGGAGATTTCCTGAACATCCTGATTCCTGAGGCCCAACCTCAACTAGTAAATCAGAACATCCGGGAGCCATGTAGTACTGTGTCATTTATCACACTACATGTTACTAGTTATCATTAAAATGTAAAGTTCCTTGAGGCCTACAACAATGTAGTATAACATTTTAGGGAGTCTCCTTAACACCTTAGCAAGCCTAGAACAATGCCAAGAACAAAATATAAATTTTGGTAGGTAATAGGGATTGAAATAGGAGTAAATCCTTAAGAAAATTCTGGGTAATGTGAAGGATTGTCATATAGGACAGAAAGCAAATCCACAGAAGCAAGCTAAAGATGAATGATGACCTAGGGGAACAGGTGGTTCTACCTGGTACAGGTGTGTCAGGGATGGCTTCCAGAGAAGGTAACAGGCCAGGGCCAGGAGAAAGAAGGGAGCATGCAGCATTTTCTAGATAGACAGGATTTCAGTTTCTGCATCTATAAAAAGTGTTACTATGAGTATTTTGATGTTAAGGGGGGCTTTTTGTGCACAGAGACCACAATCTGAAGTCACCAGATGTTTTTAACTAATTCAAATTATTAAATTGCAAATGCAAAAACCCAATTTTCCATAAATTTGAAGTTCAAATTATAAATGTTATATGCTAATTACAACCATGACTTTAAAACGTCATCAAATTCTTCTATACATTTCTATATCTGAAGTCTAAAATCAATTGCTGAATCATCTTTTTAAAATTTTAAACATAAGATAATTGATTGAAGTATCTTACATCAATATTACATATACTTTCTTTTTTTTTTTTTTTGAGACGGAGTCTCACTCTGTCTCCCAGGCTGGAGTACAGTCTCAGCTCACTGCAACCTCTACCTTCCAGGTTCAAGCGATTCTTCTGCTTCAGCCTCCCAAGTAGCTGGGATTAACAGGCACTTGCCACAATGCCTGGCTAATTTTTGGGTTTTTAATAGAGATGGGGTTTCACCATGTTGGTCGGGCTGGTCATGAACTCCTGACCTTAGGTGATCCGCCCATCACAGCCTCCCAAAGTGCTGGGATTACAGGTGTGAGCCACTGTGCCCGGCCAATATTACATATACTTTAAGTACCAAAAATATGCAGATTATCTCAACGATAAAAAATTGTCCCTATGCTTAAAAGTGTGAATTTCCAAAGGTTGATTTATTTACTTTTTTCTTTTTAATTAAAACCTCCAAGAATAGGACATCTACTCACCTTTCAGGGGAAGATATTTACCTTTGCAAGCAACATAGTTACCTTCTACATGTGAGTTCCAAAACTCGGGACCAGAAGCCACATAGCCACCCAAAATGATTTTACCAGGACCCCAGATGCACAGACCGAACTTCCTTCACAATGAGAAAAGTAGATTATTCCTATACACTTACAAACAAATTATTTGATTTTAGTCTCTAGCCCCTTCTTGGTTACAGAGAATTTCCTTCAACCAATCTTTCACTGCTGGAAGAAAGTTGTATTCTTTTTATATACTTACTGTATGGCAAGGCCATACCTTGATTTGATTGATTCTGCATAACACCAGTGTTTCGCCCAGCTCTGGGGTTGCAATACTAAGTCATGCTCATCACAAAAATGACAAGTGCAGCTTCTGTTTCAATGAGTTTAGCCTGAGGAGGATGGAGAAGAGTCATGTGCCATCCTTTGGGACTCTAAACCCCAGCCTCTCTGGGATTGCTTAAAAGCAGGTGACTTCAAATGACCAGTCATATGACACGGTGCCAAATCTTATTCTTCCATTTAAAGTGGTAAAGTTAGTGCCGCCTCCACTCCAAGAAGCCAAATTACATGGGAAATTATATTATTGTAATAAAGAAAGTATTTTGAATGCTGCCAAATGTTGAGCTCAGATACGAGTTTCTCCAGTTCCAAGGAATGTTTGAGATAGGAAAGTTCAAAAGCCCCAACCCCTATAAAATTAGCTTTCTTACTTAAATATAATACCAAATGAACATACTACCTTGAGAAACATTTCGACCTTCAGCAGGTTTTTCTAACACTAGTGAGATGTTAACTTTGCCTATGACGGATTTATTTCTGCAGGAGATCTAAATGAATTCAACATTCACATCTCAAAAGGCAATTGAATTTCTCTCTTTTAAAGGGTCTCATGGAAAACATTAGTTAGAAATGTTTTCAGATACTGGATTAATTATTATTAATAGAGAAAACTATATAAAGTCTCAAATGTTTATTCCCATGCCATAAATAAACAAGGACCAGAGAAATGTGTGTTTAGAAAATAATCACTCAAGTATTGCTATGTTAGAGTAGTTACCTAACATTAGGAATCTTCCCGCTGAGGCTAACTCCTCCTCCAACCTCACAGACACAGGAGGTATTGACCAGCCCTGGAGGTGAAACTGGATTTTTGCAACTGGAATTTATCTTACACCAGATTGAAATATCAGTGCAAGACACTGGATGTTTTTCTATCATTATGGGTCTTTTTTTGTTTTGTTTTGTTTTGTTTTGTTTTAATTTCCCCAATAGTCACTAAAATCTCCAGGTACACTTCTCCTCCTTTGATTCAACTGACCTAACATTTATTAGGGAAAGGGATCCAAAGTCACAAGTTTAATAATTAATGGAGTATCTATTGTAATATTCAAAGTGTATGAACAGGAATATCCTTAAATTGGTATTAAAATTTTTATGATAATTATAATTTGAAAAATTACTGCACTTGCCAGACTTAAGGAATTCCTTATATAGTGACTACCACCCTGTGGGAAAAAGAGAAAAAGGAGCCGTGGAAACTAGAAATAAGTATCAGTGGAAGGAGGCAGAAAATAAACAGAATGCCCCAATGATCTGAGGAGAGTGACAAAAATGTACTTTTTCAATCCTCTGAAAAAGCGATTTTAATCAACTCTATCTCCTGCTATCACACACCAGATAAAAATGGTGCTAATGAGAATCTGGGCTCTCTAGCTATTTTCATTGCTCAAATTCTTACCCTTTACAACAGGATAGTCTCCCCTGATTTTCTCACCTCATATAACCTGAAGCCAGTGAATTTCTTTTTCATCTATTTGAAAAGAAACCATTTTCACTTGAAAAGAAAGAAGAGTTTTGTGGCCTTGTGACATGACTTGGGCATTTAGAAAAGGAAAAAGTTACAATGACATCTACACTGCCACATGAAATTATTTCACAAAATACACACCCCAATTCTTTCCTTTTTCTTAGCACTTAATTTTCAATGTGATAAAATTACTTCAGTTGGTTATATGTTGATTGCCGCAAAACAGAGATTGGAAAGTTATAATCCTCTATGAGCATTTATTGAGGTACTATCAGCTCCATCACACCACAATAAGTGCTAAGAGATTGTTTATAATTTGAGATAGAAACTGTCTTTACACACATAGAGACTCAGCAATCTGGAGTGAGTCAAGATGGATGAATAAACATTATCGCTAGCAGAGGCATCCAATCTATACAAGTTCATATCAATTTCTTGCCAACCTTTCATTTTTATACATATATATATATATATATATATATATAAACATACATTCATATGAGAAACAAATTTGTCACACGAGCGATAAGAGCACTGAGACCAAATCTACTTGGCCAGGGAAAGTTGCAGGGATGTGAAGTGAGTTCTGTGTTGTGCTCCACAGACAAAAATGTTTGGCAAAAGGGAGGATACTCATGGCACCAGAGATGGTCTCCATCCATCCAGCTGCCGTTATCTAGCAGATATTTACTGCTGAAAGTTTAAATTCTTTCTACATCATTAGCGCCACAGAGTGTGCAGTACACAGCAAGTGCCCTGGATAAATGATGTGAGGCTGATGGAGGAACAATGGAAAACTAGTGTAATGGAATGATTTCAATCCTGTGGGTCTGTTGGCATCTTTTAAAAAACAGTTACTTATCAAATACATACAAACAGAAAAATACTGCTCAGGACTGGTGACCAGTGGTCCAAGCTACATGGCAAAGAATCATAGTTGTTTTCAAGATAAGGTCACAGGTTGTACCGTCTCCATTAATATCTGTGACTTCTCTCTAGGCTTAGGACATTGTCCCTCTAGGAGAGGGAGGGGTCCTAAGAGAGGGAGCCTCTATCACTTTTGGTCCCTACCATATACCCAATGCCTTGCACATGGTACGAAGTTGAGCCATTTGAAATTGCCATTTTGCAAGTTAAAACATCTAAATTTTGGCAATGCCATGTTTCTTGCAATAAGTGAATGAAAAATGCCTCTCTTGATTGGGGCAGGAAGAACAGTGATGATGTAGAGGTAGATAATCATATGTGCATAACAAGAACATTTTCTTATACAAATATTGACTTTTTTTCTGCTAAAACATGCTAAATATTTTCATTTTTAACATCTTCCCCAATCTTACCTATTGGCTTTCCCGACCATCGAGTGTTCAGCATCAAAAAAAAGAAAAAAAAAAAATTTGGTTCCTAGATTTCTTTCTTGATTATAACTAATCATTCAAAGGCATCATCCTAGGGT
Organism: Symphalangus syndactylus; assembly: GCF_028878055.3. Lineage (NCBI taxonomy): Eukaryota > Metazoa > Chordata > Mammalia > Primates > Hylobatidae > Symphalangus > Symphalangus syndactylus. Next base: position 71,760,518 of record NC_072437.2, read on the forward strand.
CTAATGCAATTGATTTTCAGTGAACTTTTAAATAATTATGGAAATAATAAGTAAAAGAAGGACTGAAGATGAATAAATGTTGTAATGTTCAGAAAGGAAAAGAACGTTCATAATACAAACTGTACAGGCTGGCAAGTTCGGTGTTTAGCCAAGAAAATGTTTTGAACAAATTGGTAAGCAAATAATGTGTGAAGAATTTAATTTTGAAGTAAAGAGACAACCATTAGGAGTCAGGAAAGATTCACAATAATCATATTATGAACGTTCTTCTTGCCTGGAAGATTTAAAAAAAATGCACCATTAAATACACATCTGTATTTAATGGTCAATAGACAAAAATATTCGTGATACCTTTCTGGTGGTATAAAAAATTATTGCTTGAGTTTTAATGTATTTAGACAGAATCATGATTGACTGAATATCCACTTCACCATTGCGATGGACCAATTTAACAGAGGTAAGTCTTTGAAGTCACAGGACTCTCAGCCGTATGCGCAGTCCACTTCAACAGCATTACCAACGACTTAAATGAAAACATGCCTGCAAGCTCATCAAATTTGTTTTTATTCTTTCTTTTGTTCTGCAAAATAATACATTTAAAGCTATACATTTTCCTCCCAGAACTGCTTTAGCTGTGTCTCAGATGTGTCAGTCGTCTTCTTTTGACATTTCTTTGATGATTTCTTCATCAAGTATTCAGATTTTTCTTTCAGTTTCCAAACGTGATTTCTTTGGGTTTTCAAATTTTTTTTTCATTTCACTACATGTATGGTCAAAGTATAAACTATGTATGATCCTGGTTATCTAAAAGTTGTTAAGGTTTACTTTCTTGGTAATGTAGTATGTGGTCAATTTTTGTGTTCTATGTGTGTTCTAATACAAAGTATGTTCTCTATTTGTTGAAAGCAAAGTAATTTATATCTACTAGATATTCAACTCTGACAAATGTTTATTTTTTCTGATCGATATATCAAAGCCTAATCATTGATTTGTCTATTTCTCCCCATAGTTTTTTCAGTTGTTTGCTTTTTGAAGGAAATCTTAAAATGTATACATACTCATGTTTATTAGACTTTCTTGAAAACTATCATTTTTTACTAATATATAACATTCTTTTAGTTAATATTTCTCTAGTAAATCATTTTTTACCCCTTTAATATTATTGAAATTGTTTCTATTACATTTTGGTTTTCATCCCATCTGAATATCTTCATCAGATAGTTAAATCCCTAGTCACTCTAGATTATTCAGTTAAATCCCTGGTCATTCTAGGTTTTGTTTCATGTATGTTGTACTTTGTTCATTTTCCCCTATCAATTTCTTGGGCTTCTCAGTGTCTAAAATCTGCCCCCTTTCCCTGATCCAGTTCCTCCACAGGACAGTTATTAATAATTAATAGCTCCATTTTTCCTTAGCTCTTCAATAATTTCCACCACACAACTCACCACTCAATTCAGTCTTTCCACTCACCCCAGCTCTGCTGATATCATCTAAAAAATTATTATGAGAATTGAGCTTTTTTTTTTTAAGTATTATTTTGACAACAGTAATCTTGACTTCATTTCCAAGTTAATAGTGCCCTCCTGGACTTAACAGTTTTTTTGGAGTATTACCTCAATGGAGATTTTCAAAGAAGGTAGTTGGTGAAATTTCTGATGGTTTGCTTGCCTAAGATTGTCTTATTTATACTCGCATTTAAAATGGCAGTTCAGGCCAGGCGCGGTGGCTCACACCTGTAATCCCAACACTTTGGGAGGCCGAGGCGGGTGTATCACCTGAGGTCAGGAGTTCGAGACCAGCCTGGCCAACACTGTAAAACCCCATCTCTACTAAAAATACAAAAAAAATTAGCCAGGCGTGGTGGCACGTGCCTGTAATCCCAGCTACATGAGAGGCTGAGGCAGGAGAATCACTTGAACCCATGAGGCAGAGGTTGCAGTGAGCCAAGATTACGCCACGGCACTCCAGCCTGGGTGACAGAGCAAGACTCAGTCTCTAAATAAATAAATAAATAAATAGTTTAGTTAATATAAAATTGTAATTAGGCATTCAGGGGTTTTGTTTCTTTTAATACTTGAAAATGCTACTCTGTTGTGTTTCTTACAAAATGGCTGATACCAGTCTGATCCCTGTTTCTTTGTATAAGAATTTTTATCTCTGCAAGTTTTTAGAATTTTTTTGTTGTCTTTCATTTTCCCATTAATTACAGTGTATCTGTACGTGGGTTTTTCATTAGCATATCACTATGGCAGTCTTTATAATCTGAGGTCCTCTATCATCTTACGGTAGAAATAATGTTGTTGTAATTTCAATTTTTCTGTTTCTTTGACTTCTATTATATTTTAAAATTTCTATATCCAGCCATCATATTTTTTAACAAGTCTTTCACATTTTCCTCTCTTTATCCCTTCCTGATGCTTACCAGAAGAATTCCTTGGCAAAATATTCCAGCTGATTAATTCACTCTTAAGACTTATTAATCGTTCTTTTTGGTTCATCTGCCGTGTTCTTTATTTTAGCTATTACATTTTCATATTAGATAGCTCTTAATGATTCTTATTTATGATTTTTAAAAATTCTTGCTTCGTGTTCCACATAGCTTCTCTTATCTCTTTTAAAGTATTTATTATACTTACTTTTTATGCTTGTTTTTTGTCTGATTTCTTAAGTTCTGCTTAATGACCATTGTTTGTTCTATGTGTCACTTGTGTTTTATAGGGGTTTTAATTCTAAGGTATTTCCCTATCATCCCCTGTGAGCAAATATTTCCTGAGGGCCTCTGTGCCTCTGAAGGTAATGTGTACCTAGAGGAAGGAGATCTGGGCTGCTGTTTGTGCACTTCTGATGACTTTGAGGCAGAAGGAATTCCTCAGAAAGGAAAGCCTCTGAGGCTGCAGCCTAAATCCCAACACTGATTCGTGTTGGATACTGGGAGGAGTGCATGCGCAAAGTCAGCACCCACCTAGGCAGGATGGTGCCCCTTCCCCACCAGGGCATCATCCCTCCCTTACCATTGTGCCTCCAGCTCCTGGTTTTCTACTTTGCAATGTTGACAGGTGGGCAATGCCTACCCAGATATGTTTAAAATGTGCCTCCTAACCTATCTTGCATCCATGGGCCCTGTCCTTCTTCTGCTTTGGGCTGCTTTTTATCCCCCACACACCAGGGCTCAGTTGTCAAGTTCCCAACATTACCTGCCAGAGCTATCAAGCCTCCCCTCACCACACTGGATCCAGGGTTGGGTTCCAGATGTGAGTCAACAGCCTGTGATTAGTGGCTCTCATGTAAGACACACACAGATCCAACTAGCAAATTACAGATAGGAATGTCAAATGGGATATCAGAGACAAAGTCCTGAATAATCTTAGCAGTGTGGTAAGATGGGTCAAATCTAGCTCAATAAACTATAATAGGCATAAACACTGTCCATTTCAAGCTTCAACAAAAAAGAAAAAGAAAAAGGAGAGAAAAGGAGAGGAGAGGGGAGGAGAGGGGAAGGGGAGGGGATGGGAGAGAAAAAGGGAAGGGAGGGATAGAAATGCAGTACTGTGGAGACGTAACTAATTGTAAAAAAAAAAAGACTCAAGAGATTATGATTACCATTGGCCTCAACAAAAGTCAACAGTTCAGTAAGTGGCCAGGAAGGCTTATACAAAGCAGCCTGTTCTGGAGTGATCAGAACATGCAGCACTCTGGCCTTATCAGTGGAGACCACACAGAGAACTGTACTCAGTTCTGAAAAATAGTCTTTAAAAGAAATGTCAACAAGCTGGCAAGTGTCTACTGACCATTTCTTTTAAGGGTCTCAAAATGAGAAGGCTTTAAACGGATAAGGATCGTCAACCTGAAGAAAAGTTTCCAAGAACATATTATATGAAAATGATATTAGAAATTAAATGTGGCTTCAGAGGGTTGAAATCAGAGAAATGGATGGAAGTCACTGAAAAAGGATTTTGCTCTACCTAAGAACACATTTTTCTAGCCATTAGGCCATCTGAGACTGTAACTTTTACATGTGCAATAGTAAGTTTTATATCACTAGAGATGGTCAAGATGAGATTGGAAAAAAACAAAAAACTAGGTATAAGCATAGGTGGAGTTGGACCATAGGACATTTGAGATCTCTTCTAATCCCAAGTGTCTATCATTTCTTTGTCACTACAGTTTATCCGAAATGACTGAATATTTCAGTACCTGATTGATTTTTCCATCAAGCTTAGATTCACACTATTCAAAATCTCTTCTGGAACACTTTATGAAAACGAAATTTAGAGACAGAAAGCAAGCAGCCCAAGTTATATCACCCGATTTGTTTCCTACTCAGATTTACGATAACTCCATGCTGACCTGGTGTTTGCTGAGAACTCCTACTTCCAATTATGCTCTTAAACCATATCGTCCACTCCAAACTGAAGCAACTTTTTAATTTAATATATCCAACCAACAACTTCAGGTAATCAAGAACTATGAGATTCTGACTCTGCCCTCAGTGTATTATCCACCAAACTGACTCATGTCATCCTAAAAACAAAGCCTACTAAAAGTAAGAATGAGGAGATGGGGGTTCCTGGAAACAAGACAGAGCCCATTTTGTTTTAATGAGCACCTGTAATGTATCGCTGTCACTTTATAGATATAGTTTTGTCATTCTCACCTCATTTCTCAGCACACACACTCAGAGAACTTGTCCGCCGCTGACTCGCACGCCTGAATTTTATGAGGCCAAGCACTGTGCTAATTTATAATAATTTCAGTTTCCATTTCAGCAGTCTTTGGGTGAATCCTTGACCTAATCATTTCTTTTGAGATATTTAGGAAAACTCACTCCTTAATCCATCACTTAGTCAAATAAAAATAATTTTTTATTTAGAAAATTGAGATTGTATTTATAAGTGTCAAAGCGTTGTTTTTACACACTTTATTTAAATAAACATATGAGCTTTGGCATCAGATAAATCTCTGCTCAAATCTCCAAACTATCAATTAATAGCTTGTGTATGGCCCTGGATAAGTTATTTTGTGTTTCTGCATTTTGAGTTCTTCTATGAATTCTGTGTAAAATACCTACATAACAATGTTTGAGGAAGGATTAAATGATGTAATGGTCATAAATAATAGCTAACATTTATCGGATATTCACTATGTGCCACGAACTCCTTTTAAAGCCTTACATTTATTGACTGATTTGATCCTGGCAGTCTGATTAATGAGTACTATGATTACCCCCTTGTACAGATGAGAAAATTCTGATGCAGTGAGGCTGACAGACACACACACAGTCATGGGCTACTCAGGTTGCAGCCGAATTGGACCCAGGCTGCCCAGGCTCTCCCACTTCACCAGGGCCCTGGACTTCATCTTGATAAAGTACATTATAGTAAGACTTCAGGAATCACCAATTCTCTTCACAACCTCAAACTCCATTCCTTCTTTGGGATACTTTTTAATTAATTTCAAAAAACTATATTCCTGTATAAATAAAAATAACAATAAAACTTTCCTAATGCACAGTGCTTTATGCTTCACAGTGTTCACTTGGGGAGATTAGAACTTTGTCAGATCCTTCTCTCCCTTTTACTTTTCTAAGCCTCTGTTTGCAAAGCATCCTAGGGTGAAAATTCAGGGCACTAATGCTATTGGGTGTTTTGGTTAATCAATAATCAATTTTCTTAATATTCACTTACTCCAATTATGGAGAGTTGAAATTTTCCCTATATTCTTTCTCTTCTATCAATTCCCATGATACTAACTGACCTTCCTGAAAATATGGTATTCCTTGAACTTTCTACCATCTCACTGAATGGGGCACATTTAGGAGCACTTATACGACTGGATTAGAAATAGGCGTCAACACAAGGACACATATCTGAACAAAACTGGTCATCTCATGTACAATTCAGTGACTTGCTGTGCAGTAAGAAAGCTCAGCAAAAGTTGTCAACCAACTTCAGATTGACACAGCTCAGACCTGGTCCTTGTACAGTTTTTGCATATACTTTTCTGGGCATTAATTGTTTAAAATAGATATTTAATATTACTAGGTTTTCCAAAACGTACCAAAGAAATGTTGATTCCAATTAAGCAAAAAGATTTCAATTAAGAAAAAGTCAGATGGGTTTTTAAATGAGAAATAAACCACCCAAGTATAAACAATAAAACCCACAGGGTCCAAAATGCCAAATTCAAACTAGAAATTAAGTATGTCAGAGAAAGTTTCAAGGAATACCTTACAAGGGACTCGGAAGCCAATAATTAAGGTTTTTAAGATAACAAAGGCAGATGTTCAACAGGAGAATCGATGCAACTACTTTTGATCCTAAGTGCAAAGGATTTGCTTAAGAATTAAAAGAAAAAGAGATAATTAATTTCCAATTTTGGTTTACTTTGAGGAATATATTAACATAATTCTCAAATCTAAAAACGAATGTGTGGTTTCAAGGGAAGAGAAAGTGCTTGGGATTCAGACCACCTGAGATCCAATCCTTGCTCAATCACTGTGATATTAAGGACTACTCTGGCTTTTTTTTTTTTTTTTTTTTTTTTTTAGAAAGAGTTTCAGTCTTCTTGCCCAGGCTGGAGTGCAATGGCGCAATCTCGGCTCACTGCAACCTCTGCCTCCCAGGTACAAGCAAGTCTCCTGTCTATCTGCAAAGTAGCTCAGATTACAGGCATGTGCCACCATGCACCGCTAAGTTTTTGGTATTTAGTAGTGATGGAGTTTCACCATGTTAGCCAGGCTGGTCGCAAACTCCTGACCTCAGGTGATCCATCCACCTTGGCCTCCCAAAGTGCTGGGATTACAGGCGTACACCACCACGCCCGGCCTAGGACTTGAGCTTTTTCTATGCCTCACTGTCTTTATTTGTAAAGTGGAGATAGTAATGCCTATGCCATAGCTTGTTGTATTTTATAAGGTATAGGGAATTCCTGGTACATAGTAATTACTAATACTTCTCACCCTCGCTCCCTATTATGAAGTAGAAAGGCTGATATTATTAAAAAAAGAGAATGTTTCAAAACTCCTTAAAATTTTTCAAACTTAATTCCAGAAATATTTTCCTAGTATGCCTACTCTATGCAATCAGGTGGTGGAGGGCCAAATGGGTGTTAGAGAACAGACCAGCATGGACTGATATGGTCAGTGGAGCCTTGGAGGTGAGTTTAAAAGACCTGGATGAGATTTGTTGGGGAGAAGGGGTGGTATACAAGGAAAATTTACATGGTGATATAAAATAGTCAAAGGCCTAATTAGGCAACAATGAGAGAGCATATTTAGAAAAAAGGAGAAAATCAGCCTGCTCTAAGTATATTGGAGAAAAATAAACCAATTTTTGGATATTTAAGATTGGCCCACATCACAGAGAACTTTGAAAAACGTTGAGATACACAAAATTCTGAGGCCAAAAGAAATGTCAGTAGGATGTTAGATGATTAACTTGTACTGAAAGGAATGTTTTATTTAGTATTACAAAGATCACAAGACTGAGATATGGCCAGGGTAATTTCTGCCCATGAGAAATATTCCTGAAAACTCCGAGACTTGCAAATAAATAAATCATAATCTGGACATGGAAAGTTTGTTGGTATTAGATGTAGAGAATACACCAATGAAACATTTACACAAGTGTCCCTATTAGGTAACAACAAAATTTCCATAAAAATTTCTATGATGCTCATTAATCTAGTATTCTTTGAAGAGATAACTTTGAGAGCAGGGAGAATTAGTACACTTAATTTACTTAAACTTCCAAGAAACCTTTAATAAGCTTCTCATCAAGAAGTTTTTTTGTTGTTGAATATTGTCACATATAGATGTAAAAGACATGGTTAATTCATTGACCCAGTGTATCACTTATCTATTGCTGTGTAACACATTAGCCCAAAATTAGCAACTTAAAACAAAAAGCTTACTATCTCACAGTTCCTGTGGACCAGGAATTGGATGCAGTTTACTCGGGTGTGTCCAGCTCAAGTTCTGTCATGAGGTTGCACTCAAGCTGTTGGCCAGGGATACTGTACTCATCTGAAATCTCAACTGCGGCTGAAGGATCCTCTCCCAGGCTCACACACACAGTTGTGAACAGACCTCAGAAGATCTATTCTTAAGCTCGCTTACATGGGTCTCTTCTTAGGACTGCCACACAGTGTGGCAGCTGGTCACCCCAAGCCAAGCAATCAAGGGGGAGCAGGAGAGAGCATGCCCAAGACAGAAGATATGACACAGTCTCTTTGAAACCTAATCTCCAAAGTGACATGTCATCACTTGCCATAGTGCATGCACAGAAGTGAGTCACTAGGTCAAGCGCACATGAAAAGGAAAGATGTAGGCATAAATACCAGGATGTAGGATAATGGGGGCCATCTCAAAGAGGCTGCCCATCATGCCCAGCCTCCATTTATAACCTCCTTCCTCCAAAGCCACATTCCAGCTGGGATTGGCCCTGTTAAAAGTTCTGGCTGATAAGACATAAGCCATGTCTTCTCTGTATCCCTGAGGAAGGTTTTGCTTTGTTGATTCAGTCCTTTGCTCTTCCCCTTACTCAATTTTAGCCCATCTGATGGAATGTGGACATGATGGCTGAGTATGCAACAGCCATCTTGTAACCATGAGGAAAAGGCCAGAAAAATTAAATCATTATTGTCTCTGACACTGCTAAAACTGCTGAACAAATGCCAGCAGCAAGTTACCTCTGGGTCGCTTGTTTTGTGGGAAAATCTCCTATTTATTTAAGTCACTCTATTTAGGTTTTTTCTTACTTGAAGTAGAAAAGCATTCCTGGTTTACATGTTAGGACACTCACTGTCTTATATTAGGAAACAAGCCCTGCATATAGAAGAGACTTTGAAGAGGGGACATGAACAACCTGGATTAGAACTTACATACAACCCAAAATTTTAATTTCTGATTATATGTGATAGTCATTCTTATATATAATTTTCTTCTTCCTTCTGAGTAGACCAGTAGGGTTATAAAGCTTCCTTCCCCTCTAAATTGACATTCAGCCCATCTCTCTGACAAACATTGATCTCACCAAGCCTCCAAATATTAATTAACAGAAAATAAATGAATAAGTGACATAAAACTGACCCAGCTGTTGTGGTGGATGGATGACCCATGGAGAGGTGCAATCTATGTCCTTACTTCCTTCAGGTCTTTCCTTGAATGCCAACTTCTCAGTGAGACCTTCTCTGCCTATGCCACCTACAATTACAGTTTCCCTGCAAACTTTCTACCCACCTTCTCTGCTTGACATTCCTCCCGGTGTTCATTACCACCTCGTATATCATAGCCTTGACTCATTCATTGTGTTGATTGTCTGTCTTCCCCCAGGCTTCATGACAACAAGAATGCTTCTATGTTTGGCTCAGTGTTATGCCCCCAGCACGAAGAGCTGTCCTCGACACACAGGAGGCATTTGATGCCTATTTGCTTACTGAATTCATCACTTCATGCATTGAATATTGTTTAAGAAGATACAATGTGTGAAACCAATAGAGCACCTGCCTTCACAACTCACAGCCTACTGATGAACCCTCCAAACCAGAAATACAATTGTGTGTATGTGTGTGCTTCGAAAACGTAGTTCACATCAATTTCTATAAAAGAGCCACCACCCCAGAAATAGTGAGGAACTCCCAGAGAGCCCATGCCACACAGCCTCTGTGCTGCTCTCAAAGCAAATATGGTGAGGGCCCCTGCATTTGAAGGCTCACCCACTGCAAATCCAAATTTCCCCAGTGCACCGGTTCATTAAAGCCCGTTTCCTCTGCTGTCCACCCCCCAGGCTTTTTAGAAGACACCAATTATTTTAACCTTACCTTACCTAAACATAAAACTCCTGCAATTTAAGATACTCTAAAAATCTTCTGAACTTACCCTTGACCTGAGAACAATTTAAATATATAATCTATGCACACCATTAATTTGGTGTTTACTACACAACTGTGTGTGTTTCTCTCACTTAACCACATCTTGTGCAACAAGTTTTGGTTCCAAACCTCTACAGAGAAGGAAAGTGTCAGATTTATTTTTACTGACTTAATAAATATTGCTCAATATTGTTAAAGATGATGACAGCCATATGAACACAGATTGAGCTTTGTAAACAATCTTTCTCCAAAAAAAAAAAGGGAGGTGGGTCGGGGGAGAGGAGAACGGAGGAAACTATCCGGTTAATTGAGGCTTGTAATTCTGTACTGTGAAGTATCCAAACACATTTCAATACAACATTTGTGAGTCAACTCTCCATTTGACTATTCACAGAGAGTGTTGGATCTGAAAAGTACCAGTAAGAAAATTTAAATATTTTATTTTTGACCTTTTCTTCTGGCGCTGTGGCTTTTCTTCCTGGTTGAAAAGAGTGGCTCTCAGCATCCCCTTGTCCCTCAGGACTCCACTTCCATCTCTTCCTTCTTCTCCTTTCTGCAGTGAAGCCCGCTCGATGCTACACACACTTCAGAGATGAAGAAGAAAGAGTCTGGGGCTCCAGGGGCTTCTCCAAACAGCCCTGTTGAACAGCAGGAGGTTCGAGATTTCCATCTGCATGACTTTCATTCTGATCTGAGTCCGTCAATGTGGACAACAACAAAAATTGTTTCTGACAATGGAGATGGGACATGGGGGATTTGAATCGCATGAAAATAATTATCTCACAAATTCTTCCTCAAAAACATTTTATGAAAGACTCTTTCTTTACAAAAGTTAAAGTCCCAACCAGTGCACTTCGCAGGTGCTGTTCATATATCTTTATTGTGCCATTTTAATTTGTGTTCACACAGAAAATACTCTATCTCCCTGCTTTTAAAATCCAGCAGGAGTACAAGATCCTTGACGAGATCCTTTGTACTCAAACTCTAAGATTCACTGCAAAAAATTAGCACCTATGCAAACCTTCTTGGCATTCCTGCATCAAGGTGTGGGCTTGAGGTGGTGGCAGTTGAGGTTTTTGTCTTGCTTCCTCTCCTTTTCAGGTCCCACCCTTAGAGGGTTGTGCTCGGAGTTGTACCACTCCAGGGGCTGTGCAGGAGCAGTCATCTGAATCTGAGAAAAGCCATGTCTCTGGACAGAGGAAAAAGGAAAAATAACCTCCTTGGTTCAAAGGAGCTTAGGAGAAATTTTCTCTCTCTCTTTCTTTTTTTCCTTTCTCTTTTCTCTCTCCACGTTGCCCTGAGGACAGCCTGAGACAACCAAAACTGGGCCGAGGGGAAAATCTCTGAAAGGAACCTAACTTTTTGGCCGTAAGATCTGGGAAAATGATCCTCTGGGAGCTCAAGCGTATAGAAAATCCCCAGATAGCAGAGAGCTGGAGAGGAGTATCTCCAAATTCTGTGTATCCAAAAGATGTCCCAGGCTCCACCAAGCTTCAGGTGCATGGACCAGACACCCAGATGCATAGCAAGAATTTGAAAAACCAAATACGGCACAAACCACCACCCAGATCCCAAACCCACACTGAGGGGAGCCTGTGGCAACCCTAATATCACAGAAGTCTTTGCAGACTGTACTGATGTTTGCACCAACACCCACAGCAGGTGAGACAGAACTGTGGTCTGCACTGAAACAGGCTGAAGGTCAACTAAGACAATGAAATCAATATCCTTCAGAGGATTTTAAAGCACTCAGAGTCCCCCAACACAACATTCAAATGCTCAGGAAACAATTCAAAATTATTCAACATCCAAAGAACCAGGAAAATCTGAAAAATTCTCAGGGAAAAAGACAAGCCACAGATGCCCAGATGTTGGAATCATCAAAGATGTTAGAGCAGTTTTTTTTTTAATCATCTCCATGAAGTAAAAGTGAGCAATCTTCAAATGAATAAAAAAAAAAAAAATAAAGATCTCAGAGGGAAATAGAAATGATGTGATAAATGGACAATTCTAAACTAAAAAATGAAATACTTTAAATTAAAAAAATCATTGGATGAGCTCAATTGCAGAATGGGGATAAGGGAAAAAACTTGAAGATAGACTAATAGAAATAAAACATAGAGAAAAAAGCTAGAAAACAAATAATGAACAGAGCACGAGGGATCCAGAAGAACATCTCCTAAATATTTTCTCCAAGTGAAATGAAAATCTACATTTGCACAAAATCCTGCACACTAATGTTTATAGTAGCCATATTCATAATCATCAAAAGCCAGGAACAATCCTTGTGTGCCCTAATGAGGAGTGGCTAGGCAGGCTGTGTTACATCCACACAAAAGAGTACACCCAGCAACAAAAAAGAACAAATGGCCACCAAAGGCATCCGTACTGATCAATTTCAAATGCATTCATCTAAGGCAAAGAAGCCAGACTCAAAGGCTGCATCCTGTATAACTCCATTCATCTGACATCCTAGAAAATATAAAATTAGAGGAATGGAGAATAGATCTGTGATTGACAGGAGTTTGGGATGGGAGGAATGTCTGACTAAAAGGGGAACACTGGAAATTTAGGGAAGGGGGTGAGGAAACTATTTTATATCTTGACTGGTGGTTATTTATACAACTCAATGCATTTGTCAAAATTAATAGAACTGTACACCAAAAAGAGTGGATTTTGCTATATATCAACTTTAAAAGAAATTATGAGTAAACAGCAGTGAGCTCATAGTCATGGAGTGGTTTCTGTTACTGGGGGATGAAATCATATGACAATTTCTTTTGCCCAAGACACCCATGATAAGCTAGCCATTGCCTTTACCAAGGCCAACACTGCTTGAAAAATCCATAACATATGAACCTCATTGTAACATAAAAATAAATAGCTCAAGTGCTATCAGAAACCATCATGAGCCTCAAAGAAGCAATCCCGTAAACCCTGAACACCTGAATGAGATTTCAAGAGCAAGTGACTTGTCTTCTCTGACTCAGTTTCCTTTTTATAAAAGGAGGATATGAATCACAAGGTTATTGTGAAGATTAAATGCCTGCAGTATTTAACCCAGTACAGTATTTAGCATGTAGATCAATTCAGTAGGTCTCAGTTGCTTTGCTGAGATAGCTCTGAACTCATTCCCCCTACAGTTCTGAGGCTTTTCTCCTCCCAAAATGCCAGAGCATGAGCTTATGCGTCTCTACTTATTATTTTGCAGCTCAGAATGGTCCCAGGAGCAGCAGAGCCACCTCAGGGCATTCTAGATTGGAGATTGCCAACCCCCAAGAGGTTAAAACAATTCTAAAGACCTGAACTCCTCTAAATCAGGTCAGCAAGACTAGGTCTGATTAGATCCATCTGAATGTACAGCTCTAGAAGACAAGGACAGGTCCTAGCATTTTCCAGCTTTACTTAGGTAGAACTAATATACAACAAATTGTACATAAAGTGTAAAATCTGATGAATTTTACATACAAAAAACCATCACCACAATCAAGCTAACCTTCCTTTCAGCTTCACTAGTTCCCTCATGCCCCTCTGTAACCCACCCTGTCTCCACTTCTGTCCTCAGGAAATTACTCATCTCCAGTCTATCCTCCTATATCCAGATTGGTCCACATTTTCTAGAATTTTAGATGAATGGACTGTTATGTACTTTTTGTTTGCGTGGCTTTTAAAGCCCTACTCCTGTTGTAGCAAAGACCAATAGCTTTTATTGCTGAGTGATAGGCTACGTGGGTTGTTTGCGGATTTGACTGCTACAAACAGGGCTATGAACATTCATTCATGTGCAAGTCTTTGTATGAGTATTCCTTTCATTTCTCTTGGAGAATTACCCAGAGTGGGAGGGCCGGGTCATATGGTAGGTATATGTTTAACTTTTTGAGAAACTGTCAAATTGTTTTCCAAATAAATTTTATATTCCTAACAGCAGTTTATGAGCATCTGGTTGCTCCACATTCTTGCCAACAATTGCTATGATTAGTCTTTTTAAATTTTAGCCATTCTAGTGGGTGTGTGATTGTGTCTCATTGTGCATTTGATTTGCAGTTTTTTAATGACTAGGGATGCAAACTATCACTTCTTTGGTAAAGTGTTTGTTCACATCTCTTGCCCAATTTTTCCTCGGTTGTTCACATTCTTACTGACTTGTAACAGTTCCTTACGTGTTTCAAAACAAGCCCTTTGTCAGACATGTGATTTGTAATATTTTCTCCCAGTGTCTGGCTTGACTTTTTATTTGCTTAACAGTGCCTTTGAAAAGCAAAAGTTTTGTTGTTGTTTATGAAGTGCCATCTATAGATATGTTTTATTTTGTGCTGTTGCTGCCCAGTTCAAGGAACCTCTGCCTCACTGATAGTCACAACCATTTTCTTCTGTATTTTGTTTGAGAAATTTTATAGTTTTAGTTCTTACATCTAGGTCGATTATATTTGTTGAGCCCGCACATCTTTGCAAAGCTAAACATATGTTTAATATTCAACAAAACTGTATTCATTTAAAAGGCTTATAAGGGTTATTTGGGTTCAGGACATAAAGAGAAATGAAAGGTAGAATGAAGTAGTTAGGCAGCTTAAGCAGGGAGGATAAGACAAATGTTTGCTGTTTTCAAGACTAGAGTGATAATCTTGTATTGTATACTGGAAATGTGCTAAGACAGCAGACGTTAGATGCTCTTACTACAAAAAAAAAGGATAACCATGTGATCTAACAGATATGTTAATTTGCTTTACTATAGTAGCCATTTCAGTATATATATTAAAACATCATGTTGCACGCTCTAGATACGAAATAAATTATTTAAAAAAAAAAACGCACTCCAGAACTAAACTGACCTCTTGGGAGTCTTCCAGCCCAGGAGCCCAAGTCCGCTGTCACCAAGAGGAAGATCCAGAGCAGGGGAGCCTTGGACCCAGGAAAGACTCAGCAGCATCAGCTGTTTACTTATTCACCCAAATTTCAGGAGCCAGAACTGCTCTTGTGGGTAGGGGGCATTTGAGTGCTGAATGTGTGGTATGATTTAAGGCCTTATGACAACGAACTTCCCAGCCCACATCCCTCCTCTGTCTGTGAAGGATCCTGAAAGGGGCGCTGTACCCCCTTCCCTCATTAGGGTTCTTTCAGCAGCAGGATGTTTTCCAGGAAGAACACACAGCCAGGCATTCCTTTATCTAGTAAGCCCAGGCCCCAAAGCTGAGGGCTAGGAAGACTCTGCAACATACCTCTTCTTGCTCTTAGGATGAGGTTCAAAATCCTCACTGTGTCCCCAGTGCTCGGAGCCTCCCAGCTTCTTCCTTCCCTCTGCAAGCTCAATCCACACAGCCTGTCCTTCGGGTCCTGGAATAGGCCATGTTCCCTTCTGCCCCCAGTCCTTGCCTCCACTCTTCCCTGAGCTAAAAACATGCTCCCCTCATCTGTGAATCTCAGACGCCCTTCAGATCTCAACTCCGTGGTCACTTTTTCATGGGAAACCCTCTGGAGGCCCACTTAGACTCTGCCAGGCCTCTAAAGGGGCCCATATGCTCCAAGGGCACCTTGCTGTGACTGCTGTGTGAGCAGCTATTTGGTTGTCATCTGCCTCCCCCTCAGACTATAAGCGCCATGCAGGAAAAAATGACAATGTCCACTGTGCCCCCAGCACACTCCTGGAGTCAAGTTCATAATGAAACAATCATTGTGGCATTTGTTGAATACAGAACCTAAAATTGTCTGACATGGCTAACAGGAAATATCCAAATTGTTGCCCCTGGCAATTTGCATTGTTTTGAAGATATTTATTATCATATTTGCCATTGGTCTTAAAATTCAAGTCCTTGAAAATTGCTAGCTGCAAATATGGATCTCACAGAATCTTTGGATTTTTATGTGTGCTGTAAAGCCCAATCATTATGAATTATCATTGTGGCCATCAATTCAAATCAGCCATACAAGACAGCTTGAGAGGCCCCAGGGAACCCAGAGGACAGTGGATGAGGATGGCTGGAAGTCAAAAGAAGGTAGAAATGTTGACAGAGATAGGAGAAGGAAGCTGAGGTGCCCAGAACTAAAATCAGAGTAATGTCAGGGCTCAGAAAGGCACTGAATTTAATTCTTAAATCATTGCTAGGGTGTGTGAGCACTGAATTATGTTCTCTGAATTATACTTTGTGTAATTTGAAACAACTAAAAAAATAAAAACACACCTTAGAAGATTCTGAAACTAAACAGTCATATTTGTTTAGATTTTAGGTAAGTAATTTCTTCACCACTCAATCCAGGACAAAGGAATTTCACCTGAGTTTATCTTTACTACTGATCTAAGCCTTGAGTTGTAAACACCAGAGAGAGAGAAATGCTTTCTTTGCAGTACCCCAGAGTTATTTAGTCGGGAAGAGGTGGTTCCTCTTGGTCCTTTTATCACTGAACAGCAAAATGTGTGATAACATTTAATGTTGAGCATTTTCTCAGCAAAAGCTGAGCCCTGCTGCCTCTGAACTGAGAATAAAGCCAGCTCTCATAATAGCAGCAGAGAAGGCGCAATCCAAAATCGACAAGGTTATCATGAGAGACAGGAGTAGCCAGTGGCCACAGTCCACACCACAGAGAGAAGATATCCTTTGGAGGATCAAAGAGAAACAGCAGAGCTTTTGTACAGAAGTGAGTGAAAGGAATTTAACTGGAGTGTAATCACCTCCCGTGTGTGGTCCCGGTATGTCTTGGGGAGACTGTCCTCAAAGCTATGTCAGGGTGCATTACTCCTTTTCCAGTGTAACTTCCAGCTGTCATTCCATGTCATGAAAAAATTAGAAGCTTTTCTCCTAATTTTTCTTTTAAGAATTGCACAGCAATGTGTCGAAAGTGATCTCCTTCTCTCCAGTAAAAATGAAGTGTTCTCTTGGGACTGCACAGCTTCACGACTTTCAAGACGTGGATTCAATATTGGGTGCCCAGAGCAGCCTCCGCAAAGGCCAGTCCCGAAAGGCACCCCTCAGCGGCTGCACTGCAGGTCCTGCGCAGAGTAGCAGAGAGCACAGTGATGGGGCTTAAGTACATCTGGAAAAAGTAATGTAATTATACACAGTGTCAGTGAGAAAAGAGCTTGCAGGTAGACCTTCCAGATAAATGAAGGGGTCTCTTCTTTTGTTTTTTTTCTGAGACGGAGTCTCGCTCTGTCCCCCAGGCTGGAGTGAAGTGGCATGATCTCCGCTTACTGCAAGCTCCGCCTCCGGGGTTCACGCCATTCTCCTGCCTCAGCCTCCTGAGTAGCTGGGACTACAGGCGCCTGCCACCACGCCTGGCTAATTTTTGTATTTTTAGTAGAGACAGGGTTTCACCGTGTTAGCCAGGATGGTCACGATCTCCTGACCTCATGATCCGCCCGCCTCGGCCTCCCAAAGTGCTGGGATTACAGGCTTGAGCCACTGCGCCCGGCCAGGGGTCTCTTCTTTCAGACACCAATACGCTTTCACTACATGCATGTTGAGGTAAATGTATTTTTGAGG
This sequence comes from Symphalangus syndactylus, assembly GCF_028878055.3. Classification (NCBI taxonomy): domain Eukaryota; kingdom Metazoa; phylum Chordata; class Mammalia; order Primates; family Hylobatidae; genus Symphalangus; species Symphalangus syndactylus. The sequence goes on from NC_072437.2 coordinate 71,777,863, forward strand.
GAAGGCATTGCATGCTTCCTGGAAGTGAGTATTAAGAAAAGAAAGGTGGAGGCACCGTGAGAAACTTGTAGGATTGAAGGATGGGGAACCTGGATTGCACATATGCTCCACCACTCCCTGGTGGGTGGATGTGGGTGAATCATTGCCATTATTCAGAGAATGAAAGTAATATCCGATGCACAAACTTGTTCCATAATGAAAAATAACTGGCTCGCCTTGAGCACTGTCCTGCATGTTAGGCATTCTTCTGCGTGCTGTGTGCAGCTTACACCATTACTACTCGGAATGGCGACAGCAGGTGCAGTAACCAACTGAGACTAGAGGAGTGAAGTGAGGCCACACACACCATGAGTTCTGCAGCCAACCACAGCCCGGCTCTAACCAGGAAGGCAGCCTCAGGCCTGTAGGTGCCTTCACGCATCCCAGGCCTGAACTGTTTCATCTGTAAAATGAAGTTGATAGCAGACTCTAAGTTATTTGGAGAATTAAATGAATGGTTATGTCCTAGAAGGTACTCAGTACTGCTAGCTGTGTTCTCTTTCCTTGTGAAGTGAGACAATCCTGGTTTTGAGTTCAGCTAACATGTGTAGCTCAGCATCAGTTACGTCAGACATGATCTGGGTTATTGTAAGGATAAATAAATAATGCATATAAAGCATGCGTCGTGAGCATTTGAGAACAAAAAGTCTTTCCTGTTACTTACTGAACATCTGCAAACTGCATGTGCATTTCACATCCATAGTGTCCCAAATCCAACTAAGTATCTTTCTTCCCAGCTTCATCTATCTTCTGTATTTATTGTCTTAATGGCACCATTCTCCACCCCAAATTTAGGAGGATTGCTTTGCGACTTTCCCGTGGTGATCATTCTTCATATTCAGTTTGCTGTCATGCCTGTCCATCCTGCCACGGTTTATTTAACTTCTTCATCCTTCATAACCACATTACTGCATGTTCTAATGTGCCTTCCTGCTTCGAATATTTCTCCACCTCAACTCATCCTTCAGATGACTTCTGGGAAATTCAGAAACTCTGCCCAGAATCTCAGGACCTCTAATAATCTGGCCCAAACCTGGTCCTTGAGTCTAAATTCCTGTCTGTCTCTCACCAGTGCAGCCTTCCCCCAAAAGTGTCCTGCTCTTTTCTAACTCCTTGCTATTGATCATCTGTCACCAGATAATGAATTATTTGTCCCCCAACAGACAGTTAAACTGTGAAAGTTTCCTTTTGTACCCTCCCTTCTTTACACCAATACATAGGGAATTTTCATCTCTAATATATGTCATAATGAAATGTTTCAAATAAAGATGAGGAAATAGCATAATATATGCTCATGTATTCCCTATCCAGATTTAACAGAGAACAGCTTATCATGTTAGTTTAGTTTTCAATCCCTTTAAAGAAATAAAATATTATGGATCCAGTCCAAAGTTTCCCACCTTCTCCCTCCTGCCTTCCTCATAGATAAGGACTGTTCTGAAGTGTGTGTCAGCCTGACTTCATGCATCCTCAGTACTTTTTCATTTGCATGAACCCATTTAAATGAATTAAACAATTATTTATCACTCTGGAGTGCAATTAGGCCATATCTCTTAAAATTGGAGATACTGATCATCTGAAACCTTACAATTCTATCACCCAACACTCACCCAGAATTAGCTCTCCTGTGCATATGAAAATACGCAAAGTGTATATTGAATTATTCTAACAGTGAAAAAAATAGAAAAAACATAACTGGCTTTGAATGAGGATAGTCAGTGAATGAAACGCGATTTATTCACACAAGGCATACCTTAGAGCAATTAATATTGCTAACCTGGCCGGGCACGGTGGCCCATGCCTATAATCCCAGCACTTTGGGAGGCTGAGACAGGCAGATCACGAGGTCAAAACCATCCTGGCTAACACGTGAAACCCCATCTCCACTAAAAATACAAAAAATTAGCCGGGCGCGGTGGCGGGTGCCTGTAGTCCCAGCTACTCTGGAGGCTGAGGCAGGAGAATGGCATGAACCCGGGAGGCGGAGCTTGCAGCGAGCTGAGATCGCAGCACTGCACTCCAGCCTGGGTGACAGAGTGAGACTCCATCTCAAAAAAAAAAAAAAAAGTGTATGTATACATATATATATATATAGAGAGAGAGAGAGAGAGAGAGAACGCACTAACCTAAACTGTATTGTATCAAAAAACAAAGATATACACAAAAAACGTGATATTAAATGGAAGAAACAAGTTGAAAAGGATACATGGTACAGGATACCCTGTTCTTTTTGACAAACATGTTCACATTTAGATAATTACTAACAGGCTATCCATATTTTCCTGCCATATTTAGGAGGAGTGAAAAAGGTGGCTATTGTTTTCTGTTTTCCATCATCTGGTTTCTGTTCATTATTTTGAGAGTCTTTTTTGTTAAACTGATCAATTTCCCACCCAAATTTTCTTATTCAGTTAGGATACGCATTTTAATCATATTTGGAAGGGTTGTCATTAAAATGTTAGCATATATTTATATGTGGATTTTGTTGTTGCTATCTAGAATTACTCTATACACCGCCCTGCCGCAAACAGACTAAGGACCTTGGCAATGTTTCACAAGCTTTCTTCTCTTACTTTTCACTGTTTTCCATGTTGAAATTATATGGAGTCTACAATTCTGAATGTTTACCAAAGGAGGAAGGGCTTGTGTTCTTTCAAATCATACATCAACAATTACGGAAATTCAGCTAGGCACTACACTGATTTCCTTGTGTGCCACCCTTTCTTATAGCTCATATCATCATCTTTTTTGTATTTTTCCTTAATCATGTTTGGATACCTCCTTGAGTGATTATTTTATGAAATGCCTACTGTGGGTAATTTTTATGGCTTTCATTACTTACAAGTATTTTTATTTCACCTTCACACTTGAATGAAAAAATAACTCAGTATGAAACAATTCTATATGCCAAGTTGTTTTTTATCAAATGACTTTAAAGACACTCTCCATTGTTATCTATATTGTTTTCTATCAATGATGAGAAGTCTGATGTTGAGCTGATCCTCTTTAATTTGTAGTTAGCTGATTTTTCTTTGTGTAAAGTTTTATGATTCTTGTTTTGTTTGGTGCTTATAACCTCGCTAGCCCATGTGCAGGCATGTATCTTGCTTGGCAAACCTTATCAGTTCTAGGTCTCCCTCAGTCTCAGGAATCACGAGCTTCTTCAGCTTTTGGGAATTCCTGACTCTTCATTCTGTTTGTTCTCTCCTACTGGGATCCACAGCTGGATATTTAATCTCTAGATCCATCTTCCATATCCGTTAGCTTTTCTTCCCCTCATACTTGGCCTGTCTCTTACCTTTTGTATTGAGTAACTCAGACTCAACTGTCCAGTTGGATAATTCAATCTTTAGCTGTATTTATTCTGCGTTCAACATATCTAATTTTTTTCTTCATTTTGATGGACATATTTTGAATTTCCAAGATATATATTTGATACAGCCTTTTCATCAAAGCTCCTCAAATCTCCCTAAGGTTATATTTCAAGTTTTCGTCTATTGGCACTACCAATTTTGTCCCCATGGTGATTCTCTTTTGTGTGTATACGTGTGGTGGTATTTTGTTATTTTTTATTTTACCACCAATCAAATACTGGTGGTTTGGGTGTCTGCTTTTACTTGTAGCTAAGGGTTTCAGCTGACTCTAGCCCAAATAAGAATCTCCATCCACATATTGACAAATGCCCTGGGTGACAGAGAGAACAGACCTAAACAGCTGACCTGTTCCTCCTGCATCTTCTCTGCTTCTCTGGGCCTGGCCTACTGCAGTAACTTCTCATATCTCAATTCCCATTTTGGAGAACATTCTCACTTTTAGCTGTGGACAAATATTTGAGTCAGCGATTACATTTTCTTTTTCCTTGTTTGCATTTTTTCATGTAGGTATTGGTGAGCCCAAAGTTCCCACAACCTGGGATCTCGTTCTCTTTTCCATGTGTGGGGTTATTTAATTTTTAGGCTTTACCCTGGGTGTGAACACTGCTGCTGCTAGATGCTCAGCACAGGAAGGAAAGCCAAGTAGAGCTCGTCTGGCACACGTGCTACAGACACAGAAAATTAATCCATTGTCTGACTATCGCCCCATAAAAATCCTTCCGGGTTCATGATTTACTCACTATGGGCTTAAATTACCTCTGGAACTGATCTTAAAAACATTGCTTCTAGTTACATTTGGGGGTATATCTTCCCTGTTTCTACTTTTTCTATCCATTTCCAGCTGCTATCCTTCTTTCTGAAATTCCTCAAAATTTCTAGATTACTCATAATCACGGTACCTATTAAGTTCTCCAGTGCTCTAATTATATTGTTTCAAAGGTTTTTTTCTAGTGTTCATGGAAATTTTGATGTGGAGTAGGAGCTTAACACAATACCATTTTGTTGGTATCATTTTAAAAAGGACATATACCATTGACTTTTATATGTCTGTTTCTCCCAGTGAGCTTAATAGAGCCTTGAAAGCAGTAATCTTGCCATTTATACTTATACCACCATCATTTTGGGCATGCAGTAGGCTCCTAATAAAGTTTTTTTTAAATAAATGAGCATTAAGGTTTTAAATATATCATTACTCAGCAAAAAAAAAAAAAACCACATTAGCAAAAAATACCCTCTGAATATTTTTAACTTTGTCAATCTCACTTTAATCTCTTACCCCTTCTTACTGTAATCTCAGAATATAACCCATTTGATTATTTATTTGCTTTGGTCTTTTCTTCTTCAGGTTCAACGTGGTTAGAACAAAAGACACACCAAATTTGAAATCTGAAGATGTGAATTTGAGTCCCAATATTGACATCTATGCAATCTATGGCATTCGAAAAGTCATTTAAACTTTTTCAGTTCTCAGCTTCCTCCTCCTCAAAATGGAGAGGCTTATGCCTGCCTTTCCCACTTCACAAGGCAGTTGTTGGGTCACTTCAGTTAGACAATGCTATGAAAGTTTATTATCAGATTCATAGTAATTCAAAATGTGTCTTTGAATTTCATTTCTATTTGAAGGCATAGAAATGACATCACCACATCAGGACTTCTGCTCCAGTGGCACCAGGGTATGGGCAAAGTAAGAGCTGTGTGTGTTTCCATCTTCCTACAGACCTATTAGATGCTCCTTTCATGGACCCTCTGGAGGATTTTCCCAAAACTGGGGTGCAGCAATATTTCTAGTTCCATCTCCTCCTCCGGAAACTTACCAGTCCCCATCAAGATGTGAAATCAATTTCTGCTCCCCTTAAACCCAGGCCAGATTTTGCAAGCACTTCAGAACAGAACCCACAGGAAGCACTGTAATGCTTCTGGCTTCCAAAGCTGGATCAGAAAGGTGATATGCTTCCCCTAGTCATCTTTCTCTCTCTCACAGGGTTGTTGCCCTCACAACTCAGCTGCCATGTTGTGAGGAAGCCCAAGGTATACAAAGAGCCATGTGTAGGTGTTCTGGCCAACATCAGTCAGTCAGCATCGACAGTCACATGAGTGAATGAGGCTTCAGACGATTTCAGCTCCAGCCTTTGAACCTCCCAAGCTGAGGCCAAGCAGGGCAGAAATAGGCTGTTGCTCCTGAGCCCTGCCCAAATTATAAATCCATTAGCAAAATAAAATGTTGCCACTGTTTTAAGCCACTCCATCTTGGAGTAATTTTTTATACAGACATAATAAATGGAACAGGCTTCATGGGTCCTCTCTCCCTAATTTTCAGATATTCAATGCACTCACAGCCTTTAAACATTCTCCAAATGCCTGTCACACTAGCTATGCCTGCCTCATGCGCACCAAGAGTAGAGTAAATATTATCCTCGCATTAAAATAAAATGCACACTTGTGAAATCATCAGTGAAACATGAGGGAAACAGCTCAGTGGGCAGAGATGTCTTGTTAACTGCAGGTCACCTCCCAGCCCTTCCTGCAGTCCTACTTCATCTCACTATAGATCAGGAAAAGAGGCGAAGCTTCCCCTGCCAGCATCTCCAAGGTTGATGGCCTTCGATCTCAGCAGTCTCCAGCCAGTAACAAGCTACAGCCACAGAACCCTTCCTAAGCCAGGGGAGGTTACTACATTTTCTTCTTAAATCGTAAACTGTTTATGATACTTCATGAAACACCCATTCCAGTGTTAAGGAAACAGAATGCTTTCTTTAGGAGATAAGCCCTCATGAGAATGTTTAATTCAAGTGTTTAGTAATTCAACCATGTTAAAAATTAAGCTCCCTTTCATGACAAACACATTTTGTCGGGAGAGGAGACTGGAACACAGAGAGGTCCACTTCCATCATTAATTCATTGTCCTTCAGGACTTGGGATGACCGTCTAAAAGAGGGAGACGCAATCAAACTGGTTATCTGTGATCGTCTCAGTAAAAACAAATGTTTGCTGGAATGCAACTGTGCTGTTTATTCTTTTGGGTTTACTTTACTGTATTTTTACTGAATTCAGTCAAATGGTTTGTGTATGTCATCACAATCTGAGAATGTGTCTTCACAAGACCAAAATAAATCATGAATCACTAATTCAGAGGGGAAAAAAGAGAAAACCAGCTGTTCATCGGCAAAACACAGTCGTTCCATTGAATCCATTTTATGCTGAGGCAAAAACCTAGCAGGGTAGAAAAGCATAAAAATCTTCCAATATAGAAATCCACAGATCACTTTAATTCCTTCCCCTTTCAAATATTTCTTCTCATAATTTTTGGGAGATCTCAGTGATGAGACTCTAAGGAATTACACCCGCGCCTCAAACTGATCATGTACTAACTTTGAAACAGTTAAATTTCATGAGAAAAGCTTACAATTGGATAGGTCATTTGTTTGTTTGGTTTTTATAGCTCATTATTATTTTATAAATTTTCAATACAACAAATTGCCTGGTAAGGTTTCTGGCCTAGCTTTTAAAAAATTTGTAGAACTGGGAGCTTGAAAGTCTCCCCAAATCCTGGGTATCAGTTAACTCTAAGAGAGCAGCAGATGCTCATGGATTCTATTCCACCAGAATAGAAATACAGGTCTTGAGTTCGTGGCTAGACACAAAATAAGGAGAAGCCACCACCTATTTGGGCAAGTTTCCCCAACTGTGAAACAAAAATAACATTTGCTCTGCTGACCTTACAGTGATATGAGAAAAAATGAATCAGAGTTTGTTGCAAGACAGATATTTTTAAAATTAAAAAAGAAAACAAACTTTTGTTCACTGTGTGCAACAAACCACGAATTGTGGTCATTTGTGTTTTAAAATAAGCCCGTGACCTGCAATCTCCCTTTGCTTGTGAGCCCTGGGATTTTTGATATATCAGGTTATTTGTGTGGTGCATGTGCATGTGTGTGCACAGATGTATGTGTGTGATGTGTGTGATGCACGTGCATGTTTAGTGTGTGCGATGTGTGTGTGTGGCATATGTGAGGAGTGTGGTTGTGTGAGTGGCATGTGTACCATGTGCAGTATATGTGTTGTGGGTATGGTGTATGTGTTTGGTGTATATGTGTAGTCTGTGTGCACATCTGTGTTGTATATGCACTTGTGTGTGGCATGCGTGGGGTGTTAGGGGTGTGGTGTGTGTATGAGTAATGTGTGTGGCAAGTATGGTGTGTATGGGATGTGTATGCTGTGTGTGTGTGTGTGTGCGTGCATGCATAGGTGTGTAGTGTATGTGTGGTATGTGGTGCATGTGTGTGTGTGGTATATGTGTGTATGGTGCTTGTAACGGTTTTTATTTCCTTGGCTTGCAGAAGCAGCAGCAGCTGAAGACTGTCCACATTGTTTAGGTATGTGGACCATCACCAGAATTCTCAGGCTCTCATTACCTCCTCTCATTAGAAAAACACCTAAGAAATGGGAAACATTCTTTGATTTGGCTTCCAGAATAAAATCTTAAGTGGCTGCAGGCACTGTAGGAACCATTACTCACAAGAATCACACATCTTCAGGGACTGAAGGGACCCCTGGATACCTGCCATTTTCGAGCATGTTCCTCAAAGGTTTTCTGGGATTGAGAAAGAAATGTGCTGACCCTTCCTGAAAGCCAGCTTCTGCTGCCTGCCTGAGGAGTTACTGACTTGAGCAATGAGTGCCTCCGTTTCTCCCATCTGGGAAGACCCATGGTTTTCCTGCAATTGAGCCCATCCTGGTTCCTGGAATTTTAGGGTCCTGGACCTGGAGCAGCTGTGATCATTAAAAATACTGACAAATTATTCAGAGGAAGGAAGATGGTGAAGTTGGGGGAGTGCTTACCAGAATTAGATTAATAAGGGGAAGTTGAGAGAGAGACAGAGAGAGAAAATGTAGTCTATCAGGCTAGCCATACCACAGAAGTGGGTGTTAACTTAGAATCTCTCTCTGACTTGAAATTACTCCTCTCCTTCCTAGAAATTATAGACAATATTACATATCTCGTTGGAATGCTGAAACTGCATTGAAGATGAAAACTGCTTTGTGAGGTTTTAATACTGATCACCACAATCAATTTCAGTATATATAAATGAAGGTATGGTAAGCTATACGCTTCAAACTGACAGTTTCCATTTGTGTGAACTTTCAACCTCATCAGATATCCACATTTTACCTGCTTTTCATTATGAGTTGAAGTGTTAGATCTGACTAAAAAGGCAAAAAATTCCAGGAGCATATATAATGTTGAAGTGTTAAAAAGGCAGTCCAGAAATATCTTAAATCATTTGAGTTTATCAGAAAATCTTCTTCCCCGACCACCTTAGATTCCCCTTTCCTCATCCTCAAAGGTATGCCCTATTGTTTTCCTTCATTGCCGTATATCTGTAATACCTCAGACTTCAGCGTTTTACTCTTTCATTGTTATTTACCAATAATTCTCTGTCTCCCTCTCTAAACATTAAACTCCATGGAGGCAGGTTACATGCCCGCTTTGTATCACTGGGCATACTACACAGTAGGTACTGACTATCTGTGGGATATATTAGTTGTGTTTGAATGGTGAGTTTGATCACTGGTGTCCAAGGGAAGAATTGACAGTGATTTTTGTACCCACACATAAACAAAAAACACTACTTGAATCATCACCCCCTTGGGGAAAATCTCATTGTTACAAATATCTTTCAACAAAAACTTTTAGTAAACATTTCTTGCACATTTTTGGTATTACAACAATGTCTCCCTGGCTTCCCATTGTTACCTAGAAGTAGGAAAAAACCTAGAAGGTTTTTTTAAAGTCACAAGCAATTTTTACACAGCCACATAATCAGATACCTCAGTAGACTTGTAAGTTCTCCATTTATCAAGTAGCATCTCATGAACTGGCCTCATGTTCCACATCTCATGTGGCTGCTGAATTTTAGGTTTCTGAGATGTCTACCCCTGGATATTTTAAGCAAGAATTCCAGAATAAAAATGGCCGAATTTTAACTCGAACTCTGTCACTTGACCTAGTTTCATTAAAGAGCCTGTTTGTTTCATCTGGACTTCACAGAGGCCAGACATTTCTGGCCTCCTGCAAGGTTCTAGATTGCTAAGGTACAAATTAAACAAGATTGCTTGAAGCAAAACAGCACAGAGAGTCTCTAGAGCATAGAGAATTGTAAACCGCTGGGATTCAGCTTGCAGGCCAATAGTCACGCGTGCCCCCTTCAGTGGTTTACCCAGGCTTTGGGTGCCAAATCTTCTACATATTGAGTAACGTGCCTTCCTAAGATATATGATGGTCACTCCACAACTAGCCATTGCTTCTTCTAATCTGGCTAGGGTTGCCAGGTTTAGCAAATGAAAATGCCATCAAATGATTCAACATGTTAGATTGTTTATGATACAATCAATACGCAAAACAAGCTTGGTGTGAGGGCAGCGTGTTGGTTAGAGGGTACAAAGTTTCAGTGATGGAGGTGATGAATATGTTTATGGCCTTCATGGCCATGAAAGTTCCACAGGTGCACACTTATCCCTGAACTCATCGAGTTGTACACATTTAATATGTACAGCTTTTAGTATATTAATCATACTTCAATAAAGTGGTTTAAAACAAACAAAGCTAGGTGCATCTCAAACAGAGATCTTGTCAACATCAACATATAAAAACTAATAAAAAATAAAAATTTCCAGCGATCCCATTACTGGGCATATACCCAAAGGATTATAAATCATGCTACTATAAAGACACATGCACACTTAGGTTCATTGCGGCACTATTCACAATAGCAAAGACTTGGAACCAACCCAAATGTCCAACAATGATAGACTGGATTAAGAAAATGTGGCACATATACACCATGGAATACTATGCAGCCATAAAAAAGGATGAGTTCATGTCCTTTGTAGGGACATGGATGAAGCTGGAAACCATCATTCTGAGCAAACTATCGCAAGGACAGAGAACCAAATACTGCATGTTCTCACTCATAGGAGGGAACTGAACAATGAGCACACTTGGACACAGGGTGGGGAATGTCATGTACCGGGGGCCTGTCATGGGGTTGGTGGTGGGGGGAGGGAAAGCATTAAGAGAAATAGCTAATGTAAATGACGAGTTAACGGGTGCGGCACATGTATACATATGTAACAAACCTGCACATTGTGAACATGTACCCTGGAACTTAAAGTATAATAAAATTTTTTCTTTACTTACTATGTTCTAGTCTGAAGAATGCTGAATAACAACAGCAAGTGCTACTTAATAAGCACTTCACATCAGGCATTATTTTTACAACAAATTTACAAGGCAAATTTTTATTCCTATTTTACTGAGAGTGAGTATTCAATCAATTTTGGCTCTAAAGATACCATCGAAACCACTACGCTTCAAATACAGTACTTAGGCAGTCTGCAGCCTTGTGGGCACACTGAAGCAAGGCTGATACTCCCACAGGTGTCCCTGGTGTCATTGGACCAGTTGCGCAAAACCAGCATCATTTGTTTGCTGTCATGATTGTTAAATATGTTTATTGTCATAGCTTCTGGTAGCATCTAGATGGGTAACATCTCACATATTTAAAATCTCAGACAAATGCACGAGTTTTACTCCTTTATGGGACTCTTTCAGAGGCCCTACATTTCAGCCCCTGTGAATTAAGCAAACTACACCCACATCTACCATTTGAGCTCCTTTGGGATTCACATGTGCTTTTTGTTTTAAGAAGGGTAATTCAGACTCTTGGGAAAAATACCAGAAAGGTTGCACCTCCAAACCTCCCCACCCCTGACCACTTGACTAAGAACTCCCTATACCTAATAAACTTTCCTCTATGAACACAGGAAAGTCAACCCAGAGAGATGATGTTAGATAAACGCATATCATCCTCCTCCTCCTGGGAAAGCCTGGTGTTGGATTCCACACAGCTAGCAGCTGTGACAATGGACAGAAAAGATCGACACAACCCCCAACTCCCCATCCAGTTCTCTCTTGCAGGCTGACATCATAAAGCAACCACCAAGCCAGACACAGTGGCTCCTGTACTCCTAGCTACTCAGGAGGTCAAGATGGGAAGATCACTTGTGGCCAGGAGTTTGAGACCAGCCTGGGCAACATCGTGAGACTCTGTCTCTATAAAAAATGAATAAACATTAGCCAGGTGTGGTAGTGCTCACCTGTAGTCCCAGCTACTTGGGAGGGCAAGGCAGGAGGACTGCTTGAGCACAGGAGGTTGAGGCTGCAGTAAGCTCTATGATGGTACCACTGCACTTGGCCTGGGCAACAGCATCAGACCCTGTTTCTTAAAACACAACACACACACACACACACACACACACACAGAGCAAACACTAAAGTGAAGAGCCAGCCCCTTCACCAGAGAGAATCTTCTCTTTGGGCTGTTCAGGTCACTTACACAGACTCAAGTAAATTTAGAACCTATTTGTCTCCTGCAACTTGCAGAGTTCTATGCCATTTAAGAAATAGCAGGTGGTGGACTACCCACTGCTAGTAAACACCACGCTGTGTGCCAGACCCTTCTTGCGCAGAGGATAGCTGTGTCACACAGTTTGGCCTCTTTCACAGAAGGGGACATTTGTGGGATGAAGTGACATCTTTTCAAAACACCAGAAGGCTTCAGACTGGCCAGAGCACCAGCCGGCCTGCCTGGCCAGCCTGGCTTTCCGTGGGTGCACAGCTGTCTAAATGGAGACGGGGAAATTACAGGGGACAGACAAGCAACTGGCTAAAAAAGAAAGAAGCTAAACCATGTCTCCCTGTTTACAAGGCCGCCACCTTGGAGTCCCAGGCAGGAGAAAGTGCAGCTTGAAGACCTGCCATTTGCAAATGAGCGGGCAGCCTCGGAGGAAGTACTTTTTAACCCCAGCCACAGAAACTGTCCGTGGCAAAGTGGGCTGGAAATTCACAAGGAGGGAGATCACCAGGCAGCTTGTCAGTTTAACTCTTTATCGGAACGCACTTAATGGGATTTTACGTTCGGCAATATGAACTTTGAAATACTCAAGTTCATGTTTCACCTGCAGAGCTCCCATCTGTTTTTACTTCACCCTCAGAATTTCCATCTGCTCTTTTTCAGGCCTGTCTAATGGGATGCCCTGTTAGGCTCTACAGCTTTTCCAGGTGCTGAAGTCATGGAAATTTTAGGGCATTTTTTTTTTTTTAAATAAAACTTTAGGTCCTACAAGTTACCTGTGAAAATTAATTCCATTGTACAACAGCGTTCCTTGAAAGACATTTCCCAGAATGTGCGTTAAGAGGTACCACGGCACGTATGGTGATGGTTTATTGCTACACTTTGTGATGCCGAGAGCTCGCAGGGGACCTTAAGTAATACAGCTAGGCAGAGGGCTGTGCCCAGGCCATGTTTCCCAGCTGATCACTCAGAGCTTCCCAAGTTCAAGGCCAAACCTGCAGCTCTTCCCTCAACTACTCTGGGCTGCGTAAGGGCAAGACGAACCTCACAATTTCATTTGCACACCTGGCCTGACCTCGACCTCCAAGCAGCTGACCTGTGTGTGAGGTCAGGGGAACAGCCGCACAGCTTTCTGGAGGCATAGGGCTGGCAGCTTGTAGGAAGGTGGTTAAAGCCATAATACTAGCGTTTGAGATGTGTTCGTGTCAGTGACTCATTCTCCTTGTTTCAGATCCTCCAAAAAGAATTTCACACTGGAAAAGCAGGGGCATTCCATATAAAGTCTGAGATGATTACTAGTGGGGACCAAGTGAGAGCGAAACAAAGGAAGGAGCTAAATACAGCCGTGGAAAAGGACTGGAAGATTTGCAGAAAAACATTTAGTGTACCAAAAAGTATTTACTGTTTACTCAGACAGGTCTCCACGTTAGACCTCTGGTTTATCCAATATATACTAGAGATGCTGATTCATTTAGCATATGATGCTTTAATGTCAATCAAAGATTAAACAGGTCACAGGGTCACAGGTTACATAAGTACCGTGGGCAAAGAAGCTGGTCCTGCTGTGTAATTTAGACAGATCTAAAAAGGACTCAGATTGTCTCCTCTCTGCAGATCCATCAGCTGGAAATTCACTGTTTGGGTTTAACAGCTACGATGAAGCTGCAACATTTGCCCACTTAGAGCATTTAATTCAAATGTGCTGAAAAGTGATATGAATTGTTAGTAGCCTGGCCTTTCCATCAGATCATTGGAACCTTCTCTTTTATGCCGTCTTCAGTCTCTCCCAGATAGAAATGCCTTGTCTCTACCAGTGGCTCTCTCCTACTCAGCTCCCTAAGACGGCATCCAGGTGTAAAGGGTAGAAGACAACCCACATATCCACCCATTGGGAATGGGGACCCTCTGACCTTGCATGGGTCACTAGGTGTGCACTGGTGACATCTGCTGGTTTCGAAAGTTCTGTCCCTTGTCCCAGATGGGACCTACATGCCCGGTAAACTCATGGCGAGTCATGGGTTCCAGCCCTGCTCTGATGGCCTTGAGTCCATTCTCGTTGACTGTCCTCCCTTCAGCCCTCACTGCCTGGAGACCAGCGCCATCCTCAGCAGGACCAGAGCTGACCCACTGACCACCCCTTCCCTCTCACCTTCAAGCACAGACAAGAGTGTGCTCTCCTTGGCTCTCCTCTACTAACGCCTCCTTTTACCACTGAAGATCCTGCCTCCCCATTCCTCTGCCATCTGCAAAGGGATGTGGAGAATGCTGAGATGGAACATCTAGGCTGACCCTTGTATGCCAGAGGGAGAGGGGAAGAAAGAACTTAAGACAATTCTGTGTCAGGTCTCAATAGGATTTGGAGTTTGGAAAGCTACTTAAGCGGTCAGTGAGAGTAACCAAAGAAAAGCCCATTTTTATGACTAAGAGAATGAAGCCTATCACTTTCTTTAGTTTTACTACCTTTGTCAATTATAAAAAAAAAATGCTCATACATAATACTGTCTGCCTACATGTCAGATTCCATCTTTTTTTCTCCTTCTGTGATAACAGATATACTGGAGAATATGTTCTGTGGGTCAGAAGCCTGCCTGAGATTGGGGCTAGAATACAGTCTGTTTCAAGAGGTCCATGTTCATTTTTGAACTTGTGGGTTCTTTTCTGCCAGAGAAGCTAAAACACCTCTATGAAACATACTCTTGAAGATGTCTCTGTTTCAAGCTCAGTGTTTGCCTGAAAAATAACATCAGCAGCAACAAGAAAATGAAAGCAAACATTTGATGTGATTTCAGCTACATAAGCAAAGTGTTTTCTCAAAGTGTGAAGATGTCTTCATTTAGTAAAGAAAGCCATAGCCCTACAGCACACATATGCATGGATCTAAGATTTTCATCTGCTTGTAGCTTTCAAGATGAGAACAAAGAAAATGAGAACTTCTGGGGTCAGTGCTCAATGACCCGCAGGGCTTCTGTGGGACTTGGCTGGAAATAGACAAGAGAGTTGTGTGATATCCTAAAGGTAAAGTGTAAATATTCTCTCCAGAAGAACACTCTAGGTATGTCATCAGATTTCTGAGATCCACATAAAAAGAAATCTTGAATTCTTTGTTATGGTGGTGAAGAATGACTAGAATTACTAATGTTTTCATAACTCATTACTACTTCATTACTCCAGAAAAAATTTCAGTATAGTTCTAGGAAGCTAAAATACAGATTTGCCAAAAGGTGCTCTGGATTTTAAATAAAATAATTTGGGATTTAGATTTCCACTCCTAATCTTTATAACATGGCATACTATCTTTATGACCTGAGATTTACCAACCTCAATCAGTACCTGCCTCTTAGGGTTACTCTAAAGATTAAATGAGATAGTGTTTGGAAACATACATTGCAAGTATCACATGCCTGGCACGTGGAATGTGCTCAAAACACAGAGCCTATTATTCTATTATTATTACAAATCATATTTTAAACCTTAACCAGGTCCTTTTTCATCCAACGGGTTTTATGCAAAAGAAAGCAAGACATGGGTGGCTTCAGCACTAAATGAGGTAATGTTTTTGAAAAGAGTTGGCACAGCGCCGGGGCCATCCCGAAGTCTAGCAGGGCTAAGTGACTTGCTTTGAGTCCCAGAGGTATGTCACTGCTTCCCAAAACTGAGGCTCAGATCGAGGGCTATCTCAGATCCTTTTCCAATTCACTATTCTGATAGGAGTAGGGATCAGGGAGTGGCTTTCTTTTTCCTCTTGTTCTTGTATAAGGAAAATAAACCCTTTAAGAAGGTTATAGTCACATATATTACAAAGCATAGATGTTCACAGCGTATCAGCCACACGAGAGTTTCTATCCTCTTCCATCAGTTAGTGCCCTGGAGTCCACCTGAGCTACAGTAAACATCTGCGATGCTGGGGGCGGGGCATGGATAGGGCTTGGAGAGGAAGGGGTAATTCAATCACTATATGCACATGATCTTGGTTTTGAGGCTGTCAATTAGGATGGTAACAAGTCACCAATTACTTCCAAATACTGGGGAAATTTCGGTGAGATGTTCATTTGTCCATTAAGAGCCCAACTCAGCAGCACACTCCCACCCCACACCCTCAAATGCATTTCAGACCTGCCACAGAGAAGCCATCCCATCTGGCAACACTGAGGTCCCATGGTTCAGCAGGGATAAGATTTTCAGGCTGGCATCCAAAGCCTTTATCCCCCACAACTCATTGGCCATACGGGACCTATACGCCCTTGAAAAGCATCCAGAGAGGCATCAGTTTGTTTGGCTCTCTGTTCTTTTATACAGTACTTTTTGAAGCTCTGTCTGACCTGCATGATCCCTTCTCAATGCTGCTTCATGGCTTATATTCCACAGAGAAGGGACATGTTGATCCCTGAGATACCAGTGAATGCTAAATAATTAAATATTCTTCTCTCTAATGTCTGCCCCCAAGTCTTCCCCATCCTTCTGGACAATGGTAAGATAGTTTTTAATTCCACACCCCCACCTAGCCACGCTTTTCTGTCAAAGAGCCCAGCTGTGTTCAATTTCTAAAATAAGCTGCACTGTCCTCCAATCAGTTGGCGATTCACTTTCAGGAACTGCCTGCCCTGTTTCTTTTGGAGTGAGCTCATTACAATCTTTACTCCCACCCCCATCCCTGTCTTTCTGGAGCCCTCCAAGCCTGGTGGGCATCTGTGTCTGCTCCCATTGGGTCCTGTGCCCACTCAAATCCTCGTCCATTTCCCACTATTAGATAGAGGCCAAATGTCGCCTATTCCAAACAAATGACTCCCAGCTGAGGCGCCTAAAGACAAGAGCCAATTCCCACAAGTGTGTTAATTTATCTGCTCAAGCCCAGCCTTAGATCCCCTGGTCTAAGCCATTTTTATTACTATACTATGAAAATCAAAACAAAGAAACTGACTTTGAAAGTTTTTTTGATGGGATCAATTTGTACTGAGCTCAATATTAACATCTACCCCCGAAAGCTTATTCTACAAGGCACAGATAACAGATACTACTGTGATACGAAGATCACCAGGGCAAGCCACCAAAAAGAAAATGTCGGACACAAAAAACAATGAGGGTGTTGCAAGGTTGTCATCATTAAAATTCTATGGTGACCTTCATTGTTTACCAAATCCTAAGAAATAAAACCTGATTTTTTTCTCAGGAATAATGCAATATTCCTTTGGAGACAATTGCAGTTTCAAATGATTTACCTCTATCATAGGAGAAATGGCTTTTAAATTCATTGGAATAAGGATATTTCAACACCAAATCTTATTAGTCAAGCAACAGACCATGACCCAAATTGTAAAAGAATCTTCACATTAAGTTATCTCTACATAAAACACCTCAACTATGTTAAAAATCACAGGGCTCTGAGTTTACACATCAAAAGCAGAGGGGCTCCGTATCTCCCTTTTGTTCCTCGATAAAAATAGCCAAATGAACTTTGGCAAAGGACAAGCAAATTAGTAACCATACCACCAGCAGCATTACAACTGTGGTAAGAAACTCAATGGAATACTGTGTAGAGACAGAATGGCCGGGTGTGGTGGCTCACCCTTGTAACCCCAGCACTTTGGGAGGCTGAGGCGGGTGGATCACCAGAGGTCAGGAGTTCAAGACCAGCCTTGGCCAACATGGTGAAACTCCACCTCTACTAAAATACAAAAATTAGCTAGGCGTGGCAGCGTGTACCTGTAACCCCAGCTACTCGGGAGGCTGAGGCAGGAGAATTGTTTGAACCTGGGAGGTGGAGGTTGCAGTAAGCTGAGATCGCATCACTTTACCCCAGCCTGGGAGACAGAGCGAGACTCAGTCTCCAAAAAAATAAAAAGAATCAGAACATGGCTAGAAAACCTCCATTGGCTGAATGAATGTCCAAAACATGCCAGGCAGTGTCCTTAGCTGCACTCCCTTTAAACCCAGTAAGGACCTTGAACAGCAGACATTGTTCTTCCTACTTTATGAATGTTGGAATCTGATGATCAGAAAGATTAGCCAATCTGCCCAGTTAATACAGAGAGGAATGGATCTGATTCTAAAGCCCTTGGACTTTACACTAACATTTTCCAAATGAATAAATGTCTTAGTACAAAACACCTCCGGGAAAATGTTTAACACAGACTGAAAACATCATACCTTTCCATGATGTGGAAACAGAAGGAATAGGATGTTAGTTATAACAACACTTTCTTAGGCGTTTCTCCAGTGAAATATGTTTTTCACTGACAGATCAATTTCATGAACTAGAGCCAAAAATTCACATGCAATGGATACAAGTGAAAATAGGTATTTTCCTCTATGTGTTTCGGTAATGACAGCACATCTTTTATGTACAACCATGGAAACCATACTCAGATAAAGGAAGAGCAATTTCAGGTTATCTCCATAACCCCAAAGAAAATAGCCCAAAATATTACTATTCACCTGAGGAAAAGAAACCACTTTTCAACCATCTGAAAAATACCCTCTGACATCTACAAGAAAAACATAGCCCTGTTGAGCTGAACTTTTCACTTTTACATTCACCACGTTACCATCTTGCTAAAATCAGATGACTCTTTACCTAAAAACAAATCAAACTTGGCATCCTTCTCCTAAAACTGCAGTTGTTGCTGGTGTTTTGATGGGGCAGTGGTTTGGGTAATGAAACAGGGAGAGGTCAAACACACACACCAAGAGTGATGACCTATTGGAATAACAGGAAGTGAAAACAAACTCAATTGCACTGGGGAGAGCACATCAGCAAAGGGGAACCAGAGGCCTCGAGGAGCCTGCAGGCCCAGGCTCTGCTTCTTAGTCCATCCCTCCTTTGACTCTGATTTCATCACCTTGTCATCTGATCCTCCTGGTTGATTTCAATTAATTTCTAAGGATGAGAAAACTCACACTTCATTCCAATGCCTGAGAACCCCCGAGTGACTGATTTATGGAGACTGTTGTTAGAAAGACAAACCATGACTTGAAATGGCCAAAGAGTTAGTGACTTGCACAATGGTTTATGGTGACCTCAGATGTGGGAGAAGGTTTCAGTTCTTACATTCAGGGTTGAATTACCACCACTACCAAAATAGCTGGGGAAATTTCTTTCCATGATGTCAGGCCAATAAGCAGTGTTTCTAAAGGAAACGAGTCACTTTGGTCTTCACTTCCCCTTCACTTAACCAAGGAGGGGGTTAAAATACAAAACATAGAGGTGTTAGGACTGGTGGCATGTTTTGTTATTTTTCCAGAATGCATCTCTTAGTTTTTGTACTCTGTGATTTTTTTTTTTTTTTTTTTTGAGACAGGGCCTCACTGTGTCACCCAGTCTGGAGTACAGTAGCATGATCATGGCTCACTGTAGCCTCAGCTACCCAGGGTCAAAGAATCCCACCTCAGCCCCACAGGGAGCTGGGACTATAAATGTTTGCCACGATGCCCAGCTAATTATTTTTATTTTTATTATTTTTTTGGTAGACAGATGATCTCGCTATGTTGCCCAGGCTGGTTTTGAACTCCTGGCCTCAAGCAGTCTTCCTGCCTCAGCCACCCAAAGTGCTGGGATTACAAGCATGAGCTATATGCCATTTTCTAAATGTTTTCTGTTCATTTTCTGTAACAAGTCTGACTTTGTTAAACGTGGCTCATTCAGTCCTTTCTCAAACTTAAAGTGTCATGTTAACTTCTGTGACTTCCACTCTTGAGTTCACCACCTTTCTTACCTCCAAATACCCACCCACAAATGGAAAAACAAACAAACAAACAAAAAAAGCGACCTCAGCAACACAAAAACACAAATTGAAAGGCTCCTGTCCTGAATGTAAAGATGTATAATCACTTACCAAAATAATTCAACATTTGGTAAGGCATCTCTATCTATGAAAACCCATTCAGAAAGAATGTTTAAAATCATGTCTCTAGTAATTCCTTTTTGTTTAGTTCTTCAGTTTTAAGCTCAAAACAGAGAAAATGCTAAGGGCTCGCATTTCAATTACAATCTCCTGGGGACAGAGGTATTGGAGTCAGTCTCTCATATCCTCAGAACCTGAGAGAATCGTGGAGAGTTAAGTGAAGATGTGCACCAAACCAATCATACAGGAACACAAGGAGAAAAATATTTCTAAGACCCAGAAAAAAATTCAAATGATAACAATTATTTTTCTAAGAGAGAAAACATCCACAAAATGCATTTCAATCTGCCCAATTAATGATTTTAGCATTGTCAGTAGTCTCTACACATGACTAACTTAGAACAACAGAAGTAATTCTGAGTAAAGAGGAATCAGGATGAGTTTTGTATTTCAACAACCCACTGCTC
This sequence comes from Symphalangus syndactylus, assembly GCF_028878055.3. Taxonomy (NCBI): domain Eukaryota; kingdom Metazoa; phylum Chordata; class Mammalia; order Primates; family Hylobatidae; genus Symphalangus; species Symphalangus syndactylus. Next base: position 71,797,995 of record NC_072437.2, read on the forward strand.
TACGTGAATTCGTGTTGACGGAACCACTTCACTGACAACATTCACTGCCAGGCAGAGAGGAGGCAAATTCTTACACAGCACACTCAAAAGGTAAGATGCGTCGGGGACTGGGAGTAGATGAGTCAGGCTTTGGGAGAAAAGTCACAGAAGCTAAGCTTGGACATGCACTTGGAGGTTAGATCTTAGTGCTTGCTCCTTTGCTGGTTGTGCAGGGGGGACCTATGTCCAATGTTAGGAAGGTGCCGAAGACCAGGGGTTTTAAATAATCCATGAGCTAAGTCAACACCCTACTGGCCCTATTACTAATAATTATTACATTCTGACTTCCACAACCCAATACTTATATAGAAAAGTCTAACCCTTACGAATGCAGGTTTGACCCACTATCCCCCGCCTGCATTCCTTTAAGTCAGGATATTGAGTTCTTTTACTTTCCTCTCTGTCGATAATTAACTGTTATTGTTGTCATCCCAGTCATGTCTAAGAATGCCTATCCTTGGAAAACCAACAGCTTTCATCTCCTCTTGTGAGAGGGCACAGAGAGGGAAGCTTTCCATTTTGTTACTCACTCCATCAGCTCCATTTTTTTACAACATGAATAAATCCTAGAGAATAAGATGCCTAACATTTCGCTGGGTTTTGTTTTCTTTTGCTTTGCTTACTAATGAATAAGTATAATTTTTAATATTTAAAATACAATATGACTATTATATATTCATAGAATTTTTAAAAAGGTTAAAGAATAAAAATACTAAATAAGTGTTTACTGTGCTTGCACTAAGTGTGGAAATAATAATTTCTAGAAGAGACAAGGTAGATTGACTGAACAGAAGATAGTACAAGGACTAACTAGTGTGACTTTTCTCCTCCTAGACAAAGTTTGGTATATTATAAATGGCTCAAAGAAAAAAAGTTTTAAAAGATGCTTGTCTGGGTCACTAAACATTAATACTTACAGGATACAAGAAAATGTCTTGCCTCAATTTTAAGTAATTATCCTGCGTTTTGTGTCTACTATTTCATTAAGCCTGTGTGAAACGCATAATTACAATGCAGGTGAGCTTGCTACACCAGTGTTAGCATGAAAGTCTTCGTCAAGTTTCTGAGAGGTCCCCGAGGGCAGAACCAGGACACACTCCTTCTTGTGCATACCACTCCTAGCCCAGTGCCTACACCGCCACATGCATTCCACAAAGGATCCTGGAATTTGTTATGGAGAAATACCCTCATCCTGTCAATGTCAGTTTCATTTCTGAAGGGAAGAGTGGTAGCTCCCGGTAACAGTTTCCTCCGGCCAACGCTTTTGATAAGACCCCAAAGTCTCTCCATAGGATCATCTTATTAGGCTCCTGGACAGATCCCAAACTCCAGTCTCATCGCCTCCAACTCCCAATCCACTCCAATACATCTGTTGATGTCTTTCCCTCCTATTCAGAAAAAACACCAAATTCCCTTACATATCCTGGAGAATCACTGCTTTTTATGAGGATGGCTTACAAGCACAATGCTCTCCTGGGTGAGATAACACACTGACCTGACGTCAAGTGAGGGGGCAGGGAAGGTCACTGGAGAACATCCTAACAATCGTCAAACAGAACTAACTTGGTTCCACCAGTTGTAGCTGGAGACATAAGTTGCTGGTACTTGCTAAATATGACTTATGGGAGGCCAATGATTTGGAGTGAGCTCCGAAACTAGGCCTCAACAGATCACACCAAAATGGAGTCACTCAGGCTAAAGTTTCATGCCACCAAACAGAAATGAAAGTGTTTATCTGGCCTTCTGAGAAATCAGGAGAGATAATAGCCAAATTTCTAAGGAGGCCACTTTCAGCCAGCATGGTAAGGAAATCCCTTCTGCTTTAACCCTTTGGAGAAAAGCAACCTGAAATCACCAGATGTTAGCCCCCCTGCTTTTTGTATTATGCCATTTCCTTGCTCCTGCTCAAGCAGCCTTATAGAAACCAACTGTTCTGTCATGCCCAGTGGAGTACCTGTCTAAATCTTTAGATGGGCTATGACTAATAACAGCCAATGCAATCTGTCAACTCCATTTGTTGAAATTTTGCTTTTGGACACACCGTAGAGATAAAGTGAAATGTGGATTAGGTAAGAAAGACACCCAGAGAAGGGGGACCCTTGGTAGTCCCTAAGGCTAGCCCAGGTGGGAAACACTGTGTATCCACAGCTAGGCTGAAGAAGAGCCTACAAATCACCAGGACTTGGAGGGCGCTGAGATGTCCTGCAGGGAAGAGGGGACAGCTTCCGCAAGACATGCACGGTGAACATCACACAGAAGCCCAGCAGCTGTGCCCTGTGCCTGGTCAGGGGCAGTGTTTCAGGGTTCCAGGCTCTTGCTGCCCCTCCCAGGCCAGGTTGCTGCAGGCACATCTCTGCTGCTCCCCACAACTGCACCTCCATGAAGCCTTGTCTAACAGAAGTGCCTTAGCAATCGCTCAAAATATTTCTTCAGAATGTCCTTATAAAAGTACATTTGTCTCTGAGTGAAACAATTTTAAATTAGTAAAGTCAATATTTAATTTGGACCTAGTTGGGAAATATGGAATTTTCCATGGAGAATCAGAACTGTCACCAGGATATGGTGAATTGGAACCACAGCCCTGGTTCCTGCACGTTGAGAAGACAGAGCTGCTGGGCTCCAGGGTGATTCAGGGTAGGGACTGCAGTGGCCCTACCAGCCAATGGCTCTAGCCAAGACCTTGGCTAGACAATCACTGTGCAAACATCATCCCCACCACTGCATGTTCCTCCTAATCTGACTCAGCCGGGGCTCTGCCTGCCAGCCCCCGCCCCAGCTCCAGGCTGCTCTTTTCCACCGTAGGATGGCCTTGGATGTTTGTGTTTCCTTTTTTGTTCATGTAAGAATATTTAGGGTGTGGAGGACACACAGTTTTCTTTGACCTGTGACACACAGCCTCCCAGGAAGGGTCTTGGACTCCCCACTACACTCCGTCATCCAAGACAACACTGAAAAGACTCCCAGATCTTTCTGTGAGTGAGAAAAGAGACCAGCCCCACCCCAACAATCCCCCAGAATGAAAGAAAAAGACCCTGCCACGATGGACTCTCCTCCTCTTAGTCTAGCTGAAAAGGCTTGTCAACCGTTTGATCTTTCCAAAAAATCAACTCGTGGTTTTATTGATTTTCTCTATAATTTTTTATTCTCTATTTTACTTCTCTACACTCTAATCTTTATTTTCTTCCCTGTGCTGGTTTTAGGTTTAATTTGCTCCTCTTTTCCTAGTTCCTTAAGGTGTATGACTAGGTTATTATATTGAGGTTTTCGTTTTTCTTTAATGTATGCATGTACAGCGATCAATTTCCCTGTGAGCACGTCTTCTAATGCATCCCATAAGTTTTGGTATGCTGTGTTGACTTCCCTCTTTATCCATAAAAATAATCACACTACCCTGGGGACCACAGAAGGTGTAAAGCAATACAAATGGTCATTGAGCTTTGATTTTCCTATTCAAAACAGGTTAGTCTACTTGTAAATTGAGTTATTCTTTTGCCTAAAGGATAAGCTATTTTTGCTAATCAAATTTTGGTCCAGAAAGAGACATTTTTTCTGGCTCTTTTTTCAAGATCTGTGGCCCATTACAGTAGATCAGTATGAAGTATGGCATAGACAAGAGGTTAATGAATTTGTGGGAAAGATTTCCAAAGTTGGAGAACACACTTTATAGTAACCAGCAAGAATTGGATGAATCTCTGCTTTCTATCACCCAGGGCCATTCCCAGATCCAAATCTTGTTGCAGGGGTCTGCCCGCCCTGTCTCTCATGAAAGGCCACCTCTCCATACTGCCCAGCCCCTCTGTCAGCTGGTATCAAAAACTGGCCCCATTTCAGAGGACCGTCCATCAAGTTACATACAGTCTGGGACATGGATGATTTAACAGGTGAGCGTGATCCAGGGGTGCTGAACAGAATGGAGCCGACTTTCCTAAACAGACATCAAACTAATGTCCTGGCCTCCTGCAGTTACAAAAGCTCCCTTACAGCACAACTAACTCAGCCCGAAAAACTTCCCAGGTGATTTGAGTTGGATGCAAGTTTGCCCCTTACTTCCAGGCCTCCATTGTTTTGGAATGTTGCTATGCATTATTAAACAGCGGCCACATTTTGTCCAAGAGGTGGCTGCATTTCAATGGCGGTGAAGTAATGCCTGTTTATATGTGCGCTTGCAAAGGGTTTTGGAACACTTTGGCATGAAAAGTATCTTACAATACATCATTAGTGATTTCTAACAATCACTAATTGAGAACGATGAAGGCTCTCTCCCAATACATATTCTTTGAAAGGTGATAGTCAATCAGAAACAGCTTCTGATGGGTTCTCTGCTTTTATCCGGTTGATTGGAGTGCAGTTGAGAATGTCAGTTTAGTGGTGAAACACATCTTAATTTCCTGGAATGCGTATCTGATGAGACAAGACCAAAAAATAACAGTGAAGCTGAACAACCATCTACATATTTAGCTGCCTGGAACAGTGGGAGCCAGCATGCTAGAAAATAACTTGTATTTTACTCGGACACATAGCTTTTGTGATCATTATTTGCTGGTAAGCCCAACTGATTGTGAAAATCAAACTATTTCCTTCAGAACACTGGCCAAAAAAATATTGCTAAACTTGGCCCCTTAGTACACAATCAAAAGCTGCAGATTGCCTAATCACATATTGTATTTTGATAGCTCATTTCTTCTGAGGGGATAAAGTTATTTCACAGGCAGCAATCCCGAGTATTATTAAAATTGTTTCACAAATGGAGAAACTAAAGTAAAGAGAAATTGAGTCATTCACTCAGGATCTTGGCTGAGTCGCAGCAAATCTAAGAAAAGAAGCCCTTTCTCCTCACTCTGTTCACTTGTCCCCTTCAAGCTCTGTGTCCTCAGGCAAAATAGCTCCTTAGCTTCATTTTGAATAAATTATCAGATTTAGGTCAATTCAAAATTTTATTATGAAGTAAAAAGAAAAAAGAAAGAAAAAAACATACAAACTCAACAAAAATCAGCAGATTAAGCCTTTGATAAAATGTGACTGAAATGCTCTCCCAGAAACAGACAGGAAACAGTATCACATAGAGACATTCCTTTTGATGTTAAAGTCACTCAGCCTCGCCATCAGTCCTAACTGAGCAAATTCCCTGACTTCCAATTTTCACGAATTTCTTAATCCTTAATCCGCGTTCATTTTCTTCAAAGCATAAATGTGAATAGTCTTCCTAATAAAGTTAAGAAACACAGTTCTGAAGTTCTTCGAAACCAAAAATAGACTATTTTTAAAGACTGCCACAATACTGGGGGCTTAAGTTTGCCCCCCATTTACAAATGCAATGAAAGGCATTAGGGAAAACACATCAGCGCAAAAACACAATTTTTCATGCAATTTACAAATGGTTAGTTTTGCATAGATCTGCTATGCTCCTTCCTTATCACATCTCTGTATCTCTTACCCTCACCCACAACTCTGTAAGCTGCAATTTGAGAGTTCTCAAACCAACACTGGGTTCACGCCAACTTACAAACTTTATATTTGCTTAGCAAACATCAAAGGATGAATAATGTGTTGTCATTCCCTGACCTTACAAGAAGGTTGAATATAAAATAACAACCTTGGTCACCGTGTAGAACGACAGCACTGAAGCAGCTTACCCCTTGGCCTGGATTCTTGCCTTCTTCGTCTAAAGCGAACAGGCTGTTGCTTTGCACAGGGTGGGCACTCCACACATATTGATTGTTTCATTCTCCTGACAAGGCGGGCAGCAAAAGCAAGAAAGGCAAAGGGAGTAGGAATGCACGAAACTGAGCTCAAGTACTGGCCTGCTCCTCACAACCAGCTGTGTGGACCTGGGCTCAGCACCTCACCTTTCCAACTTTCAAGCTGTTAAAGGGAAAGCCGGTGACTTTCAAGGACTTCTCCTAAAACTCCAGGATTCAAAGGCAGTGGATCAAAGCATCATTGTTCCCAAAGCAACAGATGCCTGACCCCTGCAAGCCAGGGCCACTTCCCGCTGCCTCCTTTGGGGCTCCATCCACTGGCTGACCCACTCATCATCTCTTGCCAGATGCATTCCAACCTGTGTTCTCCTTCTTGAACTGTCTTTCCCCACTCAGCTGACTTAGCTCTCTTTTCCGGATGTGTCATGAGCGGCGCAAGGTCAAACATAACCAGGTCCACACACATTTGTGTCTTTCCACAAAGTCAGACTTTTACAGATGATATTTCAATCATAAAAGCCAGGAGATATATGGCATTCCCAAGGAGGCGATTCTCCTTAGCGCCATCCACAAAGCATTCACAAGGCAGTCAGACCTGGTGGCACACAGGCTCCAGCCACTCTACAAGTCAGTTAACACTGCAAGCCATACGTAGTAGTATACTTAATATAGAAATGTTATAAGTTAAAGCTTTCACATCAAAAAGAGTAAAATTTAACATTAAGAGGAAAACGGTAGGGAAAGAAGTTAACGAACTAGTCCGAGGGGAATGATGTGACACTCTCCTAGGCTGAGTGTCCTAGCTAATCCAGATGGTCACCAACATTTTGCAAGGAAGAGTTTTTGATTTGAGCAGAGACTTCAGGGGCAAATGCAGGTGCTGACCACGAGTGACTGCAAAACAGAATTAGCAGGATGGCCGCATCAAACTCATGATGCTCCTGCTCTTCTGATAACCCTGGAGTCCTCTGGTGAGAGCTGACAGGAAAGAGAGTTTCTGGTTACACCCTCCTTTGGTTGGGTGTCGCCTCTACTGATTAGGTGAATATCAGTCCTGTTGGCATGACTGCCTTTTGAGCTGTAAGGAGTCTTTTCCTAAAATGGAGTTACTTCTGTCAAGGGTGCTCTATATAAAAGGCGGTCCAGCCACTCCCCAAACCCTGTGGGCAGTGTCCCTGAACAGGGTGTCATAATGGGGACCCACCTTTCCTTTCCCTGAGCTCCCCAGGCACCCTGCGCTCCCCTACCAGGGCCTAGCCCCAGTCCTCCTCCTGGCCATATTGGAAGCTGGTCCCTCTCTGCCAAGGCAGAGTAATGATCATGGCACTCATTTCCTTACAACACTTCACTTTTTCACTCACAACTCACAAATTGTAGGAGGCAGATACAACTATAAGCATCCTAGATGAAGGAGATAAGGCAGAAAGAAGTTAACTCATCCCAGATTTCCAGAAGCAATAAGCCACAGAGCTGGAATGTGAATTCAGTGCATCCTGGAAGGCAAGATCATGCTGCCCGCTGCTTCTCTGATGCACCCTCGGTGTGCATCCTCCATCCCCTGAACACACCCGCCTGCTGCCAGGGGCACATGCTGAGCACTGACGGAGGCTCCACCATTCCCACATGGCCCTGCTTGCAGCCCCCTATGCCCTGAGCAGTCTCTATGCTCTTCAGATGACCATGGCTCACAGGCATCTTTCCCTCCACCAGTATCTTGCACTTAATAGACACTAAGTGGCCATTTATTGAATGAATACAGGCATGAATGAGACTTTAATGTTCATTTAATTAATTATGGATGTGCTGTCTTGGGAAAAAAAAAAAAGACACATCCTGAAGATACAGTAAAATTGCCCAAGAGAATGCAGCAGGCTATGTTAAGATATATAGATATAGATAGATGATTTTCTGAGAATATTAACATCACTCAAACTAAATTGAAAGACAATTACATGCCAACAAAATCTGAAATAGAAGATACAAGTAGAATACTTGATAGGGTGTTACATAGAAAAGAGACCAGTAGCTGGGGGAAACAGTTAATCCCTGTTCACGCAGGGAATGGCCTCCAGGAAACACAAATGCACGCTTGGCCTTTACAGATTTCAGCCCCTGGGACTTACGTTCATTGCTCTCAGAAAATGTATTTCTACCTGCTAGTTTGCAGTGGGCTATCCAGATTTACATTTAGACATGTGCACACTTTTGTGACTGTGTGTGCCTTTGTAATTCTGTCCTCTTCTGGTTCGTGCTATTCCCCACGTTTTCTCCTTTTCTGTCCCAGGTAGTATTTTATTTTCCCCAGAGCCAGCTGCATTCCTCTATCTTTTTTCCCTCAAGTTCTTACTCAACTCAACACTATTTGGAAGTTCTTGTTCTAAAACAGCTCCCATCGCTTGCAGTGAGCTGAGATCGCACCACATCACTCCAGCCTGAGTGACAGCGTGAGACTCAGTCTCAAAAAAAAAAAAAAAAAAAAAAAAACAAACAAAAAAAAAAAAAACAGCTCCCATCTAGATGTACCTGTCATTCATCCTTTCTGTGCTTCTCTGACACACACCTTCTCTGCCTCCCTTGTACAACTATGCTCAATGGCAGAAGCACCTTGATATTAGCACTACCATGGATTCACTCTACCAAATCACTGTTAAACACAATTGGCTCTTTTGAAAAAAAGTCAGTATTAGAGGTATTTGTCTGAGTAGGGATTATGTGCAAGGAGATGGGCCATGTGTACATTATTGATAAAGCTGGGTGTCGGTACACAGGAGGTCCATTAGTCTATTCTCTCTCATTTTGTAACACTTGGAAATTCTTCATCATGAGAAGTTAAAAGTGACATTATTCAGCAAAGAAATAAGAACCTGTTTTAAAAAACCAAAGATGGCTGGCTGCGGTGGCTCATGCATGTAATCCTCACACTTTGGAAGGCCGAGGCAGATAGATCACCTGAGGTCAGGAAGTTCAAGACCAACCTGGCCAACATGGTGAAACCCCATCTCTACTAAAAATACAAAAAAGAAATTAGCCAGGCGTGGTGGCTGACACCTGTAATCCCAGCTACTTGGGAGGCTGAGGCAGGAGAATTGCTTGAACCCAGGAGGCAGAGGTTGCAGTGAGCCAAGATCAAGCCACTGCACTACAGCCTGGGTGACAGAGCAAGACTCCATCTCAAACAAACAAACTTGTAGTGCATGTTGTAAGTAAATGCAGAATCCATGATGGCTACTCTCCAAGCCAAGTGGCCAGGAGACAGAATCAGGCCAGAAAGTCTCCACAGCTGCTGCCGGAGAGCCCTGTTGGTGTTGTAGCTGCAGGAAGGCTAATGAGGAAAAGTTAGCAGTGCTAGCGGGGCTATTCTCACCCATGGTTGAGCTTGCACCAGGCCTGCACTACCAGGCCACTCCCTACAGCCTCCACATCTAAGTACCGAGTCATACACAGGGCCCACTCAAAAGAATCATCTCTATCTTTTGGTACATGTCCTTCAAAAGGAATTAGTCATTTTGGTAAAATAAGATGGCAGTTCACCAAAAATATTCTGGACAAAAGGATCAGTCATAACCTCATTGCAATAATGAGATAACCAAGACTTTGAAAAATAGAGGATAACTTGGATTCGTTGTTACCTAGAATCAATATTACATTAGTGAGACAATTGTCAGATGGTATTTCAGAGATTCAGATGTTTTCTTTGGTTGTCCATTCTTCCCACTTAAGCCTGGGTGAATCTCAGAAAAATAACAGCCGTTATCAGTCCACGTCATTTGGGAGGAAACCTAAAAACTAATCCCCAAATCAGAACACCTCGCAGCAGTGGTGTTTAGCATTTAGCATTCCTAGGGATGAAAAATAACCCTGCCTGGATTGACGTCAGAAGTGAAGCAGTGACTGCAATGCGCTCATCCAGGATCATCCATTCAGCCAGTAGGCACTGGGATGGCTGTACCAGGTGTTAAGATATTGCAGGACTTCCATGCTGGCTGGGGAGTAGCCACTGACCCGAAATCACAGAGCGCCCGCCTAACACCCTTGCTGCCAAGCCACTCTTCTGGGAATCCCAGGGCCCCAGCAGGAAGCCCTCATGAGGCTTGCCCCAGCACTTTCACTTGCGTCTTTTTACCTACTGGTTGGAGATTGATGCTGTCCTGGTTGACAAATATTTCACCTTTTACCCTGGGATAGATCTGAGCTGCTATCTTTGCTACATGTGTAGGCAGCATCAGCAGCTATGCTCCTGGGCAAACGTCATGTTAGCAAAGTTTCCCAGAAGAGAAGGTTGCCCAAAGAGAGCAGAAGCAGAATGAGGCAGTGTTCCCAGGCACCTTGCTCATCACCCCATTGACCGTAAGGGGAACCTGGTGTGCTAAGATTATACATCAGGGAAGAAAATGCCACAAGTTTGACATAAAACCAACATGTGAAATATTTTTGTAATTAATAAAAAAAAATTGTGCTTGAGTTTGGCATTTGCAGGAAAGGAAATGAAAGGAAAGGAAGAGACAGAAAAAAGAAAGAGAAAGAGAAAGAAAGAAAAATGAAAGAGGAAGGAAGGAAAGAAGGAAGGAAGGAAGGAAGGAAGGAAGGAAGGAAGGAAGGAAGGAAGGATGGATAGAGAGAAACTAGTGATGAGTTGGATATCTTGAAAACTTAAAATGAGCCAGTGTAAATTTGTGAGTTTTATTTATGGATAGACTTTTTGGCAACAATCACAGGCATTCAAAATCATCATCTTAGAATGGGCCAAATTTCTATAACAGAGAGATGGTCAATATAAGTTCTTGAAGATAATGATGATGCCTTAGTCCTTTTTCTGCTGCTATAAAAAAAAGCACAGACTGACTAATTTATAAGTTTGCTTGGCTCACATTTCTGGAAGCTGAAAAATTCTAGAGCATGTTGCTGACATCTGGCGAGGGTCACCCCACAGTGGAAGATAGAAGAGGGAAACATCCTCAAGACAGAGAGAAAAAGCCAAACTCATCCTTTTATTAGATGCCCACTCTCAAAAAAATGGCATTAATCCATTCATGAGAACAGAGCCCTCATGACCTAATCACCTCTTAAAGGCCCCCACCTCCCAACACTGTTGCATTGGCAATTATGTTTTAACATCAGTTTTCAAGAAAACATTCAAACCTGAGCATTCCTCCCCAGCTCCCCCAAAACTTACGTTCTTCTCACATACAAAATACCTTCATTCCATCCCAATAACCTCAAAGTTCTTATCTTTTTCCAGTATTATTTTAAAAGTCTAAAGTCTAGAGCCTCATCTAAATCAGGAATGGGTGAGACTCAAGGCATGGTTCATCCCGAGGCAAACTCCTCTCTAGTTATGAGCCTATAAAATCAAAACGAGTTATCTATTTCCAAAATATAAAGGTGAGATAGGCATAGAATTGACATTCTCATTCCAAATGGGAGAAAAGGGCAAAAAGAAAGGGGTAACTGGTTCCAATTAAGTGTAAAACTCAACGGGGAAAACAACCCCAAGACTTAAAGCTCCAGAATAAGGTCTTTTGACCTTATTTCCCACATCCTTGGCACGCTGGGGTGGAGGTTAGGCCCCAGACCTTAAGCAGTCCCTCTCCTAAGGCTTTGCTGGACTCAGTCCACCCAGTAGCTCTCACGGTTAGAGTTTTATGCCAGGCAGCTCTTCCAGGCTGATGCTGCATGCTAGTAGCTCTATAGTTCTGGGGGTTCGAGGGCAGCCCCACTCCCACAGCCCCACTAGGCACTGCCCTAATAGTAACTCTGTGGTATTTCCAACCCCAACTACTACTCAGGATTGCCAAAGTAGGGGCAGGAGCTCGCTGCTGTGGCTCCAACCCTGTGGTGTCTCTGACTGGGTCTCCAGGCTGTTGACCACATCTTCTGAAATTTAGCTGGAGGCTGCCTTGGTCCCGTAGCCCTTGCATTCTGCCCATCTCCAGAGTCAGCAACATAGACAGTGCCAAGGTTTATGGCTTACACCTTACAGGTTGGTGAGTCAAGCAGCACCTGGACCCACCTGAGCCATAACTGGGATGATCAAGGAGAACTGTCACAGAATGCAGAGAGCAGAGACCCTAGGGGGCTCTGGGAAACAAGCTCATGCCAAAACCAGCTTGTTCCCCAAAACCATTCTGCCCCTATAAAGCTCTGGGCCCGTGATAGGGGTGCAGTCCCAAAGCTCTCTGAAATGTGTCTGGGAACACTCTCCCATTGTCTTGAGATCCTTTCTATCTATACTAATCTCCTTAGCAAAGCGTCACTTAGCCATATCCTTGGTTTGCTCTTCTGAACATGCTTTCATTCTTTACATGACAGGATGAACATTTTCAAAATATTCCTATTCTGCTTCTTTTTAAGTTATAAATTGCTTAAGTCATTTCTTGCCTTTTGCATCTTACTGTATGGGTTGAATATAGCCACTCAGCTTCTTCAATATTTTGCTTAGAAATGTCTTCCACCAGATAGCCTACTTTATTGCTCCTACATTCTGCCTTCCATAAAACCTACAGGCATGGACAGAATTCATCCAAGTTATTTACCACCTTATAACAAGCATGGCCTTTATTCCAGTTTCTAATACTTTGTTCCTCACTTCCATGAGACCTCATCAGAATGGCCTTTACTGTTTATATTTCTACCAACATTCTAGTCACAACCACTTAGGTAATCTCTAAGATTTATACTTTCCCTACAGGTCTCCTCTTCTCCTGAGCCCTCACCAGAATTACCCTTAATGCTCCACTTACAGCAATTTAGGCTTGTCTAGCCTGTACCTCCAAATTCTTCTAGCCTCTATTCATTAACCATTGCCAAGGCCACTTTCACATTTTTAGGTATTTGCTACAGCAATAAGCCCACCTCTCAGCACCAGTGTTCTGTCTTAGTCCATGTTCTGCTGCTATAAGAGAATATCACAGACTGGATAATTTATAGAAAATAGAACTTTATTTGGACCATGGTTCTGGAGGCTGGAAAGTCCAAGAGCATGGTGCCAGCATCTGGCAAGAGTCATCCTATGGTGGAAAGCAAAAGGGGGAAGCACAGGCATGAGGCAGAGAGAGAAAATTGGGCCAAACTCATCCTTTTTGCAGGGACCCACTTTTCCAATAACCCACTTCCACAATAACATTATTAACCCACTCATGAGGGCTCTCTAATCACCTCTTGAAAGCCTCACCTCCCAATACCATAACATGGGCAACTAAATTTCAACATTGAGTTTTGGAGGGGACATTCAAACCATAGCAGATGATATTTATGATGATGACAATAATGATGATGGCCTCTGTTCTAATTAAGTGTGTTAACCCAACATTTTCCCCTTTATTGTTCCATTGCCTCCTAATTACATTCATAGCTATACATATTCCTCTGTACAGCAATTTAAAAAATATTCCCTAAGAACAAGTACACTGCCTTGCCATTGTTGACAGCTATCAGAGCACCTCACACTTCATTAGAAAGATATAAAAACATACTTGGCTATGAGAAAACACTTTTTTAAATGAAGCTAGAAAACAGCTCTTACAGAAATCCTAAGATAGGCCTATACAGTATTACTGATTGCTCATGGTTGTCTTCTTGGCAGAAATATAGGACAAATGAGTATTGATTGTATGATTTCCCAATGTTGGTGGCAATGCCTGCTCGTTCTTTGGGAGCTGTGAGTGGGGATCACCATGGATGCTAGATGGCCACTGCCTGAAAGCATGTAGGGCCAGGGGCATTTTCAGTGCTGGCAGTGGCAGTCAAAGGTAATGCCAAAGCAGCTAGCGGGACCATGGCCAACAGTCAGCACACCTTCATTGCCTTCAAGCTCAGCAGGGTCCAGTGAGGCCTTATTGGGGAGATCATTGAGTGTTTCCAGCAAACAGGATTTGTCTTGTTGGTTTCAAATTCAAATAGGCTTCTGATGACCTCCTCATGCATTCTGTGAAATACTGGTACTCGGGGCCAGTGGCTGCTATAATCTGGGAGGCACTGAATGTGAATACAGGCCACAGAGGAAACTAGGGAGACCAACCCTCTGGACAGCAAGCCTGGGACCATCCACAAAAGCTTTTGCATTGAAGATGGCAGGAACATTATTTATGGCGTCATGTCTGTGGAGAGTGCAGAGAAGAGGATTGGCCTGTATTTTCACCTCCAAGGAACTCGTGGATTGCAATGCATGATGCAGGGCAGGCCAGGATGCTTCCCCACTCTACCCTCCTCCCTCCCATGGGCAGGAGACCATGCTCTAACAAATTTAGTTATTTCCATCAACTTCCTTGTAATCTAGAGAGGAACTCTTGGAGCTGGAAGTGCTCCCTGTACAATGTCATGTGCTACTATCAGGTGAAAATATTTCATCCCAATATGGGACAAAAAGGTGTAAGAAATCAATGTTGGCACAATGACAAAAGTTCAATGATGCTGGCAGACAAGGTCTGCCCCCAATACTATCCCCACACTAATGTGGAGCCTCAGACAGGCCGTGCTCTCCACCCTGTGTGGCTGCCTTCATCTGAAAACCCAAAGTGCGGTTCAATTTCCAGCAGTTTTCTTTGCTCTCTACCCCTTACCCTGTGCCTTAGGCAGCTGGATTGGCCTCTGAAACATGTCTGGATTTCCCTTGTAATCTAGAGGGTAACTCCTGGAGCTGGAGGTGCTCCCAGCTCCAAGTGCAGCTCAAAGTGCAGCACGTCCCTGCTCTCTCCACAGACGTGCTGCCATGAATAATGTTCCTGCCATCTTCAATGCAAAAGCTCCTGTGGATGGTCCCAGGCTTGCTGTCCACAGGGTCGGTCTATCTGGTTTCCTCCGCGGCCCGTATTCACACTCAGTGCCTCCCAGATCATAGCAGAAAGCAATGCCCGCTCATCCTTCAAGATGAGCATACACATGAAGAAGCATGACACTCCCTGCGGTCAGGTGCTGGTAACCAGAGCAAGAACCAGAGGGCCACTGTTTCAGTGGTCAATCCAGCTAGCTAAGGCACAGGGTAAGGGATAGAGAGCAAAGGAAACTGCAGGCAAATGAACCAAAATTTGGATTTTCAGAGGAAGGTGGCAGCACAGTGTGGAGCACAGCGTGTCTGAGGCTCCACATTAGTGTGAAGACAGTGTCTGGGGCAGGAACGGGTCTGTGACCATGGAAGAGACTAGGTAAGTGGTCATGACTGTCGAAGGTAAGCAGATTATGTTTCCCATTCAGGGATGCAGCAAAATCAAGGCAAGTGTATCTCAGATGCACATGATGTGTGTTGCCTTAACCAGAGGGCAGCTATCCCTTGTCCATTTTCAAAGGTTGCACAGAGACACTTTCGCAACTGTAAAGGGGCAGCAAATTCTTCCTGGCTTTTCCTTCCTGTCACAGCGCACAACTGGGAACCCACAGAGAAGTAGTCAAAATAGCCGGTGTGCATGCATCTCTGCCAGTCACAGCCCCCCAGAGTTTCTAGAGCTGACTGCTTCAACCCAGAGTTTCCCCTACACCATCAATAAGCAGTATATAGTCAGAGAGAACAGTTTCCAGGGGATTGGAATTGTACACTGTAGCCTATTAACAGGTTATGAAATCAAGTTAGTGCCTCATAGACAACATTTCTTCAATGAAGTAGAGTAGAATAGAATGAAACAGAAAACAGAATAATACTCAGTAGTGCACGTGTCACATAGGCATGGGTATTGGATTACGATGTTAAATGTAATTCTAACTTTTAATCAAAATCAAGCATGTTTGAAAACCGCTGCTTTACAGTTTCTTTAGCAAAGCATGAATGTGTTAGGTGATGTGCCCAAATTCAAAAGCAGAATTGTTTAGTCAAAGATGAAAACATGTTATTTGCATTACACATTTAAATATGCAAATAAAGAACATTTACTTTTCCTATACTGAAAGCACAGTTTGGCCGAGGATAGAAAGCTGGTCTCCTATATGAGAATGATGATGAAAAGCAAGTAGACACAAACTGCATATGAGCCACCAATGTGGAAACTCCGCTGTTGGCGGTCTTTACACTGTCCCACCTCCCAAATCACGAGTGATGGTCCCACATTTCCTCATTCTATGCAGAAGGAAAATTAAAATGGTTGTCATGTTTTAAACTCACAGCCCAAAGGCACTGTTTCTGCTAAGTTTTTAAGTAAACTGGAAAACATAATTTTGTGCATGTAATTTTAAAATGTGTCCTAAATGTGTCTAGTAGCTAAACTCAGGTTGTTCCCCTCCTAGTTTCTGTAGGTTAGTTCCCTGTTATCGTGTCCAGAGCAGCAGTTCACAGTAATCTTGAGCATAAAGGGCCTTCATGAAGCCTGAAGCCAGAGATGACAACTAAGACCAGGTGGGGCATGCCATAAAAAAACATGGCAGGATGGGAAAGGACACTGGGGTTGGGCCACCAATCAGAAGAGAAGGCATGGAGGAAGCTCCCCTTTTCCTGTCCGAAGCACTCTCCACCAGGCAATACACTCCACAGACTTGCCCAGGAGTGGGCTCTGAGTGCTCTGTGTGGATGGCCCATGCTGCCTCATAAATTTGGGAGAAGCCTCAAGAACCCATAGCTACGCATTTGATGGAATAAACTGTCTATGGATATCTGAAGTTTCTGCTGCCCAGAAGGAATCACACTACAATTAAATATATGTTGGGAAAAAATGTCCAAGTGACCCATGGAGAAAAGATGAAGAGCTGGGTTTAGTGCAGGAAATCAGAGTAAGTTCCATCTGTAATATCTCCAGTTCATTTGCCGAAATGGGCCACTCTAGAGCCAGATTCCACCACACACACTGAGGGGCGCTGATATGGTTTTGATCTGTGTCCCCAACCACATCTCATGTTCAACTGTCATCTCCATTGTTGGAAGTGGGGCCTGCTGGGAGGCGATTGGATCATGGGGGTGGATCCTTCATAAATAGTTTCACACCATCTTCTTGGTGCTGTTCTCCTGATAGTGAGTTCTTGTGAGATCTGCTTGTTTAAAAGTGTGTAGCACCTCCCACCACCCCTTGCAGCTGCTCCCATCTTGTAAGATGTACCTGCTTCCCCTTCACTTTCTGCCACCATTGTAAGTTTCATGTGGCCTCTCCAGAAGCCAAGTAGATTCCAGCATTATGCCTCCTGTACAGCCTGCAGAACTGTGAGCCAATTAACCTCTTTCCTTTATAAATTACCCAGTCTCAGGTGTTTCTTTATACCAATGCAAACATGGACTAATGCAGGTGCTGACAACAAAGTCAAGCAAGCATCACCTGGGAACTGCAAGCCAGAAGTGTCCTACACCTACCACCTGAAAGCTAAGGAGGCAGAGATTAATATCTGCCATTTGTTTGCATTTAAACTTATCTTCACTGCCAATCAGACTGTAACTTACATAATGTAGGTCATTAAAACTGATTATGGATTTACCCTCCTTCAAATTTTACAATAGAGTATAAGTTAACGCAAGTATAAAAGATTGAACAATAATCACAGTCTTGAAAACAAAAAAAGTGCTCTCTGTAAATCTGTTAAGCGCAATAATGTATGAAGAACTGTCTGTAATAAAAAATGCTATTGGGTAGACCTGCTCATCCTGGCTAGGCTGAATGACACTAAAAATTACCACAAGAATAAAAAGGGAAAAAAGTCTTTGATCATGAGCGGTAAAATAGTAGGTGGCTCCAGAGAGAGAGGACACAGAATTTGCTGCAATATCTTATACTTGGCATCCAAAATACTACCTTTTGTGTAAGAGTTTATATCAATATAACTTTCTTCCATCTCCTGATGACACTAGAACCTTGCTCTTGAAAGAAGCCACAACATTGGACAGTGCTGGTCAGATCTGCACTTACACATATGCAAAGACAGAAATCCACAGACTGGAGGGGCCAGACATATTCCTTACCCCCACCTCTACTGTTTCAAATCACCTCTATCATTCTAATGTAATGAATGCTCAGAGACACTGTTTTAGACTTGCCTCTTAACTGAATGTTTTAAATGTTTTTAAACAAACAGTTTGAGCAACATATAATTTCAAAAGTATGATTGAGATTGCCCTAGGAGCAAATATTGATGGGAGAGGGGGAGAGCAGAACCATGGCTGCACCAGGTACCTCTGGAAAGTGAGAATGAGTCATTTCAGAGAAAAGATAAACACTTTGTCTGCAAGCCAGGATTCTGCATGAATTTGACTTTGTGTGACCACTGGCCACATAGTAGGACTTACCAAAAGCTTGTTGGTAGCATGTTGAATGAAACGGGCATATTTATGGAATGGATAAATCTTAATCAAATAGTCACTTGCTTATAGAAATAGCCCAAAAATAAGACAAATGTAAACATGATGAAGAGCCACTAAAACGAATGTGGAAATAGCAAGACGTCAAACTAGAGCTAGTCCTAATATGAACACTGCATGTCCAGTGAACATGGGAAGTGCCAGCTCTGTTAGTGCTTTTGATACTGGGCACAGGTCCAGGTGCCTGTCCTCTGCACTCTGCCTCTCGGTCAGGAGTGTCCCCACTGCTCGTGTTGTGTGTTTGATTATCTATGGTATCACAAGAGTGGTCTTCAGAGCCCTGTGGTGGTGTTGGTGGGTCAATGACATTCAAAGGGTAAAACAGTTGGAAGGGGATGCTCAGCTGGTGATTTTTTAAGTGCCGAAAAGTCTGTGCCTAAGAGTTGACCTATAAACCAGCACTCTCACCAGCACGTGCAGAATGGGTACCTCTTCTTTATTCCAAACGAGCAATTTAGGGTGCATTTTAGCTTTGTTATTACTTTTCACTTTTAGAGTTGCCTTTGATGTTCATCTTAAGGGCATTTTTATCCCATGAAAATATTGTGCAGGGGGAGGTAGCATGATTTGTTTTAGTCCTTTAATCCCTCTGTCTGGCCTGGATCCTGGACTCCCAGGAATGGACAAGGGCTCAAGTCAAAAAACATGTATGGGGCACTTCTTACAAGGACTATATTGAGGAATTATGGAAGACCCTAGGAGAAAACTGACATGGGCCCCACCAAAAAGCTGAGGCTGTAGCTCAAAGAGTATGTGCATTACTATAAAACTAGCTACAGTATGGTAGGTATAGCAAGAAAACTTCAAAAAGTTTCAAAGGCCAAAAAGTATACTGTTGCTGGGATCAATCATGGAGGCCTTTGTGGGGGAAGTCGTCTATAAATACTCTAATTGAAAGTAGATTAATCTAGTCAATGAAAATACATTCCAAAGACAGTGTGCCCCTCCTCCGGGCTTTCAGGATGTGTGGCACCTTTTCTCTAGGAAAGGGGCTCCTTGCATGTCTTAAATGACTCTATCCACCTGCCCACCTTCCCTCCAGCATCATTCTCTCCACTCCCATGCCTCCTTCCCTTAGTCACCCTCCCATGTATGAAAAGCAAGTAACAAATCTACTGTTCTTGGCCAGGCCTGTAATCTGAACATTTTGGGAGGCCAAGACGGGCAGATCACCTGAGGTCAGGAGTTCAAGGTCAGCCTGGCCAACATGGCAAAACCTTATCTCTACTAAAAAATACAAAAATTAGCCAGGCGTTGTGGTAGGCGCGCCTGTAATCCCAGCTACTCAGGAGGCTGAGGCAAGGAGAACTGCTTGAACCTGGGAGGCGAAGGTGGCAGTGAGCCCAGATCACACCTAGGCAACAGAGCAAGACTCCATCTCAAAGAAAAAAAAAAAAAAAAACCTACTGTTCTTTCACAGCCTAGGTCTCAAGTTAATACCCAGCCACAATCATTTTTCTGACATGCCTTCCTAACATGGGGCCTCTCTCATACACTCAAACACCAACTTTTGAATTGCCTTGGGTTAAGGAATCTCTCAGGAAGACCAGCCTCTTTGAATTAACAGCACTCTCTTTGGGCAAACTATCTAGGTATGGTTTTTCTCATGAGACCCTGACCACCTCTCTTCCTTCTTCTCTCTTGTAACCACCAGAGAATTTGTCATGCAAAGGAATTCAAAACCTCAACATGCAGAGTCATAGGTCCTGGTGAGGCTAAAGAAAAAAAATGGTTTAAATCGTTGCGAATTTTCCAGAGCTACTGAGAAATTTGCCTAAGTAACCAGACCAGAATCTTGAAGATGCAGAAGATAAGGATTTGAAGTCACAGGCACCCAAAAGCAAGCTTCAGCAAAATTCATTTTCAGTAACTATTTTGACCCTGAGGAGTTTTAGATGAATTGGGATTGAATTTCCAAGGAGCCAATGGGCACAAAGCAGTTGTAAATTCAGCAACAGAAAAGGGCCTCCTCTGCTAAGAGGCTGACCAGATGGAGTCAGGTGATGCCCACATCTTGACGACTTGGGGTAGAGTCACAGGGATTCTCTTTTATCTACTAGCATACTATCCAGGACTCAAGTGTCTGCAAGGACCACGTGCCTCAGCAGGGCTCAATCCTTGTCAGTTTACCACAGGAATGACCAATGTAGTCAAAATACATGCCTTCAAATGTCACAATTATCTAGAGCACCCGTGCGTAACTCTAGCTTAACATTTGCATCATGCATTGATATACTTTTGCAATGTCTGTCTCTTACTGGACTGTGCACAGTTAAATTGGCTTTTATGCCTTTGCATGACCTAAGTCCAGCGTTGTACTCAAAAAGGAACTTTGAATTGACCTGATAGATGCACCTGGCTTTTCCTGCACTGTGCAAAGCATCTGCTATGTTTCCACTCCGTGTTACAAATAAGGGAAACCACACATATCCACAGGTGGACAGTGTTAGCTCTGGGTTCCAGTTCCACACCAGGTTGAACAAATTTCTACCAAAATAACAGGATAAAATCCAGTCTTGGGAAATGTTTATTAGAAAGTAAAAATGGTTGGTATATTTTAATCAAGGTAATTAGTTAATTAGAACCTGTTTTACTAAGCTGACTTGTATGTGGACAGACCTCTCAATTAGGGTGGGCCTGCCGCTTCCTGGGATAACTTAAAGTAAATGATAACAAATATAATCATAGGATGTGAGGAGGGTTCCCTTGGTTCTGCTGGAGAAGCTAAGAGGCAGACTGTAATGCGCATTAGAGACCAAGACTGAGGCATGGGAACCCACTCTGGGAAATCAACAGCAAATCTACCCCTCTACCCCCAACAAGAAAAATTTAGAGCCTTTCCTCTAACCCTGCCCTCACTCATTCTACAAGTTTCTCCCAGTTGACAATGGCTCTGCCCCGAGGACATCTCTGGAAGGGGCGTGACTTTCCAAGGTCTTTATTGAAAGCACCACCTGGAAGAAGTGATTACCTAACAATTTGCCAAAAGGGAGGGCTGCAGAAACCTCGGCATTTTTGAATTGCAACTGTTTTCTGTCATCCTAAAGAAAAAGTTAATCATTTTTTCCAGCAAACCACCGCCCCCTCTGTCTCCTGCACAGACTATTACGAAATTGCTGAAGACCACACACTTGGCTTTCGCTGTTTTCACAGTTTTTAAAGCCATCATCAAAAGGCAGAAGGAGCCCAGGATGAGGATTTCTTTCCAGCACAGCATCTGAAGTGGAATTCCACCGGTAGAATGCTATTTTCTTCTGGCTACTTTCCATAAGTTCCATCTTCTTATTAAGTGTTTATCATCTCGCATAAAGAAAAAGGAGACAAAAAAATCTCAAACCGTGTCCAGTTGGGAAAGAGCCATCCAGCCTTAGAGTCATGCTATCGAATATTCTGGAAATAAATTTTAAAGACCAAAAAATTCAGCTCATAATATAAAAGTTCAAATTTATGATAGCATTTATCTCCACGTTAATAAGGAATTTGCAAACAGAGATGATTATCCAGGTCTTTGAAGATGTACATCATGAATCAATCCAGCTACATATTAGTGATACAAGGCAGTTGGTTTCAGCAGAGTTGGCCCAACGTAAGATGTTTCTTTTTTATGTGAAATTATGTTGAGAGACTTTTGAAATGCACACCATCTGAGTCACAGGCACTGGCTTCGAGGCAGGAATTTTACACAAACATTTTTTAGCGGCAGATCAATGATGTAAAGTTTGTTTTTGAAGGAGAATAAAATAAATGTCTCACTTCTAAAACCAACCTGACCCACGGGGCAGGAAAGAAAATGTCACTGGGCCCAAAATTTAGAAAAGTAATTAGAGCTGCCCATCAGTTCATAGCACACGGCCCTAGTTCTGGGTCGTGTCCCCTGTGCTGTGCTATGCTGCTAAACAGAGACCTTCCCTCTACCTGCCCAACACCACACCCTCTCTCCAAACAGGCATCCCAGTTCTCCCGGGTCTACAGTGCTGCTTCCATCCTCCCTGTCATCCTGCTGCAGGACTGCTCTCCACCCTAGGCTCACCTTCCCTCTGGCCGCCCACATGGCAGCATACAATTCAGGCCTCCGTCACAGACACACACTGGTGGATGGACGCAGATAAGATATTCTTGGAGTTTCTGTTTATCTTCCCATTTATATTTTTAACAGATCAGAAAAATTGCACCTACTGTAGAGAACAGTATCCTTAGTACCTTGGGTTGCTTATGACAGAGTGTACCTTTGCTTAGCCCATGCCTACTACATGAATTTCCATCCCGCGTCGGACTTTCCTAACCTAACTCATGCTTCCAGATTTAATTTAAGCATTTTCTTTTTTATGAAGCCACCAGTTCTTCTCCTGCTCACTTGGTGTAATTCTTCACTTCTGTTTCTACTCCACCTAGTACCTGTTGCCACAACTCAATATGTATTTTCTACTTGGATATTTGTTTTTGTTTTGTTTTTTGAGACAGGGTCTCACTGTCCCCGAGGCTGGAGTGCAGTGGTGAGGTCATGGCTCACTGCAACTCCTGCCTGCCGGGCTCAAGCAATCTTCCCACCTCAGCCTCTCAAATAGCTGCGACTACAGGTGTGGTCCACTATGCCTAGCTGGTTTTTGTAGAGATGGAGTTTCGCCAGGTTGCTCAGGCTGGTCTCAAACTCCTGGGCTCAAGCAATCTTCCTGCCTCAGCCTCCCAGAGTGCTGGGATTGTAGGCATAGACCACGGCACCCCACCCACGTTTTTTATTATTTTTGAATTGTTTCATGGGTGTACTTTGGTCTCCCTTGTAGATAGCTCAGGCAATCTGAGGAGAGGCTTATGCATCTATGACATTCCCCATCAGGCTTGGCTGCAAAGCTTCACCCAGTAAGTGGTAATGGATGGGTGGAAATACACCCATCAAACGTTGGGGGAGATTACAGCTGTAGTAGTAATATATTCATACAAATAACTGCCAAAGCATTGTCTCAACTAATATTGAATTGTTCCATTTTGAGGCATATTGCTTTCATCTTGAATCATTTGTTTTACATGGGGGAAACCAGATGAGTTGGCAAACGGAAAAAGACTGAAAAAATGTCTGAGGCTAACATGCCCTGTTTGGTAAAAAGGAACTGTCTCTAAATATTGCAGTGTATTGGAATCGCCAGAGTAGTTTATTAATAAAAAGCCTTAAAACTCATCCCAAAACCACTTAAAAGATATTTTCAAAGGTAGGATCAGGAACCGATCACTATTTTAACAAGCTCCCGCAAGGGTCTGGGCAGCCCAGCCAGCTTGGTGCAAGCCATTGGGTGGGCATTTGAAAAGCCCTCCCATAGACACTGGGTTCAAATCCTGACCCTGAAGCTTAGAAGCCATTAACATAGGATAAGTTGTTTTAACTTTCTGATCCTCATTTACTCATCTGTGAAAGTGGGAGAATTAAATCCACTAGCAGTGGGAAGACCCTGCTCTGATGACCACGTATGGTGCTGCTCTATCTTCTGGGCCTGTAAACACAGGTCTGTTCCTCCGTGACAGCGAAGGCCAGTCATCTCCTGGGAGGAGAAGAAGCTGAAAGCAGAAGCTGACTCTTCCAGGGTGGTTTTAGGCTGGAAATTGATCTCAAACTCCCTCTTGGGCCTCAGCTTCTCCCAATCTAGATGTGTTCTGGAGTACTTCTGGGTAGGGGGTAGGAGAGATGAGATGGCCTCTGCCACAAGGACCTCAGAGCTCTCATAAGATTCCCTGCAGGGAACCCTGTGAGATGGGTTTTTGCTTGAGGGTTTGAGAAGAGTCATACCTAATGGTAAGTTGTATATTATTCATTATACAAATTACTCTTTCCATTATCCTCAATATTTAGCAAAACCTTGTCAACTGTTAAAACCTGGTTTGAGCTGCATATTAGAAAATTGTCTATGCCTAGATTAACATAATAAAGGGGAGGCCAGAATAATGGCTAATGTTAGTGGCCCCCTGCGGGGAAGGTAGGTCACGGGAGAAAATGATTGAAATTATGAGTTTTAGACTACCCAGTGAGTCTTTTATTTCTTATGCCAATAAGGTAAGTTGGCATCTTTTTATACAGCAACCTGTATTTGTTAAAAATGCCTACTGACTAACCTTAATAATACTTGAGCCCATTGGTACTGATTAAGAATATATGGTGAGCTGCTGTAACAAAGATACCCCAAAATATTACAGAATGGTTTAAACAAGACAGTAAACACCCAAATGTCAGCACTGCAAGGCAGAGAGTGCCCGGGTTGTCAGGAAACGGTAGGAAGCATCTAGATCCTTATCATCACTCTTGCCTGAGTCCAAGTCTTTACCCACCATCTGTCAATGGATTATTGCAGCAGGCCACACAGGAACACTCAGCCTACTTCAGTCGCATCTCTGCATATTCCCAGGCTTCTATTCTGGCCAAACATGGGCTCTACCTACCCCACTGAAGCCCACAGAAAGAGGAAGATGAGGAGGAGAAGCCATGCTCCTTTTATTGGGAATTTGCCCATGTCACATCTATTCACACTCCATGGGCCAGAACAGTGGCCACAACTCAGTATAAAAAAAGGCTAGAAGCACTTTGGGAGGCTGAGGCGGGCGGATCACGAGGTCAGGAGATCGAGACCACAGTGAAACCCCGTCTCTACTAAAAAATACAAAAAATTAGCCGGGCGTGGTGGCGGGCACCTGTAGTCCCAGCTACTTGGAGAGGCTGAGGCAGGAGAATGGCGTGAACCCGGGAGGCGGAGCTTGCAGTGAGCCGAGATTGCGCCACTGCACTCCAGCCTGGGCGACAGAGCAAGACTCCGTCTCAAACAAAAAAAAAAAAAAAAAAAAAAGGCTAGAAAACATCCTTTTTAACTGGGGACTAGAACTTCTAGTACTAGAGTCGAAAAGGAGGCCAGATACTGGAAGTCAATTAACTGTTTTTGCTACACCACCACCTAGAAGCTGATGCATAAAATATCTTCCATTCTCCTTTCCAGGGCCTCTGTGCTGTCTACTGTGGAGCCAGGTATACAATGGGTGTCCCATTCAGAAGTGGCTGAGTTCTTAGAGTGAGTTCAAGAGTGAGCCTTAAAGGTCCTACCTCAATCAGGGATTTCTTCTTTAAATGTAAAGTAACTTGATTAACTAGGGACATGCCTCCTTTCAAGTGTTTATATGTTTATCACCAAAAGTGCTATATATCAGATTAGGCTAAGAAGTAAGAACATGGATCATATTCATTCCCTGCCCTTGGGCAGTTTGCTTTAGCGAAACGGACAGCCCCAGGAAGAAGACAGCAAGGGCTAAACTCACAGCATGAATGGAGTGAGGTGAGAGGGAAGAAAGAGCAGGCTTCACGAAGAAGGAGAGAGGAGCTTTCCTATTAGTGGAAGAAAGGGTGGGCCTGGGTCAGGAGGCCAAGAGTGGAGGAACAGTGAGATGAGGTGTGCCTGAGGTAGAGGCTGGGGGAGGAGTGGCAAGAGAGGGAGAGTGAGATCCCAGCCACTAGACATGCGCCCAAGGAGGCCTTCTACGCCCACTCAGGAGCTGAAACATTTTCTTCTGGGCAGTACAGGCTCAGCGTGGGGCATCAGCAAAGCGAAGTCCATGTTTCGGGAGGATCACTATGGCAACAATGTGAGGCTGGTGGATTCGGGGAGAAACTACGGTGAGATTAGGTTGGAGGTTCTTGCAGTTGTTGCAATAATCCAGTGAAGAGATAATGGATAAAGCCTTGAACCAAGGTGGAGGTGCTAATGACACAGAAGGAGGAGGCTGGAGACCTCACAGATACGGGACCGGTGGGATGTGTGAGGAGCAAAAGTGGGAGGCGCACAGGACGGAGGGGAGTTCACCAGCTTGAGGCACTGAGCAGGGAGGGAGGCTGTCAGCTGAAGAGGAGAGGTGGATCCTGCTACCTTCTTCCATTAGCGGCAGCAGGGGGTCCCACCCTGCTCCAAGTTCACAGGATTCACAGGAAAGTGAAGGATGCCTCTAGTCTTTGTAACCAGTTTCAGAAAATTATTCCTCAACCTTTTTTAGCCTCACATAAAAACCCTTCCTTTGAGACACTTTGTCCAGCTGTTCCCCCTTCTCAGCCTGCTTTCTGCTGCCCCACCTCCATCCCCCCAGTTGTTCCACTGAAGATATTCCACTTGGGTCATGACCTCCCTCTCCAAATCCACTTGGACAATCCAGACAGCATTCTAGATTCTTGCATTTTTTATACCTTTGCAATTTCACTGACCGCCTCGGCTTCACCCAGACTCATACCTTTCAAGACGAGACGACTTTCTGTCTACAGCCTCACATTGGCCCATTCACATAGGGAGAGGATCAGCTGCACAGTTGTGAGAGATCGTAACATTGAAACAGTTTCTAAGGAAAAACAACTATTTCCAGCACTGAAGAAGGGGGAAATCTTCCTATCAACCGCATAAAAAAGACATGAATTGAGAAATGAACCAGATTCTTAGTATTTGTGCAACAAACACCAAAATGTTTCATCAGTCTTTCTCCTAAGCTGCTGTGAGCGTGTGCCAAGGGCTCCACTCCAAAGCAGAATTCCATACAATCAACTTGGCAGGAGCCAAAGTAATGCAGCTCTCCTACCACCACTCCCCACCGCCCCCCCCCCCAAAAAAAAAGAGTTCTTTGGTCAAATATTTGGAAAATAGTGGGCTCCACCTTTTATAAATATCCCATAATGCAATTTGGGAAAAAGTGGTTTAGAGGATCTAGCCTAGTGCAAATATCCTTAGGAGAATGAAAGGATATTCTATGCCCTCCTCCAGGCTCATCATTTGTCTCAGCCAAACTCTAGATATGTATGTCTTGATCAGGACATTTGGGTTTTGTTCACTGATACGCTTCTGGATCACATGGATCTCATGTTGCTGGTCATAATGGGATGAAACTGCTCTCAGGTGAAAGCAACATCTCAAGGTGGCAGCTGTGATTGCCGCCTTTCTGTCCATTGAGCCTGGCAAAGACACCCAACTGAGCTGTATGCCAGCCTCTTCTGCTGTGGAGCTGAATCTCTAGTAGAGGGTTCAGGAAGTGGGACCACGATTCTTCTCCATGTGCAGTTAGAGCACATTTCAGCACCTGGTAAAAGGAGCATTCAACCTCCTCTGCCCACCCACCTACCCAGGCTCTCCTCCACAGAAGGTGGCTGCAATAGTTTTAGTCTGAAAAACTAAATAAGGTGTTCTCCTTAGCTTACAAAGAAAATCTCAGTCAAGTGACAACAGCATATTTAATGCTGTTCTCTACTACAAAAGAAACTGATCATAAATAAAATGATAATGAATAAACTGATTGCCTATGAAACTGACTTAATTTGCTATATGGAGTCATTGACCCTAACTCAGTTGAATGTTGAGGGCTTCTGACGAAAATAATGACTTTACTTGTTTAATGGTTGATTTGTAGCCCTTTTTGAGAGTTAGTAATTAATTAGTTAACAGTATTGTTGTCCATTATGGTTATTAACATTTAATAATAATGCACTTCAGCTACTCTCTAGAGCCTTTCAAAGCCATTTCCTGACGTTCACATGGACACAAACAAGTTGATCTGGTTGGAAGGGAGAAGCACACAGACACAGAGCAAAGGCAGTATTCCGACTGCAACAGTAAATGAATAAAACTAGTAAAGCTTTCACTAAACACAGCCAAGGACACCGCCAATCTATAACAGGTGAACCGCACTCGCACACACACCCCCAGAAGTCTCCAGTGGTAAGTCAGACACCTTGTTGCTCTGTTTGGGGCTGGGATTGTATCTACTCAAGATAATAATTCACTGTTCCCTCTTTCTCTCCTTCCTTGCTGTACTTCTTTATCCTTCTTTTCTTTCTCTCCTTCCTTCTTTTCTTCCTTTTCTTTTTTGCCTTCCTTCCCTTCCTTTCCTTCTGTCTTTTTTTCCTTCCTCTGTCCTTCCCCCCCCCCTCCATGATGCTCAGAGAGCATCTATGTAATGTATTAGCTGCTGTGCTCAGCACTAAGGATAAAAATAAGACATTATTTCTGCCCTCAAGGAGCCAGCAGTCTAATAGTGAGCCAAAATGCTCAATAACTGATTACTAGCTGTTTATGCCTTTGATGTTAAAAAGGGAAAACTAAACAAGCAAATTAACTGTTACTTAATACATTCCATTTGGGAGGCAAAAATCCTTCTGATCTAGAATAAATAGAGCAAAAACTAACAAAAGTGAACTTTATTGGTGAAAATGCTGGAAACTCATGTGATTCTTATGAAATCAAATACATACATACTAATTAAGCATCCATTCAGTTGTTATTTATTTAAATTTCTGTACAAGTCAAAATTAATAGCCTATTAATGAGAAAAACAGAATTCAAGTTATTTGTGCTGTTAAAAATGTGTGCAGATAATACACATTTTTCTAAATAGGCTCTATTATTAGTGAGATATATTTTAACTTATAAATAATAAAATGCGCCCTTAAATATTCAAAAAAGAAGAAAATGTTTACTATTTGGTGAGCATCCGAAATTGTTTCTCCATAAGCTTTAGTTTCACCAATCTTTCCAGGAGAGACTGTAGGAAATCTCTCTGATCAGCTGGAGAGGAGACCCCCCCTCCCCCCGGTAGGCTGCTCAGAGCCTCTGTGCTCCTCATTCAGAGGCAGGATCAGAAAGTGCCTTCTCCCGGGTCATCTTCTGTGAGCTGAGCTCACCCAGGGAAAATGCATCCAAGTGAATCATAGAAGAGAAGGTGAACACCTGTGTCTGGTGGCATTTAGGGTCTCCATTAGGAGAGAAACCACATCTAGGTTCATGACAGAGTTCAGCACATCACTGCAGCTCAGAAGCTGTTATAAATGCTTTTAAATCATCCTCATTTCATTTGCAATGGAAGAGGCACATCTCTCCAACAAGCGAGCCACTTAGTGAAACCACATGGGACAGAGAGCAAGAAGAACATCCTGTTTGACCAAAATTGCAGGAGTTATTTAAAAAGTCAGAAAGTCATTACCCTACTTGGAATCTGACCAGGAAACCAGGATTAACACCCTGAAGCCTTTAGGTAAAGTGCCAAGAGCTCTTTAATGACCTAATGGCTTAGGGTGTTAGGGAACTGATTAATAGAGGAGCTAAGCAACCCTAGAACATCCTTTGGGATAAAAGCTACACATAAATTACTGTCACTACTTATGAATAACTGTGTGAATAATTTTGATAGTTAATTTCTTAACTGTTTATATAGAGTCTACTTTGAAGAAAATATGAACACTTCATCATCATAAATTTAATAGTTAAGTAAAATTTACACTCAAAAGAAAATAAATGTAGGAAAACACATTTCCTTCAGTTCAGTTGAGCTCTTAGTTCAATTTCACCCGACAGTTAAAAAAAAATAAAAGTAGCCGGGCGTGGTGGCTCATGCCTGTAATTTCAGCACTTTGGGAGGCTGAGGTGGGTGGATCACGAGGCCAGGAGATAGAGACCATCCTGACTAACGCGGTGAAACCCCATCTCTACTAAAAATACAAAAAATTAGCAGGGCGTGGTGGTGGGTGCCTGTAGTCCCAGCTACTCGGGAGGCTGAGACAGGAGAATGGCGTGAACCCGGGAGGCGGAGCTTGCAGTGAGCCGAGATCACGCCACTGCACTCCAGCCTGGGTGACAGGGCGAGACTCCGTCTCAAAAATAAGAAAAAATAAAAATAAAAGTACCAATGACAGATAGTACCCTGGGAAATGTTAATTGGCACTCAGTGTGTAGACTAGAAAGAGGTATGGATACATATTCAAGAACTTTATGAGGCCGTGTGGCTTTCCATGCACTAATACTCTGAACATCTCTAAAGCTGAATTTACTTGGGATTTCTTTAAAGTTGGGCAAGAAGCCACATGAGAACAGACATGCTATGACAACCTGAATTATTGATCCCCCTATTCATTTCCCTCCCATAAGATGTCACACATCCTGCCTGCTGGTGTGTAGTTGGCAGTGCCTCCCTGTCAGCAAAATACAACTCCCCATGCCATTGTACAGCTTGGCTGTGTGGCTTTATCGGACTGAGGGAGTGGGAGTAAAGGGAGATTGTATGCTGAGGTACTGCATGTTTCTCTCAGGTTTCTTACATTTGTCTTTTTCTACCAGCATGGCTTTTCCCCAGTAAATATTGTGTCTTTGGCCTAGGCAAGGATGAGAAGATGCTTAGTGCAGAGCCAACAGACCCAAGCGGAACTGTGGCTCCCACCATCAACTGTAGTCACCAACATGAAATGGCAAGAAATGAACACTCTTGGAAACCACAGAGACTTGGGGATTGTTTGTTACCACGGAGAAGCTGCCCAGTACATATTGTTCCCTGATACGAGATCAATGAAAATAACTTCATAGAAAAGCATTGTTCAATTAAAAATTGATGACAAAGACCTGGTGAGAAGATGCATGCTGCTTCCTCTACATACATGTCTCCATATTATCTGATGTATTCATTGCTGTACGATAAAACAGTTTCCCCAGTAGCTTGTGGTCATAGCATACAGAAGAGTGATAAAAATCAAGTTTCTATTCTGTGTTGTCACATTTCTCCTATAGTTGTTTTCCAACCTCCTCCCAGGACAATCTTCCTCCAAATAATCCAGGCCCTTCAAAGTGTCCTGGAACCCTTGTTACACAATCCTATATAGACTACAACCAACATCCTCACTTCCTGTGTTCTACATCCTGCACCCATGCAACAAGGCACAGGAAATGCAAGATTCTAAGACAGTCCTCAACTACCATGGCAATACTAGAAAACAAAGGCAGAGTTAAGAGGGAGTTACTTTTATTGGAGTGGCAAAGATCTCTGGCTCCCCTACAATCAGATTCAAGACCACAGAGATTATTGGCCTGTCTTAAACATAAATAAGCCTGTCTGAAAGATTCAAGATGCTGGGGCAATTCCATAGAGATATGAGAACGATAAAATGAATCCAAAAGTCAGAAGCACCCAATAGCCAGGTGGAAAGCTCCTCCGGTCCTTTGAAGAAGGTGGTGGGGGAAGAACAGGAATGAAGACATTCTTCCCTTCCTCTATTCATATAAACATTAGCAATGGTTTTCCGAACAAAGAAGAGCAGCTGCTTTCCAGCCAGTGGATCAAAGTGTGAGCAGGTGACAATGCCTGCTCTCTAAGAGATGCCTGTCAGGCACCAAAGTGCAAAGGTGACAATTAGAATGGATGGGGTGAGTAGGTGTTGAAATATCCACACAATATTTCCAAAAGTTCAGAGATTACTGCAGATTATGTCCTGGAGCTGGGAAAATGTTTGAGTTGGGAGGGTTTTCATTTTTGCCTGAAGTGATTCTCCAAGTTTAAATGTATACCTTTATAACTATGACATTTCTGTAAAACAAAAGATCTCATTGTTCCTCCTTTCATTGGTGAACTCTTATTCAATTCACATAAAACACTAGAGTTCTTTTATTTTTCTTTGGTTTCCAGCACAAAACTCTGTGACATCTTCCTAACTGACAGCCAAATGTTTATAAGCCTACCTATCCCAGACAGGTACTTTTTATTTGAAATGCCATTGATAGATTTAATTATGTTCAACTTTCTCAAAAAAACAATCCCACTGGCGCAGTGAAATATATTGAGTTTGATGTGTTTGGCTGCAAAAACTTTCATTTGGCCAAGGCTACATAGTCTGAAGGCTCCAAGTGTAAATTATAATGTTATTTGAGATGAAGTATAGAGTCATTTGTGGTGCTCGGGCACGACACATGACGTAATCTTATACTCTATCTGCAGGTGTGATATTGGATTCTGCTAGGACAGGCACCTGGTATCAATGTTCAGTCTGGCATTGTTTCAACACAGTCAACCGTGGATGAAGATGACTAAAATAAAATAGCACCCAGCTACAGCAGGGTCGTTTTTTTTTTTTTCTTTTTTTTTAAAAAAGGAGGACTGATAAGCAACAATTACCAATGAGTTACATGGTGTCTGATTACTCTCTTTCCCTGAGCAGCACAAAATTCTTGCTCTTTACAGTAATGGTCTCAGGGCTATAAGAAGACAGAAGTAAAATCATGTATTATGAATAACAAATATAATAATGCATAAGCATGGGTTATTAATATGTAAACATATTATAACTAATAATAAATACACATGAATGCAGATATTGATGGCTTCTTTTTCAAACACAGTCGATGGACGTATACTGAGCCGTGCATTTTCTCCTTATGACATTCATCACACTAGTAGTTACTTACAGAATGCCTGTCTCTACCTCTAGTCTCTAAGCCAAGCGAGGGGAGGGACCTAACAGACTGCCTGGCACCTAAGAGTGGCTCAATACATCTGCTCAGTGAATGACTGTGTTCTCATGTTCTTTCTCATGGCCTGATCTTTGCAGAGGCATTCACTTACAAACTAGGCAGTTGCCTGGTTGGGGGTTTAAAGGTATGGCCCCTAATCATGGAGTAGAGAAAACCAGCTACCCTATTTGAAAACAGTACCTATGATCTTAACATCATTGAGATGTCTGTGTGATGCTCTAGCATCTTCAAAATGCACTGCCATGGCCAGATGTATCAGCAGCTGAAAGATTATCTTTTGGGTATTTTGGGAGGAGATAGGGAAATATGATTTTCCAAAGTGATCTCTAGTAACCTAAGCACCTTGAAATTTTTAGATATTACAAACATTCATAGAATTTATCTTTTTAAAGTTAATGGGAATTTAAATTAAAGGGTTTAATGGACCTTAATCCAGGCATAGGATGGATGGATCAGCATGATACATTTGATGGGCAGTTATGTGAGAGATCAGTTAAGGTGTGGGAACTGAAAGAATATGGTAGAATCTCAAGTCGAATTTTGAACCATTCTAGGAAAATGAAACTCTTCATTTATTGATTTTATCCCCTCCCTAAAGGAAAGAATATGATTAGTTTAAAATTCAAAGAAAGATCCCAAAATGATTCTGTAGTCATAATCTCATTTGATCCTCATAACACCCCCCAAGAGGCAGGCAGGGGTCTCGAGTCACCTTCCCTCAGCCTGGGTGGGTATCTGGCTTGGCCTTGGTGTCCCATTTCTCCCTCCACATCAGGCTGTCTCTCCTAAATGTTGAGACTCACTCAACTTGCCGCGTTGTCCTACTCAACCAGAGTGTGCACATTTAGAAGCGACGTGGCTGGCAATTGGAGCCTTTGCACTCCCACGTGGCTCTTGTTTCCCTCGTATGTTGGATGGCTCAATCTTGCAAAACGTGAACTCCAAGGAAGTTAATTCTTTCCACAGGCCCCACACATTTGACAATCGAAGCTGGCATCTCACCCTCTCTCCTGTTTATGTGCCAGTGGCAAACAGAGGTCTTCCATTAGAACAGACTATTTTGGTGCATAGCAGTCTACTAGGGCCAGTTCTCAATCAGGCAACCCAACAAGCAGAGAGTGGCCTAACGCCACTGCAGTCAATCAGGGCTTCCTTGGCAGGATTTTTCTGAAGTGCTGGTGCATATCACATAACATCTCAAAGCATTTTTTTTAAAGAAGTCAGGGAAATGTTGTTCCTGCCTGTGTTTGAATTCACACCCTGTTGTTTAGCAAATCCAAACCTAAAAAAGGTTTCAACAACTTTTGAGAAATAATCTCAAAGTCTTTTTACACATATACATTGAGGGGTTTTTCTCCTCTTTTTAATTTGCCTGGAGGAATAAAAATGCTATCACCCATTGAAAAAAAATGCTTATTCATCCATGTATTCATTCATCACAGTCAAAACTATGTAATTCGATAGTATACTTCCATATAATGCAAAACAACTATCGAAAGTTAGAGGGAAGACAAGATAGAAAGGGAGAGAGCAATTTCCATTCTCCCTTCTAAACTTCTTAAAGAAATACACGAAGTCCCAAGATGAAGATACGCTTTTGTGGATGTCCATGGGGCCAAGCTAGGACTGTTGATTCTAAAACCATTAGAAGAGAGAGAAAGAGTAAGGAAGTTTGTGAAGAAATGGCAAGAGGCCACTTAACAGGTTTAGTCAACCCTCCTGATGAGGCCAGCCATTTCCCGAAAGGTTCAAGGGACATGGTCAAAGTAAGAGGCAGGTGAGAGCCACAAATGAAGACCAGAAAGGTTTTAGAAAATATAAATTTTCGAAAAATGCAAAATGACACACACAAGACTGGAATATCGAGTACGGTTGAGCTTGTCATCTGCAGGGCACTGGTTTAGGAGCTCTGAGGCCAAGCTTGCTAAGTTTTCTGTCCCTGGAAGCGATTGAGCCAACTCAATGCTACCTTTCATGATGGATCAGGAGATTCTGAAAGTGAGTACCAGGTTGGATCTGATGACTTTTGTGGACCTTGCCAACTCTACAGAATGTGTGACTCTAAACTACAGAATAAATGAACCTTGACTACTACTTTCTTCCAAATCCATGAGAACAGAGTGTTTCAGAACAGAATAAATGTCACTGGGAGTAATTCTTCCTGACGTTGGATTCAAAGGTCTTCCTGTCCTCCCATACCACCACCACAAATTCATCCTGCCGTAGACTCACAGAATCTTAGAGTCAGAGAAACTATTTTAAATTATTCATCCACATTTCCACCCAAAGGGAAAATCTCCCTGGCATCAGTGTGAGCCAAATGTCAATCAGCTTCTGCTGGGAATCATTTAGACCAGGAACACAGGCCTCATGAGGCAGCCACATTCTCTCTAGAATGTTCCCATTCATTAGAAAAGCCATCCATACATGCAACTAAATGTATCTTCCAGTGCATCTCACCTACTGCTCCCAGATTTTGCTTGCTTTTATTCTAGTAGCTTTCCAACTCCAATTCTTGTTTAATTTGAAGTCCAGCTGGGCCTCAGGGCAATACTTTGCTACCATGCTCTTATTAGTTCACTCTCTGAAGGTGAGAGCTCTGAGGAGGAGGAGATTTGGCCATGCATGATGTATGTTATCATTACTATTAAGGAAAAGAATAACTGCCATTTATTAGGTGCCTTGTCATGTATATGCGTATTGCCAGTCCTCTCAACAATCTTTATAGTATGTATTATATCCACTTATAGTTGAAAAAAAAAAAACAACACTCAGCACAGGTTAATGACTCACTTAAGGGCAAAGAGATAATAAGGAGTAAACCAGGATCTGGAGCCCCACAGCATGCGTGCG
The DNA here is from genome assembly GCF_028878055.3 of Symphalangus syndactylus. Classification (NCBI taxonomy): domain Eukaryota; kingdom Metazoa; phylum Chordata; class Mammalia; order Primates; family Hylobatidae; genus Symphalangus; species Symphalangus syndactylus. The sequence goes on from NC_072437.2 coordinate 71,833,130, forward strand.
TTCCATTAACCATCCACGTTGTTTGTTTCACCTGTCCAAGTGAACTGTATTTTTAGGCTATTTGGTTTGTCATCACCTTTTTTTCCAATTTGTGGCAACAGCATTATCTTATAGCCTAGACTGCCTGAGAATCAATGACTTCTGACCAGAAAATACTCGGCAAAGGTAAATATAATGAATGAAACTATCAATTCCCAAACTAAGGTGTAAAGGGTACTTATTCTGGGTTGAGTCAAAGAACAAAATGAGTCAAACAAATGAAAGCACAAACTTCACAAAAGAATGCATATGTATCTACTTTGGAGAGCTGCAGCTTAGGAGACAGAGCATTACACTCTATGGACATTTAAGCATTGCAAATCTCACTAATATGTGTGGTTCAGAAAAATTAAGAGAGATACCTGTGAACAACGTCACCCCCCAAATACATTCAGTAGTGCTTAAAACGTTTTATTAAAACTCAAAAAAAAAGACGTGCAAAAAAAGTTGAATCAAATGACTGATGATGTTCAAAGTGTTGAAAGGAACATTTTTTCCTGAACTGTTATACAGTGCCACCCACGTGGGAAACTCAACAGACATATTAATTATACCTAGCGTGTAATCCAAAAGATCCAGAGAATGTGCTTTATTTATTTTTTCTTTGGGGAATGAGAGGAGAGTAAAATAAGATGATAGCTGCAGATGATGTGGATATATGGGTGTGCTATTTTCATCTGAAAAATCTTAAGTCACACTGATTCTTCCCAAAATTGTTATCTCCCTCTGTAAATAAACCCAAACCTAATTACTACACTGAGCTCTGATACAGATTCTATTGCTCAACCTGGGAAAGACTTCCAAAATGACCTACGTCTCTGAGGGTTTGGTTTTTGTGACACACACACAAATTCACTCGTACGCACTGATAATCACTTTTATCACTTTTTCCACCTCCTGGAAGGAGATGTGCGTCATTTCTGGACTTTTTCCAACCCGTCTATAAAAGCTTGAGCAATCTCAAAACACCTGGCTTGCTGAAAGAACTAAAGAAGGGCCAAAATGTGACTAAAGTGTAGACCACCTAAAAAAATCTGAAAACAGCGGAACCCTGAGCCAGATATCAGAGGCTGGTATTTCATTAGCACTGGCTTTATTTTGGTACATGCTTGTAAAATGAACTAAAAAGCTTTGAGGTATAATACCAAATCCCTTGAGGTGATGAACTTAGACTGAGCTATCCTGAGCCTTGATGTTGTGGTCTGTTGGTTTGTTTGCTTAGGTAGCGAATGCAGCAGCTGACTGCAATGCTCATTTGCAATCTGCAGACGCAGGTCCCTCCAGGAGGGTACTCAGCTCTAAAGAGGCCCCTCATCTCTCTCTCTCACTCACTCTTACTCCTTTGGGCACAGCCAACTTTCCATGCTTCCTAGATAAACCCACTCTTTCCCACCTCACTTCCCTGGTGCAAGCCGTTCCCTCTGCCTGAAATACTCACCGCCCCCTACCTCCTGATCTTTTTAGCCTGACTATAACTCTTACTTCAGAAATCAGAGTCAACAATTCTTCCTTAGTAATCCCTTCTCTGGCTCCCCCAACAAATGTCCCTATATCCAACCTACAGGGCCATGTTCCTGTCTTGCTTGGGACTCAGCACGCCTGTTTCTGTGTTTAATGGTAGCTTCTCTGTCCCAAGCTTCGTGACAGCAGAGACCGTGCCTAGCTGGCTCGCTGCTATGTCCCCCAAACTTAGTTGAGTGGGCAGCACAGATCATGCTCAATGAGTACTGGCTGATTGATTACCAAGCTTGCTTATCTTTCAGTCTCTTATTTCAGGGTATGGAATACGTCCCAGTCATCCTCACTTTTCCTGAACATCACACAATTTCCAACAAGTAGTATTTCATATACATTTCTTGAAATAAATAAATAAAAGGGGTACATACTTCCAATTTATAACATGATATAAAAATAGATAATTATGTAAGGAGCTATGCACCTTTGTCCCTTAAAAAACAGTTGTGTTTTCAAACAAAATGCCCCGATAATAACTAACTCTCTCCAGGAGTAAACTCACACTGTGCCCCTATCCTCTGCTTTTTTTCTTGAAGATTATCTGCCAAAAACAAAACAATCAGCTCTAGCATGACAAGTTCTATCAGCCAAACTTATCTGGGATTCTTTTAAGCCTGTGTGTTTTGTTTCTTTTCTTTTTATTATTATTATACTTTAGGTTTTAGGGCACATGTGCACAATGTGCAGGTTTGTTACATATGTATCCATGTGCCATGTTGATTTCCTGCACCCATTAACTCGTCATTTAGCATTAGGTATATCTCCTAATGCTGTCCCTCCCCACTCCCCCAACCCCACAACAGTCCCCGGAGTGTGATGTTCCCCTTCGTGTGTCCATGAGTTCTCATTGTTCAATTCCCACCTATGAGTGAGAACATGCGGTGTTTGGTTTTTTGTCCTTGCGATAGTTTACTGAGAATGATGGTTTCCAGTTTCATCCATGTCCCTACAAAGGACCTGAACTCATCTTTTTTTATGGCTGCATAGTATTCCATGGTGTATATGTGCCACATTTTCTTAACCCAGTCTATCGTTGTTGGACATTTGGGTTGGTTCCAACTCTTTGCTATTGTGAATAGTGCCGCAATAAACAAACGTGTGCATGTGTCTTTATAGCAGCATGATTTATAGTCCTTTGGGTATATACCCAGTAATGGGATGGCTGGGTCAAATGATATTTCTAGTTCTAGATCCCTGAGGAATCACCACACTGACTTCCACAATGGTTGAACTAGTTTACAGTCCCACCAACAGTGTAAAAGTGTTCCTATTTCTCCACATCCTCTCCAGCACCTGTTGTTTCCTGATTTTTTAATGATGGCCATTCTAACTGGTGTGAGATGGTATCTCACTGTGGTTTTGATTTGCATTTCTCTGATGGCCAGTGATGATGAGCATTTCTTCATGTGTTTTTTGGCTGCATAAATGTCTTCTTTTGAGAAGTGTCTGTTCATGTCCTTCGCCCACTTTTTGATGGGGTTGTTTGTTTTTTCTTGTAAATTTGTTTGAGTTCATTGTAGATTCTGGATATTAGCCCTTTGTCAGATGAGTAGGTTGCAAAAATTTTCTCCCATTCTGTAGGTTGCCTGTTCACTCTGATGGTAGTTTCTTTTGCTGTGCAGAAGCTCTCTGGTTCGTTTTGTTTTAACTAAACCTAAACTTAAAAAAAAAAAAAAATCAAATTTGAATCTGGGAAGCTTTAAAAGATAAGGGCATTGTTGGATATTTTTATTCCCAAAACAAAATTTATTATAGGATTATGTTCTGCTGATATATCCAGAGGCATTCAAACTAATACAGAATGTTGAAGAAAATAAATCTGGATGTAAAGATGAGAAATAGTCTAGATAGAATATTGTCTTTCAGCATCTAAATGTGAGCTTATGCCCGAGCAGTCTCCCTCTATAGGGAGAATAATGCAATCCAGTGAGGATGGGCAGCAGGGAGTGCGGAGGGAGGGAAACGTCTCCTGGCCGTATTGGGGTTTTTAAATGAATGAAATGCTGACAACTTGATCATAACCAGGTTGCTTTCTCACCATTACCACAATGAGTAAAATTTACTTAGTCAATACTTACGAGTGAGAGTTTTAAAAAATGTATTCAATTTAAGCTGTTTGTTAAAACATATGACCTATATTGAAATGCTCAGACGTTAATGATAATAAAAATCAGAAATATTCTGGAAAGGATAAAGAACATTTTCCCAATCTGTTTGCAATTGTTTCTATCCATTTTTTTGCATTTAATCACCCTGTAAATCAGCAAATTAATGGCAATCTTATTTCACCTTGTATAAATGTACATACTTTCCCTAGTTAAGAAGTCCACCAGGTTTTAACTTGTTGAATACACACTGTAGCTGGTCTGCAAGGAAGACAAGCAAGCCAATAGTTTCTGTCTACATGTGGAAATTTTACAATATCTAGAGAAAACAGTGACACAACTAAGAATGCTAATATTTTTCTGTATTCAGTCAAAGCTCTGGAAGTCATGATGTAAAATCCTCCCCTATGCTTAAACTACGTACCTGCCCAGAGTTCATCAGCTATAAGAAAATAAGGCCATTCAAACATTTTACCAATTCATTACATGCTATCACTGCCACCTCACAAGCCAATAAAAATGCAGAATTCTCAGTGTTTGTGGGGATGGCAATGCATCCCTGCTATGTGGGGAATCTCAGCCTGGTCTGGGATCTGCCAGGTAAAACTTTCCATTTGGGCTATGTTGACTTTTCTTCAAGAAACAAAACAAAAAGGTAGAGAAAAAATATAAAAATAAGAACAAAAAAGAGAAAATACTAGTGCACAATAACGTGCATGGAAAGGCAGACTGACGTGACTGTGCACCTTTGCCCTGGTCGTCCCACCTCTGTGGGACTCAGTTTCTTCACCTGCAGAATCCTGCAAAGGCAATTCTTCATAATTCATTACCAAGATCACATAATCCTAAACTGTTGAGACACAGCCTCAATCCCAGAAGATGGGCTCCTAAAGCCACCACCCTCAGATGGGTTTCTCTTTCAATTTGACCCACTGGTGGACTCAGTGGGATGAGTGGTACTTTAAGACTCACTTCTGACATTTTAGTGACAGTTATTTTCCAACTAATTTTACACCACTGCCTTCCTGTACATTCTTGAACTTCACTTTGGTGTATCTTTGATGACCACATTTGAACTATAGTAAGGATAGGAATGAGAGAAAATGAATACAAAAAAATTCCTTCTTTTTTCTCAATTACAATATCTTTTTAATCATCTCAGGATATTGGTTAATATGGTGCTCAAATGGTATCCACTTAGTAAAATCAACTCTAGAAGAAAAAGTCAAAATCTGATGAGGAATGGAAAGTAAATAGGCCATCCCATCTTCCCTGCCTCATTTTCATAAATCTCAATCTCAGAAGGATAGAAAGTTTCCACACTCACCTCTACCAGAGGACATGCCAGTCCCCCACGGGATGGGCAAGACTAGTCTTTGGACTTCGCTGTAAAATTATGGCGGAAATTTCTGAAACATCTATTATCCACTCAATATATACTATTGAAAGCTTATTATGTGTCACTACCTTGTACCTCTTAAAATTATTGAAATAAGGAAAGTGCATTTCATAAGATGTGTGCTTTTCTATAAACCAAATTGAAGACAGAGCAACATGACCTCACATCTATCACTTTCTAGTTGTGTAAACTTTAATACTGAGGCTTAGTTTTCTTATTAGTAAAATGGCCACTAAATACCTGTTTCACAGGATTGCTAGAAAATCAAAGCGAAGTAAACGATTCAGTAGTCCCCCTACCCACCTTTATCTGAGGTTTCACTTAGTGAGGTCTCAGTTACCCAGAGTCACCCATGGTCTGAAAATATTAAATGGAAAATTCTGTAAATAAGTCATACGTTTTAACTTGTGCCCCATTCTGAGTAGCAGGATGAAATCTTGCCCTGTCCCACTGCTCCCCATCCAGGGCGTGAATAATCCCTTTGTCCCAGGGATCCAAGCTGCATGCACCACCCACCCACCCATCAGTCACTTGTGCCCAGTCGGTCATCAGATCTACTTTTGCAGTATCACAGGGCTGAGGTTTAAGCTTTATTTGACTTACTCATGATTCCAAAGTGCAAGAGTAGTGATGCTGGCATATTGTTATGATTGTTCTATTATTAGTTATTATTAATCTCTTACTGAGCTTAATTTATAAAATAAATGTTATAGATATGTATGTGTAGGAAAAAACATAGTATATATATATATGGTTTATTACTATCTGAGGTTTTAAGCATCACTGGGGGGTCTTAAGACTGTATCCCCAGAGATAAGTGAGGAATACTGATACGATTCCTGGTATAGTATGCATATTAAGTATGCATACTTTAGTATAGTAATAGTGTGCATACAGATGCATATTAAGTGTTAAACAATATCAAGTACTATCATCATTGCCATAAGCAATGTTGTTATCCAGAACAGTTGTTTTTATAATGAAAGATCAACAGAAGGGCAGCTAGGTTGCATCTGGTTCCAGACAAAGAATGGAGCTGTGACCCTGCATGACGTCAAGGTATTGTCGGCCAATAGAAACACTCTGAGGACTTCTGTAAGTTTCTATGAAGAAGACAGTTGCTCACTCTTCGATCAAGTAGCTCAGTATTTTCCAAAGAAAAAGATGAAAAACTATGGGAAAACCCACTGGAAACCTTCATGCTGAGAGTGAGATAAGCAAAATGCAGACCTGTCCTCTCTAGCCACTGTCCCTAGGGCTGCCCTTGCTGCACGCCGGTGGGCTTGACAGAACACCGCAGACAAGACCAACAGCTGCCCAGCAGCAATATCTGACTCAAAGCTTTATGAAGCGGTGAGGACTGTGGACTCTTGGGGTCAAGAAGCAGCAACATGTCAGTGTGAGCCAGTGGAAGGAGGCCTGGGGGCCTGGGATGGTGTCGTGTGGGCCCTAGAGCTTCTGCCAAGCCCGAGTCCCCTACGATAACTAAGCCACAGAAGGAAGCAGAACCAAAGGGGATGTGATGGTGCAGGAAGTCCCGGGAGGGTGCAGAGGAGACGACATTTCTTTAAAAATGCCTCCACATAAATGCGAGATTTCACTGCTTTAACTCTAAAATAACGTTCAAAAGAGCCAATTTCTGTAAGCAATCATGAAATAGAAGCTGAGAAAGGTTCAACGCTCAGAGAATAAAGAAAGGAGTGGTCACTGCTGCAATCTCCAGCTTGAGTTTTTTTTTTTTTTTCCTTTGCAAATGCAGGTTTTAACAAATGGGAATATTACATCTGCATACTGTGAACATCTTTCCTTGTCAGTATGCTTTCGGTTATGGCCCCTTTTTTCTTCACAAACATATTTTTTAATAAAAACGGGAATATTGTAGAAGCTTATTGTGAACATTTTTCCTTGCCAATATTCGTCTTCAACCTGATTTTAATGACCTAGCTGAAGTCTTGAACAAACCATTGTATCTCTGACTTTCTACTTTTGATGGAAGTTCTTTCACTAAGGTGTCCTGTGCTGTGACCAAGGTAATTTTTCTCACCAAAATTACTGACCATGTTAATCTCATGATAGCACTCCTTCAGCTAAGCCCTTACCTTCTGCTTAAATCTTCCTAGCGCTCCCCAGCCCCTCTAGGGCCCCTACATGGCTTTTCCCTCCACAGTGTGTTCCAGGTGAGTCCCACGGGTAGCAATCCACCTTGCTACAGAGAGCTTCCTGCACCTGCGACATCTGCCTACTCTGCTACATGAAACTTCTCTCTCTGTGGACTTCTGGAATCCCACAGCCCTTGAATCCCTTCTTAACTAAAAGACATTTGATCCCTGCCTGTACCCTTCCCCAATGTTTTCTTGGAGCTCTATGCCACTTACTTAACTCTACGTATAATGAATGTGCCCCACTTTTCTTGTAACCCCTGTACACGGTTTTCTAGTCTATGTATTTTGCTGAATGTTTTTATTTGCTGACTGCTCTTAGTTTAGACTGCCAATTATTCTACCCTGTAAGTTTCTTCAAAGTTCAGAAACACTGTATTAGTACACTCACAATAGAGGGCCTGGCCCCAGTAAATGCTGATGAGAAAATAAAAAGAAGCAATTGATTAACCAAAAGTTTGTTTTTATCCCCAAGGAGGCATCTCTTCTTTTTTCCAAAGTAGAGTGACTTATCAAATAAATCATGTTTTGCAATGATTAGTCTACAGTACCCCTAAAACTCAAAATAAATTAGGAGAATCTTTCTTCCCAGTTTCGACTCAAGGTAAAACAAAACAGGGCTGTGAAGGTAACAACATCCATGACTCCACAGAGCAACACAAGCTTACAGGAATTTGAGAGGTGTGGTAAAAAAATCACAAAAATCCCACCTCCGATATGTTTCTTTTGCTCTGAGGCAAAATTGTAAAAACTTTTCTTTTGATTTTTGTTATCCAAATAATTCTAGCTTAAATTGGAACTCAAATATTAATCTGATAATGACACCGTTGAGACACATTCTCTGACGATTGATCTCAAATGACTTACAAGGCTTTATTTTACCCCATTTTCTGCATTCCTTTCCAGCCAGAGGTTTTGCCTGTCTTTAACACCCCTGCCCCCACCACAACCACTACCATCATCAGGGAGAAAAAGAGACCCTGAAATGTATGTATTAAGATGATTATTATGTGCTTGGGAATATCCTTTAATTTAAATTTTGTTTTATTTTATTTTTAGCTTCAAAGCTTTTGCAGGAATGAACACCTGTCTTTCAGGGCATTATAAGAAATTGTCAGGTACCTGACATTCTTTGTTTTGTCAAGTCCTCCCACAGTGACACTGGATAGAAGTCACATTTTAATTAATGATCAAAGCAAAGGACACCTGTAAGGCTGGGTTAGACTTCTGAATTCTTTGATATTAGGTTTACAAATCTGAAAGAGTCCTTTGATTCTCCCATGTGTTTGTCCTTTCTTGGAGATCAACTTAATTCTTTTTTTCAAAGGCAACATATTTTGCTAATCTGAGCACTGAAGTTATGGGTGACAATGTCCATTCACACAGCAACTCTTAACACCTTATAAAAGTCATACTCCATTACACAGGACGCCAGGGCCCTCCCTGTCCAAAGGCCCCACTGCAGTGGAGATTTGTGGTGCCACATGCTGTTTGAAGTATGAGAGCCCTCAAGTGGGGCCCGGAAATCCGTGAGTTTGACATTAGTTTAAGGGATTGTACTTGCTGTGGTGTGTCACTATGAATGGAGGAGAAGGCAGCAGCCATTAAGACCACCCTGAATTAAGTTCAAATATAATTAATCCTTTTTTGTAGCCAGAAATAAATTTTATATAACCGAAATACATAAATATTGACATATGCTGAAATTATGTAGTATGTATTTGCTGATATTATGCAGCTTATATCAACTTATGCATATATCAACAAAATGCAAGTTAACAAGTACAAATATATTAACACATTAAAATAAAATGTTCATATTACATAGTATAGTTGCATTATAGTTTATAGACTATACGTAGTAATAATATATAGACTAATTTTATATACCACACACTAATTCCCATGATGAAAATGAAACAATTGAGACTGACACGTAAAAATAGCTTGGGAACGCTAATGGAAACTACTAGAAATAGTACTTTAAGTACTTCACAATAGTGGAATTATAAGAAGTATAAAGAATAAAATCCAGAAACAATCACCATATTTTGGTGTATCTCTATGCAATTTTGTGATAAAATAGAATTTTACACATCTAGGCATACTGGATATATAATTTTGTATTCTTTTTAAAATTAACATGAATATTTTCTTTTATTGCTAAGATTGTCAGTGAGCATCCTTTGATAACTACATAATTATAAATTTTCTTGATCAATTATTTCTAATTTTCTGCTAGCAAAAAAAATTGCAATGAATGACTTAATGTATGAAACTGGTAAGGTTCTAATGCATAATGCTAAATTATTTGGTTTTTTTTGTTTTGTTTTGTTTTTTTCAAGACGGAGTCTCTCTCTGTCTCCAGGCTGGAGTGCAGTGGCACAATCTGGGCTCACTACAATCTCTGCCTCCTGGGTTCAAGTGATTCTCCTGCCTCAGCCTCCTGAGTAGCTGGAACTACAGGCATGTGCCACCACACCCAGCTAATTTTTGTATTTTTAGTAGAGATGGGGTTTCACCATGTTGGCCAAGATGGTCCGGATCTCTTGACCTCATGATCCACCCACCCTGGCCTCCCAAAGTGCTGGGATTACAGGCATGAGCCACCACACCTGGCCTGCTAAATTATTTTTCTAACAGGGCATATCAGTTTATTCTACTAGCAATATATAGAAATGCCCAATTACCAAATTCTTGCCAGTAATTAGCACTTCATACAATTCTTTGATATTAGGTGAGTTTTTTAAAGTTTTAAACTTTTGGGATTACTAACAACACAGCTGAATTTTTTTTGTTGTCTGTAAGACATTTCAATTTCCTCTCATTATTTGTATAGTCTTACTGACTGTGCACTCAATTACTGATTTGCACGAATTCATCTTTCAATGAGAGTAACCCCACACTATTAGGTTTGGTGAAAATACTTTTCCTTTTATTGTTTTGACTTTATCAATGGAGTTTTAAATGCATAAAGATATATAAAGATTTTTAAAGTCTTACGCAAGCAAATCTGCTAGTTTTTTCCTTTGTGGCTCCTTTCTTTGCTTATTATTTTAGAAAGTCTTTTCTCATAGAGGGATTACATAAATATCTGCCTGTTTTCTTATTATTTATTTTATCTTAAATTAGTTCTACCTAAACTCGTATTTCTGTAAGCAATTATTTACAGCAAAGCTAACCTTTTGCTGTTTATCACAACATATTTTGCAAATATTCCCATTATTTATCAGAAACTCACCAAGAAAAAGCCAGGTTATTCCAAAGCTAAAAAAAAAAAAAAGGATATGGAAGCCCTGAGCTACTCTTGATGGGGTTTCTAAGGGGTTCCAATTCCTTTCTGCCCAGACTTCACAAAGAACCAGTGTAATGGCTTAAGTCACAATCTGTTGCATGGGAATTGTAATTTCTCATGAAGCAATAGTCTGAGCATAATTTTTCATTTTATGAAGGAGATGGTAATTGCGATGGGCTCTGTTTTTGTAACGGGGTGATCTTCTAGTTTGGTGTGACAATTTGAATAAGGAAAAGTTTTGAAGAGTTGCATAAGCTCCTTGAAGAGGAAATATGGTAAGAAATAGCAGCTTAGTCTCTGCTATGAAGTCACTCAACTTAAGGCAGCTTTCAACATCTTTTGAAGAAATCACCCATTAAAGTTTAACTGATCGAAGTGGCAGAATGTACAGAAGTCAGAATCCCTGGCTGGCCTATCCATTACAGAGGGTAAGATGCAAAGGGTTTTGAGCTGGAGGTTAGGATAGAAGCCAGGAGTGAAGCGTCTGCCTCAAACTTACCCATCAGAAAGAGAAAGACACTCACTAAGGCTTCACACTGAATCTGAGCATCCATGCAAACAGGCTCGGGCCTACCTGATCCTCAGTCAAAATAAAAGAAAGCTGTTTCCTTTCAACAGCAATCAGACCAGAAAAGGTTCCTCCTCTTTGTTTATAACTTTTTATTTTATTTGTTTTTTTGTTTTTGTTTTTGTTTTTTTAAGACAGGGTCTCACTCTGTTGCCCAGGCTGGAGTACAGTGGCACAATCACAGTTCACTGCAACCTCTGCCTCTTGGGCTCAAGCGATCCTCCAGTCTCAGCCTCACAAGTAGCTGGGACTACAGGCACATGCCACCACGCCTGGTTAAATTTTTTGTTGTTGTAGAGATGCAGTTTTGTTTTGTTGCCCAGGCTGGTCTCGAACTCCTGGGCTCAAATGATCTGCCTGCCTTGGCCTTCCAAAGAGGTGGGACTACAGACATGAACCACCTCACCCAGCCTGTTCACAACTTTTGATTTTAAGGACAGAACGACACATGGAAATATTCTTCATTCAAAGCTTTCATTTACTTTGAGACCAAACATTAAGGTCCAATCTGTTGTTGTTTTAAATCAAAACAATTGATTTAAACCTACTGAGAGAAAGGAACTCAAGCAAGACCTCGTCTCTACAAAAATAAAAATAAAAATGAGTTGGGCTTGGTGGCACGCTCCTGTAATTCTAGCTACTCGGGAAGCTGAGGCAGGAAGATCACTTGAGTCCAGTAGTTTGAGGTTACTATGAGTGAGCTATGACTGTGACACTGCACTCCAGCCTGGGCAACATAAAGAGACTCTGTCTCTGAAAAAAAAAAAAAAAAAAAGAAAAAGAAGAAGAAGAAAATACTCGCTCTCATATGTTTATCACAGCACTATTCACAATAGCAAAGATATGGAATCAACCTAAGTATCCATCAATGGAAGACTGAATAAAGAAAATGTTACACATATACACAATCGAATACTATTTGGTCATGAAAAGGAATGAAATCATGTCTTTTACTACAACATGGATCGAACTGGATGCCATTATCTTCGGTGAAACAACTCAAAAACAGAAAGCCAAATACCACATGTTCGCACCTATACATGAGAGCTAAACAATGTGTACCCATGAAAGTAGAGGGTGGAATGATAGACACTGGAGACTTGGAAGAGTGGGAGGGGGTGAGGAAAGAAAAATTACTTATTGGGTACAGTGTACATTATTAGGGTGATGGCTACACTAAAAACCCAGACTTCACAACTACGAGATATATCCATGTAACAAAACTGTGCACTTGTTCCTCTTCCAGTGATATAAATAAAAAAAAAAATTAAGTCACTGAAAATGAATGAGCTTTGTTTGGAAAAATATGTATGGGCACATGGAGGCCAAAGAATGAGAAAGAAAAAAATGGAGGTGAGGAGGACTTTCTCAAGCATCCCACTCACCCCATCAATACAGTAACTCAAGTTAATTTTCTGTGAATGTGGAAAGAAATACGGTTTTGATGGATTATTATCATTTTGTTGCACAGTGTTTGCCTAAACTAATGCTGGTGCAAATTATAATATATCAGACCCTGTTCAAGGCATATGTAATACTAAAAAAAAAGTTCAATTGCCATAGATTATTCAAAATATTCTTAAATGGGATCACAAAGTCTGAGTGTATCATAGTAGGAATACCTCACATTCTAGTCTACATAGACTACAGCTACTGTTTTTTTTTTTAGCCTCAATACATTGTCACTTAACTACTGCTTTTTATTATCTAGTTTGATTAAAGATCAAGATTATTGCATACAATTGTCTCCTATCTTAAAAATAGTATTAGCATGAGTAAGGCAACTGAGAGCTGGTAAGAACCTTTATTCTCATGGGAAGAGAGGACAAGAATTATAAATTATTAGGAGAATACTTTTCCTGGGTCTACAACCAGATTAAATTGGCCATTCCCTTCCCTCTTGTTTCCACTCCCAACCTGTAACCCCTTAGGTGCACAACTAATTTTGCTGTAATTTAAGCAGAGTTGGTTGTTTTTTTTTTTTTTAAGGAAAGTTAAGTGAAAGCACATCTGTAGGCAAGATCATCTTGCTCAGCTTCTGAGCCAAAACCCAGCAGAAGTATTTCACTTACACAAAAGGGGATTGTGGATGTAGATGAGGCTGACAAGGGCAATGCGAGGAAGCATTTTATTTTATTTATTTTTTTTTTTTATTATACTTTAGGGTTTTAGGGTACATGTGCACAATGTGCAGGTTTGTTACATATGTATCCATGTGCCATGTTGATTTCCTGCACCCATTAATTCGTCATTTAGCATTAGGTGTATCTCCTAATGCTGTCCCTCCCCCCTCCCCCCACCCCACAACAGTCCCCGGAGCGTGATGTTCCCCTTCCTGTGTCCATGAGTTCTCATTGTTCAATTCCCACCTATGAGTGAGAACATGCGGTGTTTGGTTTTTTGTCCTTGTGATAGTTTACTGAGAATGATGTTTTCCAGTTTCATCCATGTCCCTACAAAGGACATGAACTCATCATTTTTTATGACTGCATAGTATTCCATGGTGTATATGTGCCACATTTTCTTAATCCAGTCTATCGTTGTTGGACATTTGGGTTGGTTCCAACTCTTTGCTATTGTGAATAGTGCCGCAATAAACATACGTGTGCATATGTCTTTATAGCAGCATGATTTATAGTCCTTTGGGTATATACCCAGTAATGGGATGGCTGGGTCAAATGGTATTTCTAGTTCTAGATCCCTGAGGAATCGCCACACTGACTTCCACAATGGTTGAACTAGTTTACAGTCCCACCAACAGTGTAAAAGTGTTCTCATTAAAATAAAGAGCTTCTGCACAGCAAAAGAAACTATCATCAGAGTGAACAGGCAACCTACACAATGGGAGAAAATTTTTGCAACCTACTCATCTGACAAAGGGCTAATATCCAGAATCTACAATGAACTCAAACAAATTTACAAGAAAAAAACAAACAACCCCATCAAAAAGTGGGCAGAGGACATGAACAGACACTTCTCAAAAGAAGACATTTATGCAGCCAAAAAACACATGAAGAAACGCTCCTCATCACTGGCCATCAGAGAAATGCAAATCAAAACCACAGTGAGATACCATCTCACACCAGTTAGAATGGCCATCATTAAAAAATCAGGAAACAACAGGTGCTGGAGAGGATGTGGAGAAATAGCATTTTAAAGCACTGTCACCTCGCATGAGCCGCTCAGGAGCGCTCACACCTCAGGACCCAGCCCCATTCTTCATGTCTTCAAAGGAGGATCACATCTGACACTGTCCAAAGATTCATGCTTATTTTTCTCTTGATCTTCCTCCTCAAAATCTCCCTTTGAACAGGATTTGCACATGCAGAATGAATAGAGATTAGGAGCAATTATGGTTTTTGTTTTGCTTTTAATGGCCCATGCAACCCTGAAATTTGCTCGTGAAATCTACAGCTAATACTGCAGTATTGCCTGTCTCATCTGTCGAGTGCCATATTTCATGGCTTCCAAATGCCATTTCTGGTATTTTCTTTCAACTTCAATCTAAAGCTTTACTTTTCATGTGCTTTAAGTGCTGGGCACCAAGGCTAAGAATTAAAATATCCCAGGGCTTTGAGAAAGAGAGTGCTAAGCGATCCCCCAGTAAGTTCCCTTGCCCACCCAAGATCCTGCTCATTTGAAAAAACAAAGGCAAGCGGCAGAGAGAGGAGGAGTTGGAAGCGCATTCCTGGGATTTAATAGTGACGCCTTGCACAGGGGATGGAGTCCTGGCAGGCTGTTATCTTTGTCTGCCTTGTCAGACTCAGGAGGGGAAGGGCCTCCAAAGAATCTATTTCACTGACATAGAAATGGCAGCTGGTGCTATTTCACTCTAAATAAATGTTTGGTACTAGCGCTGTCTATATAATCTCCCCTACAGCTAAAGCCTCGCCAGAACAAAAGGCACAACAAAAAAAAATTAGGTGCATGCCCAAGTGTCCTGAAGTGGGAAGGTGTCAGACATTTCCTGGTCCAGGCCTTCCACCCCCACCCTCACCCTGGCTCCTTCCCCAGGGGGCACGTGGTCAGGTCAATTGCCCACCTTGTTTCTCCATGAACAAATGAGGATTGTTCCCTCTGCTCGCGGTCAGCACGTGAGCCTCCCTGCACAGGCAGATTTTGTGACACAGGAACAAATAAGTGGCTGGGGAGTGAGTCATAAATAACCGATGTCGAGGTACATTGGTGTGAGTGGAGGCATGCTTATACTCGGGCTGCAATGCTGGGGCCGCGGGAGTGCGCCGGACTCCAACCACAGCCCTGGTTTTCTCTTAATTTTCATAAAGATCATCTGCCACCACCAACAAAACCATGAAACCTAAAGTAATATCAGTCCTCAAATAATTAACTGGTGGGAGATTAGGAAATGATAAAAAGAGCAGGTGAAATTTAAATTCCACAGAGCAATGTATCAAATATATACACACGCATATATATTTGGTTCTAGCACTAGTGCATATTTTATATATATAGACACACATATACATATATACAGACATATACACACATTTTTAAATTTACACATATGCGTATTTGTATGTATATACACATATATGAACTTTTAAAAATACATGTATACACACATATGTATACTCATATAAATGTATTCATTTTTTAATTTTAGAGACATTTTTCAAGTGCCTGAAATATGTAGGAGAACTGATGAAGATAACATAATGTTAGACAAGTGGTCTCTACTCTCAAGTATGCAACCTGTCAAGTAAATCTAACTGTTATGCCTAAATATACTCATTAATAAGTACAATAATACTAGCTACCACTCGTGGAATCCTCCTCCATGTTGGACGTCACACTATAGCCTAATCTACTTTGTAGTCATTCTTCATACCAACCGTCCAAGGAATATTTCACTTCCATTATCTATGAAATGAAAATAACAAAATAGTAAGTTAGCTCCAGGAGATATACTAACCTCCTCAAGGCCCAGGTGCATGTTGAGCCCAATCTGTCTGTCTGTGAGGTCTGTGCTCCTTTTTCTCTGCTGAGCAGATAACTGTGACCCAAGATGAGGCACACGATGAGGGCCATAGGGAAGTTGCAAGGAAAAGCCACGGGGCCTCGGTGGGCACAAGAGAGAACGGGAAGCATCATGGGAGAAGTGGCACTGGCGTTGGACTTTAGTCGTGTCATGGAAAATCTGCCCATCATTACAGAACTAAAACTAGAATTCTGTAGAGAAATAAGCCCTGAGGCTGGTCATTATTTAAACGATCATGCAATCAGTGAAACACGTCATCAAAACATGTGCTTCAACCCAGAGTGTTCCCCGCTTAGCAGACCAGGCATTTCCAGCCAGGGCGTTTCACTGAGGCCCGACTTCCTATCTTCGTGCCTGTCAATGGCTCAAATGATAAGTGGGCAAACCCTGAGTGCCACGTGCCCTCATCTGGGAGCCTTCCACAGCCTCCACACGCAGTGCCCAAACACACATGTGCTTCACACAAACAAGAAGCGAAGACATTGAGTTAATCATCGGGATGTTCCCCAACAAGAAATCACCAGCACTGGGGCAGCCCTAGCATCTGCACGGTACCTTGCAGGCCCCAGCATCTCAGTGACAGAATCAAAACAGAGATAAGCACAGGCAGCATGGGTTGCCAGAATCTCAGGGTTAAAATCCTGGTTGCACTGCCAGTCACGTGGCCTTGGGCGAATGTTAGCCTCCTTTGAACTTTTTAAAAATATAAAATAGTGACATAACAGCACTTACCTCAAAGATTCCTTGGGAGGTCTAAATGAGATACCATATGGTTAACCACATTACCTAAAATCCTGGCACATAGTAAATGCTCAGCAAACATTATCATGACCAGTACACTTAGTTAGGAACAAGACACGGCCTCCGATGCCTGGTCAGGAACACTTCTCTACATCTTCTCTGGCTATTAGCTTTCCTTTACTTAGCAACATCTCAGAAAGTGTGGAAAGAAAAATATTCTAAGTTGTATGATTAAAACCCTTTCTCCTAAGTAAGTTTAAATTTTGAGTTTCCATTAAGCTTTAAACTTTTTATGCATCTTCATTTACAAACATCTCCTCTAGGAGCCTCTGCCAAGTCCAGGCCAGCCCACATTTGCCCGGAAAATAGGCCAGGTTGCAAATGTGAGTCATAATAGCAAAGCTGATAGCCACAGATGACAGAAGCCTTGAGAAATGATGCCTCTGCTTGGTCTGCAGCAGAGAGCCTAACCAGCTCCATGTAGCTCCCTGGGCCTAGGATGCCCCATGTGTAAAATGACACAGAACTGGAAGGTGTCTATGGATTCTTCAAGGTCAAAATTTGTACATTCACGTGACAAGGCTGCAGCCAAAAAAATATTCTCAGTTCTTCTTCCAACACGGAATGAATAAGTGACTGCATAAAACATCAGTCTTCTAGACTATGATTGTCACTTTAGAAATGAGAGAGAAACTGAGGCACCACAGATGATGTCAACCGTTTGTGGCCACTTGTGGATTGCTAAGCAGTCAAGAAATTGAAGTTGCTTTTCTTTTTAGTGTCCCAATCCTATTCTCTCTCCACTCCTTCCCAATGAGAAAGGTTTTATTTCAATGCACAATTTGGTTCCATGCTGGTCAGTTCTTCACAAACCATTGAGGTAATGCTTATTCAACCTCACACTTTAGCGACTATTTATGAGCAGTGTTTACAAGTTCCAGAGATGGCCCCAGCGGTTATTAATGCTATGCAAATCAAAAGCCGTCTAAATCTGTTAATCTAGACAAAACACAGGGGCAACTCCAAACCAACGTGTGATATTCTGTCTCTGGGTTTATTCAAGTGTAATGCACCTTTAATGTCAACTTAGATTTTTCAACTCTTCACCAGGCTCGCAGTAATTATAGTCAACAGGAAAGTCGAACTCAGCCAAAGAGGCAGGGCAACAGGAAATTGTGGGGAAATTTTAAAAACAAAACCAAAACAGAGACAAAAACCCCTGTCAATTTTAAGAACAGTTTATAAAAAAAAAAAAACTTGCCCTTATGTAATGAAGTAAGAAGAACGTGAGGTGGTGTGTTAGGTGCAACTGTCAATGCCCCTTTGGCCGTGAGAGTCAGTGCCATCCTGGGCTAGAACCAGCACCTGCCAGAGTTGGGTCCACAATCTCCTCAGAGCAGAGCATGAGATCCAATCATCAGCCTATTTTTGGCTGCACAGTTAATGATCTGTTGGTACCCACACTTTTCACTTTGTCACAACAACTGGGGCCTGCAGCTGAAGCACAGCTGGCCTCTCATTCTCCCAGCCCTATAATTTAGTTTAACAGCTTTAAGGACAAGAGGAAATGGCGGAGTGCCCTGGAGCCCCCACACTGGCTTCAAAAATTAGTTCCTTACCATGCTGTATATATACTCACAAGTATTTTAGGCAAACAATGTAGGCAGGTCAGGCCCAGATGGGTGCACGGCACTGTTCACTCTGTGCTGCCGGCAGGGTAGCTCGGTGTGGGGAGGAAAGGGAGAGAGGCATGATGAGTGATATGTGTGAGTCCCTGCGTGCCTGTGTGTGTGCATGTGTGAGAGAGGGGAGCATGCCTCCATGGGGGAGTGTGAGCAGGTGTGTGTGTGATGCCTCGAAAACTGTGGGAGGCCTTTTTGACAAACACGCATGAGTTCTGCCCTCACACCTACGTTGAAAAGCGGCATTTCTCCCAGTCAGCAGATGCCTTGCAGGCGATTGTGGCTGCCTGGTGGGGGAGACCCAGCCCTGCAGGTGAGTTAGTTCAGCTTCTCAATCTCACTCTGGAATTTTACTAATGCCCCTGGGGGGTTGGCAGAAGGAAAAGGGCTTCTGTGAAATGGTGAGGCATTTCCCAGAGCCTCTGATCCCTCACTCCTGAAAGGTTCTCTGCTGACCACCATTCATCCCTCTGAGATGGAGAAGTTCTGGGCCTTAGGGAGTTTTCCCATGGAATGGATGGAGGTCTGTCCCTGACCCAAGGCTGGGAAACAAAGGGCAGTGAGAATACAGCCAAGGAGGCTGTGGAGCAGTGGCATAGAGGTGGAGCCCGGGCAGCTGGCAGGACTGAGGTTTGGGAACCAGGGAAAGGCGTGAAGTGGCTGTCCAGGGAGACTTCCAAGGGCTCTGGGGCAGTTTCACGGCATCCTGTGCCATGTGACTTCTCCCTCCCACTTACTCCTCAGCAATGCCTGGTGGGTTTGGAGTTGGCCTTCATGGAAGGATACAGGCAGAAGGCATGCCCAGGCAGAAAGCTGGGTCTGCAGGCAGCGGTGGGGCAGGAAGGTATGGAGGTTCAGGGCACCAGGAGCCCTGCTTTGACCTTCATCAGTGGCATGGTTCCTTCCCCCATTCACCAGGCAAGGACGTGGGGCACATGAAGCCACAGCGGCACCTGGAAATCTAAAATCCCCGGACCCTAGCAGTTTATACTTTGAAAGAGATCACTGACATTAAGCAGCTCAGCAAATAATTTTTCAGTTACAAATGCAGGGTTCACATCCTCTCTTCTCTAGATCACAGTTACGAATGCAAGGTTCACCACCTCTCCTCCTAGGTCATTATTCTTTGCCTTTTTACCCTTTCAGTCCCACCCATCTCCAAACATACCATAATTTCTAACATTCTTCCTAAAATTCCTCTTTGATCGCACATCTCCCTGTAGTCTTCCTAACGTTTCTAACTCCCCTTCACAGCCGAGCTATTCATGAGAGTTGTCTCTGGCTGCTATCTTCACCGTCTCTCCTCCTGTGCCTCATCCACTGCCCCTAATCATTCTATCTCCTCCAGGACTCACTCCAAGCTTCTCTTTTAAGCTCACCAAAGATATCCACAGTGCTTCATCTCAGCGCTGAGCTTTTCCACCTGCACCTGCAGTGTTTGGGGACACATGATGTGGTGCTGAAGACCAAGAACCCTGAGACCAGATGGTCCAGATTCAACCCCCAGCTCCGGTGCTTGTGAGCTATGTGACTGGACAAGTTTATTTACCTCTGGGCCTGACTTCCCATTTGCAAAGCAGAGATAATAAAACAAAATCCCTCATAGGGATTATGAGGATGTAACGAGTTAATATACATACAAGACTCCGAACAGTGACAGGCACATTGTAAATACTATGTACATGATGGTACTAATTAATAGTAGTGGGTCACTTCCTCATTCTTCCTGTGGTTTCCAGGACACCAGACCTACCTGGTTTTCCTCCGAGCTATTCCTCAGTCCCTTTGCTGGTTCACTATCATCTCCCGAGTCTAAAGAACTCAGGTGTCCCAGAGCTCAGCCACTGAACATTTAGCCTCCTGAGACTTCCTCTAGTCTCCTGTCTTCAGATGCCATCTGTAGGTGACAACTCCCAATTTCCGGCCTGAAGTTTCCAACCCTAAACTCAAAGCCATGCATAAATTGTCTACTGGATATCTAGACCTCTGTGTTTCACAGGCATATCAAACTCAAACTTCTTGGCTGTTCTGGAGCTCATCAGGCATGACCTCTCCCTCAGGCCGCTGCCTGGAATGCTCTTCCCCTCATACCTGCATGGGTTCTTCCTTCCCCTCCTTCAAGTCTTTGCTTATGCATCGACTTCTGAATGAAGCTTTCTCTGATCAACTCACGTAAATGTAAGACTCCCCCAACTGTGCACACCTGTTGGCTTCCTCTGCCTTTTTCCTCCATAGCATTTAACAGCTCCAAATATACTAAATATCATATTTATGTATTTGCTACATGCTGCATATCCCTTATCCAAATGGCCTCGGACCAGAAGTGTTTGTGATTTCAGATTTGGGAATATTTGCATACACATAAATGAGACATCTTGGGGAAGGAACTTAAGTCTAAACACAAAGTTCATTTGTTTCATATATATCTTCATATTAAAATGTTTAATAATTTGTGCATAAAACAAAGTTTGTGTTAAGTAATTCCGTGTGGAGTTTTCCACCTGCGTAACTGGCACTCAAAAAGCTTGATTTTGGAGCCTTTGAGATTTTGGATTTTCAGATGAATGCTCAACCCGTTTTCTGCCTTCCTCATCAGACTATAAGCTCCAAGAGGAGGAGATTCTTATTCTGTCATTTCACTGCTATATGCCTAGTGCCTTGAACACCCTCTTAGTATACAGTTAAATGCTGAGCAAGTCTTTACTGAATAAATTTTAAATAGAATGAACAAATTGAAAATATGGGCCCATTTTCCCCTAGTACAGTGTGAGACTCTGTATTGAGGATCATACTTGACCATGGAGCAAACAAGTCTTCCCAAGGCGGTGACGGCAAAACAAAAATGGAAAAAAGTTAGTCATACCAGGTAGCCAGGCCAGATAAGGCAAAAGCATCTGGACAAAGGCCACACCCTCCTAAGGCCGCACTGCAATGCTTGATTGAGGAGTGATGGAAGATCTTGCTGTGGGACCTCAGGGTACAAAGACACACAGTCAGGTAGAGAGATTGGTGAGGAAAAGATCACATCCAGCCCATTGGCCTTAGCAGACTTGACCTTAAACTCAATGAGAAGCCCAATGGCCTTGATCATGGTAGAGGACACCACCAGATGTGGCAAGGCTGCTGCAGGGAGGAGAGGCTGGCGGGGATGTTGGAACTGGTTTACCCACCATTGAAGGTACCTGGCCAGGAGATGTGGCTCTGGACAGTGGAAGACAGGTTTAAAAATTACTGTGAGGCAGAATCAAGAAATATTTTTCACTGATTGCATATGAGTGGAAAGGGAGAGTGAAGGAAAGAATAGCTCCCAGGACTTTTGCATCAGCTAATGGGTAAAAGGTGAAGCTATTGTGAAGAAAGGTGATGAATAAATGGGTTGGGGGATGGGATAATATTACACTTCAGTCTGGACCTAAAGCCTGAAAGATTTATTTCACCAGTGTAAATGCTTCCACCTAGTTATATGCTCTTCCCCACATAGAATTCATTTTCTTCATTCTCAAGATACTTGCTTATGCCAAGCTTTCTACTCCAAATGCCATTCCTGTTCCTTTCTATTGTCCACTGTCCTTTAAAACCCAGCTTATACATTCAATGCCCAGATCTTGGTTCCTCACACCATTCTCTAATAAAAGAAACTGCAGCTCCTTGGAAATATGGCTGATTCTAAGGCTGGAACAGGAAATATGCAAGAAGGGCCTGGAGCATCTCGTAGTACCTGAAAGTAAGGAAGTGCCCAGAAACACACACAGTGATGAGTGTGTATGTCACAGGGAGCAGGAGTCCACTGAGTGGGCTCCCAGGTCCAAAGCTGGAAAAATTTGAGCAACCAAATAAATAATGTAGCATTGAAACATAACTAAAAGTATAGCATATATATCCATGAGCCCATACTGATATAAATAAATGACTGAATTAACAAATAAATAAATGGGAGAAAAGCAGAATCTTCCATGCAGAAAAATTCCAAATAATTTATGTAAATAGTCTGTCCTCAGGGAGGTGGAGCATCACACCCCATCCCTTAAGTATGAGCTGGGCAGAGTGACTTCCTTCTAAAGAATACAGAAAAGAAAAGGGAGAAATTAGAGTTACTTAACAGTGGAGAAACCTGACGAACAACCTTAACCAGGTGATCAAGGTCAGTATCAACAATGATAAAACATGTTGATAGTATGGACCCTTGATATGATGTGCTGAGAGGGACATTTCAACTCTGTGGTCTTCCAAAACCCCCTCATACCAGTTCCATCATGAGAAAAACCTCACACAAATCAAACTGAGACACATTCTGCAATGCCCATAACCAGCACTCTTCGAAACTGTCAAGGCCATCAAAAGCAGGGGGAGTGCCTGTAATCCTAGCACTTTGGGAGGCTGAGGCGGGCGGATCACAAGGTCAGGAGATCGAGACCATCCTGGCTAACACGGGGAAACCCCGTCTCTACTAAAAAATACAAAAAACTAGCCAGGTGTGGTGGCGGGCACCTGTAGTCCCAGCTACTTGGGAGGCTGAGGCAGGAGAATGGTGTGAACCCAGGAGGCGCAGCTTGCAGTGAGCTGAGATCGCGCCACTGCACTCCAGCCTGGGCGACAGAGCGAGACTATGCCGAAACAACAACAACAAAAAAAAGCAGGGGGAGTTTGAAAAACTATCACAGCCCAGAGGAGCCTAAAGCGACGTGATGACTAAATGTAACGTGGTCTCCTGGATGGGATTCTGGAATGGAAAAAGGACATTATGGCAAAACTAATGCAGTCCAATAAAGAATGGACTTGAGTTGATAAAAATGACTTGGTGACAAATGTACCCCAGTAATGCAAATAGTTAACTGTAAGGGACTTCTGTGGCATATGGGAACTCTCTGTACTATCTTTACAACCTTTCTGTAAACCTATTGTGAAATTAAAAGTTTATTTGATGGGGGACAAGCTTACATCCCACCCCTCCAGAAAGTCTTTCTCACTCTTCACTTCTCAGGTAAGCCTATGCCTCCTCCTTGCACGTAGGCACTAAGTCTGCAAAGCTTATTCTCACTGGCATTGTGTTGCATTTAAATGGTCCCTCACTGTGTGCAGGTCTGTGGGTTCTATCTTTCCTACTGAAGGACAGACTTCTTAAAAGCAATGGTGCAACCCTATCTGTCCTGGGTTTGTATCCATGGCAGCAGTCCAGGGCTTCTATGCAGTGGACACTTACACATTGGCCTTGAAAAAGTCACTTCTTCTTCTTCTTTAGAAGAGACATAAATGACGCTGACCTAGATTAGGAGGAAG
Organism: Symphalangus syndactylus; assembly: GCF_028878055.3. Classification (NCBI taxonomy): domain Eukaryota; kingdom Metazoa; phylum Chordata; class Mammalia; order Primates; family Hylobatidae; genus Symphalangus; species Symphalangus syndactylus. The sequence goes on from NC_072437.2 coordinate 71,856,909, forward strand.
TTTTCTTAGAAGTAATGAACTACGGAATGGTTTTATAAATTATTGCACATAAACAACTAAACACGATACTGAAGACACAGAAAATAATAGATGTCCGTTGTGGCTACTACTACAACACAGTTGGCCTTTCATCTCCCCTTTGTCTCCCCAAAGACACATACTTCTGCCATCCAACAAAAGCTCTCATTCCTGCATCCAATCAATGGCCAAGTCCTATCAATTCTGCTTCTTAAATATCCCTTGCATGCGTCCATTTCTCTCCACCCCCATGGTCAACACAGTCATCTAAGGCAATGGCATTTCTGGCTAAAACATGATCATTTAGGGCTCTGGTTTGTCTTCTTGCAAACACTCTCATCCTGTCCACAATAATTTTTACATGATCTTTTTAATATGACCATCTTATTACGGAATTCCCATGCTAAAACCCTTCTGTGTCCAATCCAGCTTCAAAATCCTTTCCAGGGCCACAAGGGTCTGTGCCTCTCTGGCCCCAGCCCTACCCCCTCATCTTCTCTTCAATCACTGTGATCCAACCTATTGGCTTCTTGCCACCTCTGCCATGTCTTTTTTTTTTTTTTTTTTTTTTTTGTCCAATCTCAGGGCCATTGTAGATGCATAGATGCTGTTTCCTCTGCCTAGAAATCCTTCCTCCCTCTTGTCCACCACCCTGTTTTTGCCTGAGTAATTTCAATTCTTTCTCCAGATCATGAATACAAATAACATCCTCAGGGAGCTATTTCCTGAGGAAGTAATATGTATTCAACTCAACTTGGTCCATGTGCAGGAGCATACTGTGAACGCACTTTGGCAAAGCAAAGGAAGACCCATTCGCCATGTTTAACATTACCCCATGCAGGACAGAAAGCTCCACATCACTATTATCTGCCCCTCTGTCCCTAGGACCAGCCTAGCTACTGGCTAGAGCAGGGACTCTGTGAACATGAGCAGACTGTTGGATGAAGGGATCGATCCACTGATTCCTCTGTCTCCCTTCCAAGCACAGTGCAGCATTCCTCACATTCTTCCTGGTTCTCCTGTTTCATAATGCTCCTATTCCCCCTTTGACATGAAGGACCAATGGCACAAATGTCAAAAGTCTCTTTCCAGAGCACTTGGGGGAGTCTTTGAGGATGTTTGATTCACCTCATTTGTCTCTACTGAATTTTTACCAGGTGGGAGTACTGTCCATCTTTATCACAGTGATTTGTTCATCATCATACAAATTATAATGATAGGGAACCACATCAAACATGACTCAAAACAAGGAAACGAAATATATTTTGCACAGCTAGTTCATCAAGATTGAAGCCAAACAATATTCATTGAGCATAAAAGGCACATCAAGCCTTAACTTGGTCCCTTTTAAGAGGATGACGCAATTTCTGGGGTAGTAGAGACATTAGGAAAGATCATATGATGCTTTAGTCAAAACGTCCTTTTGGTTTTTCCTCAGCCTGTCCAAGCTCCCATGATTCACTAAGGAAACTACCTTATTAAGGGATAACAGGTTACGTGGTCCCCTCAGTTGAGAAAAAGTTTCTGCAAGTTAATTACTCTTTCTGGGCCTCTGACCTATTTGAATTTGGCCAAAATGCCTGAAGAGGGTTTTCTTCACACGTCTGACTTAGCATCAGTGAGAAACAACTGGGACCTTCTCAAATAAGATGTTCTCATAAGAATTTCTACAACCCTGCCTTTGTGGTCTGTCGCTTCCAATAAAAAGATTGTGCTGAACTGGGCATCTCATGATCAGTGACAACCACTCTAACAATCAGCCAGTCCAATAAATGTGGGTTTGGAGTGTGCACAGTGCTCATACATGTGTGTGCATGTGTATGTTTGTGTATGTGTGTTTATGCCTGTGCACACATGTGCATGTTTGTGTGTATGCATATGTGTGTGCGTGTGTGTGAATTATGTCAGTCACACATCTGTTTTCAAACAAAGAGGTGACTCTTGTTCTCACAGCACCTCACCTTTTCTTCCAAAAAGCTGTTGGAGGGGTTTTAATTCCACCCTTCAGCTCTTAAGTCAGAACACAACTCTATCTACATCTTGTTTTTAAAAAATCAGTGAACACTTTGACATTGTCTGCAAATTGTGTGTGTTTGTCCATTTACACATTGTTCAGGAGAGGGGGTCAAAAGTTTACCTCAGTTTCCTTTTTAAAAATTTTATGGGTACATAGCAGGGTCTTTATTTATGGGGTACACAGAATATTTTGATACAGGCATGCAATGCATAATAACCACATCAGGGTAAATGAGGTATCATCACCTCAAGCATTTATCCTTTCTTTGTGTTACAAACGATCCAATTATACTCTTTCAGTTATTTATAAATGTATGTTAAATTATTGCTGACTGCCGGTACCCTGCTGTGCTATTAAACACTAGATCTTCTTTATTCTAACTAACCGTATTTTTGTACCCATTAACCACTCCCCCTCCCCCTCCCACTACCCTTCCCAGTTTCTGGGATCTGTGATTCTACTCTCTCAGACTCTTAAAAAGGTCAGTCTGATTTAAATAAAAAGAAGAAAAAGTAGAAGAAACCCAACCTCTGGTCGTAGACTGACCTAGATATCCAGTTTCTCTAGACCTCGTACAGGGGAGTAGTTCCTCACCCAGAGGACATGGTGGGCATCAATACATGATGCATGCAGAGGCACAAACAGAACACTCGTCAAATGACAGATACTCTACAGATACTGTGATGTTTACACACTTTAGTCGACCCCCAAAGGCACCCATCTTCCTCCTTTCCAGACTGGAGATGAAGCCAGCGAGACAATTCTCCCAACCACGGCTCTGGCACCAGCTTCTGCGGCCTGTTGCGTGTGGATGTGCCATAGACCCATCAATTGGAAGACAAGGATGTGTTCCCAGCACCTTTCATTTCAGAGGTATGGGTATGAGGAGAAAGTCCTCCAGCGACCAAAGTGCGGAGAGAAACTTCAGTAAGAAAATCCGTTTGCTACAAGGCAAAGTATTAACCGACCTCTCCTGGGGGTGTTATCATAAAGTCAACACAGTGAGCCCCTGGAAATTACAGTGCATTCAGGATTGCCCAATTTACCACAGCCCTTCAGAGCCACATTTGGCAACAGCCTATTTCCAATGTATTGAAAGAGAGGTAGAGACCTCAGCTCTGACCTAATTACAGCCCTCCTGTTTGTCTCCTCATCAGAGCGTGAGCACCCTGAAGGGAGAGGCCGTCCTCTGCATCTTAGCCTATCTCCAGGTGGGCCAGGTGGCCTGTGGTTACAAACTTGTTGGGTATTTTGCCGTGGCTGAATTGCCTATGATTTGGGTTTTCACTTAGAATATCATATGAAAATCACCTGAACCTATCTAGCTACCTAGCTATCTTTAGAGACATCTCATTCTGTCGCCAAAGCTGGAGGGCAGTGATGCAATCATAGCTCGCTGAAGCCTTGAACTACTGGGCTCAAGCGATTCTCCTGCCTCAGTCTTCCAAGTAGCTAGGACTACAGGCACATGCCACCATACCCAGATAATTTTTCAAATTTTGTAGAAATGGGGTCTTGCTATGTTGCCCAGGCTGGTCTCAAATTCCTGGCCTCAAGTGAGCCTCCGGCCTCAGCCTCCTAAAGAGCTGAGATTACAAGTGTGAGCCACCATGCCCGACTACTGCATGCCCATCATGTGCAGAATAACGCTGTGATTCTTTCCTTCAAGGCATCTACTGAATGTTAATGTGCACATTTGAAAGCAATCTGTGGTAGGCTGTACGCTATTTCCTCACAATTTTCCCTTCTCTCTCACCCCTGCCATGCTTCACTTTCACCAGAATAGACATCCCTGCTCTGATGTTGGACTTGGCCATCTGGCCGTTTTTGGACAATGGAAAGGGGTGGCTGGGCCAGTTCCAAGCCAGAGCCATGGGAGGATGCCCTGTTGCCAATGATCCTACCCCACACCGACCCCTACTATGAGAACTCACCTCGTTTAAGGGCTGCTTCCTCAGCCCGAGTTTCAAGACAAGACCCGCCCAGAGAAGCCCTGAACCAACAGCTGGAGCCGGCAATGAGTGCAGCCTTGGCCAGCTGAGTTGTCACTGACCCACAGGCCCAACCGTGAGCAATCAATGCTTGTTGTTTTCAGCCAATGAGACATTGGGTTGTATGTTACATACCATTATTTGACAGAAACCTGGGTGTTTAACTCAAGGCCTGCTTTGGTGATTTCCTCTTTCAGCTGACTGCCAGACCACTCATGAAGCATTCTATCATACACTGTTTGCAATTATAAGTTATCATCTTATGCATCATGTCTTTCCAACAGGACTGGGAACCCCAGAACCCAGGAAGTGTGTCCTCTGCTTGTTTGCATCTCCTACTCTTCCCACCTTATTACCTCTAATATATGGTAATTTAAAAGTTTTCATTAGTAACTCATAATATTTCTTCAATGTTCTGTAATGATTATTCACTAGCCACTGCAGCATATTACATTATAATCAAACACAAATGGAGTTGGAAGATGTCCTTTATAACTACTAACGTTTGGGCCGGGTGCAGTGGTTCACACCTGTAATCCCAGCACTTTGGGAGGTTGAGGCGGGTGGATCATGAGATCGAGACCATCCTGGCCAACATGGTGAAACCCCGTCTCTACTAAACATACAAAAACTAGCTGCGCGTGGTGGCATGTGCCTATAGTCCCAACTACTCGGGAGGCTGAGGCAGGAGTATTGCTTGAACTCGGAAGGTGGAGGTTGCAGTGAGCCGAGATCGTGCCACTGCACTCCAGCCCAGCTGCAGGTGAGACTACATCTCAAAAACAAAACAAAACAACACCAACAAAAAAAAAACAAAAATAACTACTAACATTTATTGTTGACATACTAGAAACTGTTCTAAGCACTTCACCTTAACCCACTTAGTCCTTTCAGCAGCCAAATGAGGGAGAGACTGTGAGTTCCCAAGTTCACACCATGAGCCAGTGGTGCAGCCAAGATGAGAATTCAGGTCATCTGGCCCCAGATCACATGATCCTAGCTAAATGAGAGGACAGTGAATCCTGCTGGTATCCTCTCCCCAGTCACGCTGGTTACTCAGCCTAGCCAGCTTCTTAGCTGGGGAGCTGCCAGTGTCATATGCAGCCCACTCTGTTGTTGGACACAACAGTTGTAAGAAAGAACTTCTCAATGGGGCAAAATCCGGTGCTTCTACTCCTTTGAGCCAATGCAGAGTACATCTTCCTCAAGCAGCCCATCAAATGACCGCAGGCTCTGAGGACACCCCTGACAAAGCCTCCAAGCCAGAAGAGGTAACCAGCCCTTTCCTGTGGTGGCCCTTTCATGCCACATCCTCTCATCCCTGATCTTCACAACACACAGCCTTGCCTGGGCTGTTTACAAAAGTGCTTTAAAATGAGGAAAGCTTCAACAAAAATGCAGGCACCGTGATTATTGATAGAACGGACACTCGACAAATGCTAGTTGAACTGAATTAGTCACAGCCACTGAGAAATGGTTGAGATATCTAAAAACATTGTTTCTTGAAATCTTTATTTCTTTATTGAATTTCAGGGAAGGAAAGCACCAGACACATCGTCCTGAGATCTGTTGATTCTGGAGTGTGCGACAGAAGCTTTTGACAAAGAGGTGAAAGCAGTTAGTTAAAACCTGGCCCAACAAGTGGAAGAACAAGTGATACACTCTAGGAACGGTCACCACAAGGGATGACCTACATGAGGAACCTCCCTGGAGAGAACCCAGAAGAGGCTCTCACCAGAACACCAGGAGAGCCACAGTTCAGAGGGCAACCGCTTCAGACACATGCCCTCGCTATAAGTAGGCCTCGGTCTACATCTCAGTGGCTGATGGTGATATCAAGTTCATGCTCAGTTTTTACAGGCTAACAAAAATATATATAAAAGCTCTCCTCAAATAAATGCATATTGTACTCTAAATACACAAAGATCATTTCATTTTTATTTTAAGCTTTTATTTTAGGTTCAAGGGTACACATGCACATTTGTTATATAGGTAAACTTGTGCCATGGGGGTTTGTTGTAGAGATTTTGTCACCTTGGTACTAACTAAGCCTACTACCCAACAGTTATTTTTTCTGCTCCTCTCCCTCCTCCCAGCCTCCACCCCTCAGGTAGACCTCAGTGTCTGCTGTTCCCCTCTATACGTCTATGTGTTCTCATCATTTAGCTCCCACTCATAAGTGAGCATATGCGGTATCCGGTTTTCTGTTCCTGCATTAGTTTGCTAAGGATAATGGCCTCCAGCTCCAAAGATCATTTTCATGATTTTTCTCCTGTCTCTAGGGAAATCCAAGTGTTATTGTTTGAAATATTTCCTCCTTACAAAGAAGTAGTGCATGTGGCTCGGTGGTCAGACACGCTCTTCGGAGCCAGACCACCAAGGACACTAATTCTGGATCTTCCCCCATGAGGTAAGGTCCTGGGCAAGTTAGGAAAGTGCTCTCGGTCTCAAGACTCCTCATGACTAAAAAGGAGATGACAACACCACCTATACTGTAGGACTCTCTCAATGACTCAATGAAGTAAAGCAATTAACATGATACCCATCCATGGATACAGCTATCACGATAGCCAATGCTTCTAGATTAGATCAATAGATGAGGAGGGTGGACCCTTGTAGTCAAGGTACTTTTTACTACTAAGCAAGCAAAGGTTGATAATGTCATATAGCTTGTTTTCATATTATGCATATGGAACTAGCACAGAGCTTTCCCTCTCCACACTATGAACAGACTCATGGGCCTCAGTGCTCTCAGGGCCTCAGCTTTTATTTAGAAAGCTAAGTTGTCTGCTGGCAAACTTTCAAGCTCCATTTCTTCATGCTTGATAGGCCACAAACCAGCTCCCTGAGCTGGAGAGAAGCTGCAATTAATAAGCAAGTCGAGGCACTCTCTTTCCTAAACATGCCATGCTCATGTCTTACTGGAAAGAGAAGTGACCCTTCAGGAAAAATACGACTTAGTGATTGAGTGTCTCCACTTGATGGACACAATAGGGTTGAAGAAAATGTAAAACTCAATGAGCGTTAATGCTTCAGAACCGGGTAAGTGGGTTGGTTTGTTTCCATTTTCTGCCCCCTGTGGCAGTCTTTTTTCCTTATACCCTCCTTGGCCTTGCTTTTTCCTTTCAATATTTTTTGAGTGTCTACCACCTGCCTAAGTATGGAAGTTTCAAAGGTGAAAGGGTCCCAGAGGCTTTGCCTTCAGAAAAGTCACACTGCAGTGAGGAAAACAGACACTTTCAGAGAAAAATCACAAAACCAGAGAGAAGCGCAGCACTAAAGACAGACAGACAACGTGGGACTCTACTCTCTGGATATGAGAAGTTTACAGTGTAGGAAACATGAGAGCAAAGCTCGGTTTTCCAGGAAAGGCATTCTTTCCATCTTTATTGGATTTGAGTTTTAAAACTATATACTGGATTTCTCTCCTGACTTAATTTTTCCTAAAGTAAAACAAACATAATGCAAGCGAGTCTTCATGGGCTGCTTGAGACTCATACAGTACAAATAAAATTGTATTTTATAGTAAAACAAAGGCAGATGTTTGGGAAGACTGTCTACCTCAATTGTTAATAAAAGAAACTTATGTTATCCATCATGTTTTGTGTGATTTGCTTGTTTCTTCCAAGCATTAAGGGAGGGGCAATTTGAGTGAGGTGAGAAGTTTGGTGAGCTAGATTTTAAGTGGCCCCCAACCCAGGGAAACATATACCATGTGCTCCAGGCTTGCGTGGATGAGAACAGACAGGTGTGTCCACACCTCAGGTGCATCCTACTCAGCTTCTCCAGCACTTGGGAGCACCCCCAGTTTGGTGCAGTGAAAAGGATGTCTGGCTTTGGTTTCAGAACACTCTCACCTCAAATTCCAGCTCTGGCATTTGCAATCTCTATTACTACTGGCAAACTCTAACCTTTCAATTCCTCATCTGCCAAATGGACATGGTGAGGCCATGCTATAATGCAGGTGCGATGGCTAAGTAAGGTGACCCGGCCGCCATTCTCAAGGGAGAACATGCCGTGAGCCAAGCTTCTAGAGCTCAGGAATGTGTATGCCTCCCCCCATTTCAGGTCTGTGAGATGCACAGGTACCTCTTTTTCCCCATCCTATCTATAAGAAAACTCAATCTTTTTTTTGAGACAGGATCTCACTCTGTCACCCAGGCTGGAGTGCAGTGGCACAATCACAGCTCACTGTAGCCTTGAACTCTCGGGCTTAAGCAATCCTCTCACCTCAGCTTCCTGAGTAGCTATAACTACATGCAGGCACCACCATACCCAGCTAATTTTTGTATTTTTTGTAGAGACAGGGTTTTGCATGTTGTCCAGGCCAGTCTCGAACTCCTGGGCTCAAGTGATCCACCCGCCTTGGCCTCCCAAAGTACTGGGATTACAGGCATGAACTACCATGCGTGGCAGAAAACTAAATCTTGACAAGATTAGACAAGTCACCTAAGATCAAATAGATAGTGATAGCGGAACTGAGACTCAATCCCCAGGCTCGGCTGACTTCAAAGACAGAGAGTAGAAGAACTCAACAATATCTCTGGAATTTGCAGTTGATACCATTAAAAGCAAGCCTGAACACAGAATGTGATGGCTAATTTTGTGGGTCAACCTGGCTAGGCTACACTGCCCAACTGTTTGGTCAAGCACTAGTTTAGATATTGCTGTGAAGGTATTTCTTAGATGTGATTAACATTTACAAAATACTATTGCCAGGAGCAGTGACTCACTCCTGTAATCCCAGCTACTGAGGAGAAAGAGGTGGGAGGATCACTCGAGCTCAGGAGGTCAAGGCAGCAGTGAGCTGTGATCAGGCCACTGAACTCCAGCCTGGGTGACAGAGCAAGACCCTCTTAAAAACAAACAAACAAAAATACCATAAATGTACTTAAAGTCAACTTTGAGAAAAGCAGATGACCCTTCATAATGTGAGTGGGCTTCATTTAATCAATTGAAGATTTTAAGAGTAAAGACTGAGGTTTTCAGGGCAAGAAAGAGTTCTTCCTCAAAATTACAACCTAGAAATCATGCCTGAGTGGATAGCCTGCCTGTAACCCCGCAGATTTCAGGTTCAAGATTGCAATGTCAGCTCTTTTCGGAGCTTCCAGCCTGCTGAACTGCCCTATGGATTTCAGACTTGCAGCCCCCCGTGATCACATGAGCCAATTCTTTAAAATAAATATCCCTCTCCCCTTCTCTCTGTCCCTGTCTCTCTGTCTCTCTCTCTCTCTCTCTCATAGAGAGATACATTGATAGTATTGGTTCTGTTTCTCTGGAAGGCGTAGACTGAAAATACAATGTGCCGAGTATGAATCTGAAACAGCTAAGATGGCCTAACTGGAACACCTTCTAGTTGTAATGAGGTGGCGCTGGAACTTCACTAAGAGATCAAGAACAGATATACACCCAAATTTGAGATTTGCATTCATGGTCATGACATCTGAAGCCAAGGGGAGAAGGAAAACCCTAAAGAAGACAGTTCAGGGACGGGCATGAGATGTATGAGGCAGGTCTTTGGTAGCCCTTTATTTTGGGTGTGGGAGAAGAGAACAGAGACAGGGCAGCTGTGCAGAGGAATCAGTAACAATGGATACTGTGTGAGGGAGGAGGATGCAGAAGCAGACTGAAATTGAGTAGGCCTGGGGCTTGGAGAGGCTGGTCAGATGACTGGGGCTTGGCTTGGAGATCAGAGACAGCGTGAAGAAAGCACACGTAGAAGGGGCAGCAACACCAGTGCAGGTGTGAGTGAGGAGAGAATGGAGAGCTGTTTTATCTTAATGCTTTAATATACCGTCAGTCCTTCAACATCCTGGGAGACAGAGGCACCAACCCCACAACACAATTGAATATCCACGTATAACTTTCGATTCCAAAAATGTAATTACTCGTAGCCTACTGTTGAACAGAAGCCTTACTAGTAACAAACAGTGGATGGAGACACATTTTCCATGTTTTATGTATTATATGTTGTATTCTTACAATACAGTAAGATAGAGCAAAGAAAACGTAAAGAAAATCATGAGGGAGAGAAAATATATTTTCTATTCATTGAGTGGAAATCGATCATCCTAAAGATCTTCATCCTTGTGATCTCTGTGTTGAGTGGGCTGACAGGGAGGAGGAGGAGGGGCTGGCCTTGCTCTCTCAGGGGTGGCAGAGGTAGATGAAAATACGTGTGTAAGTGACCCACGAAGTTTAAACCCACATTGCTCAAGGGTCATTTGTACTATTAAAAGACTTACAGTAACATGAAATGCAATTCCTTTATCACAAGCTGGTTACCAAAGCTGAGTTTCACTTTTTTGTAACAAAATTACTAGGACACAAACCTCTGCCAGCTCCTACCAGGACCCCTGGCTGCTTCCGAGCTCCCCAACATGACACCTGCCTTGGGCTCCTCTGCCACGTCCTGGCCTCCCTGGCTTCTCTGCCTCTGCCTACTGATTTTTTTTAAATAATCAGGAGGGCTTTCTGCTTAGCTCTTGACTGACCTCCACAAAGCAAGAACCAGGGTGACTCCCCAAGTATCATCATGCCTTGAACAAGAGCAAGCTAATTTGAGAATTTGTTTTTAAACATCTAAGGCCTGCGGTTTTTTTTTTTCTTTCCCCAAGGGTTAATCCCCTTACATCCAATTCCAAATTGTGAGTAACTGTGCTCATTCTTTTTCTTAACCATACTGTTAGTATTTATTCTCCCTTAAAAATGCAAATACCTGTTTTTTCTCCTTTTTACTGATGTCCCCTCATTTATTCTAAATCACCCCACACACTTATCTCCCTATCAAGCTTCCCAGAATCAGGATCTCTCATCTATGTCATGTAAACCTCTAACTTCAGCCCATCTTCCTCCACTCATTGGTCCCCATTGGTTCCTGAATAAAGTTTACATTCACCTGCCTGGTATTCCAGAGCTCCATGATCTCACCTTATTCTACATATTCTAGTCTTCCACTGGAGTCCTACTAGTCTGTGTCCTCCCTCCAAAGTCTCTATTGCAGCCACTTCACTCAAGCTCCTGCTTTAATGGAATGATCATTCTTGATCTTCACTGATTCCTCCAATAATCAGTCATTCAATAAGTCAGTCTAGTACTTGAAGTTAAGCTGATTATATATATATATATATGTATATATATATATGACACACACGCCTATTTAGAAACACACCAGATAACTGACTCTCTTCTTTCCCCTTGCTCCAGTAATGCTGTCATTTCTTTTTCTGTTTCCTTCTCCTCCCTTATCTGTACAATGTAGCATGATATCCTCCAAAGTGTCTCAAGAGAATCTTGATGCTTTATCATACTGTCCACACCAAAGGTCACATGGCCATTGTAATGTCAAGGATTTGGTAAGAAAGCAGAGCTTCAGGATAGAGTCAGTCAGGAGAGTCAGTGAGATAAGACAAGAAGTCACTCCACAAGCACCCACCATCCCCGTCCCGTCCTCAAAAAAAAAAAAAAAAGAAAGAAAAAGAAAAAACATTCACAGTAGTTTTTGGTACTTTCATAAGTGTTGAAGCAAAGAACATGGTATTAGATTACATGGGTAGAAAAAGCCTGTTTCCTAGAACCCGTATTATCTCTACAGTGAGCAAACTCATTCTGAGCAATGAATGGGTTTTGATCACATCTGAAAAATAGGATTTAAAACCAGAAAATATTGAATGATATAAAATCAAATTCAGAAATATCTGTATGCATTATATTCTTACAGCCAAGGCATGTTTTCTTAAGAATCACCAAACATGGAAATATACATGTTTCAAATCAACACAATATTACACAAAAGTTCCATTTGGCCATTATACTCCTTAAGTTCTTCATTGGGTCTCTGAAAAATTCCAACTACAAAGCAACACCAGCCAGTCATGAGCAAAGGACTTTCAGAGACTGTTAGTTGTTTTCCATAACAGAAAGGCATTTCTATGAAATATTCAAGATCTCACAAGGACAATCCAGTTCATTAGCATTAATACAAAAATTGAAAGGATAAAGATTAATATGGTCCCCACCAAATGATGGCACAAAAATCAGAAAGCACTTTACACTAAAATAGTAAGCAAAGCCTTTCCATAGCTTGTAACATGGATAGCTAACCTAAAATGTCTTCCTTATAAAACACCCAGAAATGCTAGATAAAATCAACATTCTTTTAAAATACATAGTGAGATCACAAAACATGATAAATGTTTAGGCAACAAAAATAATAAGTAGACACTAGAAACAGACACGTGAGCTGATGGACACAGCAGCAGATATGGTTGGGCTATCATTCTTGGTAATAAAGGAGGTTGGGGCTGAAGATTTAATGCCCACATGGGTACAGAAGAGTTCTTGAACCTAAGGGAGGCAAGGTATTGAAACTGAAAATGCTTCATAAAGGAGAATTCTCAGGGAGGGAACAAAAAGACAGACTAGAAAAATGCATGCATGATCAGAAGAAGAAAATAAGAACGCGCATCTCCTGGTACAGGAAAAAAAAATGTGTCCTTTGAGAATTTGTATGATGGGCTCACACTTCATTTGACTTTGCGGTTGGAATTTGTAACAGTTGCATAGTAAGAAATTCCAGACCAAGAAATTAACATAAATTGTGATTCAGTGATATTCTTGAATGATTTGGCAGAAGCAAATGGAAAAAAAAAATCTTTCAGAAGGCATCCAGGCACATTCCCTCTGTACATAAGTTCGAAATCAGAAATAGCAAAGGTGTATAAAAATAATTTGCTGTAATCAGCAGACATCTAAGAATGTGATTAGACTCCCAAAACTTCAGATAACAGAAGATTCAGATAGAGGCTGGAAGAAGAGTATATTTTTAAATATTAAAGAAAGAATTTAAACACAAAGATTAAAATACAATAAAATAAATCTCAGGTTTGAAAATTAATCAAAAGTAACTTCTAAAAATTAAATATATAATCATTAAAATTAAAAATTCAAAGAAAGTCTGATACAGTAGATTAGACACAGTAGAAATGACTTAGTTAACTGAAAAAATAGATTAAATGACATTCCAAAACACATATTGGAAAAGTAAATATAGAAAAATGAGAAATTTCCATTTTTGATAGGATCGCCCACTGAACATAAAGAAAAATGTTACATAAAATAATTTTAAAGTATATAACGTTTAATTAATGTGGAGATGAAAAAATGTAAGCCTGCTTAAGAAAGCCCAAAAAATTTGAAGCAATAGAAGAGATACAGAGAAGTATGAGTCCTGGCGGCTGAATTAAACTTAATGCAACTACAAAACACAATTTCATCGTGGGTTTAGAGGCCAGAAGAAAAATTATAAGGGCACAACAGAGGTGGAATCTAATCAAAGACCACCTATATAAAAACAGAACTCTAAACAGTTAAATTCCCAGATTATAAATCAACCATAAACGTTGCACACACCCCCAGCAACCCCCTTAATACTAAAAAAAACTGCAGCAAAATGGCACCGAATGGAGAGAAAAAAAGTATTTCTCCTGACAATTTGTAATCACAAGCTAAGTATAATGCAAGTTTGTTGCCCTAACTGCATGAGTTAAAAGAGCTCAAATTTAAAAATGTAGATGGTAATTCTAGGTCAGTAGTGTCCACAAACCTAGCAAAAGTAAATGCTAATTTCCTTTGGAGAAATATACAGTCATCCCAGTTTCAAATAATTTCCAGTTAAATTTCAAGTAATATGAACTCACAGTGAAACATCACAAAATACTTAAGAAAAACAAGGGAAGTATGAGCAAGTGCCAACAGAAATAACAGATAGCAGAATCAGATCCACAGTGGCTTTAATCATTAGAATTACCACACACAAACAAATATAAAATAGTCATATTTAAGATTCTCAATAAAATAAGAAATGGAAAAGTGAGCAAAAAGCAAAAAATTTTTATTAGACAAAATGAACTTGTGGAAATAATCTAATTAAAATTAGAAACTCAATAAATGGATTTAATAGAGGCTTTGATTCCACTGAAGACAAAATTAGTGAACTAGAAAATAGAGATGAAGAAAATTTCTAGAAGAGAGCACAGTATTTCATTTTTTTATTTTATGATGTTTTGACATCTTAGAGTGGGAGCCTGCCAGCTTGGGAGAGACTGCAGCTTCCAGGGCTAATTACTAGAGGTAATAAACAAGTCACCTGTGAACATATCTTTTATCTACAAACCAACCAATCCCAACTTCATATCCCCAACTTTCTCCTTTAACTCTCACAATCCAAGCCAATATTTTCCCTGCCCCAAATCAACCTGGCCAATGACCAATTACAGACAGCCGCTATGCCCTAAATCCTGCCAGAATTACTCACACTAGCCAGGTTTACTCTGCCCTGCCTTGACTTTCCCACAGAAACTCCAAAAAGGCTATAGCCTGTGCTTCTCTTTCACTCCTACCCTGCTTCCTGACCAGCTCTGGTGCTGTCTCACGTGTTTCTGCATGGCAAGCAATGCCTCTCACTTCTAGGAAACTGAGTAATATAAACTTTTCTTCCCAGTGGCACTGACTGACTGCTCCATGTCCTCACTCTATCACCTCTACACATTAAAATCCTGTGGGTACATTTTAACATAAGTACAGATACCAAAAGATAAATATGGTAAAAAGAGTTTAAGACACATGAAAGACGGTATGAGAGGTTCCAATATCTATCTACTTGGAATTCATAAGGCGAAAATAAGGGAAAGCAAATATGAAAAAACAATAGCTGAGAATTTTCCAACCACAACAATTAAAGGATCCTAATTCTTATGATCAAGGAGCCCAAGAATCCTAGAAAATAAATGGCTAAACACATAGAAAAACCACCAAATATCAATGATTAAATGAACATTTCTAAAAGCAGGCAGAAAGAAAAATCATTTACAATAGAACCCTATCTTGACTTTTCAGCAGTAACTATAGAGTGAAGAAGAAAAAGGGGTGTGAATCGTATTGTCAAAGTGAAACAGGAAAAGTTACCTTACCTTGTCCTCGTCCCATGGCGTGCAATGGGGGTGTGACTTGCTTCTTCAGTGCCCCGCTGCTCAAACCTCTAGAAGAACGTACAGACGGGCAGGCTGCGGAGCTCCGACGCCCCCTGCAGTGTGGGTGAATCTTATCCACGTGGGCTTGGAGAATGAGCGCAAGGTTTTGAGTGCAAATAGCTCGCAGCCGATAAAGGCGCCAGAAGAGAGACGGCTTTCCGCGGAAGTCTGGCCGCTTGGCGGCCCAGGAGCTCCTCCAACTGCCCCAGCCAAACTCCTCCGCGTTGCTCTGGGGTCTGCCAGAGCTCAGCTGACATTCCGACATGCCTATCGTCTAACTGGCGTTCCTCTGAAGGTCAGGCCACTTGTGCGTTCCTTCGAGGATACGCTCCTCTCCACATCCAGCCACTTGCATCTGTGCCTAGCTAGCGTCTTGGGCTTTTATAGGCACATGATGTGGGTGTGGCAAGCCAGGGTGGTCTTGGGAAATGCAGGAAATGCCTGTCCTCACCTAGGTCCGTGGGGGTGGAGCCCTAGCTGGGGACCATGCCCTACTCTACCCAGCACTTCCCTTCCCTCCTCCCATATCATTTAAAGGGACCAGGCTCTTTCCCTAACAGCACTTCCTTTACATATCAAAAATGCTCAAAGATTTGTCGGCCAGACACAGTGGCTAACGCCTGTAATCCTAGCACTTTGGGAGGCCGAGGTGGGTGGATGACCTGAGGTCAGGAGTTTGACACCAGCCTGGCCAATATGGCAAAACTCCGTCTCTAGTAAAAATACAAAAATCAGCCAGGCATGGTGGCGGGCGCCTGTAATCCCAGCTACTTGGGAGGCTGAAGCAGGAGAATTGCTTGAACCTGGGGGGCAGAGGTTGCAGCGAGCAGGAGAGGTTGCAGTGAGCTGAGATCGCACCACTCACTCCGGCCTGGGCATAAGAGCGAAACTCCATCTCTGAAAAAAAAAAAAAGAATATGATTATCAACTTAGAATTGCATACTCAGTAAAAATATCTTTTAAGAATGGGGCAAAGTATTTTCAGAAAAACAAAATCTGAGAGTTTGCTATCAATGGGGGTACTCACTGAAGGAAATTTTAAGGGCAGAATAAAAGTAATCCCAGATGGAAAAAAAAAAGTGTTGAGCAAAGAAAGTGGTAAGTAAAGCTTTAAAGCTTTGTGCTTTAAAAAAAAATTCTTTTTCTTTCTTTCTCCTTTCTTTTCTTCTTTCCTTCCTTTCTTCCCTTCTTCCTTCCTTTCTTTCCTTTGGCCTTTCTTAGCCTCAAAGCATATAATCTCAGAGGGTGTTTGAGGTTATTTTCTATGATTCTTTTACTATTCATGAGGAGGACAAAACTATTGAATAACATTAACTTTTTAAGATATTATGCAATCCAAATTGAAGATATCGTTTCTTGTTGAGTAAAGGGAGAAATGAAATGGAACAAAATGCTCTATCCATCCAAAGAAGACAACGATAAAAGGAAAATTAAGTGCAAAAGACAAGACTAAGAAAAAACATAAGATGGTAATTTAAACCCCAACATATCAGTAGTTACAAAATATAAATAGAAAAATTACTCAGTTAAAAGATAAAGATGGCCGGGCGCGGTGGCTCACGCCTATAATCCCAGCACTTTGGGAGCCTGAGGCGTGTGGATCATGATCTCAGGGGTTCGAGACCAGCCTAACCATCATGGTGAAACCCAGTCTCTGCTAAAAATACAAAAATTAGCTGGGCGTAGTGGCAGGTGCCTGTAATCCCAGCTACTCAGGAGGCTGAGGCAGGAGAATTGTTTGAACCTGGGAGGCAGGGGTTGCAGTGAGCCGAGATCCCACCACTGCACTCCAGCCTGGGCGACAGAGCGAGACTCCATCTCAAAAAAAAAAAAAGATAAAGATTATCAGATGGGTTTGTTTTCAAACTTCAGCTCTATCAGACTTTAAGGTGAAAGCATTACTAGAGATAAAGAGTCACATACAATGAAAACTAAGTCATCAGAAATATATAATAGCATCAACCTTGCATGAATCTTTTAACATCAAAATATACTAAGCATAAAATTAACAAATATAAAAAGAATAAAACAAATCTACCATCATATACAGAAATTTTAACACATTTCTCCCAAGAAAGTAATAGATCCAGCAATCAAAAAACAAAAACAAAACCACCAGTAAGTGTATATAGACTTGGGCATCACAATTAACAAGCATGATCCAACAAGAAGATAACACATTCTCCTCTCAGGCACTCATGGGTTCTTTCCAATTCTGACCACACACTGGGCCAAAAAGCAAATCTCAATAACTTTCAGAGGGTTGGTATTATCCAGACCATCTTCTCTGACCACAGTGAAATTAGGGTAAAAATCAATAACAGAAAAGATAACTAGGTATAGTGCATTTGTTTGGAAATTAAGAAACGTGCCTTAAAATAATTTATGTCAAAATAATTCATGGCTAAATTCAGTTATTCCAGGAGGCAAATGTTGTTTTTAACATCAGAAAATCAATTCGGACAATTTACCAATTATTAACAGATTAAAGAAATTTCATAGAATCAATTGATAGATTTTTTAAATAGCACTTGATAAAACACAACATCTTTATACACAATTTTTAAAGCCACACAGCAAACTAGAAGTAGAAAGCATACATTGACAAAGTCTACATGCTTTTTATAAACCTACAGAATACATCATAGATAATGGAGAAACATTGCACATGTACCATTTAAAATGAGGGACAAGGCAGAAAAATTGGTAATTGCTACTTCTATTGTACTGGATTTCCCAGTCAGTGGAAAAAGAAAAAGAAACAAAAAGTAAGAGGATTGGAGACAAAAAAACAACACAAATTTATCTATGAAATGATTACCATTTAGAAAATACACCAGAAAAAGTACAGTTAAATAATTAACATTATGGGTAACAGTTAATGCCAAGCATTAAAAGCAAGCCATAAAATACCTAGAGTATGATTCCATCTACAAGACATTCTAAACCTTGAAAAACTAAGCAATACTCTGTTTAGGGTTACAAACATTTGTGGCAATACTAAAAAGAAAAGTATGAGGTGCTTTCCACACGTTGCAGGGCAGCAGTTACCTGGCGGAGGGGGCAAGATGGAGACAGGCTCAGGAGGCCTTGCAAGGACACTGCTGGTGCCTGGGTATGCATTGCATCTATTCTTGATATCTTACTATGTTTATCTTTTTGCATCTGTCAATATTTAATAAGAACGACCTGAAAGAGACACAGGGTTGGTTGGAAGCATGAAGTCTAATGTTTGCTTATAAGACTTCCCAAAGTAGAGATCAGAACAAGACTGGCAAAATTCAAAGAGAATTAAGTGTTTCCAGAATTGAAGAAAATCATAAATCCTCGGTTTGAGGAATCAAGGAAGATCCAAAGTAGGATAAATAAAGGCACCCCTAGAGCTGTCATAATGCACATATAGGGCATCAAAGACAATGATCTTAAAAGTAATAAAAGAGAAAGCAGACTATTCACAAATAAATACAAGCATGCTGACAGCCAACCTTAAAACAGAAGAAGGAAAAGACAGAAAAAGTGTCTTTGACATCTCGGAAAAGTAACTAAAACCTAGAATTCTATACCCAGTTAAGCAAGTATTCAAGAATAAAGGCTAAATGAGACAGTCTTTGACAAAAACCAAAACCAGTTCACTAGCTGACCTCCACAGAAAGACCTACTTGAGAAGGTATTTATGACAAAGGTGAAACCAGAAGGATGCACCAATTTTTTTTTTTTTTTTTTGAGATGGAATCTCACTCTGTTGCCCAGGCTGGAGTACAATGTCGTGATCTCAGCTCACTGCAACCTCCACCCCCCGGGTTCAAGCAATTCTCCTGCCTCAGCCTCCTAAGTAGCTGGGATTGCAGGTGTGCGCCACCACCCCCAGCTAATTTTTTTTTTTTGTATCTTTAGTAGAGATGGGGTTTCACCATGTTGGCCAGGCTGTTCTCAAACTCCTGGCCCTGTGATCCACCCGCCTCAGCCTCCCAAAGTGCTGGTGTTACAGGCGTGAGCCACCACGCCCAGCCAGGAAGCACTAATATTTAAGAAGAATTAGTGAGAAAAAAGTTGTCAAACTTGTGATTAACTCTAGTTTATCAACATTTGGTATAGAGTCAAACAAATCAAGTAGAGAATTAAAATATTGGGGGAAAATGATACGAAAGCCAGAAATGGTTCATAAGAGTTAATGTGTTGTACCATCCTTCATTATTTAGTAAGATAACAAAGCAATTGACTAAGCTTAAACTTTATTATTTCAAGGGCACTTCTTAAATTTATAAAGTTTAACTACTAGAAGAATAGAATATAGTGTTTATATAATCTCCAAACCAATAGAAAGAAGGCAGAGGTGATGATAAAAATGACAGAAGCAGAAAAAAAAAAGGATGGGGAAACAGAAAAAGCAGGCTAAATAGAAAGTGCAATATAAGATGGCAGAGATGAAACCAAATACAGGAGGCATTTAATAAATACAAATGGACTTGCCACTCAAAAGACAAACATTATCAGATTTGATTTTTTTAAAAACAACACTTTTGCAATAAGTAACAGAATTGAAGATGCATATACTCTTTTGACCGAGTAATTGCACTTATACATGTGTGCATGGGGCATGTACAAGAATCTTAATTGCCACATTGTAAGCACAGACGTAGTGGAGACCATCTAAATGCTGATCACCAGAAGCCTGATTAATACATGCTGGGTTTGTTCACACAATGGAGTGCCATTCTGCAATTAAAACAAATGACCTAGCTAGAGCAACATCTATCAACATGGACTAATTTCAAAAAATATCACATCAGTTGGGAAAATCAAGTTGCAGAAGTATACAGAATAACACATCATTTACAAAAAGATAAAACAATACTAGGTATCGTTTAAAAACACAGGGACAAGAAGCCTAAAAACCCACTTGAAAATACTAAGAACAAGTTCAGATGGTTATTTCTTTGGGAGGGTGAGGAGGAGACACGGGATTAGGGAAGAATACACAGGGCCTTCAACTATATAAGATTTTCTGTTACTGAAATGGCAGGAATTATAAAATATAAGAAAAAGTATATAGGAAAAACAGCAAAACACTTCAGACTAATTTTTAGTTATTTTTTCAATAACAAAGAATATTCAGACTAAACAGTTTGTTGGAAGATGCCTTGTGTTTATTAATACTGAAGTGTTATATTATTTATCTGTACTTTTCTGCATGGTTAAAATTTTTTATACTGGAAAAAAGTAACCAACTAAATAATATCAGAAGAATGTAAATTTACAAAAAAAGGTTTAGTGTGATTACTAAGTTCAGAGAAAGGGAAAAAAATGTATTGAGTACATAGTAAGTGTCATGAATTTGCAAAATACCATAATACAGTGGGTACACCCAGCGTTGCTCTTGCCCTCGGGGCCTAAAGTAGTGGGAAAAACATAATTTAATGTGATAGATGCAGTAAAAGAGGTAAGCACAGGGCACTACAAAAGAAAACAAATATCTAATATAGTGGGTATTTAATAAATAATTGATGAATCACTGAAAAATACTGGGAATACTGGGTGGGAAGGAAGCTGGTAGAAGTCAAATACAAACTGAAGCTTACACGTTCCAGACACTGAAGAACTAGAAAAATCCTCCACCAATGCTGGGAAATCCGAGTAAAGAAGACTAGTGGATCCTGATCATTTTCTGATGTGGAAATAAAGCAGGCAGGTGGAGTGGCTTGTGGATGCGAGAAAGGAAGAGTGCAAAATCATCAAGAGTAAAGACCTTATATTGTGGCCCATCAACTGAGACCTAAATAGTAAATGAATCAAAGAAAATGCATTGCTTCAGAAAAGTAGGACAGAGAAAAGACACAGTGCTACTCATAAATTATGCAATAGTTCTCCTCAAGTACAGGTTTAGCATTTTAGCTCATCAAAAATGATCACATTCAATCATATTTCTGCCAAGTGACCAGCCAAGTGTCTGGTCCTATTTGGCCAGGTGGCAGGGACCCACTGCTACATTTCTGATTTCCTCCCACTCATAGGGCCCACCAGTCCCAGCACAAGGATCCTAAAGCCTGGAATTAATGGCTTGTTGGCAGTGATACACACCAAGTACATGAGGGCTCAGACCTAGAGTCTGTCAACAACACATCTAAGGCATTCATTTATGTCACTTAAAAATCCAACAATAATCTACATTTTAAATGTATATATAATTAGAAAATCAGTTTAGCAATTGGATGACTACTAATTACATCACTACTATGAATTTTTAAATGCTAATTTTAAAAAACAGCCATTTTACTCTAGTATGCACCTCTGCTTTTACTTAAGGTCTTCCAAGTATCCGGGAGATGCACAATGGCCCATCAGTTGGCTCCAGTTGTCACCCCTGGCACATTCACTCACCTGTATCCCACTCCCCACTGTGATTGACACCTCAGCAGAGGTGCATACTAGAGTCAAGATGTCCGTTCACCCCAAAATGACACACAAAATCAAGTCATCACAGACAGGACCCTAGCAGGATCTTGGAAGCACAAAAATCCAAGATGAGCCAAAACTATTGTGAAGAAGAACGAAGAGGAATTATGCATATACATACATCACACATATATATGGATTTTGTATATATGGAAAGAGTGGTAGTGATCTAAAAATAGACACATTCAACAATGAGCAAGCTAGAGAGTCAAGAAACAACCCACATCTATATAGGAATTTGATTTTCGGTGTCAGTGAAATTCAGTGGATAAAGGAGAATCTGTTCAACAAATGATGCAAACTCAAAAGCTTGTTTCCAAAATATAAGGAAAAGAATTTTTAACTTGATAAAACAAAGACAATTCAGTTTTCAGAATGAGCAGAGATCCTACCACATGCTCACAAAAGAAGACATACACAGTGAGCAATAAGCTTATCAAAAACTTTCCAACTTCATTAATCATCAGGGATATGTAAACTAAATCATGAGATACTGCAACACATCCACTAGAATGGCCAAACTTTAAAAAACACTAATTCCAAGCATTGGTGAGGATATGAACCAAATGGAAATACCATACCTTGCTGGTGGGAAGGTAAGTGTTATAGCAACTTCGGAAAATAGTTTTCCAATCTCTTAAAGTGAAATAATTCTACTCCTGAGTATTTTCTCCAAAAAAGTACAACATTTTCCTATACAAAGACTTGTGCATAAATGTTCCTAACAGCTTTATTCACATTAGCCCCAAAAAGGAAACAATCCATAAGTCCAAAACAGGTGAATGGACCAACTCTAGCGTAACCACACGATGGACTGCTTGGCGGCATCAAGAAATGAACTTCTGATGCACACCGCGAGATGGATGAGCCCCAGAAACAGAGTGCCGAGCAAAATAAGCCAGAAACAAAGGAGTAGGCACGATGCAATTCCACTTACATGGAATTCTTTAACTGTCAAAGCGGATCTGCCGTCACAGAAAGCAGGATAGTCACTTTCCAGAAGCAGGGGCAACGGGGTGGGAGGGACATGAAGGCAAAGGGGCACAAGAAAAATGAAGGAAAAGCTCCGAATCTTGATCATGATGATGGTTACGTGGGTGTACACACATGTCAAAACTCATCTAATTGTACAATAAAGTGGGTACATTGTGGTGTATGTAAATTGTAGAGCTGATGTTTAAGTGTCAACCATGGCAGGTGCCATGAAATAAAGGTTGTGTTGAGCTCTTGGGTTTATGGGAACTGCTACAGCAGCTGTAGAAAAGGAAGGCAGGAAGTGAGTATTTGAGGTATAAAATAAAGAAATTCAACATATATTAGAAGAAAGAGGAGGAAGAAAAAGAGAAGAAGGATGAGTATAAAGAGAGAAAGGAGGAAGGGAAGAAAAGATGCAAGGCTTTTTGACAACGGGGAGAGTATTCCTGAATATTCACAATGCTCTCTCTACCGGAAGGCCCTGAATTCTGAACCCCTGGATTTTCTGCTTCCAGGGAATAGCTGACGAGCTGCATAGACTCGTCTAGCATCTATTTCCATAGCTGATACCACCAGGAAGTATTTCCAAACTTGACATTCCCGACCAATGCTAGATCACCCCACACCAACGCCAAGTTCACTTGCTAGATGAAACTGAGATTATGTGGCATTTTTCTTGGCATTGAGACTGGTTATTCCAAACATACTCTTAGCCTCACAACTGAGCCAAGCTATTAATACACGTCCTCAACCATTATTTGAATCAGAGAACTACATCCACTTTCATAACTGACTACCATATTCATTTTAAGAAAAAGGAGATGCTCTTGCATTTGAATGCTACAGCCAAACACTTCAGACATCTTTCCTCATACCACAAATTGTAAATAGCCGTGAACTAGAAATATACACCATAAAGTGGTAAAATAACAATTGAAAATAAAAAATCAGGACTAGAGAATTCAATTAGAATAGAGTGACAATACCAGGTGGAACAGTAAACTGCTTATATGCAGACCGTAATCTCCTATACTGATGGTGACTTGGTCTGTGAGCAAATGTAGAGAACATAATTGTGAAAGAATTTTTCAATAGAGCAAAACTGAATCAGTATCTCAAAAAGAACAAAGCAGTTCCCAGCATTTACTTTAAAGTAAATGGGCCTTCTCATAGAAGATACTGAGAAATAGTAAACCATGCCTTAAATAGAGTTGCAACCCCAAATGCCATGGGCTTTGCAAAGCTGTTTCTTAAACTATTGTTTATTTACAAGTCACACACATGATACCAAAGCCCAATTTAATGAATTTCACTGTGAGAAGGGCAAGGCACTGTTGTCCAATAAAAAGTCCCTGAAAGTCACTGCAATAAGCTCATATTTACCTTATCCTTTGTCAATTGTTTAGTAAAGAATTGTTTTCATATGCCATTGTGATAGCAAAAGCAACTCATTCTCTACGTTTCTTCCACATATTGTTTCCTTTGAGTCTCCCTTAAGGTAGCCCCTCATTCCTGCATGAACAGCCATCCCAGAATACAGTCAAAAATGCACACAGACTGAGCTGGTAGCAAAGATAAATCTCAAACCAGATGCAAGAATTTTATGCACGTTTCACTAGATTTTACAATAGGCCATGGTGCTACGAGTCAGTATTTCCACTGGAAATAATGGCTTTCATCCAGGGCTCTGTGTGATGTTTTTCCCAGTAGTTACTAAGAACCAGCTATGTCTCTTTTCCAAGAATCTTTTTCTTCTACAAGAAGAAAGAAAATGTTAGATACGTAGGAATTGGCCAGGCTCAATCCTCGAGGTAGCTCTAATTGTGCCCTTTATTAACAGTTCCTCACACCTGCTGCAGCAAGCTAGCCTGTGGGAATCCAAATCCCACCAATCAGCTGAATGCACCTGTGTTGTCTTATTCTTTTGAAACTTGTGACAAGCTGGACTCATTGGCAACATTTATTTAATTATAGCCTGATAGTTCTAGAATAAACAAACACAAAATTAAACTGTCTAGAGGTGCTGTTACTGCAGTGCAAATCTACAAATTCATTCCTCTAGCAAAAATGTATTTAGGACTTTGTATATTCAGGCCTCATGTTAGAGGATTGTATATTAGACACAAACTCAATAAGATCTGGTCCCTATCCTGAAGTTTCTTACAGAGTGTACAGATGATGAGACACATGGTTCCAATGAGAGGTATCGGATCCTTAGCCATCATCTTCTTGGATCTTGGTATAGTCTTATTGGTGGAATGGAAGCCAAGTCAGTTTTCATCCTCTTCAGTAGCAGATGTCAGGGACAGCATAGTCTACTTTCTCTGGAGCATCGTTTTATAAACTTC
This sequence comes from Symphalangus syndactylus, assembly GCF_028878055.3. NCBI lineage: Eukaryota > Metazoa > Chordata > Mammalia > Primates > Hylobatidae > Symphalangus > Symphalangus syndactylus. The sequence continues at coordinate 71,881,741 of NC_072437.2, forward strand.
AGTCCTTTAAGTGTGTCACAATTTTGGCAAACCCATATGCCATGTATCGTGTACTATTACTTAACAATTTATTCTAAATTGACGAAATTTTGGTTTAAATTAATATTTCAAAAGGAAACTTTCTATCATTACAAAAAATAGAAAACAGAACCTCCTGCCATAAATGGAGCCTCATTATAAAAATAAATGTAATGGAAGCCAAAAAATACTTTATTTAAAAATTAAAATTTAAAAGTGACTACACATAGTAATAAATCTGGTCATTTTATAAGAATACATAGCATAAAATAAGTTGCTCAGTGTGAACGATAAAATCGTTTATAATCAGCAAGCTCGTTTCTTTTTCCCAATTGCCACTAGTACTCACATTATTCACCTTGGTAAACTTTTAAATGTCTTTTTAACTTCTGATTTATAGTGGGTTCAAAAGAAGAAAAAGATGTTAGAGCCCCAGAAGTTACTGACCAGCACAGCCTCTAGACCTCCCAGGCCTGAAAAGAGAAAACTCAGATCCCAGCTGGCTGCTGAGGAGCCCACAGGGAAGTTAATATCCGGGGCAGGGAGAGATTAGAAGGGAGTTGTGGGGGAAAGAGCAGAAACTGGGAGGAAGGAGCTCAGACCTGAAACTCCCGAATGTTTACCAGGAATGGCTTGAAAGACTCTGTGATTATCAAGTTCCCAGTGACCAGCCAGGCTGTGACACTGTGGCTGATATTGAAATTATAGCCCTACAGGTCTTTTAGCAGCTCTCCTAGACAGCAACCTCCTGGCATCCTGACTCCAAATTGTCCCGACTGCACCGTGCTCAAATCACTCACCTGCCCAAGATCTTTCATATGCTCCCCAGGGCTCACAAACTCCAGGACAAACAGCCCAGCTCACAAGTGCAGCCCTGCGGATTCCCCAACATGTTTTGGTCTTAGAAGGAGCCATGGATTCCCAGGGTCTCAAGAACCATTCCCTCCTTCCTCATGGCACTTGACTTTTTATCCGAGACCCACACAGTGGGCCATATTTCCATCCCAGCCCTGGCAAGGAGCATCTCCCTCTCCCTTCTCTACTTGTTCCAGTAGAGCCAATTCTTTAAAACCAGGTCCCGTCTTGTCTCTTCCATGTGTCTTTCTCTAAGCGTTTCAGCCGCAATGCCTGCTCTCTCCCCTGAAACACTAAATAGCTGTTTTGATTGGTACCACTCGTGGGGTACACAGCATAACTGCTTGGTCTGGCTGCCCTTCTCAGTATCAATGGCCTGTCTTTCCAATGAGGTTGTAAGGAAATCAAGGACAGGGAGCCTGCTGTAGACATCTTTGCATCCTATGCACCGACCTACACCTAGCAGGAATTGACTTAATGACTGCATGTGACTGCAGCCACGGGGTATCAAGCAGACTCCAGTTTTCAGTGTGACCTCCCCTACCTGCTCAGACACCAGCTGGCCTGCAGCAACACAGACCTGCAGGGGAGCCCCTGTGGATGTGAGTTGTCAGAAGGGGCTGGGAAGCAGACTTCCCTGGCTGGTTCTGATGGAAAAGCTGAGCACATCTTGCGTGGCAGAATCAAAGGAGAAATTTTCAAATTATCTTAGGAAGGTGAACTACTCAGGTACACAGATCTCAAAAGGTCTGCCAAAAAGTTCCTTAAACCAAAAATATCAAATTGTGAGCTACTCCAGTGCCAAGTTCTTGTTTCTTCTGTGGGTTCTTTTCAGAGACACAAGAACCTATGCCATTTTTACAGCAGACAGCCACAGTCCCCTGACCGATGACAGCTATCCTGTGACCACAGTTGCCCACATGTGCCCTGCTGGGGATGAACGGAGGAAAGTCCAGTGCAGCAAGGGTTTAATAAACTCACCTGAGATAGGTTGGCAACTTACACAGCTAAAACCCATCTTAAGAAGTCATTTAATCATGCCCTGGCACAAAACAGAGAAGCTGCTATAATATTTGGTCAGACCAACTCTGAATAAGCTGCCAAAAAGAAAATCAAATGGCTCTGGAGATTGACATATTCTTTAATTTAAAACTTTCCCTGTTTCAAAATCACTATAAAATCAAGTGGCTTTCGTCATTCTGAAAATGCCACCGCTTCCTTGGCCTATTGTAGTTGGCTTTCCATTACACCATAAACCTACGTCTAGATTTTCTTCTCTTCTTTTTAGCTCCTTTGCCACACGGTCCAAAGTACATTGGTCTCCTTGCCTCCTCTGTTCCTTGCAGAACATCTGACTCACTTGCCCTTTCATCTGACCAATCTGCTCCCATACCCAAGCTTTGGCTTCAGCCTGATCCAAACCTCCAAGTACCACCCGCTTCCCTCACAGTGTTCCCTCCTCACATCGACAGGACTCCTCTGAAGCCCGTTCCTCCGAGGAAACCCACCTGGATGGAGAACTCAGATGGTTCCCCCTGGAAAACAGATATATCAGGATTCTCTTTAGTATTGAACATCCTTTCTCAGCTGCAGCACAGGAGTCTTAGGGGCTCCCGCACCACACCCTCCCTCCTGCAAAGCAATGGTCCTGGGGTCCCAGAGCCTGTCTGCTCACATTTCTCCCAAGCGTTCAAAACGAGAACTAATTAACATGGAAGAAAGTCGGAACAGAATTCTCTTCTAGCTAGGACTTCTTATCACTCCTTTCCAGATCTGCTGAAGTTTTCTTGACTCCCAAAGACTTTCGTTCCAACTCTTTTTGTGGCTGTTAAACTGATAGGAATAAGGCTGAGATAGAAAACAGGCTGAGGGACGAGGAAAGACGGAATGGGGAGAGGGGACTTAAGTGCTTGGCAAACACAAAGAGGCCACCAGCCCCACTCAGGGTTCACGGTCATTGCTCCACCCGGGACTGGTCTGCCATCACTTAAGAGGTGACTAATAAGGATTTGGGGGCAACAGAGCTGCCACCTTTTCTTTAATCACCCTCAAACATCCTAAACAACATAACTACATAAGATGTTTCACCAATTAAGATCAGCAATTATGCGTGCAGTGAGAGATTCTAGGGCAATCACCCTAATGTGAAAGGTGGCTGCCTCACAGCTGAGGAGGAAAGCTCTCTCCCAGTTTTGGACTGGGAATAAAAACTCTCTTGGCATCTAATTGGAACAGCAGAGCAATCAAGGTGGGCAACACATAGTTCCCCAGGTGGGATGCAGGCAGGCACACCTTCCTACTCAGGAGGGAAGTGGCTCCCTCATTTTGGAAACAATGTCTTCTTGGTAAGCTCGAACCAAGGAGGTTAATGAAATTAATCAGAAAATATAAACTTTATATTAAAGGCTACTTACTCTGACTTCCCCTTTTTTTTTTTCCTAAGAACTCATCATTCTCTAACTTTAGTTATGTGCTTTCCCCATGTTCAGAGGAGTAATATTGTTTTTCTTCTGGAAACCAAGTGAAGGTGTGGAATAAATGCCCTGTGTAGAGGAAATCCATACGGCATAGTGACTTTGGCACAGAACCGGAAATTCTCTGCGGCTTGATCCCCTGGGCCCTCTGTGCCTATAAAATAACAGTTAAATTTTCATCCTCTTCTGTTAAATTCTCACATTAGGTCACAATCACTATTTCTAAAGACTCTCAGCGGCCTCTCACGGTGACCCTGACACGCCAGTCTTCACATAACCCAACCCACACGGTGACCAATAAAATAAAAAAATGCCAGTCATCTGATGTCAATAGTAAGGAATTCCCAGAGTGATGCAACTGGGAACCATGGAGACCATGTCATCTCAATCTACACCATTCCCAGCAAAAGGGAAATTTCATCTCCTCAGAGAAAAAGTGAGGGGTCAGAAGAATTTTAGGAGTCCCTCCTTAAAATAGTGCTCCTGAAACGGAGGAGCCACCTCAGGATTTTCGTCACGTTAGTGTCAACCACATCATTCCCCGTCTTGATTGACTTTCTTATTTGGAGCACCTTGGGCAAGCCATGAGTATGAATCTGGAGAGACAATATGGGCTTTACATGGAGGTTAATAATGTACACTTTTGGAGTTTTTTGTTTGTTTGGGAGTTTTTTTTGTTTGTTTGTTTTCAAATGGAGTCTCACTCTGTCACCCAAGCGGGAGTGCAGTGGCGCAATCCCAGCTCACTGAAACCTCCACCTCCTGGGTTCAAGCAATTCTCCTGTCTCAGCCTCCCGAGTAGCTAGGATTACAGGCGCCAACAATCTCTTGAAGGAAACATTAGCTCTTGTAGAACTTGTGGTTTCATAGTATAAATGTAGGAGGTATCAAAAATTACCTGAATCTTTCCCTCTCCTGCAACTTATATTAAAAGATATTCTTGATATGCATTTGTCTATTTCTCACTAAAAAAAAATTAGAGTATGACTAAGGAAATAATGTAATATTAAATAACATATTATAAAAATACAAATTCTTAGAGAAGACAATTGCCTCTCTTAACTAAGCAGGGCCTTTGTGCCCATACATGTGATGAGTTATAGTTAAAGAGGGACCAGAACTTAGAATCTTAGGCAGCTGAGACAACATTAGACAACCCCAGACTGCCATCAGTGGCTCAGCTAATCCCAGGAAGCATGTGTAAGAGTTCTTCATTCAATGCAATTTCACAAATGTGTATTGTGTTTCCACAAAAATGAGCAGGGCACTGGTGCAGCGAGATGTCACAATATCTGAAATGCAGACGTGCACAGCTAATGGAAAAACACAGCTGAAACAGATATCATGGACAACGTGATCCAGGTTCTTTAAAAAATTGCAAAATCTGGCCGGGCGCGGTGGCTCACGCCTGTAATCCCAGCACTTTGGGAGGCCGAGCTGGGCGGATCACGAGGTCAGGAGATCAAGACAATCCTGGCTAACACGGTGAAACCCCGTCTCTACTAAAAATACAAAAAAAAATTAGCTGGGCTTGGTGGCAGGTGCCTGTAGTCCCAGCTACTCAGAAGGGTGAGGCAGGAGAATGGCGTGAACGCGGGAGGCGGAGCTTGCAGTGAGCTGAGATCGCGCCACTGGACTCCATCCTGGGTGACAGAGCGAGACTCCATCTCAAAAAAAAAAACTGCAAAATCTGAGAATGCAGGTGAACCCAGGCTAGCCTTTAGCTGGGAATAAGAAGAAGGCAGAGTAGAGAAAAGAATATTTGAGTTACAACTCAATCAGTACAAATTCATCAGGAAATTAAGAAGGGTTGAGGATAGGGATATTTCAGGCAGAGGAAATACCTGTGCAGGGGCAACTCCTAAAACCCCACTGTCAGCACCACTTCTACCGCAACCATATTGGTTGAACATCTGCTATGTGCCTCTCACTGTTCTAACATGCATTTTCTTGCTTTCTCCTCATAGCAACTCTGAAAAGTAGAAACGAATACTCCCATTTACAGGTGAGAAAGCTGTATTGAAAGGGTGCATGTAATCTTCAGAAGGAAACAGCTAACACGGATTTAGAGTGAAATTTATGCTGAAGTCTGCTTCCTGCCAAAATGCTTACCACTGTTCACCAAGTGGTACCACGGAGAACAAACCAGCAGTACTCAAACATCTCTCAAAATACACTGGGTGGCATTTACTCCTTTTTTTTAAAATCAGAACTGGTTTACATAATACAACATATAGATGAATGGGTTACATAATGATAGATGGAAAAAGAGATATTTATCATGGGCACAGTGAGGTATAGTTTACATTAAATAAAATGCACATATCCTTAATGTCCACTTCAATGAACCTTCAGAGTTGCCTACACCCATGTAACTACAAGCCAAACCAAGACATGGAATGCTTCCATCACCCCAGGAAGGCCCCTTGTGCCCCTTCTATTAGCCCCTCTGCACCCAGGAACAATTTTCTGCTGTTTGTCGCCACAGCTACTTTGCCTGTTCTTGCATGACATATAAATGGAATCACACAGTATGTTCTTTTTTGTTTCCAACACCTTTTACTTAATGTAACATTTTTGAAACTCATTCGCTTTGTTGAACATTATCAGTAGCCTTCTATTTTCTCACAGAGTCTCATCTCTTGGTGTGGGTACACCACAATTTGATTACCCATTCCTATTGGGATGGACATTTGTGCTGTGTCCAGTTTGAGGGCATTATGAATACGGCTTTGGTAAACATTTTCATAAGGAATTTTTATGGACATATTTCTATTTTTCTTGGGTAAGTATCCAAGAATGGGACTGCTGGGTCATGGGATGGATGTTTAGCTTGGTAAGAATGTATTCGTTTTCTAGTATGTTTGTACCGTTTCACAATCCCTCAAGCAATGTCTGACAGTCCTGGCTGACCCATATTTTTGTCAACTTTGGTGTTAACAGTCTCTTGATTTTAGTCCGTCCAGTTGTGTGTGAAGTGGTATCTCACTGCAATTTAATTTACATTTTCTTGATGACTGTGATTATTGAGCACCTTTTCATGTACCTGATGATTATTCAGACATCCTTTTATATATACTGTCTTCAAATTTCTTGCTTCTTTTTATTGGCTTTTCTTTTTTATCATTGGTTTGTAAGAATTCATTACATCTTCTGGATACAGGCCCTTTTAGACGTATGTATTGCAAACATTTTCTCCTAGCCTGTGACTCTTAACAGGGCCTTTATGAGCAAACATGTATAATTTTGATGAAGCCCAGTGGGTTTACTTTTCTACTCGGTGCTTTCTGTGCCCTATATAAGACATTTTTGTCTACCACAAAGTCATGAAGATATTCTCCTATGTTTCCATTTAGTTTTGTTTTGTTTTATTTTGTTTGTTTGTTTGTTTGTTTTTGAGACACGTTTTCGCTCTGTACCCCGGGCTGGAGTGCAGCGGCATGATCTCAGCTCACTGAAACCTCCGGCTCCTGGGCTCAAACAACCTTACCACCTCAGCCTCACTACCGGGTGGCACTACAGCTACACACCACCACGCACGCCACCATGCTCAGCTAATTTTTGTATTTGTAGTAGAGATGGGGTTTCACCATGCCACCAGGCTGGTCTCAAAATCCTGGGCTCAAGCACTGCCCACCTTGGTGTCCCAACTATGTTTTCATTTAGAAGATTGATGATTCTAGCTTTTATGATTAATTCTGTGATCCATTTTGACTTAAGTTTTGTGTATGAAGTAGAAGTTAATGTTTTTGCCATACAACTATTCACTTCTTTCAGCACCATTTGCTGAAGACTTTCCTTTCTGCATTAAAATGCTTTGAAATTTTTGTCAAAAATTAATTTACCATATCTATTTGATTCTAATTCTGGTCTTTCGATTCTGTTTCATACATGTATTTATCTATTTATACAGTAATGCAATATTAATTGTCTAATTATGGCTTTATAGTACGTCTTCAAACTAGGAAGTATAATTCTTCCAACTTGGCTCCTCTTTTTCAAGAGGGTTCTGGTTAATCTAAATCCTTTGTATTGTCATTTAAATTTTAGAATCCCACTTATCAATTTTTACCAAAAAATTGAAAGCCTGTAGGAATTTTAATAGAATTATAGGAATTTTATAAAACATTTACTAGAAATATTTATAGAAAAAAATTAAAATTTTCTATAGCATAGAATTTTTTTATTTTGTGGAAATTTTTAATAGAATTATGGGAATTTTATAAATATTGCATTGAATCTACAAATAATTTGAAGGATTTGTACATCTTAATGATATTAAGTCTTCCAATTCATAAATATAGCATATGTTTTCATTTACTTCTGTCTTTCTGAACTTCTCTGAGCAATACAGATTGAGTATCCCTTATCCAAAATGCTTGGGACCAGAAGTGTTTTGGATTTCAGATTCTTTTGGATTTTGGAACATATACATATATATATTCTACATATATAATATATATTATATATTCTACATATATAATATATATTATATATTCTACATATATAATATATATTATATATTCTACATATATAATATATATTATATATTCTACATATATAATATATATTATATATTCTACATATATAATATATTATATATTCTACATATATAATATATTATATATTCTACATATATAATATATTATATATTCTACATATATTATATATTATATATTCTACATATATAATACATATGATATACATTATATATTATACATATATAATTATAATGTATTATATAATGTATCATATATTATATATGTATTATATGTATAATATATAATCTATATAATACATAGATTATATAGAATCTGTATAATCTATGTATTATATAGATTATATATTATACATATAATACATAATATATATTACACATAATATATAATATATATTACACGTAATAGATAATACATATTACACATAGTACATAATATATTATATATAACACATAATATATAATATATATTACACATATATAAAATATATAATACATATTACATATAATATATAATAATTATAATAATATAATAATAATATGCACATATTACATATAATACATAATAATTATAATAATAATATACACATATTTAGATTCAGGTTCCATGCCAAATATATTTATATATCATATATTTATATAAATATATTACGTATAATTTTTATATATTTATATATAATTATAAATATATAACTTTTATATTTATATATAATTATAAACATATAATTTTTGTATATTTATATATAATTATAAATATATAATTTTTATATATTTATATATAATTATAAATATATAATTTTTATATATTTATATATAATTATAAATATATAATTTTTATATATTTATATATAATTATAAATATATAATTTTTATATATTTATATATAATTATAAATATATAATTATTTATATATAAATAATTGTAAATATATAATTATTTATATATAAATAATTGTAAATATATAATTATTTATATATAAATAATTATATATATATAATTATTTATATATAAATAATTATAAATATATAATTATTTATATATATAAATAATTATAAATATATAATTATTTATATGTATAAATTAATATAAATTAATATAAATAAATATAAATATAAATTAATATAAATATAATATATTTATATTATTGTTATATTTATTATATATATTATATAATTATATAATATATATTATATATAATATATATTATATTATGTAATATATATAATATATATTATATAATTATATATATAATATAATTATATATTATATATAAATATATATAATTATATATTTATATTTATATATATATTTATATTATATATATTTATATTATTATTATATTTATTATATATATTTATATTTATATATAATTTATATATAATTATTTATATATAATTTATATATAATTATTTATATATAAATATACATAATATTTTATATATACCATATACTATATATACCACATACTATATATAAAATATATAATGATATATTATATATTATATGATATATTATATGATATATTTAAATTGTATATAATATTATATATAATATTTATATTATATATTATATATTATTTATTATATATTATATTTATATTATATATAACATATAACATTTATATTTTATATTATATATTATTATAATTATATATATTATATATTATAGATATAGATTACATATAGATGTATATAATATATAGATTTATTAGATATAATAATTATAATTATTATATATTATATATTAGATTATTATATCTAATATATTATATATTAGATATAATATATAATTATTATTATTATATTAATAACAATTATAATATATAATAATATATTATAATATATTATAAATAATAATATATAATTATATTATATATATTTATGTATGTATAAATACCTTTGGTGTGGGACCCGAATCTAAACACAAAATTTATGTATATATACCTTATACACATAGCCTGAAGATAATTTTATATAATATTTTTAATAATATTGTGCATGAAACAAAGTTTGCGCACATTCAACCATCAGAAAGCAAAGATGCCACCCCCTCCACCACCTATGTGAATGATTGGTGGTTGTTTGACATCACCATCACTCCTGACTCTGAATTTAGATGCTACCAATAAGCCATCAGTTTCTTACACTTCTTCACTCATTAGTACTTAACAGTAAAATATATGACAAATCATTAATACACTGGAAAAATAATACATTCAGGGCAATGAAGTAGCACAGTAGCATCATCAGAATGCCTGTATCAGCTGTTAGACAACAGCAACCACAAATAACGGCAGGCCCCATGTGTCCACCTACAGTGCTGTGTTTTGATTAAGCAATTATTATGCACTGTGTTTTATTTTTATAGTTGAGAAGAAACATGAGAAGCAGTTGAGGGACCAAGAAGGGGGTCCTCTAGGGATGAGTAGGCGCTCTGCTGGGTGCCTTTTTAAAAATGTTTTCTCCAGAGTCATCTGCCTCATTAACAACATTTTTTGTCTTAGAAATGTCTCTTTGATTTTATAAACTGACTGGAATTTTTTTCTGCTATGGACACACACTGCTCTAGGCCTTCAATGAGCTCATCACACATTTTCACCATGTCATCTGTAAGCACGTTTTCTGCATTTTCAACAACATCATCTTCATCGTCACTGTTATTACGATCACCTTGATTCAGAATCATGTCAGCTATTTTGCCATGGGTCAATGAGTGAACAACTGGAGCCTGTTATCAATGTTCTTTGACATCAGCTTCTTCCAGTTTGCTGACGGACTTGGAGGGCATATTTTTTTGCATATATGATAAGGTCAGACATCATTTTTTCTCACTTGATATACGGAATCCAAAGCCACTGTTTTGTTACTCATCAACACTGAGCCTAGTCACAGGCTGGGGGGTGTGCTAGGCATGCATGGCTGTGTCTTTAGTCACTGTGTTCCAAGCACTGGCAATGGCATATACAGAATCCTCATGCTGAACTCCTTTCACACTCACACTCTTCACTGCTGCTAGGATGCTGTTCCAGAAATTGTGTTTATATTTACTCTTCATTGATCTAAGCATATCCTGGTCATATGGTTGAATTAATTAAGTCACATTTGGGGAAAGGCACATGCTATAAAAATTTTTTGATGACAGTTTCAGCTGGAGGATCAACAGATCAGCTGTCAAGGAATAACAAAGCTTGCAGTGATCATCGAGCCCAGTTTTCTTGCAGTAAGCAGGAGCCATGGAATAGAAAGTGTTTGTGAAACCAATCAGAAAAGATGTCCCTCATGATCCATGCCTTTTTATAGCATAATAAGAGATTGGTTAGAAAGTCACTCCTTGAACATAGAGAGAACACAAGCTTTTGTCTATCTTAATGAGTTTACAGTTATGTATGCTTGCTGCATTAGCACTTCTCAGCACAGTTATTCTGTCCTTGGGATCCTTAATTTCTTTAGATTCTATCTCATCTGTTGTAGTCAGTGTCTTCCTGAGGCAATAACACCAAAGCAGGGATTTTTCATCAGCATCATAGACTTGTTCAGGGGTCAGATTTTCATCAGCAACTACTTTGGCAAACTCACCAGTGAATTTCTCTACTACTTTATGATCAGCAGATGTTTTACCACCAAAAACCTTTAAATATTTAATGCTGTGTTTTTTCTCAAATTTCTGCCATCGGCCTATTGAATAGTCTCCATTCTCTTCAATTTCCAGTTCATTGCAATAGATTTTTGCTTGTTTCATGATCAGCATACCATTAAGCAGCATGTGTTCACTGCAAATACTGACAAATCCACTCTTCTAATACATAATCAAGTTCTTCTATTTTTGTTTTATGTAGTGTTTTTCAATTTTTCATTAACTTCTGTTCATCCTTTTCAACATAGAACTTCAACGATTCAGGTCCTGTGTGCTGGTCATTCCAACACCTCACTCTTCTGTAAGATGTTTCACAATGACACTGCCATCCAGTTTCTCTGACAGCTTGACTTCTTGCACTACAGAGAAATAAAAATGCTTCCTCTTTTTCTTACCACGGTTACCAGCAGGGGTATCTGCAGTCCTTTTTGACATTTTCAACAATACCTTTACACCACAGAGCAGAGAATAAGCAAAACAAACAAACAAACAAACCAAAAAAAAACCGTGAGTGATGCACAAATATCTTGGGCCCATATAGGACCTTGTGAGGAACCTGCTGTTGGCACATCCAGCCCTCACACGTGCAGTCTTGTCACCCTTTGTGGGCATGCTCATCTGGGGGAATATGAGCTTGTGCAGAAGAGATACCTTGTAGCTAAACAGGCCTGGGGGTGTCTTTGTTTCCCTTGGAGATGCTGAATGAACTGCATCTGCTTTTCGATTGTGACCCATCACATAAGGTCAGATGTGGAATTTTCCACTTGTCACGCCAGCATTCAAAACGTCTTGGATTTTGGAGCATTTGGGGTTTTAAATTTTCAGATTAGGGATCCTCAGCCTGTATTTTATAGTTTTTATTGTAGAGGTCTTAACTTTTTATTACTTTGATTCCAAATAATTTAATTATTTTGATGCGATCATAAAAGGCATATTTAAATTTCATTATCTAATTGTTCATTGCTGGTATATATAAATATAACTGATTTTTGTATGTTGACCTTGTATAATGCAACAATTTAAAATTTATTAAATTCAGTTGATTTGTTTTTGGTAAATTCCTGAGAGTTTTCTAAACCATAATCATGTCATCTGCAAATAACAAACTTTATACTTTTTATGTGCTTTTATCACTTTTTTGTGCTGGCTAGAACTTCTAGTACGATGTTAAGCAGGGGTGATAAAATCAATCATCCTTGTCTTGTTCCAAATCCTAGGGAGAAAGCACTCCACATTTCACCATCAAGTACATGTTTGCTGTGGGATTTTTGTAGATACTCTGTAAAATTAAGAAAGTTGTCTTTTCCCTGGTTTGCTAAAAAGTGTGTTTTCTACTCACAAAAAATCTTGTCATGTACTTTATCTATTGAGCTGATCATATTTTTCTGTGGCAAATTATATTGATTAATTTTCAGAAGTTACACCAACCTTACAGTGCTGAGATAAATGCTACTTGTTCATTATGTATCATTCTCTTGTTAAAATATTACTATCTTCAGTTTGGCAATACATAATGAAGGATCTACCTACATTCATGACAAATATTGATCTACAGTTTCTTTATCTTGCAGTATCTATCAGGGTTTGATATTAGGGTTTCCCTAACCTTGCTAAATAACCTGGGTGGTGCTCCCTAATAATTTGCTTTCTGAAGTTGTGTAAGACAGGCATTATTTCATATTTTATAAGTTCTAAAATGTACATTTTAACATCTCTGCAATTAGAATGATTCTTATGACCATAGAGTGTCATAAAGGGTTTTTCTTAATCATACCCCAAATGCTGTTATGCCATAAAAACTGATGGCATCTTAATGGCAGGAAAATATAGTATTAAGTTAGGACATCTATCCACTGAAGTAAAACTTCTCCTCTTAGCAGACATTTTTATCCTTCAAGTTTTGCAGTAGATGGCCAAAAAATTAGATTGACACAAATACCTGGGGGGATGTGTGGGCACACATACAGCTCTTGTTTAGTAATTTATAAATTTGAACCTCCTCAGAAACATTTTAATAGTATCTTTCTGATAATAAATTGGTTTATGTTTATTATAGAATTTTTAAAATGAGAAAACATAAAAAATGAAAATTACCGGCTGGGCGCGGTGGCTCACACCTGTAATCCCAGCACTTTGGGAGGCCGAGGCGGGCAGATCACGAGGTCAGGAGATCGAGACCATTCTGGCTAATACAATGAAACCCCGTCTCTACTAAAAAATACAAAAAGTTAGCCAGGTGTGGTGGCGGGCACCTGTAGTCCCAGCTACTCAGGAGGCTGAGGCAGGAGAATGGCATGAACCCAGGAAGCGCAGCTTGCAGTGAGCCGAGATGGCGCCACTGCACTCCAGCCTGGGTGACAGAGCAAGACTATGTCTCAAAAAAAAAAAAAAAAGAAAGAAAAAAGAAAGAAAGAAAATTACCATATCCTTATCACACAATATGCTATTCTTAACATTTTGATCAATTTCCCTTCAATCTTTTTGACATGTAAGATTTGTGTGTATATGTTTGTGTGTGTGTGAGAGAGAGAGGTATTCATCTATGTGTGCATAGTAATTGGAATTACAGATCCATGCCCAAAGTTAGGGCAATGGACTAAGAAGAAAGATACCTGGGAAACTGTAGCATGCTCGTAAGAGTTATTCTGGAGATCTGGGCATCAACTTGAAAGAGTGAAGATGAAATGGGACATAGATACGTAACAGTCCCTGAAATAAAAGCAAATGAAATTACTCCACATGCCTCCATAAAGTGTGTAGTAATGAAGGGTGGCTAGCAATTCTAGTCATTTTTTTTAATTTAGTCAGCCTTTGAAGTAGATGAACAGTACCACCTTGCCAAGGAACAAACAAGGTCTCTGGATTATATAGGACTCATAAACATTAAATACACCTCCAGCATTAAAGCACTCTGTAGGCCTGCTGGTACTAAATTTTTCCCGTCACAAGTCTGAGTCTAAGTTATGGGGAATTGGAATTGAACAGGGCGTTCCAGAATCTAGGTTTGCCAGATCTGATTCTTAGTCTACGAAGTTCTTGCCTCTGGCTAAGTGGTGGCTGTTCTGACATCCTTTCCAGTGACTCATCCATCACGTACCCCGGGCACCAAGGAGGAGCATGGTTTGTGTGCTGACCGCCTAAACTATAATGATAAATGGGCAGCATTTGCTTTGATGTTCCACTGTTGTGCATTTGTGAGGTTATTCAACACTGCAAGCCATGGACTTAAAAGTAGACCTTTTGAAATAGTTTTAAAACATTCCACAATTTTTGACATCTTAAGAGAATGTCAGTGCAGATATCTGGCTGGTATGAAAGTATTTGGTTTGAATCCTAAGGGAAATTCTTTTTACTTACTTTTCAGTTCTCAGATTAGCAAATAATCATCTCGTAAGAGTGGCCACGGGAACTTGTAACAGTGTGAATTTCGGTAGGATTCTGCAGGCTGAAGATACATACGTTAGTCAACTGCAGTGCAAATGGATGGGATATAAAACATCCAATCGACATGACCTACCTGAAGTGAGGGAAGACTTGAAGGGGATCCTGTCTTACCTGACACATCAGTAATAGTCCACAACATCAAAACCACAGACATTATAAAAATTGCACACAGCAAGAGAGGTCTAGGTGAACAGCCGCCCAACTGCATAGCAGCAATAGCGAGGAAATGGCAGAAGGTTCTGAGGATTAGAACAGTGAGTGCTAGAGTAATGTCATCTATTTCTGGACCCAACTTTGATTTCTAATTTACTTTGGGAATCGTTTACAGAGATGGGCAATGCACTGTATTATGTGCAATTGGTCTCAGGGGAAAATCAGTTAGTAAATGCAAATAATGTTTTTGAAATTATTTGTCTGATTCAAGAAAACCAGAGTTACTGAAACCTCTCAGTTGTAAAGCCAACCCAGATTTAAAGATAGAAAGTCCAAATGCGAAAGGAGACATATTTGACGGGTGGCCCCAGGAGCCCTTTCTCCATCATCCTCAGTATAACATGCATCAGAGGTGAGAGAAACTGCCCTGGGAAGCCCCACAGGAGAAATGGGTTTGCAAGGGGAAATGATACTGGGTGACAATACTCGAGCATCCTTTTGACCCTTAGAGGACTTTTCCTATGTAGCAGAAAATGACTGGAACAAGAAAACCCATTGAATTCCAATGCATCCATTCGAAGAACACTTACTGTCTCTCCCATGGCCCTGACAGTCTGGAAGGAGATGGGGAGATGGAAATAAAGAAGAAAAATCCTCCAGCCTTGAACAGTTTCTCAGTCTCCAGCAACAGTCAACACAGTGGCCAAAAGCCCTATTTATTTCCATTTCTTTTTTTCATTTCTAATAAATGCACGAATTTATGATTGACATTAAACATTAATGAGGTAACTTTAGCTGCAGATAATTAGATCTTTCCACTATATTAACTTGACTATTTTGCAGATATGTCTCTGCAATTCTGTTTGATTGAATGTAGAACTTTTACAAATTAATGATATCTTTTCATTTCCTTTTAGTCACTTTAGTGTTCATTGCATAGTATCACAGGTCTTTATCTTATTTAATACGCTTTTGTGAGAGAATAAAACTATAAGATGAAGAGAGAGAAAAAGTCTCATCAATGCTTCCCCCTCACACACACAAAAACTACAAAGCACCACTAATTTGTGTACATTTGTGGCTCCTTGAAGTGCTCGAATCATTACTTCCAAATGAAAGAGAAAAAGCTCTTGACTGTTTCAAAGGTAGAAATTTTTTTTCTTTCCAGTAATTCTGTCTGTTTACATTGTCAACAGCTGAAAACCTTTTATGGGGTCATTGCTCCTGTTAGCAGCAGCCTGAAATTACCAACAGCAAAGGCCATTTCTCTTCCATGTCACCAAGAAGTGGGACACAGTGGAGCATTCTCACCATTTGGCACAGGAAGAGGGGATTTAGTCACTCAGGCTCTTTTCAGCACCTCTGGAGCATGCTCTGGGTGCCTCTGGCTCAACCAGGGATAAAGATGCATAATTATCCCTGGGTGCTATAACGGAGAATGGCAAGTTATGTTCCAAATAGCTAAAAACAAAAATAAAACGTGCAATAGAATGTGGCATCATTCAGAGTTTAAAGCTTTTTACAAATTTAAATATCATGAGCAAACAAATTTTAATCCTAATGAGTCTAATATTAACATAGACTTCAAACTAGTAGGTTCAAAGAAATGCGATATGCCTTTTTAAAACCCCTGAACATCTGTCCAACACAAAAGGTGTGGAATCCTTAACAGAGAAATAAGTCCTTTCAGAAATGGACAAAATTGAACATAACCTAGAAGCTATTCCCCACCCCCAGAGTCCTTTAAACAAAGATTAAAAGAAAGATGCTATAAAAATGTTTTTGACATTTCCCATTTTTAAATATAAACACATTGATGTATTTTTAATACTCTAAAACAGATAAAAGAGACAGTAATATTTTTAAAGGGTGGAATACTTTCTGCTAAAGTAAACAAAACAAAAGAGCTGTCCAGAAAGTCAAAAGTTATTATCCATGAGAAGCAGCATGTTTTTTTCATTACAGAAACAAGCAGGTCCAAATACATTAGACATGAGGTGTCCAAGTCTGAGCGAGCGCTCATTGCTGCGCTGAGCTGCACGTGGCGCCCTCCATCCGAGGCTGTCCCCACCGCATGACAGCTGACAGTCGACTGCCCTTGAAGCCAAGGAAGGATGTTTGCCACAGGCTTCAGGTGAAAAGAAAAACGTTTTCCTTCAGGTCCTTATTCCTGCACTACCCCTAAGCACACATGTGTCTGTGCACATACACACAGAGATACAGATATACACAGACATACACAGACACATGAAAGACAACAGGGACACAGACAGACACACAAAAAGACAAACACAGAGACACACACAGACAAACATACACAGACACGGACACCCACACAGAGACACACACACATACACATATACACAGACAGACACGCACTGTCCTTTCCTGACACCTCCACGATGCATAATAACTAGGTATTGTTCCACTTTGGCCCTCAGTTTTCTTGCCTGGGAAATGGGGATGAAGGGTTGCACCTGGCTCTGGCAGTGGCTGTGGCTGCAAATGCTGTGCACTTCTGGACCAGAGTCTGGCAGAGAATGGGAGAGAGCAAGGTTCACTTCTTCCATCCCAGTGTTCCCTGGTCCAGTGCACTGTGACTGCATCATGCTGAAGCAGCAAGGACACATTCCGTCATGAAACAGCTTCATGAAACAGGTCACCCTGCACACAGAAATGTGGCAGGGGTAGCCTGGACGTGGCACAGGGGTAGCCAGGCTTACAGGAGGGAACGTCTCGGCACTTTGGGTTTAGCCCAAGGAGAGAACTCTGCTCATTCAGGTACAACTTATTTGACACTATCTTGTCCAAGTGAAACTCTTTTCTACAGAGCCAGTACCTGCTATGCCACAGAAAACGTCCCAGGGGAAGAACCACGCATGTGTAGCACATTACGTGGTCTTTCACGGTGTAAGCCCACCACGAGGTACTCATTTCTCCATTTCTGTAGCAGGCCAAGACCTAGGTTGGCATGGACTTAGCATGTAGGGCTTAACATTGACATTATGAGTTGTATCTTCATAAACAGCCTGCCCTGCGAAGCCTCAAAGTGAGTATACAGGACGGAATGTGCATGCACATACACACGTGCACATATGCACACGTACAAACACACAGCACACACAATCAGCACTGTGGAGATTTGAAATTGACAGACAACATCTGACATCATGTCTCATTGTTCAGAGAGTTCATCATTCCTTTCCACCACTAAGTGCAGGCCACGAAGTCCCATTACAAAATGTCATCATTTTCTTCATGCTAAACACTACACTGAGCTCTGTATGAAGTCGGGCACAGGGGGTGAGCGTAAGAAGCTGAAATGCACGGAGAACCGGCAGATTGGCCCCCTGGGCTTGGGCAGTCAGTGCCTCTCGCAGCCCTCACCAGAGCGCACTCAGGAAGTTAGATGTTGTAATTAGGCACTAAACAAAATGCAGCCCAGAATTAATCATTTATTTCAGGTATCTGATAATCCACAAATATACAAAAGGGACTGCACTGTTGATCCAAACTCTGTGGCTGAAACCTTGATTAAGCATTGTCATTCCAGAGAGTGAAGAAGCGGGCTTATCCAGCTGCAGCTGAACGGGGCTCATTGTGTGTGCCATCTGACAAAGCTTGGGAAAACCGCACCTCAATATCAGCAGTGGATTCATCCTTCCAAGGCCTCTTTCCTCAGAGTCAAGCCATCTGTGAGCTGGCCAAGGTGGCTTTCTGTGGAAAGCCACACTGTCCTGCCAGCCTCATCTTTCATTCTGTCCTACTAGTGATCTGCTACTGGTTTTATCTGTTCTCCTCTCTCCTGGACCTCAACATGTTTTCACACACGATTTTCTCCATGGCTAAAGGTCCTTTAGCCACATTCTACCAATCAAAAACAGTATGCATGGTGGCACGTACCTGTAGTCCCAGCTGCTTGGGAGGCTGAGGAGAGAGGATAGCTTGTGCCCAGGAGGTCAAGGCTGCAGTGAGCTGTGATTGCGTCATTGCACTTCAGCCTGGGCAACAGAGACAGAACTCTGCCTCTAAAAACAAAGATATCTTTGTTCAATTACCATCTCAAATGTGACTTTGTCTAGCCTATGTCATCTTGCTTCCTTTCTGACAGGACCAAGCAGAGAAATACCTGAGGCACAAGTCACCTGTGTGGGAAGCTGAAAGGCGGGAGGCAGAACATCTCTTGCTCACAGGCATAATGCAGAACTCAGTGGCCCAAAATGGAGGGAGAATTGAGTAGAGAAAAGTCCTATCCAAACCACAGAGCATGGAGCTCACAGAGGGCATGTGCCCAGAGCTTCCAGTTTGCTGTACCTGAACGTGTGTGTCCCCCAAACATGCATATACTGACAACCTAATCCGCAGTGTGATGGCATTTGGAGGTGGGGCCCTTGGAAGGTAATTGGGGTTAGATTAGGTCATGAGGGTGGAGCCTAATCAGTCCCTGATGGGACTGATGTCCTTATAAAAAGAGGAAGAGACATGAGAACCCTCTCCCTGCACGTAGGCACCAAGGAAAGGTCATCTGAGGACATCACCCAGAAGAGTGCTGTCAGCAGGACCCGATTTGCAGCCTCTCCGACCTCAGACCTGCAGCCTCCAGAACCACGAGAAATAAATGTTCAAGCCACCAAATCTATGGTAATTTGTCATGGCAGCCTGAGCTGAACACATTTGCTTCTCTGTCCCTGGTGTGATGAGGTGAGTGATGTGCTACCAATGTCTTTAGGTGCAGAGATCTGATTACCAAATATATTCAATGAATAAAGTTTCTATTTCTAACAGATAACTATGCTATAGACATAAGGATGATTAAGCACAGTCCTTCCTCTGGGAGAACTCAGTCTAGCAAAGGGATGAAGCATAACCAGGTAATTATGCTACAAGAAGCCCCTGCTACTGCAGGTGTGCAAAGTAAGAGCTTTGAGATCCAGAGAAAATCAAATGGGGAACAGGTACAACAGTCCTTGGGCCAGATGTTTTAAGTATGAGTAGCCTGGTGCTGCTGGACAGATGTTCACAGAAATGGCATTGCACACGGTGAAAGACAGGGAGACAGGAGAGAGTGAGGTGTTCTCAAAGAGAAAAGAAAGATGACTGTGCTGGGCCCGAGGGATCCAGCAGGAACCCAGGTGAGCTGGTTACAAGGGGCCTCAAACATACTGCTGAAGAGATATGAACAACAGCTTCAAGATGCAAAGGAGTCTCACACAGAAAATTAGACGACTCATTCTGCATGCAAAGAATCGCTGTGAATAAGAAGACGCAGATTCAAAAGAGATAGGGATTCCAGCTCAGGTTATTGGGCACTTGGTAACATCAGTGAGCAAAATCTGGAGCTCAGTGGGTAGGGGCTGATGAGCAGATGGTGAGGGATCTGTGCTGATGTGGGTGGCGGTGTCTGGTGGAGGGATAACACAAGACAAGTGCTTGGGACAGAGGTGAGCACAAAAGCTCAGACTTGAGGATCATTAGAAAATAGATAGTGGTCAAAAGTCCAATAGCACCCCCCACCACAAAAGACAGGTGTGGGGAGAGAACAAGAACACATGGATGTCTAGGTCAGAAGAGGAGTGGGACTGCCAACATTCAAAGAGAAATCAAGAATGCTGGAAAGCAAAAAAAAAAAAAAAAAAAAAAAAACCATTACTCTCATCCTTAAAGTCATAAGACAACTAACCATGGCCTTACAAATACTTGTGATTATTTAAAAACAATTAAACTTTATTAAGTACCTACTGTGTACATAGTGATGTCTTAAGTGTGATGGCAGGGATGTGAAGATAATCATTATCAAGAGAAATGCTCTCAGTGTCAAAGGAGCCTCCTGAGCAGAGAGACACACATATGTACACAAAAATTCAAGGGCGTGAGCTCACTGAGGACCCTGAGCTGAGGAAGGAGGGGCGGACCCTGTGTGTGACAACACTGTAATGGTTGTGAACTGGGCCTGGAACATGAGAGTTTCTGTGTGGAGTGGGGCTTTACAAAGCAGCAGGGTGGATGCTGAGGAAATACAAGGTCAGGGAGAGGAAGGAGTGTGGAAGTCTCTAGTCAGAGTGCCCAATTATACCCTGTGTTTGTTTTGCATTGCTGTGAAGAATCACTGGGTGCTGGGTAATTTATAAAGAAAAGAGGTTTATTTGGCTTATGGTTCTGCAGACTGTACAAGAAGCATGGCACCAGCATCTGCTTCGGGTGAGGCCTCAGGGAGCTTCCAATCATAATAGAAGCTGAAGGGGGAGCTGATGTGCCACATGACAAGACAGGGAAGGTGCCAGGCTCTTTTTAACAACCAGCTCTCTGAGAGGACTCATCAAGTGAGAACTCATTTATTACTGTGAGGAGGACACCAAGCCATTCGTGAGGCAGCCACCCCCACGATCCAAACACCTCCCACCAGGACCCACCTCCAACATTGGAGGTCACAGTTCAACAAAAGGTTTGGAGGAACAAACATCCAAACCGTATCATACCCGTACACAATCCTTCACCCAGTGCTAATCTGTGGGTCCTGTGAGACCTCACCACATAAACAATGCATGTGAAACAACTCACAGACTTGTTAGGAGGTCGGAATTATCCTCTTCCAGCTGCCTCTTCTTCCACCGACACAGTGCCGATGTCCCTTGGACTACTAAGTACTGTGAAGCTAGGAGGGCCATGGGACATGACCATTGAATAGTATCTGTCCAGTGCTCTGGTAGATTCTGCCAGTACCAGTAGTATTTCCCATTCTCATGTCCCACTATTTTCTGTTTATATATTTACAGAATATATTCATAGTCTACCTAAAATTTAGGTGTAAAACTTATGAACTACCTTAAAGTTACTTATTTTCAAAACTTATTTTCTTAGTGAAGAAAAATTACATTCCTGTAAGAGAAATGCATAAACTAAGAGCCATTACCCATTCAAGAGTCATAATCTACAGTCAGCTTACTGGCATGTGGCACCACACACACACACACACACACACACACACATACACACACACTCAGCAAAGGCCTCTGAGTGCTACAGTAGACCAGGTCAAGACCAGGAAGTCCTATTCTATAAACTATAAGAATTCTATTTTCTTTTATATATATATATACACACACATACACACACACAATCTGTGTTAATTAGGTCTTTGATGTTCATATAATAAAGATTTTGTTAAATGAGTTCCATCCTAAAATGAACAGGGAAGATCTGTCTCTTAGGATAAGAGTAGAGAGGGAAGCAAGGGTTATCTACTGTTCTATCCCATGCTGTGTTGGGTTTCTTTGTTTCTTTCTATGTATGTGTGTCTATGTGAGAGAGGGGGAGAAAGATATTGTTATAGTGAATAGACTCTCCTATCATGTTTTTAATCATTTAATATTTGATTGACAGAGTTAATATCACCCTTGTTTGTCCAAATATCTAGAATGCCCTTTACTATCTACTAAACAGTAAACATCTACTGGATGCATTCTGAAGGTCTCTTTGGGGATTCAGAAGACATTTTGGAATCTTGCAGCATTTCAAAGATATCATCATAAACAACCATTGCTGGCGTATTAGCAAAAAGCAAAGATTCAGGACACTAAAGATTTGGGATCAACAGAATGGCAGCAATAAGGGTTTCTGCAGATTTTAAAATCACATTTATCCTAAGAGCTCAAAATTCTTCCAAAAACATAATTTATCTCTACACCCCACTTATGATGAGGGTGGAGACAATGTCTTCTCACTTTGTCCATGGAGAAATGGAAGGCCAGATACATTCAGAAATATCCCATCATGTACAACAGACACTCTATCATGGAACTCAGATTAGGCTCCAAGCCTGCTGGTTCCCGTGATAGCATCTCAGCCAGAAAATTGCTACCTTCAACAGAAACTAGTGGTAAAAACCAGGGGAATGTATGTTCCAGTTAGTTGGAGCAGAGATAAACCAACTGAGCTAAGGATTTGACATGCCACACTGGAACATTTAAAAGGCAAAGCTGTCTAACTTTCAGATAAAAAATACTTCACTTTTCAAATATTTGTAATTTATTTTTTTAAGACCCATTGGGAAAATTCAGGAATTAGAACAAATGAGAATCTCCCAGGTTATGAATGCGGTAGGAAGTCTAAGGACAGCCATAGTGTCAAGCTTCCCCTGAAACTAAATGAGAGTATAGAGAAGGCGGCAGGTAGGAAGGGGTCTGCTGTTGAAGCACTGCCAGCTCTTGGGACTTCCCGCAGGGAGGGGCTTACTAAAGAAAGAAGCTGGTGACAATTTGATAGGGGTGACAAGAACATGGCAGGAATTATTTTAAATCATTTGCACAGCAAGTACACTGCATTTACTTAGAATTAGTGTTTATTTGGGGTGGTTTGAAGGTAAAATAGATGGGGATTATGGGGAGGAAGCACTAAAACACCCAAATCCTCCATCCATCCCATGGCCAGCACTGTATGATAGGTGTCTTCGCCTAATCATTTGACTGGGGGCAAAATCTATTTGTTTAAGAATTAGGCAAAGGTAGCATTTATGCTGAATGTCAGAGACAGCCTGGGAACAGAAATCAGAAAAAAAAAAAAAAAAAAAAAAAAAAAAAAACCAAAAACAGTTGACAGAGGAGAGAGGGAATTCTCATGAATTTATAGGTTCCCAAATGAAAACATTGGCAATGGATTAGTACCCAGGCCTGCTGTGGATTGAGAAGGCTCTCCATGGCCTGTGGCTTTCACTCTAGTTATAAAGCTCCATAGGCTTTCTGTTCAATACCCCACTGCCAGACACAGTGGTTTGGCCAGAGGCCTATCCAACAGAGAGATGTGCAAACCTATCTCCACCCAGAACACTGCCTCCCCTCCTGACACCAGAGTACACAGGTGAGGCAGTCACTCACAGTCAATGAAAATTTTAGAAAATCTGAGAATGTGATCCTTTGGAGGACTATCTACTGCCTTTAATTCATTTTAACTGAACTATTTCATCTTCATTGCTAGTTGTTGGTGCGGTGGTTTATTGACTGATAA
This sequence comes from Symphalangus syndactylus, assembly GCF_028878055.3. Classification (NCBI taxonomy): domain Eukaryota; kingdom Metazoa; phylum Chordata; class Mammalia; order Primates; family Hylobatidae; genus Symphalangus; species Symphalangus syndactylus. Next base: position 71,905,816 of record NC_072437.2, read on the forward strand.
CGCTGTAGGATTAACCTTTCTGAAAGTTTTTTGTTTGTTTGTTTGTTTTGAGACAGAGTCTTGCTTTATCACCCAGGCTGGAGTGCAGTGTTGTGATCAGGACTCATTGCAACATCGGCCTCCCAGGTTCAAGTGATTCTTGTGCCTCAGCCTCCCAAGTAGCTGGGATTACAGATATATGCCATCATTCCCAGCTAATTTTTGTATTTTTAGTAGAGACAGGGTTTCACCATGTTGCCCAGGCTGGTCTTGAACTCCTGGCCTCAATTGATCTGCCAGCCTCGGCCTCCCAAAGGGCTGGGATTACAGGCGTGAGCCACAGCGCCCCACCGAAAGTTTTCTAATAAAAGATAATTTGATTTAAATGCATATGTTGCAATGTACATTGCCTGCTGCTATCCAACTCCAACTAAAATAGGAAAGGGATGGGCTCTGGCAGTGGGAACAGTGTTACCTTAAACAGAATTAGATGCTGGGACAAGAATGGGATTCCCCTCTGTCCCATTGTTCTCTAAATATAACAGTTATGCAAATTATTTTTGTGCAGGCTTAAGAATGCGCTATAAGTATTTTCGGTGGGCCTGGAAAGGCAGCCTTCCTAAAAACGGTAGAAATACTGCAATTAAATCATTTCAAGTGATTGAACATAACATGGTGTTACCGTGCCCTCTTTGTAGTCTGCAACTACTGTCTTAAAGAAAGTATTAGGTTTGTATCCTTCTCAAGATCTCTGGTTAGGGGTTTTTATTTAAGAACAAAGAGAAGGTTGAACCTCTCATTAGAAACAAAGTTATAATTCAGTGCTCCTGCATTTCCTCCAATGCATTTGGTGTTAGGGACATATCTATCAGGTGTAGGCTGTCATCCCGGGGATTCGATAAAACCATCATTTTGGCAAAACAAAACAAAACAAAAATTTGGCCTTAGGAACTTGTGAGTCATCTCTGTGATCCTTCCAGCTGTGCTTTGCACTGGGGGTAATAAATCACGTGTAAATAATAATCACCAAAATTAAATGTGTGGATGTTGGATAACTCTTTGTCATTGTTACTCACTAATAACAGTAATTTGGTTAAGTAAATTGTATTGATATCAAACGTTCCTAGTATGCAGCTTTCAATTAGTAGGTCATGCATTCCATCTTCAAATGTCACATTTCACTGGATATTCCTTCCCTGATCATATTTTAGAGAGTCGTTCTTCCTCTAGTTTCCCAATGCCTTTTTCTCTCTTTTCTTTTTTGTTTTGCTTTGCTTTGCTTTGTTTTTCTGGTCTAGTTTCCCTTTTATGGCCAACACTGTACTGAGCTATGCCACCACAAACAACCCTGATGCACAATCAAAACACGTTGTTTGGTGCTGCCAACGAGAGAAAGCTGTGTGCTTCCCTCGTTGCCATGCCAGGGACCTCCATACCCTCTCTTTCCACTGTCTCCAGGCCCTCATCAACCGTGACCAGACGGGGCTTTGAACTCTCACTCACAGTTGTAGGGTCCAACAAACAGTCACAGAGACTGAGTGTAGAATGGAGGACTGTCTCCATTGAGCATTTGTGGTTCTAGAAGCTCTCATAGTGTAGAGTCCCACTTATCTTTGCACAGCTGCTCACATCAGCTAGGTTTTTCAACCAAATACGGAAAGTCCACTCAAAGCAGAGCCGACGTGAATCATCCAAGATTCTGATCGTGCGAAACCTGTCTCCCGCTCGATCCCCAGTTCACACAGTGGCATTCATGGCACTCATTTTCCTTTACCCTTCTAGAAAAGCAAGATGATAAAACTGGAGGTGAGCAGATGCCACTGTTATAGTCACTTGCTGCAAGACACACAGCAGATCACTGGTTGGAGAGAAACTAGAAATGAAGGCAGCAGATTCCCAGGACAGAGCTTGGCCCCTAGTGCTGAAATGACTTACCACTATTCCTTTAGAACTGGACGATGCACAGAAACCAGTTCTAGGCTAAATCTCTTATAGGACAGAGGCAGAAGCTGATGTCAAGGCAGCTGATAAATAAGCTCTTCAGAGGGTAAGTCTGGTTAGAGAACCCTAGTGCCCAGCCTGGCTGTCTCTGGGCTGCCTCTGACCCCGACACACACTGGGCTTCTGGATATGACTCAAGGCCATCTTCCTGGGCTGTGGATCAGGACTGCAGGTTAGAAGTAAAGTAGTCTACATTTTAAAAAGTAATTTTTAAAATTTTTGAGGAACCACATTTTAAAAAGTAAAAAGAAACAGATAAAATGAATTTTAGTAATATATTTTATCTAATTCCAAATATCCCAAATATTATTATTTCAAGGTGTAAGCAACATACAACATTGATGGGATAGTCTACATTCCTTTTCCAAGCCAATGCTTTGATATCCAGTGTGTATTTGTCATTTTATAGCCCATCCTGATTTGGACCAGCCACATTTTAGTGCACGTGGGCTTAGTGGCTGCCCTGTTGGCCGGATTAGACCCAACTTCAGCTCCACCTCCAGCAGGCTTAGCAGCCTCCCGAAAGGCAGGCTTTGTGGCGGGGCCCACAGCAGATGTGGGAACTTCTGGCCAGGGAGCAGGCCCTGGCCACACTGCTGCCTCTGGCGTGACTCCTGGCTGTCCGTGCCTCACCCTTAATACCAGCTTCAATGTCCCTCCATTGCACCACAAAGACTAAAAAGAATAATGTCAAATTTGTTGGGATAGAACCAGTCTCACAGTGGTTCCCAAGGTCTCTTCCGGCCCTCAGATTATGTAATAATGATGGCGATTCTGAAACCGATAATGTCTAATAGGATGCAGGGATACCTTCTAACCTGCACCTACACTGTGCTAGAATTGCTCATGAAATAAACCATGGCCCTCCCCTAGTGATGGGGGGCAAAGTGGACACAGCCATAAATTGTTTGGGCTAAAGGCAGGAAGCAAGGCAGATCAATAGCAAAGGTACAGCCGATCAATACCATCAAAGGCATCTCCCCGCAGATGCGAGCAACTTACTGTTGACCTGGTGAGATGAGCAGATAGGACATCTTGAATATTACTGTTGCTTTTTAACATTATATGTGTGATTATAATATAAAAATGCTTTTCATTCTCAGACTACATGATGAGATCCCACAGGCTGGCACATTGCAGATGCAACCTGGTAGTGTTGCTACGTAACTATTAAACTAACCCCATATTAATTTAGCAAAACTACCACCCACATAGTCAATATTATATTTCCTGCTTCAAGAAGGAAGCCACATGACTTGAAATCAGCCAAATATAGTTATTTTAGACCAGGTCTCTGAACACAAAACCTATAATTCATTATGTCGACAGGAAGGGCACACAGCACTAGCCACTCCACAGTGACCAGAGGGTGCACAGTGGGATCACCTGAGGCAGCCCCTTGGGGTGTCTCTTCCACAGAGAGGCAACCCCAGTCAGGGTCTGTGAATGACATCTCTGGACGCTACGTCTGTGAGAAACGTATGCAGTGGGCACTCAGTCTCTGTGCCTCCAAATAGAAGTGGCTGTGCGCTAGCGTGGTGTGAAAAGAAAGGACCTGGGGAGGGGTTAGTGCAAGAGAGAGAGGAACGCATCCCTCTGGGCAGTTATTCTACCAGAGATTTGAGGCACTGTGGGCCGCAGTAGGCAGGCTCCCACTGCCGGCAGTGACTCGGAGCACTCTTAGCTCATCCATCTTGCCCTTAAACAGTTGGCAGTGGTTGAGGCTAGAATTCGATTGCTGGCATGTTTTGTGTTATTTGCTTTGAGTTCCTTAGCTCCCAATGTCACCCACTGCAGCTGTGAGGCTCGGCCTCCTCAAAACAAACGGCAGCAGACTGCTGCCACCCGTGCGGGGATGCGGGGACTCGGTCCTCCAACAGATCCGTCCCTCCAACTCATCTGGGCAGAATGACAGGTCCAGGGGTGTCAGGTCTTTAAAAATGCCCACATCCTATCATGGTCACAGTGACGAAGCCAGAATGAGACCATCTCTCGCTTTCTTGTTCACAAAATCCATTTCCTGTCTCAGGTCCAGAACTTCCAGTGTTTGGTTCTGTTCATTTACCCCTGAATCAACACAAGAGCTTTGAAGTGAGGCAGCCTGGTGTGGCCCTGGTTAAGTGTGCGATCCCGAGCGGGCTCCACTGCCATCTCACAGCACTGTGTTTATGAGGATTAAGTGAGTCCATAAGCATTCCAGCACTCCACATTGGTGCCTAGAAGCTGCTAGTGCATGTAACCTATGCCTATTCCGTTCTTATTACCATTACTACCACCATCACCACAATTACTGAAACAGGAAAGGTTCTCTTGTCCCCCTCGAAGGGCATGTGATGGGATGTGGCTCACTTCCTCAGTATCCCACTGCTCAAACATCTAGGGGAGCATACAGACGGGCAGGCTGTGGGGCTCCCATCCCACTGCAGTGTCTAGGGGTTAATGTTTACAGCTCTTGAAGCCCCAGTGGGTGTGTGTTACAGGATGCTCTTTTAGTTTTGCTGTCTATAGGTGGCTTGCGTTAACCAGCTCAATCAGACCCTCTAACTTGTAGCAGGGACAGAGGGCTTTCTGTATTCCTGCCTTGGTGTACAGGATGAATGGGATCACACCTGGGCCTGGAGAATGAGTGCAAGGTTTTATTGAGTGGATGTAGCTCTCAGCAGATGGGTGAAGCCAGAGGGGATGGAGTGGGAAGATTTTCCCCTGGAGTCAGGCTACTCGGTGGCCCGAGTTCTCCCCTAATTGCCCCAGTCGAACTTCATGTCGCTCTGCTGGTCAGTGGCCTGCCAGCATGCCGGTTCCATCCAGCAGCCCATGTGTTCCTCTGCTGATGTGCTCCTCTCCACATCCAGCCACCTGTGTGTCTGCTTGCTAGGGTCTCTTGGGTTTTTACGCGCACAGGATGGGGGCGTGGCAGGCCAGGGTGGTCTTGGGAAATGCAACATTTGGTCAGGAAATGCCTGTCCTCACCTAGGTCCATGGGGGTGGAGCCCTAGCCAGGGACCACGCCCTCCTCTAACCAACACTTTCCCCTTCTGTATTATTTAAAAGGACCACACCCTTCCCTTCCTAGCACTTCCCTTCCATATCATTAGTAGGAGAGGGGGTGCAAAAAGAAACACAAGTCAGAATAACCCTGGAGAAGGTCCTATCCAGTCCAGAGAAGACATGTGAGACCACAGTGAGCATTCAGTGTGTCGGTGCCCAGAAATGAGGCCAGTGCAGAAGCACAGAGACATCACTCTGCCTTCTCCTGGAGCAGAGGAGCGAGTTGAGAAGGGCCAGGAGCGGGCCTGAAATCCCAGCTGGGCACGACGGGTGCATGTGAGGGCCAGAGCAGGCTTGGCCTCAGCGAGGTGAGAGCTGAGGAAGCCCTCTTGCCTTCCTGCACCCAGATTCTGGGGTGGCCCACGTTCCAGCCACGACTTCTGTCTCCAGCCCGCCCTTGGATGCTCCCTCCTCCACCTCTCTTCTTTCCCTGAAATCTCTCCTCCACAAACTACTTCAGAACAAGACACACTCTTCCAACTTCTCACCTGCTGGCCCTGACTGAAAGGCTCAAGCATTATGACCATCTTAAAGAGATGTTTTTTCAACTACTAACAAGAAAATGCACGAATATTTTCAACAGAAAATTCAAGGAACAGGCAATCATAAAAGACACTGCGTAGCCAAGAACGCTTTGGACGGCCAGGGAGGAGCTGGGTTATTGCTCAGGCTTTGGGACCGACTGGTCAGGTGAACTCAGGTGTCTCAGATCACATGGGAAGCAGGAGAGGCAGGAGAATGGTGGTCCAAGCTGCCTGCTCCCAAATAGCAAACAGTTCTCTTGATCAGAAATCCCTGAGGCCTCACGGCACATATTGGGCTCTCTCTTGACATGTCTTGATGTCCAGGCTCCAGACACAGGGCAGAGCACATCCTCTCAGCCGCCAGCCCCTACTGTGTGCTGGTGAGCACAGAAGTGTGCTTGAGGCTCAGCTGAGCACTCAAACCGGCTGTCAGGCCCATGAGAGGAGCATTAAGTCTCTGATATGCCCTGGCATTCTCTCTGAGAGTGGCGTGAGAAGGGCTGGTCCGCTCCAAGGGACTGGCACTGCAGAGGGAAAGCACAATTCACATGAAACAGGAGAACACTGCTACCCAACGGTGTATTTTCCCTTATACACTTTTTTCCTTTCAAAAGCATTCATTTCAGGAATGATGCTTAGCTATCAGAGCAGTGAACACAAAATCCAAGATAATGTGGGCCCTCCTAGTGCTAGAAACACAGCCCTCTCAATGCTCAGGCTTACGGAACTGCCTTAATAACATGCCTTTTTTTTCCCCTCATTAACTATTTCAAAGTTAGTGACTTTGTGGGATTCTGGGGGAAGCTGTAAAAGGCAGATCAAACGAAACAGTCTCTGCCCATCCCGGCCCCTCCACCCTCTGAGCTCCCTGCCTGTCCATTACCGTAGAATGCTGTTTATAGCCCTTTTCATCTCTCACTACCTGCTTCTGAAAAGGAATGGGGTCGGCAAGAAAAGGGCAGGAGGAAGGAAGTCTGAAGCCATCGAAGGCTGGGCATAAAGACAGCAAACGAGGCAGAAGTGAGCAAAGGGAGGATCCCTCCTGCCTGGGGCTGAATTCCCCATTCCCTCCAGCTCGCTGCAGGCCCTTCACACAAGTCTGTGCTCTGGAAGGCTCCACATCGAGTTGCACTTCATGGACTGGGTGTCTGGACCCCTACGGGACAGCTCCCAGTAGGCGCAGATGCCGTCCCTCACTTCTCAGGGCTCCTGCAGCCTAGCTCAGGCCTGCGGAGGTGCTCCGGGAAGGGTTGAATGGGCAGAGAATACGCCAGTCAGGGGCTCTTGGGAAAGACACCACGGGAAACCCACCTTCATTTTTCTTTTTGAAAAATGAAAATGCTGCATAAGACGACTTCTAAGGTCCCATCAAGTCTGCTGAGGTTTTACTAATAGAGCATGCTCATTACAGAAAACATGGAGGACAATGAGAAGAGGAGCCGACTGCCCACCTCCCTATCAACCAGTGCTGTTAGTGTGGGTTGGGGCATTTACTTCCAGAGTCTCAAAACTGCACTGAGCTTTGAAACTTCATCCAAAAGGAAATCAGGTTGCCTAAGAGATATCAACACTCCCATGTTTATTGCAGCACTGTTCATGGCAGTCAAGATTTGGAAGCAATCCAAGTGTCCATCAACGGATGGATGAATGAATTAGGAAAATGTGGTGCATACACACCATAGAGCACTATCCAGCTGTGAAAAAGAATGAGATCCTGCCTTGTGCAACAACATGGATGGAATTGGAGGACATGATATTACGTGAAATAAGACAGGTACAGAAAGAAAAGCTTTGCATGTTCTCACTTACTTGTGGGAGCTAAAAATTACAACAATTGAACTCATGAAGATAGAGAGTAGAATGATGGTTACCAGAGGCTGAGAAGGACAGTGGGGAACTGGGGATGGATAATGGTACAAAAATATGGTTAGATACAGTGAATAAGATTTAGTATTTGATAGCATGACAGGGGGACCACAGTCAGCAATAATTTATTGTCCAGTCTAGAATAACTGAGGGAGTACAAGTGGAATGTTTGTAACACAAATAAATGATGAATGCTTGAGGTGATTGATACCCCACTTACACATTGCATGCCTGTATCAAAATATTTCATGTACTCCACAAATATGTACAACTACTACGTACCTACAAAAATCAAAAATTAAAAAGAATTAAAAATTAAAAAGAGGCCGGGTGCAGTGGCTCACGCCTGCAATCCCAGCACTTTGGGAGGCTGATGCAGGCGGAGGCCAAGGCAGACGGATCACCTGAGGTCGGGAGTTCGAGACCAGCCTGGCCAACATGGTGAAACCGTGTCTTTACTAAAATTATAAAAGAAATTAGCCGGACGTGGTGGCGGGCACCTGTAATCCCAGCTACTCAGGAGGCTGAGGCAGGAGAATCCCTTGAACACAGGAGGCGGAGGTTGCAGTGAGCCGAAGGTTGTAGTGAGCCGAGATCGCACCACTGCACTCCAGCCTGGGCAACAGAACAAGACTCCATCTCAAAAAAAAAAAAAAAAAATTCAGTTCATAGGAAGTCGTCCCTGGTAGGCAAGACTTGAGCAGGTCACTGTCCTACAGGGCACTGCCATGGAAACAATGGGCCATGCCTCCTCTACAGAGCTGAGGATTAAGGCGCCTGAGGCCTCCACACTATGGCTCACTGTATTCAGGCTACGGGGAGAAAGCGAAGGTAGGAGGAACTGACCACCACTCAAAATCACACCCATGAGGCAACCTTGAGCCACATCCTTCTCTAACTGAACTTTCTCCTTTTTTTCTCTAGCTGCAGAATCACAGGAGTGAAAAAGAAAAAGGAAGTTGTTGGCCGGGCACGGTGGCTGATGCCTGTAATCCCAGCACTTTGGGAGGCCGAGGCGGGCAGATCACGAGGTCAGGAGATCGAGATCACCCTGGATAACACGGTGAAACCCCGTCTCTCCTAAATATACAAAAAAATTAGCCGGGCCTGGTGGCGGGAGCCTGTAGTCCCAACTACTGGGAGGCTGAGGCAGGAGAATGGCGTGAACCCAGGAGGCAGAGCTTGCAGGGAGCCGAGATCACGCCACTGCACTCCAGCCTGGGTGACAGAGCGAGACTCTGTCACAAAAAAAAAAAAAAAAAAAAAAGAAAAAGGAAGTGTGTGCTTTACCATGTCAAAACTGAACAAAAATGTATATGTCTGTTATGTATCAAGAAAAAATAAAACTTTTTGTAAAACTGAACTTACTATGTCCTTGAAGGAAAAGTCTTCTTGATTTATCCAAGGAGAAACAGAAACCCGTTGCTACCAGATTTCCTCTCATTCAGGCCTGCATCCTCCCTCTTTTGGGTCCCACGGGGCTCTCTGGTCCACCAGCCAGGGAACCCTTCCCACTTTGACTTCAGCTATGGGGATGCATGCCTTCTCCCAGGAGGTGCACCCTGCCTTCTGATGATATCGGTCTTGGTGGCCTCACAGCCCTTAGCACAATGGGTGATTCATAGGAGATGATTTTGTTGAACTGATGAATTAATTATAAAATTTGGTAAATAGATGTGATAAATTTTGTATTTGCTTAAGTCTACTTTGGGCATTTTGGAGGAATCCCCTTACCTCGTCTTTAAAATCCTTTCTGAAAAGTAAGATTTGGATCAAATTAATAATCAAATTTTGTTTGAAAGCCGTACGTGTTAGGCATGTTTCCTATCTCACAATTCCTACTGCACTTAAAATATCTCCTGTACTTTCCTTTCCCTGAAGGTATCCTGGTATAAGCGATGGCAACCTATATAAATCCAACTCTCTAGTAACAAGATGGAAATTGCACTTAGAAAAAAACAAGCTCATTCTGCTTAAAAATAGCCATTTCTAGGGACTGAGTAATGTGGACATGGGTATATTTCTGGACTGTCTCTATTCGAAAGCTTCTGTGGGTTCCTGAGAAGAAGCTGATGTTCTAATCTGTCTAAATTACCTAACACTGGTATGAGGATGGTCAAGTCAAAAGAGCTGCTGAAAATAACAACGACAACAACAGCCATTGCTTCCAGAAAACTCAGAGAAACTTTATGGATATATACTCAATAGGCATCAGGACATTTGTAAGAAACGAGCCAACGTAGGCAAAACCGAATAAAATAAGATGCCAATCCCCGCAACTCCCACGCACCTATTATCTAGTCGTTCATTTGTTTAATTCTTTCTATTCAGCCTCTAAGTGTTTCTAAGCACTTATTTCACTGGCAATCAACAGTAACCAATAAAATTCACTCATGAATCAACAAGTGACCACCAATTATGTGTAAGATGATATAGTGGGCACTAGGCTTACCAGGGTGAGCAAAACAGCCATGTCGCTGCTTACAAAGGAAGCATAAATAAATAAGAGAGGGGTCTAATATACATTTGGTAATGAGAAAAGTCATCTTTGAAGTAACACCATTTGAGTTGAGAATGGAAGGCTATGTAAGAATTATCCAGGTAAAGAATAGGAGGAGTCTTCCAGGTTGAGGGAAGAGCATGTGGGAAGGTGAAGTTCTCACATCACATTCCTCTCACCCATTCTTCTGCCTCCCTTTTCCACTTTTAAGGACTTTTGTGATTACATAGAACCACTCAGATAATTCAGGATAATATCCCTATCTTAAGGTCAGCTGATTAGGATTTTAAATTCCAATGACAATCTTAATTCCCCTTTGCCAAGTAAACCAACATATTCAGACTCCAGGAATTAGGACATGGACATCTCCAAGGAGTTCATTATTCTGCCTACCACAGTGCATCTTCCTCTGGTTCCCAACGATACATGTCTGTCCCAATGTAAAATATATCTATCCACTTAGAGTTCCCCAAAAGACTCAACCAATTACAGCATCAAATCCAAATCCAAAATCTCATTCAAACCTCATCTGTTCAAAAGTCCTAAATCTCATGATTTAAATAAGGTATGGGCAAGGCTTATGTATAATCCATCTGAGGCATGATTCTTCTTCATCTGTGAACCTGTCAAATTTAATAAGCCAGTTATCTTCTTCCGAAGTATGATGATGAAAAGGGCATAGGATAAGGGTCATATACATTCTGGTTCAAGAAGGGAGAAAACAGAAGATAAAAGAGGATTCACTGATTTACTTGTTGGTAAATTCTACCAAATAATTAAAGAATAAATCATGTCAATAATTCACAAACTCTTTCAGAAAGTTGGGGAGAAGAGAACACGTTCTGGTTTGGTTTATGAAACTGACATCATCCTGATACCAAAGTCAAACAAAAAGATGACCCATCCCTGACCAAAGACACCAGTATAGTTAAAAAGCATAGGTTCAAAAATCCCTAACAAACCATTAGTAAACCAAATCAACCCAAAAAGTATGTATATATAAATGATAATACATCATGACTTGATACAAATATATCAGTTAAACTCAGGCCAGGAACATGGCATTTGTTTGAAACTCAACACACTGAAAACAAAAAGCCATCAGATGATCTGAGCGTGCAGGAGAAGCATTTGACAAAATTCAACGTACTTTCAACACAAAAAAACAAACAACACAAACAACTCTCAACAAAGTAGGAATAGAAGGAATTCCCCTCAATCTGATAAAGAACATCTACAAAAAACCAACTGCTAACATCATACTTCACAGTAAAACACTGAACTCTGTGTCTGTAAGACTAACAACAGGGCAAGAATGTCCTCTCTCGTCTCTTCTGTTCATGATTGTACTGGAGGCTTAGTCACTGCATACAGCAAGACAGGAGTAAAACACATAAAGACTAAATAATAATAATAGAAATGCCTTTATTAAAAAATAACATGCATGTCTATGTAGAAAATTCGCAAAACGTTATTTTAAAAAAACTACTAGAGTGAATAAGTGTAATATCACAAGATACAAGGTCACTATAAAAAATAGTAATGGTAATTCTATATACTAACAATGAAAATTTGAAAATATGGTTAAAATACAATAGCAGTTAAAATCACATTCATAACCAAAAATTCCAGGGATACATTTAGCAAAATAAGCACAAGACCTGCACACAGAAAACTGTAAAATGCATCTTAGAGAAATATAAAAAGAAAGACCTAAGTGATTTAAATAGAGACATATACCATATTTCTAGGTTGCACACCCACCCAAAATTGCTAAGATACCAATTCTCTTTATCTGCAGATTTGACACAATCTCCTTTAAAACCCCAGCAAGCTTTTTTTTCTTGTAGAAATTGACAGGTTCTTTAAAAAAATTATATATATATAAAATGCCAAAAAACAATTAGAATAACTAGAACATACTTGGGGAAAGAAACAAGTTGGAAGAATTACATTTTCTGATTGTAAGATTTATTATAAAGCAATGGTGACAAGTCAATACGGCCTTGAGGAAAAACCTGGATCTTTACCTTACACCATACACAAAAATAAACTCAAAAGGGATTAAAGAGCTAAACATAAACCTCAAACCATACAATTCCTAAAAGAAAACATAAGGGGAAAGCCCCTTGATATCGGCCTTACCAATAACTTTTTGGATGCCACCAAAGGGTTCAGGCAACAAAAGCAAAAGTGAGCACGTGGGCCTACATCAAAGTAAAAAGCTTCTGCACAGCAAAAGGCACAATCAACAAAATGAACAGGCACCAGTGGAGTGGGAGAATATATTAGCAAACCATGCATCTTATAAGATGTTAATATCCAAAATATATGAGAAACTCACATAACTCAACAGCAAAAAAAAAAAAAAAAAAAGTTTTTAAATGGGCAAAAGACCTGAATAATCCTTTTTCTAAGGAAGATATAAAAATAGCCAGCAAAATATGGATGAGTCTGGAGGACATTATGTTAAATGAAGTAAGTCAGGCAGAGAAAGATAAGTGCCACATGTTCTCATTCATATTCGGGAGCTTAAAAGAAATGAGTTCATAGAAAGAAAGTAGAATTGGCCAGGTGCCGCAGCTCACACCTGTAATCCCAGCACTTAGAGAGGAAAAGGCAGGCAGATCACCTGAGTTAAGGAGTTCAAGACCAGCCTGGCCAACGTGGCGAAATCCTGTCTCCACTAACAATACAAAAATTAGCCAGGCCTAGTGGCAAGTGCCTGTAATCCCAGCTACTGGGGAGGCCGAGACACGAGAATCACTTGAACCCAGGAGGCGGAGGTTGCAGTGAGCCAAGATCGTGCCACTGTACTCCAGCCTGGGCAACAGAGCAAGACCCTGTCTCACAAAAAGAAAGAAAGAAAAAAAGAAAGAGAGTAGAATTGTGGTTATTAGAGGCTGAGGAGGGTGGTGGGGAGGGGAGGATAGGGAAAAATTAGTAGAACGATACAAAATTACAGTTAGGTAGGAGTAATGGGTCTGGTGCTTTATAGCACTGTAGGGTGAATATGGTTAATAATAACATTGTATATTTTCAAAAAGCTGGAAGAGAGGATTTTGAGTGTTCACAATACCAAAAAATGATAACCATTTGAGGGGATGGATATGCTAATTGCCCCAATTGGATCATCATGTATTGTAGGCATGTATTGAAATATCACTCTGTATCCCAGTAATATGAACAACTATTACATGCCAACTATAAATAAAAGGAACAAACAGACACCAGACACATGAAAAAGTGCTAATCATTAGGGAAATGCAGATCAAAACCCCAATGAGATATCACCTCACACCAGTTAGCGGCGGCTGCTAAAAAATTACAAGTGTTGGTGAGGATGTGGAACAAAGGGAAAGCACGTATGATGTTGGTGGAAATGTAAATTGATACAGCCATTACGGAAAACAGTATGAAGGTTGCTCAAAATACCGAAAATAGAATACTATGTGGTCCTGGCCAGGCACGGTGGTTTATGCCTGTAATCCCAGCACTTTGGGAGGCCGAAGTGGGTGGATCGCTTGAGGCCAGGGGTTCAAGACCAGCCTGACCAACATGGTGAAACCCCATCTCTACTAAAAAAAAAAAATTACAAAATTAGCTGGCTGTGATGGCACACACCTATAATCCCAGCTACTTGGGAGGCTGAGGCAGGAGAATCATTTGAACCCCGGAGGTGGAGGTTACAGTGAGCCGAGATCACACCACACCACGCCAGCCTCGGCAACAAGAGTGAAACTCCATCTCAAAAGAAAAAAATAAAATGCTAGATGGTCCAGCCATCCCTTTGCTGAGTATGTACCCAAAGGAAATGACAGCAGCACCTCGTAAAGACACCTGCACTCCCACGTGCATGGCGTCATTCCAGCCACGCTATGCAAACAACCTAAAGTACCCATCAACGGATGAATGAGTAAAGCAATTGTAGTATATATACACAATGGAATATAATTCAGCCTTTAAAAAGAGAGAAATCCTGCCATTTGTGACAATATAGATGGGCCTGGAGAATATCATGCTAAGTGAAATAAGCCAGACATAGATAAACCAGAAATAAGACTGACAAATTGTATGGTCTTACTTCTATGAAGAATCTTAAAAACAAAAGTTGAATAAGTAGATGGTCAGGTGCAGTGACTCACGCCTGTAATGCCAGTACTTTGGGAGGCCGAGGTGGGTGGATCACTTGAGGCCAGGAGTTCAAGACCAGCCTGGCCAACATGGTAAAACTTGTCTCTACTAAAAATACAAAAATTAGCTGGGCATGGTGGCACGTGCCTGTATTCCCAGCTACTCAGAAGGCTGAGGCACAAGCATCGTTTGAACCCAGGAGGCGGAGGTTGCAGTGAGCTCAGATGGAGACTTTGTTTAAAAAAAAAAAAAAAAACAGTTGAAGAAACAGAAGGCTGTTTAGCAGGGGCCTGGAGGGCAAATGAGGAGATGTAGTTTAAAGGATACGAAGTTGCAGTTACACGGGATGAATAAGTCTAGAGATCTAACATACAGCATGAGGACTATAGTTAATATTGTATACTGAAAACGTGCTAAAAGAGTAGATTTTAGGTTCCCTTAACACATGAAAAAGGTATCTATGGAAGGTGATGAATATGTAAACTTGTCTGTAGTAATCATTTTAAGATATATATGTACATACATATCAAAACATCCTATTATATACCTCAAATACAAAAAATTTAGTTTTTTTGAAAAAAAAGACAACTGTCCCAATTTAAAATGGGCTAAAAACTTGAACGGCCATCTCACAAAAGATGATATATGAATAGCCAATATGCATGTGAAAAAGTGTTCAGCATGGTTGTCAGAGAAATGCAGAGAGAACACAATGAAGTGTTACTTTGTCTTCTAAAATGGCTAAAATTTTAAAAGCTGACAATACCAATGTTTTAATAAATTGGGAAAAAAACAGCACTCTCATACATTGATGGTGGGAGAACAAAGTAAAATGGTACAACCATTTTGGAAAACTGTTTGGAAGTTTCCTATAAAGCTAAACATACATTCACCCTATGACCCAGCATTTCTAATCCTAGGTATTTACCCACTAAAACATGTTTGAAAAAATAAAACAAAACAAAAATAAGCAAGGAATCAAACACAGGCCTATATAAGGACGTTTATAGTGTCTTTATATCCAAAAATTGGAAACAACTGAAATGTCCATCAACAAGGAAATGAATAAACAAATTATGGTGTATTTATATATTTAATAGAAAACTATTCCACAATAAAAAAAGAACAAACTACTGAGACTTGAAGCGATATGGATGAATCTCAAAAACATGATATTGAAAGAAAAAAAACAAGATACAAAAAAGTGTATATTTTATGGTTCAATTTATAAGAAGCTCTAGAAAAGGCAAAACTAAGCTATGCTGATAGAATCAGACCTGTAGGCGCAAGTGTAGAGAGTTTGAGGTTTGACTCAGAAAGTCACGTGAGAACTTCTTGTGGCAATAGAAATGATCTCTGACTTGATCGGAGAAAACACGTTTGTCAAACTCATCAAACTGCACACTTAAGATATGTGCGCTTCACCCTTTGTAAAGTACACCTCAATTTAAACATCCATCAAAATTATATCGAACAATTTTAGAAGAAATTTGTGTTTAAAAGAAGAAAAAGCATGCCTTTTCCCCAAGTCAACTTTCCATAGAAATATCCATCTATAAATCATATTCAAGAAAGCAACCAAACTGCCCAAGAATAAGGGATCATTTAAACCAAATAGAGCATCCATTAAAAAAATACACACCTATTACAAAAGATGTTATGAAAATATTTGATCACATTAAAAAAATCCACACTAATTTTAAGTGAAGATTTTAGCTTATTAAATAGGATGTATACTGGATGCCCAATTTGGAAAAAGTTTGTTTCTCTGTGTGTGTACATACAGAGAAAAGGCAAGAAAATTTGTACCAAAATGTTATCTATTTCTGAGTAATGCAATTACATATCATTTTAATTTTATTTCTTGATGCAAGATTGTCAACAATGAATTATGTCACTATTACACTAAAAGGGAAAATTATTTTCAAAATGTAAAATTAAAGGTGATAGTGCTCATGACAAAACCATGTCAAGTTACCACTTACCTCTGAAATTTTTCATTTTCATTTAGATTCGTCACCACCACTACCACCACCACCACTACCACCACCACACCACTCACCCCCGGGGCCTCCTACATACTCCTCCGAAGTCCCAGGACTACAGTGCTGTCTACAAACTGAGAAGAGCCAGGAATGGCACACATCCCTGGGTGCTGATGCTGATTTGTTGTGATGTTTTGGGTACTGATGAATGGAAGAGATCTTGCTATGGACCACTTGGTTCTGGCTACTTATCCAAGATTATGTCATCTGCCCACAAGGCAGGGCCCCTGGAAGTGCATGCAGACCCTCCCGGCACTCTTAGTGCACACAGTCTTCTGGTCTTCTGTATTGGCTCCTGTCCCGGGCCCTGTAGTTCAATGCCCAGCTCATCACAATGTCCACATCAGCATGGGGCTTTTCTTGCTGCCTGATTATGGAACCTCTTTACCATCTTGTGTAGCCTGTGGGGTTTTTTTGCATAGTTTTTTTTTTTCCTGTAAAACTATGTGAGTGACCCAATATCGCACCACTGCACTCCAGCCTGGGCAACAGAGAGAATTGTAATTAGCTTTCTACCTTAATTTCTACCTGTAATTAGCTTTCTACCTTAGCTCCAAGATGCTCCCACCTTCCCTGTCTCCCACTAGGCAGATGCACTCCCCTAAGCACCTTCAAGTTGCCCATGCTTAAGTCTCATATGTCACCCTGGGGTCCATGTTTTTGCTTGAAATCCACCAAAAAAAAAGAAATGCCATACATTATAATCCCTCAGCCCTCATTAACAACTGAGTCCAAACATCTAGCAAATTACCCAAAACGTGAAGCAAAATCTCATTGGTAAGTCTGAGTTGCCCATTGAGGGTTTACAAGGATAAATTCACATTTTCTAACTTCATTACCTTTTCTTACTTGAATTTCAGGAGAGCACATGGTAAGATCTGGAGCAGGAAAGTGAAGTCTCTTTTTTACTTCAAGGTCGCAGTATTTATAAAACTTTCTCTCTTGCTCTCCTTCTGGGAAATCTGCAGTCTCAGAAATGTCAAAGTGACTCAAATCAATTGCCAAGCAGCATGACAGAGATTAGACTGAATTTAAAGCCCTTTCTGGAGGATCTGGGATTGGCTGCAGGCACCCATCACAAAAAGGAAATTCTGAGTGTGCCTGACAATCATAGATAAAATTTCCCCTGACCACATGCATCCTGACATGATATCGACCGAAGAGTTTAATAGATGTGCTTTGAAAAGCTACAAGGATTTGTCCTTTCTCAGAGAAACTTGCTTCTAGGTGAGTCACAGGACAGCAATAAAGACCTCACAACAGGATTAGCTGCCAGAGGACAATGCCTGGAAAAAAGATTTGGGCCAATACTCTAACAAAAGTTAGTTTTAGAAACTTTTTTTATATACGCCTAACTTTATCTGCAAAGGGTCATGTTACCAGGAGCGCAACCTAGAAATTTCTGAGGCCTATGGGCATAGAAGTAGCTACATCATATGATGTAAAAATTCCTATAGCATTTTTTAAATTTCAAACAACCTACTCCCTAAAATCTTTCAATAGCTTCTCTGTGGGACTTTCTCGTGTGTGTATTGAGTGTGTGTGTTTGTGTGTGTTATGGCATGTGGGCATGGGTCTGCACAAGTGTAGGATAAAGCAGGATCTATGTATTTCTATTTCACTTTGATATGTTGTCCTTGTGCAAATACAGCGAGAAGTCAGCACATCCCATACTTAAAAGGTGATGGCTTTAGATTTTTTGGGGCATGCAACAGCTGATCAGTACATATTTGTTACACAGAACCGAAGTGATTTGATCTCTTTAGGTCTTACTTAACCCTCCTGTGAAGTGCAGATATCTACCCTGCCGAAAGGTAGCTCTGCCAGCTCTGTGAAGATCCACACTGGGGGTCATTTTGATGAGCTTTATCAAACTGTACATTTTTTCATTGAAAATAGTAACAAAGTGTAATTGATGTGTCTGACAAAAGTGTTAAGAAAGTTATTGGATGTAAAAGAACATGTAGATGAGCTACAAGGATCTTAGGTAATCCTTACACCTACCCCCAGTGGCTTGGTGGTCAAGGTCTAAGGGCTGCCTGTGAGTTTCCCAATTAAATCAGATACTGAAGTATCCCAGGCACTCAAAAGCTGTCTCTCACATCAGGGAGGAGCTCAAGTTAGGCACAAAATGTTCAGCCTGCCTTCCTTTGCGGAGCAATTGCTCATCTCCTATCCATCACGGGGCCTCTGGAAATGCCTCAGAAATTCACAGTGTCCTTCTAAGACTGGCCAGCACCGGGGCTGGATGCTAGCGCTGAGGCCCTGGGATCTGATCCACGTGCAAAATGTGGTTTCTCTCTGACAGCATGCAGCTGTAGCTGCCTTCAAACCATGCCTCCAGGGAGCTTTTCTGGGTGTTCTCTGATGCCTGTCAGATATTTGAGCCTCGATAAACAGCTTTCTTATGGTTGAAGTTAAGTTGGAGGCTCTTGTTCACACTCTCAGAAAACAGCTTTTCCTCTCCTCGCCTTGGCCGCCTCTGTGTGGGCCCAGATGTCTCTGTTGGAGGATGCTGGAGGTCGGTGTTGTCTTCCTTGGACTCAGCCCTCAAGCATTCTTCATTCAAGGACCTCCCGTTCTCGGCCCTGGGGGCATTAGCCTGCCTAAAGGCAGCCCTGGCCTCAAGGAGCTTACCACAAACTCAGGAAAGCCAAACACAAATGATAATGCTACCAGAAAGTTGAATTTTACTTTTAATCTTCCAGTGTTTTCTTATTTATTAAAGAGATGCAATCATTGGGAAAGAGGGTTATTCTCATGACACTTGACCACAAGACCTTGACTACCCAGAACCGGAATTAGAAATGAAAGTAAGGCCCAGGACATACTCTGGAATGCAGACTCCTCCCTCCCTGCTCCCCAGGCTCAGTATAGAAAGGCGGAATTCTGCTGATACCCAGGAAGGGAAACCATCATCACAGTTCATGTGCCAGACAGTCTGGAGTGGGGCAGGATGGTCAGTGTGGGAAGCCACAGCCACAACCACGATAGGAAAGAGAGGCTGGCCCCGCCATTTGTGCTCATCATAAGAAAGGGAAGTGGTGGTGGGGGGCGGTGACTCACGCCTGTAATCCCAGCACTTTGGGAGGCCGAGGCAGGTGGATCGCCTGAGATCAGGAGTTCAAGACCAGCCTGGTCACCATGGTGAAACTCCGTCTCTACTAAAAATGCAAAAATTAGCCAGGTGTGGCGGGGAACACCTGTAATCCCAGCTACTTGGGAGGCTGAGGCAGGAGAATTGCTTGAACCCAGGAGGCAGAGGTTGTGGTGAGCCGAGATTGCACCATTGCAATCCAACCTGGGTGACAGAGCAAGACTCTGTCTCAAACAAAACAAAACAAAACAAAACAAAACAAAACAAAACTGTACAGGCCAGGCCAGGCCAGGCAAGGTGGCTTACCCCTGTAATCCCAGCACTTCGAGAGGCTGAGGTGGGTGGATTTCTTGAGGCCAAGAGTTCGAGACCAGCCTGGCCAACATGGTGAAACCCCTTCTCTACTAAAAAATACAAAAATTAGCTGGGTATGGTGGCACACACCTGTAATCCCAGCTACTCAGGAGGCTGAGGCAGGAGAATTGCTTGGACCTGGGAGGCAGAGGTTTCGGTGAGCCGAGATTGTGCCACTGCACTCCAGCCTGGGCAACAGAGCAAGACTCTGTCAAAGAAAAGAAAAGTAAAGAGAAGAGGATGAGAAGAGAAGAGAAGAGAAGAGAAGAGAAGAGAAGAGAAGAGAAGAGAAGAGAAGAGAAGAGAAGAGGAAAGAAAAGAAGAGTAAACCAAATGGACTTGGTCACCATGAGTAGGGATTGTTCATTGCTATTCTAAGTAGCACAAACCTTAGTAAATCCAAGGCTGCCCTGAGCAATGTACACACACTTTCTCATTAAAATTTCACTCCCACGCCTATTCCCCCCACAAAAAAAGTCTACATGGTAGATATCCCCACTTTAAAGCAAAGGAACCAGTTCATGTTGGTTAGGTAACAAAACCTGCATTGCACGTTTTATACATGCCAGTACAGGGATTTGATTCCAGGCAGCTGAGTTCCAGAGGCTTGGTATTTTGTAAAAACTGTGACCAAGCAGAAGGAATAGGTAGCTGCAGGACAGATGGCTATGTGGCCTTTTCGTCACCGTATCCTTTAATAAGCCATTTCAATACCATTGGTAACCATTTTCTCATTTAAAAAGAATTTATTGCTGTAAATACATTTTTTAAAGTCTCAGGGTGTTTGAAATAAAGGATGCGGCTTATTATTTTTGTTTTTCCTAAATTTAGTTGATGAAAGGAGCTAGTTTTTAAGGTGAAGCTCCAGGCCTCGGAAAGAAAAAGGAGTCGAGAATCAATTTTGTTTTTAATACACTCAGAGTCTGGAAACATCTTTTATCTCTACTTGTGTGTAAGGTTCAAGTAGACTTAAAATAGTGCACTATACTTGCACATTAAATAAAAGCATTAAGCTCTATAAAAATAAGAAGCCTATTGGCCTTAGATGGAAATAATAATTCGAAACACATCACAGACAAAAAAGAGCTGAGCATTTTCCAGAATTATCATCTATTCCAAGATAAGTGTATGCATGTTTTTAAACAGGGAGTAAGTACACACTAATGCTCAGGGTTCTGTGCAGCAGTGCCAGCCCCAAATGCTGGGGCAGGCACTGGCCTCCTTCCCTCCCTCTCCAGAAGTAAGAGCAACTTGAGTCACCACAGAGGGTGGGCAGGCCTCAGGCTGCACATTGAGGTCAGCGAAACTTAATTCATGAAGGTCTTAAGAGGTTCTTAATAGACATAAGGATTCTTTGTCATTTGGGAGGCCAAGGTAGGTGGATCACTTGAGGTCAAGAGTTCAAGACCAGCCTAGCCAACATGGTGAAACCCCATCTCTACTAAAAATGCAAAAAGTAGCCAGCGCCTGTAATCCCAGCTACTTGGGAAACTGAGGCAAGAGAATCACTTGAACCTGGGAGGCAGAGGTTGCAGTGAGCCAAGATCACGCCATTGCACTCCAGCCTGGGCAACAGAGCAAGACTCTGTCTCAAAAAATAAATAAATAAATAAATAAATAATCAAAATAAAGAAAAAAGTCATTTAAGAAAACAAATTTGGAGGATTTCATTATGCACCATATATATATATGTATATATCACAAATTTATTTAAATTCTACTCAGAATCCCAAAATATCCTTTGTGATAAGACTCTTCTGTCACATCAAAGCATCTTCCCTGACTTGTCCCTGGAAGCAGAAAAAGGCCCCATTTTTTTTTTATTTTTTTTTATTTTTATTTTTAACAGCTTTATTAAGATACAGTTCACATACCATAGTTAACCCCTTAAAATATATAATTACATGGATTAGTATCCTCACAGAGTTGTGCAAATATCACCACAATCTAATTTAGAACACTTTCTTTTTTTTTTTTTTTTTTTTTTTTTATTATACTTTAGGGTTTTAGGGTACATGTGCACAATGTGCAGGTTTGTTACATATGTATCCATGTGCCATGTTGATTTCCTGCACCCATTAACTCGTCATTTAGCATTAGGTGTATCTCCTAATGCTCTCCCTCCCCCCTCCCCCCACCCCACAACAGACCCCAGAGCGTGATGTTCCCCTTCCTGTGTCCATGAGTTCTCATTGTTCAATTCCCACCTATGAGTGAGAACATGCGGTGTTTGGTTTTTTGTCCTTGTGATAGTTTACTGAGAATGATGTTTTCCAGTTTCATCCATGTCCCTACAAAGGACACGAACTCATCATTTTTTATGGCTGCATAGTATTCCATGGTGTATATGTGCCACATTTTCTTAATCCAGTCTATCGTTGTTGGACATTTGGGTTGGTTCCAAGTCTTTGCTATTGTGAATAGTGCCGCAATAAACATATGTGTGCATGTGTCTTTATAGCAGCATGATTTATAGTCCTTTGGGTATATACCCAGTAATGGGATGGCTGGGTCAAATGGTATTTCTAGTTCTAGATCCCTGAGGAATCGCCACACTGACTTCCACAATGGTTGAACTAGTTTACAGTCCCACCAACAGTGTAAAAGTGTTCCTATTTCTCCACATCCTCTCCAGCACCTGTTGTTTCCTGATTTTTTAATGATGGCCATTCTAACTGGTGTGAGATGGTATCTCACTGTGGTTTTGATTTGCATTTCTCTGATGGCCAGTGATGAGGAGCATTTCTTCATGTGTTTTTTGGCTGCATAAATGTCTTCTTTTGAGAAGTGTCTGTTCATGTCCTCTGCCCACTTTTTGATGGGGTTGTTTGTTTTTTTCTTGTAAATTTGTTTGAGTTCATTGTAGATTCTGGATATTAGCCCTTTGTCAGATGAGTAGGTTGCAAAAATTTTCTCCCATTGTGTAGGTTGCCTGTTCACTCTGATGATAGTTTCTTTTGCTGTGCAGAAGCTCTTTAGTTTAATGAGATCCCATTTGTCGATTTTGGCTTTTGTTGCCATTGCTTTTGGTGTTTTAGACATGAAGTCCTTGCCCACGCCTATGTCCTGAATGGTATTGCCTAGGTTTTCTTGTAGGATTTTAATGGTTTTAGGTCTAACATATAAGTCTTTAATCCATCTTGAACTAATTTTTGTATAAGGTGTAAGGAAGGGATCCAGTTGCAGCTTTCTACATATGGCTAGCCAGTTTTCCCAGCACCATTTATTAAATAGGGAATCCTTTCCCCATTTCTTGTTTTTGTCAGGTTTGTCAAAGATCAGATAGTTGTAGCTATGCGGCATCATTTCTGAGGGCTCTGTTCTGTTCCATTGATCTATGTCTCTGTTGTGGTACCAGTACCATGCTGTTTTGGTTACCGTAGCCTTGTAGTATAGTTTAAAGTCAGGTAGTGTGATGCCTCCAGCTTTGTTCTTTTGGCTTAGGATTGACTTGGCGATGCGGGCTCTTTTTTGGTTCCATATGAACTTTAAAGTAGTTTTTTCCAATTCTGTGAAGAAAGTCATTGGTAGCTTGATGGGGATGGCATTGAATCTATAAATTACCTTGGGCAGTGTGGCCATTTTCACGATATTGATTCTTCCAACCCATGAGCATGGAATGTTCTTCCATTTGTTTGTATCCTCTTTTATTTCATTGAGCAGTGGTTTGTAGTTCTCCTTGAAGAGGTCCTTCACATCCCTTGTAAGTTGGATTCCTAGGTATTTTATTCTCTTTGAAGCAATTGTGAATGGGAGTTCACTCATGATTTGGCTCTCTGTTTGTCTGTTATTGGTGTACAAGAATGCTTGTGATTTTTGTACATTAATTTTGTATCCTGAGACTTTGCTGAAGTTGCTAATCAGCTTAAGGAGATTTGGGGCTGAGACAATGGGGTTTTCTAGATAGACAATCATGTCATCTGCAAACAGGGACAATTTGACTTCCTCTTTTCCTAATTGAATACCCTTTATTTCCTTCTCCTGCCTGATTGCTCTGGCCAGAACTTCCAGCACTATGTTGAATAGGAGCGGTGAGAGAGGGCATCCCTGTCTTGTGCCAGTTTTCAGAGGGAATGCTTCCAGTTTTTGCCCATTTGGTATGATATTGGCTGTGGGTTTGTTGTAGATAGCTCTTATTATTTTGAGATACGTCCCATCAATACCTAATTTATTGAGAGTTTTTAGCATGAAGGGTTGTTGAATTTTGTCAAAGGCCTTTTCTGCATCTATTGAGATAATCATGTGATTTTTGTCTTTGGTTCTGTTTATATGCTGGATTACATTTATTGATTTGCGTATGTTGAACCAGCCTTGCATCCCAGGGATGAAGCCCACTTGATCATGGTGGATAAGCTTTTTGATGTGCTGCTGGATTCGGTTTGCCAGTATTTTATTGAGGATTTTTGCATCAATGTTCATCAAGGATATTGGTCTGAAATTCTCTTTTTTGGTTATGTCTCTGCCAGGTTTTGGTATCAGGATGATGCTGGCTTCGTAAAATGTGTTAGGGAGGATTCCCTGTTTTTCTATCGATTGGAATAGTTTCAGAAGGAATGGTACCAGTTCCTCCTTGTACCTCTGGTAGAATTCAGCTGTGAATCCATCAGGTCCTGGACTCTTTTTGGTTGGTAAGCTATTGATTATTGCCACAATTTCAGAACCTGTTATTGGTCTATTCAGAGATTCAACTTCTTCCTGGTTTAGTCTTGGGAGGGTGTATTTGTCGAGGAATTTATCCATTTCTTCTAGATTTTCTAGTTTATTTGCATAGAGATGTTTGTAGTATTCTCTGATGGTAGATTGTATTTCTGTGGGATCGGTGGTGATATCCCCTTTTTCGTTTTTTATTGCATCTATTTGATTCTTCTCTCTTTTCTTCTTTATTAGTCTTGCTAGCGGTCCATCAATTTTGTTGATCTTTTCAAAAAACCAGCTCCTGGATTCATTAATTTTTTGAAAGGTTTTTTGTGTCTCTATTTCCTTCAGTTCTGCTCTGATTTTAGTTATTTCTAGCCTTCTGCTAGCTTTTGAATGTGTTTGCTCCTGCTTTTCTAGTTCTTTTAATTGTGATGTTAGGGTGTCAATTTTGGATCTTTCCTGCTTTCTCTTGTGTGCATTTAGTGCTATAAATTTCCCTCTACACACTGCTTTGAACGTGTCCCAGAGATTCTGGTATGTTGTGTCTTTGTTCTCGTTGGTTTCAAAGAACATCTTTATTTCTGCCTTCATTTCATTATGTACCCAATAGTCATTCAGGAGCAGGTTGTTCAGTTTCCATGTAGTTGAGCGGTTTTGACTGAGTTTCTTAATCCTGAGTTCTAGTTTGATTGCACTGTGGTCTGAGAGACAGTTTGTTATAATCTCTGTTCTTTTACATTTGCTGAGAAGAGCTTTACTTCCAACTATGTGGTCAATTTTGGAATAGGTGTGGTGTGGTGCTGAAAAAAATGTATATTCTGTTGATTTGGGGTGGAGAGTTCTGTAGATGTCTATTAGGTCCACTTTATGTAGAGCTGAGTTCAATTCCTGGATATCCTTGTTAACTTTCTGTCTCATTGATCTGTCTAATGCTGACAGTGGGGTGTTAAAATCTCCCACCATTATTGTGTGGGAGTTTAAGTCCCCCTGTAGGTCACTGAGGACTTGCTTTATGAATCTGGGTGCTCCTGTGTTGGGTGCATATATATTTAGGATAGTTAGCTCTTCTTGTTGAATTGATCCCTTTACCATTATATAATGGCCTTCTTTGTCTCTTTTGATCTTTGTTGGTTTAAAGTCTATTTTATCAGAGACTAGGATTGCAACCCCTGCCTTTTTTTGTTTTCCAGTTGCTTGATAGATCTTCCTCCATCCCTTTATTTTGAGTCTATGTGTGTCTCTGCACGTGAGATGGGTTTCCTGAATATAGCACACTGATGGGTCCTGACTCCTTATCCAGTTTGCCAGTCTGTGTCTTTTGATTGGAGCATTTAGCCCATTTACATTTAACATGAATATTGTTATGTGTGAATCTGATCCTGTCATTACGATGTTAGTTGGTTATTTTGCTCGTTAGTTGCTATAGTTTCTTCCTAGCCTCGATGGTCTTTACAATTTGGCATGTTTTTGCAGGGGCTGGTACCGGTTGTTCCTTTCCATGTTTAGTGCTTCCTTCAGGAGCTCTTTTAGGGCAGGCCTGGTGGTGACAAAATCACTCAGCGTTTGCTTGTCTGTAAAGTATTTTATTTCTCCTTCACTTATGAAGCTTAGTTTGGCGGGATAGGAAATTCTGGGTTGAAAATTCTTTTCTTTAAGAATGTTGAATATTGGCCCCCACTCTCTTCTGGCTTGTAGAGTTTCTGCTGAGAGATCAGCTGTTAGTCTGATGGGCTTCCCTTTGTGGGTAACCCGACCTTTCTCTCTGGCTGCCCTTAACATTTTTTCCTTCATTTCAACTTTGGTGAATCTGACAATTATGTGTCTTGGAGTTGCCCTTCTCGAGGAGTATCTTTGTGGCATTCTCTGTATTTCCTGAATCTGAATGCTGGCCTGCCTTGCTAGATTGGGGAAGTTCTCCTGGATAATATCTTGCAGAGTGTTCTCCAACTTGGTTCCATTCTCCCCATCATTTTCAGGTACACCAATCAGACGTAGGTTTGGTCTTTTCACATAGTCCCAAATTTCTTGGAGGCTTTGTTCATTTCTTTTTAATCTTTTTTCTCTAAACTTCCCTTCTCTCTTCATTTCATTCATTTCATCTTCTATCAGCGATACGCTTTCTTCCAGTTGATCGCATCTGCTACTGAGGCTTCTGCATTCTTCGCGTAGTTCTCGAAACTTGGCTTTCAGCTCCATCATCTCCTTTAAGCCCTTCTCTCCAGTGGTTATTCTAGCTATCCATTCTTCTAATTTTTTTTCAAAGTTTTTAACTTCTTTGCTATTGTTTTGAATTTCCTCTCATAGCTCAGAGTAGTTTGATCGTCTGGAGCCTTCTTCTCTCAACTCATCAAAGTCATCCTCCATCCAGCTTTGCTCCGTTGCTGGTGAGGAACTGCGTTCCTTTGGAGGAGGAGAGGTGCTCTGTTTTTTAGAGTTACCAGTTTTTTTGGTCTGCTTTTTCCCCATCTTTGCGGTTTTGTCTACTTTTTGTCTTCGATGATGGTGATGTACAGATGGGTTTTTGGTGTGGATGTCCTTTCTGTTTGTTAATTTTCCTTCTACCAGTCAAGACCCTCAGCTGCAAGTCTGTTGGAGTTTACTAGAGGTCCACTCCAGACCCTGTTTGGCTGGGTGTCAGCACCGGTGGCTGCAGAACAGCGGATTTTCGTGAGACCACAAATTCAGCTGTCTGATAGCTCCTCTGAAAGTTTTGTCTCAGAGGAGTACCCGGTTGAATAAGGTGTCAGTCTGTCCCTACTGGGGGGGTGCCTCCCAGTTAGGCTGCTCAGGGGTGAGGGACCCACTTTAGGAGGCAGTCTGTCCGTTCTCAGATCTCCAGCTGCGTGCTGGGAGAACCACTACTCTCTTCAAAGCTGTCAGTCAGACAGGGACATTTAAGGCTGTGGAGGTTCTCGCTGAGTTTTTGGTTGTCTGTGCCCTGCCCCCAGAGGTGGAGCCTACAGAGGCAGGCAGGCCTCCTTGAGCTGTGGTGGGCTCCACCCAATTCCAGCTTCCTGGCTGCTTTGTTTACCTAAGCAAGCCTGGGCAATGGCGGGCGCCCCTCCCCCAGCCTCGCTGCCGCCTTGCAGCTTGATCTCAGACTGCTGTGCTAGCAATCAGCAAGACTCTGTGGGCATAGGACCCTCCGAGCCAGGTGCGGGACACAATCTCCTAGTGTGCCGTTTTCCAGGCCCGTTGGAAAAGCGCAGTATTAGGATGGGACTGACCCGATATTCCAGGTGCCGTCTGTTTCCCCTTTCTTTGACTAGGAAAGGGAACTCCCTGACCCCTTGCGCTTCCCGAGTGTGGCAATGCCTCGCCCTGCTTCGGCTCGCGCACAGTGCGCTTCACCGACTGTCCTGAACCCACTGTTAGGTACTCCCTAGTGAGATGAAACCGGTACCTCAAGCAGAAATGCAGAAATCACCCGTCTTCTGTGTCGCTGGGGCTGGGAGCTGGAGACCGGAGCTGTTCCTATTCGGCCATCTTGGCTCCACCCTCTAGAACCAAGGCCCCATTTTTAGTGCTGCCAGAAGTCGTGGACGAGGTAGACACACAGTGCCAGCTCTCACCTCCCAACAAGGTTGGCAGCCTTTGCGACACCCCCGGAGATGTGCTGTGCACGCTTTGTTCCATCCAGTACACACAAGTTCTAGGGCATCGTGTCCTAGACAAGAAATCTGAGCATGAAAATCCAGGGCTGTGGCATGAGAAGCCAGCAAAAAAACAAAACAAAACAAAAAACAATAAAAAGCAGACGCTTCTTCCATTGGGCCCCATCACTGTGATCAGAGCATTCGGGCATTACAGTGGTAAGCCCTCTAGACAGTGTCAAACACACAGTGCTCACTCTCAGTAACAAGCCCACTGCCTGTTTTCACACCTGACTATTGCCAGCTGCCTGCCAAGACTCCAAAGCTCATGCCAAGAACCCTGAAGAGCGTCGATGCTTCCGAAGAACCCAAGTGTTTGCTTCTGAAAGTCTCGAGAGATGCAGAGGAAAAGAACGTGGGATAAATGCAAAGGGCTGGGGGTCATGAGGCTTGGAGACCTCGCTCACTCAAGTTGTGCTATTCCAAGCTGCTCCTGGAGAGCCAGCCAGGGGTTCCAGCAACGCCCACAGGACAACAGAGCCTGTGGGGAAAATGCCCAGGGTTCCTTTTGAAACCAAACACGAGACATTTTGTCTGTGTGGTTTGAGGCAAGTTTTAGTTTACCCCTGAATATGAATGGACAAAATTTCTCACGAAAGACCAAATGCCCCAGACAATTAAGGGATGATTTTATTCAGGTTTTAGAAAAGGAAGAATTTCCACTGATGAGAAACTTGGGGTTCATAAAGGGAGTCAATAAAAGACCCATTTCAAGTCTTACGGGAGTCACTTACGTGGGTGGAGGCGGGTCTTATTCTGAGGACATGAGGGTGGTCTTTTGTGACTAGCCACTTTGATTAGCCACTGCTGGGAATACATGAGGGTGGGGAACTTCTCATGGCGGATTTTCCCAGAGCTCAAGGCTCAGGCTAGTTCACATCGTCACCTCCCTCCAGGCCTTTTTATTTTTTAATTGGCAAATTAAAATCATATATAATTACAGTACACAAAATGATGTTTTGAAATACGTATACATTGTGGAATGGCTAAATCAAGCCAATTAACATTTTGTGAATTACCTCACATACTTTTGTGTGTGTGTGCCTGTGTGTGTGTGTGTGTGTGTGTGTGGTGAGAAGACCTAGAATCTATTCTCTTAGTGATTTTCAATAATACAATACATTGTCACTAACTGTAGTCACCACGCTGTGCCAATGAATCTCTTTCACTTACTCAGGTCTTTTGAACTCGAGAGAAATGCCCAATACAGACAGTATGCCCCAAGTCACCCCTTACTGGCCTAGGGTCGGCTCCAGCCCCAAGGGCAGCTGACCACCGATCATCCTCCAGCGGACCCTGTTCACATAGGGCCTCACCACAGCAGGCCCAAGCAAAGCCTTCCTTTCTCAGGAGTGAGAACAGAAAATGGAACTGGAGGATGCAGGACAGTGAGCAGGAGGCACAGAAGTTGAAATCCACATAGACAAAGGCCGTGCGATGATAGGGCCAGGAGGTGTCAAGAGGAAGCCTTCGGGTAGCAGAGGGCAAGACTGGAGAAGGCAGTGGGGTGGGGGCTGGTGGAGGCAGGAGAGGGACAACAGAGGCACAGACAGTCACGGGGTGGCAGGGGACCCACCCCCACCTGCTGTAAGCACAAAAAAACCCTCAAGGTGCATGATGTCTGACCCTTGTATTAATATTCCAAAACATACACTTTATAGCTATGAAAGTCTGTCTTGAAGATCTAACATAGTTTATGTAACTCCATTATTATTCCCAATATTAAATATTTTTTATAAATTTCAGAATACACACATGAGCAAAAAGGAAAACATGTTTAATGATCCCTTTGGTTCCAGTAGCCAAAGTGAAAAATGGCATCATTTTGACAGACATTGTCTCTATACTTAGGGAGGTGTATTTAATCTCTTGCATTTTAGCCCCTCCTTTGTCAGAGGTTTCAAAAATAAGATGAGCTTATGATATAATAAAAAAAGTAGTAAGTGGTTTGTAATGCAAAATTTAGTATATTTGAAAGACCTATTTGTTTACAATTTAGGGACCTAAGCTTTTTACATATTTTAGTGTTGAGCTGTCATTTGTTTTGTGAAAGATGCAATGGTTATAGGTTAGGGGGCGGTTTTTAAATCTGATTTTGGTTTAGGTTTGGTTTTTTTCCTGTGTGTTTGTTTTAATATTTCTGATGTTCCTTTTTGTTAGCAAAATTAAAAACTGACAAACCTACCAGTACCTCTAATATTCTTAGAAATTTTACTGCTACATGAAATTCCAAGATGTGAGAACTATTGACCTCGTCTGTATGGAAATTGAGTCTGCCCTGGGGAGCTTTCCAAAACAGTGTGACAATTAGGAAGAAAGCTCTGAATTCCCGCTCATTAACGGATGCACACCCACATCCAAACTCGGATGCACACCCACATCCAAACTGCCTCTCCTTCAGATGCTCTATCTTTGGCTACAGCTGCAAGGATTTGGGGAAGTGGAGACACTGCAACAGGTAAAATGTAATTATGTTACTTATGAGGTGTTGATAATATCCCCATCTCTGTGTATGCCATGACACGTGATTGTTTAAAAGGGTCTCTTTTACCACTTCAGGGAAAGAAGGCATATTTCCCAAGATGTAGGATACATTACAGCCACAGTTCCACCTAGGGGAGGGAGGAAAGCTCAAAATATCCCAGGCCTTCTTATCTCCAAAGTTTACAAGTGAAAAGAGAAGGGAAAATTTCAAAACACATACTCACATACCAACAGGCAATGACTTCCAGCCATTTAAGAGTGAATGAGAAAGAGAAAGAGAACAAGAAAGACACACACACACACAGAGAGAGAGAGAGAGAGACAGAGAGACAGAGAGACAGGGAGACAGAGAGACAGGGAGACAGGGAGACAGGGAGATGGCCAGCTGGGATGATGGGTCCACTTAGATCCTCAGGAAAGAAACGAGAGTCCCACACAGCTGCAGAAGGTACACTCCACATCCATGGGCCATCATCAATCTTTCTGAAAGCCTTTCTGAGCTTTAAAAGCCCATGACTTTTCAATTAGCCATTAAAATCACTGTGCCATCTACTCGAAGTCTTCCCTGGAGACATTTGTAATAGATGAGAAAGGAGCACAGAGATGAAATGGGGCTTGCTGCTGTAGTCAGGAACTGCATCTATTAAAGGGTTAACAGCAGTTCTAACTAATTACCCACCAGGAAGTGTGATGGCCTCAGGGTGCCCTGTGTGGATGCTCCAGCCCCAGTTCCAGGGAGTCTTACAACTCCCCAACCAAGCCACTCAATAGGGGACTGCTTTCCTGCCAGTCACAACTTTCCGAATAAGCAGCAGAGGTGAATTGAAGAATTATTTGACAACAGTTCTATTTCGTTTTCTCTATCCAAATACAAGCTCTAATTCAAGTCCTCTCTTCTCTGCATCTCAGTTTTCCACACCCATAAAATACATAAAATGCTGCTCCTACGTACAGGTTCAAATGCAATCCTGCACCTGAAAGAAGCTTATGTCAATAAACAGATGTCAGTTATTGCATTACAAACCCAGATAAGAGGTGATCAATCAAATACTGATCAGTACAACTGAGTACCAGCCATGAAAGCAGCATCAGACATTTATAATCTAGCTGGATGACACAGCCAAGCAGAAGGAATAGTGTAGTGTAATACAAGACAATACAGTCAACTCTTGAACAAGAAGGGTTTGAAGTGTACAAGTCCACCTATACAGATTTTTTTCAATAAATATATCGAAAAATTTTTTGGAGATTTGCAACAATTTGAAAAAAATCGCAGATAAACCATGTAGCCTAGAAATAGCAAAACAAAAAAATCAGAAAAAAGTATGCTATGAATGCATAACACATATGTAGATACTAGCCTATTTTATTATTTACTACCATAAAATAGACACAAATCTATTATAAAATGTTAAAATTTATCGGAACTTACCTACACACAGACCGTATGTACATGGTGTCATTGGCAGTCAAGAGAAATGTAAACAAATGTAAAGACGCAGCATCAAATCATAACTGCATGCAATTCATTGTAGGAATTACTGTAGTGCCGGAATCATTTCGCAGCCACCTCCTGTTGCTACTGCAGTGAGCTCAAGTGTTGTGGGTATCCGCTTAAAACGCCGCGTGATGCTCATCATCTCCACGTGAGCCGTTTGTCTCACCAGTAAATTGCATTTCATAGTAAAAAGTGATCTCTTGAGGTTCTCATGTATTTTTCATCATGCTGAGTGCAATACTGTAAACCTTGAATAACACCATAGGACCCATGTGAAGTGCCACTAGTGGTGCTGGAAGTGCTCCCAAGAAGCAGAGGAAAGTTGTGACAGTCCAAGAAAAAGCTGAATTGCTTGATGTGTACTGTAGTAGACCAAGGGCTGCAGCTCCGGGTGCTGCTATGTCAGGCAGGCGACTCATCTCGTGAACAGACACCACAAATGTTCAGTTTAGACCACCGCAGCATAGCACTGTAAATGTATTTTCTCTTCCTTATGATCTTCCTAATAACATTTTCTTTTCTCTAGCTTGCTGTATTGTAAGAATATAGCATATGACACATACAACATACACAATATGCGTGAATGGACTGTTTATGTTATCTGTAAGGCTTCCAGTCAACGGTGGCTGTTAGTAGTTGTTTGCTTGGAGGAGTCAAAACTTATATGTAGATTTTTGACTGCACAGAGGTCAGCACCCCTAATACCCACGTTATTCAAGAGTCAACTGTACAATTGAATGTTAAGCTGATGGTTCAAATGCAAAAAGCAATGACATTAATTTTTAAAATACCATTTATTCTCATTAATTGAGTCCCAACAGCTATGCTGGCCCAGGGTGCTCAGGCTGCAGAAAGTGCAGGTGAGTGGGAAAGCCTGGCTGTGGAGTGGATAAAGACAAGCACTTACAGGAGGAAACCGAGCTCCAGGGCTGCAGACATCACCCAGTCATGAGTTTTAAAGAAGGAGTAAAAAGCAGCCAAGTGTGGAGGCAGCAGGAGATAAATTCTAACAGAGACCTTAAATGATGACTCTATTTGTGTAGGTCAAGTGCAGCCACCAAACTTTACTGAACTGTTACAGAGATCAGCTTGGGAGAAGCAGAAAAATGGCCTGCACAGGACTCATATTTGTCCTAGCGTGGAGCCTGGTGTGAGTGGGTCACTTAAAACTTCAGATATCTTGTAAGTCATTTACATTTGACTTCTCAACATGAGTGTAAATCTCGATATAGATTTGCCAGGTGTCCTATACAGGCTGATATTAATTCTGCTGAACATAGAGGCAGATAACCTCTCTTTACATCTGTCCAAAACCCACTGCATGTCAGGCACAAAGGGGTCATGCATGTTACTGGATGCTGGCCACTCTCTCCTTCTTTTTCTCACCATCTGCTCCCAATGCCACCACCTACTCCCTACACCCCTTGCAGAATGTGATAAAAAGGAAACCAGAACATTTCTGCTAATTCTCAGCCCTTTATGCTAGCCAAAGTCATCAGGCTGGAAAAACCTAGCTCAGGAATGGGGTCAGGGGGCTGTGGGGACAACCAGCATCGCCACACAGGCCGGGCTCAGGCCCCCGGGATGTGGCTAACTCACTAGCCTCAGGGTGGATGACAGGAAGACTTTTCTCATCCAAATGTGAGAAGCAGACCTTGCCTGCCTTGCCCTGCACTAACCTCATGAGCGATGAGCTACACAGAGAAGCGAAAATGCTCATCCAGTTGTCACTTATCGGCACTCACCGGGCACCAGGCACCATGCTTTACATGCCGTGCTTTTGGGGCTTACTCCCCCCATCCTACCACACCTCTCCGGCTGGGCCTCCTGGTGCTTCCTCAGCCTCCCAGGAGGAAAGCAAGGCTCAGACAGCCTAAATAGACAGTCCAAGTTCCCACAGCCTGGTGGCAGAGCAGTGGGTACAGCCCAGGTGTGGCCAGCTTTAAAGGGCATGCCAGCAACTGTCTCATCAAGCATTGCTAAGGCTGACACTGAGAGTGTATCAATTCTGGGGAGTCCCCCTCCGGGAGCAGTGCTGGCCGACCCCAATGCAGAGCCCCACCTGTCCTGGACCGGGGTCTCCCTCCCTCTTTCCGCTATGCCCGCAATTCTGCTTCTGGTTTTCATGACCTTTCCATAACTACAGTCACTTGGCATTCTCCAAATCTCTCCACAGTATTGAACTGTCAAGATTCACCTAAAATTAAGTCACACAATCCTGAGAACATTAGGAGGCCACAGAGCCAAAAACAAAGCCCCTCTAGTGAGTTGCTGATCATCACTAAAATAGTACCTGTTAGGGGACAGATTCTATTATTCAGGACATGTTACCCCAACATATGGCACCACAGCATTTGAGAAAACAGCTGAAGCAGGAAGGTCTCCCTGACATTCTCAATCCTTTCCCCTGCAACAAGCCATGAAAGAATCCTCTGACCTTCTCCTCTGATGCAGGGGGACCCTCACATGACAGGTGCATCCCCCTATACCCAGAGGAAAGGAACATGGTTATTTATATATGTTTTTTTTTAGACAAGGTCTCACTCTGTCGCCCAGGCTGGAGTGTAGTGATGTGATGGTGGCTCACTGCAGGCTCAAATCCTGGACTCAAGCGATCGATCCTCCTGCCTCAGCCTCCCAAGTAGCTATGACTACAGGTGTGTACCACCACACCTGACTTGCTTATTTATTTATTTATTCATTCATTCATTCATTTAATTTTTTTGGAGATGGATGTCACTATGTTGCCCAGACTGATCTCAAACTCCTGGCCTCAGGCAATCCTCCCACCTCAGCCTTGCAGGAATGTCTGTACCTCCAAAGACACAGGGACACAGGGAAGAATCAGAACAAACATGCTTTGACGAGTTTCCCCCCATTTAATTACTATTAGATCATACCCCCTTTGTGCAATCATACCTCTGAACAACTCTACTCACCATCAAACCTAAGCATAAAAATACACAGATTTCCCTGTGTCTTTGGGTCTTTATTTCTTTATGAAGGTTCTCATGCCACATAAAACCGCTTTTCTCTTGTTCATCTGTCTTTTGTTACAGGGGCTTCAGCCATGAGCCTGAGATGAGAATGAAACACATGACTTTTTCTACCCTGCAACCCCTCATCCCCTGCACATTCTTTGTGGTTTGGGTCCTGGTTATAGCTCCTCTCTTAAGGCAGGGATTGTGTTCCTTCACATTCTGTAATCACTGACTTTCATACTTCCAGTTTACCTGCTATTGTTGAAACAGCACTGGATGCAAAGTCAGAAAAGCTCGTTTCAAGTCTCACTAATGTCAGTCTTCAGCTAAACCCCTGGGTAAATTCCCGAGCAGTCAGAATCATTGGCATTGCTGAGGATTCACTGTGGCCCAGCGTATTTGTCTTGATAACCCCCTACGGGGTAAGTACAAACATCACCTTCACTTCCACCAGCACAGGAGCAGAGGCTTAGTGAAGTTCCCTACCTTACCCAAGGTCACACAGTTAATCACTGGCAGTGCAGGGACTTGAACCTCTGCCACCCACTTCTACCACAGTGCCTGCTACATATTAGCGCTCAGTTGATTCGTTTTGACGGCTTGTTAACTTAATACCAAGCTGTGTGCTTAGCCTTTCCATCTAAAATGAGAGAAGTTATACTAATACTTATCATCAGGGGTTCTGTGGAGAATCAGTGCAATCCTGCACGTAGATTACCTTTGAAACCGGGAAAGCTCCATAGAAAAGCCAACCATTGTCATAATTTTTCCTGACCCCTGCCTCCCTTTGCCTGAGGCTGATCAAGGGACTGCGGACAAGGAGTGTGAGGTGCTACAGTTCTGAGTTCTAGTCTGATGTGAGCTCCTTAACGCTGTTTCCTTGCCGGCACGAGGAGGGTATGGAGTGAAACGTGTGCAGCGTCTTGCATTCCCACGATTGTACAAGTGAGGAACCATGACTCCTCTCCGGGCACTGACAACAGGAGCTGGTCTCCAGCCCTCAGTTCTGACAGATGGGTCAAGTTGGCCTCCTTCCCAAACACTGGTTTGAATTCTTTCAGCTTCTACTTTTTCAGTTGGATCTCATTTAATTGTTGTCATTTCATGCGTTCACCTCAAGGCCCTGGGCACCTTACACACCTTAAACACATCAGGCATAAAGCATACAAAAATAAATTCCGCTTCAATCTTTCCACATGGTGGAAAACCGGCCACTTATATTAATAATAGAACCCTGATGTGTCCATCTAAAACCCTCTGAAGACCACCTCATGGGGAAAACAAAACAAAACAGCCACAGTTCCACCGGTTCAAGAGTCAGGAAAGTAGGAAGGAGAGAAAGAAAAAGAAAGGGAAGCGGGGAGGGGAAACAAGAAAGAAAAAGAAAAGAGAAAATGCACAACATTCTTTTTCTTCCTCATTCATTATCCTGCTGTGTTAACTTCAAATAATTTTGAGGACATTTTACCATAAATATTGAGCCAAGTTCCATGTATCTTATAGAGCAATCAGGGAAAAACAGAACATTTATTTCTGAGCACTTGGAAGGCCATTGAGCACCAGACATTGTTCATGATGGGGTGCTCAATGCAGTTTGCTTTATTTTCCTTTGTTCCCACATTTTCTAAAGTTTAGATTCAATTGAATTCAAGGGGACGATGGTCAGATAACAGAAAACAAAACAAAACAAAAATCGGTTTCCATTTTCCTTCAGTAAAATGGGAATGTAAACAAACCAAGGTCCATGCATTCTTGAGATCACTCAGGACTCCTGGCCTCAATCTGTCTGCAGGATCTGCATGTGCCTCATCTCTGGTGGAACAACCAACAGGAAAGGCGGCTCAGCTGACACCCAATGCCAACCCACATCGTTACCCTGAGACGGCTCCATTCACAGATCCAGCCCCCAGCCCCGGCTGGATTCCTGGAAAAAACAATGGAACCCGTGCCTGTCGCTGATATGGAGGACGAACGGGTGGGGAGGTGGCGGAAAAGAAAGAAAGCAGTGGACACTGTCACACCCAGTGCCAGAGGGAGACCCTGGTGTGGGCGCAGCCCCCTGCGGGACTAGGTGGGCAGAAATGGCAGGTGGCACCTATACCTCCTCTTCCAATAACCCAGGTGGAGATGGAACTCCAGGTTTTAATGTGGCCCCTCCCAAGGGGTCCACATTCAAACCACTGCACAAGCCAACACTGTGTGGGCAAAGGACACGTCTACAGAGGGTAAGCCCAAGGGGCTCTTGCTTTCTTCTTCTGAATGAGCTTGCAGTCTGCAGGGTGCCTTCCTCTACCCCCACTGCCTCCCCACTGCCAAGCCAAGCGTCGGTGGCCACGTATGACCTTATGAGTGGCTTGCTTTATTACTTTATGGTGTCCGCCTGGTACCTATAGATATATGAGTTTATAATCCCAGGCTTAGATCCATCTCACACCTCCCTTTAAAAATAGGGAGCCTTAGCTCAGGCAGACGGATGTCCACAGAGCGAGGCTGCCACTCACTGCTCTGTCCCCAGGCTCACGTCCACACCTGGTGTCTGCACTGTGCTGATAAATACCTTCACTATAAACCCTGAAAACAAATTAGTTAGGATGCCACATTTTAAGGTCCCTGTATTTATTATCTCTTTGTATGAAACAAATTACCCCCAAATTTAAAGGCTTAGAAAACAAACATTTATTATCTCAGTTTCTGCAGACGGGCCAGTGAGCACAACTTACCTGCGTTCTCTCACTCAAGGCCTTCCGTGAGGCGTCATTCAGTGTCGGCTGGGGCTGGGGCTGGGGCCCTCTCCAGGCCCAGGAGGATGGCGTCCAGGCTTACACAGGGGGCGCTGGCAGGTCTTAGGTTCTGGGTTCCATGCCTCATGGGCTTCTCCATGGGGCAGCTCACGGGGGCGCCTGTTGCCCCAGAGTGAGAGATTTGCAGAGAGTGAGGGACGGAGAGCCCCGCGAAGTCACAGTTGTTTTATAACAACCTCAGAGGCCACACCTTTTCCATATTCTATTTGGTAAAAGTGAGTCTTCAGGTCTCACCCACACTCAAGAGGAGGGGGTTTCACCAGGAGGCGGGGTTCTTGGGAGCCAACGGCAGGCCTGGACCACAGTCCCTTTAGCTTCCCAGGCGACAGGGGACACGCACAGCGGGGGCAGTGCAGGGTGCCTGTGAGAGCACCCAGGAGCAGTTCCTAGGCACACGCTGTCCTGGCACGACTGTTGAGGACCCCCTCTACTCTCAGAGCTGCCTCATGAGATCCCATTGCAGTGCTTTCCGAAGGAAGGACCTCAACTCGCCTTTCTCACAGGCATGCAATGCCTTCCCTCAAAAATACATTTACCTCAACATGCATGTAGTGAAAGCGTATTGGTGTCTGAAAGAAGAGACCCCTGGCCGGGCGCGGTGGCTCAAGCCTGTAATCCCAGCACTTTGGGAGGCCAAGGCGGGCTGGTCATGAAGTCAGGAAATCGAGACCATCCTGGCTAACACGGTGAAACCCCGTCTCTACTAAAAATACAAAAAATTAGCCGGGCACGGTGGTGGGCGCCTGTAGAGCCAGCTACTCGGGAAGCTGAGGCAGGAGAATGGCGTGAACCCGGGAGGCGGAGCCTACAGTGAGCCGAGATCGCGCCACTGCACTCCAGCCTGGGGGATAGAGAGAGACTCCGTCTCAAACAAACAAAAAAAATCATCATATGATTAGCACCACAGTTTTCTATGTCCCAGTGTAAATGGATGGGATTATACAGAGGGCACATACTAGATATATAGTTGCTTATAAATATTTGTGTAGATATTTTGTATATTACGAGACAATAGCATTATCTTTTATCACGTTTATTTACCATAATCGGTATATGGATGGCACCATGAAAAGCTTTCTAAAAACCCTTCAACCTTCTCAAATTTTTGCATGTAAAAATGAACATGCCGTGAATGGAACCTTTTGCATTTGCTCTCTGAATAGTCTCTTAAACACAAGGGTGGAGCAATTAGCAAAAAAAAAAAAAAAAAAAAGGAAAGTCATCTTAATGGAAAAAAATGCTTCTGTTATCTGAATCATATTACTATTATTTGAGTCTCTTTTTGGAGGAACTGCCTATTTGGTTTTTTTTCATAAACATTTCCTAAGGACAAAAGTATTTCTGAACATATGGGCCATGTCTCTGTTTTGGATGTAAAAACTTCTGGCACTTCGCTGACTTCATTTCATTCTGAGTCACTCTCTCATTTGCTATAAACATCAGGATATTTTGATCAATTAGGAATAGCTGAGATACTTTGAGCCTAACACTACTATCACTCTCTTTCCTAAATGGGTGGCTGCCCAATTTGCTGTTTTCCTAATTATTTTTAAATTTGTATTTTCTGTTTATTTAGTGACTGAAACAGATGGTCTGAGTGGAGTTTTTGTTGAACTCCAAATAAATGCTGCCCAGCCCAGTGTTCAACGTCGGCGAAAGACCAGCTGGCCAGGCCCTAAGAAGTCCTGCACTGGGTTGCCTTGGTGGCCTTGTCAGGTCATGTCTACGAGAGGCCCATGAGTCTGAGTGATAAATAATCTTTCAAGATTTCCCTCACCTTACTCAGATCTGCTGTGCCTGGAATCGTGCAACTCAGTGGTCCTACAAGAGTGTGCTTGGTCAAAGACACCGCCAACAAGCAAACAACACAACACACACACACACACACACACACACACATCCCATACACACATCCCTCACGACACACCCACACACATCCCTCACAGAAACACACATCACACACCCCACAAACACATCCCTTACAGACACACACCACACACCCACACACCTCATATGCACCCCACACATACCACACACCCCACACACCACACATACCCCCAACACACCACATACCCCCCACACACACCACATACGCCACACACACAACACACCACACAACACACACACATCCCTCACAGACACACAGACATCACACACCCCACATACACATCCCTTACACACACCACACACCCAGACACCTCATATGCATCCCACACACACCACACACCCCACACGTACCACACACCCTGCACACACAGCACACCCCACATACACATCCCTTACAGACACACCACACACACATACTCCTCACACAACATACACACATCCCACACACACAACACACACACATCCCTCATAGGAACACACATCACACACCCCACATACACATCCCTTACAGACACACATCACACATCCCACACACCTCATATGCACCCCACACACACCCTACACTCCACACACAAAACACATCCCCACACAAAACACACATCACACCCCACACACACAACACACCACACAACACACACACATCCCTCACAGAAACACACATCACATACCCCTCATACACATCTCTTGCAGACACAGAGCCCACACTTCATATACACCACACACACACCACACATCCCACACACACTACACCACACAACATACACACATCCCTAACAGACACACAGACATTACACATCCCACATATACACCCTTTACAGACACACACACACAGCGTGTACCACACATGCACCCCACACATAACACACACACCACACACCCTCACACACTGCACCACACACCCCTCCACACTACACCACACACACCTCACATGCACCCCACACACCACACACCCACACACACATCCCTCACAGAAACACACACATCACACACCCCACATACACATCCCTTACAGATACGACACACACCTCATATGCATTCCAGACACCCCACACACCCCACAAACCCCACACACCCCACACACCACACACCATATACACACACATCCCTCAGAGAAATACACACATCACACACCCCACATACACATCCCTTACACACACCGCACACACTATACAAATACACCACACACACATACATACACTGCACACATACCACAAACATCCACACACACCGCAAACATCACACACAACACACACACACACCATACACATACACACCATACACACCTTTTTCATGTGAGATTGAAAATGATCCAATGCTGATAAGAACACAGTGATGCAGTGACCAAGACCAGCAATGTCACTCTTCTCATGAAACTGAAATTCCGGTGAGAGAGAGGGGTGGAGACTACCTTAAGAGCAGGATGGTTTTCCTGAAAAGGTGATTTCAGGCAGAAACTTGTACATTGTGAGGGAACAAGCAAACAACCCCTGGAGGAAACGGGATTCCAGGCAAAGCATGTGCTAAGCCTGTGGTGGTAGCCGGCCTGGTCCACTGTATGAGCAGCAGAACCCTCCTTGGGTTGCTACATGGTTTCTGCAGACCAAGAAAACAAGAGATGGTGTGGAATGCCGCTCCCGCCTGGTCCCTGAGGACCTCAGACCCACTGCAGTCCAACCCTCAAGACCTCAAGGCTGAGGCTTCCAAAACGGACGGTGGCCAGATGGATTTTTTTTTTTTTTTTTTTAAGACAGAGTCTCACTCTGTTGCCAGGCTGGAGTGTAGTAGCGTGAACTCAGCTCACTGCAACTTTGCCTCCGGGGTTCAAGCAATTCTCTGCCTCAACTTCCTGAGTAGCTGGCATTACAGGCGCCGGCCACCACACCCGGCTAATTTTTTGTATTTTTAATAGAGACAGGGTTTCACCATCTTGGCCAGGCTGGTCTTGAACTCCTGACCTCAGCCTTCCAAAGTGCTGGGATTACAGGCGTGAGCCACCGTGCCTGGCTGCCAGTTGAGATCTTATGCTGTAAATCAGTCGGCTTGCCATTCTCTCCAGCTTCACTTCAGCGGCCGCGTTCTGACTAAGCAGTCTCCGGCACCAAAGCCTGCTGCCCTCCCCTCCTAACCCCATCCCTCCCCAAGCCCAGTGCACCTTCCTGCAGCAGCAGCCCGGCGGCGGGAGCCTGGGAGCTGAGCTTGTGAAGGGTGTTGTCCCCAGGGAAGAACAGCCGGCACCTCCAGAGACCCAAACCACCCGGTCAAGCCCCATTTTCTCGGATTCCTTGAATCCTCCACCAACTGAATTCGATAATTCAGAAGGGTGAACTAGGGTTCCCCAGCCTTGGCAAGATGGACATTTTAGACCAGAGGATTCTTTGATGTGGGAGCAGTCTGGGCGTTGTGGAGGTGTCCCAGCACTCCTGGCCTCCGGCCCCTAGATAGCATTAGGTTCTGTCTCACTTGTGACATTCAAATATGTCTCCATACACTGTCAAATATCCCCCGGGGCCACAACCCACCAGGGGGCCTCATGCCCCATCCAGATTCCAAGCCATTCTTGTCCCATAGAGACCTCCAGGGGTGACCCAAGATCTGGAGCCACAGCTCCCTATGGATGGGTGCGGCCCCTGGACCCCTTGCCTGGGGCATGTTCGAATTCAGTCTGTTTTCATCCTGAAATCCAAATTGATTTCCGAGTTATCTGTTTTATTTGCTTACTACTGATGTTAACTTGGAATAGTTCACAGACTCTGAATCATAGTTTGTTTATCTACAAAATAAGTAGAAAATTACCTTTCTTAGGAGTACCTTGTGAGGATTAAATAAGAAAATGCATGTAAAGTGCCTGACACATGGTAATTTGTCAATATAGTCGAGCTCCTTTCTTATTTTTTTTTAACCACAGGTTGCATAGCTACTTACAGGATCAGAACTAGAATCTGGTCTCTTAGCTCTATGGCTTCTCTCTGAGTGTCCTCTGGGACTATGTTTTTCTACAGCATTTTCAGAATACCCATAACCAGTAGGTTGCTTCCCGCTTGCAATGTTTGAAAGGGGGTCGTGTCTGAATGGGAGGGAGGGCATGGAAACGGCAGGGAGAAATTCACATGGGTCCTTCTACTTCTTTATCTCCCTCCTGACACAGCTACGAATGGATCATGAAGAGGCAAACTGAGGGGATCATTTTACACAGGGAAGAGAAAAACTCCTAAAGAAAATTGTTAACTTTCCAAAAGATTCATCAGCTTTTTATTTTTGTGATCATCTTCTTGACTTCATTGACATCTGAATCAAGAGTATTCAGAGTTTGACAAAGACACATCAAAAGAGATGAAGTGAGGCTCAGAGGTTCAAGCTCCCTCTAGAAACACGGCTTCACTTCCTGAGGGCAGCAATTTCGTAGGAACATTTGCCTAGGCTCTGACAGCAAGGAAAGCATTAAAGTCCACTGGTGCGGTCTGTGATGGCAGAAAATTACCTGTATAAGTCAGTGGCCAGCAGTTGAAGAAGTATCCTGGGAATAAAAGTATGGTTAAGCTTTTCCAAATGGCAGTCCCCCAAGAGGCTCATCCACCTAAATCCAAAAGGCCTTTCTGAGGTCCCTTGTTGACAGTGGCTTAGGACATTGCCCCTAAAAGTGTCAGCTGGTTGAGAATACCACTCCTTCTTATGGTGATCTCACTTCACTTTCTTTGAATCAGGCAACCTCCCACGATTACCGAAGCAGCCATTAGAGGTAATAAAAACCAACGGAAGGATTTCAGAAGGATTCAGAATTAAGTATCAGCCTTTGATATTTTTGGCACTTACCTGATGTCACCAAGTAACCAGCCCAAAGCTGGGATGCCAGCTCACCACACTGGGTCTCCTTGTCAAAGTGCAGATCAGTCTGCTGCCTTGCTTGTCAGGCCATATGCTCCCCCTTTGTCTGGGGAAGATGACTCACTACAAACTGTAAGAAGACACACTCTATGCTTTCATCCTCCCCTTGAGCCAAATGGCATGCTTTGTAAATGCGTGGCATCACTTAAACAAGCACTTTTTAATGATGCTACTATTAGCTCTTTTTCCTTTTTGGAAGAGTTTCACAGGACCGAAATATAGATTAATTAAAATAGGTTCTAACACACAACACCTCTGTTTTGTCCAGTTGAGTATGGAGACCATTATCAACAGTAATACTGAGATTTATATACAATTTTCAATACACATAGAATACGGTGGAATGGCATGCAAATGGGAAAACTCAGTTGGATCTCATCTCACATTTTTGTTACTGTTATTAGCATTTGCAGAGGAGAAAAGACTTTCCTTCTACCCTACTAGGTGTATGAAATAGACTGACAACAGGTAGATTAACAGGAGAGAGTCATATAAACTTGTTAGTTTTTAATATTATTTGCACAGGGTCATCATAGGAAAAAATGTGAATACCCAAAAAAGTCATGAGATTTGAGAGTTTATATATGCAGAACTGAGGTATAGAGAGATGGTCACCAACTAGAAAGTATCAGAATGGAAATTTAAACCTCATGTGTCAGGACACAAAGCCCCTTCCCAAACACCAGCTCTCCTGAGGCTCACTCCACTCCTAACTCCACCCATGTGCTGAAATTCCAGCTGAACCTTTTAAAAAATTAAAACTTGGGGAAAATTCTATGGGAGATTTAAATTAAATTCTATGGGAAATTAAAATTTCTTTTTTTTTTTTTTGAGACAAGGTCTTACTCTGTCACACAGGCTGGAGTGCAATGGTGTGATCTCAGCTCACTGCAACCTCTACCTCCCAGGCTCGAGTGATCCTCCTGTCTCAGCCTCCCGACTAGCTGGGACTGCAGGTGCACACCACCACGCCTGGCTAATTTTTTGTATTTTTGGTAGAGATGGGGTCACCATGTCACCCAGGCTAATCTTGAACTCCTGAGCTCAAGTGATTGCCCACCTAAGCCTCCCAAACTGCCAGGATGACAGACGTGAGCCACTGCACCCAGCCAGGAAATTAAAATTTCGTAACTGTCAAATCTGAAATATGCAGACATGATACTTTCTAATTCTTTAACTTTCCAAT
This sequence comes from Symphalangus syndactylus, assembly GCF_028878055.3. Classification (NCBI taxonomy): domain Eukaryota; kingdom Metazoa; phylum Chordata; class Mammalia; order Primates; family Hylobatidae; genus Symphalangus; species Symphalangus syndactylus. Next base: position 71,950,374 of record NC_072437.2, read on the forward strand.
GTTTGAAAGTGGAATCTAAGAAGACACCCTCTCCCCATACACACACACATACATACACATACACACACATTCACTTGCTCTATGGCAGTGAAAAAAAATTGTGGTAAGAGAAAGCAGAAAGTTCATTCTGTTATTTTTCTCAGTCCTGAAGTTGTATTCACACAAGTGTGCAAGACTGTGTAGGATTATTGCTTGATGCATTAATACAAATGTATTCAGTCCCCAGGTTTGGATAGCCAGAGATCAATGTCATCTAAATTATCTGATTCCAGAGTTTCAGACAGCATGTAGTGAGAGTTTTGGACATCAGAGAATTGATCCAAAATGGTATCTAAATCTATTTGTCCTCTGAGTTAGGACAATAAGAACTGGGCTGGTGAGACAGCCATAGTAAAGAATGCGTATATGCATGGCCTGTTGTCTGTGCGTAAGTTTCACCAAGAAAGTGTGTTTTCACCCTTTTTCATTTGTCTGTTTAAGCAGGGAGACTGATCTCCAAAGTAAATCATACAGAGAGACTCCCAAAGATGAAAGCGATCAAGGTGAAGCAGCTCCAGCTCAATAGGTATTTTGGATACCAGCGCTTCTCCTGGAAGCCCTTTGTGAAATCTTTGCTCAATAGGTATTTTGGATACCAGCGCTTCTCCTGGAAGCCCTTTGTGAAATCTTTGGGGCTCCAAGTGACAAAGTTTGGAAGCCACATGCCATCTTTGGCTGTGCAAATGCAAGGCTCTGCACTGACACCAGAACCAAGGAAACAATAATGATATTATTAGCTCTGCGCTAAAGCCTCAGAGGAAGAAGGCATCCTGTAAAGAGCAACTGATGAGTAAAAGCAAGAGAGAGGCAGAGAGCGCCAGATGTGTGAGCTGATCTAAATTGTCTTCTTTCATGCCTTGAATAAACGTTGATCTTATATTTTAAATTTTGCTTTTAATGGATAATGTCTACAGCACAAATTATAGGAAGGCAAAAACATGAAGGATTATAGGGATACAATATGTTAAATGTAACTTTCAAAGGCCCTTTTTTCTGAGGAATTACAGTAAATTTCTCTGAAGACAAAGTGACTTTGAAGTCAAGGGTGCTGTGTGGCCGTCTGTTCTGTAATGCCAGGGGCAGAGCTATTATTATGCTGTCAGCAAGAATGCCTTAGGAGCACTCTTTTCTATATGTGTCTTCTACCTATTCATAGAAAATTCTGCCTCCAAAATACTCTAATAAGTTGCTAAAACTAATAAAGAGGGTCATTATGCACTTTGAATAGTCATGCTGTTATATAGCCCAGAAGTCTTTTACTACATAAATGAAACACATTCTAGACCTTTTCTTTTCTGTTTTTTTATAAATTATTTTTCCTACTTTTTCAGGCAAGAGCTCAGAATGAAATATCTCCATCTCTGAAAAGTAGTAAAGAGAAATGTCCCTCTGACTCTTTCAAGCAGAGACACCACGCAGCCCAGATTTTCAGAGACAACCCATCACGTCCCATATTTTACACAGTTATCAGATCATACATTCCTATCTAGGGTTCAGAAAAGATGTTTGCTGTATCATTTTAGATGTAGTAGAGGAGAAGGTTGAGGAGGTCAGGAGAGAAGATGTTTCAAGTCCCAGTATAGAAAACGCCAGTCCTACTGCTCACCCTAAGCAGTCAGCAAATGCTACCCAGGTTTGCACAGAGCCTCTAGCACTGCGCCAAGCATCACGGGTACCAAGGTGGATCCAGCACAATCTCCATCCTTGGTTTGCTCCAGCGGCATCCTCATCGGCCCTACTACCACTCACTTTGCCCTTATGACCACTTCTCCACCGCAATAGGACTGACGGTTCTGGATGCACACTGACCACGTCCCACCGCTTCTCCTAAAGGCGGCCTCTTCCCTCCTAAGCATCGCAGAGATCCATTTTATGACTCGGCCCCACCCATCTTCCTCCCTTGCACCCTGCACTGCAGCAGAACTGGAACCCCCGGAGACCCCCACTTGGACACCATGGGCATTCATAAATGTGACTTCATTCGCCTGCAATGCCCTTGTGCCCCTTGCCACCTGCCAAATCTACTCTCACTCTTCAGGGCTCTGCTAACCTCCTCAGATGCTCTCCTATGCAGTTTATCCCTCCGCTCCCCAGCATCCAGGTCAGCAGCCTGCTAAGATGTGACTCATTATACTGGATGCCTACCTCTACCAAATGATTCATCTCACCATATTTTAATCATCTGGGATTTGGGGAGGGTTAATTATAAATTTTACTTTTGAAAGGTTTCTACTTTACAAAAAAATTCAGCAGAAAGTAGAAAGAGTTCCCATATACTCATCATCCCCCCAACCACCACCAGCACCAATTCTTCCCATGATTAATATCTTGCATTAGTGTGATATATTCGCTATAATTGAGGAGCCAATATTGATACATTATTATTAGCTAAAGTCCATAGTTTACATTAGAGTTCACTCTTGGTGTAGTACCTTCTATGGGTTTCAACTAGTGTAAGGATGTAATGTGTCTATCATGATAGTGTCATGTAGAATAGTTTCACTGCCCTGAAAATCCTCTGTGCTCCACCTACTCATCTCTCTCTCTTCCAAACCCCTGGACACCACTGATCTTTTTACTAGCTCCATAGTTTTAGCTTTTCCAGAATGTTACATACTTAGAATTATACAGTATTTATCTCTGGCCTTTTAAGATTGGCTTCTTTCACTTAGTAATATGCATTTACATTTCCTTCATGTAGCTCAGTTCTGTTTATCACTGAGTAGAACTCCATCGCCTGATATACCACAGTTTATTTATCTATTCGCCTACTGAAAGACTTATTGGGTTGCTTCCAAGCTTTAGCAATTGTGGATACAGCTGCCTTAAATATCCATCTGCAGGTTTTTGTGTGGATATAAGTTTTCAACTGATTTGGATAAACACCAGTGAGTATGATTGCCCACCTGAGTCAGTTTGGGCTGCTATAAACAGAATACCATAGACTGGGTGGCTTCTAAACAACACAAATGTATTTCTTATAGTTCTGGAAGCTAGAAGTCCAAGGTGTGGCAGATTCGGTGTTTGGTGAGGGCCTGCTTCCTAGCTCATATCAAAAGGATGAGCCTTTTTTATGTTTACTTTGAAATGTTTATTATTTTACATTGAAATCATTTTAAAATATAAATAATTGTTTATTTTTGAGATCATCTATTTTATCAGCTTTTTCTCTTTTCCATATATTTAATTTTATTTTCAGTTCCAAGATACATGTGCAGGTTTGTTACATAGGTAAACGTGTGCCATGGTGGTTTGCTGCACCTAACAACCCGTCACCTAGGTTTTAAGCTCCACATGCATTAGCTATTTATCCTGATGCTCTCCTTCCTCCAGCCCCCGAACAGGCCCTGGTTTGTGATGTTCCCCTCCCTATGTCCATGTGTTCTCATTGTTCAGCTTCCACTTATGAGTGAGAACATGCAGTGTTTGGTTTTCTGTTCCTTGTTAGCTTGCTGAGGATAAAGACTTCCAGCTTCATCCATGTACCTGCAAAGGACATGATCTCGTTGCTTTTTATGGCTGTATAGTATTCCATGGTATATATGTACCACATTTTCTTTATCCAGTCTATCATTGATGGGTATTTTGGTTGATTCCATGTCTTTGCTGTTGTGAATAGTGCTGCAGTGAACATATGCATGCATGTATCTTTATAACAGAATGATTTATAATCCTTTGGGTATATACCCAGTAATGGGATCGCTGGGTCAGCTGGTATTTCTGCCTCTAGGTTTTTGAGGAATCGCCACACTGTTTTCCACAGTGGTTGAACTAATTTACATTCCCACCAACAGTGTAAAAGTGTTCCTATTTCTCCCCAACCTCACCAGCACCTGTTGTTTCTTGACTTTAATAATCACCATTCTGACGAGTGTGAGATGGTATATCATTGTGGTTTTGATTTGCATTTCTCTAATGATCAGTGATATTGAGCTTTTTATCAGATGTTTGTTGGCCACATAAATGTCTTCTTTTGAGAAGTGTCTGTTCATGTCCTTTGCCCACTTTTTGATGGGGTTGTTTGTTTTTTCTTGTAAATTTATTTAAGTTCCTTGTAGATTCTGGATATTAGACCTTTGCCCGATGGATATATTGCAAAAATTTTCTCCCATTCCATAGGTTATCTGTTCACTCTGATAACAGTTTCTTTTGCTGTGCAGAAGCTCTTTAATTTAATTAGGTTCCATTTGTCAATTTTGCTTGTGTTGCCATTGCCTTTGATGTTTTTGTCATGAAATATTTTCCCATGCCTATGTCTTAAATTGCATTGCCCAGATTTTCTTCTAGGGTTTTTATAGTTTTTGGTTTTACATTTAAGTCTTTAATCCATCTTGAGTTAATTTTTGTATAAAGTATAAGGAAGGCATTCAGTTTCAATTTTTTTTTTTTTTTGAGATGGAGTCTCACTCTGTTGCCCAGGCTGGAGTGAAGCGGCACCATCTCAGCTCACTGCAAGCTCCACCTCCCAGGTTTACGCCATTCTCCTGCCTCAGCCTCCCAAGTAGCTGGGACTACAGGAACCTACCACCACACCAGTCTAATTTTTTTTTTTTTTGTATTTTTACTACAGACAGGGTTTCACTGTGTTAGCCAGGATGGTCTGGATCTCCTGACCTCGTGATTTGCCCACCTCGGCCTCCCAAAGTGCTGGGATTACATATGTGAGCCATCGTGCCCGGCCAGGATTAGTTTCAATTTTTTGCACATGGCTAGCCAGTATTCCCAGCACCATTTATTAAATAGGGTATCCTTTCTGCATTTCTTGTTTTTGTGAGGTTTGCCAAAGATCAAATGTTTGTAGATGTGTGGTCTGATTTCTGAGATCTCTATTCTGTTCCATTGGTCTGTGTGTCTATTTGGGTACAGTACCATGCTGTTTTGGTTACTGTAGCTTTGTAATATAGTTTGAAGTTGGGTAGCATGATGCCTCCAGCTTTGTTCTTTTTTATTAGGATTTAGACCCCCTTTTATAATGAAGCCTTCATCAATGAGTCTCACCCTCATGATCTAATCACATCCCAACACCATCACCTTGGTGAGTTAGGTTTCCATATATCAATTCTGGGGGGACACATTCAATCTATAGCAGTAAGAGTGCATTTAGTTCTGAAAGAAACTGCCAAACTGTCTTTCAAAGTGGCTACACAATTTTTGCATTCCCCCCAACAAAGAATGAGAGTTTCTGTTCTTGCCAGCATTTGGTGCTCTCAGTGTTTTAGATGTTGGTCATTCTAATAGGTGTGTAGTGGCATCTCCTTATTTTAATTTGCAGTTCCCTAATGATCTATGGTGTGGAGCACATTTTCCTATGCTTATTTGCCATCTATGTATCTTCTTTGGTGAGGTATTTGTTCAGATCTTTTGCCCACTTTTTAATTGAGTTGTTTGCTTTCTACTTGTTGAGTTTTGAGAATTGCTTGTAAATTTTGATACCAGTCTTTTATCAGGCATGAATTTTACAAATATTTTCTCCCAGTGTGTGGCTTGTCTTTTCATCCTCTTGATTTTGTTATGTTTTTAGTCTGTCTCAAGCACCAGGATGAAGGCTCCCAGGCTCTGTCCCATTTGTCTTGGTATATTCCGCCTCCCCCAAATTCTGGCATGTTAGTACCATCCCCAGATAGCATCAGTACAACCTAGTGATACAACAGGGCCTAGTTCATTGCTTACCACTGCAGGGGAGGACACCACCCCATCAGGGCTTCAGAACTGTCTCAGAAAGAGAAAAGCAAGGTCAGATTTCATTGGCATTTTGAAGGTGGTTTAAGGTTGCTCTTTCAGTACAGGTGGTTGATTAGGAATGGATAAGGATTATAACCAAATAGTTTATGATTGGTGGAAGCAGCAAGACAAAGGTTTGGAGTTGAGGGGAACGTTTTCTAGGGAAGAGCTGATGGTTGTTCTGGAAGTTCCTGTAATAAACAATAAAGCTATTCGCCTAGGTGAGGCTTCCAGTAACAGCAACGTCATGTTAATGAAGACAATGCAATGGTGAAGTCTTGTTAATGCAGATGGTGTACTGTGCTTGGTATGCAGCCGTGGTTCTAGTCAGTGTTTGGTGTATGTGGTGAGGGATGTAGGCAGGCAGACAAACCACTATTGAGTCTCAGCGGACCACTTCTTACGGTCCCAGTTCATTGGCTCTGATAACCTCGTCTTCCAAAGTTCTGCTTTCTTAGAAAGAAAATGCTGTTCAGCAAGAACATTCCAGAAAGATTCATGGGACATTTGTTAATCGGCCCCAGGTCCTTCTTATCCCTAGATGACTGTGTCTGCCTTCTTCTCTATTAACTGGTAACTATAAAAGGAATCTATAAAAACCACTCAGGCCTAGATCAAAACCACAGAATTCAGCGTTTAACATCTTGCTGCACCGCCATTACATTCCCAGGATTACTCTCCTGTGTGAAGTCCCTGAGGATTGGGAGGCGTTAAACTACGCCTGAAGGTGCTTCACATGGATTGCAATCACGGGGTGCAATCACAAAGCCTCTGATAGAGAGGAGAAGATGATCTGTGGGGGAAGGTCTTCCATGTAATTTTCCTGTAGAGAATTTCTCACTAGTTTGAATTCTCTTATGATTACAGAAGCATGAGTTATGTCTGAGGCTTTTCCACATTCCTTAAATATAGAGTTTGTTTTTTTAATAATGAATCTTCTTATATTCAGTGTGAGATGTGCCTCCATTGGCAATTTCCCCATAGCCATTTTTGGCATGGGCATCCCTGCTATGAGATGGCTGGCATGTCTTCGGATGCTGCCCCATCTACCTCCCTAGCCTCACTGTCTCCCCTCCCGCCTGGATCAGCCAGCTGTAGCAAACACTGGAATCCTTTCTATTACTCAGACATCCCAGGCCCATTCCCTTCTCAGGAACTCTAGACATGATGCATCATTTAGTTCTCATTCAATGTCACCACCCTTGACCACCCAAGTGATAGCAGACACCATTCATCTCTTAAGTCACTCCCCAGCTCATGACCTTATATTAGGTTGTCCATAGCACTTCTCAATATCTGAAATTATACTGCATTATACACTTTTGTATAGATGTATTGTCTGTTCCTGCCCAGTTAAAAATGAAAGTTCTCTTAAGACAGGGACATCGTCTTGTTCATGCCTGTATCCCTAGTCTTAGAGGAGTGCCTGGCATATGGAAGCACTCGTTATTTATTTAATGATTGAATACAGAAGTCTGGACTAAAACATTCTTCGCATTCATTATTTCTCTCCTGCTTGATTCCTTTAATGTTCAGGAAGGACTGTGCCACAGCATAAAGCTTTTAGGCACTGCTTTTATATGGCGCATCTTTCCATTATGAATGTTATGATGGAAAACAAGAGCTAATGTATGCCTGAAGCCTTTCTCATTGACATTAGACTTGCAGCATGTGCTCGCAGTATCAATATGTGATGTTGAATAAGGCATGAGAAAGACTTCTCAGACCTCAGCCCCTCTCATCTTGAGTCTCTCCTATGTATTTCCATTACAGCTTATGTATTTCTCTATTGGGGTCTTTATCAAATTAACATAATTGTGTCTTTCCAGATGACTGCTGACTATTCAAGAGCAGAGACTCCTCTGCCAATTTTTTCTTTTTATCTTTAGCACTTGCAGATATTTTCTTTTTCTTTCTTTTTTTTTTTTTTTGATGGAGTTTCACTCAGGCTGGAGTGCAGTGGTGCAATCTCTGCTCACTGCAAGCTCCACCTCCTGGGTTCACGCCATTCTCCTGCCTCAGCCTCCCGAGTAGCTGAGACTACAGGCGCCCACCACCACGCCCAGCTAATTTTTGTATTTTTGGTAGAGATGGGGTTTCACCATATTGGCCAGGCTGATCTCGAACTCCTGACCTCAGGTAATCCACCCGCTTCAGCCTCCCAAAGTGCTGGGATTACAGGCATGAGCCACTGTGCCCGGCCAGCACTTGCAGGTATTTTCTACATAATAGAAGCTCAACAAATGTTTGTTAAATTAATAAATAAAGGATTTCCCCACTATTTTTTCTGATGACTTTAAAGATAAGACTTTTTTAAGACAAAAAATAACAAATGCTGGTGAGCCTGCAGAGAAAAAGGAATGCTTATACACTGCTAGTAGGAATGTAAATTAGTTCAGTCACTTTGGAAAGCAATTTGGAGATTTATCAAAGAACTAAGAAAAGAACTACCATTTGACTGAGGAATTTCACTATTGGGTATATACCAAAAGGAAAATAAATCACTCTACAAAAAAGACACCTGCATCAGCATGTTTATTGCAACACTATTCACAATAGCAAAGACATGGGATCAACATAGCTGTCCATCAACAGTGGGTTGAATAAAGAAAATGTGGTCCATATACACCATGGAATACTACACAGCCAGAAAAAAAGAATGAAATCATGTCCTCTGCAGCAACATTATGGAACTGGAGGTCATTATCCTAAGGGAATTAATGCAGCGACAGAAAACCAAATAATACCACATATTCTCACTTATAAATGAGAGATAAACATTGGGTACATATGGACATAAAGATGGAAATAATAGATACTGGGGACTACCAGAGGGGAAAGAAGGGGAGGAGGGAAAGGGCAAAAAAACTACCTATCAAGTTCCACGCTCATTACCTGGGTGACAAGATCATTCATACCCCAAACCTCAGTGTCATGCAATACACCATTGTAGCAAACCTCCACGTGTGCCCCCTGAATCTAAACTAAAAGTTGCAATTATTTAAGAAAAAGAAAAAAATAAAGATAAGATTGTTAAGTGAAGGTTTTCCCACATATACATAAATCTGTAGATTTTTCTCTCTACTGTAAAGTCTAAGATATTCAGTATAGCATGCACTGGGGCTAAAGATGGTGTCAAGATAATTTGCCAAGTGGGTAGTTTGGTGCCAGATCCTTTCTTTTGCCTATAGCCTCTGTGGTCATTCTTAAGTCAGCAAATGGAAAGCAAATGCAATAATTCACTAAGCGGTTTCAGTTATGTTAAAAGCTAGACCAGAGAATTTTGCAACCCTAGCCCTCTGCCCTACCTCCATCAGCACTCCAATCCTGGTCAACATGAACAAGTAGAATGTCGGAAGCCATCAGCCACTTAGAACACATTAGTTGTGGAGGGTCATTATTTTGGTTGCAATCTACAACTTCTTCTGCTGGAAAAGCTTCTGAGGCATATCACCTCTCAAGCACAATTCATGCTGACAAGGAAAATTCATAACTGGCAGGGGATGGTCAGGGAGAAAGTCCCTTTTCTTAGAAATTTCATCTATTTTTATAGTTTGTCAAAGCCAGCATGGTGCTGTCTAACACTTAGCATTTTATATTGGCAATTCAGGATTTAAATTGTTTAAATTACATATGCTATATTTCTCCTGTTTTGGAATCAAGGTTAAGACTAAGAGACTCCTTTACCTGCTGACCCACGTGGTGGTAACATGAAATTACAGAGGAAAATAGAGCAGAAAATTAACTGAGAGTTTGATTCCCTATCCGTGAGACACCACAAAGTGGCCTTTTAAAAATAGGAAGTACCGGCTGGGTGTGGTGGCTCACGCCTGTAATCCCAGCACTTTGGGAGGCCAAGGCAGGTGGATGGCTTGAGGTCAGGAGTTTGAGACCAGCCTGGCCAACATGGAAAAACCTCCTCTCTACTAAAACTACAAAAATTAGCTGGGTGTGGTGATGAGCACCTGTAATCCCAGCTACTCGGGAGGCTGAGGCAGGAGAATTGCGTGAACCCGGGAGGCAGCAGCTGCAGTGAGACAAGATCATGCCACTGCACTCCAGCCTGGGCAACAGAGCAAGACTCTGTCAAAAAAAAAAAAAAGTGTGACTTAGCAACCCAGTCAATCATCTAAGGAAAGTTGTCAAATGCTTACCATGTCACCCATACATCCATTTTTAAATGTTTTCAATAAATGTACCATGTGCTGACTACCTTTAAATCATTCTATTTCTTAAATCTCTGTAAAGTGAATGTGATTATTCACATAGTGCAAAGAATAAAACTGAAGTTCAGTTAGGTAACATTGTCTAAATTACACAGCTAATAAGTAACAGGTAATTTATGTAGTGCCTCTACCATACAACCTACCTTCAAGAAAATAAAAGACAAGAAGGGAAAAGTAGCAAAGGGCAAAGGGAGCTAGTCCTGAAAGGGACTGAAAGGTGAATACTCAAGGAAGCGATTGCAGAGAATTAAGAAGCCAAACCGGCCTGGCGTGGTGGCACACACCTGTAATCCCAGCACTTTGGGAGTCTGAGATGGGCGGATGACTGCAGGAGTTGGAGACCAGTCTGGGAAACACGGTGAATCTCCATCTCTATTAAAAATAGAAAAATTAGCTGGGAGTGGTGGCATGCGCCTGTAGTCCCAGCTACTCAGGAAGCTGAGATGGGAGGATCACCTGAAACTGGAGAGGTCAAGGCTGCAATGAGCCTGGAGCACGCCACTGCACTCCAGCCTGGGCAACAGAGCAAGACCTTGCCTAAAAAAAAAAAAAGCCAAACTGTCTCTGAAGGGTGAAGTGTGCCCCAACGCTAAAAGATGCTATTAATGCAGAAAAATGGACACTCATAAGGTGAATGTTATGAGGAATATATATAGGTGATATGGTTTGGCTCTGTGTCCCCACCAAATCTCATCTTGTAGCTCCCGTAATTTTCGTGTGTTGTGAGAGGGACCTGGTGGGAGATGATTGAATCATGGGGTGGGTCTTTCTCATGCTGTTCTCGTGATAGTGAATGGGTCTCACAAGATCTGATGGTTTTTTAAAATGGAAATTTCCATGGACAAGCTCTCTTTGCCTGCTGCCACCCACGTAAGATGTGAATTGCTCCTTCTTGCAAGTCACCATGATTGTGAGGCCTCCTCAGCCACGTAAAACTGTGAGTCCAGTTAAACCTCTTTCTTTTGTAAATTTCCCAGTCTTGGGCATGTCTTTATCAGCAGCATGAAAACAGACAAATACAGTAAATTGGTACCAGTAGAATGGGGCACTGCTGAAAAGATACCCAAAAATGTGGAAGTGACTTTGGAACTGGGTAACAGGCAGAGGTTGGAACAGTTTGGAGGGCTCAGAAGAAGATAGGAAAATGTGGAAAAGTTAGGAAAGTCCCTAGATACTTATTGAATGGCTTTGACAAAATGCTGATAATGATATGGACAATGAAATCCAGGCTGAGGTGGTCTCAAATGAAGATGAGGTATTTTTCGGGAACTGGAGCAAAGGCAACTCTTGTAATGTTTTAGCAAAGAGACTGGCAGCATTTTGCCCCCACCCTAGATATTTGTGGAACTTTGAACTTGAGAGAAATGATTTAGGGATCTGGCAGAAGAAATTTCTAAGCGGCTAAGCATTCAAGAGGTGACTTGGGTGCTGTTAAAGGCATTCGGTTTTAAAATGGAAACAGCATAAAAAGTTTGAAAAATTGACAGCCTGACAATGTGACAGAAAATAAAATCCCTTTTTCTGAGGAGAAATTCAAGCTGGCTGCATAAATTTGCATAAGGAACAAGGAGCCGAAGTGATTCACTAAGACAATGGGGAAAATGTCTCCAGGGCATGTCAGAGACCTTTGCAGCAGCCTGTCCCATCACAAGCCTGGAGGTTTAGGAGGAAAAAATGGTTTCATGGGTCGGGCCCAGGGTCCCTCTGCTGTGTGCAGTTTAGGGACTTGATGCCCTGCATCCCAGCCACTTCAGCCATGTCTAAAAGGGGCCAACATAGAGCTCAGGCCATGGCTTTACAGAGTGTGAGCCTCAAGCCTTCACAGCTTCCACGTGTTATTGAGCCTGCTAGTGAACAGCAATCAAGTATTGGTTTGGGAACCTCCACCTAGATTTCACAAGATGTATGGAAACGCCTGGATGCCCAGCAGAAGTTTGCTGAAGGGGCCAGGTCCCCATGGAGAACCTCTGCTAGGGCAATGCAGAAAGGAAATGTGGGATGGGAACCCCCACACAGATTCCCTATGGAGGCACCACCTAGTGGAGCTGTGGGAAGAGGCCACCATCCTCCAGACCCCAGAATGGTAGATCCACTGACAGCTTGCACTGTGCACCTGGAAAAGCTGCAGACACTCAATGCCAGCCTGTGAAGGCAGCCAGGAGGGAGGCCGTACCCAGCAAAGCCACAGGGGCAGAACTGCCCAAGACTATGTGAACCCACCTCTTGCACCAGTGTGACCTGGATGTGAGACATGGAGTCAGAGGAGATCATTTAGGAGCTTTAAGATTTGACTGCCCCACTGGATTTTGGACTTGCACGGGGCCAATAGCCCCTTTGTTTTGGCCAATTTCTCCCATTTGGAATGGCTGTATTTACCCAATGTCTGCACCCCCATTGTATCCAGGAGGTATCTAACATTGCTTTTGTTTTACAGGCTCATAGGTGGAAGGGAATTGCCTTGTCTCTGACTAGACTTTGGACTGTGAACTTTTGAATTAATGCTGAAATGAGTTGAGACTTTAGGGGACTGTCGAGAAGGCATGATTGGTTTTAAAATGTGAAGATATGAGACTTGGGAGGGGCCTGGGGTGGAATGATATGGTTTGGCTGTGTCCCCACCCTAATCTCATCTTGTAGCTCCCATAATTCCCATGTGTTGTGGGAGGGACCTGGGGGGAGATGATTGAATTATGGGCCGGTCTTTCCCTTGCTGTTCTTGTGATAGTGAATGTGTCTCACTGGGATCTGATGGTTTTTAAGAACTGGAGTTTCCATGCCCAAGCTCTCTTTACCTGCCACCATCCACGTAAGATGTCACTTGCTCCTCCTTGCCTTCCGCCATGATTGTGAGACCTCCCCAGCCACATAAAACTGTGAGTCCAATTAAACTTCTTTCTTTTGTAAATTGCCCAGTCTCAAGTATGTCTTTATCAGAAGCATGAAAATGGACTAATACAATAGGTATATTTAAAATGAAAAGACCCTCACCACAGCCTGAAAAGAAAGAGCAGGAAGGAGGAAAAGAGACAAACCATCATCCCAATAAATGCAACAAATGGAGTTTCTTCTATTTTCTTGAACATTCTAAAATGTAAGTATTGAAAGGTACCTGAGAAATCATCTAGTTCCTATCCCTCCTTCGGGTAAATCCATATTTCCATGGTCTCTGACAAATAAGAACCTTGTTATGTATCTTTATGGCCACAACACTAGTAGCGTCAACAACCTTCCTCAAGGAGTTTCCTAAATTTCAAACTTCCAGACTTAAAATGAATCATTGTCTCCCCATGATCTATTTAAAAAAATATTTCTAAGTGAATGCTGTGTACGACCTCTACTATTTCATTACTAAGTAACAGGACCTGTTAAAATGTTTTTATGGCTAATATCCTTCCAACACCAGCAGATCTCTGAGACCCAGCAGAACAAATGTTTAAAAATCAGAATCTCGTGTTAAATAGAAGATATTAGAGCTAAGAGCATCCTTGATTCCAAAATAGACATTCTAAACTCTGTTTTTTCCACTTTCAGATAAAAACTCTGGCAAGAAAATAGGTATTTTCTGTGCTTTCCAAAGCAATTGTTTCCAATTTTTTTTCTTTGTTCAATAGGTAATCAGACTTCACACTAAATACAGATTGCCTGCATCTCCCAAAGCTAACAAGAGGACTGGTAGCATTGTATAAGGCCTCCTGCCTTCATGACAAAACACACAGGCTTTTCACAGGAGCCCAGGTTGCAACATTCTGACACTAGAGGCACGGTGCACTCTCTGAACCCATCCTTCTGTAATGCAGAGGCTTGTTTTTCTGGGACAGACCATGAAGCAGCTCAAAGTTTAAAAAATTCAGAATAAAATCATTTTCTTAAGCTATGCCTTCTTAGCCCTTCTTTATTAAAATTGTTTATCTCTTGTTATACTTTTTTCTCTTTACTGTTAAGAGAAATTCCTAAATATTATGTTGTAACCCACCGGGAAAGCCACTCACTTTCTCTTTTTTTATTTATTTTACTTTAAGTTCTGGGATACATGTGCAGAATGTGCAGCTTTGTTACATAGGTATACATGTGCCATGGTGGTTTGCTGCACCTGTCAACCCATCATCTAGGTTTTAAGCCCCACATGCATTAGGTATTTGTCCTAATGCTCTCTCTCCCCTTGCCCCCGACCCCTAGCCAGCCCAGGTGTGTGATATTCCCCTCCCGGTGTCCCTGTGTTCTCATTGTTCAACTCCTGCTTATGAGTGAGAACATGCAGTGTTTGATTTTCTGTTCCTGTGTTAGTTTGCTGAGAATGTTGCTTCCAGCTTCATCCATGTCCCTGAAAAGGACAGGAACTCATTCTTTTTTATGGCTGCATAGTATTCCATGGTGTATATGTGCCACATTTTCTTTATCCAGTCTATCACTGATGGGCATTTGGGTTGCTTCCAAGTCTTTGCTATTGTAAATGGTGCTGCAATAAACACACATATGCATGTGTCTTTATAGTAGTATAATTTATAATCCTTTGGGTATATCCTCCATCCCTTTATTTTGACCCTTTGTGTGTCTTTGCACATGATGTGGGTCTCCTGAATACAGTACACCGATAGGTCTTGACTCGTTATCCAATTTGACAGTTTGTGTCTTTTAATTGAGGCTATTTAGCTTATTTACATTTAAGGTTAATATTGTTATGTGTGAATTTGATTCTGTCATCATGATGCTAGTTGGTTATTTTGCACATTAGTTGATGTAGTTTCTTCATAGTGTCATTGGTCTTTATATTTTGGTGTGTTTTTGCAGTGAAAGCTACTCACTTTTTCATATCACTGGGGTCACCTTTAGGGGATACTTTTTATGGAACACTTTGGACCCAAATATGGACAGAAGACAAAAGCCCATCAATCTTTCGTGCACTGGATGGATCCTCATTCCCGAAAGTTACTGTGATACCTTTATTTCCCTGGGCCTCTGGCTTACAATGTATTATCATATTAATTTTATTGATTCCCACAACTATCTCTGATGTAGGTAGAATATAACTAGGATTCCAATCTTACAATTGAAGGACATAAGACTCAGATATTAGCTACCATGTGACCTCTCAGGTTCAGGGTGAGCCCAGAGTCTCTACTCACATACAGCACATGATGGCTGTTTACCTCCTCCATCGAAACAAATCAGTCAAGACCCACCAGGTTACCCACACTGTATTTCTACTGGACAAGGCTACTCTAGAGCCAATATAAGCAACTTTTCCAGAATAGGGCCAGATAGTAAACAGTTTAGTCTTTGGAAGCTATACCATCCCCATCACTCCACTGTTACAGGAAAAGAAGCCATACAACATGTAAACAAACGAGCAGGGTTGTACTCCAACACAGCTTTATGTGAAAAGCAGGTGTCAGGCTGCATTCAGCCATGGTCCACAATTTGCTAATACCCCACTTGAGAACATAGCAAGCATTTTAAAATTAACATGTTATTTTTCAACAACCTGTGTTTACTCAGCAGTTTTCATGAGCCAGTAATAATACAGAATAAGATCTTACTGTTTCCTTTGGATAAGGAAGAAGCCAACTACCAGGGTCTCACAGGCAGAGATGAAGGCCCCTTAGCCCTGTGTGTCACGGAGGAACCTGGTTTGCCTTCTCACCTTGTTCATTTCAAGCCCCCCATGGAAGCAACTAACTGACCATTGTTCCCTACCACGACAGAACACAGGCACTCTTTACCCTCTTCACCACCGAGTTCCCTTTTCCAGCCAGTGCCTGCTGGTGTGGTTCACGAGCTAGTACCATTTTGACACAATCCACTCTGCCTCTCTTTACATCTTGACTGCTAATTCCTTTGCAGCCCAAATCTGCCACTCAAAGTTGCATTTGTAACATTGTGGCACCATTTAATTGGCAGTATCTAGCCTGCTTTTATGGGGCATGCTAGAGTTCCTGGGGCAAATTACAACATGTCCCACAAGTGTCCAAGTCATCCATCCGGAGAAGCTCCAAAAAGGGCAAATAATGCCTGAAATCACTTTGGGCTCAAACACAATGTGAGAAGAAAAGAAATAACGTGGAGGATAGCAGGCTGAGATCTTAGAAGAACCTGCCAGTGCTAAATATTAACCAAAAAGGCGCCCATCTAAAAGCAAGGGCTTGATTGTCTCACGACCAATTCTCAAAGGCCCTGTTGGTCTCCAAATCTGTTATCATTCTTGATTTGCCCAAACAAGAGGAAGCAAAATTTGCCAACATTAAACATGTTTTAATGACTTCTTTCACAGGGAATAGAGTGAGCTATTGAAGGACTTTCCAGCTTATGTCTCTAGATGCTAGAAAATCCAGATTTCACCACCCACTACATTGTTAGTGTGTTAGTTTAGATAAAGAATCATCATTAAGCCAGGTGGGGTGGCTCACACCTGTAATTACAGCACTTTGGGAGGCTGAGGCGGGTGGATCATTTGAGGTCAGGAGTTCAAAAACAGCCTGGCCAATATGGTGAATCCCCATCTCTACTAAAAATACAAAACTGTCAGGGTATGGTGGCACACACCTGTAATCCCAGCTATTCAGGAAGCTGAGGCAGGAGAATCCCTTGAACATGGGAGACAGAGGTTGCAGTGAGCTGAGATCATGCCACTGCACTCCAGCCTGGGCAACAGAGTGAGAGAGACTCTGTCTCAAAAAACAAACAAACAAAAAAAGAATCATTATTAAATTAGACATGTTCATCTCCTACTGACATATTCACAACCTCATTTACATTTTTCTTTAGTCAAAATTAGTATTTGCACATTTAATTCCACAGAAAATAAAAAATTTCCCAACTACAGCAGAAGAACAAGTAAGGACAGAAGCTAAATTGCTTTCGTGCTTCCTGGTATCATGTCTCTGCCTATTTTAAACAGAAGGGATCAAGTTTCTACTTTAGAAAATAAGCAAAACAAATCATTAGTGATATTAATCATTGTCAGTTTATTTTTCCTCCTCTTTTTTATTTGGTTAGGTGCTGACATGTATAAGCTTTAAGTAAATTGAACGTCCACTTGTATTTTATTGCTTGTTACAAACCCTCAAACCACAGCAATAGTCACAGTTTATGTTAGAAACAGCAAAATCGATGTGAATTCTGGAGTTGACAGTGACAGATGGAAGCCCTTATGCAGATGTGCTCACTGCTTCGCAGGACTTGAGGTCTTTGGGAATTTCGTGTGTTATTTGCGAGACAGGTGACTTGGAAGACGGTGTGCCCAGGCAGCAGCCCCCCTCCAGCTCCCACCTACAGGACGGCAGCACTCAGCTCGTTTGCAATGGGCATCAAGGTTGACTTTCTTTAAGAAGTAAACCCAGAAACACAGAAGCCTGTGGCTATGTACCAACCGCCTTCAGGGTTTCCGCAGTCTGTCCTCAACCACAGAACCTCCCAGGGGAGGTAAAAGCTGAGCTCATGGCTGGGAACCAGAACAGGAGCCTCACGCTGTCCCAGAACCGCTGGGTGACACCTGGTAAGTCTCATCTCCCTTTGGGACCTGGTCTCCTCCAAAAATAGTCAGTAGTTCCTACAATGCATATTTTAAGGTTTTCGTGCTCAAAAAACATCTGTGAGCACTTACTATTTACTGGGAGCTGAGTGACGGTAGGGCCATGTGTTCTCACTGGGGAAGCCATCCAACACACTCCCTTCCAGGCACCATCCTCTCACACCTGGAACCCTCCACATATCCGAGGAGGACGGTGATGCTGCTCCCGTTGTCTGTGCAGTGTGACTCACGGGAACTCCTCCTTTCATTGAGCAGGAAGCCTTTGCAAAGTGCCTGCGTGCTTTAGAGGCTTTGCAGGGCCCTAGGAGCACAAAGACCCATGAGACAAATGTCTGGTTGCTAGATTCTCCAGCGCAGTAAACAACAAAATGAATTACCATGCGATGCAATCCTCCCTTACGGCAGAGGCATGAGAAACGTGCTGCAGGTGGAAACTACTGAGATCTGTGCACCTGATTTTGACAGAGGGAGAAGGTGAAGGTGTCCCCTAGCAAGTGTCATGAGAGTCAGCCTGGAGGATGCGCCAGAGATGGTCAGATGGGGATGGTGGAGGCCAAGGCTGTCATCTCAGGCTCGGGGGAGGCATGCAGCCTCATGGGGTGAAGGTGAGCTGCAGCAGGGAAAGGGGAAGAATCCATGAGAGAGGTTTGTAAAATCAACTGCATATTTTTTAAACATCTATTTTGACACAGCAATGATGTTTTCACAGTTATCCATTTACTGAATAAAATCAGAGCAACCATAGTTTACTATTCTGCCTAGAGCTGACCTTTTTATCTTAAAGTAGCATACTTTTTAAACATTCTGTTAAAAAAAAAAAAAAAAAAAGCTCTTCTGTTTTTCCTGTGAACATTTATGACTTGGTCAGGGAAAGGTTGTTGTTTTTTACCATATAGAAAGGACTCCAAAGGACTTGACTTTTCAGCCAACCTCTGTCCTCCCTGTCCTCTGAGTACTCATCTGCCCCTCCGTCTGCTGACTTGGGACCACTTATGTGATCATATTCCTCCGAGTAATAGGAAGTTTCTGTCCTACTCATCGATTGCAACCCATAAAACTGCTTTCAGTTCAAAACCATGTTCTGGAATAGCAGAGTGCATGCCGCGGGCTCGGCGGGCCCAGGATTCCTTTTCCACCAGAAGTATCGGCTTGCAAGTCTAAGACCGTGGCTGTTCCCGTCAGTAGTCACCTTCCTTGTCATCGAAGGAGTGACTGCTGGCTACGATGCTTGCTAGCAGAGGATGGTGGGCAGCTGAGGATCCCTACACTCCTGTTTTCTGCCCTCCACCAGGCAGAGCCAAGTTGGATTAGAATATCCTTCTAAGTCTGCTGTTACACACAGGTATACTCAGTGTGTGTATGCAAATAATTTAAGGTGCAGAATTTTGCTTTCAAGAAGGAAATTACAATGCACACAAGTCTTTCTTTCCTCCCTCTGTTTTCCATTCATTTTGGGATCTCTGTGAGGCCAAATCCACCCAGTGCCCAGCACCACCCCTGGGGCTGGAGGAGAGCGGTCTATAGGCATCAGTAACATCAGTAATGGTGGTTCACCTCTACTGGGCAGGCTTTCCCCTGCCAACACCACATGCGACGTCACTTCTCAGAGCTCAGCATTTGCATTATGCTGGCTGGATGCCTCCGGCCTGCCTCGGGAAGACCATCAAGCACTGGAAGGCATTTCGGGCCTGTGAGTCCTCCGAGTGACCCTGGTCATCACTGGCCCAGTCTGAGGGGTAGGGGATACCACAGTTTACTTGGAATGCTCAAATTTTAAAATCCTGTAGGTCAGATGTTCCAAACCCAGCTGCCCAGAATCATCCAAGGAGCTTAAATACAATACATACCAAGGCCAGGCTCCACTGGCCCCACTGGCCCCACTGGCCCCACTAGCCCCACTGAATGTGAAGTGGCGCATGTGAGAAAATCCTACCATCTCCTGTCATGTCTGGCATTTAGCTAGGAGTAAATGAGTACACAGCCAGAGTAGGATGTGTCCGTATGTCCTACAGTGCATAAATCTGAAGCCAGCTGCAAGCTGCAGATTGAAATATACGTTCCTCATGCTGTCATCACTGCAGAGCTCATGAGTCCCCTCTCCCCTGGCTGACTGGAGTCTATAGAACTGAAGCCAAGAAGTATGTCTTTGCAGAAAGTCTTGTACAGATTCTGACCACAGCCACTGGATCAACGCCCTAAGGATTCCACTCAGAATTTGCATGGCTGCACCAGTGTGGGTTGGAATAATCCCAGTTCTGGGTCACTCTGAACCTGATCAGGAAGTTCGTGAGTGGCCACCAAGGCACTCCTCAAAGGTCACTGTGGGCTGACAGCCACAGATGTTGACAACCAAGATAGGAGGCTGACTCCAGTACAGCCACCAGGAGCTCAACGGGTTTTTGAGTAGCAGGAGGAAGCACTCCAAAGCTATAGACCAGCAAAATGGGTTTACAACCCCTGTAATGTTTCAACGTCTTTAGGTTCCAACACATAGTATAATTATATGAGGTGGGGAGCAGAGTCATGTGAGAAAACAGTAATTAAAACCTTAAAAAAATCCTCAAAAAAAAAAAAAAGTCATGCCCATTGGGAATGAAAGTACAGGGAGTTAAAAACAAAAATTCACACCTAAAGTTCTGAGGAAGTACCGAGCACTCATTTTTTCTTTGTTTCCCAAGAAAATACAATTTTCATCAGATATCTAGGCACTTTTGGAAAAAGACTCCATCCCAATTGGCGCAGTCATGTACAAGTCATTTTTAACATAAATATATAAATGCAATGAAAGTCTGATACAGAATTCGAAAGGAGATTTCTGAAGATAACTTCTCAGGAAAGCTTTCAAGAAGCATAAAATTATAGGTGACTCATACTCTCAATCCTTATAACTAAAAAGAAGCATGTGGCCAACAGTAGGCAAGCAACACTGCACAGAATCCCTGCCACGCTCACAGGTTTCTTTGAATTGGAAGAAATCCTTGCTCATTTAGTTAACATAAGTTTAAATGCTTGAGCACTTTGTGGTTGTCAGAAGCTATATGACAAACCTAAAATACAGAATTAGTTTGTATTCCAGAGGGTTTTTTTTGGTCTTTCTATGAAAATAAAACCAAACCACAAAATCTCTTCAGATTCTTGAGGCCAGAAGGCCTCATCAAAACCAAAGTGAGGGTTCTCTTACAAATCTCTATCCAAAAAATTGTTCTGGTGAATGATAAATTGCAGCCAGTCTCTATCCAATGCCAAAACAGCAAGAAGAAAATGCATTACTTGTCTAGTCTTCTGAATCAACAAGGCCCATCCTGGTCTCCCAGCCTGCAGTGAACACTTGATCCTGATGAGGTCCTGGGTCTCTTCAAACCCTGGCTCACTGTGGCCCCTCACACAGTTGGTACCTCCTTGATATGGTTTGACTCTGTGTCCCCACCCAAATCTCACCTTGGATTGTAATCCCCACAATCCTCACATGTCAAGGGCAGGACCAGGTGGAGGTAATCAGATCATGGGGGTGGTTTCCCCATGCTGTTCTCATGATATCGAGTAAGTCTCATGAAATCTGATGGTTTTATAAGCATCTGACATTTCCTCTGCTTGCACTCATTCTCTCTCCTGCTACCCTGTGAAGAGGTGCCTTCCGCCATGATTGTAAATTTCCTGAGGCCTCCCCAGCATGTGGAACTGGGAGTCAATTAAACCTCTTTTCTTTATAAATTGAAACTGAAATACTCAGTCTTGGGTATTCATAGCAGTGTGAAAATAGACTAATACAGTAAATTGGTACCAAGAGTGGGGTTCTGCTGTAAAGATAACCGAAAGTGTGGAAATGACTTTTGAACTGGGAGGTGAGAACATTTTGGCAGGCTCAGAAGAAAACAGGAAAATGTGGGAAGGTTTGGAACTTCCTAGAGACTTGAATAGCTTTGATAGTGATCCAGACAATGAAGATCAGGCTGAGGTGGTCTCAGATGAAGATGAGGAACTTGTTGGTAACTGGAGTAAAGGTCACTCTTGCTATGTTTTAGCAAAGAGACTGGTGACATTTTGCCCCTGCCTTAGAGATCTGTGGAAATTTGAACTTGACAGAGATGATTTAGGGTATCTGGCAGAAGAAACTTCTAAGTGGCAAAGAGTTCAACAGGAAGCAGAGCTTCAAAGTCTGGAAAATTTGCAGCTTGACAATGCAATGAAAAAGAAAAACCCATTTTCTAGGGAAAAATTCAAGCCCGCTACAGAAATTTGTATAAGTAATGAGGAGCTCAAGGTTAATCACCAATACAATGAGGAAAATGTCTCCAGGGTATGTCAGACACTTCCAAGGAAGCCCCTACCATCACAGGCCTGGAGGCCTAGGAGGAAAAAATGGTTTTGAGGGTGGGGCCCAGGGCCCTCCTGATCTGTGCAGCTTCAGGACATAGTGCCCTGCGTCTCAGCTACTTCAGCTCCAGTGTGGCTAAAAGGGGCCAAGGTATAGCTCAGGCCATTGCTTCAGAAAGTGCAAGCCCCAAACTGTGGTGGCTTCCATGTGGTGTTGAGCCTGTGGGTGCACGGAAGTCAAAAACTGAGGTTTGGGAGCCTCCATGTAGATTTCAGAGGATGTATGGAAATGCCTGGATGTCCAGGTAGAAGTTTTCTCCCTCATGGAGAACTTCTGCTAGGGCAGTGCTGTTGGAGCCCCCACACAGAGAACCCGGGGGGGAACTGCCTAGTGGAGCTAGGAGAAGAAGGCCACCATTTTCCAGACCCAAGAATGGTAGATTCACTGACAGTTTGCACTTTGTACCTGGAAAAGCAGCAGACAAAGCCAGCCCATGAAAGCAGCTTGGGAGGGGAGCTGTACCCTGCAAAGCCACAGAGGTGGAACTGCTCAAGGCCGTGGAAGCCCACTTCTTGCATCAGCATGAGCTGGATGTGAGACATGAAGTCAAAGGAGATCATTTTGGAACTTCAAGGTTTAATGACTGCCCTATCGGATTTCAAACTTGCCTGGGGCCTTTATTTTGGCCAATTTCTCCCATTTGGAATGGCTGTATTTACCCAATGTTTGTACCCCCATTGTATTTAGGAAGTAACTAACTTGCTTTTGATTTTACAGGCTCATAGACAGAAGAGACTTACCTTGTCTCAGATGAGACTTTGGACTTGGACTTTTTGGTTAATGCTGGAATGAGCTAAGACTAACACTTTGAGGACTGTTGGAAAGGCATGATTGTGTTTTGAAATGTGAGGACATGAGATTTGGGAGGGGCCAGGGGCAGAATGATATAGTTTGGCTCTGTGTCCCCACCCAAATCTCACCTTGAACTGTAATCCA
Organism: Symphalangus syndactylus; assembly: GCF_028878055.3. Classification (NCBI taxonomy): domain Eukaryota; kingdom Metazoa; phylum Chordata; class Mammalia; order Primates; family Hylobatidae; genus Symphalangus; species Symphalangus syndactylus. The sequence continues at coordinate 71,973,199 of NC_072437.2, forward strand.
CATAATCCCCACATGTCAATGATGGGACCAGGTGGAGGCAATGGGGTCGTGAGGGCAGTTCCGCCATGCTGTTCTCATGACAGTGAGTCTCACAAGACCTGATGGTTTTATAAGCATCCAGCATTTCCCCTTCTTGCACCCATTCTCTCTCCTGCTGCCCAGTGAAGAGAGATGCCTGCACCATGATTGTAAGTTTGCTAAGGCCTCCCCAGCCCTGCAGAACTGTGAGTCAATTAAACCTTTTTCTTTACAAATTACCCAGTTTTGGGTATTTCTTCATTGAGGCATGAGAACAGACTGATACACTCCTTCCCACTGAACCTAAAACAATGTCACCTGATGGCGGCCTCGCTCCAAAGGCTTTCACATAGACGGTGTGGCCTAAGGAATCTGTGCTGACTTCATTAATGATACATGACATCTAACATCACAATGTTCTCAAGTATCTAGTTCACTCATGCTTCCCAACTTACATAATGCCATGTGAATTATATGTGAGTAAAAATTTGAGTCCAGATTCATACCTACTGCTTGTATCACCAGTATGGATTCCACTCACTCTGACATGGGGAGAATTAGGGTAAACTTCAGCTCTCTTAAATCTCCTGGGACTTCCTGCACACCTTACTTTCCCTCTCTTCTCTACACAGGACTAGACTTAACTGGAATTTCCCTGAAAGTTCTTATTTCAAGTATGACACAGGCAGGGAGGGTTAGTTGCCCTAATGGCAGGAGATTCCAGTAAAATAAACTCCAGGAGGCCTTCTCCTTATAGGAGATACTTCACCTAGCTGCCCATCATGTAGTATTCAGTGGCACATCCCACTATTTGCCCTTCTGTAATTGTGTTGCATGTAATTAATTGGCACTCAGCATTCATTCTCAACCTTTCTAGGGTGCTTTCCTGCACTGTAGACCCTGAGAGGCTAAAAACTACATTTCCTAGACTTCTTTTCTGCTGAAGATCCTGAGGATATTAAAAGTCACTGACATTTTAAAGGGGAAAGCCAGGTAGAGGAGAGATTGGTGCCCTTCGGCTTCTTATCTGCTGATAACAAGGTCTTAGGAATATGAGGTTTCTTCCTGTGACTGTGCTCCACTGCCCCATCTCCAGCTTCCAGGGTAGTAAGAGGCAGTTACAGGTGAGACAGGGACCTCATTCTGCTTCTGAAAGTCCATCTCCAGCTTCGCGGGTGTAGGGAGGCCACTGTAGCCCCAGCAATAGGGCCTTCCCAATCTATCTATGGATCTCAGCCTTAAGGGTGTATTCCTGAATCTTACAGGCCCATGGGTCAGTGCCAGACTCTCTGGCACCTGGGCATTATTTTCAGAGTTCTAGACTGGAACTTGCTTCTCCAGCCTTTCCAACAATTGTGTGAGCACTTCACTTAGTTCATTAAAATACAGTCATTTCTGCTTAAGATACCTCAAGGAGATTCTGCGTTCTACCCTGAAGCTTGACTGGCACAGGAAATAAAACAAATTCCACATCCGTAATGTTTTATTGGCTGTCTTGTTGGTCAGTTTGTGCAGCACCAAGCTTGAATATGTGAAGCATCACTGTGCAGCCTAAAGCCCCTCCTTGGATCTGATCCACCATGTTGTCTTCTGATTAATCCCTGTTCCGGGAACACCTCTAAGATTTCTACTTTATCTACTGTCAGCATCAATCCTGCCCTTAGGTCAAAAAAAGAACGTTGACCAGCCCTCGCGCCTGTAATCCCAGCAGTTTGGGAGGCCAAGGCAAGCGGATCACCTGAGGTCAGGAGCTCAAGACCAGTCTGGCCAACATGGTGAAACCCCATCGTAACTAAAAATACAAAATTAGCCTGGTGTGATGGTGGGCCACGTGATGGCCCAGCTATTCAGGGGGCTGAGGCAGGCGAATCACTTGAACCTGGGAGGCGGAGCTTGCAGTGAGCCGATATCACACCACTGCACTCCAGCCTGGGTGACAAGAGCAAGACTCCATCTAAAAAAAAACAAAAACAAAAACAAAAAACAAACAAACAAAAAAACCTTGACCATAAATCCTGCCATTAGGCAGATTCATACAGCACTCTCGCCTTTCCCTGAGGGGTCGCTCTGGTGTATAAGCCCTGGGTCTTGTGGGGGTGATGGCACAGGAATCCATCATCCTGTCTGGCCACTACTCGAGACCCTGGCTTCTGTTCCTAAGTCCCCATTAAATGTTTCTGAAAAAATGGATGTGTCAACCTCTTCCTTCAGCCTCTCGGCTCCCTCAGACTTTGGAGGTAGGTTTGCGTAGACCTGCTCACTGTGGAATAATTGTAGACTGTTCAAATAGGCAAGTTTTTAGTGACCATGCCATGGTTTGCCAAACACCGAAGTCCCAGGAACCATCTTGGAAAATGCACACCAGGTAGTAGCCATGTTGTGAGGACTCTTTTTATCTTTTTCCTTTTTTTTTTTTTTTGTTTTTTGGAGAAGAAAAAAGAAGTAGGGAATAAGCTAGTAAATTTTAAGAAGGTAAGTTTTAGGTTTTCAAAAATCAGAATAACACAGTCAAGTGCTATCAATAACAGACTTAAAAACTAGTTAGTAAAAAGAAAAGAAAATTAAGCCAAAGCCTTGGTGAAGTCTTGTATGTCTTTGTGAGAAAGTAAAAAGCTAATATCACTTCCTACAGCTGGACTGATCATAAGAAATGGTAGGTGCATCATGCATTTCTGTGGCGTAAGAAACTAAATTCACTGAAGTAAAATAATGCCTAACAGAATAAGGGACTGCAGAGAAACTCCATTACTTAGTGTCCATATATTTATAGGACAAAGATTTTGTTTCTTCTTTCTATTCCCAGAACCTATCATTATGCAAGGCACAGAACGGACCTTCAATAAATATTTAATTAGAGAAGGATGCTGGAGATCAATAAGGGAAGAGGAGAAATCAATACATTTATTTGGAATTTACATTCATCCAAACTCCAAAGTATAACGGAAGTTTTGTAAGAACTAAACATATGTAAAAAGAACAATTTAAAATAAAAACATAATGAAAGTAAGTTCAGAAGAGAGATGTGGGATCAGGCCAATTCACTGAAAATCATTGAAATGACCAACTTATGGAATGCTGATGAGTAAAGTAAGGAATGACTTAGAAAGAAACAATAACAACAACAAATACCACATCCAAATGAATTTTGCTATCAAGTCTTGGAAATAAAGGAAACTCGATGTGCCACTTGAGAAAATGAAAAAATCCTAAAAATTCCAAAACTTTGGCAAGCTAAGAAATGATATCAACATAAAATTAAAGGAAATTATTATATACTGAAAAAGGTCAGATGAAATATTGAAGCTGTGGTTGCTGACAATAAAAATAGACTTTTCTGAACACTAAATATATTCGTAAGAAGTCTAAGTTATCTTATGACTCTTAGCAATCAATAAATTAAGTATTCCTTAAAATGGTACCCTCAAGATGAAACAAAAAGAGTCAAGTGCAACTACTGAGATATCTTCAGGAGGTGGCCAAGAGCCATGGAGTCCATCCTCTTCCCCAGCCACACTGGCTTCCTTCTGGATTCTTGCAGGCAGGCTCCTCACTTCCCAGAGACACCTCCCCATTAGGTGGTTCCTTCCCCCTCCTCCTACCTCCCTCACCTGACCTAATGCAGCATCATTAATTCATTGCTTCTGTAACTTGCACACACATTGTAAGATCTCTGAGAGCAGCCACTGCTTGCCCCCTCTGTATCCCCAGGGCTGATTGGAACACCTGGTTCTCAGCAGCCTCTCAACATTTGTTCAATGAAAGGATGAATGAATGAATAGACAAGATCCCTACTGAGGGATGGGAAGCGGATGGGAACTACAGGGTCTAGGACAATGTCTGGCCCAGTAGAGAGGGCGGTGGGGTCCCACATACATCTAAACAAGATCTGAGCACCTGGAGAAAAGTCTCCAAGGAGACTCTTTGCCAATGTTATAATTTTGACTGGAGCCTACCTTAGGTGTAACCAAACCAAAATTGCAACAGGCTCTGAAGTTCTAAATACATCTAACTACATCCCTAGAAATAGGAAATAGGGAAAAGATCTCAGAGAAATTGTTTTCATGAGATTTTATGCTCAGAGCACCTTCCATGGGCTTCATTATGTAATGTATATCAAAACTCAGCTTCAACTGCTGGATCTCCAAGTGAGGTAGGGCTGCTCCAGGAGCTGCAGTGCTTCCTAATAAACAGAGAACCATGACAGGCAAATGATCTGGACCCCCAGCTGTCCCCTCAACATTGTGTGGATGGTTTCAATATGGTGTTTTAAAAAGCATATTTTACATTTTAGATAAAAGACAGACCAGATGCCCACTTTCATCTGGTCCCCCTTGCCCAGAATAAGAAAAGGAAAATGAATTCCCTCAGTGCCCAGGATAAATATAGGAATGCTGTGTGACCATTAGCCCTGCAAGGACTTCCCAAAAGAGGTCAGCTTTAAGGAGAATTTAGAAAAACAGGAGTGTGACTTAGACAGACTCCAAAGTCAAATGCCTAGAGAAACATGAAAGAAAGTAAAAAGCAAAGATAAAGACACATGTATTTAAAGAGCTGTTTGAAGGCTTAAATAGGAGCATTAAATAAGGGCGATCCCTTAGGATTATGGTATTATTTCTGGGTTGGACAGTGCAAGATATTAAATGAACTCATGCTAATTTCGCTTTTTTAAAAATAAGATGGCAAGATCAAGCAGAAAATATTTAATTTAGGATGGGCTGTCCATGGCTGTGCCCATCACTCATTTGTGTCTAAAGCCCTCTCCTCCAAAAACAACTGAGAGGCCTTGCAGATCAAAACGCGCCGATATTCCATAAATAAAAAGCCATCAAAATAGACATTAAAGATAACTGATACAGGCTTCAATGCTTCTCTCCTCACACAGACAACAGACAAGTTATTATTTTAACAGAATTGTGCAGTGGATGCTTTCACCTGTCCAAACAGCAAAAGCAAGTCTCTACAAAGTGCAAACCGGAGTTAACGTGAACAGACGCTCTGAAGATTAACTGTACGGAAATGGAGCTATTTGGTGGCCAACAAGCACAGCTTTCTGTATTCAGGCATCAAAGTGACAGTCCTTTTGTTTGTAAACGTGCATTGCCTCAGATTAAATACTTTAACGACACCCGGGACAAAGCTAAACTTTCACATTTTCTAACCTATCTCAGGAGTGTGCATCTGTGTGTGTGTGTGGTGTGCCCACATGTGCACCGACACACTTAGCTGTGCTCCAATATCAAGAGGCATAACCTGGACTAACTACATGTTCAAAAGAGGAACGTGACACCTTACAGTGCCAGCCCATGTGTTTGCTGTACACTGGCTCGTAACAGTACCTCTGCAAGGAGTTTAATGCTTCCCAGAAAGTGCCACGAGAGAGACAGAATCTGGTTGGTGGCCTGGCCAGGTTAGTGGAGTTGTGCGTGATATCATAAAAAGGACAGTGTGCAGATCACCCTCCAGGGACTTTTCATGTGAGTCACACATCTTCTGAAAACACTTCTCCTGTTTAGGGCCCTGGATTTTTCTCTTCCTCTGCAGCTGTCTTAACTATGAAAAGCCTGGGAGAGACATCAAAATGCAGTTATTTTTTACATGGAGCACATTCCACAAAACCCAAGGCTTCTCTTCTGGAGTTGACACTTCTTTCCTGCTAATCCTCTACCTCTCATCTTTCTCCCTTTTTCATCTCCCTAATCCATCTGGTTCAATTGCTATCTCCACGCTCACCTTCTGTGGCTCCAGGCTTTTTGTTCCACCCTCAGACCCCCTTGTACCTAAAAATGGCACCACCGCGTTCACCCAGAATGGCAGGGCCACATTCTCTCCCTTCCTCCCTGTCTTAGACTTTCAGGCTGTGTCAGCCACAGCTCCCACAGAAGGTTCACAGCACTAGTTTTTGTCTGGTATTGGAATGCAAAGATGTCCACCTATTTATGAAAATGTGAGGATCACATACCTATGTATGAAACCAGACACTTGACCATTACAGAATGGACGTGGACCAATGGCTATAAACCAAGCAAAGTGCTCAGAAAGCTCTGTGGCTGGGGTTCTGATTGTGGTTCTAGCCAGTGACGTAACTTGCCTAATTTGTCACCCTACATCGTCATAAAGACGTATCAGGATGCAGAACTTATCGGTATCTTTGGGGATTTTATTATCATTTTTTTCCCAAGCAACGTTAAATAGACCTAGGCTGAAGAAATAATTACCACAAGCGACTGTTGCATGACGTTCAAAATGTAAAATGACCATAGGAAAGAAGCTGCTGATACTCGTCTGTCTGCAGACAGGAGACCTAGTTCTGTCTTATGCCTTGGCAGGGTACATATGTGCAGTGGAAAACTAAAACGTCCAGTATTGCCATTGCTTGGTCCCATATTTGACACTCACTCATACCGAGCACTGCCATTTATTTCATAAGTAGACTGTGAAGATTAATTAGGAAATGTTTCTGACGTGCTTGGAATTCACCAGGAAAATGCAGGCATGGGCTTTTGAATAGCCTCAGATACAGTCACATGGGGGACTCGGGGAAGAGCAGCTTTGCACTACTTTTGTTTCACATAGCAACCTTGGCATGAAGTTAGGGGAAGCGTTTTAGTTTCTTTGGAGAGGGGGGCACTAAATTAGGAAACAAAATATTAAATAGGTGTTACATTCTAAAAATGTCTAAGCTGCAGCTGCCTCTTTCAATCCATGCTATTGACTGTGTTCACAATAATACACCAAATGTCTCAATGAATCAAATCACCATTGCCCTCAGATGACTGTGGATCCATCCTTCCCTCATCGTTTCATTTGTAGGCTTGATATATGCTGGTCCGTGGACTTCTGACTTGAATATCTTCTTAGGCAGCACACACTCTCCCATACCTGCATACACACCCACACACACCACCCACCTTCCCTACACACACGCCCACTCTTCACTATACAAACACCCACTCTTCCCTACACACACACTCTTCCCTACACACACACCACCCATTCTTCCCTACATACACAACCACCACCTACACCCCCTACACACACACACTCTTCCTTACACACACACTCTTCCCTACACACAAACACACTCTTGCCCCACACACACACTCTCTTCCCGACACACACTCTTCCCTGCACACACACACACACTCTCCCCTACACACACTTACACTCTCTTCCCTACACACACACTCTTCCACCCCCACATACACACTCTCTTCCCGACACACACACACTCTTCCCTACACACACACTCTTCCCTACACACACAATTTTCCCTACACACACACTCTTCCCCACATACACACACCTGCACCTACACTTTCCTACACACACACACACACACACACTCTTCCCTGTCTTGACCCCTTCTACTCTATCACTTCCTCCAGCCCCCATGCTTCTGAGAATGGAACACTTTTTTGGCAGAAAGAAAGTCTGTGCTTTTCTCAATACATGGTTTATAATGCTTCTTCTCTCTGAAGCTCATGAAGAAAACAAACTGTAAGTTAGACAAGATTCAAGTTCTACCTCAACTCTGACTTGGGTTGCTCTGTGGCCTTCAATGACTGATTGACACTAGACTCAGCTTCTTCATCTGCTAATACAGATGGTGACCCTTATCTCAATCCTCCTTCTAAGACACATGGAAAGAAAGAATGGGGTAACAAACATAAACAATTTTTGAAAAGCATATAACACAATTTAAACACACTATGTATCTTAGTTCATGGGTGCTGCAGTAACAGAATACCTAAAGCTGGGCAATTTATACAGAACAGGAATGTATTGGCTCACAGTTCAGGAGGCTGAGAAGTTCAAGAGCATGGCAACAACTACTGGCGAGCAGCTTTCTATTATGTCATCCTATAGTGGGAGGTGGTTGGGCAAGAGAAGGCAAGAGCAAGAGAGTGCAAAGGGGGCTCAAACTCACTTTTATAACAAACCCACTCCTGCAATAATGAACCCATTCCCTCAATCACAACATTAATCTATTCATGAGGGCAGAGCCCTCCTGACCTAAACACCTCCCATTAGGTTCCACCTCCCAGCCCTGTTGCATTGGGAATTAAGTTTCAAACACATGAACTTTGGAGAACACATTCAAACCACAGCACTGGGCATGGTGTATTTATTTAATTAAAGACATCTCTCATATGTAATTCTGTCTTTAAGGCAGATCTCATTGAGGGTAAGTGCTCTACTTCCTCCTAAAGCATTCCTTGGTGTAACTGTGAAAGAGAGAATGGGCTAGAAGGACAATGGATCTCATCCACTAAAGAATCCCGGGGTCCTCAGGAAGACCTCTGAATTAACCGCTCTGGAACTGTCCAGCCCATGCCTTCAGCTCTGAAGAGTGACTCGTGTGTTCCTGTGCCTCTGCCGAGGAAGATCCAAAAGGCATCCTGAGGCCAGGTGCAGATGCCAGTGTACAGGTCTGAAGGTCTACATTTTATAAGCTTACTTTTAAGGAAAAGAAAACAAAATTGCAAGTCCAAAATTTAGTATAAGATGTTAGAAGGGGTCTGGGCAAGTGAGTTCCTAAAGTGTAAGTTCCATTAGCATCACGGGAAATTCACCTCTACACTCAGGTTTTCCCAATAGATGAAAAGTTTTACAAAGGACTGGGCCTGGGCCGTCTAGAAGTTTAGAAAACTTCTTGGCCGGGCACGGTGGCTCATGCCTGTAATCCCAGCACTTTGGGAGGCCGAGGCGGGCAGATCACGAGGTCAGGAGTTGGAGACCAACCTGACCAACATGGTGAAACCCCGTCTCTACTAAAAATACAAAAATTAGCTGGGTTTGGTGGCGCATGCCTGTAATCCCAGCTACTCAGGAGGTTGAGGCAGGAGAATTGCTTGAACTCGGGAGGCGGAGGTTGCAGTGAGCTGAGATTGCACTACGGCACTCCAGCCTGGGTGACACAGCGAGATTCCGTCTCAAAAAAAAAAAAAAGAAAACTTCTCATGCTCCTCAAGCTTCTATGGTCTGCAGACAGTGAGTGCTTAGAGCATGCTATGGCACAGTTAGGAATTCTTAGCCAACCCCTCTGTGCATTGTCTTTCTGCTACCTTGTCTGACAATGCATGCCAAGTCAGTCATTCCCTTCAACAAATATTTTGAAGCACTTCAGTTCAGAGCTCCGTGCCAGGCCCTGAGGCAAGGCAGGTGCAAAGATACAGCAGACAGGTCCTGGCTCTCTAGGGGCACCCAGGCTTGGTGGAGAGGGACATTTGCAAACAAATAACCCGAACACAAGCAGGTAAGCTCTAGACCCAGGAGATGCACAGCGCTGTAGGGCAGAGAGGAAACGATGCACTGAGCCATCTGGTAAAGGACAAGTATAAAGGGAAGAGCTCTTCAGACAGAATGAATGGAGCAAGGAAGCAAGAAGCCAGTCAAGAGGACCTGGAGCACTTGATTATGGAAAGCGGTGGAGAAAGGGATGGCAGCTGAGTGTGGAGAGTAATCCAGAGGAGACAGATTGGGATTGCCAACAAGCAGATCACAGAATATACCACATCCACCAGGCTCAACAGAACATCCCATGATTCCTCTGGAGTTAAACTGGGAGTGGCAGCCAAGACGGGTTGTCATACATCAACGATCAGTCAATCCGCATTTACTAGATGTGTATGTAGCTTTACTCTGCTGTTCCCTGAACACAGAAGAAGTGAACGATGTAATCCCTATAGACCTTACAGATTCATTGGGAGGAGAAAACCAGTGTCCTCAAACAACACAAGAACTCCTCAGTGTTCATTTGTGTGGCCTGAACTTTAAGTGCAAAAACAGTTCAAAATGGGGAAAGAGTCCAGTAGGCTAGAGTCATGGAGGAGAGAAACTGGTGTTTGACCTCAAAGGAAGGAGGGCCTGAGGCCATATCCGGAGGGCATAGGTGGTCCTGAACTCTAGGTCACATCGGGATTGCCCTCTCAGCTCCAGCATTCACTGGTTTGGGGGGCTTCAGACATGTGACTTAACCTCTCTGAACCTCAGTTTGCTCAATTACAAAATGAAATATATTAGTCCCTTCTAGCGACAAATCCTGATACAGCAAAGAGTGTCAATTATGCACTGTATACATATTAAAAGCCCCTAAAGGGAAAAAAAAACTGGGACAAATGGCTATTTTTAAAATGTGGGGGTAGGGGATACCGTGATTTGGATGATATTTTATTTGCTCAGCTACCAAGCAGCTGCAGCCTGCACCAGGAGCTTGGGAGCAGGAAGAAGTGGTTCAAGGAGGCCCTAAAGGAGGGATGAGCCTCCTTCCCGGGCTGCACAGAGCACATCGTCAGCTGGGAAGCTGGGTTAGCAAATGGATGCCCAGCTCAGAATGGCTGACTCAGGAAAGAACAGCCCGCAGCTCTGGAGGTTAGTAAGCCCTCTGCCAGCCAAGTTCCCAGGGAACTCCAAGCGAATCCTTAAGGAAGTTAGTCTAAGAAATTGTTTACTTACGGGTGGTTAGATTCTTCAGGGCAGCCAGCCTCGAGCCATCTGGGTTTCACTGAGCACCTGAAATTGGACCTTAATGGAATAAACCGTGCAATGTAAACAAACCAGAAGAGAAGTATTTGTGACTAAGATGAGCCCCTTACGTTTTAAGAGGGGCTGGTTCTGTGTGTGTTCTGGTCTGGACTGAATTTTCTTTCAAAGAATTCAATTCGCTTTCCCGAGCAGGTGAGGAGAAGGAATGTGAAGCAGAATGATCAAATTTCATCCAAAAAGTACAGAAGTAATGGAATCGGCCGTTACATTAATCCTCATCTTCAGGCAAATTTTTCTTGAAGTCAGCAGGTGGCAAGAGAGTGGGCCAAAGGTGACAAGTGATGAAACCTGCAATTTCCTTCTCTAAAGCCTATTGCAAAATCCACTATCCTTGCCTCAACCGTGCAGGGAAAATTGCCCTTTTGTGTTATGAATAATAGGTTCCAGTAATTACTTCTCGTTAAAATCTTCCATCCAGTCGTCTTTGGTTAAATTTTCCTTAATTTGCAGGGAACTTCTGCAGCTGTCCTAAGGGTGGGCAGGAGGCTGTGGATAGCCAGGACTGTGGCAATATTTCTGGGCAGGGAGGTGGCCTGTGGGCAGCAAGATTTCAGGGCCAGAGCAACTACTTTCAAGGCCTGGTTTTGTTGCTTACAAGTCACGTGGCTCGGACAAGATGCTCCTGTTGTCCAAGTCTCCATTTCTTCATCTGTAATTTAAGCATCCACTGAATTACCCTAAATAGCTGGCTCTTCCTACCTTGAGGGGTCATTGGAAGGACCAAAATGAAGGCAATGAGGATCCTTGATATTCTTATATCCCTAAGATTAGAGGATTCCTGATATTCCTTTCAGGTCTAAAATTCTGATTCTAATATATATTAAAGTACCTTGTAAGCTGTTCACTGTTACATAAACACAAAGTATTGTTAGTAATATTATTCAATAGCCCAGGGGCCTGAATTCAGGGGATAAAATGGAACCAGACACCCCCCAGTCCTCACTCCGCCCCAACCACTGGGTCCCCGGAGGGGGTTCTGCCAAAGAGATTCCTGGAGGGCCAGGAATTAATAACAGGGAACAAAACACATCCTCAGCAAAGATGTTAGTTTCCTTGGACTGGGTAAAAAGGGCTTCCCAGGAAAATGACTTAGCTTTCAGTAATTCCTCATTTGCACTGTCCAGACCTCCAACCCTTTCCTCCTCAAAGCTACTCATAGAAAACTGCTTCTGAAAATAGACCTCCTATGGCTTCAATCAGTCCACATACAAACAGCAGCTTTATGCCCAAGATATTGACCTTTTCCGCAGACCTTGTAATACATTTGACCAATTCCAATGATCATTTTGCAACATCTGTGACAAAGACCATTTATTTTTAAACATTCAGTAGGCATGTGAAGAGCTCTTAAAAAGCAACCTATAGAATTTGTAAAATATCAAGTTTCTCCTCTTAAAGTTCTACATAGTACAGAGACAAATATTGGCCCTGATAAAAATCTGAGTGGGGATATCGGAGACCCTCTAAAGATCCCCAGCTTCTCAAATACTCCTAGCACCGTACCGCTAACAACAAAGAACAACAGAGGGGCAGCCCCAGGACTCTGGGGCCAGCACTGGAAATGGGCTGACGGCAGGCAAACCGTGCCACCGGAGTCAGTGCTTAACTGTAACACTCTAAAGACAGTACTATTCAGATAGCTTGTCTTCCATCTTGTACACCAACTCAAAATTCGGACTGCTTAAATTAAGATTTGCCCTAATCCATTCTAGTAGTATGACCCTCAACAGCCAACTTTCTGTAGATTCGCAAGTATAAATAGGATAAAGGTGACATTAGAACACACATACATGTAATTTTTATCTAAGTATGAAATAATATATGGGTAATGAAGTGATTACACTCACTGTGGGATTACTTGATCCAAAAACCATACTTTCAGACTGCATCATTTTCTTACCATTTTACAAATATATTATTTTGCAAATGATCGACTCTCTCCAATTCTGACATTTGTTTTACAATAGAGAAGAGTTTTGCAGGGTGCAATAGTGAGCCCCCTTACTTCCCTCCCTCCTACTCCGTCCCTTCCCGCTTCCTTCCTCCCCCATCCCTCCAACCTCACCTCACATCCTCTCTCACATCTCTCCTTTCTTCTATTGTTTTTCACTCCTTTCTCTCCCCTCCTCCTTTTTCCATCTTTCCCCTTTTCCTCTGCTCCCCTCCATCACCCTCATGAGTATTTGCTGAGTGTCTACTCTGTGCCAGAGCTGGGCTACTTTTTGGTAATGAGACCCAAGAGACACAGGGGAAGCCCTGGCAGACTGTCACAGTGACCACCCGCAATGACTTGGACAAGGACACGTGTGTGGAGCCTCAGGAGGAGACAGCCCAGTGACCAGCAGCTGGGGCTTCCTGAGGATACGACAACCTGGAGGCCCTGGAGGTCCGCCCACCCTCTCTATTCTACCCAGGCTACTCCTAACTCCACAGTCCTTAGACCAGGACCAGGCCTCCTGCCCTCAGCCCAAGGGGGTTTCCTACTGCAAGTCCATTTTTCTGCTCCCCACTGTACCCACAGCCAGCTCTGCCTGCCCATGTAGGGATGAGGCCTGAACAACTCCAGATTTGTCCTCCTATCTGGTTGAGGTTTTTTGAAAGATCCTTCCTGTGAAATTCTGTCCTACGTGTCTCTCTTCACCTCCCTGTGAGCCACATGGTGAGATTTGGTCTGTGTCCCTTGTTAAATAAATGGATCCTTCCCCTGTATAAAAGATAAAAGGCCGGGCATGGTAGCTCATGCCTGTAATCCCAACAGTTTGGGAAGCCAAGGTGGGTGGATCACCTGAGGTCAGGTGTTCAAGACCAGCCTGGCCAACATGGTGAAACCCCGTCTCTATTAAAAATACAACAATTAGCCGGTCGTGGTGGTGGGTGCCTGTAAACCCAGCTACTCACTACTCAGGAGGCTGAGGCAGGAGAATCGCTTGAACCTGAGAGGCAGAAGTTGCAGTGAGCCAAGATCAAGCCACTGTACTCCAGCCTGGGCAACACAGCAAGACTCTGTCTCAAAAAAAAAAAAAAAAAAAAAAAAAGGATAAAAAACATCCCTTCTCCTATAGAATTTTTTAAAGGCCATATTTACATATTTAATTAAGGAGTTTCTATGCTAAAGAAAAAGGCAAGCAGCATCTTTGACTCCGTGACAGGGCTTACCTAGGCAAGCTGATTGGAAAATGACACTTTTCAGCAACTGAGTTTCTCAGGAGCCCTGTGTCCACTGCAGTCGGGATGGACCTACCTTCAGGAGGCCCATCTGCCCTCAGTCATGGCCATCTGAGGTGGAAAATGCATCGCATGCGGCCACCCAGCAGGCCCTAACGTGGTGCAGCCGTGGGAGAAGTCCCAGCAGATGAAAGCAGAGGAGAGGAGCGAGCAGGGAGAGGCCGCCCAGTGTGGCGAGACCACGGTGGGGGTGGGATTACAGCGAGGGCACATCAGAAGCCAGGCACAAGGCCACGCCCTGTCCATTTTTTTTTTCTTTATTATACTTTAGGTTTTAGGGTACATGTGCACAATGTGCAGGCTTGTTACATATGTATCCATGTGCCATGTTGATTTTCTGCACCCATTAACTCATCATTTAGCATTAGGTATATCTCCTAATGCTGTCCCTACCCCCTCCCCCAACCCCACAACAGTCCCCGGAGTGTGATGTTCCCCTTCCTGTGTCCATGAGTTGTCATTGTTAGATCAGTTAGCTGCCAGAGCCACAGGGAGCTGCTTCGAGGACTTTGTAAATCAGATGGAATTTACTCTTACAATGCAGCCACCTCTACTCTTGCTTCCTTTCCCGTGAGCCGTGTGAGCTGTCCTCCCCACCAAAACAGCACAGGGAGGGCACGTGCACACGGGACTACACTCTTGCCAGGGATCCCGCACTTCATCTGGGCCTCAGCCTTGAGCTACAATTGTTTATTTTTCCCAGTAAATGCATTACCCTAAAGTGAAAAAAAAGAAGTGAAACAACATCCAAAAGTCTTCAATCCTGAGACCTCACTCCTGTAAAAAAAAAAAAAAAAAAAAAAAAAAATCAGTGGACAACTTAGCTAATGCTGACAAGAAGACAGAGGTAAAGGGGCATGTAAAACCTTCAAACCTGGGTCCCACAACCAGATAAGATGGAAATATTCTCCGAGCTGTTAAAGAGAGTGAAACAGAACATCTGAATTGCAAAATGCTTGAAGATCAGCATGTTGTTACCCACAGGAAGTGTTTATTTTTATCCCTCTGTAGAAAAGGTGATGCAGTAGTCACCAAACACTTGGGAAAGCATTATAGACTTCTGTCATCATTAACATAACTTTTACAGGCATTGCCCTGAAGGTGACTAACGGGTAAAACAACACAAAAGACAAAAAAGTATACCATTGTATTTCTTTGACTCTTTTTTATAATAATGACAATAATAGCTAACATTTATGGAACACTAGATTATAGGCCTAGCATTTGGCCTAGCACTTTATTATATGATTATCTCCTTTCATTTCTAGAAATAATGAGCATTAAAGGGAATTTCTTTAGTGACGATGAATCAGATCTACTAAATTGTAGGTTCCTTAAGGGCAAGCACCAAGCTTCATTCATCCTAGCTCAGTGCTAGGAGCAGAGTGAGCTTTCAAAAAATGTTTTTAAAATCATTTTTATAAAACATCTTGCAGGATTTATAGCTATGATCTGGTTGGAAATATTCACCTACATCGTTTGAGACAATGCCTTTAAATAATGTTTGTGGAACTTGTTTAATGCACTTTTAAAGAATGCATAGTTAGCGCATCATACTCTTTTATAAGGTACTGAGGACTGCTGCAAAAGAAACAAATATTTCATGGGAATTCATTAAGCAGAACATTGTCCACACCTAGCATTTCAATGCCTCAGAGTGAGTATTTTCTACAAATAGGAGACAGCATCTCAAATACCAAATGCTAAAATTTTCCATCAGTTTTGTTTGTTAGACAATTACAGTACCATAAAAAGGACCTCTTCAGCCTATATATATACAATGTACATATATATATACATACATATATATACGTATATATCCTTTTTTTTTTTTTTTGAGATGGAATCTCACTCTGTCGCCCAGGCTGGAGTGCAGTGGCGCAATCTCGGCTCACTGCAAGCTCCACCTCCCGGGTTCACGCCATTCTCCTGCCTCAGCCTCCCAAGCAGCTGGGACTACAGGTGCCCGCCACCATGCCCAGCTAATTTTCTTTTGCATTTTTAGTAGAGATGAGGTTTCACTGTGTTAGCCAGGATGGTCTCGATCTCCTGACCTCGTGATCTGCCCGCCTTGGCCTCCCAAAGTGCTGGGATTACAGGCGTGAGCCACCACACCTGGCCCAGCCTATATCTTATCTATGAAAAATCCTCTGAAACCATTTACTCAACCTGACAAGTACAGCAATAAGAACTAATTACGGAAAGATTGGCCTAAATTAGGGCAAAGATTGAACTATATGACATGTTGGTTAAAAAAAAAGTGTATGCAATTTGAATGTTGATAAGACATCTACAAATATTGCTAGTCCCATTGCAATTCACAAATAACATGTGTAAATTCTTGTTGGTAGTTTCAAACATATTTTCCCATGACAGTGAAGTTATAAGTGACAATTAGTATTAATTGTGTGATGAGATGGAAAGATATTTGGCCAAATCCTAGTCCTCGACTAGACACTCACCCGGATCAGCCACAGATTCTCCCTCTCTGGGGTGGAAGGCAAGGAAGATAGCAAGGACAGATGCACCCTGTCTGTTACTCACAGTTCCAGCCCCTGAGCTGGCTGATTTAGATGGGGACAATACGTGGGTCACAGGGGCTCTACCTAACGAGCCAGAGCCTGGACTAGGAGCTGTTTTACTTCTGTCTGTTTCCTCTCACCCCACGCACTGATCCTCATCTTTGGTGGAGTAGGGAGGGTGGGTGGTGCTTGTATTTGTCTGCTCAGGCCCACATGAAAATGTCCCATGGCCTGGGGTGCTTAAACAGACTTGTATAGTCCCACAGTTCTGTAGTCAAGAAGTCTAGGATCAAGGTGTCAGGAGGTGTCAGTGCTCCTGGGGCCTCCCTCATCCTTCTTGCTGGATCTCCACATGGCCTTTCCTCTGTGTGGGCATCCGTTATCTCTGTGTGTGTCCAAATTTCCTTTTCTTATGAAGACGCCAGTCAGATTGGAATAAGACCCAACATACTGCCCCAATTTTAACCTAATTGCCTCTTTAAAGGTCCTGTCTCCAAATAAGGCCACATTTTGAGGTACTGGGGATTGGGACTGTAGCATACGAATTTGGATGGGAGACGTGAGGGGATGCAATTCAGCCCCTAACAGAGTTCATTTCTCTTCAGAATAGAGGAGCAAAGGGAAGATACACATTTATTTGTTCCCAAGATCTAGAGCAGAGCTGGAGGGAGCTCCCTCACATCGAAGGTGGCCCAGGCCCACTCACTCACACTAACCCATCCTTTCACACTATGTGGGAAAAAATATATCTACATAATATAGTTGGGATGATTGTCCCCTCCAAATCTCATGTTGTAATGTGATCCCAGTGTTGGAGGTGGGCCCTGCTCGAAGGTGTTTGAGTCACAAGGCTGGGTACCTCATGAGTGGCTTGATGCCCTCCCCACAAGAATGAGTGAATTCTCACTCCATTCGCTCCCGCAAGCGTTGATTGTTTAAAAGAGCCTGAGAGCACTCTTGCTCCCTCTCTCAGTGTGTGACACACCTGCTCCTCCTTTACCTTCTACCACGAGTGAAAGCTTCCTGAGGCCTCCCCAGAAGCAGATGCTGGTGCAGACCGTGAGACAAATAAACCTCTTTTCTTTATAAATTACCCAGCCTCAGGTGTTCCTTTATAGCAATGCAGAATGGACTAATGCAAAATAAAAGGGCCAAGAGCTAAAAAAGCACAAACCCTGCTCCCACCCCGGCTCCCTGAAAGAAGGTGATGTTAACTAGCATAGCTGTGAGGACCCAAGAGCCCCTAACCACTTGCGTCTTCTCACCAGCACCCCCAGCCAGGAGACTCCTTGGTCTTGACAGAAGGACATTTTGGAGAGAGATAGGGTAGGGAGCTACCAGGCAGGGGGAAGGACACTGGGGGCTGAAGCTCCCTCAAGAGGCTGGAGTGAATGACTGAGAGTCATTTTCTTAGGCTACACAGCAAAAGACTTTTGAAACCATAAAGTAAGTAGATTGTTTTATTAAGAGTTCTGGGTCCCAAGAACATGGATTCACCATTAGAAAGGGAGACCAAGAGGAGAGTGTCTCCTCCTTCCACGCACTGCTCAAGGTGGACCCTTTGTGAGCTTTGGAAAAGAGGTGATTTGACTTTGCCAGTCTTCTTTGCCCTTTTCTAAAGCCCTTTCTCCTGGTGTTGCTCATTTTTGTTGAGACCCTCAAATGTCCCCACTTCCAAAACGGGTACGTCTGCTGTCTTCCCAGTCAAAATCCCCCACACCTCCATGCCACCCTGTTATAATTCCCACGGCCTCATGCCACCCTGTTATAATCTCCACGCCTCAATGCCGCCCTGTTATAATCCCCACGCCTCCATGCTGTCCTGTTATAATCTCCATCCCTCCATGCCACCCCGTTATAATCCCCACGCCTCTATGCCACCCTGTTATAATCTCCACACCTCCATGCCACCCTGTTATAATCCCCACGCCTCTATGCCACCCTGTTATAATCCCCACAGCTCCATGCCGCCCTGTTATAATCCCCACGCCTCCATGCTGTCCTGTTATAAGGAAAGGAGTCTGACTGAACCAAGTCCACCTCGTGATATGCCTGCAAACTACTCAGAAGTATTTCCATTGTGAAAGACATCTGAAAATGCACGTGAATCTACACAGGAGGAAATGAAGAAGGGACCACGAAATACTCACCTGTGCATTCCTGGAAGCAAACAGGCCTGGAATGCAATGAACACCTGTTGGTCTGAACTGAGCAAGGTCCACAGAGCGCATTCCTGCAGGATGCTCCCCCAAGCACACCCTGCCTCGGGCAGCCTTCTCCTTTCTCCCTGGCTGAAAGTAAAGATTATCGCAAAGCTCCAAGCAACCCTTCCAGTGGCAGCAGGTGGAGACAGGAGGATAGGCAGGAATGGAGGTATTCCATGTAAACTATGCATTGGCACATCTGACTTCTGTTCAAGCACCAAGCGGGTCTTAGGAGCTTTATGAATGCCAGCCCATTTAATCCTCAGGAGAATCCTGCAAAGTAAGAAGCAGAGGCACAGAGAGGTTCAATCCATTTTCCAAAGACAGAGGTATGATTCCAACCCAGGCCACATGTTCCTGCCTCTTAGCCCCACACCTCTATGCCTTCGGTTTACAATCAAGGTTGAAAGTTTATAACCAATTATACAGGTAGAAATACAACTGTATCTCTATCAGTTTCATAAGACCAAAGTATGCAATAGTGATGAATTGATCAATCAATGATTACTGAAAAGTTGCCACAAGGAAGACAATTGTCCCTGCACAACATGTAGTTGAAGTCTCCTTGGGGGTTTCTCAGGCTCCAGGTACAGACAGAGTCAAAATCACTGCTCATGTGGAAGCCACTGCTAGTCCATGCGGCACCCACGTGCACTTAGAATAAGCCAACCTCTTCAGTGACTGCAGCTGTGCCCAACTGAAGCTTCACAAGCAGATAGCAGGGTGGATTTTGAACCCATCGCCCCACAGCCAGATATCTTGTGCTCTTCACAGCTAAAAAATCATGTCCCACAGCCTACTTCCACCCACCCTGGACAAAGCCTCACCTGGTTCTTCCTGCGAGGCTGGGGGGTGTTTCTGTGAAATTAGTCTTCACTACCTAGTATTCTTCACATTCTTCTTAGACCGCTTTGCTCACGAATGCTGTCACGGGACTTCTCGAGGGCCTTCATGGCCTGGATCAGCATGATAGTTGAGGAGGATGTGACTCGGATACAGTGTCTTGGGACTCTCAAAGCTGCATGTCCTTGAGGTGATGCTCAGACCTCTATATTCCTCAAGTGTCCTTCCTTCTTTCCTTTCCTCTCTCTCTTCTTCCCAATGAGTGCATAGTCATTGAGTACCTACCGTGCACATTGCATCCACTAAAGCCATGCTGTGCCCCATGCAGAAACAAGAATGGTCCTTTCCCTCACTTTGGGTCATGTTTGTCTACCCCAGAGGGCTTCTAGTGCCTTCAAGACTCTCAGACTCTTGCTCCTTCACTTGTGCCTGAAGCCTCACTCTCCAGTGAGAGGCTCAGACTCACATTCCTGGTGCAGGGCCAGGGCACCTGTCTCCAGGACAAACATCACTGGCTGAGCTCACCACTTCATGTTCCTGCAGTCCTCTTTTCCTAAATAAAGACCATGCAAATCTACACTGACTCTGAGCTTGCCTCACCGAGTTCATCAGACGCCCAGACACGTCTGTAACCCCAGCTTATGCTCAGTCTGGAGCCTCCACTATATATGAAATGTTACATAATGAGATAAACAATAAATACTAGGTCTTCACGCCGGTGGAGAAGACGTCCCAGGCAGTACAGAGTGGAGAAGAATTTCAAGGTTGAATGGTATCTTTGTGCCCAGGTTTCTGGGCTGTTCATTTCCTCCATAACGTGCAAGAGACAACAGGAACAAAAAGACCAGCCCACAACCCTAGAGACTGGCTTTGGACAATAGAAGAATCTTCCTACTGTTGCATTTCTGGTTATAAAGAGTGGTTAGGGAAGAAAATATCTGAGAATGTGATTCCATCAGGAGGAATTGCGATTCCAAAACTTCCACATATATTTTATCTTGCAAAGGAGTGGAAAACCAATGCTGACGGTCTGAAGGAGGCTCAAACAGAGGATTCAGTCGGGACCATGGTCCTCCATCACCTCAGACCTTCAGAACATGCTGTGCAGGGTGGTACTGCGGGTGGCCCTTCAGGAGACAAGGAAGTAGAGAGGTGACCAGCAGGGAATAAGGCAGAGCTCAAAAGAGGACGGAATCCCCAAGACCCAGGAGCTGGGTAGGAAAGAGACCAGAAGGACAGAGCCCCAGGAACTATTGAGGGGACTGGGGAGTAGGGATTGCTTTGTTGTCCTCAGATAAAGGACCTTTCTCATCAGAGCAAACAGGGAAAGGAAGCTAACCCACCAACCCAGAGGCAGCGCAGGAGAGGAGTCACAAAGTGCTGTGCTTCAGGGCTCGCTGTGTGATGTATTAGCCGCGGGGTCATGGGCAAAATGCCCTCTTGGTCTCTGTCTTCTCACCTATAAAATGGGGATTCTGGCTTGAGCCTGGGAGGCAGAGGTTGCGGTGAGCTGAGATTGCGCCACTGCACTCCAGTCTGGGTGAGAGAGTGAGACCCTTGTCTCAAAAAAATAGAATAAAATGGGGATTCTCCTCACTGTGATGAAGATTAATGAGAGTAATGTAGGCAAAACTCTAAGTACAACTTGTGGTCCATGCTAGCCATTGTTACCACAAGCTATTATTTACACTTACCTTCTTACCGGATGGAAGGTGTTTTTTAAAATTTTTTTCCCAATTTGGTTCAGTGTTCCAATAGTTCATCATTTTTGTTTAAAAATGAGTTATAATAAATAGTCACCAAAAGAGTACAAAGGCATCCCGCCCAGTTTTACAGCTTTATTCTAGACCTGTAGTCTTTACTGTAGCAGTTCTCAAAGCTGAGGGTTTAGACACCTTCCCAGAAGGAGACCTCACAGCTCCCTGTTCTCGGGGAATTAAGGCTGCTGGATTAGGAAAACCATCCTTCCACACTTGCTCTGACAGCAGCATCTCCTCCCAATGCTGAGCCCACAAGTCCCCGACACTTGTCCATCTCCACTGCAGCTGGGCAAGGGCCTGTGACCAGCCTGGTTTGGGGAAAAAAGCCTTCCAAGGAAAACAACTGGGAGAGATTTTTCTCTCTGATTAAAAAATGAGAGACACACAAGGAGGGTGCTCATAGCCTGCCTTCCTTCCCGCCTTTCAACATTGCCCTGTGAGGGAACGATGTCCGAAACTACCCCTAGGATCATAAGGACAGTCACCTAGACGTTGTCGAACAACAGAACAAACCCTGGACAACGCTCCTCTGTGGACTTCTCCTTAAGGGAGCAAAATCATCCCCAGGTGTGCCAGTCCCTTCAGTTGGATGTGCTCTTACCCGCGGCCTCAGACACGCTCTCACTGTTTACACGTCAGATACACGTTTCTTGAGACCCTGTCTTCGCTGTTAAAAACATGGTGTGGCTTTGCTGTTTTCTGGCTATGTGAGCTTAGAAGATCTACTGAATCACCCTGACCCCTAGTTTCTTCTTCTGCTAAATGAGGATCTTAATGGGACCTAACTGGAAGGATTGCAAAAATAGAAATGCAAGTACGTAGACATCCGTAAGCACACACTCCCCAGCTAAGACATCTGTAGTTTGTAAGCCATTTGCACTTGACTCATGAGTGCTTCCAAGTGTTTGCACTGGAAACATCCTCTCTAAAGCCTTGTTTACATTGGTATTTTGCTTAACAAACCCTTTCATCACAGACTATGCAAATGGATATTATCTATTCCAGGCCAATGGAAAGACCCTACGGCAGAGCAGGGGAGACATCGTATGCTTTGATTTTAAATAAAATATGTAATCTTTCACGGAATAGTCGCAGAGATAGAGCTGGAAGAAAACGCTGATCAGCCACCTAACAGGCAATGGGGGCTAGACAGCCCCAGGCTAGGGACCATGTCCTTATGACCTAGGCCGCAGAGGACGAATGAAGTCAGCTTCCTTTGCAGTTCCTGGGTTCTGAGCAGCGACTTTTCCCTCTTCTCAGATAACGGCAGAATGTCCGCATAGATGGACTAGTCACTAACTAAACTATAAACTCGGTGGCTTTGATCTTCACTTTAGTATTATCCCATTAATATTCACTAAACTCTAACAAGTAGCCTTGGGTTACACAATCTTACTGTCCTCTAAAACACAACAAAAAGCATACTTTAAAAGAATTCGAAATACTTTGAAATCATCTTTAAACAAATCCATAAGATTTCCCTAGAAAGTTAATAAGCACTTAAGGTAAGGAATGCACTAAAAGGAACAATGAATACATTTCAACCTAAATAAACAACCCAGCATTTGAGTCAAGAGCAGGGCCTGGGAATCTCCACCCAACAGTAAAAGTTCAGTTCTCCCATTCACCCACAGGAGGCTCCAGAAACAGGCCTTTCAAACAGAGAAAAAGAAATTCTGGTTTTCCTCCTCCTTCATTTTCACTGCCTGAGGCTTCCTCTCCAGGGCCGCAAAGATGAGGTAAGGACAACTTACCTGAGTCAGTCCCAGCTGGAGAACCAAGGTAATCCCTAGAGGACTCCCCTTGAGTACTAGACCGTACCCCTCACCATGAGGCTGCCTTCAGTCTCCTTCCTTCCTTCACGAGTCACATCTGGATAGACAAGATAGTCAGTAGTCGTTATTTTGCCTAAGTTCACCCACAACAGCTATTGCATATATTCTCCGTGTCGGGCACCGCTCTGAGTCCTTGCCCAACTTATCACCTTCGGTCCTTGTGAGAGATGACAGCGTGCTGGCAGCCCTCGCTCGCTCTCCGTGCCTCCTCGGCCTGGGCGCCCGCACTCGAGGAGCCCTTCAGCCCGCCGCTGCACTGTGGGAGCCCCTTCCTCGGATGGCCGAGGCTGGGGCCGGCTCCCTCAGCCTGCGGGGAGGTGTGGCGGGACAGGCACAGGCAGGAATCGTGGCTGCGCGCGGCGCTTGTGGGCCAGTTAGAGTTCCCAGTGGGCATGGGCTTGGCGGGCCCCGCACTCAGAGCAGCAGCTGCCCCGCCGGCCTCTGGCAGTGAGAGGCTTAGCACCCAGGCCAGCAGCTGCAGAAGGTACGCCGGGTCCTCCAGCACTGCTGGCCCACCGGCGCTGCGCTCTATTTCTCCCCGGGCCTTAGCTGCCTCCCCGCGGGGCAGGGCTCCGGACCTGCAGCCGGCCAGCCTGAGCCTCCCCGATGAACACCACCCCTTGCTCCACGGCACCCGGCGCTTGGCACCCGGTCCCATGACGGCCCAAGGGCTGAGGAGTGCAGGCGCACTGCGTGGGACTGCTAAGCAGCTCCCCCTGCAGGCCTGTAGGATCCACTGGGTGAAACCAGCTGGGCTCCTGAGTCTATCAGGGACTTGGAGAACCTTTATGTCTAGCTAGGGGATTGTGAATGCACCAATAGGCACTCTGTATCTAGCTCAAGGTTTGTAAACACACCAATCAGCACTCTGTGTCTAGCTCAGGGTTTGTAAATACACCAATCAGCACTCTGTATCTAGCTAATCTAGTGGTGTGGAGAACTTTTGTGTCTAGCTCAGGGATTGTAAATGCACCAATCAGCACCCTGTCAAAATGGACCAATCAGCTCTCTGTAAAACAGACTAATTGGCTCTCTGTAAAATGGACCAATCAGTAGGATGTGGGTGGGGCCAGATAAGAGAATAAAAGCAAGCTGCGGGAGCCTGCAGAGGCAACCTGCTGGGTTCCTTTCCATACTGTGGGAGTTTTGTTCTTCTGCTCTCTGCTATACTTGCTAGTGCTCACCGTTTGGGTCCACACTGTCTTTATGAGCTGTAACAGTCACCGGTAAGGTCTACGGCTTCACTTCTGAAGTCTGTGAGACGACCAACAGGAGGGGGAAGCTCCAAACACAGCTGAACTTCAGAAGGAGCACAGTCCAGACATGCCATCTTTAAGAACTGTAACGCACTGTCAGGGTCTGCAGCTTCATTCTGGAAGTCAGTGAGAACAAGAACCCACCAATTCCAGACACACTTACAGAATTTCTGTGTGAGTGGGTGGGGCTGGTCGTTTGCTATTTTACACATGAAAAACGAAGACTTGTGGAGGACAAACAACCTGCTAAAGTCGCACAATTCAGTCCAGTGCTCCTCCCATCCCGGTTTCGTTAGAGGCCCCGCGTGGAAAGCAATGCTCTCCTTTTCTCCTAAGAACTGCCATCTACCTTCATGGCCAGTTCTGCGCTTGCTCGGGAAGAAGCTGGTTCGACATCTTTCTAAGCTTCTCATCATGTAAAAAGCATCCGCCTGGCGCTGACTTAATGGAGGCTGAGGCTCGTTTTCACCTGCGTGAGAGGACAGCAGCCTCCAGAGGACGTGGAGGATGCGTGCTGCACACGGTGCCTGGGCCACAGGCATGGGGAGACAGCTCTGGGTTTCTACTTCACTGCCAGCAAACACGGGCAAAAGTCCTATCACAGTGTATTTTCTTCTTCCCCTGCCTCCCATGTGCTCAACATACCTACTTTTTGTCGTGTTTTATAGGAAGATGAGATTGTATAACCCAAGGCTACTTGTTGGAGTCTGACTTCCAGAGCTCTTCCAAGCCAACCTTGGTGAACGGGAGTGACAAGATACCAAGCAAATAATGTTACTAAAGTCCTGAAGGGAAGAGGGGACTCTCCACAGTCTTCCCTTAGTGAGTTACGAAGTTCATCACCAGCTCACTGCTCTTCTGGAAACTCAGCAAAATTGCTGTAAATGTACTTTAAAATACTTAAAACATCTTTCTAAGCAATAAAATATCACTACTTAGAAAATAAGTGTTTTTGTGCTGTTACTGAGAAGTAAACAGGCAATTTGATAGAAATAAGATCTACACATAAGTAGTAACTAGACCTTACATTTGGGTATTGCTTTTTTCCTACTTCCTTTTCATGGTAGATACCAGGATTATAGATTTAATTTACCTAAAATAAGCCTTGCAACCTGATTAAGGATTTAAATGCCTTCATATGCTTTCTTACTGTTCACTTGCTTGATCTGAGGCCACGCCTTTCCATTTCAGAAAGAAGGAATAAAAAGACCACTTACCTTCTAAGGTACTTACGATCATTTGAATCGTATTAGTTTTAGAAAGGGGACTTTTACTCTGTTTCCGAAAACCGAGTGAGTGCAGAGAATGCGTCCACTGAGTGAGATCACACAGAAAGGAGAGACTGGGATCCTATTACAATCTTGGGTTGGCCTAGATTCATCAGCTCAATGCATATAATAGCTTTGGGACTTGGGACAAGTGAAGTATCTCAGGGGCTCATTTTTCCTTATTTTACACATTCGACAAATATTTATGGAGTGCTTACTAAACAAAACAAAGAGGTCTTACCAGATGACCCTCAAAGTCTCTTTCAAACCTAAAGCTCTGTGATCCTCTTCTGTGAGGATAGTCTATACCAATGCCATGCAAGTATCACTTTAATAGATTGTTGTTCAGTTCTTTGGTACATAGTGAGCTGTCAGCGCTGACTATTGTGCTAAGTCGAGCAGGAGACTTTTTAAGATAAGAGCCTCAATGTCTCTTACTATCCTGTTGGAAAATAATATATTCTCAAAAAGAAAAAAAGTAATTTCCAGTGTTGTGGGAGTTCAATAAAGGGAGAGCAGCTGGAAAGGGAAAAATTCCCCAAAGGAAATGGCACAGAAGTCAAACCTTG
The DNA here is from genome assembly GCF_028878055.3 of Symphalangus syndactylus. Lineage (NCBI taxonomy): Eukaryota > Metazoa > Chordata > Mammalia > Primates > Hylobatidae > Symphalangus > Symphalangus syndactylus. Next base: position 71,999,244 of record NC_072437.2, read on the forward strand.
ATGGGTGAAAAGAATTGTGGAAGAGGAAAGGAAAGGCATCCCCATCAGGGGCTGAAGGAGCACAGCACTCGAGCAGAGCAGAGAGCAAGTCAGCCCTGTGAAACAGAAGCCCTGTGGGAAGGAGGGAACGTATAGAAGGCCATTTGCAGTTGCAAAGCAATTCTCCCGCTAACTGCCTGGAGTTAGGCCAAACTTCACAGCCCTGCACAAGGCTGCCCTCACTTCAGATGCCAGCTGCAGGCTCTGGGGTGCCCAGGCCACTTGCACGTCTGACCAACTAGCTACAAATTCAGGGCTTCCCTTGACCCCCTCAGGTTTGATAATTGACGAGAATGACCCAAAAAATTCAAGAAGGTACTGTTCTTATGACAACAGTCATTAGAAAGGATGCAACTCAGGAGCAGCCCAATGAAGAGAGACACACAGGGAGTTCTTTGAGTGTCACAAATCTCAGGATGCATTGCTCTCCTGGCATGTCAATGTGAATCATCGACCAGGAAAGCTCACTTGAGCTTCGGGTGTCCAGAGTTTTTACTGGGGCCTCATTGAATGAAGGATTGATTGAAGCACTGGCCATGTGATTGAACTCAATCTCCAGCCTCTCACCCTCCCCAGAGGTCAAGGGGTCACTGATATCACATGGCTCAAAACCCCAGCCCTCTAATCACATTGTTGGTCTTTAGTGCATACCAGTCCCCATCTTGAAACTGTCCAGTGATGCTCCATGAGTCACCTCGTTGTCCTAAACTCAAGCATGGTCTAAGGGTCCCACCACGAATAACAAGGACATGCCTATCACTGAGGAAATTACAAAGGTTTAGAGGCTTCCTCCAAGAAACCGGGGAAAATGGCCAGCCAAATCCTTTCTTATACAACAGCAGTCAATTGGTAGTTAATAGTAGTTGGGGGCTCAAGAAACTAAGGACACAGTAGAAACATTAAGAACCTCTTTAATAAAAAAAAAAAAAGTGTATTTAAATACATAGAGTACTTTAGCCAAACATAAGAGAAGAAAATTAAAATTCTCTAGGAATATTATATTGTAATCCATAAAAAATAATTACAATTAAAATTATGAGATTTTTAAGGACTACATGAAAGAAACAAAAAGGCAAGACCTTAAAACATTGATTTTCTTTTAAAGATAGGCATTTAGAAAAAAAATGGGAACTAGAAATAAAAGTTATACTAAATGAAAGGAACCCAAAATATGTGATAGCAACTAGATAATCTATTTTAAGCCACAGTTTCACAGCTTCAAAGGGGCAGGTGAGGCCCCGGATCTGAGGGCAGGAAGCAGGAAGGATATGTGACCAGGATTTACACTCTCCACAGGAAGACCCCACTCCTGTGTTCAGAGCTCCCTTCCAAGCCTTTAATGATCAATTTTACTTTGGAAATTGTTATAAAAAATTGTCTCAAGAAATGGAGAATCCACTTTGTCTTCCAAGTGATGATCATCTTCCCTTCCACTTCTACAGACCTGCTGAGGTCTGTAGAACACAGTGATGTGGCTATGAGAGGGGAGAGGGCAAGAAGGGGATAGGACCTATTAGGAAGCACAGATCGGGGACACTACGTGAGGAAGAAGAAAAGTAAACACGAGATGGCTTTGGTTTCTGGCTTAGCTGACTGTGTGGACAAATAATGATTCTATTAACCAAGATGAAAAATGTTAAGAAGATGAGCAAATATCAAGGTCAACCTTAGAACAGGATTTTGAGACAGCAACATGGAGAACGACAGGAAGCAAGTAGAAAGACAAATCTGGGGGCCAGGGGTCCACATTGTCATCTGTTTTTAATTACTTACATAGAAACTCTTTAAATTTAAAACAGGCCCTTTCAGCGGGAAGAAAGGTTGCTATCCCAAGTTTAATTATTTGTATTTATAGTTATATGTATTTGCATCTGTGTGAGGGGGGAATGGATGGATGGATGGATGGATGTTGGATAGATAGGTAGACAGATTAGTGTAGTAGCTACCACCTTTGTCATCAGAATTTTTATCAGCCAACTTAACACAAATTCTTTCTGGGTTTCTGTCTGTAGTAAAACATTTGCATTATTTCCAGATTTATCAAATAGCAAAGAAAACTGACAACTAGAATGAAATTAATCTTTATGAAATTCCATTTCTGTCAGGCATTTATTCTTGAGCCATCTCATTTAATCTTCATGATGACCCTGTAAATCAGCCTATATTTTCTCATGTAAGGAAAACCAGCGACTGGAGGGTTCTGCTCCAAGTCCCAGGACCAATGAGTGTCAGAGCCAGCACTGAAATCAAGCAGGCAATGGATGGCCAGGAAGGGGAGCGTCAGACAGGCAGGTAGTCCTTGCAGCCTTTCTAGTCCAGTGAAAGTTTTGAGACTGAGATGAGTGATATGATATTTGAATGTGAAAAAAATAACTGAGAACAGAAGGAAGTGATGCCAAAGTGGACTTAGGAAGGCTGTCGAAAGAGCACTGAGGTGAGCCCAAAAGGAGACAAGGCTGCTTGCATGGGCAGCCATGGAGGAGGAAAGAGCAGACAGAGATGATTAGAATATAAAACGGAGGCCCTGTATCTCCCCACCTGCCTGTCCTCTTCACCACATGCTACTGTCTCCCAATGGCTCCCACCTCCAATGCATTGATTCCCAGTCCCCCCACGGCCATCCTACCATAGTTAGGCCTTGTTTGCAACTCTTTCAGAAGGTCATCATCACTTTCATAGAAAGTCTGAGGCTTTAGCATAACACCGAGGCCCATAGGACCTCCGATTCCCCTGGCCACTCCATTTCCTGCTGCCACTGCCAAGCACACTGTGCTCTCATGGCTGGTTCTGACATGCCCGGCTTTCTTAGTTCTCCGTGTCTCTGCACATGTTCCCTTAGCCCCAAATGTCACCACCTGCTTTTCATGTCAGTGCCCTCTTCTCATTTAAATTTCAGCTCAAGAAACTAAAATGTGGCTTTCTATGAAAAGATCTCACTGACAAGCCCAGCCCTCACAGACACACACAGGCACATGCACATGCACACACATGTGCATCTGTGCACATATGGACATGCCTCTGAGCCCACTTCTCTTGACAAACTCATTGCACCAACATTTTGTCATGCTGAGTTTTTACAGTTGGACAGGAACTATAGTTTTTCCTGCTTGTGCCTGAAGTGTGTTAACATGCTATGTTTTCAATACATATTTGAGAAAGATGACAGGGACAGAGGATGGAAACGGGGGAAGGAAAGAGAAAATGACTTAGCAGAGAGAACAGCAGTCCTCTCTGGAATCCAAGTTGAGGCCTCACCTGGCCCCCATCCCCACTAATGGCAAACCCTATGTCCTCAATCACTAGAAGCCAATTTTAAAAATTTTTAACTATTTTTCATGCATTGCTTTTTATAATGTAATTGCAAGCACTATAAAAGTGTATCATTAGTTTCCATTGCAATATGAGTCAAAACATGAGTTAAAGGGTTTTTGTAGCCTCATCTAGGCATCCGATCTTCATGGTAACAATTACTAAATCATGGTAAAAGTCATAAATATATAATAATTATAAAGAATTATAAAACAAATGAGTCCTGAGTTCCCATTAGCAGACTTACAAATTTACTCCAAGCAGGTGAATTAGGAGCAGCACAGTGGCTGGCCTTGGAGAAGTCCCTCCATTTCCTGTGACTTCACTCACCCATCTACAGAGCAAAAGGAGTGAAGACTCACCACTGGAAGGGCTTTGGGAAGCTGATTTGCTCACTGGATGTTTCTGCTTCCATTTTTTATTTTTATTTTATGTCATTTTGTTTATTTATTTATTTATTGTGACAAGGTCTCGCTCTGTTGCCCAGGCTGGAGCGTAGAGCCGTGATTACAGCTCATTCCACCTCCTGGGCTCAAGTGATCTTCCCACCTCAGCCTCTTCAGTAGCTGGAACCACAGGCACACATCACCACGCCCGGCTAATTTTTGTATTTTTTGTAGAGATGGGATTTTGCATGTTGCCCAAGGTGGTCTTGACCTCCTGGACTTCACTAATCTGCTCACTTCAGCCTCCCACGGCACTAGGATTACAGACGTATAAGCCACCGCACCCAGCCTGCTTCCATTTTTATAACCCCTCATCATGAAGCCATCTGACTCCTGTAGATCTTACTGTCCCCTGACCAGAGTGAGACTCTCAGAGTTCCTGGGTGCTAGCGCATCACAGCCCACAGACGGGCTGGCGAGGGTGGGCTCAGGGCAGGGGCCCTGGGAGCTGCGGCCCAGCTGGCTCAAGGTTATTCTGGGGCAGGAGGAATGGCTCCCGCCAAGACTGGAGTGGGAGGTGGGGCTGCTGGAAGGTCTCGGAAGTGCCTGGTCCTGGGAAGCCCCAGGCACACAGCAGGAGCCAGCAGAGCCTCTCCCTCCTGGCTGGGGCCTGGCTGGGCAGCAGCTGTCCTGAGTTCTTCTTCCCACTTACCTCGCCTCACTCAACTCTCTCTCACCCTGACCCAGGGAAGGAAACAACAGCACCTCCCAGAGGAAGTGAAATAAAAGGATTTTGTTGGAGGCTGAGGACAGAGGAAGCCACTCCAGGGATAAACAGGACACGGAGAAAGGAATGGTAAAGAAGCGAGATCGTGTGAGTGCGAAGACTTTATTCTCACACCTCTGCTACCATGATCTGGGCTCTAGGGAGGAACACGCGAACGTTCCTAAGCCTTTTCCACCAAACACACTCACATGTGAAATGGTTCAAGTACAATGAAGTGTCATCCAAGTTCAGTGATAGCTGACGTATAACAGCATTTCCAGCGTTTGCCATTTGCCTGCTCTGACAAAAACTCTCATGATATTTGCTCATGGATAAAAAATAAAGAAGGCTCCAAATTATTGATTTTCCTACCCCTTTGTTTGCCAAACATTGGGCTAAATATTACTTCACATATATTATGTTGTTCTGGTGCAACATTATTCCCTTTCTTTTGATGAGGAAATGGAAATTCAAAGGCATTAAGTAACTTTTTCCAAACAACACAACTTGTCAATAGCAGGGTGTGGATGCACACAAGGGCCTCTTTCTACCCAGGAACTCCCAGATGGACATGCACCATGGCTCACAGCAGTGCCGGGCACACACGGACCGGACCAGTACAACTTGGAGTGTCATATGAGTAAACATTTATTATATGTTTATGCTTTAACTCATTATGGCAAATGAGATTACTTTTCCATTTGCAGTATAAGTTTTTCTTTAAAAAGAAGCCTTTATTTAATTTTTTTTTTTACGTTTAAGAAAAACATCAAGAAGTTATACAAATGACTGACACTGGCCAGCCCTACAATACCTCACCTGCCCTGGCCCCAGTATCAAGCATAGGCTTTGATGTTTCAGCAGTAGTTTCCCCTGGCTTCTGAGCATTTGCAGCATTGTGCAGCATGCTGCCTGTCAGTAACCCCCATCACCCTGAATAACAACCTGTAGTTCCTACACACAAGGCAGATATCTAAGCTACCTTGGAAATAGCTCTGCATGCCCACTTTGAATTATGCTTATTTGGGCCACCCAAAGCTGGGAAACCTCAGAGTTATCCAGAACCAACACTTTACAATGTGAATAGAAAGCAAATGTGGCTGAGCCAGAAGCATCCACACAGCCAGCACCTTCTCCACATGCAGGCAGCGCTCAGAACCACATGGTGGGGCAGGGGTGGGGGTGGGGGGAAGGGGGCACAGAGGGGTGGGTGGACTGGGCCCCAGAGGGACACCCAATGGCTAATTGGGCAACTGGGTCCCTGAGTCCTGACCCTCTCAGTAACAGTCGAGTTAATAGATCAGTGAGAATTCGCTGATGAGTCACCCAACAATTTCCATTTGTCGCTTACCATAAGGCCAGCATTAAGCTTAGTGCTTAGGAAATATGTAAAGAATAATCCTGGTTCCTGATTTCAAGGGGCTTTCACCCAAGTGGAAGAATAAAAGTTAACTAACTAAGTAAGAGAAATGTGCTAGAAAAATAAGAAGGAATAAGAGAAAGAACAAGAGAAGGGGGAGGAAAGGCCTGTGGAAGAACTGGCTGGGGGAGGGGAGAGGTCACTTCCAGCTAGAGCTCTCCAGGATGGTCTAAGGGAGAGATGAATCTGAGCTGAGTCTTAAAAGATGGCACAGTTTACACAGGTGGAGGCAGAGTGGAGGGTGAACTGCCTCTGGGCTTGCTACAGGCTTGCAGTTGGAGTCTGGACCTACCTTAAAAGCCCCCAAACCAGGGGCAGAAGAGTCCAAGAGAGCAGATACCTTAATAAGTCATGCATTTTAAGTGTCTTAAGCAACCGAGCTTTCCTCGTACCCTTGGGGAAAATAACCCTTAAATCCTACTCATATATTTATATTTTCAGTCAGTGAAAATAACCACCTTTAGCTAAAACTGACCCTGAGATTCAAGAACAGAAAAACATCTCTTGGTTTGCTGTACGGTTTTTGTTTTGTCTTGTTTGTTGGTTTATTGAGACGAAATCTCGCTCTGTCGCCCAGGTTGGAGTACAGAGGCGTGATTTTGGCTCATTGCAACCTCCATTTCCCTGGTTCAAGCAATTCTCCTGTGTCAACCTCCTGAGTAGCTGGGATTACAGGCGTGCACCACCACACTTGGCTAATTTTTTGTATTTTTAGTAGAGAGGGGTTTCACCATGTTGGCCAGGGTGGTCTCGAACTCCTGACCTCAAGTGATCTGCCCGCCTCGGCCTCCCAAAGTGCTGGGATTATAGGTGTGAGCCATTGCACCTGGCTCTGCTATACGTATTTGTTAGCTAAAACCACCACACAGACTCACACACAAGAACCTCATAACTAAACTACTGAGAGCAAATCCCGCTCAGCAGTCAGTCACACCTTTTATCGAGACATGTCAGCACTCAACAGTCACCAAGTGGGATCCTCCTGAGTCTGCCGGGGCAGGCGGAGGAGTCCCAGAGCCAGGGAGGGCACTGCTTCAAAAAGTTCTGTTGGCAGCAATTCATGCAGAGGTGCCAGCAAGAGATCGTGGGGACTGTGCATGGCATTATCATATTTTGAATCAAAATAAAATGTGCCCATCAAATGTCTCCCTCAGAAGCAAACACTCTGATGCTAATGCACAATCTGATATTTCCTCAGAATCAATAACATCTCTGCTTCTAGGTCTTTGTTACTGTAAATCTTGACAAGATTTTGTCAAGTGATCTTCAAAAGGCCAGAGCCAAGACTGACCACGGCCCGATGATTTGGAGGGACATGCCTCAGGCTGACCACTAGGTCTCAGGGACTGGCATGCCTGTGCCCATGGTAAGTTAGTGACGAGAAGCTGACTCGAGTTGATGAGATGGATGCCTCCAGGGACTTATGAGAGCAGGAACGTAGGTACATGGAGGAGAATTCTGCTGGGAAGCCAAAAACACTGTATTCTCTGAGGACAGGGAAGATGGGAAGTGGGGGCCTTTGCTCTCCCTCAGGAGGAGGCACCCCATGATGCCACAGGCCCCAGAGCAGCCCTGGAGCGAGGTGGAAACACACCACGGCTCACGTGCCACATGAACATGACCTGGGGCAGCCACAGCAAAGCAGGTGACACGGCGACCTGCCTCCTAAAAGCTCAGGTGAGGAAGCTTAGGTGGTCCACGTGGTGGCAATGGAAGCCTCCAGGGGTAGCGGGAAGGGCAGGGCTGGCTCTCCATACTGCCCCACAGCCCAATGAGCTCCAGATCCAAGACAAGCTCCCCTGTGTCCTTACCTTCCTGCACTCATTTCTCTCTGGCCCACCAGCCACCAGGGAGCTCCTGGGCTCCTGCCCTTCTTCGCCCACATCAGGCAGGCATGTCTGAGCTTCCCTTTTCCATATCCCACAACCCTCCACCTCACTCTTCTTACCACTGCCCTGCTTCAGACTCCCCCTATGTCCCCTAGAATCCCACAGGCACTTCCTACCCTCTCCCTGGCTCTGGTTTCTAACATCTCTCAAAATCCTGCCATCCACACTGCAGCCAGCATGGTCCCTGCACAGGGCAAATCTGCCTGGTCTCTCCTTCCTCCACAGCTCTCTGGGGGCACCGCATTGCCTGCCCTGAAAAGTCGATGCTTCACTGTGGTGAGAAACGGGGCTTGTCAGGCTGTGCGTTGCACCAGGCAGTACATTTGGCTCAGATGCTCTGCAGGTGTGTGAGTCATTCACCATTCCTGTTCATTAAGACAGCCGCCGTCTCACACAGGCTGAGCCATCCTATTGGGTTTGCTGGGAGGAGAAACCACCCAATAACATGTACCAATCACTTCGACCACCCTGGGTGGTTCTTCCATTCCTCAATCAGAAGCAAGTTTGCCAAACAAATAGTGACTCCACTGAGTGTTCCATGAAAATTTGCCTTGTACTGTAATAAATAATTTGCTCCTTTTTGTGCCCAAAATATCAACCATTAATCCTCAAAGCATAATCCTGGGTCTGTCTTCACTGGAATCACGTGAGGGCTTGCAGAGATGTAGATTCCTGGGTTGCCTTCAGCCTTTTTGACCCAGCATCACTAGGCATCAGGCCCAGGAATCTTCATATTTACTGAGTCCTGTTTTTTAGTACATACTAAAGTTTGGTATCATGGATACGTCTCCCTAAAGTATAATGTGGGCTTACCCATTTGTATTTCTGCCTACATGCTTCGAAGTGGAAAGTGTTCAAGAGCTTTGAACTGCACTGGCCGGCCACAGATCAGAGCACCACCGTGATCAGGCACTGCCCACAGGCCCTGGACTCCTTTCTCCTTTACTACAACACGTGGGGTCCCTCAGAGGAGGAGAGCGTGAGGCAGGACCCAGCCGGCTACCTGCCTGTACCATTTCAAGAGACCCAAGCTATATTTTGTGAAAGGGCATTATGAATTGTGTCAGGCATGTAGAATGATCTATTGTAGCATTTTAACATTAACAATCCCAGGACACACCTGGGGCTCACTGAAGGCACTGTAATGAGAAGCCTTCGCATTCAAAGACTATGAGACCACCAATTAGATTCCAAAAAGTAGACAAAGGCATAGTATCAAATGTGGATAGGCTGTTCTGCCAGAATCTGGCTTTTCATACTTTTCAGCTCATCGATGTAGCTTTGCCCAGCTCCACTCTACTTGCTGTGGAAATTCTTGCTTTTGGGATCAGACTCCTACTGTTTTGTTTTGTTCGTTTGTTTTTAGAGACAGGGTCTTCGTCTGTCACACAAGCTGGAGTCCAGTGGCATGACCTCGGCTCACTGTTTCCTCAACTACCTGGGCTTAAGTGATCCTCCCGCCTGAGACTCCCAAGTAGCTGGGACTACAGGCATGAGCCACAGTACCCAGCTAATTTATTTTTTATTTATTTTATAGAGACAGGGTCTCCCTATGTTATCAAGGCTGGTCTCAAACTCCTGACCTCAAGTGATCTTCTGGCCTCAGCCTCCCAAAGTGCTGGGATTACAAGCATGAGCCACTTTGCCCAGCCAAGTGTTTTTAATAATTTCCCCAAAACTGAAATACCAGACTCTCTGTTGCCTTCTTTGGAAAGGGTTAGGGAATAGAGTAGGAAGGTGTGTTGAGTAATTGTGGAGGATGCAAACAGGGACACTGGCCCCCAGGGTCGAGGCAGTGAGAGAAAGATACATGTTTGTGCCAGCGCAAGGCTGAACACGCTTACGGCGTGATTTCACGTGCACCACTCCATTCGGGTATCACCACAACCGTATTGTGATGTAGGATGGACAGCATCTAACATAAAGGACGTGTCTTTATGTCCTGGGGGAAGACAGCTGGTTTCCAGGCAAGTGCTTGGCCTGGGGTCTCACAGTGGTGGGGCCGAGGTTGTGGGGCCTCAATTTCACCAGGGTGATCAGCCATGGGAGAGGGGGCGATTCACTGGCCGCAGGTTTGCAGACACTCGGGATATATCGGCTGCCGTTCCAGGGAGTCTTGGACGTCTGTTTTCCTGAGTCTTTGTTTTTTTCTGTGTCTCCCCAGACATTCTCCATACTCCTCTGCAAGAAACAGAGCAGAAAGGTCCTCGAAGTGCAAGCACATGCCCTGGGTTCCTGAGAATGCAGCAAGAAGCAGGGAATTTTTTTCTTCCATTAAGCCCTGCCCTGAGCAGAGAGAAATCACCTCTAAGCTCCTGTCTTGGGTGACATGTTCCCTGACACAGAGTTGCTTTTCCTCACCTGTCTAAACTAAGTAAAGAGGATCCAATATCCACTCAGCGCTGATCTTTTCAGCAGATACTCAAAGGATAAAGCAAGGATAATTTATTCTTCTTCTGTTTAATCCCATAGAGTGGATTGTGAACTTCCAAACACAGAGACATTCTTCTGAGGAGACAGCCCCCTTATCAGTTGGGCCCTGTCCAAAATGATGATAAGTCCACATTGCCTTTGCCTACAGGAAGTATTTGTCCTCTGTCAGTAACTGTCAGGATTGCATTTGCCTCTTTGGAAGGGAAATCTGAAAAACATTTACATAAACATAAACAAAAACATTTAGAGCCCAGGCTTCTAAATGCGTGTGGGTTACAACCAACTTCCCACTTTAATTCTGCTCCCAGTATAACCCTAAAAGCAGAGGGGAAGGCGGCCGTCCTTCCCTTCACTTGGCTCATCTCAGGTGAGAAGCTCTTAAGAAAAAAACACAGACACCCCCAGTTTATTTCTTGAAGAAGCTATTTCTTTTGTAAGGCATAATATCCAGGTGGGTTTTGCATACTTCATGAACAGAACATATAAGTTGCTCTTAAATTGAATTTTAAGCACAATTTTTAGATATAACCACAGATTATTTGTTTGTTTTTTCAAGCTAAAATTAAAGCTGGCCGTCTACATAAACCGTCCATGGAGCGACAAGGATTTGCGCTCTGCCACCTGCCCAAGAGTTCCACCGGAGACCAGATACCAAGGCAAACCAGCAATTTGGTGTGGCTGTGCGTGCACTCATTTCCCTGCCAGAGTACTCTGAGGTCATTAAGGGGTGCCGGGTTCTTTAGAAAGACGTTCTCATTAAGTGAATGGTGTTGAACTGCAGTTTCATAGCAGCCTAGGCATAGGCATCCATGACACACACACACACACTCACACACAAAAACACACACACTCACACACAAAAACACAAACACACAACACACACACACAAACACAAAATGATTATTATATTTACTTATACAAGTTATATTTAAACTATGCCTACATACAGTATACATGTTGCAAAACTATTCCCCCCTAGAGGCCAAGGAGGTTGTCTTTCTCATCTTTAAATTCCTAGAAGTGAGTATTCAGTTAAAAATTATCAGCATATTTGGCTCCAGTTATATTATCCTTGATTTCTGAATTTATTCATTCCGACATATCTACTGGGCACCTATTGTGTCCCAGACGATCTACAAAGCAGATGGGTACCAAGAGAGCCTTCTCAAGGAATATTCCGTCTACCAAACTGAATATTTTGATCTTACAAATGAATTCATAAGGGATTATGGATATTAAAGAAGGGTTAAAGATCAGTAGAAAAGTCCAAGTATTTTTTACTTTGAACATAACCCCCTAAGTTTATACTGTTTGCTCAGAAAAAAAAAGTAATAATAATGTCCTCTAAATCCTTCCCTTCTTGTCCATTTGTTTTTTAACTCTTCACTGGAGTGTGAAACCGTGGAGGGCAGAAACTCAGGCCCAGTGGCTTCTGCATCTCCAGCTCCTAGTACCTGGCAGGCACTCGCTGCTGACAACCTGGCCAACTTACTAAATAAACCAATATCAAGATTTTTATGAGATACCAGGACACAAGCTAAAAATGTTCAGCATTCAAAATATCAAAATAAGAAGTAGGATGCTCCAAAGAAATAAATCAGCCTTCCCTATCCCCAGCCCCACCCCTGAGAGAGATGTGCCATGGGAAAGAAGAGCTTCCAACACTGGGAAAACCAGTCACCCTGGCACTGAAACGCAGGAATTCCAGGAATCCCTGCATTTCATGAACACTCTGAATTTTTGAAATAAATAACGTGAATGACGACAACACAAGCCATACATACTGGCACTCACATGCCAGCCCCAGGCGGGGGCTACATGGCAGAGCTGCAGGCCAGTTGGAAATATGAATGACTGCACTTCTGATGTGTTTTCTAGGCTGCTAATTTTTACAGCCAAGAGATTTGCTATTATAAGTTCACTTCAACGTGGCTGAAAGGAATGGAAATGAATTGGCAGATGTTACAGGTTTTCTTTACCTTTAATCTATATTCATAACTACGCCCTGGACTCAGACCCCTTTAAGATACTACATTGATCCAAGGTAAAAAGTAATATACTGCAGGTTCTCAAATAACATCGTGTCATTCAATGTCGTTTCACTATAATATTGATGAGAAAAAAAAAATTGATTCCAGCTGGGGCCACTGTCAGTGTGGTGTGTGCAGTTCTCTCCATGTCTGTGTGGGTTTTCTCTGAGTACTCCCGTTTCCTCCCACATCCCAAAGCTGTGCACATTAGGTTCACTGGGCCCAGTCTGAGTGAGTGTGGGTGTGTGAGAGTGTGTGTACCCTGCAATGGGATGGCATCCTGGCCAGGACTCATTCCCCCCTTGCACGTTGACTCTGAGCTGGAATAAGTGTGTTAGAAAATGAATAAATGAATGAATGACACAAATTTCACAAATTCTTGTAAAATAAAAATGCATCAAGTCTACAATAACCACACAGATGCACAACAATAAACGATGAGGTCTGAAAGAGCTCAACAAGCCCCTTGTATGCATGACGGCTTGTTTCTGCGCTGCAAGGAGGTGCTCCTTACAATTTTTGCTTTGCAAATATTTCTTCCTTAGTTTAACCAACTACCACTATGACCACCATCACTCACTGTTGCAGCAAAACTCGGGTATATTCTCTTATTTGTTTTTATTAATTTTTCTTAAATGTATAGCTCACATTTATTTCAACGTTGAATATTTGCAGTGTTTTGGGTCTTTATTTAGAAGTTTGGTGATGTTTTTGTGAACAGTTTGGTGATGTTGTGTGTCCTAGGAATTTAACTCTTGTTTATATCAATTGGCCTATGGTAAGGTTGGATTTATTGTATGTTATTTTGCTGAAAGTCACGATTTCCAAGAATCTATTGGTGACCTTAAGTGAGGACTTATTGTACATGAAGCTATTCATTTGTAAACCTTCAGTGATGATGGAGAAACAGAGTCCCGAAGGAAGGACAGCTGGATTCCTGCACCACCCGGAACCATCCTTTGTATCTGTATCTGTGAGTATATAGTACCCAATGGAACAATAATTAATGGCAGCTAGCTCATGCCTAACTATTATCTTCTCATTTTGAAGACAGGGAGCATTAAATTGTTTAGCCCTTCTTTTGTAGGTAGGACCAAGAGACTCCATATAGCCAAGGAGTTGTGATGAATAGTGACTGAAGTGCTTCATCGATGATGGAAGATGCTCCATTGCTCAGTTTCCTTTTCCTGGGACCTCAACACTTGACTTGGCAGCTGTGTCATCATCCAGGGTCCCTGAGAAACGAGAGTGAACAGAGCATCACACATGTGTGAGACAAGTACACAGTGTGGATAAGAAATACAGAGATTTTGTAAAGCTGCTGAGATTGGAGGCTCTTTGGTGTTTGTTACTGCAGCACAATCCAGCTGACCCTGCCTGATATGCTAAGTTGCTAGCAGAGCAAAAGAAGTGCTAAATGATGAGTTAATGGGTGCAGGAAATCAACATGGCACATGGATACATATGTAACAAACCTGCACATTGTGCACATGTACCCTAAAACCTAAAGTATAATAATAATAAAAAAAATGCAAAAAAAAAAAAAAAAAAAGAAGTGGATAGGGCCAAAGGAAGGCTAAGTCCCAGTGCCACCAAGCCGCTCCCTCTCTGCTTCCTGGGAGAGAGGCTCCATCATCAGCATGGTGCAGTGTGCAAATCAGAAACTTGGACACTTAGATTGCAGCGCTGTTGTCAGAATAATGTATGTATGGTTCCTATGGATTCTTCTATGGTCTCCTGAACATAGAGAATGCTCAGGAAATGGTAGCGGTTATTACATTAATTTTTAGTTACAAGATGTTTGGGGCATAATATGAGTCTAGATAGGAAGGGACGATAGCCCTAGACCTGCATTCAACACCAGCAAATATTTATTTGAAAGTCTAACAATCACTGTCTAGGAGTCCTTTCCTGAGCAAAGCTGAACAAGCTAGAAGAGGAGTCAGAGGCGTAAAGTACAGCCTAGTGGAGGTGGCCTCTAGTTGAGAGAAGCCCAGGTTGTTATGTGAGTACTTGGGCATCTGTGAAGGCTCCCTGGAGGAGGTGATGTGGCAGCTGAGATCTGTCAGATGAGCTGAGACAGTCTGCTATGAAGAGGGGAAGATGAGCTCAAAGAGGGGGAACAGTATGTGCATAGGCTTGGGGGGAAGGAGGGACGGTGCATGCAGAGAACTACAGTGGCCATTTGGAGGCTACAGTGACTCCATCTGGAGGCTGATCCATCATACTGGCTTCTGATTAACCTCTGTTCCAGGCACACCTCTAAGATTTCCAGTCTGTCTATTGTTCCTTGTGTAAGAGCAAGTACTTACTGTAAATCCTGCCCTTAGGTCAGCCAACCTTGATGTTATCGTACTTCAATCGTCCTACACCTCCTTTCTGGACCAACCCTCCCTGTGATCTATAAGCCCTGGGTCTGGGGGTCATGGAGCAGGGGACCCACCATCCTGTCTCACCGCCACCTGAGACAGACGGGGCTCCTGTTCGTAAGTCCCTATTAAATGTTTCTTCCTGAGAAACTGGATACATCAGCCTCTTTCTTCAGCCTCTTGGCTTCCTCGGACTTTGGGAGTAGGTTTGCATAGACCTGCCCACTGCGGAACAGGCCAGAGAGTGTGAGGGGCAGGTGATGAGAAACGGGGCTGCAGCCATAAAAGGAAATCCAGCCACACCCAAAGCACGCCTAGATCGTCTTCCTATCACAGCAAGTGAAACTTCTCAAGCTCAATTTCTTCTGTTTGTCCACAAGGAGTCATTTGAAATGAAGTCCTGCTGGGCACAGAAGACAAAAAGATCTGTTAGCTCTCCCAACATCTGTGCCTAATCATTCAGTAACTTGCCTCAAAGCTAGCTTACACGGAGCAGGGGCTGGGTCCTGCGGCATCATGGTGTTCTCCCATTCCAGAGAGACAGTCTTATCTCCCCTCCTCCCATCTGCCATCAGCTTTATGGAACCCAAATTCTCAGGCTGCAAAGCTTCCAAAAGATGTCTGAGAGGAAACTCTTGACTTGGCAGTCGATGCCTCTGAATTGCTGAGCAGTGAATGGAATTTCTGCCTCTCACTGCACCCACTTTGTAGGACTCTGGAACCCAGGAAACACATGATACTGCTTGCACGGGTAATGTGAGCAGGAGAGAAAGAAACCCATCCCTTCTTCACCCCACCCCATGCACGAGGACATCCAAGGATATATCTATGCCTTTAGATTGGCCCTCTCTCCATGCCCAGGAGGAGAATTCGGCTCGTCTTCTCCTGCCAGCTCCAAATTATTTCTGGCTGGCTCATCCATCCCCCTGAAAGACCCAGAGGATTAAGAGACATGGCAAGGCCTTCTGATGGACATTGAACTCACTGACTCCGCACGCACCGTAGCAAAGGTTTGCACAGAAACTTTACACCCAGAGCCAATAAAGTCTGTGCCATCAAAAGCAAGTCAAAACACAATGGCATCCAGCAAAGCAGCCAGCAGATTGTCAGCCTGTCCTCTTAAGCAAAAGTTCTGCAGGAGAGCCAGCGGAGAAGCTTGAGAAGGAGCCAGGAAGGGAGTGAGTTCCACATGCCCCATGCGGCTCCTGCCACCGCTGCCACGGCTGCTGCTGGAAAAACACATTCCAGCATCTGGCATCGGAGCCCCGCAGCTGGGGTGCGCCCCGCCTGTGTGGCCAGGAGTGCCCTCTGAAATGCACAGCCGAGAGGGGAGAGGACAGGGCAGGTACAACTAGGGGTGCCAATCCCACGAGGCCGTGGCAACTCTGCCTTGCCATCCGATGCCAGCCGACTTCCTTGTGCCATAATGACCGGGTTTAAGAAATGTCAACATTGTGTTTGGAAAATGATAAACGCTCTGGAACAAAGAGGTGTCTTTTCCAGCCATGCCCCAGTCTACTCATGAGAAGCAGGGGCTGGGGAACAAATCTCCAATAGGAAGAATAACCTCAGAGCAGGGATGAAGAGAGGCTGGCAGCAGGCGGGACCTCCTCCAGCAAACACGTGGAAAGAGCCTAAAAGCAGCATGTGGCTTCCAACCAACACTCCAGCACTCTCTCCAACTCAGGCCACAACGGGGAGATTTGCTTCCCTGCTGTTTTCTTAGCAGCAGAGCATTTTGACATTCACAAGGCCCTGCTTCCTTAAGAGAAAGCCAGGCTGGTGCTTCTGCTGCTGTGGCCTGTCACCTAATCTCTGTTTGGAGCCGGGCAGTCCTCTCGCCTATGAACAACCACACGTCGCACCCCCAGAGGAGCCAAGGGAGGGAGCCCCGGGCAGAGGCAGCAGATGAACTCTGGGCGACTATTTCCAGGGAATGCCTCCCCAAGCACTCTCTGTTAACTGGAGGAAAGAGAATCACGGTGGCAGGAAGAGCGGCATGAAAGATTTCTCAGTTGTGATAGATGTTTCTTAGCCACTTACTTAAGCTCAGTTTAAGCCAAAACATGACCAAAGAATTATCATCATGCATGTGCAAATGTAGAAATGCCGTGTCCCTTACGATTCTTTATAGAAAAAATAAAACCTGGTGATCACTGCAAATGAAGGCATCTTCAGAAACTATGAAAGGCACTAACTCTGTGTGACCCTGTGCAAACTGCTCTAAACCCGAAGGAGCAGCCAGCTTCCTGTCTCAAAGTTCTGCTGCCTTAAACAGATGGCAGAGTGGTCCCAGACATCCCAGCAACTAGGCCGGTACACACATTTCAGAAATGAGAGGTGGACCAATAACAGGTCCACGGGGAATGGTTTGGGCACAGGGCAAAGGGGACAGATAACCTCAAAAGTCCTTTGGGTGGACACAGAGGCCAGCTGGGGCACTTGCCACAGCTTCGGGGTGCATCTTGTGTCAAGACCTTGGCACGCTGAAGAAGCCAGCTAAAATAGAGCCACTCACGAGTTATGATTATCCTCGTTCAGCTAGGATGGAGAATCCCATACAGAGAGCGTGGTCACTTTCCTTTCCGGACATCCTGTATTTAATAGATGAAGTCA
This sequence comes from Symphalangus syndactylus, assembly GCF_028878055.3. Classification (NCBI taxonomy): domain Eukaryota; kingdom Metazoa; phylum Chordata; class Mammalia; order Primates; family Hylobatidae; genus Symphalangus; species Symphalangus syndactylus. The sequence continues at coordinate 72,016,501 of NC_072437.2, forward strand.
CTCGAGCTTCCTCTGTTTGAGCTAAGGTCCCTGAGTTTGGCAGGAGAGGGATGATGGGAGTTCCCGGGGAAGTGGGGAAGGAGGCTCATCTCAACTCCATTAAACGTTCTGAGAGGGTGTAAAATTTGTCTGGCCTGTTTGCTTTTTTTCAAACTCCGGGCTTGTGGGTGGGATACAGTTCGGAGCAGAAAAACAGAAGCAGGCCTTGGAGGAAGGTCCAGCTTTGGTAGGAAGGATGGCAGTGGTTGGGACCATCCAAGAGAAAGCACTGAGCCCTACCTGAGCCTTGGGTGCTTCCTGGGTGAGCTCCCTGCAGTCCCAACAGACCCCTGGCCAAAGGTGCTTTGAGACTGGGAACCAGAGCAGCAACCACCACGTTCAGTCACCGGGCGTGTCGCAGGCCTGTCCTTGAAGCTCCCTCCTCCAAGCAGATTGAAATGCTCCTTTCCCAGGGCCGTGTTCTGCACTGTCAGTCTGCACTGCAGAGGATGCTTCAGCCGGATCAATTCCGTACTCTCTGCAAAGAGCTCTGGAGCTGGGGGTGTGCCTGGAGGCGCCAGCACTTTTGAGTCTGAAGCTCACTTTGTAAAAAATTAGAATGACTCAGGGCAAAAGGAGAAAAAAACATGTATATTCATGCAAGATAAAGATTTAGAATCCATGCAGGGAAGTTATGATCCACAAAGCAACCATAATTTAACCACATTACATGCCAGAATTAAGCCATAAATTTAATAGCATGTATTTACAAAGTAATGAAAGTCTACATATCATGTTTTCAGAAATAATCCCACAAATCTGAAAGTAGGTTGATTTGACTGCTGGACATTCCTCCGAATGTTTTTCTACTTGTGAAATCAAATTCTCATCCTCACTGGAGCATTGATGTGGAGGCATTTTATGGATGCATTATAGAAAATATGTGGAACAGGTGAGGAAGTGTGGGAGGGACCTGATGCCATTGTCTTTGAAGAGGTCACATTTTCTGTGAGTTGAATGGGCTGACGAATCGTGCCTGCTGCATTCTGTCACAGTGGAGAGCACTACTAATATTACATAGTAGAAGGAGGCCTGCAACTCCACACCAGACTAAAATGCACTCAAGGCAGGACACACAGGGTTCACTCTAGAAGACCTGATTCTAGTCTGCTGAACTCAAAAAATGCAATGCCAACTTCACTTTTTTGTGGCAGGGGAAGGAACAAAATCTATCTTCTTAATGTCTTCCCATACATATTATTAACTTGTCCCTTTGTGGAATCAAATGTTTTGTTGCCCTAAAAAGTAGAAGGATGAACACTTTTCAAGCTCCTTTTATATTTTTGTAAGGTATTAGTAGATGCTTACAGTACAGGGCTATATATAGATGGGAAAACAAACTGCTTTGACAAAAGTTCTGGAAGCTTGTAATGCCATTTCATTAGGCTGTTTGCACAGCCTGAATCAGCACAAAGACAGGAGGTCATTGCAAGGAGGTTGGACAGAAGCTCCAGCAGCCTCTTCTGGCAATCATCTCTGCAAAGGCTAGGCCTGACCAGGGGAGGGTTCTAGATGCTCCCTGGGGGATCCAGATGAGCCAAAGAACTAGGACTTAATTTGAATCACAGCTGATTTTTGCAAGCTTCTCAGAATCCTTCCAATGGGAATGGTGGCACTTGTAAACCTCCTGTATGGTGGACTCCCCCACAGACAGCAGAGAGTCCCAGATATTCCAGCAACTAGGCTGGCACACACATTTCCTTCTTTCCTAAGATTTGCAAAAGGTCGAGAAACAACAGCCTGGATCTTCTCAACCAAAAGAGAGTCCTACTAGAAATGACCACTAGGCTGGAAGCCTCCCATGTGCAAGGATTCACATCCACTACTTACCAACAAGGGCATGTTGAAGGTGCAGAAGAATGAAGGAAGGTGCAAGTGGGTTGGCGGGGAGACCTTTTGCAGAGAAAACAATCAATTTGTCTAAAATAAAGGATGAAACCCTAGAAATGCAAAGAGGCCAGGATGAAAGGTGGAATGGGGGAAGGATGCCGTCAACGGGCAGGGACAAGGGGAGCGTGTCCTTGGATTCCCCCCTGCAAACAAAGGCTGCCAGCAGCTGCCTCCTGTGGGTTCCTGCTAAGTCGTCATCCAAGTATTTCTGCCTCAGTTGCAGTTAAATAAAGTGTTGGAGGAAGAGATGAGATTTAGCAAAAATGACTAGTGCTGAGTGCACAGAGGCACTGAATAAATGAAATTTGATTAAAAGGGTGAATCTGAGCCAGGGAAAAAAACCCAGCCAAGTGTTGACAGCGGAAAAGCATCCTCAGAGGCTCAAGTGCTGAGGCCTCTCTGGCTCTTCCCTTGGAGCCCTGGGGTCATCTTGCTGTGCGTGTGCCTCTCTCCTGCTTCCCAGTCCCTTATCCTGGCAGATTAACAAAAAAAAAAGAGTCAACAGAACGATGCTGTCCATTGCTCAGGCAAAGGCCCCTTGGAATACCTTGGGGTCTCCATTAATTCTTTCCATAAGCGTTTATGAAGTGCCTACTAGATGTCAAAGAGAAATGAAACCACAGCCACAGTTAGAGCCTCAGGCATTTCTGTTCAGGAACTCACAATGTTATCGGGTTCACTCAAGGAGATGATTTATTTTAGATCTTGACTCTCACTCCAGCTGCCCCACAGGAGAATGACATTTAAATCAGAATGCCACGTTATCCATTTACAATAGAAAATATATATTTGCAGTGACCATAATATTTCAGAACCTGGCTACTCTAAGGGTGGTCCACGAATCCACAGTGTTGGCAGCACCTGGAAACTTGTTAGCAAAGCAGAAATTCAAGCCCTAGCCCAGACCTACAGAATGAAAACTGCATTTTAACAAGATCCCCAGGTGATCCTTACACGCATAGAATTGGAGAAACAATGGTCTAGAATCATGGTTCTCAAACAGGAGCGTGCATCAGAGGGAGGGATGGTTAAAACCAGGGTGTGGGGGTCCCACTCCAGCGTTTCTGCTTTGGGGGGTCTGGAATAAGGCCCAAGAGCTTGCAACGTCTCGCCAGTTTCCAGGGTCCACACTTTGGGAACTACTGATCCAAACATCTAGACAACCCCCTGTGACACCACAATGCCTGACTTCATGCGGTGGCTGAAGTTGCAAAATTAATCCAAAGCCCTCATCATCCTCACATCTGAGCTGTATCAGCCTCACAATGAGGGTGTGTGTATAAAACAGATCCCTGGGCCCCATCCCCAGATTCCGTGTGTGACACATTGAATAAGAACAGACTTACACCTTTTCACATCATCATAAAATTTAAGAAGACAAAATCAAAGACAAAATCAAAGATAAAATCAAAGACAAAAAGAAAATTTTCTTTTCTTAAAAAAAAGAACTGATTGAATTTCTTAAAGTTTCTTAAAACTTAGAAGGCAAGAAGTTAGTTGTTTAGTAACAATTTTAAAGTTTGAAGTAAGTTGTGTTGAAAAGTGCAGGTGTGTTTTTGGACAGCGCTAGAGTGCTTTGGGTAGAAAAGTAAGCACATTTATTTCTTTCCACTTTTCCTCAGCAGCCTTGATATGATGAAAGCTATCACATATGTCACTATCATTCCTGCACATCTGCGTGGCAATAATTCTTGATCATAGATATAGCAAAATCCTTGATTTTTCGTCTTGGTGTCCTGGACCTTTGGCCTTGCCTGCTGCCTCCACAAATGTTCTTGACTCATGCGCCCCACCCCTCGTTGAAGTGCAGACAGACTCTGGACTCACCAGGCCCGTCCACTCCAGGCTTTGGATAAAGGTGTGGGGAGAAAAGTGGCATGGTGGTTTTTCAAAATAGCGTTTTTAATGTTTTTAAAAATAACATGAATAGGGGGTGGAGACTTTCGGAATCAAAAAAATAAAATGTCAGTGAAAGTAAAGGAAGGGCTAGTCTCTTTGAAACAATATTCTGCAGCTTAAAGAATGGTTTGTGAACAGGGTGTGCTAGGGAGAATTTAATCCAGAGAAGGCAGAAGCAAGACAGGAAATGTCTTTTCCCTCCTACAGATTGGAGTAGAGGGGCCGGCGTGGCTGTGGATTCGTGGCAGGGGAGGTCCTGGCTTCGGGAACACTGTTCTAGTGTGTGCTGACAAGATGTCCCTATTTAGACCCTGCCTTTCACGTGGCCATTCTTCTCTAAAGTTATTTTTATCTACAGTGCCTCACCTGTACGTAATGTTATAGGTACACGTGCAATCGGTGCTTAAAATAGCACCTCAATTCTATCATGATAGCTAAAAATAATCCTGGGGTTCATTTGGAGCTCGCCTGGTGGCTGCCCTCGGCACACAGGCATGGATCCTTGTCAGACTGCCTTCCCACGAGATCTTCAAAAGACTTTCTCCACTCCCCTACCCCCACCCCCCGCAACCCCCGTCACCCCCATTGCTTCCTGGAACTCATTTCTTCTTATTGCTTTGTGACGCAAGCTTCTCGAAAAACTTGCACAATCACAAACTCTGATTGGCATACCAACCCTCCTTCTGCTCATCAGCAAACACGATAATGAAGCAGTTGCTTTCTCTTTCTCCCCGTTTCCCTCCTTCACTTTACAGCTCTATTGGGACAGACATTTATTGAATCTTCCCTTCCACCTGGGAAGAATTTGTTAACAGGAAAACACAAAACAGACTTCATTTGGTACACCCAACAAATTACTGACTCTTCTCTTCGCCCAGTAAGTCATGGGGACTAGCTGTGTTTTCCTGTGTCTTCGGTTATAGAGGGTTAGTGGCAGTGTTCTGCCTGTCCTTCCAAGGTTTGCCACTCCCTCTTATTATAAGGTCTCTTTGAGACAGAACTGCTGATCCTTACATATTACCAGATTCCAATCTGAGCACATAAACCCAAGCTTCAATGGGTTCCATAAATTCTTCAGATTTTCATTCTAGAAACTTCGAAGGATAGAAACTTGCTCGCTGAAAAAATCATCATTTGTTCAACATCAGGCCCCGCTAATCTGCAACCCCAGAAATGACCCGATCATTTCATGAGAAAATCCAATTTGGGCTTTTGATTCTCCCTCAAGTTTTAACTTCTCAGAAAGCCCCTGGACTTTCTGGCCAGCATCACCGGGGGCTTCAGTGTGGCCCCCGGCACAGCCACCCTGTGACCACCCAAAGGATACACGGTGGATACTGGAGAGAAATTCCTAATGGCCCCCTTGCCTATTCCAGCTTACTTTCATTCCGTCTGCACTCTCTGTCCCATGAAAACAGATAAGTGGCATCTGTGACCATGATTCCAAGCTGCTTTTAACAGCAAAGTATCCAATTATAGACACCATTTTATGTCGCGGGTACTCCATTATGTCTGCTCAGAGTGCAGCTCCGCGCATCCCGCTCCTGGAGCGCCACAGCCCGTCACCTCCACGCCGCACGTAGTTCTGAAACTTCCTCATAATCACATGCACTGGCACAAAGCCTCAGCAATTAGTCTCAAACAGCCCCATAAACGAGCACCTGGCTAGGTGTCATAGACCTAATGAAAGTCAAGTGCGTCAACGAGATGCTTATTATATGGCGCCTCGCCCTTTGTTAATGTTGTTTGGACTTCATGGAAACCCGCGTGCATAGGAAAATACAGGCAGCTGCTCAGATCCCTTCAGCTTAAACCAATGTTTCTCTCAAGCTAGATGAAACAGTGAGCAAACTGCCTTCATTTCTGGAGGCCTCCAGAAACATTCCCAGAATTCCAGAATTAATATTGACTGCAATGCTGGGGGAGAAATAGACCCCTCAGGACAAAGGACCTCCAAGCACTGCCACCAGCTATACAGGATTTTTTTCTTGTTTTGATTTGGTGGAATATGTTGTGCCACAGTGACCCTGGAGGGTTTGATGATTACAAAGAAAAAATAAAATTTAGAAAAAAAGAAGAGAAAGGAAAAATCATGCTCTGGGGGGTATGAGAACAGCAGAGGACGAGAGCAGAAACAGTTTTGTAATGAGGAAGGTCTGGACATTTGAGCTCCAGCCATGGATAAGGAGCACTTTCTGTTTTGTACTTAACGCCCAGGGCTCCCCACACACTGAATTTGCTGCTGGGTATAAGTCAGACCCTAAACCCCCTGCATCCCCACAGCCCACCCTATTAAGTCCAAGGGGAGAGACCAGGGCATAAGGAAAGAATCTGGGCCACGGTGGTTCACGCCTGTAATCCCAGGCAGGTAGATCACCTGAGGTCAGAAATTCAAGACCAGCCTGGCCAACAAGGCGAAACCCTGTCTCTCCTCAAAATACAAAATTAGCTGGGAGTGGTGGCACGAACCTGTAATCCCAGCTACTTGAGAGATTGAGGCAGGAGAATCACTTCAACCCAGGAGGCGGAGGTTGCAGTGAGCCAAGATTGCGCCACTGCACTCCAGCCTGAGTGACAGAGCCAGACTCCATCTCAAAAAAAAAAAAAGAAGAAGAAGAAGAAGCTGAATGCCCACCATCACTTGATTTTCCCTTTTGTCAAGGTCATTGTCCAATTCTTTTTTTTTTTTTTTGAGGGGGGGGATGGAGTCTCATTCTGTCACCCAGGCTGGAGTGCAGTGGCACGATCTCGGCTCAGTGCAAGCTCCGCCTCCCGGGTTCACGCCATTCTCCTGCCTCAGCCTCCCGAGTAGCTGGGACTATGAGCACCCACCACCACGCCCAGCTAATTTTTTCCTATTTTTTAGTAGAGACGGGGTTTCACCGTGTTAGCCAGGATGGTCTCGATCTCCTGACCTCATGACCAGCCCGCCTTGGCCTGCCAAAGTGCTGGGATTACAGGCGTGAACCACAGTGCCCGGCCCCCAATTCTTGATGCAACACAGTACAGTGGAGCTGAGGGCCCCACACAGATGCGGCAGCAGCAGTGCTGGGTTCCAGGCCTGCCACAGGTGAGTCGCAGGTCACTCTCCAGTCCCCAGTCCCCAGTCCTCTTAGCAGTGAAACAGTCCCAACTCCACAACTCCTGAGCCCTAACAGCATCCGTATCAGGGAATCTGCGTCTCAATTGCTTCCTTCCAATGGGTGTTTCCCCAGAAGCCCCCATCTCTCCTGTCACCCGCCACACCCCACAAGGCCCCCCTGGCCCAACCAAGACCTCTCCATTAGCCTTCTACCTGCACAAGTCCAGATGCTCCGCATCCCCTCATCACAAAACATTTGGGAATTCCTGGCCTTTTGCATTTTAAAATCCACTGTTTTAAGATGTTCTGCAATCAATGAATCCTCTAGAGAGAGGAATTTTTTCCCTGGACCCCCGTGAAAGGCAGCCACCGCCCCCCCCCATTTAACATTCTGTTCCCTTGCTTGTTCCATGTCACCTTTGCTTTGCCCAGTCACATGGCCAATGGCTGTCGAGGGAGAGAGGACACTCAGCACCAAGGAGCCTGATGAGGAAGGAGTGAGGGAGAGCAGGGCACCTCTGGCTCTAGCCCAGCCACACCAGAGCCCTGCTGCTTCCAGAAGCCTCAAGGTGGCCAATTCTGCTGATTTCCTGATTTTCCCGTTTTTAGATGGTCCTGGACCTGAAGCCCCAGGAGGTTAGACCACAAGAAGGCAGATGGCCTGCACACCACAAGCAATTAGCAAGTAAGGCTTCACATGGATGCAAATATCCAAAACACGCTTGGGCTGAATCACACAGCAAGGCAGAAATGTTAGTGAGGATGAAATGTTGTCACCATCAGCCCAAGGGCAGGAACGTAGCCAGTGGCTAAAAGACAGAAACATGAGCTTTGTCCGGGCTCTCCTGCCTGCAGTCCCTCCTTCTGCTCATCCTTCCCTTGCTCTCTCACCCTCTCTCTAACCCAGCTCCCTCTTCCCTTCAGGCCTACGCAAGAGCAGGTGCCCTGTGGTTCCCGAGCTCCTCTGGATCTCCCCTGGAGCCAGTCGCCTGTAGAGGATCTGGACTCCCCGACTCCCGGAGCCTGCGGCAAGAGGCAGGTCAAGTCAGCGCCTGCTCCTCATCCTACTGGCAGGCCCCGAGGATGCAAGGGCAACGGAGGGGCCCATTGTGAGCCTAGGGGGAAACAGAAAAGTCAGGAAAAGGTTTCCATGACAAGCCGTTTTCTAGGAACTCTAACAATGGGGAAATAATATCATCCAAACCTAGAAAGAGAAGACAGGACTACAAGAAGAAAGAAACAATGATAAGCGATACTAGCTAGAGCTAGGATCATGCCGGGCTTAAAAAGCAAATGAAACAGAAAAGGGGAGAGGGCAGCAGCTGCTCGCCGAGGTCGCAGCCTGATTCTAGGAGGTCATGTCTTTAATTGGACACAGGAGTATGTTCAGGGGTTGCCCCCGCTTCCTGCACCTTCCATGGTGGCAAACATTTGGGTTTTACCACCACCAGAAGTTTCTCTATCAAAAATCACAAGACAGTCCATAGCACCCTACAGGCTCCCCACCCTGCCCTGGGCCAGGATCGGCCTGAAGTTGTTACCATGAACAAGAACCAGAATGTTCCAGGACAGTTTGCAAACAATATCGCTAAAAAAGAGGCTAGTGCCACAGACAGTGGGTTATATGACAATAAGGCAAGGGCGTGGGCATGTGTATCTGTATGTGTCTGTCTGTGTGTATGTGCCTGTGGTTATATCTGTGTATTGTGAATGTGTGTTATGTGTATATGTGTGCATACATGTGCATGTGTTGATGTGAGTGTATGTATGTGCATGTGTGTGTGGGCATCCATGTGTATCCATATGTGTACTGTTTGCACGTGTGTATGCGTGTGCTGCTGTGTGCAGGTGAGTTTTGTACATATGTGTGTGTGTGTATGTAGGGGGTTGTGCATGTGTGTATGTGTGGGGGGGTATGGGTATATGTATACATGTGTGCTCTGTGCAGGTGTGTGTGTGTGTATGTGTGTATGTGTGCATGTGTTGAGGTGTCTATATGTGTAGATGTGCATGTGTGTATGTGTGGGGGTTGTGTTTATGTGCGTGTGTAGGTGTGCATGTGTTATGCATGCATTTATGTTCTGTATGCATGTGTGTATCTGTGTGTGTGCATGTGTGTATGTGGGTGGGTGTGTGCATGTGTGTATGTGTATGTATGCATGTGTGTTCTGCATGCCTGTGTGTTCTGTGTGCATGTATGTATGCATGTGTTCTGTATGCATAGCTGTGTGTGTTCTGTGTGCATGTGTGTGTATGTATGCATGTGTGTTCTGTATGCATGTGTGTTCTGTATGCCTGTGTTCTGTGTGCATGTGTATGTATGCATGTGTGTTCTGTATGCATGTGTGTGTTCTGTGTGCATGTATGTGTATGTATGCATGTGTGTTCTGTATGCATGTGTGTGCGTGTGTGTTCTGTGTGCATGTGTGTGAGTGTGTATGTATGCATGTGTGTTCTGTGTTCAGTGTATATGTGGATGTGCATGGATGTGTGTTCTGTATGCATGTGTGTATGTGAATGTGTGCCTGTGTTTCCATGTTTGCCGTGTATGCATATGTGTATATGTGTGGGTGCAAATGTGTGTATGTATGAGTGGGAGGATTGTGTTTAAGTGTGTGTAGCTGTGTAGGTATGTATTATGCATGTGTGTTCTGTATGCAGTGTGTATGTGTATGTTGGTGTGTGCATATGGGTGTGTATGTGTGCCTTCTGTATACATAGAGTAAATGTTCCTTCCTATGCACTCACACACACACGTTTACATGTTCCAGTATGGTCCTTACCAAAGCCCACAGGCACCTGCAAGGGGCGCAGCACTTGCCAAGCCACTAGCCAGGCCATACGGCTCAGAGACAAGTATTTATGGTAAAGTCATCTGTTCCAGACAGCCTGTGTCTTTAATAGAAATGCCAAAAGTGCTTTGAGTTCGGCAGCCTGGGGTGTGTCCTAGTCAGGAAATCTCATCAGATTGCTTCAAGATTTCCTCAGCCTTCACTCCAAAACACTAACTGCATCGCAACCATATGAAAATCAAATCCACAAAGTAGATGGGTCTGTTCTGAATTTTTATGTAATTGGAAAAACGAAATGAATTCTTTAAAATTTGATTCTAATTTGCCCTCACCTTTTATGGATTTTGGAGCTAATCGACCAAGATACCACTTATTTCATTCTTCCCTTAAATCTGGGCAATATACATATACATATATATATATATATCCTTTATTTGTGAATAAAGATGATTGATAGATAGTATTTTCAGGGATTGCTGCTACTTAAATTTATTTATGTACTTTTTATCAAATAGGAAGGAGAAGAAATAGAAGCTATTTAACTGGCTGTCTAAAACATAGTGGAAAATGATCTGGAAATTTATGAAGTGATTTAAAAAATTACAATTTTTGCTTTCATTTGTCTAGAACGTGAGGGATTTTTTGGTCCATTTCGAGAGCTGTAAAAGCCAAAAATTAAGAAGAAGGAAAATTCTTTTCTGAAGGCAAACCCACTTAACATGACAGCTACTGCTATGGATTCATATATATGAGCAAAAGAATGGGTCTTTAACACAGGAAAGAAAAGAATGAAATAACTCTTTAATCCTTGCTAAAACAAAGAAGAAAGTAAATCTGACTTTAAGACATCACTCCCATGGTTAGATCTTCCAGCCATTTTTGAGCCACAAAGTGTGGTTATACACTCATGAATAATATTTGAGCACAAAAGCTGAATCAAATAAAATAAATGATGTAGGTTCCAAATTTACTGAAGCAGAACTAAATCGCACTCATTGTTTTTACGTTTTTAACGTGAGGCACGACGCTTGGTTTAAAGCCGGAGGCTGTGGTCGACAAGTCCCACGGTTTAACGCCCCTTTCATCCAAAGCTGTGTCACGCCCTAGGTGGTCCACTATTTTCCTTGATCCAACTCTTTCTACGGCATGCTTCTAGCTCCTGGGACTTTTTTCAGCCTTTTGGACAAAACTAGAAATTTTAGTAAGAAAACCTAAGGCCATCGGTGTGCAAACCCAAGCCTGAAATTTCACGAGCACAACGATACACAGCAACAGATTTCTTTTAGCCTGTTTCAGACAACTCATTTTCCATTTGCAACAAATAATTTATAGTTAGAACTTAATGCCTGCTAGACCATGGTCATTGAAAACATATGTCGATCCTGTTGAGGCTTCAGAAACAATCAGAAGTCATTTTATTTCCCATTTCAAAGACCAAAACAGTAGCTTACATTTTTTAATACATGACCAATTGTTTCAAAACATCTGGAGAGCTATACCTTTCTGCATTTATAGACAGATTCTTCCTTTAAAGGCAAATAGGAAAATCTTATGAGGTCTCTTTCCTCCAAATCCAATATTCTCCACTTCACTGGTAGAATTCTTTTGCCCTTGTTACTCACTGTTTCCATATTATTCAGACTCAGAGATACATCAGGAGTTTAATGTTATTGCAAATAAAAATAATTCTGCCTTGGATTGCCTATGAAATATGAAAGCTCTTCTTTTCTTCACCATGAAGCCTCATCAAAACAGACATGCACACACACACACACATACGCACACACACACACACACACTCAGATGGCAAAGAGCATCAAGAAAGTGGATGGCAGCCCCAGGGGACCCTCCATCAACCCACACCATTCGCCCATAAACAACGAGTAACATGCCGGAAACACTGGCTCTGTTGGAGAAAGTGCTTCCCAGAGAGGTGACAGGTCTACAGGGCTTTGAATGCCATACATCATCAGATGTAAGGGTGTGTGCGTATGTGTGTGTGTGTGTGTGTGTGTGAAAAAGGAAATTCTCCCATATATTTGTAACTGTCCTCCCAAGTCTCAACTTTGTACAATGAAGTCTTTCTTCAGACAACAAAAAAAAATGTGTACTGATTCCAAGCTAACTCTTAGTGACTTTATTCTTTCATATTACACTAAGGCTTTTCCAACTTTAAGTGCAAAAAGCAATCTATCATCGGTGTAGTGGAATCACAGTTGGGGTTTTAATGATAGAGAAAATTATCTGGATTCCTGTTTCAAAAAGTTAGTTTCCCAATGTGCTTTGTACAGCCTTGATTCAGGAAGCCAGCACTACAGGCAGACTTTGTACATCTCTGCTAACGTCTCTCAACATTTTAATCTTACTCTTCAATTGAGTCATTTTAATTACTCCATTTTAACCTTACTCTCCAATTTAATCTTACTCTCCATCATCTATAGGTGTAATGTAATATTCCTAGGTTTTCCTCTTTTGCAGACTAAACCATCACCACCAACACCCATCACCAGAAGAAGATTCTAAGCTTTTGTGTATATAAATGTGTTCATTTTCAAAATACTTCTGTTAAGCCAGTGCAATAATTACTGTTAAGATTTCAGCATTCATCTCCAAAAAAATGGTGTTTACTGATAGCTTCATAGGAAGATGCAACTGAGAAGACCAACAAGCAAAGACTCTCGCCCACATGTCCTGCCAGCTAGCACGATCCCTTGGGTTAAGACTGGAAATGCCATCTTGAAAACTACATGCTGTTTGCAACTTGACCTTTCCGAGTTGAGCTCTTTCCAGTACTGTGTTCAGCCTCCTATGCGGCAACAATCTTGCTTTGGTGAATCAACCTTCCACCTGTTATCACTTTGTTCATCATTTTTCTTTTTACTAATGGCCAGCTAAAAACAAATTAGGAGAAAAGTTTAGAAACATCACCACTTCCAGGATAACACACCATCCTTGAAATAAACATTATGAGAAGACATCCTAGCTCTCACTTTATGGCACTAAAATGACTGGCTCATTTCTTCTCTTCTTTCTAATGCTTGAAGCTGCTGAGAATGACAGAGAACAGTGCTCCTTTTCCTCATGGTCGCTTTAACAGTGAATTCCCCTTGTGACAACCTGTGCACCTAAACGCATTGTGAACAGTTCCCAGGGGGCCCTAGGTCTTTACACTCACTTCACCTGACCCTCAGGTTACCTCTAAGTGACCCAAATGGTGGATACCCATGGAGGAAACTTTCTAGAATCTAGAGAGATATATCCGGGTGACAAAGGCTACAACAATTAGGGAATGTTGGCAAAATTTATTCAGCTCCTTATTTCTACTCTAAGCCCCAGTTCCTTCCTCAAATTCCCAGTAAGATGAAAGTATACTTGCCAGCGTCTCTCAACACTCAGACAGCTAACTGCCGCCTGGACGGGCCACGTCGGTAACAGGCGTCTCAATCCTAGTGTGTCCCAAACTGAACACACACACAATCCCTCGCTTCCTGTCACTGTCTCTACCTCAGAAACGTCCACACACGTATTTCAGTGTCCAGGCTAGAAGCCCTGGAGTCACCCGTATCCATTCTCTTTTCCTCACAATCAGGACCAACCCACCCACAGTTTCTGTCTTCACATTACATCCTAAATATGTCCTGAATCGGATCACTTCTCACCATCTCCACTTCTGCCACCCAACCCGGCCATCATACTCTCTCCCCAGACAATCGCGGCAGCTTCCTTGCAGAGATCTCAGCTTTACCTTCTTCAGACCCTCCAATGGCTTCCCCTCCCACCCAGAGAAATAAGCCAGGATGCTCACGGTGGTCTGCCCACCTCCTGCCACCTCTGAACTCACCTCCCACCAGCTCTCCCTGCTTCCCAGGTATCACAGTCCTTGAAGCTTTTCAGAAGGACCAAGTCAGCTTCCACCTTGGGGTCCTCGGACTTGCCACATCCATGCTTGGAATGTCCCCCGCAGAGCCCGGCCCAGCTGCCTGCCTCCCTGCCTAACCAGAAATGCCTGCGCCGGCTACCCCACGCACGGAAGCACTGCACAACCCTTTTCCAATACTCCTTACCCTCTACCCTTCTTAATCTCTCCTTCCAGTGAGGACTGCCCTCTGCCATATTGCATATTTATCTGTTTATTCTATCTCTCTCCATGCTAGAAGGTAAATCCACAAAGGCAAGGACTTTGCTTGGCCCACAGAACAATGCCTGGCACCTGCCAGGTGCTCAGTCAGTATTTGTTGAGTGAATTCACTCATGAATGGTGCAGTCACAAGGAACTGAGTTCAAGCAAAACTGTCCAAATAAAGCACTGGTGCTGACAAATCCACAATTTACTTCCACGCTGCTATCCTTCTTGCTGCCTGTCCACTCCATGGACTATCCAGCGTGTGAACGAATAATGAGGATGGTAGCAGGTGCTGAAACTCCTCGCGTGCCATGGAGTCAAACCATTGAGCAATGAGCTCTTCTAGAAAGCCAGTTACCAGGCAAATTCAGAACAAAAGCTGGAAGGACTCTAAAGCTGCTGACTTCCTCTTGTAAGGGCCTTGCAGAGTCCCTACCACTCTGATTCCTATTTTACAGATGAAGAAACCAAAGCTGCTAAACATTAATCTCCTTGACCAAGGTCACAGAACCAGGATTCAAAGCCAGGGCTTACTCTGGTGTCCAAGCTTTGGCCCATGCCCCATCTTTCAGGTGAGGTGTACTGGCTGCCCAGGCTGTCAGCTCCCTGAGGCTTCCTTCCTTGTATTCTCACCAGCTTCTGTTAACCCCGGTCGACATCGGTCACCACACAGAGACTTAGGAGCAGCCACTGAGTGTGTAGACAGATTCAAGGCATCCTCTAGTATAACTTGGGAGGAAGGAGTGCTCTCTTAAAGTGTCAACAGCTTGGAATAGTTGTAAAGGCCCTGCTTACTGAAACAGCCAATCATGTGTCAATATGTTTGCCCATGTGCATTTAATGCCTATCGACTCCAGTTTGAGACCAAAGAGAGTTGAATAGTTTTCAATAGTGTCCTAAACCTCCCCCCTCCTGTTTGTCCTGCAGAAATTCCATTGTGAATTAATGTGCAATCTGGAGGTGATCCAGCCCATGACGGGCCAAGAACATCCTCCTGATGGGAAAATTAAAACAAGGAACGATGATTTAGAATTCCAAGTATGCAATCCACTCTCAGATCCTCTCCCCTGCCTGAGCTTACTTTCCAAGTCAGATCTGGATATAAACTGCATTCAGTGATTATAAACAATAATTAACATGGCCCGACAAAGAATGCATTTTGGGTTCCCCAGGAAGCTTCTTTCAATAACATCAATAAGGAACATGAACTCGGGCTGGGAGGGGCAGGAGTGAAGGACTGTGTCCAGGAGCAGCTTGTTTACCATAAAGGCCCAATGCAAACACAACATCTGCTCCTCAGTCTCAGGTCCTCACATCTGATTTTACAGCTGCCCTGACTGAGAACCAAGGACTGAAACCAGTTCATTTGATGTCAGAGCTTCAGTGCTGTGCCCCTCTACAAGGCTCAAAACCCCTGCTACTAATCAGCGAATAAAAGAATGATTTAGAGTCCATCTGGATTCATCAAGTCCCACATAAACTAGGTGAATTCACACATCATCTTCTTCTGTTCCTATCAAAAATGTACCATTTTTTCATTTGCTTTCTGGTCTCTCCAAAAGACTTCTAGAAATTCCATCTGCCCAGACTGGGCTAGGTAAACCCTTCTGATTCCAAGCCACCAAAAGTAGCGCCTATGGATGAATTCTTCATCTTTTCTCAGTCCCAGAAAATGACAAATTGTCCTATAAATCTGTGCCGTTCTGATTCTGAGTCTAACAGAGCTAAATAAGTAAACACACACTACACACACACACACACACACACAATGGCAGACACAGCATCAGAAACTGACTCTTCACTGAGGAATCAGAAAAGTGTAATCACAATCTCCAACAGGACTTTGAGTCAGGCTGGAGGAAATGGGTGATTGGGAGTCGTCCACAGAATATGATCAGTTTTCTTACCAAGCTTTAAATGGATTATCTCACTGGGATGTGTTGATTAGTTACATATGTCCTCTGTTTTCCATGAGGATAGAAGAGGCAGGTTTTATTTCTTAATAGTACAATACACAAGGCATTATAGCTCTGTACAGGCTGTGAGCATTTAGCATATTTTACTTTATACAATAGCAATGATTATTTTTCTGAAATATTAAAATCTGAAAGTGGCTGCGATTGTGCAGAATGTTTCAAAGATTTCATTGGCTCCACTGATCGTTTTCAGCTCACAAATCTCAACTGCACCTCTTCACTTTTTCCCTTGCCCAGAAACACGTCTGCTCTTTTTATTCCTGATTTACAAGGCAAATTTGGCATGCAGCTCACTTATATATGCTGATCTAGGCTTATTGAAGGCAGGTGCACTCTTTAATATATGTGGGCATAGGGACCCCCTTCCATCCCATAAAAGAATACTGGGCATGTTCTCAGGTGGAATATCTGCTCTCTTTTATTCATAAACCTGAAAATCTGAAGCATTTGTATTGCTTTTACATATTACTATGAACAAATTAGAATAGGAGAAATAATGTTCCAACCCTGCAATGGTACCATATTAAAAGTGTCTGAACCAAACTCTGTCCTCTATTCACTGACTGAAAGGGATCCCAGAACTGAGCCTACTTCCCGCTTAGTGCTTTTGTATTAACATTGCATAAACACAGTCATACTACACCATAGGGACAGGTAAATGCAATACCATATTTCCATCAAAGCAGGACGTGCGTATGGCCCTTCAGTTGTCCAGGAAAATGAAGCAGCTCCGACAGATGCATTGTTGTGTGTATTAGACTGAGCTGTGAACAAGCGGTTAATGTGAGAAGACCTCACTGAGTGACCTCAGCAGTGCCTGCGTCATCCTGATGATTGATCCTAGATGTCGGTAGATGTGGCTCACAGGTGTAAGATGAGCACAGCTGCAGGTGACGGTATCTGATAGTCACAAGTCAATGTAGTAAACACCTCCTAAGTAGGTCTGCTCTGTCCCAGGTAGAGCCCAATGAAAGGCGAGAAGACAAGGGCAGAGTTGAGTGCCCTTTTTTGTGTTCCTCTAACAATTTGCCTAGACATCTAATATAGAGTAGTCCATGGCAGGAGAGTTGTTTATTCACTTGCTAATATCCCAGTTAAGCAAAAATAGGTTCACCCATCCCTGTATATAGAGTAGCTAGCCTATATAGTGCACATAGTAGGCACTCAAAAATGTGTCTTGAGTGAATGAATGAATTGAAGAAAGAACACATGTTCAAATGAACCACTGTGAAATATAGAATGAAACGATAAATCCTGAGAGGATTTTAAGAAACTAAAGAGAGTCAAAGCCTTTATCTTACAAAGGAACAGGCCAAGGTCCACAGATGTTAAATGAGGCATCCCAAGAAGCACAGATCAGTGGTGTGGAACAGAACCTCGATTATTTTTCTCACACCTTTGCTTGAAGTCGACACATTTATAACAGCAGAATTCATTAGTTAACACATCTTTAATACTCTTGGTCTGTATCATACCTGGACAGAGTCATGCAAAATGAGGGTTGGGACTGCAGCCTTGAAATCATATGAGCAGGCCGGCTGCAGTGGCTCAGGCCTGTAATCCCAGCACTTTGGGAGGCCGAGGCGGGCGGATCACGAGGTCAGGAGATAGAGACCATCCTGGCTAACACGGTGAAACCCCGTCTGTACTAAAAATACAAAAATTAGCCACCGGGTGTGGTGGCGGGCGCCTGTAGTCCCAGCTACTCCGGAGGCTGAGGCAGGAGAATGGCATGAACCTGGGAGGTGGAGCTTGCAGTGAGCTGAGATTGCGCCACTGCACTCCAGCCTGGCCAACAGAGCAAGACTCCATGAAAGAAAGAAAGAAAGAAAGAAAGAAAGAAAGAAAGAAAGAAAGAAAGAAAGAAAGAAAGAAGAAAGAAAGAAAGAAGAAAGAAAGAAAGAAAGAGAGAGAGAGAGAAGGAGGGAAGGAAGGAAGGAAGGAGGGAAGGAGGGAGGGAGGGAGGGTGGGAGGGAGGGAGGGAAGGAAGGAAGGAAGGAAATAAATCATGTGAGTAAGGCTGCAGCATGACTGAGGGAGAGGAGGCAGGCATGTGTGAGCTGTAGCCCTCAGGCAGCATTACACTGGCATATATGGGAGTCTTTATTTACAGAAACTACAAGTCCCATTTCAAATACCTTGTTCTTTGTCTTAACCTTTGATTTCTATGCCCCAAGAAGCATCTACCTGGATGTCCCAAATTCAACGTGAACAGAATTGAATCTATTACTCCTTCCAAAACCACAACTCCATGGTGTTCCCCAGTGGCGGAGCCACAACCCTTCAATCCCTAAGATGACCTGCAATTTACCTTTGCGCCCTTTCATACTCCCCCTACATAGAATCACCCAACCCTACTGGGAATTGATACACCAGCTACTTTTATGGAAGGATGGCTAATAAATGTTGAGCATTCCACCTGGGTTATCTCATTTAACCCTAATGCCGACCCTACAGGTGGGTACTATTACCATCCTCATCTTATAGATGGGGAAACTGACTTGAAAATTGATCCATAATTAAACCTTAGTAAGCCAGGCCTCAGCCTCAAGTCTGTCTGTGTAGGAAGTTTAGTCCAGTGTTTAAAGTCCAGGAGAAGACAGAGCAGTACCACATCAACTAAACCACAGATCAGATGTTTCCCAAATTCCTTCTTAAAATGTCCTGGTTGTCATTTAGCAAGTTCACATCATTCATGTATGCAGAAGTGTACTTACTCCTTCCATATTCTTCTCCTGACCAACGTCTGAGCAGCCTGGGGCTCCACTCACCCACCCTTTACCTCTATTCCATTTGCTTTATCTGTCTCCCTGGCATTCCATTTTCCCCAATAAAGATAAAAGTCCTACTACATCTAGGGAAGTTGTTTGAATCCTTCTGCCAGCTTCTTCATAAATCTTCCTCATTTTACAACTACAACATGACACCACAACTTTGGCAAAAGTGGGCCACACACTACATCTCAAGGTAAAATGAACACATCATAAAACAAATTGAGAGCTCCCTATCATGGAGCATGCAACCGTGTACAGTACAGCACAGAAACTTACCTGGGTCTGTAGTCCTGGTATATCCAATGATCTTTTTTGTACAGACACAAACTTGGGTGCCCTTTCACGGTGCTCCTGAGACAATGGCGCTCTCACACTCCCCAGGCATGTGCACCGAAGTGGCTCAGATTCAGACAGGTTGTGTCCCCTCCAGAACTACAATTCATCCTTTCATGCATAATCACTTAACTGTAGGATCTAAAATTCAGCTTTGTTCATCAATAGGTGCTGAGTGTGGTATCATCAGCATCCTTTTGTTAAGACGTATCACTTCACATTACTTCATTGTCATGAGACAGAAAGATTGCATATTAAATTCCCTTGCAAAGGACTGACCATCCCCCTGGAACCAGCCCAGCACAGAGCTGCTGCCCAGACTTGCCTTTGTTTCCTGCACACAAGGGTTTTGATGGAAAAGAAAAAAACTAGCTAGAAAATCTAGCAGGCAATAGAACTGCCTAGAACACCTCTTGGCAGATCCTTCCCATGCTCAGCCTCTCATGAGTCACATGGGGTACAAAATTCATAACGTTTCAAGTCATGTAGCCTAACAAAGTTTAGTTAAAGAGACACTAACATGTGCATCAAAGTAGGGAAAGTTATCTTCATAAACCTAAGATTTCCATAATCAGGATATGTTTCCAAGGCTGCCTATGCATCAGTGATAAGGAATTTTCAGACGAGGATTTTCCCTCATTAGGTTTCCTTTAAATTGATGAGACTTGGGAGTTGGTTCCTAAAATTCATTCGAATTCATGGCAATAAGCAATATTCAGACCTAAGTCAGCTCAATCATGGTGCTCTGTGATTAACTGAGACATAGCTGGGAGCCCGGGATAGGGAAAACTGCTCCAAAAAATAAGCAGAACATATTTACGAAGGGCTCTCTAGAGAGCACGCCTGAGAAATGAAATTCCCTTTTAGACCACATGAAGATATTGGCCTTTACCTGATGGGCAGAGTTCATTTCAGACACCCTGGGAGCAGGAAAAATACGAAATAAACAAGAGGGTGGTGGATGGACCCAGGTAGGTGGATGCTTTGATCTCTGATCTCCAGCCTCTCTGGGTGTTTGGTCACTTCTTCTTGCTTGGTGCTGGTGTGGTACTCAATATACTTGCAGGGAGAAGGAGCAATATGTGATAAGCAGAAGAGCAATATCGGTTTCCTTTAAAACACAGAGCATGACAAACAAATCGTGAGAATTGTAAAGCAGTAAAGATCAAGGTTGCTCAAAGGATCTAGGTTGCCAGAGCCAGTAATAAGGATCCCCACACACTTGCACATCCTCAGCATCAGGAGCCATGCCTATTCACATGTGGTTGACTGCACCTCCCAAGCTTGGAGGAGGAGGCACATGATCACAGGCACAGCCTCCCTGAAGTCACACCAGCCAATCACTGCAGCTCAGCTGCCGTCTTGAAAACCACAGGACGCTGCTGCAGCTCCTTCCAAAGAGATAAGTATCTCCAGGAACCCTAGACACTGGGGGAGAAGGGAGTTCAAGTGGGGAGCATTTTGCCTTACAGGAGCCAGGACCAGGAATGTGAATGAGGCTGGCAGCCCCATCCAGGATTTGCAGGTTCCAAGCAGGAAACAAATTCCCTAACTGAACAAGCTTGATTCTGTGTGGGCTATGTTTTCTGATAACAATCTTCTGTGTATGAAGTTTGTATGATACCAGTCATTATAAATGTATGATAATATGCTTTATCATTCATACGCAGACAAATGAAAGAAAGTGTTTTGGTGGCCATGACAAACAGTAGGGCCACTGTGGTGACTGCAAGGAAAAGAAACAAGATGCCTTGACCTGTTTCTAATGCCATGGCCACCAGAAGGAGCTCAGCTCTCAGCACTGGGGCAAATATCACAAATGTTCAGAACCAACACCAGATGTTCCAGGGCCTGGCCCCTGTGCAGATGGGACAGGCAGGCACAACATGAGCACATGAACACAGGGATCGCGCTGTGTTGAACCGCAGTATTCACCAGAGCGCATCTGAAGCTGGAGCACAAACAGCAGGCACCTCCTAGCAGCAGGTCAGTGTCAGAGGGCCTGCCACTGGATGCTGACCCCAGCACAGGGCTCCAGATGGCCAACTGACCTTGTCCACACGCTTTTCCAGTAGGGAAAGAGCACTCGACTTTCTGGAACTTTTGCCCCTAATTGCATCATTTTTCATTTATATAAGAGATCATGTATCAAATTCCAAATTTATTTTTTTCTCCCCATCAGTGTCCCACTTCACCCCTTGTGAGCCGGGTGGGTTCAGGAGTAAAGGAGGGTCCGTTGCGCAGCGTGACTGAGGGGCATAGGGAGAGGAGGGTGTGGCCACCTGTGCAGGTAACAAGTGCATGGGGACTTAGACATTGTCATACGCACCAGCCGCCATACCAGACAGCTCAGGAAGACACCCACTGCACTACTAGCGGCTCAAAGGGTAAGAAACAGTGCTAACACCGTGGGGTTAGCTCCTTGCAAACCTTATCCTCCCCCAAAAACAGTGCTTTATAAAAGATTCCAAGCACCTGAAACATTGTGATGAGGCCGTGTCTGTTGCCTTTAGACAGCAGGAGGGGCTTGCCAGTGCACCTCACAAGAGCTCGCTGCTCTGCGTCAGTGCTGCCAGGGAGCTCCTTCACGGTTGAGAGATGAGAGAGCCAAGTCCGTGATTACTAGATCTGAGGTGGTTTGTACAATTTTAAGAGCATCTCATTCTTTTCTATACATAGTAATTTTTCTCTCTAAGCCCAGTGAGGATCCTGTGTGTCAGGAAGAAATCATTTTCATCCTAAGGAACAGCCGCATGAAGTGTACACACTCCCTGCACGTGACACGTTCTCTTTCTGGACTGGGAAATGACTGCTTTGAGAATTTCATTTTAAAGAAACTTGCTGAGCTTTTAAGTGTTGGAGAGGCAATGAGGTCTAAGGGATAATAATAGTTGTCATTTATTGAGCACTTAATATTTGCCAGACAGTCGGCTACGTACTTAACATTTATTATCTCATTTAATTCCCACATCAACACACAAGGCAGATAACATTATTATCCTCACTTTTATGGATGATAAAATCGAGGCACAGAGAATTTCAGTAACTTGGTCAAGCTCACACAAGCAGTAAGGGGTGAAGGTGCGGATTCGGACCCTAGCCCTTCTGAATTCAAAACATTAACCTGGGGTCACAGAACCTGGATTCCATCCTCCACTCTGCCCCTGGGTCCTGTTTATCCTTAAGCAAATAACTTCCCTTTTTCTGTATCACATTGCTACTTAATTCCAACTAAGACTCACATTTGCTATCACTACAAGATGCCCCTACTTGTCCAGTTAAAGCATTTGTGTGTGCGGAGAATGTTCATCACTGCTCCCCCAACTGAAATATTTAACCAACAAGCAAGGTTCTAATCTTTGCTCTCGTAGCATCACTACTGAATGCTATCACAACTCAGAGCTACCATTTTGATTTATTAGTTAAGATCCCTGATTTTATTGAGGACATTGAAACATGAATATGTTAAGAATTGTACCCAGCGCTGCTCAGCTTGTAAATGGTGGACATGGAATGAAACCCAAGTCTGAGACTCAAAAGTTGACTTTGCTGGGCACAGTGGCTTATTTGGGAGGACAAGGTGTGAGGATCCCTTGAGGCCAGGAATTTGAGACCAGCTAGAGCAACATAGCAAGACTCCCATCTCTACCAAAAGTTTGAAAAAAAAAAAAAAGCTAAGCGTGGTGGTGCAAGCTTGTAGTCCCAGCTACTCAGGAGGCTGAGGTGGGAGGATCACTTGACCAGGAGTTCCAGGCTGCAGTGAGCTATGATTGTGCCATTGCACTCCAACCTGGGCAACAGAGTGACACCCTGTCTCAAAAAATAATAGTAGGCCAGGCACAGTGGTTCATGCCTGTAATCCCAGTGAGAGGTGAAGCCAGGGGGACTTTCTGGGTCAAGTGGGGACTTGGAGAACATTTCTGTCTTACAAGAGGATTGTAAAATGCACCAATCAGCGCTCTATAGCTAGCAAGGAAATTGTAAAATGCGCCAATCGGCACTCTGTAAAAGCTTACCAATCAGCAGTCTGTGGCTAGCAAGAGGATTGTAAAATGTGCCAATCAGTGCTCTGTAAAATGCACCAATCAGCCCTCTGTAAAATACACCAATCAGAGCTCTGTAAAATGCACCAATCAGCAGGATCCTAAAAGTAGCCAATCACAGGGAGAATTGGAAAAAGGGCATTCTGATAGGACAGAAAGGGAACATGGGAGGGGACAAATAAGGGAATAAAAGCTGGCCACCTGCAACCTCCAGTGGTAGCGGGCTTGGGTTCTTTTCACAATTTTGGTCCTTTTGCTTTTCACAATAAACGTTGTTGTGCTCACTTTTTGGGTCTGTGCTATCTTTAAGAGCTGTAACACTCACTGTGAAGGTCCGTGGCTTTATTGATGAAATCAGCGAGAGTTGATGAAGCCAGCGAGAGTACTGGGAAGAACCAACCCCAGACACACCAACATTTTGGGAGGCTGAGGTGGGCAGATCACGTGAGGTCAGAAGTTAGAGACTGGCCTGACTAACATAGTGAAACCCTGTCTCCACTAACAATGTAAAAATTAGGCATAGGAGTGGGGACCTGTAATCTCAGCTATTTGGAATGCTGAGGCAGGAGAATCACTTGAACCTGGGAGGAGATTTTAGTGAGCCAAGATGGCATCACTGTACTCCAGCCTGGGCGACAGAGTGAGACTTCATGTCCAAATAAATAAAGAGGACTGAAGTGCTTTGCGCCTGTACAGGATCTCAATGGCTGCTTTCCAGGGAGGTTACTACACGTTTTTCATTGAATTATTATACCACTATTTGAAAAAAAGACACGCAGAGGGGAAATAGTTCTGTTTCTGGCCCATTTTTTTGCTATTCCCGGAGTCCGGAGCTGGCTCTCCTTCACCAGAGTCAAATCATGGTCATCAGACATGTCCCTTTCTCACTCAACCCAGGGTCAACACAGTGCTGACCACAAAGCACATGCTCAGTGAATGATGAGTGACCCCAAAAAAAAAGAAATCAGTAGATAGGCAAGGATTTATAATATGAGGGACTAGAAGAAATGGGATCGCCTGTGAGTTTCAGAAGAGCCCAGCAAGGGTCAGGGGACACCACTGCAGGACAATCACTGTCAAATCATCACGTAGGAAAACCAAGCAGCCTCGGGGGGCTCCTGCACGCCAGGCTCATGTACAATGGGCTTGTGCTCTTCCTTAGCAGGAGAAGGGCAGGGCCAGCCCTCGCCTACTGTCCTTACAGCGGGCTTCAACCTGGGCTCAAGCTGCACTGTCTTCCTAGCTGCAGCCCTGGAGGGAATCGACTGCCAGTTTAAGGAGTGATTGTCCAGTTCAGACTCCAGAACACGAAATGTAGAAACTGACAGGAAATGACCAAGTATAAGTTGCAACTTGTAGAGAAGAATCATCTTAAATCCTGGCACTGTGTTCAAGGGGGAGTTTGAGCAAGGAATGTTGCTAAAACAGTGCTAAAACCGGGAACTCAGAATATCGGTAGATGTCAGGGGAAGAAAAAGGAGACATTTTACTACTCTATTACTAGCAAAATTTCATCTAGCAAAACAGCAAAGTGAGCACAAATATAATGAACCAAATAAGCTTGGACTTTGGAAGTGCGAGGAATCACTCATTTTACATCAAAGCTGTTAAAGATAAACATACTATAGGGAAAGATTCGGTCACGGGATGAGGGGGAGGCTGAAACTGTTTCTGCTATTTGTTTCTTCCAGCCGTCGCTCCTGGGGAGAATTCTTGTGTTTCATACCACAGTAATCAGTAAAACTCCTTCTTGGGAGGGAGGAGTGGGGGAGGCTGGCTGCATAAAAGTGGTCTCTGTTCTGTTTCTTCTTCTATTATAACTATCATTTGCTGAATACCTATCACATGCCAGGTGCAACACTAGTTTGTGCATATCCTTCAATAACCCTACAAGCCCCAGTTTGACTTAGAAAACCAGGCAGTGAGTGCCTGAGAGGCTTGCCCGAAACTTTACGGTTAGCAAGCAGGAGAATGGGGGATCAAATCGAGTTTGGCTGATCCTACAGCCCACACTCGGAACTATGTTTGCAGACAACTCATCAGCAATTACTTGAGTTTCTGCAAGGTATTGGTAAATGTTCAATAATGACATCAAATAATTTAAACTAGCAGTTCTCAAAGTGTGATCTGGGGGTCCTTCAAGTCCTTGAAACCCTGTCAGGGCATCTAGGTGGTCAAAGCTATCCTCGCCTGCCTCTCTCGCTCTTATTTGGTCACGAACCTACAGTGGCATTTCCCAGAGGCCACGCGATATGTGCTGCCATCTTCCTTCCGATGGTCATGACATATGTGCTTGTAGATATTCTTGTGGTTTAAATTTTTCTCAACTTCAATTTCTAAAATGGTCAGTGGGGACAGATGTAACTCACATAAACAAAGGCTCGTTTGGATCCTCAGTGATTTTTTTCCTCAGTAATATTTAAAAGCATAAAGAAATCCTGAGACCAGAAAGTGTGAGAACAGCCCATTTAAATCAACTGGATCAGACCCTAATCGAGAGATTTGTTAGCAGTTTCTCAATACCCACCTTTTATTGTTCACTGACCACACTAAAATGTGGAGATCCTATTTAATCTGAAGTAGGTGTGGTACGATTTATAAAATGGGTAAGTCTTACAGTTTTCATAAGGAGGTTTATATTGCATACTTGAAATCTGGAGGTTTTTCAGGAATGTATCATAAAACCACCTTCCATAAACTGTCTCTCAGGAAACAGTAATGATAACATAGCCAGTCAACTCTCATTTTTAAGCAGGTTATTGCAAACTTACAAACTTTCTGGAATCATCATTTTTATTATTATTCTTAAGTGAGGCAGAAAAGGCTTCCAATACTTTTGAAGTCTTATCAGCTGAGTTTTCAGAGGTATTCACTTTCTTCAATTTTCCCATCACTAATAATTTGCTACAATTTTCACCAATTATGATTTTGTACTGCTAATGTTATAACACAGGCCCAGGCAGAGAGTGGTGTTTGATTAGAATAGAGCTTTATCTAAGAGGGTTTCAGCTGCTTGTCTTAACTCATGTTAAAATTCTACTTCAATAAGTTATCTAGTTAACAAAATAAATAGAAAAGTAAAAACTTGCTCTTTAATTCATAATCAGGAGACATGTACATCCAAATGAATATGAAACTTAAGCAAAATTAAGAGTTATCTTGCATTCAACAATATTAAAATTATAAAAATAACATTGTGTATATTACACAACTGAGGAAGATGGACCTGGACAATAGTGACTTTTAAAATAAATTAATATGCTTGGAAGAACACACGCAAATCTCTGTTGTCAGCACCATGTGTCAAAGCCTGGAGAATTCCAGAAACACTTGGAAAAGTACAAAATGAACATTTTTTTTAAATTCTCCTAAAGTGTAAGTTTCTCCAAGCAGAGACTTTTCAAGAGAGGAGACTGTAACTTTGATAAATCTAAACTAGAACATAGAGTACTTACAAACAAAATATGCAAAAGACATTGTATCAACTAGGAAATATTTTAATAATCACTATGACATCATCGCAAAGTTAAATTATTTTCTCTGTGTTGTATTTTCTCTGGAGAGATTTGCCCTCAACTCCTTCTTATCCCCTGGTTTCAGTTCTACAATAGAACCTAGAAACTGTTTCCAACCCATCACGACGTCACCCTGAAAAATGAGTGAGCAGTCACTGAGGCTTCCCAAGTTTGAAAATTCCACAAGACTGAGAGCAAGTGTTTTGTTGAAACTGAAGTCAAGATGAAGTCAGCCGACTCTCAAACCTCAGGTGAAGTGACTCAGGGCCCACACCCCGGTTCTGAGGCAGGGACACATTTTACTTGCGGCACCCTGCAGCTTTGGATGAGGCTGCAACCCGGGTGAATCCTGGCCCTGCTATCACGTGGGCGGCTGCTGCATCCTCCGGAGGCTGTGGATGGGAGTCACCATGCTGGGAGGTCTGGAGTAAGATCTGTGCCATCCGCCTTGCCCAATCCTGTACCAGTGCCTGTGTTTCAAAATCTCAAAATAAAAGTGATTATTCTTGCAACACATTTAGGTGTACTAAAC
This sequence comes from Symphalangus syndactylus, assembly GCF_028878055.3. NCBI lineage: Eukaryota > Metazoa > Chordata > Mammalia > Primates > Hylobatidae > Symphalangus > Symphalangus syndactylus. The sequence goes on from NC_072437.2 coordinate 72,043,499, forward strand.
GAATACAAAAAAGCCTTCGATTATTGCTGCACACACCATTACAAGATGAAATAGGAAGGAAAAACAAGCTTTAAAAATACATTTAAGGCACTGAATATTTGTTCTGAATTGAATAGAACATTTTATTATAAAACGGGCCTCTGTGCATTTTCTAAAGCTACAATCTTACTCATCTATGGGAGAGGTAAGAACACTGGGCATGAATGTATACTGTCTTTATAAAACTTATTTTCAAATTCCTTCAACAATGGGAGGATAGGAAAAACCTGGAAGCAGACAGCAGGTAGACTGTTCCTGTGTTGTAATAGTGGTCTTCATGATCATTTTACCAAGGGCAGATGTGTATCCTCTGTCCTCTCCGTTTCACTAGTGCAGGCTGGCTTTACTTCGGTCCATTAACATACTTTTGTCATTCTACTACACACAGGACACTGAGGAAAACAGGAATTGCACAGGGCCTCATTCAGAGAGTAGAAGAGACAGACAAGCAAATGTTGAAACTCAAAATTCGAAGAGCAATATGAGGAGTATCAATTGCTAGGAGAAACATCTGCTCCAACACACACACACATGCCTTTCTGGAGTCTCCACGCGGAGGAACTTCCATTAGACTAACACTCCCTCCTTTTCTCCACCCTTCTTCCTCCCCTGGAGAGAAGGAGCCACATTTGTCCCACAAGAGCAAGCACCTGGCCTGTTCCTGCCCTCTCCCACCTGGACTCACCTCTTGCACAGAGCTCATGCCTTGCCTGGTCCCCAAGCTGGAACAAGGCTCTGCTCTGGTTTTGGCTACACTGGGAAGGAGGAGGGTATGTGTGATTTGGGGTAAAATATTAACAAGCCTCCTTATCCACAGAGGTATATTACATCTTCTACTCTGACATTTTTTGGTTTTTGTTTTTTGTTTTTTTTCTCTCTCAATTGATCCAAACACAGGCGAGGAAGAGAAGTATATTTATTGACTCCCTAAATTTTCAATATCTGGTGTACAGACTGGGAACCTTAAGAAATAGACGGGACTGGCACTTGGAGAATGAAATAACATGCAGAGGAGGGAGACAGCAACCACAAAGGCAGGCAGCTCTCTGGCTTAAGCCATGGTGACTGTCGATCACATGGGATTCTGACTTTTGCAGGTCTTTGTAGCTCCTGGTATTTCACAACAGGCTGGAATTCAGCAAACGCTGGCCATTTGGGGTATTAACAAGCAGGAGGACAAATTGGAGTCTTAGAAAGCAGGCTGGCTGCTTGGGAGCGTTGGCAAAGGCCTTAGCAAGATAGGTCAGCTGAAGTAAGGGTATGGTCCGCTGCCTGTGCTGTTTCTCAATCACACTGAAAGGGTGGGAGGCTGGGACACAGGGACTTTACACTGCACACATTTGAGCCCTTGTGTGCTACAGAGCTCTAGGTGATGTTTGCCTTTAACTTATTTTCGACAAATGTGCTTCCCAAATGCCATTACTTGAATTCAAGACCAAACAAGGACTCTGAGAGGGACTGGGCCCTTATTACTGTGCTGCTCAACAAATGAATATTCAAAGTCACCTCCATGAACCGTGAGATCTCAATTGCACAGCTTTGATGAGTTCTATTATATTCTGACTTTAGGCTTCAGACATGTGAACTGTGATTTCATAGGATTAGTATATTTTATTAATAACGACAAACAAAAAGAATTGCCTTGTTCACTGGTATATTCCAAGTGTGTAGAAAAGTGTCTTCGGTAGGTACTCTCATTTAATAAATGCCTGATCAGGGCATTTATTTAAAAAAAAAAAAGGCCACAATCTTCAGTTAAAGTAAAGAAACAACTCAGTAAAATGACTGCAAGCCCAAAAGCTAAGAATGCATTTTCGTTGTTGTTGTTTTTATTTTTTTGGAGATGGAGTTTAGCACTTGTTGCCAAGCGTGGAGTACAATGGCATGATCTCAGCTCACCACAACCTCTGCCGCCTGGATTCAAGTGATTCTTCTGCCTCAGCCTCCCGAGTACCTGGGATTACAGGCACGCCCACCACGCCTGGCTTTTTTTTTTTTTTAAGTAGAGACAGGGTTTCTCCATGTTGGTCAGGCTGGTCTTGAACTCCTGACCTCAGGTGATCCACCCGCCTTGGCCTCCCAAAGTGCTGGGATTACAGGCGTGAGCCACCGCACCTGGCCAAGAATGCCTTTTTAAAGGTCTGTGCCTAGAATACTCTGTATCTAGGAATTCAGTTTGCTTGGACAATCAAAGAGAAACTAGTTTGGCTTGAAAAGCAGGCTTCAATCTTATTATCAGATTGGGAGTGTTGCTTTTTATAATGAAATCAAAACAAAGGAAGACAAGAGAGGTACCTTTAAAAGAGATGAGAGATTTTAGAAGCTGATTAGAGAATAAAGAAATATGAAGTGGAAATGACATCTTAATGGCAGATCACAAACAGAAAAAAAGACATACTTGGGGTTCATTGTTTGAAAAGAGGATATTGGAAGAGAGGGCAGGATTTTAGTTGTTACAGTTCAAAAGGACAAATGGGGCCCAAAAACATTCAATGAACAAGATGAGACAAGCTCTCAGTAAGCATCCTGGCGTGGTTTCCCCAGTACAGCCAGGGTCCCAGCAACTCCTGGGAATGCCATCTTAAAACCATGATGAGCTAGGAGTCTGCAGGGGGCTCCACCCCCTGAAAACAGTATAAAAGGGCTTCACACTTCATGTTCCAGAAGGACCCAGATAACCTGCAACCTGAAAATTATTTCACTGTAAGTACCTACAGATGGTAAGTTTAAAAGCCGTTATATGACAGGTGAGCTTGCAAGAAAGAAAGAGAAAACTCAAAGAACAAACATAAGAGACAAATGAAATTGCATGTGCTCATTCATGTGTGCCCTGAGAGGTTGCCAGAAGGGGATGTCAGGTTGGTGGCCCCTCGGTTGGGGTTTTCACACTCACACATAGCAATAGGCAATAAGGCCGTGGTCCTGTTCTCGGTGGGCAGCCCAAACCAAAATGATTCCAGACAGCCAGATCCCTCAAAGGACAGCAGCTTCGGGATTCTCTCACTGAGAATGGGGTTCTCGCCTGCCTAAGCCAAGGCTCTAGGAGGAAAAATAAAACAAAAACCCAAGATTATAAAACCCCAGACTACAAATAACTTGTGCTTGGAGTTGGAATTAATCTACCTACATGGGCTAAGAATCCCACAAGCTGATAAATAGCATACAGGTTAGTCCCAGGCCAGCCCCAGGACACCACACAAAAGCAGTCACAGAATGATGTTGTGGGGACGAATCTTCGACCTCACTCCCAACAGGATTCCAAAGGCAAAACCTCTGCTAGTGATGAGTTCACAAACCCAAACAATGAAACCCAAGGAGAAATAATCCGACAATAGCAAGAGGCAGCATGATCAGCAAATGGAAGCACAGAATCTCAAGAACTACAGACAATACAACAATTTCTATTGTTAATAAAATGGGCAATAAAAATGGATAATATGGGCATTTTAAATAGATTTAAAACATAGAAGAATGTCTTATAACCATTATAAAAGAATGGGCAATACTTACAGAAACCAACTAGGCCTTCCAGAAGCACCTTTGGAGGCCAAGGTGGAAGGATGGCTTGAGGCCAGGAGTTCAGGCTACAGTGAGCTATGATCACATCACTGCATTCCAGCCTGGGCAACAGAGTGAGACCCTGTTTCTAAAAAAATGAAAATAATAAATAAATAATATATTTTATTTAATATGTAAATATATACAAATAATATATATTATTTAATATTGATTTGTTATATATAAATACATAATCTGTAATTATAGGTACATACTATATATACATATATATATATATGATTCAATAGGTCCAACTACAGATTATGCACAGGTTAATTAAAAAATTATTAAATTGGGAGATCTGAGGAAATTATCAATGTGATTTGTATACACAGATATAAAAGATGGAAAATGTGAAAAAGGATTAATCAACACAGAGAATAAAATAGATACATCCAATTTACATTAGAAGCTTCAAACCCTTTAATATCAATCATTTCCCCCATTTTATTATTGCCTGGCATTTAAATTTCACTTTGTTTTTATTCCCCAAATTAGTCATAATGATTAACAGTCTTCTAGTGAACACTCATTTAGATTTATTCACTTTGCCAGTTTTTTGTTCAAAGTAACTGTCTTATATTTATCTTCTTTTCTCTGGATTCACTATCCTTCATTCCAAAGTACTTTTTGTACCTGTCCTTTGAGCAAGGATCTAAGTCCCAGAAAGAACCTGAAAAGGATTAAAGTCCTAAATGTGAAAAGCAAACTTATAAAAATGCGTAGGAAATACTATTTATGTTACTGTGGCATGGAAGAATATATTTAATAAAACCACAAAAAAGGAAAAGATGTATAAATTTGATAGCATTAAAATTAAAACTTCAATACGACACAAGATACTATAATCAAACTGAAAAGCCAGTCCACAATAAAGAGGAGATATTTACAACCCAACCATGTAACCAACAAAATATTTTTATCCAGAATCTGTAAAAATGTGACTAATGAATATGAAGATAACTCAGCAATAAGCAAATGATATAAGTAATTTGTCCTCAGGCCAGCCCCAGGACATCACACAAAAGCAGTCATAGAACAACTTCTTTTCACAGAGGGGAATCCCAAATGCCCAATAAACATTTTTAAATTATTTTCAAGCTCTCTCTGGTAATAAAGGAAATGTGCATTAAAATAAGAGAAACATCAAACATCTATCTGATTGATAAATATTAGTAAGTCTGATAACATGCAGTGTGGAGGAAAACAGGAATGCATTTGTCACTCAGAGTATAAAATTGTTTCCATTTCTTAGAGAGCAGTTCGGCAAGATTAAAGTTAAAGATAGCCATATACCCAGGCGCAGTGGCTCATGCCTGTAATCCCAGAACTTTGGGAGACCCAGATGGGTGGATCACGAGGTCAGGAGATTGAGACCATCCTGGCTAACACGGTGAAACCCTATCTCCACTAAAAATACAAAAAAATTAGCCGGGTGTAGTGACGGGCGCCTGTAGTCCCAGCTACTCAGGAGGCTGAGGCAGGGGAATAGCATGAACCTGGGAGGCGGAGCTTGCAGTGAGCCGAGATAGTGCCACTGCACTCCAGCCTGGGCGACAGAGCAAGACTCCAACTCAAAAATTAAAAAAGATAACCATATATTGCAAGATGCAATTTCACTCTAGTTATGTACCCTAAATGCCCTCACACATGCATTTTATCAGAAAGGCACAAGAATGTTTGCTGCAGTGCTATTAGTAATACTGAAACAATCTAACTGTTGCTCAGAATGGAAATGGTTAAATAAAATGCTATTTAAGCTGGGCAGTGACTCATGCTTGTAATCTCAAATTTTTCAGAGGCCAGGAGTTTGAGACCAGCCTGGGCAATATAGTAAGACCCTATCTCTATTTAAAAAAAAAAAAATTATTAGCCAGGCCTGGTGGTGCCTGCCTGTAGTCCCAGCTACTCAGGAGGCTGAGGCTGGAAGATTGCTTGAGCCCAGGAGTTTGAGGTTACAGTGAGTTATGACTGCACCACTGCACTCCAGCCTGGGTGACAGAGTGAGACCCTGTCTCTAAAAAATAATAATTTTTTTAAAAAGTTATTTATTTGTCACCACAGCCAATGCTCTCTTGAAAGTACCACCTCCTGTCTGGAGGCCAATCAACTCAAACCATTACAGCAACTCATAAAAGAGCAGCCCCACTCCAAGAGAGGACAAAACAACAGCTAATTCCACTGCTTGTAACATGCTGGCTAACCAGAGGTTCTGAGTCTGTCCACATGACAACTTCACTGCTAGTACAATCAGCATTCAAGAAAACCAATGCACTAAACAAAACTACAACCAAGGACTCTCACAGAGTTCAACTCACTCCCCTGCTACGTTCACTAGAGCAGGTGCTGGTATCCATGGCTGAGAGACCTGAAGACAGATCACATGACAGGACTCTGCAGATACTCCCCAGTAACAGCCCAGAGCCCATTAGCTCCACTGGGTGGCTAGACCCAGAAGGGCAATAACAATCACTACAGTGCAGGTCTCAGGAAGCCCCATCCCTAGGGGAAGGAGGAGAGCACCACATGGGACAAAAAAATCTGAACAGAAGCCCTCAAGTCCCAGAGTCCCAGATCTTCCCTCTGACATAGTCCATCCAGATGAGAAGAAACTAGAAAAACAATTGTGGTAATATGACAAACCAAGGTTCTTTAACACCCCCCAAAAGACCACACTAGCTCACCTGCAATGGATACAAAACAAAATCTCTGATTTGCCAGAAAAAGAATTCAGAAGGTCAATTATTAAGCTACTCAAGGAGGCACCAGAGAAAGATAAACTCCAAAGAAATCAAAAACATCACACGGGATATGAAAGGAAAATTCTTCAGTGAAACAGATAGCATAAATAGCAAACAACCACAACTTCTGGAAATCAAGGACACACTTAGAGAAATGCAAGATGTGCTGGAAAATCTCAGCAATAGAATCAAACAAGCAAAAGAAAGAACTTCAGAGCTTGAAGACAGGGGTTTCGAATTAACGCAATCTGTCAAAGACAAAGAAAAAAGAATTTTGAAAAATGAACAAAGCCTCCAAGAAGTTTGGGACCATGTTAAGTGTCCAAACCTAAGAATAATTAGTGTTCTTGAGGAAGAAATCTAAATGTCTGGAAAACATATTTGAGGGAATAATCGAGAAAAACTTCCCCAGCCTTACTAGAGATCTAGACATCCAAATACAAGAAGCTCAAATAACACCTGGGAAATTCATTGCACCAAGGTCATTGCCTAGGCACGTAGTCACTAAACTCAAGATGAAGGAAAGAATCTTAAGAGCTATGAGGCAAAAGCATCAGGTAACCTATAATGAAAAACTTATCAGAGTAACAGCAGATTTCTCAGCAGAAACCCTACAATCTAGAAGGGATAGGGGTCCTATTTTCAGCCTCCTTAAACAAGACAATTATCAGCTAAGAATTCTGTACCCAGTGAAACTAAGCTTCACAAATGAAAGAAAGATACAGTCTTTTCCAGACAAACAGATGCTGAGAGAACTCGTCACTCAAGCCAGCACTACAAGAACTGCTAAAAGGAGCTCTAAATCTTGAAACAAATCCTCAAAATACACCAAAATAGAACCTCCTTAAAGCATAAATCTCACAGGATCTATATAACAGTAACACAATGAAAAAAAAAAACAAGATATTCAGGCAACAAATAGCACAATGAATAGAATAGTACCTCATATCTCAATGCTAACATTGTAATGAATGTAAATGGCCTAAATGCTCCACTTAAAAGATACAGAATGGCAGACTGGATAAGGATAAGAATTCATCAACCAAGTATCTTCTGTCTTCAAGAGACTCACCTAACACATAAGGACTCACATAAACTTAAGGTAAAGTAGAGGAAAAAGCTATTCCATACAAATGGACACCAAAAGCAAGCAGGAATAGCTATTCTTACATCAGACAAAACAAACTTTAAGGCAACAGTCGTTGAAAAAGACAAAAAGGGACATGATATAATGATAAAAGGACTAGTCCAACAGGAAAATATCACAATTCTAAATATATATGCACCTAACTCTGGAGCTCCCAAATTTATAAAACAATTACTACTAGACCTAAGAAATGAGATAGACATCAAAGCAAAAATAGTGGAGGACTTTAATACTCCACTGACACCCCTAGACAGGTCATCAAGACAGAAAGTCAACAAAGAAACAATGGACTTAAACTATAACCTAGAACAAATGGACCTAACAGATATTTACAGAACATTCTACTCAACAATTACAGAATATAATTCTATTCGTCAGCACATGGAACATTCTCTAAGATAGACCATATGATAGGCCACAAAACAAGTCTTGGTAAATTTAAGAAAATCAAAATTATATCAAGTACTCTCTCAGACCACAGTGGAATAAAATTGGAAATTAACTCCAAAAGGAACCCTCAAAACCATGGAAATATATGGAAATTAAATAACCTGTTCCTGAATGATTGTTGGGTCAACAATGAAATCAAGACAGAAATTAAAAAATTCTTTGAACTGAATAATAATAGTGACACAACCTATCAAAACTTCTGGGATACAGCAAAAGTGGTGCTAAGAGGAAAGCTCACAGCATTATAAGCCTACATCAAAAAGTCTGGAAGAACACAGATAGACAATCTAAGGTCACATCTCAAGGCACTAGAGAAACAAGAACAAAAAAAACCCAACCTCAGCAGAAGAAAAGACATAACAAACATCAGAGCAGAACTAAATGAAACTGAAATAACAACAAAAAAAAAATACAAAAGATAAATGAACCAAAAAAGCTGGTTCTTTGAAAAGATAAACAAAATTGATAGACCATTAGCAAGATTAACCAAGAAAAAAAGAGAGAAGATCCAAACAAGTTCAACTGGAAATGAAACGGGAGATATTATAATCAATACCACAGAAATACAAAAGATCATTCAAGGCTACTATGAACACGTTTATGTGCATGAACTAGAAAACCTAGAGGAGATGGATAAATTCCTGGAAATATACAATCCTCCTAGGTTAAACCAGAAAGAAATAGAAACTCTTAACAGACCAATAACAAGCAACAATACTAATTTAAAAATTGCCAACAACAAAAAAAGTCCAGGACCAGATAAATTCACAATTGAATTCTATCAGACATTCAAAGAATTGGTACCAATCCTATTGACACTATTCCAAAAAATAGAGAAAGAGGGAATCCTCCCTAAATCATTCTATGAAGCCAGTATCATCCTAATACCAAAACCAGGAAAGGACACAGCAAAAAAAGAAAACTACGGCCGGGCGCGGTGGCTCACGCTTGTAATCCCAGCACTTTGGGAGGCCGAGGCGGGCGGATCACGAGGTCAGGAGATCGAGACCACGGTGAAACCCTGTCTCTACTAAAAATACAAAAAATTAGCCGGGCGTGGTGGCAGGCACCTGTAGTCCCAGCTACTCGGAGAGGCTGAGGCAGGAGAATGGCGTGAACCCGGGAGGCGGAGCTTGCAGTGAGCCAAGATTGCACCACTGCACTCCAGCCTGGGCGACAGAGCGAGACTCCGTCTCAAAAAAAAAAAAAAAAAAAAAAAAGAAAACTACAGACCAATATCTCTGATGAACACAGATGCAAAAATCCTCCACAAAATAATAGCTAACCAAATCCAACAGCATATCAAAAAGATAAGCCACCATGATCAAGTGGGTTTCATACCAGGGATGCAGGGATGATTTAACATTTGCAAGTCAATAAATGTGATACACCACATACACAGAATTAAAAACAGAAATCACATGATCTCAATAGATGCAGAAAAAGTATTTGACAAAATCCAGCATCGTTTTACGATTAAAACCTTAAGTAAAACAGCATACAAGGGACATAACTAAGATAATAAAAGCCATCTATGACAAACCCATAGCCAACGTTATACTGAATGCAGAAAAGTTGAAAGCATTCCCCCTGAGAACTGGAACAAGATAAGGATGCCCACTTTCACGACTTCTATTCAACATAGTACTGGAAATCCTAGCCAGAGCAATCAGACAAGAGAAAGAAATAAAGGGCATCCAAATCGGTAAAGAGGAAGTCAAACTGTCGCTGTTTGCCAATGATATGATTGTATGCCTAGAAAACGCTAAAGACTCATCCAAAAAGTTCCTAAATCTGATAAATGAATTCAGTACAGTTTCAGGACACAAAATGTACACAAATCAGTAGCACTGCTGTACACCAACAGCCACCAAGCTGAGAATCAAATCAAGAACTCAACCTCTTTTACAACAGCTGCAAAAAAAAAAAAAAAAAAAAAAAAACAAACAAAAAAAAAAACTTAGGAATATACCTAACCAAGAAGGTGAAAGACCTCTGCAAGGAAAACTACAAAACACTGCTGAAAGTAATCGTAGACTACACAAATGGGAACACATCCCATGCTCATGGTTGGGTAGAATCAATATTGTGAAAATGACCATACTGCCAAAAGTAATCTACAAACTCAATGCAATTCACATCAAAATACCATCATCATTCTTCACAGAACTAGGAAAAATAATCCTAAAATTCACATGGAACCAAAAAAGAGCCCACATAGCCAAAGCAAGACTAAGCAAAAAGAACAAATCTGGAGGCATCACATTACCTGACTTCAAACTATACTATAAGGCTATAGTCACCAAAGCAGCATGGTACTGGCATAAAAATAGGCACATAGACCAAGGGAACAGAATAGAGAACCCAGAAATAAAACCAAATACTTGCAGCCAACTGATTTTTGACAAAGCAAACCAAAACATAAAGTGGGGAAAGGACACCCTAATCAACAAATGGTCCTGGGATAATTGGCAAGTCACATGTAGAAGAATGAAACTGGATCCTCATCTCTTACCTTATACAAAAATCAACTCAAGATGGATCAAAGACTTAAATCTAAGACCTGAAACCATAAAAATTCTAGAAGATAAAATTGGAAACATCCTTCTAGACATTGGCTTAAGCAAAGACTTCATGACCAAGAACCCAAAAGCAAATGTAATAAAAACAAAGATAAGTAGATAGGACTTACACTATAAAGCTTCTGCACAGCAAAACAAATAATTAGCAGACAACCTACAGACTGGGAGAAAATCTTCACAAACTATGCTTCCAACAAAGGACTAATATCTAAAATCTACAAGGAACTCAAACAAATCAGCAAGAAAAAACAAATAATCCCATCAAAAAGTGGGCTAAGGACATGAATAGACAATTCTCAAAAGAAGGTATACAAATGGCCAACAAACATGAAAAACTGCTCAACATCACTGATTATCGGGGAAATGCAAATCAAAACCACAATGCAATACCCTCTTACTCCCGCAAAAATTGCCGTAACTAAAAAAATAAAAAAATAATAGATGCTGGCATGGATGTGGTGAAAAAAGAACACTTTCACACTGCTATTATAAACTAGTACAACCACTATGGAAAACAGTATGGAGCTCCTTAAAGAACTAAAAGTAGATCTACCATTTAATCCAGCAATCCCACTACTGGGTATCTATTTAGAGGAAAAGAAGTCATTCTATGAAAAAGATACTTGCACACACATGTTTATAGCAGCACAATTCACAATTGCAAAAATATGGAACCAGCCCAAATGCCCATCAATCGAGGGGATAGTGATATATATATATATATATATATATATATATATATATATATATCACATATATATTTACACATATATGTACATATATGTGATATATATGTGTAATATATATATGTGAATTGATATATATGTAAATATATACACCACGGAATACTACGCAGCCAAAGAAAAGAATAAAATAATGGCATCACAGCAACCCGGATAGAGTTGGAGACCATTATTCTAAGTGAAGTAACTCAAGAATGGAAAACCAAACATCGTATATTTTCACTTATAAGTGAGAACTACGCTATGCGGATGCAAAGGCAAAAGAATGTTACAATGGACTTTGGGGACTCAGGGGGAAGGGTTGGGGGAGATGAGGGATAAAAGGCTACACATTGGGAACAGTGGACACTGCTGGGGTGATGGGTGCACCAAAATCTCAGAAATCACCATGAAAGAACTTTATGCATGTCACCAAACACTACCTGTCCCCCAAAACCCTACTAAAATTTTTTTAAAAAACTTTAAAAAATGTCACCTATTTGTATGATGAAATATTATATAGCAGGTTAAATAAATGAATTAGATTTACATAGATATATCTCAAAAATATACTAAGTGAAAAAATAAGTTGCAGAATAATATGGCATCATTTATGTACATTTTTAAACATGCAAATAGTATGTATTGCTTGTGGATGTATCCTTATGTGGAGAAAACACACACAAAAATGCATCGGCGGGATGCACTTCCACTTCAGGATGGTAATTTCCTCTGCAAAAGGTTGAAGGAAGGAGGAAGAGAAGGAAGAAGGAAGCTTTAAATATACTTTAAAGCTTATTTTTAATGAGATTGTTCAAAAGAATTGTTTAGGCTGGGCACGGTGGCTCATGCCTGTAATCCCAGCACTTTGGGAGGCCAAGGCGGGTGGATCACCTGAAGTCAGGAGCTCAAGACCAGCCTGACCAACATGGTGAAACCCCATCTCTATTAAAAATACAAAAAATTAGCCGGCTGTGGTAGCAGGCACCTGTAATCCCAGCTACTCAGGAGACAGAGGCAGGAGAACTGTTTGAACCTGAACCTGGGAGGCAGAGGTTGCAGTGAGCAAAGATTACTCCACTGCACTCCAGCCTGGGCAACAAGAGTGAAACTCTGTCTCAAAAGATAAAAAATAATAATAACAATAATAATTTTGTAAAAACTAAATAATTATAGAGAAGTAAGAAGGAGGTGCTTCATGTAAAATTCATACCAAGGGGAGGAGGTAGTCCTTGAAAGATTACAAAGGAGGGGGGAATACCAGTCAGGTGAAACACTCACTGAATTTATGTAGTAACAAGAGTTCTTCCATTTCTCTTTTTTACGTTACATTTGATTTTAAAACAAGTTGGAAGCACTTTAAAACAGATGGCCCTTTTACAATTGACCTATTAAATAAGAATAAAAGATCAGCACTACAGAGTTAAGACATCTGTAACAGAAGATCCAGGCTGGAAGAGGCACAGGGTGGCAGCTCCAAGTCATGTTAAAAGCACAGGATCTAAGAGAGACTACCTGGATTTGAACCCAGGCTCCACTGCTAACCAGCTGCCACCTGCACAAGCCAAGTGCCTCCACAAACCCCAGCTTTCTCATCTGGAAAATAAGGATCACAGTGGCAGCTACTTAGTGGGGCAGCTTTAAGGATTAAATAATGGAAGTATGTAAAGTGCTTACTTAGCACATTGAAAGAGGCCTAGTAATTACTCAATAAATGTTAGCTATTATAATTACTATTTTTATTAAAGAAGTTGAGCATAAACCTTAACTCTAAGCTTTCTACAAGCTAGACTAAGCAAAAAGGTAACTCAGGTAGTTACATAGATCCCACTACTTAGGATGCATGGATGAACAAACGGATGGATGGACAGGAAGGGGAGAGATGGGAAGGAGAAAATGAGAGAGGGAAAGAAATTTCCTTACTAGTTTGAAGGTAGCTACATATTTTTCCAAGTTCGGAATTCTAAAACAGTTTTTACTTGGTTCTCCAAATAGTGGACCTGAATCCATAAAATAGATATCTGGCACAATATAATCAGAAACTCCAGTTTTCTTTTTTTTTTTTTTTTTTTTTTTGAGACGGAGTCTTGCTCTGTCGCCCAGGCTGGAGTGCAGTGGCACCATCTCGGCTCACTGCAAACTCCACCTCCTTGGTTCACGCCATTCTCCTGCCTCAAGCTCCTGAGTAGCTGGGACTAAAGGCGCCCACCACCACGCCTAGCTAATTTTTTGTATTTTTTCGTAGAGATGGGGTTTCACCGTGTTAGCCAGGATGGTCTCCATCTCATGACCTCGTGATCCACCTGCCTCGCCTCCCAAAGTGCTGGATTACAGGCATGAGCAGAAACTCCAATTTTCTATCCCACTGAACTTCACTCCAAAGAAACCCGAGGCCCTGATCAATGTTGTATGCTCACTGAAACACATACACATGATCAGCCATGGCAAATATTTTATTAGAGGTTCTGTGAAGGCTGCATAGCTTGGTACCAAATATCAGCAAGAAGACTAAACATCATGGCTTTTTCCTAATGTATTCTTCATTAGTAGAAAAGGATTTTCAGTAAGTGGCAAAATCACAAGGGATTAACATTTGAAAGGCCGCTGACTTTCCAACCTCCTCCCCAGAAAGTATCGAATCTTGGAATTTTATTCTTCCTTGGTTTTTCCATTGGCTTAATCACTCCAGCATTGCATACAAGAAAAAAGAATTCCTTTGAACAGGTGCCCTATTTCTGAAGACATTTATAGCCACCATAAAAATATAGGAAAATAATTATTCTCCCTCTCCTTCTCACTTTTTCTGCTAAAGAGGTAGAACAATAAATTGCATCTGAATTGCACGCCCTGGTGTATTTACCTTGCCCAGATCTTCCCAGATGTACGAAAAACAAAGTTGTATTTTTTCCCTATATTTCTGCTACAATTCTAATATGTTTCTCCAAGGCTGACTCTGACTTTGAATTTATAGAGAGTCTTTCAAAGGACCAATAATAATAATGAATTGTTGTATTCGGGGAGGCTCTGTGCTTAATTTCATGCTCATAAATCAATATTGCTGATTTTAAAAGACTGCAAGCAGGTATTATCTTTATAGTATATTGAAGATCTTAAATGCTTTCTATGATTATGAGGAAAGCCTGAAGAACTTACTTCTTTCATTAGCAGTTATTTTCTTCACAATTATCTCTCCCTTATAAAATCCAAGGACTTCCTAGTATTTTTATATTGAAGATTCTATAGGTATTAAGGAGAGGTGTATTAAAAATCCCAAGACATTCTACATGCTACAAAAAAAATGAAAGGAAATAGAAAACTCACTTGAATCATCTTGACATGAAAGCAAAATTCTTAAAATTCTATCTACCCTCTTGGCATCCCCACACAAAGATCCTGCAGAAACTGGAAACTTGTAGGAGCCATGACTAATCCTGGCAAAGCAAGTTATGAACTGCCTCTGCAAAATGACCCCTGTTCTGCCAGCAACATTTGCATTGCATCTAGAATGTGAAATCTGGGTACCCTATATCATCACATTCCCAGCCCTTTCTTCTTGTGTCCACACTTAGTGAAGTCTCTCAATGCAGGGAACAAGGAAATTTACATTCTTTTTGGGAGAAGGTTCAGATGGAGCCAGAGTCTTGGGCCCAAGACACTCTTCAAAGAGGTGAATTAATGATGGGAAGAAGGAAGAGGTGTGTTGTACATAATAGGGGCAAAATCTTCTGAGGTCTCTTGGCTAAGAATTCCACAGAAAATGTAGGCAATCACTTTCTCCACTCTGTCCTGACCTCCCAACTCCTCTCCTGTGTCCTCCTCCCAGGAAGTCTAGCGTGTCAAAAAGGAGCCTGTATCTTGTCTAGAAAAACTCAAAGGCAGCCATCCCAAACACAAATAATATGAAATAAATCTTATAAAAGAGATGGTGAGAAATGACACCTTGGTTTAGCCTAGGCTGAGAAACCCAGAAAGACTGTTTGGAGTGAAGCAAACACCAGCTGGGAAGCACAGTTCAGGCCGAGGGCCTGACCCTGAGTTCAGAGATGGAGGAGCAGGGCAAAGTATGTGTTCTGTTTTGTAACCTTAATTTTTATGGCTATCTGCTGGTGGGCTGTTTTGCCTGGTTCTGGTCTATTTCAACATCCATTTATGTTCCACGGCTAGTTCTTTAATAAACACATTTTTTACTCTACCTTGCCAAGCAGGAGTCCTCAATGCTGGAGGCACCCCAATAGTCGCAGGAGGTCTCTTCTATCTGATTTGGGGAGCAAAGGTGTCTGCCGGTAGCCCTTTCATTTGCTCCTCTGCAGCACCCTGTAACTCCTGGTGTGCTTCGATCCCTGGTACAGACCAAAGCCTGCTGCACCTGAAAGAATCCTGGCCCCGTCTCACCCCTGAATGCACTGGATATGATCTCGTGGTGAAAGAATCCACCTTGTTTTCCAAAGCCAAAAAGAAACAAACCAATTTTACTTGCAATTCATACTCAATATTTTCCATCTCTGAGTCTGTAAACTAGAACAGAGGGATTTAAGACATACAAGAAAAGAAAAGAAAGTTGCTCAGAGAGAAATGTGAGAAAAGGTCAGTGATACCATTCAAACAGCCATGAAGAGATGACAGTCATTACCCAAGGACTCCGATGATGCAGTTTGGGAGGCAGCCTGGGGTGGAGAAGAAAGTGAATGGCTCAGGTTTCAGGCCAAAGGTGGGTGTGCATCTTGGCTCTGTCACTTACTAGCAGCATAAGGAGAGCAAAGTGACCCAGCCTCTCCCAGCCTCAGTTTTCTCATTTGTACAACAGTGGTAGCAGTGCCTACCCCAACATTCTTGTCAGAATCCCATGCCAGCATGTAGCACATGGAGTGTGCTAGAACACACATGGCACTTCTAGCAGGGTGCTGGCATGGCTAGAAGCAGCCCTACAGGAGTGGCTTTCATTACCCTCAAGTTGTTCAGGCCACAATAACCCAGTGTGATCAAACTTCCTCATCTTTTGCAGACAGCTTTCCCATACCAAGACCCTAAACGTGGTACAAGAAGGTGTCCTGATATTTTAAACAACATTTGCCATAAAACCAAATCTCCGTGCATTTCCACAAGTGTGGCTAGATAATATGATAAATCATCTACAGAAATGCAGGATTCTTGGTGACTCATTTAAAAATAGAAAATGTTTTATGCTGTTATCTACCAATGGAATGAAATCTGCATGCCTATGGTCTCAACAAACTAGCGTGATGGAGGGAGGCTCTAGATCACGCCAAATGAATTTTTATCAAATATTAATCCAAATTCATATGCAGGATTGTTAATTAGAGATGCAATCCAGTGCCAACTTTTACTGGGGACTATATTTCACAAATTCTCCTACATCTGACTTGGGGAAAATCTGACTTTGAGCAAACGTTCAGCCTGGTGACTGCTTCTTGAACATTACAATGGTCTAATAATAGAAAAAGGTTTCCCGTAGATAGAGTTAAAATCAGCACATTCATTCAAGTACACACAGTAATGAAAAGTAGAGGCAAAGTCAGAGCATGAAAAATAAGATACAGGGACTTTTCTCCCACACATGTTGAACTTTAAAATTAAGACAGTGATGTCTATATGGGTAATAGATAAAACCTCCAAACTTGAGGCGGCCTGGTCTTCAAAGTCCAGAAAATTGTTTGCAGACTTGTCTCAGCCATGAATACAAGTTTTGGCTTACACATCTAGGGTGATTAAGGGATCCAATAAATGAGAATGTTCCAGTATTTTCCCTCTGTGGACAGAAACTTTACGAAAAATTAGTGTTCTAGAAAAACAAGAGGTGCCTAAGGGGTTTCTAGCTTTGGTGGGCACAGAGAGAGCACGCTAGACACTCTAAGAATGTACCAGGAGATGCCCAGAAAGGAGGTCAAGGAGGCAGTGACAGAAACACAGAAATAGAGACAGAAATCAGAGACAGCCATAAAAAAAAAAAAAAAGAAAGTTATGGGAACACAGTTCGAAAGATGAAGGTCAACTCCTCACACATCACTGGCCCTGAACTCCCTTGACAGCATCTATTTGAAAAGTTGTACTGACAGGACACTGGAGCATAGGAGGGGATTTGGGGGAAGCCTTGCACGTGGTAATGAGCCATTCCCTCTACTGGCTGAGCTAATGAACTGCACCACTCATTTCCATGTATCACATTAAAGAACAGGTTTGAGACCTAGAGAGAGAGAGAAAGGGAGAGAGGAAAAGAAGGAGGGCACGCGATAATACTCAAAATGTGGTTCATTTCTGGGGATTTAAGATTAGTTCCCATTACCAATCTCTCTTAATTTATTTTCTTGGTTTGAAAATGAAAACAAAACATGAGTTCAAGTAGATACACAATGTACCCACCAACCATATGACTTTCCCCTCCCCCACACACCCCAATTCCTTCTCATTTATTATTTTTAGAAGTTGTTCTCACCTTCTCAGTGGATACACTTAAATTCAGTTAAGCCTCAATATAATTTTAAATGTTTTATTCCACATCAGACATGCAGCAAACATAGCCCCCTTGCAACTTACCCAGGAATCAGATGGATTCAGACTAAAGGTTTTCAAGGAAGATGTTTCAAGGACCTGTATTTAAAACACAGTGTCTTCTCCCAAAAGGTGGGACTGCCAGCTAGAGCACTGTGGGGGGCTTGTCACAGCCAAAATCACCCCAGTATTGAAATAATCGGGGCCGGGTCTGGTGGCTCACACCTATAATACCGGCACCTTGGGAGGCCAAGACCAGTGGATCATTTGAGGTCAGGAGTTCGAGACCAGCCTGGCCTACATGGTGAAACCTTGTCTCTACTAAAAACACAAAAATTAGCCTGGTGTGACGGTGGGTGCCTGTAATCCCAGCTACTTGGGAGGCTGAGGCACAAGAATCGCTTGAGCCCAGGAGACAGAGTTTGCAGTGAGCAGAGATCGTGCCACTGCACTCTAGCCTGGGTGACAGAGTGAGATGCTGTAGCAAAAAAAAAAAAAAGAGAGAGAAAGAGTGAATCGGCATCTGAGACGGCATTCCAGGATGGCCCAGACCTGGTCTCCTCCACCACAGGCCAGATGCTCGCTGTTATGGTTTGGCAAAGGTGGGATCTGACCAAAACGGGTAAGATGCTAATCTTTCCTTCCCTCAAAGGAGTTGCAGTGAATTCATTTCTTTCTGAGTTCAGAAATACCTTCTCTGCATCACTTGAGACATGTTATTTACACTCTTACTAATGTAAAAAAAATTCTTTATCTTTATTTTACATAGAAACTTATAGCTCTTAACACAAGCTCAGGGAAATAATGAGAAGATGGACTTGATGATTCTAACCATATACAAGGTGATTGTGAACGGGAAGGCTGAGATGCTGCACCGTGTCACACACCTCCAAGACAACTTTGAGCTGCACGGAGATAACTATCTGGGATGATATCATAGCAGCTACTTCCATTAAAGAAAATGTGATCTGGTTGACATTTAAGTAAGGCTTAAATTTACTTCAATCTGAGTTTCTCCTTTGGGTTGATAAAAGGCACTGTAAGAAACTACATGTAATTAACATTTCAGTCAATAAAATATAAATATCAGTATTGGAGGAAAAGCTGTGGTTGGAAATCCTAAGATAAAGATGTGGTCGCCTGGGCGTGGTGGCTCATGCCTGTAATCCCAGCACTTTGGGAGGCCGAGGCGGGTGGATCACCAGGTCAGGAGATCGAGACCATCCTGGCTAACACAGTGAAACCCCGTCTCTACTAAAAATACAAAAAATTAGCCGGGCGTGGTGGCGGGCGCCTGTAGTCCCAGCTACTCGGGAGGCTGAGGCAGAAGAATGACATGAACCCGGGAGGTGGAGCTTGCAGTGAGCCGAGATCACACCATTGCACTCCAGCCTGGGAAAAAGAGCGAGACTCCGTCCCAAAAAAAAAAAAAAAAAAAAGTGGTCAATTTTTTTTTTTTTTTTGATACAGAGTCTCGCTCTGTCACCCAGGCTGGAGTGCAATGGCGCAATCTCGGCTCACTGCAAGCTCCGCCTCCCGGGTTCACGCCATTCTCCTGCCTCAGCCTCTCCGAGTAGCTGGGACTACAGGCGCCCGCCACCACGCCCGGCTAATTTTTTGTATTTTTAGTAGAGAGGGGGTTTCACCGTGGTCTCGATCTCCTGACCTCGTGATCCGCCCTCCTCGGCCTCCCAAAGTGCTGGGATTACAAGCGTGAGCCACCGCGCCCGGCAAAAATGTGGTCAATTGACAGATATTTAAATATGTAATGTGTCCCAGGGACCATGAGCCATCAAAATGACTACACTTACTCCCACGTGCACCGCAGCACTATTCATATAGTCAAGAGGTAGACACCACACAAATGCCCATGGATGGATAAATGGATGCAGAAAACATCGTACCGAATAGAAAACACAGTTTCCTCCTGCTGTCCTCACACCACTCTCAATACTTCCAGAACACCTCCCTTTTGACACCACACTTAACACGGATCACACCTGTGACCAGATGTGTGGGGTGTTTTTCCTCACCAAGCAATTCTCTGACACCAGCAGCTCCTACAGTTTAACTCGCTTCTGACGCCGTCTACGTACACCGTCTACGTGGAGACAGTGCAGCACCCACAGGTTGAGAGCTGGGTTCCACAACAGTATCCCCACTTCAGAATCCAGTCAGGTCACTTGAGCTTCTGACCCGCCAGCTGTAAAGCAAGTGTTCTCATGACCCCCTTCTCAGACTCCGTCATTTGCTAGAGTGACTCACAGAACTCAGGAAAACACTTGATTACATTTACCCACTAATTATAAAGGATACAACTCAGGAACGGCCATATGGAAGAGCGCCAGGTGAGGGGAAGGGGCGGGGAATTTCCACGCCCCTCCCAGCGCCTCCGTGTGTTCAGCAACCCTGAAGCTCTCCAAACCTGTCCTTTGGGGGGTTTATGGAAGCTTCATTATATACAACAATTGATTACGTCATTGGCCATTAGTGCTCAGCCCAAACCTCAGCCCCCTCCCCTCCCCAGAGCAGCAGGCAGGCACCGGGCTAAAAGTCCAACCCCTCTAATCTCTCGGTGGGTTGCCCTGCCTACCAGCTCCCCCCAGCACAAGGCTATCCAGCCGCCAGTCATCTCATTAGCATAGGAAAAGACACCACCTCAGAGATTTCAAAGGTTTTAGGAGCTGTGCTCCAGGAAACAGGGACAGAGACCAAATGTCTATTTCTTATTATTTCACAGGTATTTACAATGGAATATTATCCAGCCTTAAAAAAGAAAGTAATCCTACCATTTGCAACAACACGAACGAACCTGGAGGACATTAAGCTAAGTGAAATAAGCCAGTATCAGAAAGACAAATCATGCATGATTCCACTTATATGAGGTGTCTAAAATAGTCAAACTGACAGAAGCAGAGAATAGAATGGTGGTTGCCAGGGGCTAGAGGGAGGAGGAAATGGGAAGCTGTTGTTCAACGGCTGTAAAGTTGTAGTTATGCAAGATGAGTAAGTTCTAGAGATCTGCTGTACATCCTCGTGCCTATAGTTAACAATACTGCACTGTGCACTTAAAAATGTGCTAAAATGGTAGATCTCATGTTATGCATTCTACTGTCAAAAGCAAGGGGGGGCAACGAGGAAACTTTTGGAAGTGGTTGATAATGTTTATTACCTTGAGTCCATAATAACACAAAATAATAATAAAAGATAGGATTACAGGTGTGTGCATATTACAAAACTCATCAAATTATGTACATTAAACATATGCACAAGTTTTTATGTGCATCAATTATACTTCTATAAAACTATTAAATAAAATATTAGGAAGCTGTCAAGCAAGATCAAATATCCTTCCCAAACCCTGTGTATACCTCTCTGATCTCTCCCACATTCAGGGAAAATACGGCCCTAGGATTGACATGCCCACGGCCCTTGATTTACTGTATTTTTAATGAGCTTGTCAATAAATGACTTAATATCTGAAAAAGAAGAAGAATTTTCTAGAATTGAGTGTAATGGCTGCGTGAGTCTTTAAAAATACTAAAAACCATTGAATTGTACATTTTAAATGGGTAAATGGTATGGGTATGTGAATTATATCTCAGTAAATTTGTTACTTAAAAAAATAAAGGGCTGGGCACGGTGGCTCACGCCTGTAATCCCAGCACTTTGGGAGGCCGAGGAGGGCGGATCACGAAGTCAGGAGATCGAGACCATCCTGGCTGACATGGTGAAACCCCGTCTCTACTAAAAATACAAAAAATTAGCCAGGCGTGGTGGTGAGTGCCTGTAGTCCCAGCTACTCGGGAGGCTGAGGCAGAAGAATGGTGTGAACCCCGGGGGAGTCGGAGCTTGCAGTGAGCCGAAATCGTGCCACTGCACTCCAGCCTGGGCAGCAGAGGGAGACTTCCATCTCAAAAATAAAAAAAAATAAAAAAAAAAAAGAAGGCCAGGTGTGGGGTCTCATCCTTGTAATCCCAGCACTTTGGGAGGCCAAGGTAAGAGGATCACTGGAGCCCAGGAGCTCAAGACTAGCCTTGGTAACATAGTGCGACCCAGTCTCTACAATTTTTCTTTTAATTAGGCAGGTCTGGTGGTGTGGGCCTGTAGTCCCAGGTATTCCGGAGGTTCAGGATGGAAGAGTGCTAGAGCCAAGGAGTTCAAGGCTGCAGTGAGCTGTGATAGCTCCACTGCTCTCCAGCCTGGACTACAGAGCAAGATCCCATCTCAAAAAAACAAGCAAACAAACAAAATGGGTGCACATGTTCTTCCTAAGTGTAGCCCACAAATTCATAATGTCTACATGGATCTCCTTTTAGACGACAGCCCAGCAAAATATAGTTCTTTAAACCTCTGGACGAGGCCACATGTGGATACCCTACCAGTAGCCTAGCTTAGGAATTTCAATGAGAAGAAACAAAATTTTAAAGCAGTTCAATATATAACAATTATTCTCATGAAAAAGAAATAGACCTCTTTTATCCATCACTAGTGGATAAACATATACTTTCCTGAATCTGTTTTTACAAAGACTCAGGGTTGAGGGATCCATTCCACAGAAGTTAGGAATTTATCATTTGGGACACAACGCTTATGGTTATTTCAACATTTGCCCAGATTCTAATTTGAGACAATATAACTTACATCTGCAACCACCCAAGGCTGTTCCAAGTATATTCATGATGTTCAGATTCTATGTTCAGTTTATACATCTGTGTAAGCCAGTACCAGACATCACATCCTAAAAAGTCCCTACCAAACATAGTAAAAATATTTAAACAGTGCTTATCTGTAATCAACCCTTCATATATTCATTCAACAAATATTCCTAAAATATTTAATCTACTAGGAGATGTAGACGGCAGAAAAATGAATCTGACACAGGCCCTGTCTTGAAAAAGCTGACACAGTGTCTGGGCGCGGTGGCTCACGCCTGTAATCCCAGCACTTCGGGAGGCTGAAGAGGGCGGATCACGAGGTCAGGAGATCAAAACCATCCTGGCTAACACGGTGAAACCAGGTCTCTACTGAAAAACAAAATACAAAAAAATAGCAGGGCGTGGTGACGGGCGCCTGTAATCCCAGCTACTTCGGAGGCTGAGGCAAGAGAATGGCGTGAACCCGGGAGGCAGAGCTTGCAGTGGGCAGAGATCGCTCCACTGCACTCCAGCCTGGGCGGCAGAGCGAGACTTCGTCTCAAATATAAAAAAAAAAAAATTAAAAAAAGAAAAGCTGACCTAGAACATGAAATAGTTAAACCGTAAGGTAGGAAGCAGTAAGTACCCAAAGAGAGGAACAATTCAGGCTCATAGGATTTTTGTGGAGGAGATTCCATTTGCCAGGCTTTCTGCTCAGCATTGTATGAACACCACCTCATCTAGTCCTCACACTGGGGACTGTTCTTCTAATTTGATAGCTAAGGACACTGATGGTGATGTAGCCAGGTCACTGAGGCAGTGGGCAAGGAGGGCTGAGTCCGACGCCGCCCAGCAGTTCCTTGGCTGCACCACCATCCCTGCCAGCAGCACTCAGGTCAGGCTCATTCCCCGAATCTCACCACATCACTCCAGACTTGTGTATCCAACCGGATATTCGAATAAAATCAGTTTGCTTCTAGGCATCCAGTCAGTTTCATTTGCTTCTGTTTTCCTTTGGAATTTTTTTTCTTTTGTGACGGAATCTCACTCTTTCGCCCAGGCTGGAGTGCAGTGGCACATCTCGGCTCACTGCAAGCTCCGCCTCCCAGGTTCACGCCATTCTCCTGTCTCAGCCTCCCGAGTAGCTGGGACTACAGGCGCCCGCCACCACACCCACCTAATTTTCTGTATTTTTTTAGTAGAGACGGGGCTTCACCACGTTAGCCAGGATGGTCTCGATCTCTTGACCTCGTGATCTGCCCAACTGGGCCTCCCAAGTGCTGGGATTACAGGCGTGAGCCACCGCGCCCAGCATAGAATTTTTTAAATGATCAAATTTTGGGTTTGCCTCCCTCAGAGTTAGCAACAATCCGACCAAATAAACAGTATCTTTTAATTGAAGTCAGTGCTTTCAAAAAATTAATTCATATCTCATATATGTTTCACAATTAATTATATTAATTATTAAAGATTGGCAAAGATAAAAAATAACTTTGGCTTTCTTAAGCTTATGTAGTGCAAACTTCATGGGAAAAAATACTGTAGAATTTAATTAATTTTAAAAATGAAATTAAATAAATAAAGTGTACGATCTGGTGGTTTTTAGTATGTTCACAGTTATGCAACCATCACCACAATCAATTTTAGAACATTTTCATCACTCAAAAAAGAAACTCCATACCCACTAGTCAGTCCCCATTTCTCTACCCCAGCCACTTATCCTCTTCCTTTCCCCAACCCCCCACCCCAGGCAATCACTTATCTACTTTCTGTCTCCATATATTTGCCTATTCTGGACATTTTTTATTTTCCTAACTGTAATTATATATTATTTGATTAGCATCTCCCCATCCCCCTTCCCCCTAACCACCCCAGTCTCTGGTAAGCATCATTTTACTCTCTACGTCTATGGGATCAACTTTTTTAGTTTCCACATACCTGTGAGAACATGTGATATTTATCTTTCTGTGACTGGCTTTTTCTGCCTAACAGAATGTCCTCCAGGCTCCTCCATGTGGCCGCAAATGACAGGATTTCATTCTTTTTTAAGGCAGAACACTATTCCATTGTGTACATATACTACATTTTCTTTATCCGTTTATCCACTGACTGGCAGACACTTATGTTGATTCCGTGTCTTGGCTATTGTGAACAGTGCCGCAAGGAACCTGGGAGTGCAGGTATGTCTTTGACACGCTGATTTCACTTCCTTCAGGCTTTCTTTGAGCAATTGCTGAGTGACCTGAGCAAAAACCAATTTCCTCATTTTTAATTTCATCCTTGGGGTGTAAAAAAAAAAAAAAAAAAAAAAAACTTCCTTTTAGAAACAAGCAGCCATGAAATAGCCTTCTTAAGGTACCACAGAAACAATATTTTTACAAAGCCAGAATGCGACCTTCAAGACAAAATGCCCTAAACAGGTGATAATTGTTTTCCTATCCCCCATGTATTGTTGTATTCTGCAACAATACAATTCAAAGTTGACAGCTAGCATTATATTGTCTCTGGTTAGGAGGTCAGTTTGACTGTTGCAATCATCCCTCCGACACCCCAGCTTTTTCAGTTGACCCTCCTTAGTGCTCTCACAGTTCCTGCAGGGTGTCACTGCTGTGCAGTCAGAGGGTCCCCTGGGTATCTCCTCCCACCCTCTCCTTTGGAGAATAGGAACCATGTTTCATCTGCTACTTCCAGCCTCACGTGGCACCCAAACCAGCCAGGCACTTCGTACGTGTTTATGAATGCAGAAGTGCCCCCATACAGGGAGCTGACCATTCCAATGCAAACAGCATAGGCTAGAAAGGGTAGGGGACGGAGATGAGTTTAACAGATGTGGAAAGAAGAAGGCCTCCAGAAAAGCTCAGGACACGAACAGTTTCTTGACTAATGGTTCCCAAATTCCTTAAAAGGAATAGACTGAATTTTGGACATTGTGGCCACTACTTGCTGCTGTCGTTGTTATGCTTGTCCGTAGGCTGGAGATAAATGTTTGTAAACAGTGCATGCTTCTAGGTCAGAGTGTGGTTCTGTCATCATTATAAAGTCCTGAGTTAAAGAATGCGTTCAGGCCTTATTAAGACAGATCCCTGAAAGACAACATTGAACATGGCCGTCAAGAGCCAAGAACCCGAAGGGGCAGAGAAAGTCACAGCACCCCAGATAAGCATCCCTAGAAAGGTTTGCTACTGTCATTTCATACACTGAGCATTACATCGCAATGGCAACAGCCATCTCACCTTCCTTGGAAGTCATGAGAAAACAACTAGAAAAGAAGAGTAGGAGAGTATCTTTACTCCACAAAAGATGCAAGGAAAAACTCTAAAATCAACACAACAAATACATCATCTAAACAAATGCAACACAGCTAAAAAGAGAAAAAAGTAACATTAGAAACAAAAAGATTTTGCTTTCTCCAAATTTAAGACATCAACTCAAAAAGTTATTTTATTAACACGGTATCATGGGGAATTCAAAAATCTCAGCTGGAGAAAGAAAAATCTCTAAAGTAGTTTTCCTCACCAAACTACCTCACAGTTTGGAGCATAAATTCATACACATAAATGGTTCATGTGCCATTTTCTTCCTTGATGAATGTCATAATTTTGGCAAAAATGAAACTCATAGCACTGGCTATTTTTGTTATGCAAACACACTAAAAAGAATTCTGGCAATTTTTCATATTGAATTAAAGTATGTTTTCCATCTTGGTATAACTTTGTAACTGAATTAGCTTTTTCTTCTCAAACTCTGCTAAGCCGCTGAAACCTATTTTTGAATAACGTGAAATTTCTTTTTAAAATTCAAGACAAACTTAAACATTGGGTCTCTGAAGATGCTGACTTTACTATGTAGCATGTAATTCCATAAATATGTTTAAAAGCTCTATTGTGATTTAACACACTAAAATCTGTTCTAATATGTTTCATGTTATTTTGGAAGATACTTTTCCATTAGCCTCAGATAATACTAAATTTAGAGTTTGGAAACACCTTGCCATATATGGTGGAATTCATACTAACTTTCATTCTGAAATTAGATTATTGTTCAATTAACAAGCAAGGCATTCATTTAAGGTCACGCCTCATAATAATTTTATAACAGGCTTTTAATGTAATTCCTTTCAGAAAACATGATTTGACCCATAGTAGATCTAGATTTGTGTGATATAGCTGCACTGCACACCATTAAGCAATAATTTTTAAAACTAGAAATTTAATACAATGTTTTTCCAGATTTTCCACCAGTTTAGTCATCCACGATGAGGTGTTTCAACATGTTTCAAGCTATAACCCTATTTTGGTAATTACAGTTTTATAACTTTATGATTTTATGCAAAAAATGATGAGAACCTATTCTGAAAGAGTGAAAAGGCCTGAAAATTTTAACAAACAGAACTTGGGAAAAACCTACTTGCCTCACAATGGGAAAAGCAGAACAAACCATCTGCTATTCCACAGTGAAAAGAGATTCTCAGGCAAAAGACCTGTTTTTCCACATTTGTGTAATCCCCATTTGAAGATTTATTAACATTCATGGACATTTCTGTATATAAATATTATTGTATGTGCATTTCATAAGTATTGGCATTGTTCCTTGACTTATCAACATTCTTAGGTAGAAAAATGTTATATAAACGTGAAACTCAGTATGTGCCAGGAACTATGCTGGGCTCTGCATCTGCCTGAGAGTTTACAAGACCTGCTGCATACACACACAAGTAATCGGATGGGTAGTCCCTAATTCAGCAAATCTCATCTGATGTCGGCCCTTGCCATAGGTTTTGTCATACTCTCCTCTTCATGTCAATTGCACATATGAAAAAGCAAGGCAGTGGCACCAAGACATCAGTCTGAAATAACTTGATATTGGAATTTAAAAAATAAAACAAAGGCACTGGAGAAATAATGAAGGAAAATCAGAACTTTGTCATTTTAGAATTTAGAAGCATTTTATTTTGGTATATGGAGAATGCATGGAATTCTGGACACGGCTAAGGTCTCTTCACTTCTTGGGGCCTTGAACTCACAAGGCCCATTTCTCCCCATAACAGGAAGAGCTCACGATGTCATCCTTGTCCCTCAACATGGAGACTCCAGCAGCCTTCATGCAGGGAGCTACAATATACATTGAATCCACAAGAGACTGCTCAAAAGATGTGGAGAGCAATTCCCATTTATCTTGTCTGATAGTCACACCTTTACATTTTACTTATTGGACAAAAATAGGACTAAAATGATAAAATTCATTCGTTTTCAAAATACCATTAACTCTGAGACATTTCATAAAAAGTGTTTCCTATTAAACTGTCATTTAAACAGTAAATAAGAGACATTTAAGCCATTAGGGGTGTTGAAGGTGTCTGTTTTCTACGAGGCGGAAGATTCATGCATGCAGTCACACACACACATACACTTACATGCACACAGGGCAAAGAGACAGCAACAAAGATCTGAATATGCGGCCATAACCTCTCCCCAAAGCATCAGAGATGAAAATACTGATAATATACAAAATGTCAAAGTTTGGGGGCCAGTACTACTAATTTTATTTCCTTCAGTTATTATTTTTAAGCCAATGTTACAGTAACTGAGATATTGAACAAATAGTCAAAATAAAGAAACATGAGCACTCAAGATGAGGAAAAAGCCCACAGAACTGAAGCGACTGGCTTAAAGTTTTACATAAATTGGAAACAAGAATTTGGGGGAACTGTTAAATTTTCATTATAATTACTATTTTGGAATTTTTAAAAAATTCTTCTGATAATGGAATACAGTTCTTTTGTAAAATTTTTTTTAAGTTAGAGAGCTAAAGTAACTGTGAACTCCTCAAATTCCATTCCTTGTCATAAAATTGGAATGGACCTTTTACAATGTATTACAAATTCCAAAAGCAGAAAGGAGGGATGAGGTCCGCCTCTCAGATGGAAGAGGAAAACACAGGCTCCCAAGAACGAGGGATAGTCAACATGCCATCTAGATAAATTAATGTATTCACTCCCCAAAACTCAGCCAGATATTTTTATTTTTGGGGGGAGGTGATTTTTGATTTATGGAGAGTCTCAAGAATTTGTTGCTTAATTCTACTTGGGTCATAAAATCTTTGGATATCGCTATTTTGCAATATTTTGAACAGTCCATCATCAAAAGTCCTCGTCTCCTGCAGGGCATCCAGCCACTTCCTGTTTCATGCATCTTGCCCTTAATCATCTCTCCGGAAGACTTTTGAACTGTAAACAATCAGGATTTAAGACCTTTAACATCAGGGGAAACATCAGTATGCAACACACCCTAGCAGATATTTAAACTTTCCTGTGCTTTCTATAATTTTTATAGCTACTGCCCCAAGTGGTTATCTAGAAAAACTGTAGTGTTTAAACAGGGTGGGCAACGTGGGGTCAAGGGGAGTCGCATGGGTTAATGTTTGCACAGCACTTTGGACTAGACAAACTCGACACTGGGCCTATTGTACTAAATATAAAAGGTGCTTTATTTGACACAAGAGACCAAACAATAGTAAAGTAAAATGTTAAGTGTAGGAGTTGTGGGCGAGGAAGAAAGAGGCTACACCAGCTATAAAATTGATGTACAAATCTCTGCGAATTTAAACCATCCACAACGACTCAGTCTCTTTTGCTAATGTCTATGCTGTGGAAATAGACAGGCTCCAACACCGCTTTCTGAACAAGGTGTTTGCAACTGCAGCTCTTGGTGCAGTTGAAAATCTCTTGTCTTTGCAGTCGTGTTGAAATCCTGGAATTCCACCTCACTGGGATGTGTTAAGAAAGGAAGCCGAATATAAAGTGATTAACTTGGATGCTATCATCCCTCAGATCTCTGCTATCCCTAGAAGCCTATGACTTACCTGGCATAATGGAATATGACTGAGTCCATTTCTTGACTTCCCTAGAAATCATTCAGTCACACGTTCAACAAATGCCTACTAGCAGCCAGTGAGAGAAAGGGGCAGGGGGAAGCGCTAGAAAGCATACGAAATTAATACAGCCAGTGTCTGCCCTGGAGCAGATTGGGGTTTGGCAGAAGGGATGGGGCCTACCCCAGATCAGTCTGTGATTAGTCACAGAGGAGAGGTACTATAACCACAGGTGTGACAGAAATTCGGAAGAGGATGGTATTTTCATTTCGGAGAACCAGAGAGGCCAGGGAGCGGAGTGAGACGTTTTAACCAGACTTCTAAAGAGGTTGGAGATTTCAACAAATGATAAGGTCTCCATTCGGGCCACCATTAAAACCTTATGGGAGACTTAGTTTCTTAAAGAAAACTCAACCTATTCTAAAATGAGGAGAGAACAACAGAGAAAGGCCTTCTTCTTGTAAGGGAACGTCAGAGAGCATGAACCCCCCTGGCAGAGAATGGCGAGTGAGAGAAAGGCCATCCCCATTAAAAAGAAACAGCTGGGCCTGAGTTGTCCAGAGCCTGTAAAACTCACACTTTGTTACTTTCAGATTAATATTCTCTTTGGATCTAAGTCTTTGGCCAGTAAAAGTCCATCTTTAAAAGAACAAGCAAGAACATTTTCTAGCCAGAAAAAAAAGCAGCACACCCTCATTGTCAAGTGAGGCTCTTCCTGCCAGCGCTTCTGCCCTCAGTTCCCAGCAGGCCATTCATTCATTCATTCAACGACTGCTGATTGACTTTGTCATAAATTTTCAAAAAGCTGGGACAGAGGATTTTGAATGTTCACAACACAAAGAAATAATAAGTGTTTGAGGTAATGGTTGTGCCAATTACCCTGATTTGATCATTCCACATTGTATACCTGTATGGAAACACCACTCTATCCCATAAATATGTAGAATTATTGCATGTCAACTAAAAAGAAAAGAAGAAAAGCCAGTTGCTGATTGAGGCCCTGTCTGTGACACCCTGTGTGTTTGTCGTTGTCCCTGCCCTCCAGTGGTTTACAGTTTAGTGAAGGAAAAAGACATCAAACAGACATTCTTCCCTCCACAGCTCTGCTAATCTGGAATAGAGAAGTCTGTGGGCAGCAATACCTCATAAACCTTGATTACGCTGAGAATTCATAGACTCATGAAATTCAGAGCCTGAGGATACCTTAAGGCTCTCATCCAGATGTGGAAAATAAGACCTAAAAAGACAAAGTGCGCCGGGCGCGGTGACTCACTCCTGTAATCCCAGCACTTTGGGAGGCTGAGGAGGGCGGATCACAAGGTTAAGAGATCGAGACCATCCTGGCTAACACAGTGAAACCCCGTCTCTATGAAAAATACAAAAAATTAGCCAGGTGTGGTGGCAGGCACCTGTAGTCCCAGCTACTAGGGAGGCTGAGGCAGGAGAATGGCGTGAACCTGGGAGGCAGAGCTTGCAGTGACCCAAGATTGCACCACTGCACTCCAGCCTGGGCGACACAGCAAGACTCCGTCTCAAAAAAAAAAAAAAAAAAAAGACCAAATGATTTGGGTCTGAGTCTCAAATCCACTTCTGACTTTGAGTCCAGAGTCGGGTCCAGAAGTCATCCTGTCACAGGGCTGAGTCTTCACACTAGAGAGCATTTTGGTGTCTTCTCGATATTGTACCACTATTCCACATATAAAGATTTTATCAATTACATTTGACATGCACATAGGTTGGATAATAGGACTTAAATATCTCTGAGTCCATTCAAACTATTCAGACCAAATGGTACATTTCTCTAGGATCCCCTGACAGGGGCGTTAAGGAAGTTCTGGCAGGATATTTTGAGTAGTGTCTGAATGAATATCGGTTTTTTGCTTGCTACAGCCCCAAGAACCACTTGTTCTGCTATTGATCACAGTATAAATCTCTATGCTGTATAAAATGTGACAACATAAAATGCTATTTATTGTAGTAGAGATTTGCTATGTTAGTACTATTGTCAGTCACCTTAAAAATTAAAGCTGATGATTTCTACAATTATGCTTCATACACAAAAGATGCTATTTTGACGAATCAGTTAATTGGGCTCACTACATAGTATGAATGATATCAAAGTGATTTCCTTTTCATGATATATATTTCTAATTAATCAAGTCATTTGAGCTGAATAGAAGAACAAACAGCACGTGATTGTTTTTAGAAGTGGATGAGTATGCAGGAGAGAAAATAATCTAAGAGCTTCTTCTTGTTAAATAAGCAAGCTGAATTGCTCATACAGTAATTGAAATCTCTTTGTTTTCCTGAATTACCTGAAATTGCGTGCAAGGAAACTCCATTTTATGTTATTGCAATTTATATGTTTTTAGGATGTGTAACTTTTCTTGGGCTTATTAAATTGACAATTTGTAACTTCCTTTGCCCTCTCCCAATTTTCGCAGTTGCCACAACTTCTTCCACTTCGGTTTTATTTGTTCCAATTCAATTGCCCCCTCTCAGGGGTTTCACACTACTCCTGAAAGTCTGCCCCGTGGGAAGCTAGGAAAAGCAAAAAGCAGGCTGGGAAATGGTTAGAGATAAAGGCTGGGGAGGGACCGCCTGGGCAGGATTGTCAACCTTCTAGGCCTACTGTGCTTTGATTTCCACCAAAGCAGAGAGGAGACCAGTAGGCTAACCACAACTCTGCTGCATGTTCTACCCCCGGCTTCTGGGATTTACTGCGACCAAAACCAGATTTTTCACCTTGTGTGCCATTCTGTCTCCAGCAGTAACACTGTTGACAATTCAGAAAAGGAAGAAATGATTAACAAATCAATCACTCAGACCCTCGGAACACTCCTCACCCTAAGCCTTTGCTCAGGATGTTATCTCTACCAGAGCCAGGAGCCAACCAAGCGTGTTTAACAGGCAGAGCAGCTCATTTTTTAATATTTCTATCCTCCATGTGCCAAAACAGGAAACACACAATAATACTGTCCCCAAATAATATGTAGACAGTGGACACAGTCTTCTGATCAAAGCAGTAAAAAGTAATAATTAATAAAAATTACATTAATATTACAATACAAAAAAAGGAATAAACAGTAGATTAATATCTTTTTAATTGCATGTATGTTCTTTTCCTTCCTCCACCGGAAGGAATGCTTCTAAAAGAGCCAGTTCTTCAAGGTTCAGAAGTGGATTTGAACCTAAAAGGACTGAATTGGAAACAGACTAGTGGCAGTTTCAGATTCCGGATTCCCAGCCCACGCCAGCTCCAGGCGAGTGGGGGGTGGGCCCACGGCCTTCTGCCATTGTAGAAGGTTGAGGTGCTGAAGTAGAAAGAATGCTACCACCAGGCTGGGCCCTCTGGGAAAAGCAAGACCTCGGAAACTACATGTGCTGGGGAGCGGAGGATTCGGTGCAGCTGTGTCATGTCAATCCCAACCAAACACTTTACCCCTGCCATTTAGAAGCCAGTTTATCTATGGGTCCTGTCCGGCTTGGGCTAAAGGAAGCCATCCTCTCCAACACCCCCTTGGTTTAGCTTCTGCCCAGCTGAACCTCCGCGTCAACTAGGAACATTGGCTGCTTTCCCTGACCCTTCGAGTTACTCCCTGGCCTCCCCACTTCTGACGTGTCATAAATGAAAGTTGATCTCTGGGAGTGCCTACAAGACAAGGTGACATGTCTTCTATGCAAATGGTCAACCACTGACTTATTCCAGCCACTAGTGCCTAGAGCCGCCTTTAACATGGGCCATTCCTCCTAATTTGTTCTCTTTCTTCTTCCTGACTTCCTTTCCCTCTCACTCTATTTTGATGTAAAATTCAGACTATTTGCCGTGTATTCTCCCTTTATTCTTTCCATCTCCACAACCTGACTCTCTCCAGTCCCGTTTCAATATGGCGCCAGCATCATCACTCACTTCGTCTGTTACACAGCTCTTCACCCATTCGCCAGGGCAGTAGAGTCAATACTTTGTAAGCAAAGGGATTATTTTTTCTTGTGTTTGTTTATTTGCAACACTCTTTTTTTATGTAGATTTTTGGGGTACAGGTGCAGTTTACTTATATGGATATATTACATGGTGGTGAAGTCTGGGCCTTTAACATACCCATCACCCGAATAGTGAACATCATACCCCATAGATAATTTTTCAACCCTTTCCCTCCTCTCAACATCCCCACTTCTGGAGTCTCCCATGTCTATTTTTCCACTGTGTATGTGTGCTCATCATTTACTTCTCACTTATAAGCGAGAACATGCAGTATTTGACTTTCTGTTTCTGGGTTATCTCACTTAGGATAATGTCTCCGGTTCTGTAGCAGCAACATGATTTCATTCTTTATTATTGCTGAGTAGTAGTCCATGGGTATAAGTACCCCATTTGCTTTATCCAATCATCCACTGATGGACACTTACACTGATTCAACATCTTTT
Source organism: Symphalangus syndactylus (assembly GCF_028878055.3). Lineage (NCBI taxonomy): Eukaryota > Metazoa > Chordata > Mammalia > Primates > Hylobatidae > Symphalangus > Symphalangus syndactylus. Next base: position 72,077,177 of record NC_072437.2, read on the forward strand.
CAATTGTGAATTTTACTGCAATAAACATACATGTACAGGTATCTTTTTGATATAATGATTTATTTTCTTTTGGGTAGATACCCAGTTCTGAGACTGCTGGACTAAATGATAGTTCTGAGAGGTGAAGCCAGCTAGACTTCTGGGTCAGGTGGGGACTTGGAGAACTTTTCTGTCTAGCTAAAGGATTGTAAACACACCAATGAGCACTCTGTGTCTAGCTAATCAGGTGGGGACCTGGAGACCTTTTCTGTCTAGCTAAAGGATTGTAAATGCACCAATCAGTGCTCTGTGTCTAGTTAAAGGTTTGTAAATGCACCAGTCAGCACTCTGTAAAAACGGACCAATCAGCACTCTATAAAATGGACCAATCAGTGCTCTGTAAAATGGACCAATCAGCAGGATGTGGGTGGGGCCAAATAAGGGAATAAAAGCTGGCCACCCGAGCTAGCAGCCTCAACTTGGTGGGGTCCTTTTACAGGATGTGGGAGCTTTGTTCTTTTTTCACAATGAATCTTGCTGCTGCTCACTATTTGGGTCAGCAGTTTCTACTTTTATGAGCTGGAACACTCACTGTGAAGGTCTGTGGCTTCCCTCTTCAAATCAGCAAGATCACAAACCCACCAGAAGGAACTCCAGACACACCACCTATAAGAATTGTTAGACTTCTAATGTCTGTAATTCCAGCACTTTGGGAGGCCAAGATGGGTGGATCACGAGGTCAGGAGATCAGAGACCATCATGGCTAACAGGGTGAAACCCCGTCTCTACTAAAAATACAAAAAATTAGCCTGGCCGGCGCTTGTAGTCCCCGCTGCTGGGGAGGCTGAGGCAGGGGAATGGCGTGAACCTGGGAAACGACATAGCGCCACTGCACTCCAGCCTGGGTGAGAGAGTGAGACTGTGTCTCAAAAAAAACAAAAACAAAACACAAAACAAAACTAACACCACGAGTGTCCATGGCTTCATGCTTGAAGTCAGCTAGACCGAGAACCCACTGGAAGGAACCAATTCAGGACACAGTTCTATTTTTAGTTCTCCGAAAAATCTCCATGTTGTTTTTCATGAAGGTTGTACTAATTTACATTCCCACAGTGTATAAGCACTCTCTTTTCTCTGCACCTTCACCAATATCTGTGTTTTTTTGTCTTTTTAATGATCATAGGCATTCTGACTGGTGTAAGTTGGTATCTCATTGTGGTTTTGATTTGCGTTTCTCTGATGATTAGTGATATTGAGCATTTTTTCATGTTTGTTGGCTGCTTGCATGTCTTCTTTTGAAAAGTGTTCATGTTGAAAGCAAAGTAATTATTTTTAAGGTACTAAGGGAAGAAAAGACAGTAAACATATTCCCGTATCAATATTTTATAGGACACATCATGGGTGAGTCCTCACCTCACCCCACCAAAAGGCATCCTCAACAGGTGTAAGTTTAATACGACAATTATCTATAATCCTTTTATTTCATCTGATTATTCCAGTCAGTTTCTTCCAGATGCAAATCTTTAGGTCGTCTATGGGTTCTCCTGAATGTCAAGCTATAATGCCTGTGTTTTCCATTTTGCTGGTGGTTTGAGAATGCAAGTACTATTTTTTTTTAAATTATCATTATAAATTACTTTGAATTGAAGTGACATTCTTGATCTATGAAACCCAATCCTGTTACCATTCATTTAAGGGAAGGATGAGACTGTTAAATTGAGTATGTGATTTTACGATGATATGAAACACTTTTCTCTTGACTGCCAGTGGCTTAGAGGCATATCACGAGAAGCATATTATAATCCATTTGGTAAATTTTTCATCACAGGTCAAGACTCCATAAGGGAAAACATGATTTAAACCTTGAAAGTATATTTAATGAGGATATTGTTACTCGAAATAAGCATTTGACATTATTGTTAATGAAAATAAACTGGGTTTAGAAGTAAAATATGCATTCTAAGATATTTTTGAGATTTTTTTATGTAGATGCTGGTGAGGCTGTGGAGAAAAGGGAACACTTACACACCGTTAGTGGGAATGTAAATTAGGCCAGGCACTGCAGAAAGCAGTTTGCAGATTTCTCAAAGAACTTAGAACTACTATTTGACTCAGCAATCTCATTACTGGGTACATTTCCAAAAGAAAATAAATTAATTATTCTACCAAAAAGACACATGCACTCATATGTTCATTGCAGCACTATTCACAATAGCAAAAACATGGACTCAACTAGGTGCCCATCAACAGTGGATTGGAAAAAGAAAATGTGGTAAATATATATCATGGAATACCACACAGCCATAAAAAATAATGAAATAATGTCCTTTGCAGCAACATGGATGGAGCTAGACAGAAACCAAATGCCCAATGTTCTCACTTACAGGTGAGAGCTAAGCGTTGGTACTCATGGACATAAGGATGGCAACAACAGAAACTGGGGACTACTAGAGAGGAGGGGGAGGGAGAAGGGGAAAGGTTGAAAAACTTACTATTGGGTACAGTGCTCAGTACCTAGGTGACAGGATCATTCGTACCTCAAACCTCAGTATCACACAATACACTCAGGTAACAGACCTGCACATGCACCCCCTGAATCTAAAATAAAAGTTGAAAAAAAAAAGATTTTTATGTGAACCAATTTATTTGAAAACAAGTAAAAATAAAAAAAATAGAATAAAATAAAATAGAGCATGTTTAAGGCAATGGGAATATCTACAAAATTAGAAGGTGACCCACAGCTGAAACAGTCTTCACTGGGTTACAAATCTAGAAGGCAGAGTCCACATTTGATTGAACTTTCATTCATCTCATTGCTGTCTGCCGTTTTGCACTTTTTCGTGAAAACAACTGCTCAGGCAGCCAGAGTAAGCCTCAACAATGCAAATCCAACCTTGTCACTGTACACTGAAGGTTACAGCAACCAGCAATGAAACGCCTTTGCTACCTGCATTTTATTTTGAAAAAATTATACTCATTCTTCAAAATCCAACCCAAACAGTTCCCTCCATTAAGACTTCTCCAGTCAACTCCTCCTGTACCATCAACTATGCCAGGTAGACATCTCTACTTTTCACTCCTATCACTGTGTACTGCAATTACTTGTTTACATGTCTATTTCACTGACTGGATTAAGTGAAATAATAATTACATGAACAAATAAATGTTTGTTAAGAGCTCATTATGTGTCAGGTACTATAGAAATAATGATGAGTAAGACAGATATGTTTCTGAACATTTGCGGTGGGTCTTGAAAAGACAAAATAAAATGCTTCAATGGATTGAAAGTCAAAATAAATAACAATAGTAAGAAATATTACCTGCTGATCTTAAAAAGTCAAGTCTCCAGGACCCACTGAACAATATTCAAAGTACTAAAAGGATTCGCAAATATGATCACAATCATTGTATTTCAGTTTTGGAGAGAACAAGAGAGGTGACCAAAGACTGAAAACAGGGAAAAGAGTAATATTAAAGAGTTTATGTCAATCTCTAGAAAAAATTCTCTAATAAATTATTAAATGTAGGGTGGTAAACACCTTCAAAAGGAAGCAGCAAGGCCTGGGAGCCAGCATGGGGTCACCACCAGCACGCTGGAGAAATTAGCCCACTGTGACCTTTGGTTGGAGGAATAAGGGGTGGAGCAGCAGAATGCTACAAATACTGACACCTTAATTTCAATCAGCTTTTCAACAAAGTCTCCTCGAGTATTTTACTTGTGGGTGTGAATTAAAAAATTAAAAGGTTAATAATTCAGCTTTGTAGATTTCTTACTGATTGAACTGCCAAATAGTTTTAATTACAAAAGTAAGATCAACTGGAGTTTCCAATGGTATGCTAGAGTTTTAATTCATGGGCCTGACATTTCTCTTTAAAACAAAAACACACAAGTCAATGGATAATCCCATATAATATGTTTTATAACAAGATCAAGATTTAGAAGATCTCAATAGACTGGAGCAAACAAACCAAAAACAGTATCAAACACACTAAGGGATCATCATAAAGTGCTTCCATCAGGTTCAAAAAACAAACTCTCCCAGGAGGAGGAAGCCCACATAACAGCAACTGCAGCTCATGTAAAGGCAACATAGTGTGGTTTCTCCTGTGTATGTTTTTGTTTTACTGAAAGGGCAACATGACATGTCAGGCTAAAAAGGGAATGCACTCTCCACCCCGTGGATTGAAGCACTGTATGTGGACTGCGTTCTGCACTGGTCAGATATAGACAAGATGAAAATAATTACATAAATAGCATGACCCATGCCCTCCAGGAATTCAGTCCAGTAAGTGAAATAGACATGTAAACATGTAGTTACAGTACATTGTTATAAGCGCAAAAAGTAGAGCTATTTACCTGGCAGTTGATGGTGAAACAGCAAAGTTCCCTTGTCCTCCTCACAGGACATGTGATGGGGGTGTGGCTCGCTTCTTCAGTGCCCCACTGCTCAAACCTCTAGGGGAGATGGGCAAGCTGTGGGGCTTCGACCCCACAGCAGTGTCTAGGGGTGAATGTTTACAGCTCCTGACCCCCAGTGGGTGTGTGGTACAGGGTGCTCTTTAGGTTTAGCCATCCACAGGCAGCTTGTGTTTACCAGCTCAATTAGCCCCTGCCTTATCCCAAGAACAGAAGGCTTTCTATATCCCAGGGTTCTTGCCTTGGTATACCAGAATTGGATCACACGTGGGCTTGGAGAATGAGTCCAAGGTTTTATTGAGAGGAAGTAGCTCTCAGCAGATGAAGGAGCCAAAAGGGAGACAGTTTTCCCCAGGAGTCAGGCTGCCAGAGGGCCTGGGCTCTTCTCCGACCAAAACCAAACCGTCACTCTGCCAGTTGGTGGCCTGCTGGCGTGCAGGTGCCTGTCAGTGTCAACGTCCAGCCACCCATGTGTTCCTCTGCTGATGTGCTCCTCTCCCTGTCCAGCTGCCTGTGTGTCTCCCTGCTAGAGTCTTGGAGATTTTTATAGGCACAGGATGGGAGTGTGACAGGCCATGGTGGTCTTGGGAAATGCAACATTTGAGCAGGAAATGCCTGTCCTCTCCTAGGTCCGAGGAGGTGGTGCCCTAACCAGGGACCACGCCTTTCTCTACCCAGCGCTTCCCTTCCCCCCGTCCATATCATTTAAAGGGACCATGCCTTTCTCTACTCAGCACTTCCGTTATCAATAGTATAGAAGGAGTTGACTGGAGAAGTCCTAATTGTGGGAACTATTTGGGTTGGTCTTGAAGAATGAGTATGATTTTTTTCAGATAAAATACAGAGGCAAAGGCATTCTAGCCTAGAAGAACATAAAAAGGGCAAAACTGCAGATAACAAAATCATTTAGGAGTCCACAGCAAAAGGCTAAGACAAGACGACAAGGATTGAATAAAGGTAATCCCAAGGTGGTGTGGGAGGGCAATGTGTACAAGAATCATTAAACCGCCAGGAAGAGCATCCACCAAGAGTCAGCTGATTGCTTCAGCAGCATCACTCATTAGGCATTTGTTGAGCTCCTACTCTATGCCGAGTACTAGGTACCAGATGCTAGCGACTAGAGATATAGGGTTAAACAAAGCCAGACAATAGTTTCTGCCTTTTTAAAGTTCACAGTCTAATAGGGGATGCATAGATAATTAAATAATCCCATAAATAAAGTTGTGGACTGTGGCTACAAAGGATAGTACCAAGGATTATAATCGCCTATAAGAGGGTAGTTGATTTTTTACCTTTCCAGAGATATCAGGGAAGGTGTCCCTAAGGAAGCAGTGTTTGCACTGAGATCCGAAGGACGGGAAGGAATGACCTAGTAAACAGAAACAGGTTCTCCAGGCTAGGGACAGAGCACAGGAAAGCTCCCTGTGGCAGATGAGTTCATGGCAAATATAAGACTTAAAGAAGACCTGACCCCACCCCCAAGTTTGAAGGGGTATGGGATCAGGCCTTTGTCAAGACCTGGACATCCCTCTTTACTCCTGACTAAACTATTTGTTCTGTGAGTACAGGATCTCTACATCATACACCATTTGGGGCTTTTCAAACATAGAAATGAAACAAGTAATGATTCTTTCAAACAGAGGCTGATCAACGCATTGAATTCTCATCATGTCATCACTTGGTCTTCTTCCAAATTCTGTCCATTTCTCATGCACCTGTTCAGGTCTCATCTCCTCCCCCCAGCATTCCAGGACTACTCCAGCTTGTGCACAAGAAAGCAGAGTATTCAGTTGGCAGGCCAGGCTCAGAAGAAGGCTGCCTTATTTTGTCATGTCATGCACCAGCTTTGTTGACAAGACAGCAGGAGAAGGGTGAGAATGATGTCACAGCTGTTCTTAATCCCCCACACAGGAGGTCCGTGGTAAATAAGTAGATTGCCAATTGATTTATTTCTTACTTCATAGACTTGAGCCTTACAGAATTCTAACTAAATTATAGAAAACATAGAAAGGCACACACATGGTAGATGTAGAAGGCAAAAATATATTCACTGGGTTAAAAAAAAAGTTTCTCATTCCAACATTATCTCTGTGTACTTTCTGCAGTATAGCACGGTCGTCCTTGAAACTTAGGGCTCTATCTTATACATGAAAAATGAATAATTTTCAGGCTAAGGATATAAAAACCTCAGGTAGGCTTTTCCAAATTGGTGTGGGAGTTTAAGGGTTTGGAGGCCTCCCAATCTAAGCACAGAGAGACATTCATCATGCACTGCCCAAGTTCATCTTCACTGCTATGTTAATATGAAATGGTCAGCAGTTATTTTGGTTGAGTTAGATTTATTACTACATTTAATTTAAAAGAAAACAATCAAGCAGAAGAGAGTCCTTTCTTCTGTCTCATCAAAACATTAGTATCTCAGAGACAGAGCGGCTAATGATAGAGAAATCAGAGCTACATTCCATTAGGCAGAAACGGCTCATCCTTGCCGCATGTGGAATTACAGAAAGATATTTCTTTTCACACATGGACAAAACGCAGTGAAATATTCAAAACCAAGGAAAGGTGGCTGGCTAAGAGCATTTAAAAATGCTTTATCTTCAGCCTGTGGATCTTTGGCTCTGCTCTGTCTCCAAGGGCCCAGATGCTGCTGTTAGTCAAAAGCGGCCTGAAGATGACTCTTGGTGAAAGCACCATGTGGGTTTCATTCTGCTGACCGCTCATCAAGTATTCATAGTGCAATAAAAGGCTTGTTTGCATAGCCAAAAAATGAAAGACTTTTGAAGGCCCAACAAAATTGTTGTGCCTGTTTCCAAATACAACCAAAGATAAAATTAGATGCTACCCAAAAAAGCATGTTTGCCCAAATTTTTACCAACATTAGGGTAATCATAACTGTAATTTCACTGCAGATAGTTGGTCCAGGGAATGTGTCATGTGAAAATCTATACTATTCAGTACTGTGTGTTCTTAATGACATTTTCTGCTTCGAGCATCTTCTGACCCTAACAATCTAGAAACCCATCGGTCATTCCTTACACGATGTTACAAACAAGACCCTATTTTCTGGCAGGATGTCAAAGGGCCTGGCCAAATGTCTACTTTTTTCAAGTACAATTGATAGCGGATGACAAGGTCCAGCTCTTCTCTAAATTCTGACAACTATGCAACAACAAATAAAAAACATTCCAGTGATTTACTGTTTTAATTCTACGTTTTGTGTTCTGTGTTTCTTTAAGAAAGGTGCAAGTGTATGCATGAGAGTCATGAAACACTGCGGTTACCATGGTAATTATCTGTGTTTAGAGAGCGTGTGGAGTAAAGGTCCATGTAGTGGTGGAAGAAGAGTGCACGTTAACGATGGCTTTTCACGAGCCTAAATCATGTTAAGTTCCCAGTTTCAAAGAAATGTTTTAAAAAAATGTAAGCTTTCATCTGGAAGAGCCATAAGTGCCAAAGTATGTTTTGTTCCAGGGGTGCTACTTTCCTCCTAGTAATGAGATTCTACCTAAAGACAGAAGTTAGGACCTAGTGGGCCATGGCTCCCAGGGAGAGGGGGTTTTCTGATCAGTTTTCCCTGCTGATTTGCCTGGGGACACATTCACTCTTTTGCTTCCCACAGTCTGGTTTTCAGACCCTTTAAAATCCCTTGGGTAATCCCAGAGAGTTACTCTACAAGAAAATATCAAGTCCCGTTACCTGGAGGCTGCCATCTGAGCAGAATTTGGCACCAGCTTAGCACAATGCCTCACACCTAAAAGTCTGAAGGTGTTGCTTGACTGACTGATGGAATTGCCTCACTCACGTTTACAAAAGCAAACGGCCTAACAACTAACAAAAAAATCTAACATCTCAATTACGAAATAGGCAAAGGACATTTTTCCAAAGAAGATATACAACTGGCTGATAACACATAAAAGGATGTTCAATGTCACTGGTCATTAGGGAGATGAAGTCAAAATCACAATGAGATGCCACTTCACACTCATTAGGACAGTTATTCCTTTTTTTTTAAAAAAAAAAAAAAAGCAGAAAATAACAAGCCTTGGTGAGGCCATGGAGAAACTGGAACCCTTGTGCATTGCTGGTGAGAATATAAAATGGTGAGGCTCTCTGTGGAAAAAGTATAATGATTCCTCAGAAAACTAAACACAGAATTACCATATGATCCAACAATTGCACCTCTGGGTATATGCCCAAAACAAGTGAAAGCAGGAACTTTGATATTTCTGTATCCATGTATGTGCATAACAGCATTATTCACATAAAACTAAAAGTAACTCAAGTGTCCACTGGCTGATGAATGGATAAACAAAATGTGGCATATCCATGCAATGGAATATTATTCAGCCTTAAAAAGGAGGGAAATTCTGACACATGGTATGACATGCATGAACCTTGAGAACATACTAAGTCAAATCAGCCAGACACAAAAAAAGACAGATACTGCATGATTCCACTCCTATGAAGTACTCAGGGTAGTCAAAAATTGTAGAAACAGAAAGTAAAATGGTGGTCAGCAGGGGCTGGAAAAGAGGAAGAAAGGGCACTAGTGTTTAATGGGGACAGATTTCAGTTTTGCAACGTTAAAAAGAGTTCTGTGGGTAGATGGTGGTGATGGTTGCATAACAACGTGAATATACTTAATGCCACTGAACTGCATACTTAAAATAGTTAAAATGATAAATTTTATGTTATATATTTTTACCACAATGAAAAAAAAAGCAAGAGGCCTGCCGTGCTAGAGAAACTCTAGGAGAATTATATTTGCACAGCATTATTACTGAGATGGCAACTGAACAGTCAGAGTAACCGATGTTGTTCTGTTTTGTAACTAGGTAGTCTAAAAATAAAATAGCCACTTTCCCCAAGTCATGGCCTTCGTTATAAATCCCCAAAGCCAAAATTTTTGCAGGTGAGTGACAGTCACAAAACATCCATTCTTCCAGGTTTTTCAAACCAAGTTGCCAGTTAGACAACAATCAGGACCTTCCAGCAGGGCAAACGTCCTGAAGAAACGCAGGAGCCATCAGCACCGTTCCATGTTGGGCTTGGCTCTGAGAAAAGACAGCCTGCGTGCTGCAGGCTTCCCTCGCTTGTTTTCATGAAGCTTGAGCAAATGTTTTAGAAAGTTATTTCTAAATATTTCTAAGCTTGTGACAATGAAGATCACAAATTGATTTTGAAAATAGTCACTCAAAGGAAAGAGGGATGAAGGAATAGCAGATGCCTTCCTCGGGAATTAAACATTGGCTCATGGGTCTGCAAGTTAGGAGAAATTTGTACAACACTAATGAAAATTGAGCTATGGATTTAGAAGAAATTGGATGTAAGCCATCTTTTGGGGGGGTGGTGGGTGCAAGTGATTCATAGGTTATGAAGGAACTGGAATGTTGCTCTATGCAGGTGAGTTTGAATTATTAGCCTGGAAGCATAGGAAACTCTAAAAAGATTAGAAATAATCAGGAAGTAATGATCACAGGAAATTAATAAAGGGAAAATGCCCATTCATGAATTTGTGTAGGCCTACTAACAAGTTAAAAGTTACAAATAAAAGTACAAATAATTAGGAGCTGAGTATAATTAGTTGTTATTAATTAGCTTGATAATAAGCTTTCTAACTGCAACAAATTCTGCAACAGATTTTATGCACATAAACTGTACCTAAGTGTTTCTAGAAATGTGTGCATTTATCAATTCTGCCAGTCACACGTTCCAAGCAGGTGAATTACGGGACCAGGCTCATTAATCTGGAATACAGTTTCTGAATCACATCTACACAGTAACAGACCTGCCCTCGTTCACTCACTGACCCCATGAAAGCTGTAGACTGGACAGCATCGAACGTCAGGGGAGTCTATTCATCATACCATACTTAGCAGGTCTACTCACTAGCGTCCTGGGATTCGCTTCACAATGAAAACATCAGATTCTCATGACCACTTGAAGCAGGAAAATATCTAAGAAGGAAAATGGCCACCAGCGTGATGTGGATTCTCATGCTTTCTGAGGTTAAGATAATTTAGGATGATTCTTCACCTGCTTTAGAGAAGTCAAAGATTTTAGAGGTTATTCATACAAAGTAAACATAATATTTTTACGAATGGCAACGGAGTTGTTTCCTTTCACCGGTGTTAAATAACGCCCCAGGAGAATGTATTTCCTCGCATGAGAGAGTATTTAACGACCAAAGGTATTTTACTCATTCTGGCTCAGTCCCAGAATAAGAATTTGACCTCTAATTGTCAGGAGATCCATCTTTAAGAAAAGTGTTATCACGGATTAATCCTCTATCACCCATGGTCTTCATGCCACCAAGGCCTGCTTTACAAATATTTATTCAAGGAGTTGAAAAAGGTCCACGCTATGTTTGGTAGTAGTTTTATTTCATTTCCTTCAAATAGTACAGTAAAGTGCATAACTCTTTGTTGTGTTGCTGTCTGTAGAACGCTGTAAAACTGAACTGGATAGATCATTTTAAAGGTGAAAGCTCTGTGTTTATATAGTCTCTTTGCAAACAAAGCATATTGAAGCCTCAGCCTGTATTAAAGAGAAATACTTTTTTTTAAAGAGCAGTAGGAAGTTTGGGGTTGTTGGGTTTTTGGTTGCTTCTTTTTCTTCATTTGGGTAAAAGAGTAAGATAGCAATGTGTAGTGCATGGTGTGTGGTTGCTCTAAGCATAACATAGATGTGGTCAACCTAAAATGTCTTATCACTTTCTGTACTTGGAACCAGCAGCTGAAATTGGTTACTTATTTTGTAGCTGAAGTTAGGAGGAAAAAGTTCTATATGACTTTTAATATTAGTTTTAAATGTTAAGTATTAGTATTAAAAGTATTAGCTGTCCCAAATTAACCCTTGCTCCCAACGCTGCTTCATAAAACTTAGCATTTTTTGATAGTTAATAACAATTGCTGACATTCACTGAGCAGTTACGACATGCCGGGCACTGCTCAGTGCTTCATAAACATGATATTATTTAAACCTCATATCATCCCTATGAAATAAGGAATATGGTCTCCATTATACCAAGGAGAAAGGGCAGACTAAACCATTTATAACTTACCTGAGATCACACAGCTATGAAGATGCACCCTGCGCCCCAGGCTCCCAGCCACTGCCAGGCTTATGTCTGAGCTGCGTTGCTGGCTTTTCCCTCCATCCTTAGAAAGCAAGCGTGCCCAGCTGGCTTGCAGGGAAGATCTGTTCCATGGCTGAATTTAGCATGTTTGTTCCACATGCATCACAAGATAAGCTAGCCTTTCCAGGCATTCATTAAGTAAAAGCGTTTTAGAACAGTGTCTCACACTTCACTCCTGGGGATCTGGTTAAAATGCAGATTCGGATGCAGAGGGCCTCAGGAGGGCCTGGGATTCTGCATTTCTAAGAAGCTCCCGAGACAGCACTGACGCTGCTGACCCTCGAATACTTGAGGCACAAGGATTTTGGGAGCTCATGAAACCAGTTAGTAGACTATGGAGTTGGATATCGAGCACAGGAGCAAGGTAGATTATTCAGTAAGACACAGAAAATACATTTCGACACTTCAGGAAAACATTCAAACATCACCAATCTACCACCCTCTCCCCTACCCCTTCCTCTCTGGGAGGAGAAGAGCCACCATCCCAGGACACAGAGGGACATGCAGTTGTCATTTGCTGTCAGAGTGGTTTGGGGCAAAATCGAATAAGCATTTTGGTCAATGGGTTTGCAATTTTCATGACTCATAGAAAAGTTGTCAATCAAATAAATTCTTACAGAGCCATACAAGGACTGCTAGATAGCCAACGACATTGGAAAAGAATATTTAAAGGCATCAAAAAATATTTCCTGTCCATTGCAAGTGAAAAGAGGCCATTATAAAATAATTATGAAGAAACACTAGAAGGATCTACACCAAAATTTTAATAGCAGTTATCTAGGGATAATATTTAAGATGGTTTTATGCTTATCTCTATGTTGTAAATTTTCTACAATAAATATGTGACTTTGAGAATCAGACGAAAAATCATGTTCAATACTTAATTTTAAAGATTACTCCGTGCCAAATCCATGATGACTCTTAGCATCCCTGAAGGTGGGTTGACCAGGAGTTGTGGCCGTCCCAGCTCAGACAAAAGGAAGCAAAGAGAACCATCTGTGGGATATTCTTGCAAAACAATGTGCCTGAACCTGATCCATCCTCTGGAGCTAACTTCCATTTCCAGGAAACACTGGGGGTAGAGGAGTAACTTAAATGATAGCACAAGGGAGCCAATGGAAAGATCCAGAATGTGGGGCATTCTCCAGGACAACTGACCCAGTTTCTGCAACAAAGACACGAACGGGGAAAGAGGGTCTGCTCTGTATTGAAAGACACTCAAGACACATTACAAACCAATGCAAAGTGTGGTGTGATTAACGAATGAATGTTGTGTCCTCCCAAAATTCCTATGTTGACGCTCTAACCTAATCCCCAGTGTGATGGCATTTGGATGTAGGACCTTGAGAGGTAGTTAGCTTTGGATGAGGTCATGAGAGTGGGGTCTCCATGATGGGATCAGTGCCCTTATGAGAAAAGGAACAGACCAGAGCTTGCTCTCGCTCTGCGAGTGACCACACAGCAGTAAGGCAGCCTGACACCGAATCTCCCGGCACCTTGATCCTGGACATCCCAGTCTCCAGAGCTGTGAAAAATCAATGCTTGTTATGTATGCCACTCAGTCTATGGTACTTTATCATCACCGCGTGAAGTGGGCAAGACACGGCATCTCACTTGAACAAACCAAGTATCAGAAAACATTGTTAAACACCACAGAAATTTCTATTATGCAAGTAATATTAATTTTTAGGTGTGCAAACAGCATCGCGATTATAAAAGAAAATGTTCGTAGTTTTTAAAGATGCAGGAATATGTAGGAATAAGATAATTATGTATTCCTGAAGGATGTAGAAATAAAATAAAATGGTAGTACAAGACATTTTTTAATGCTTTCAACGAAAATTGTATAAATGGGTAGCTTAAGGGGAGCAGCAACATATCAACAACTACCAAATGTGGGTGATGAATATGTGTCCACTATACTCTTTATTCCCCCTAATTTTCTGCATTAGAAATTTTTCATAATGAAATATGTAATAAGGTTTCCTAATCTCTGCACTAAAGTAAAATACTAAGGTAAACTAGGACACAGATCCATCTGACACACACAGATTTTTTAAGCTGGAGAAAGAAGCATCATCTATGAAAATTTAACCTTAGAGATTTAATATGATCCCACACGAGTGAGACAGCTGAATAATCTGGATTGCATGAGTTGCAAAGACAGAACATTGTGATGAGGCTGTGTACAGGCTGGATTCTGAATTCAGACATAATTTGTCCAGATTAAGAAGATCATCAGGATAATAACTTGCATGTGTATAGTGCTTTATGGCTTATATGTATTTTCATGTACAGTGTTTTATTTTCATTTAATCTCCTTTACTTCCATTCTAAGTTGTAAAGATTTCTACCTTGTGTTAGAGATTTCTGCTAATTCAATCAATGAGCACTTACTACAGTACAGGCCGCCTGCTTGGAACTGCAAATGCAGGACAGACATGGCCTTCAGCTCTGCCACACAAGAACCTTCCAGCTTGGATTCATGATGGTTCGGTCTTGGAGAAAAGAGCAAGTCTCAACAATCAGACCAGATTTAGAGCCGCACGTTGGGCAACGAACTCCACATTTGAGATGAGGCTGTGAGTCCTCACCGGCTCCGAAAATTACCTCCTATTGGGTCCACGATTGGTGGGTGTTCGGGCTCACTGCCTTCAAGAATGAAGCCACAGACCCTCACGGTGAGTGTTACAGTTCTTAAAAACCATGTCTGAAGATCGCTCATTCCTCTCACCCTTTCGTCCTTCCCAGTGGGTTCCTGGTTTTGCTGGCTTCAGGAGTGAAGCCACAGACCTTCGCAGTGAGCGTTACAACTCCCCACACGGTGAGCCTAACGAACTAGTAGCAACAATATTTATCGCAAACACCCAAAGAACAAACCTTCCGCATACCCAAAGGTGACCCCCAGCAGACTGCTGTTGCATGCTCCGGCAGCCTGCTTTTATTCCCTTATCTGACCCCACCCACATCCTGCTGATTGGTCCATTTTACAGAGAGCTGATTGGCCCATTTACAGAGCGCTGATTGGCCCATTTTACAGAGCGCTGATTGGCCCATTTTACAGAGAGCTGATTGGTCCATTTTGACAGAGTGCTGATTGGTGCATTTACAAACCTTGAGCTAGACACAGATTGCTGATTGGTGCATTTACAATCCTTTAGCTAGACACAAAAGTTTTCCAAGTCCCCACCCAACTGAGGAGCCCAGCTGGCTTCCCCAAAGGGATATCGTTGCCAGCGGGGCTATCTGTCAGTCCTGTGTGGGGAGCCCGCACTACTCAGTCTTTGGACGGTCCGTGGGACCTGGCCCCATAGAGCAGCTGGAGGCGTCCCTCAGGGAGGCTCTGGCCGTGTAGAGGCCCACAGGGCAGGGGGCGGTGCTCGGGCATGGCAGGCTGCAGGTCCTCAGCCCCTGCCCCACGGGGAGGCGGCTTGAGGCCCGGCGAGAATTTGAGTGCGGGGCAAGCAGGCTGGCCGGCAGGCAGTGCTGGGGGATCCGGTGCACATTCTGCAGCTGCTGGCTTGGGCACTAAGCCCTTCACTGCCTGGGGCCAGTGGCGCCAGCCATTCCGAGTGCAGGGCCTGCTGAGTCCGTGCTCACCCGGAACTCGCGCTGGCTCACGAGCGCCCTGTTCAGTCCCGGTTCCCGCCCACGTCTCCCCCTCCACACCTTCCTGCAAGCAGAGGGAGCCGGCTCCGGCCTCGGCCAGTCCAGAGAGGGGTTCCACACTGCAGCAGCCGGCTAAAGGGCTCCTCAAGCGTGGCCAGAGTGGATTCCGAGGCTGAGGAGGTGCCCAGAGCCGCGCGAGGGCTGCTAGCACGTTGTCACCTCTCACTATGGAGCTAATGAAAGAAAATGGGAACAGTTAGCTTAAAAAAGGAAGGACATGAGACAAGAGAAAATCGATTTTGACTCTTAGAGTCCTTTCCAACAGCAAGGCAGGGAGGAGCATGTGGCAAGCAAGCCCTTGGGATGTGGTTTGTTGCTCACACATGTCCCTCTACTGTTCCCTTGGTTAATTCCAGTGAGCATTCGCTTGCACTCCCACAAGTGATGACCCTAACGTTTCACCACTCTTTCCACTGCTTGTGAAGCCACCGGCTCACTCAACAGGGTCAGCACACTTGGTCTCCTCCTTCACAGAGACAAGCAAAACAACATTAGATGAGAACCACCTCAACTTACCTGCACCAGAAACACCCTGCATAGGCAAAGCATGACTTTTTTATTTATTTATTTATTTATTTTTTGAGATGTAGTCTTTCTCTGTCGCCCAGGCTGGAGTGCAGTAGCACGATCTCGGCTCACTGCAAGCTCCACCTCCTGGGTTCACACCATTCTCCTGCCTCAGCCTACCGAGTAGCTGGGACCACAGGCACCCACCACCACGCCCAGCTAATTGTTTTGTATGTTTTAGTGGGGACGGGGTTTCACCATGTTAGCCAGGATGGTCTTGATCGCCTGACCTCGTGATCTGCCTGCCTTGGCCTCCCAAAGTGCTGGGATTACAGGCGTGAGCCACTGCACCCGGCCCGAATCGCTACTACTTTGTTTGTTTTTTGAGACGGAATTTTGCTCTTGTTGCCCAGGCTGGAGTGCAATGGCGTGGTCTCCACTGACTGCAATCTGTGAGGCCTCCAGGGTTCAAGCGGTTCTCTTGCCTCAGCCTCCCAAGTAGCTGGGATTACAGGTGCCTACCACCACACCTGGATGATTTTTGTAATTTTAGTAGAGACGTGGTTTCACCATGTTGGCCAGGCTGGTCTCGAACTCCTGACCTCAAGTGACCCACCCCCCTCAGCCTCCCAAAATGTTGAGATTACAGCAGTGAGCCACAGCACCAATCCTGGAGATAGATTTTATAACAATCTAAAGAAAGCTGTAGTCCCTCTCACCAGTAAAAGGCGTAGAACATACCCAGTTGCATGAAATTTCAGGAGGTAAGTGAAAGCCCCCTGCAGCACGGACCTCCTGAGATTCTCTGTTCCACCTGGTAGATACCATTTTACCACCATCTACCTAGTTACAAGATCAAACAACAAAGTCCTAAGTAACTCTTCGACATTTACCCCAACCTCTTCCAAGTGGTAACCAAATCGTGTGCCCTTCTGTCCTACGTGTCTGTAATATTTTTCTCCTCTAATGTATGCACAACACTACCTTAGTGCAAACTATCTGTCACCTAGATTACTATAACAAGCTAAAACTTGTTTCTATTCTCCCCTCCAACCTGTACACTGGCAACCAGTGTTCTGGTTTTTTTCCTCTGCATCTCTAAGATGTAAATCTGACTATACCATTCCCCAGATTAGAATCCCTCAATTCACAATAACCTAAAGGCAGGAGCAATCCAAATATTCATTGATAGATGAATAAACAGGATGTGGCCCATCTATACAATAGAATATTATTCAGCCTTAAAAAAGGATTAAAATTCTGACAGATGCTACAGCGTGGAGGAACCTTGAGGACGTTGTGCTAAGTGAAAGAAGCCAGTTACAAAGGGGTAAATAATGTAAGCTTTGACTCATATGAGGTGCCTAGAGTAGTCAAATTCATAGAGACAAAAAGTACTGGTTACGAGGGGCTAGGGAAATGGTGGTTGCCAGGGGCTTTGGAGTTGGGGGAATGGAGAGTTATTGCCTAATGGGTGAAGAGATTCATTCGGGAAGATGAAAAAGTTCTAGAGCTGGATGGTGATGCTGGTTGCAAAGCAACGTGATGTGCTTAATGCCACTGACCTGTATGCTTAAAATGGTTAAAATGATAAATTTTATGTTACATTGTTTTACCACAATTAAGAGAAATCTTCCCATAACTATAACCTAGAGATAAATACTAAATTCCTTAAAATGACATCTAGGATCTAGCCCGACCTACTCCTCCAAGCTCCGTGAACAAGTCATCCTTAATTCCTGATTCCCTGACTCTCGTAGCTGTTCACAGACCTTGCCTCTCCACCAAGTGTCTTTCTTCCCGTGCAGGAGACAGTCTAACCTAGTGCTGAAGAGCCGGGTCTCAGAATCACACTGCCTAGCTTTCACTCCCTGCTCAGCCACTTACTGGTTGCACGAGTTATTACCCGACCTTGCAATTCTTAGTTTCCTAATCTGTAAAATGGGAATAATAAACTAGTAGTTATTGTGGTGATTAAGTGAACTAGCACATGTAAAACACTTCAGATTGTGCCTGGAACTCACTAAATTCCTAATAAGTTGTCATTTGTCAGTCATGTGAGAATGTCTCCTGATTCTTTTTTTTTTTTTTTTTTTTTTTAGATGGAGTGTCCTCTGTCGCCCGGGCTGGAGTGCAGTGGCGCGATCTCGGCTCACTGCAAGCTCTGTCTCCCGGGTTCACGCCATTCTCCTGCCTCAGCCTCTTGAGTAGCTGGGACTACAGGCGCCCGCCACCATGCCTGGCTAATTTTTTGTATTTTTAGTAGAGACGGGGTTTCACCGTGTTAGCCAGGATGGTCTCGATCTCCTGACCATGTGATCTGCTTGCCTCAGCCTCCCAAAGTGCTGGGATTACAGGCGTGAGCCACCGCGCCCGGCCATCTCCTGATTCTTATGAAGCAATGTCTGTGATGGGATCATTTGTTAGGAGCCATCCCTGTTCTCCCACCCTCATCTCAGGAAGCGCTGGGCGCTCCTTCTCTGCATTCCTACGTAGTATCTTTTATATACTTGTATTTCTTTTAAAGAAGCACTGTTGTTATCTGTTTAAATGTGTGACTCCTCCAGTGAACTGTGAGCTCGTAGAGATCAGAAATGTAATTTATCGCCTCCCTACAGAGCCTCAGACAGTCTGGCAGGTGCTACATTTTGTAAGCCATCAGCCGAACTCTGTTGAATAAATGAGTCCATGTTGTAGAGGGAATTCCTGCTGGAGTGCAAGACTGGATTAGGTGCCCCTGAAATCTAGGAGGCTCCAAGCCCTGGAGTCCAAGATCTCTGCATGTCCACCCTAAATACTTGCACATCGTCTTTGCATATTTGCTTTAGAAAAGCAAAGAAAGCACACCGTTTGCAGGGCCTGTGCTTACCTCTGCCATACATGTTTGATAGCAAAATACAGCATGCCTGATCCATGGCAAATGAACATTCATGTCTTTAACAGATTTGGGAATTTTTACCCCCAGATACAAGTTGAAATTACTGCTGTAATTGATTGAGAAAATAGGAATAGAGCATCTGTTTTGTACCAGACATTGAGGAAACTGACAAGCAAATTCTTGTGGGCACTGCCCTCGCTGGGCACCCATGGAGTACACACAGACGTGTGCCCAAATGCAGTCCAGGTCCCTTTCATCCAAGTGACCTCACTGTCTTGCCTGAACGCTGCTCTGCACACGTTGACTCTATGCAGAAGCCAGTGATGGAAAGAAATTAAGCTACTAAGCATGCCCTCTAATCACTGAAAGGGAGTCAGTTCAATGACAAGGTCATCACTGGCCAACTGCGCATGTAAAAAGATCTCCATGTCCGACTCCTAAGGAAGAGGTGATTCCTCTGTACTTCAACCTCTGGTTCTGACATTACCTTGAACTCCAGGTAGAGCTAAGATTTCCTACACCCACCCCACCCTCTTCACAGGATATATTAAGCCTCAGGAAGAATGCCTTAGTAAACATCGTTTTCTGTTTCAACTTGTTAATAATTGCTGAATTTGGTTTGGGGAAATGTTTTATTATAATGGCTGTTAACAGGAAGGTCTCCAACTGTCAAATCACCTAATAGGCTTCATGTGGAGAAAATCTAGGTGTCCCAAGGGTGATCCAGGGCATCTCTGTGGATTAGCAGGCTAAATAGAAAGAAAATTGTCCAGCAAAGAGATTGAGGCTGGGATAGAGAGAGAGAGAGAGACCACAGTTCATAAGAGAACAAAGAAGAGAGAATTTCAGATTCAGGACATAGTGGTACCTGTTTCTTCCCATGCTGTATTTTTTACAAAGCCCCTGGTGATCTTGGTAAGATGCAGATTTTGATTCAGCGGGCCCAGGTCGGACCTGGCTCTCTGCATCTCTAGCAGCCTCCCAGGTGACGCTGTGCTGTGGATAGAAGGACGACGCTTTGAACAAACAAAACCTTCCCAGTTCACTAAGAACATGGATTCATGCGTCCTCTTAAAAAATAACAGTCAACTTCATTTCTTCTTTTGAAGAACTTTGGGGGAAGTATTTTAAACATCTTTCCTTAACTATGACATTATTGAGTTTGTCTAAAGTAGAGTCTAAGTCTCCAATCTTGAGGGAGCCCCTCTGTGAGAGAGGGTGAAAAAACTGCCTTGGGAACAGGTGGGAGAGCACTACCTAGGAAGGGGTCAGGTTCTGGGTTCAGGAGTAAGTAAGAAACACTTCCTTCCATTCTCACCTTCTCAGGCTTTCCCCGTGCTCCTGATCTGAGAAAAGTTTTTGAAGATGAGAATAAGGATGCCCCTCATTTTTCAAACTATGTGAATACCCCAAAAGACATCAGTTAAACCTCTCGTTATGTTTCACAGCCACTGGGAAAGCCCTCTCATTTAAGGATTTTGTAACTGTTTTCGTAACTTAACTTTCTGGAAATCTGAATTGTCCTGAGCTGAATTAGATGATCCTGAATGAAAAAAATCCCCTTTTTTTTCCTGTCAAATATTTAAGACTTTTTTTTGACTCTCCCAAAGGTAAGATTCCACAAAATCCAGACGTGACATTCTCCCAAAAATTTGGCTGATGTTCCATGAACCTTGAAGCCTTCCTCACCCTGGCCCTCAATTCAGCTTACCTGCCTCCCACTGAAATATTTACACCCACAGAAGGCACCTGGTGTAGGAAGAGCATTCCCCCATGTGACAAAATGAAACATGCTCACTGCAGCCTCTGCGCCCACAGCCATTCACAAGCCACCGCTGTGTCCCAAGAAACACCAGCTCTTTAAACAGGGCAGCTCGTGATCTAATGTCACCAGGGGGCCACCCGTGGGATGTAATCACAAACCCGATCCCTGCTGGCAGACTTCAGTCCCCTGATGCCTCATCTTCCCTGCAGGGCTCCCCCAGCCAGCAAGTGTTCAAGCCGGACCCCAGAGGCAGTGACAGCAGGACTGGAGGCCCAGCCAAGGGCACAGCCGGGAGAAGAGCCACACAGCTAATTAGTCCAGGAACCACATGCCTATTGTTCTCCTGTATTCACCAGCCGGAACCTGATCCACCAAACCGCTAGCCCACCAGGCAGAGCAACACATTCCAGAAATCTGGGCTGCCTGCCAACGCCACCCCGCCTGAAAGCTTCCACCCCCTGAAATCCAAACCTGGGGACCATTAGCCCAGGAGCCCTGCCTGGTCATGCACTGCACTGCGGGGCATGGGGAGACACCCTCCCTCGGGACATGGACTGACCCACAGTGACAGAGGACAGCAAAGGCCATGGCATCTTGCATCACACCCCAGTGGCCCTGAGTGGCGGGTCCCATGGACCTGCCCAGGTGCCTGTGCTGGGTGGCTCTGCCACCTTCGCCTTTTGACCTGCTTTGGTGGTGTCCCCAATCTTGAGGACTGACTGAAAAGAAAACACTGCTGGAACACTGTGATCATTTGCATTTGGGCTTGTTCAGTTTGAGGCTTTTTCTCTCCCATTGACAATTGTCCCGAGACCTGACCCCCAACTCTAGGTTATGCTGGCTGTTGGCAGGGAAGTAAGTTTCTGTTACTTTGAAATCTTCTCTAGTCTGGTATTGGTGTAGTATATCATAAGAGAGACCCTCATCACTCCTGGGAATACCTGGGGAGCCCGTGAGCTTTACATCAAGAGAAAAAAAAAAGGAGAAGATGTTGAGAAAACTATAAAATGAGAACAAGCAATTCTCATGGAAGGCTTCCAAAAGGTACCTTTTCCTACGGCTCACAACGCTGATCTCCCCTCTCTATCACTTGGCTCTCCTTGAATTTCACTGAGCCAGGTCTAAAGGGAAGAGACCCAGCTGGTACCCCCATGCCCCTTTAAAGGTAACTTTTCTGCAACTCCCCCAAACCACCAGGCTCCCCTTATCTTCAAGGTGAGGACACTGTCGAATACCCTCCTCCTCCTCCTGCCCTGACTTTTCCTTCTTCTCCCAACACTCTCATCTCCCCAGACTCTTCCTGCTCTCATCCTATGTTCTAGCATTTTCCTCTCTGCCTCATCCTTCTATGCCCTCAGAGCACCGCTATCCCCAAATTCACCTCCAGTCTGCAAATCCTCTCAAAGCACCTTGTTTCAACTTGTGGGACATATCCACCTGGATTTGAAGCCAATGCCTTAAACTCATCGTGTCTAAGACCAAGTTCATCCTCTCCGCAAAACTAGCCCCTTCCTCTACTTTCCTTCTTTCTCTTAATGACATTAACACTGGTCCAGAAAACTGGGTTTGGAATCCAGTAATCTGCTCATCCTCATCTCTCTCAATTCCAACCTCCAGTAGTTTCCAAGGAATAGCCACTCTCCCTCTCATACTCTCCCCTTTCTTTCTTTCCACTCTGTGCCATCCCAACACACCCTATATCACCTGCCTAGATGCTGGGCAAACACCTAACTGATGCCTGTCTTTATGAATCATGAAACTCTAGAACAGAACTGGGCCTTAGAAAAGATTTTGTAAGCCTCCTGATGCTTCCAGATGAGGATAAGAACTGAAGCCTGGGAAGCGGGCTTGGCAAGGCTCCTCGGGTTTTGAAGGAGTGCTCTCATCTGTCCCAGATGTCACTGCTGATGATGTCACTCAAATATTGCAGTCAAGACTCTCTCCACTTGGTATCAGTCCAGTCAGTGAGCATAGTCATTTTTTTCCTGTCTCCATGCTTTGCTCATTTTGCCTCTTTTCCCTGGAATAATTCCTCCCCAACATCCCTCTCCCCTTTCTCAACCACAGCTGAAACTCACCTCAGGTACTGCTTCTCCATGTAGTCCACTTTGATCCCCCTCTACTCCTGGCTGTCTCTCCTTCTTCTGAGCTCCTCCAGCCCTTTTCTAGACTTCTCTTGAGACACAAGCATAACTCTGCCTTCATAACAGTTATTTGTCCTACTTAATATTGCAGACTGCCCTACTTGTTATTTTTTTACCCTTTATGGACTCCATCAGTATGTTCTGAACAAGAAGTAGTTAAACTGAACTGCTTTCTATAGCCCTACTGTTTATTTAATAACCCAGAAGCTGATGATAAGGTCCCCAGTGTCATTTTGGCCCCGATTCCACCCCAGGAATGATCCTGGGATCTGGAAGAAAGAAGCAGGTTAGGACAACTGTCAAATGAAAACAAGTAACTCTCTTGACGGCAGGAATGATGGACAAGCTAAGTACTTTAAGAGAGCTTAAATTGGGTAAACCTGGCCGGGCACGGTGGCTCATGGCTGTAATTTCAGCACTTTGGGAGGCCAAGGTAGGTGGATCACCTCACATCAGGAATTCGAGACCAGCCTGGCCAACATGGTGAAACCCCGCCTTTACTAAAAATTCAAAAAAAAAAGAAAAATTAGCCAGGCGTTGTGGTGGGCGCCTGTAATCCCAGCTGCTCAGAAGGCTAAGGCAAGAGAATCTCTTGAATCCAGGAGGCGGAGGTTGCAGTAAGCCGCGATCGCGCCATTGCACTCTAGCCTGGGCAACCAGAGCGAAGCTCCATCTCAAAAAAAAGAAAAAAAAGGGTAAACCCCCTTAACCCCCTCTCCTGGAACACAGGTTGATGTGGACCCAGATCTGTAGTCCCATTGCTCATGCAAGAACAAGAACCAAATGGAAGTCATCCTTTGGAGTGCATGTCATGAACACAATCAAAGCAGCTCCACGTCATGGAGGCTGTCATAGGTGCAATTTTAATATCCTACAAAATACAAATTGAGAAATATCATAGATCCAAATAGTCACCACAATTGAGATTATCCTGAAAAACAATCAGGCCTTTGCCCACTGATCAGTGGCATAATTAATACTTTCTATTCTAGGGACAAGGAGGTGTTGAGGAAAGATGGGAAGAGCAGAAATCAGCCACTCCTTGGGAACAATCTCACAGTCAGAATTATAGGAATTCTCTCAGGCTAATTGATAACAATCATCTAAGCCTGGTTCACATGGAAGTTAAACCCATAAGTGGAATTAAAGGAAAAAACTTTTTTAAGGGAATTTTAATATTTATTTAAAAGGCTGAAAATGATTTTTTGTTTTTTTGAGAGAGGGTCTCACTCTGTTACCCAGGCTAGAGTGCAGTGGCATGATTACAGCTCACTGCAGCCTCAGCCTCCCAGGCTCAAACAATCCTCCTGCCTCAGCCTCCTGAGGAGCTGGGACTACAAGTGTGTGCCACCACACCTGGCTATTTTTTTCTATTTTTTGTAGAGATGAGGTCTCGCTATGTTGCCCAGTCTGGCCTTGAACTCTTGGCCTCAAGCAATCCTCTTATCTTGGCCTCCCAAAGTCCTGGGATTACAGGCATGAGCCACTGCACCTGGCCTGATTATTCTTTAATATTTTCAAAATAATACTTTCAAATAGTTTGAGTGGAAAAAGAAGTTTAATGTGTACAAATATTTTTTATTTTTAAATAACAGCTTTACTAAAATATAATTGGAAGTTTGATATACATATACATTGTGAAATGATTAATTACTATAGTCAAGCTAATTAAAATATCCATCACCTCACACAGGTACCTTTGTGTGTGTGTGTGTGTGTGTGTGTGGTGAGAACACAAGATCCACTCTCTTTACAAATTTCAAGAGTTCAGTATTATTAACTATAGTCATCATGCTGTACATTAGGTCTCTAAAACATATTCATCCTATGAAACTGAAACATCTATCCTTTGACCAGTATCTACCACAATTTCTCCCAACCCCAATTCCACCCCTGCCAATGGTAACCACCATTCTATTTTCTGCTTCTATGAATTTCACTTTTTTAGATTCTACATATAACTGAGATCATGCAGTATTCTTTTTTCTGTGTCTGGCTTATTTCACTTGGCATGCTTTTCAAGTTCATCCATGTTGTTACAAATAGTAGAATTTCCTTCTTTTTAAGGCTGAATAATATTCCAATATGTGTGTGCATGTATATATACCACATTTTCTTTATTCATTCATTTGTCAATGGATGCTTAGGTTGATTTCATATCTTGATTATTGTGAATACTGCTGGAATGACCATGAGAATGCATACATCTCCTTGAGATATTGATTTCAATTCCTTTGGGTATATATTCAAAAGTAGAATTATCAGATCATAAGGTAGTTCTATTTTTGATTATTTGAGAAACCTCCATGCTGTTTACCATAATAGCTATACAAATTTACAATCCTACCAACAGTGTACAAGGGTTCCCTTTTCTCCACAGCCTTGTCAACACTTGTCAATTTTTATTTTTTGATAATGGCCACCCTAACAGGTGTGAAGTGATGTCTCATGGTTTTCATTTGCATTTCCCTGATGATAGGTCAGCACCTTTTCATATACTTGTTGGCCTTCTTTGGAGAAATGTCTATTTAGGTCCTTTCTCCCTTTTTTAATCAGATTACTTGGGGTTTTTTTGGCATTGAGTTTTATGAATTCTTTCTATATTTTGGATATTAACCCTTATCAGAGATATGGTTGCAAATATTTTCTCTCAATCTGTACGCTGCTTTTCCATTTTTAAAATTATTTTTCTTTGCTGTGCATAAGCTTTTTATTTTGAAGTTGTCTCACACATTTATTTTTGCTTTTTTTGCCTCCGCTTTCAAAGTCATATCCAAAAAATCACTGCCAAGACCAATATCAAAGAGATTTTTCCCTATGTTTTTTCCTAGTAGTTTCACAGTTTCAGGTCTATGTCTTTCTTTTGAGTTGGCTTTTGTGTATAGTGTAAGATAAGGGTCCAATCTCATTTCTTTGCATGTGGATATTCAGTTTTCTCCACACTGTTAACTGGAGAGACTATCATTTCCCTCTTGTATATTCTTGGCACCCTTGTTGAACATTAGTTGACGGAATACACATGAGTTTATTTCTGGGCTCTCTATTTCGTTCCATTGGTCTGTATGTCTATTTTTATGCCAGTAGCATGCTATTTAAATTATTATAGCTTTGAAATATAATTTAAAGTCAGAAAGTGTGATACCTCCAACTTGTTCTTCTTTCTTGAGATTGCTTTGGCTATTTGGGGTCTTTTGTTGTTCCATATGAATTTTAGAATTGTTTTTTCTATTTCTGTGAAAAATGCCACTGGAATTTTGACAGGGATTGTGTTGAATCTGTAGATTGCTTCGTGTTATATGTACATAATATTAATTCTTCCAACCTGTGATAGGAAATACTTTTCCATTTATTTGTGTCTTCTTTAATTTTTTCATTAATATTTTGTAGCTTTCAGGATACAGATCTTTTATACCCGTGTTGTTCTTTTTGATGCTATTGTGAGTGGGATTGTATTTGATTTTCTTTTCGGATAGTTCATTGTAGGTATAAAGAACATGACTGGTTTTTGTGTGTTGATTTTGTGTGCTACAACTCTTCTGAATTTATTTGTTTTAACATGTTTATGGTGTTTTTAGAGTTGTATACATATAAGCTCATATCATCTGCAAACAGAGATAATTTTATTTCTTTCTTTCCAATTCAGATGCCTTTTATTTATCTTTTTGCCTAGTTGCTCAGCTAGGACTTCCAGTACTGTGTTGAATAGGAGTGGCAAGAATGGCAATCCTTATCTTGTTCCTGGTCTTAGAGGAAAAGCTTTCAGTTTTTCCCCATTAATTATGATGTTAAGCATAAGTGGCCTTCATTGTGCTGAAGTAAGTTCTTTCCACATCTATTTTGTTAAAAAAAAATTTGTCATGGATAAATCCCTAGAAACATACAATCTGCCAAGACCGAATCAAGAAGAAACAAAGTTTGAACACACCAACAAATA
This sequence comes from Symphalangus syndactylus, assembly GCF_028878055.3. Lineage (NCBI taxonomy): Eukaryota > Metazoa > Chordata > Mammalia > Primates > Hylobatidae > Symphalangus > Symphalangus syndactylus. Next base: position 72,103,611 of record NC_072437.2, read on the forward strand.
AGGAGATTGAATTCGTAATCAAAACCCTCCCAACATGGAAATGTCCAGGACCAGATGGCTTAAAGGATGAACTCTACCAAACATTCAAAGAATAATTAATACCAATCCTTCTTAAATGCTTCCAAAAAATAAAAGAGAAAACACTTCCAAACTCATTTTATGAGGCAACATCACCCCAATACCAAAGCCAGACAAAGACACCACAGAAAACTACAGACCAATATCTGTAATGAACATAGATGTGAAAATCCTCAATTAAATATCAGCAAACCAAATTCAACAGCACATCAAAAAGATTACACACCCTGACCAGGTGGGATATATCCCTGGGATGCAAGGTTGGTTCAACATAACACAGATCAGTCAACGCGTTACACCACATTTAACAAAATGAAAGATAAAAAACCACATGACTGAATGATTATTTCAATAGATGCACAAAAAGCACTTGACAACTAACTTTTGCAAACAAACTTGTAAAGTTCAATTACAGCTAAAAATACAAAATATTCTTTGTTCAAACTCTAGGCACACGTTTTCTTCGGTAAGATGCTAGAACAGAGAGCAATTAAGTGAGTTGAATGAAAAAAAGGCAGCAAAAAGAGAGCATCATGCTGTAGTCTCTCTTTGAAAATGTTTTCCAGTAGAAAAATGCACATGTTTATTCCTAATCCATTTCAAGTACAAGCAGACATTTCAGTCTCTTGCCTGCCAACTCTCTGTCTTCTTTAACCCACTATGGAGAATACTTGACATATGCGAGGAAGGAACAGCATGACTTTTGTTTACTTCAAGGTTAAAGGTGAAATGTATTTGTCATTAAAGTCCTCAGCAAACACATAGAACGGGCCTTTTTTTAAAAAGGGACATCAAATATTTTAATGTGGTTAGAGGCACAAACAAGACAACAGATGTTAACGTCTGGTGATGATGTCAGGACCACAATGATTTTTTTTCCTAAACTTTGTTCTTTTTTTATGTAATCGGTTTCAAAACATATTCAAATGATATTTAGGACAACCTAGAAACTAATAATTCATCTTGAACCTATGTCAAAAAGCAGATCCAAAGGAAGCACAAAATAAGTTTTGTGTGGTTTTTCCCTTCCTTTCTCTCTCTTTGGTCCCAAATATTACCCTTACTTCTTTTTAGAAAGTACTACTATTAAAAAAATAAAAATAAATGAAAATAAAAACCTTCTAGTATCACACAACTGAAGTTTTAAGTGCTTCCTTTGTCCATAGAATGAACCACTGTGACTTATGTAAGCTTCCTCCTTCTCCCTGACCAAAGGAGATCAACTGCCTGGTCTAGATCATCCTTCGGCTTTCATAGGCTTTATGAAAATGCTTTACTCTACCAGGAAGTCTACAAATGTACTCTACAAGTCTGAGTTGTTGCATTATGGTGAGTGCATTGGGGAATCAAAGCATCCTTTGCTCTGATGGACCAACAAGGATACAGCCATTTTAAAAATAGGTCAAATAAACTCACCAAAACTCTGCTTTTATTAAAAAAAAAAAAAAAACTAAATGCCAGTGGGACTATTTTTAACATAATTCCCTATTATCAGTTTGGGTCACAAGTCTTCATATAAAAATGAAAGCATAAACCAGACGATGAGGAACACAAACTGACACTTACTGTGTTTACAAGCTGCTGATCCATCCCTGAAGTCACTCCGGGATGCATTTAGTTACCTTTTTTTATACAAAGGTAACAAAAGTAACTTGAGAAACTGGAATATTTATTAGAACTCTTTTGCTTTTAAAGAAGACACAGTTTTGTTAAGATATAATTTACACACCATAAAATTCACCATCTTAAAGAGTATAATTTAGGGGTTTTTTAACATATTCTTGACATTGTATTAATTCAACCAACATCACTATTTTATTTCAAGCCATTTTCTTCAGCCCAAAAGGAAACGCTATACTTCTTAGTAGTCATTCCCCCTTTCTTCCTCTCTGCAGCCTTTGGCAACCACGGCTCTACTTTCTGTGTCTACGGATTTGTTTATTGTGGACATCTCATGTAAATGGAATCATACAATACACAAGTTGAGCATCCCTAATCTGAAATCCAAAATACGGCAAAATCCAAAACTTATAAATGTCAACACGATGCCACAAGGGGAAAATTTTACACTTGACCTCATGTACACAAACATTGTTTCATGCACAGAATTATTAAGAATATGACTAAGACCCCAAAAGCAAATGCAACAAGAACAAAAATAAACAAATGGAACTTAATTAAACTAAGAAGCTTCTGCATAGCAAAAGAAATAACAGAGTAAATAGACAATTTATAGATGAGAGAAACTATTCACAAACTATACATCCAATAAAAACCTAACTTCAAGAATCTACAAGGGACTCAAATGAATCATCAAGATAAAACAAATAATCCCATTAAAAAGTGGGCAAATTACATGAACAGATATTTTCCAAAAGAAGACACACACACACAAATGGCCAACAAACATATGAAAAAATGCTCAACATCACTAATCAGCAGGGAAATACAAATTAAAACCACAATGAGATACAAAGTTACCCCTGTCAGAATGGCCATTATTAAAAAGTCAAAAATAATAGATATTGGCATGGATGTGGTGAAAAGGAAATGCTTGTACACTGCTGGTGGAAATGTAAATTACTACAACCTCTATGGAAAATAGTGTGAAGATTTATCAAAGAACTAAAAATAGAACTACTCTTCAATCTGGCGATTCCACCATTGGGTATATACCCAAAGAAAAAGGAGTCATTATATCAAAAAGACACCTGCACTTGTATGTTTATTGCAGCACAGTTCACAATTGCAAAGATAAGGAATCAACCTAAGTATCCATCAACTGATGAATGAATAAAGAAAATGTAGTATGTACATATATAGATATAGATATATAGATAGATATCGTGAAATATTACTCAGCCATAAAAAAGACTGAAGTAATGTCTTTTGCAGCAACTTAGATGGAACTGGAGACCATTATCCTAAATGAAGTAACTCAGGAATGGAAAATCAAATACTGCACATTATCATAAGTAAGAGCTAAGCTAGGGGTATGCAGAGGCATACAGAGTGATATAATGGACACTGGAGACTCAGAAGTGGGGAGGGTGGAAGGGAAATGAAGGATGAAAAATTACCAGTTGGGTGCAGTGTACACTATTCGGGTGACAAGTGCACTAAAAGCCCAGGCTTCACCACTATACAATTCATCCATGTAACCAGAAACTGCTTGTACCCACTAAAGCTATTGAAATAAAAATAAATAGATAAAATCAGAACTATGAAATCAAATCAAATAAAAGGAAACAAATGAACATATGTATCCAGTTGGTGGCATAACTACCAAAAAAAGAACCATTCCAAGTGACTCAAAAACACAGGAATTTGACAGGCATTCCCAATGGGATATACCCTAACTATAAAAAGAACTGCAAAACAATTAGTAAAGAATTCTTTAAGTTTAAAAATACATATATTGTTTAAAATTACCTTCAGGCTCTCTGTATAAAGTGCATATGAAACTTGAATGAATTTCATGTTTAGACTTGGGTCCCATCTCCAATATATCTCGTTATATATTTGTAAATGTTCCAAAATCCAAAAGATTTGAAATCTGAAATATTTCTTATCCCAAGAATTTCAGATAAGGGACACTAAACCTGTATAAACCTTGTGTCTGGCTTCTTTTACTCAGTATAATGTTTCAAAAGTTCATCTATGTTGTAGCATGTGTCAGAATTTCATTCTTTTTTATGGATAAGTAATATTTCATTTTATGAATATACCATATTTTGTTTATTCATGCTTCAGCTGACAGATATTTGAGTTTTTTTCACATTGGGAATATTATGAATAATCATACTGCTATGAACATTCATAGCAAGTTTTGGTATAAATAAATGTTTTCAAATCTCTTGAGAGTGGGTACTTTTTTAACCAATAAATTGTCCTGGGTTGCTCAATTTGCAATTACAAGCAGGTATTAGAGGGGTCCTCTCCACGGCCTACAATTCCTCTCATGAACTATTGGATCTGCCTATATCTCTGACCACAACTCTCACTATTATTCTCTTTCTCACTATATTCCAGCAGCTCCTAAATCTCTTCTAAATCGTCCCTTCCTCTATATCTAACCACTAACCACCATGGTGTCCCCCACCCCAAATTTTTTTAAATGAAGAATTAAAGAGGTTCTGCCTCAATGCAACAAGCTGGTCTTATTCATTCTTCCCCAAGTTATCCACCATCTTAACTAAAGGTGTTAATACATTATAGCTCTAAACATCTGCACTTAATGCCAAGTCTTCACTCAAATCAAGTTCCAACTCTGGGTGCTGGACCTCTCATCTCCCATGGGGAAAACGTTTTCACTGAGTTTATCTCTCACTCTGTCTTTACCCATAAGGCCTAGTCTCACCTGCAAAATAACCTACCGCCATCCATCTGCACTCCACTCATTCACCTGGAAACCCTGCAGGTTCTATCACCAGCTATAGACCAAGTTTGCTGGCCCTGTTCTGGCTCAAATACGAGAAGAGTGAGTTAATATGCAAGAGAACCATGGATGATCTCACACTGAAGATGTAACAGCAGCTGCGCACACATTCTCAATGACCTAGGCTGGATCCATTGGAGGGAAAGGGAGGTCTTGTACATCTTAGTCACCACTGCATGTCCAGGACCTAGAATGGTGCCTGCAGCTAGAAACCTTTCAATAACATTTGTTAAATAACTTAATGAATATAGGAGGGACTTTTCTCCTCTTCCCATAGGCATTGATTTATTTTATTTCTACTCCTTTCTGTGCAATGTGTGAACCTTCATGCTAATGTCACTATTAATTTTGTTCCCATAAACCCTTCAACTAAAGTAGTGCAGCTCCTTTCTCTTTCCTTTTTGGAAGGTCATGTGTTTTATGGCACTGGCAAATAGCTGAGACACTAAAACCAAGTTTTAGTTGAAGCTGCATACATAATTATAAGCCTACTGTTTGTATTCTACTGAAAACAGCAACTCCATGCTTAAAACACCTTTGTTCTGTCTTTAATTCCTTCTAGACTCTCTGATACCAAGTAGCGTGTGTTTTGCTCTTCATAAGTGCTCTCAGCCCCACGAGTTAGACGAGTCTCCCATTACGTGGTGCAGTTGCAGCCTTTGGCAGTACCATCAGTCAGACTTGAAATATTCACCCACTCCCTCTTACCCCAAGCATGAGCCCTCACAGCCACACTTCATCATACATTATCTCCTGCTCCAGGGAGACTCAGTTTTACCTCTTTCAAATATAAACTCTGACTCTAAACGATTCATTTCCCATCTCTGGACCTTGGTTTCTATTGTGTAAGAACAGGCCTTTAGTCTAGACCAGGAGTCTGGAAACTGACTCATGGGTCAATTTCAGCCCATTACCTGTTTTTGCAAATAAGGCATTAAAAGAAAAACTTTAGTCACATTGAATTTAAAGAGTTTATTTGAGCAAAGAATGCTTTATGAATCAGGAAGCATCCTAAACCAGTGGGGGTCCTGAGATCTGCAGCCATCCATATGAGCCGGGGGCTTTTGTAGGCTGGACACAGAGGCAAAGTAGAGAAATCACCTGACTGGCTACAGTCAGGCATCTGCCTTACATGGGCGTGGTGTGATAAGGTGGCTGTTTGTGATTGGCTGAAACTCAGCTGTTTGTTATGCTCCTAAATTAGGCTTGTTTATACACTAAGTTATACACTAAGGTCAAAGTTCACTACCTAAGGATTCAAGGTACCCGGGGAGCCTCAGGCCACATTTAAGTTAATTTAACAAAAGTTTTATTGGAACAGAGCCATGCCCACTTTTCTAGATAATGTATATGGCTGCTTTCATGCAACGGTAATAGAGTTTCGCAGTTGCAAAATAGTCACTCTCTGGCCTTTCACAGGAGAAGTTTACTGACACTAGTTCATCTCTCTTGGAACCATTCCAGCCTGACATTCCAAAAGCCAGGCCCTCTGACAGGTTATTTTCTACTACCCAGTCCATGGCAGAAGTTACCCCATGGGCTCACAGCAAAGTGACTGGTAAACCTCCCAGTCTCCAAACTGCTGTAATATTTTGTTATTCAGTCCTTGTCAATCTTTCTACCAGAGGATAAATTTTAGTAATTCCTAAAAGAATAAGCAATATTTGCAAGTGTTGTTATGAAAATCCAGGTGTCATAAGGCAGTGATAAAGTTACATGGGGACGCCCTTGTGCACATGGATGCAAAGCAGGGAGAAAATACAGAATCCCCAAAAAGAAAGAAAACTGAGGCTGGAAGAGAATGAGCTCCTTCCTGGGCAGGTTGGAAACTGTGTGAGTACTGCAAGCATCAAAAGGGGAAACTAAGAAAAATAAATGGATTTTTTAAATAGAAAATAAGACAGTGAGAGACAGGAGTGTGGTTGTATGAGAGGGGACTTAACATGCTAGGATTTGAGGGGCAGAGGAAGGGAGCCTTTGCCACTGGCCAGGGAGAAGCCAGGGTTGGAGGAACAGCATCTGCACCCTGGGCAGGCCAGTGCCCCTCACTGGACTCAGCCAGAGCCGTCTGCTGCTGTGATGGGGAAAATGGCCCTGCATACTTTCATTAAACCAGGTATTGAAAGGAGCCTGGTTACTCACAACATCTGAAACTGGGTTGGACCATTTTTAGCCAGTAAGTGGCCTCTTACCAGGACCCCAGTAAGAGGGGGTATCTGTTCATTCGTCACAGCCGCATCAACAAAGACAAGTGCATCTCTGCCTGCTGGCTTGCTGGCAAAGATGAAGTAGAGGTGTGTGTGAGCTCTGGCAAGCCTCTGCTGGCCTTCAGCCACCTTTTAGGTAAATGAGAGGATGCTTGCTCTCACTGGGGCAGCCTGAACCCCCAACCCCCTCCCTGGTGGTCCTGGGCTCAGACATTTGCACACGCCTGCGTGGGAGCTCCTTGCAGTGGAGAGTGGAAGGATGGGACAAAAGAGAAACAGAGAAATGTAGAGGGCAGGCAGGAGCATGTGAGCTCAGGAGGCAGACTCTGATGGAGGTCACACCCCCCTTTTAGGTTGGACAATAAGAGCGGGATTCCGCAAGCAAGAGATGCTGCAGAGATAGGTAAGTTCTGTCTCCTCGCTCTCCCCTCCCTGGCCACGGCCATCCCATTATGTCACAGACACGGGAGCAAAGCAATGAAACAGACGCTGTGGGAGTTCAACACAGGGAGATAGCTACCTACCGAGTTTGTCTTAACAATGATTGAACTGATTGTCATTCAGCAAAAAAAAGGAAATATTGAATGTTGTTTATTACATTCAAGTTTCTTTTTTGTTCCTTTTTGCTTTTCTTTTTTTTTTTTTTTTTTTTTGAGACAAGGTCTTGCTCTGTTTGTCCAGGTTGGAGTGCAGTGGCGCGATCTTGGATCACTGCAACCTCCACCTCCTGGGTTCAAGCGATTCTCCTGAGTAGCTGGGATTACAGGCACACGCCACCACGCCCAGCTAATTTTTGTATTTTTAGTAGAGACGGGGTTTCACCATGTTGGCCAGGATGGTCTCCATCTCCTGACCTCATGATCCGCCCCCCTCGGCCTCCCAAAGTGCTGGGATCACAGGCGTGAGCCACCGTGCCTGGCCTTTTCAGAATTTTTTTTTCTGAGTATTTTTAATCAATAAAAAAAAATAATCTAAATCATAGGCTGGGCACAGTGGCACAAGCCTGTAATCCCAGCACTTTGTGGGGCTGAGGCGGGCAGATCACGAGGTCAGGAGATCGAGACCATCCTGGCCAACATGGTGAAGCCCTGTCTCTACTAAAAATACATAAATTAGCTGAGTGTGGTGGCACATGCCGTGGTCCCAGCTACTCAGGAGGCTGACGCAGGGAGAATCACTTGAACCTGGGAGGCGGAGGTTGCAGCGAGCCGAGACTGCACCACTGCACTCCACCCTGGCGACATAGTGAGACACCATCTCAAAAAAAAAAGCATAATCTAAATTATAAACACTTTGGATACGAATTGCAAAATCTTTGATATGTCATCTCCTTTAAGCATATTGTTTCTTTGCTTAATTGAGACAATTCTTTCAGTAAATGACGGTATACACTGAAAATAGAGAATAATTGTAAAATTATGAAGATAAAGCAATCAACTGGCATAAAATTGGTAATAAAAGAATAAGTGAGGTAAACAAAGGTATAGAAAAAGTTGTAAAGCTTACATTCTTTTTTTTTTTTTTTTTTTTTGAGGCAAGCTCTTGCTCTGTTGCCCAGGATGGAGTGCAGTAGAACGATCACAGCTCACTGCACTTTTGACCCCCCTGGGCTCAAGCAACCCTCTGGCCTCAGCCTTGTGAGCATCTGAGAACACAGATGTGCACAACTTTGCCCAGCTAATTAATTTTAAACTCTTTTTTTTTTTTTGAGATGAGATCTCCCTTTGTTCCCCAAGCTGGTCTCAAACTCCTGGGCTCAAGTAACCCTCTGGCCTCAGCCTTGTGAGCATCTGAGGACACGGACGTGCACAACTTCGCCCAGCTAATTATTTTTAAACTTTTTTTTTGTAGAGATGAGATCTCCCTTTGTTCCTCAAGCTGGTCTCAAACTCCTGGCCTGAAGTGATCCTCCCACCTCAGCCTCCCAAAGCGCTCAGATTATAGGCATGAGCCACCATGGCCTGGCCTAATGCTTACCTTCTTATATGGAACTGTTTGTCATGCTGAACACTTGCAGTATCTCTCTGCACTCCAGGAGAAAACAATGACGTGATCATTGGTGTCAGAGATGAACGGCCACAGGAGCAGTGGGAGGATCATGGACCTTGTGGTCCCTCGAGTAGGGGTTGAAATTCCAGTTTTCTAATTTACTAGCTATGGGACTTTGGTCAAGTTGCTTAATCTTGCTGAGCCTCCGTGTCCTCCACTATAAGACACTATGAGAATGATAGTTTTACCTCTTGTGGTTATTTCAAACATCAAGTAAGATCTTCCAAAGCACTCACTACACCTACTCCATGTTGGCTTTCACTCCTGTCTCTTAGGACTGGGATGGGAAGTAAATGAGAAATGCCACGTCCATGGCACATGGTAGGCACTGAATAGCCATGGGAGGCAGCTCTCATATGGAACATGTGGTTGTAAATATAAAGACGTGAATGAATGAGAAGGAACTTAAGATGCCCCCAGCCCCTTGTAGGATACCATCTGTACAAAAGGAGGTGTTGGGAGGGAAAGTCCCAAGATGGTAGCTGTACCAACCAAAGAACTACAACCACGAGCAAGAGACTGCACCTGACTGTCTTCGTCTTTCCTGCTCTGATGTATAACAGAGAAAAGACCCTGTAATTCAACCACCCTGTGTTCTCCACTGTGCCCTAAAGAGAACACAGACCCATGGAAACTAACATGGACACAAAATGCTAATTGCCCGTGGAAGGAGTGGCCAAGTGGAGTTTCTGTCTGCACAACTTGCCTTTTATGACTCCCTCGAAGTGAGGTCCAAACAGTAACAGATGGGTCTCGTGTCCTTGATCCCCTCCTCCAGCCAGCATAGCCTCTCTCCACCACTTTAATTAGAAATGTGTTTATTCAATAGGGTGACTTGATATTTTATATTTTGCTGTCTCAAATCATGATCATTGAATAAACAGGAAAAAAAAAACTTTTTTTCATGAGAAAGCAGAGCGATGATCCTTTAAACCCCTGTCAAGCACACACAGCGAATGGTAGGCGGTGCTGTTAGGAGAGGAGGGCGCCACCTTTGTCGTGCAGACTCGGGGTTAAGGGGGAATGTCATTTATCAAAGCTGCATCAACAGAAATGTGTGCATCTTTGCCTGCTGACTTGCTGGGCTTCCCAGGCAAATTATCTGTCAGAGGCCTAAGCCCTGTCATTTTTCTGAGAAAACTACCAGGGAGAGGAGAAGAAGGCAGGATGGCAGGGCCAGGTCTGGGATTTGATGCAGAGGCCGAGCACCTGCTTCCAGAGGAGGCCCCGTGAGGGTGCAGGTCCTTCTTACATGCTCAGCGAGCTGATGTTGGAATGTACGGAAAGACAGCAATAACCACAAAAAAAGAGTTGGATTTCCACACAAAAAGGGCCCTTTCAGCTTCCCAAGCTATTTCTTTAGAAACATAATGTACTGTTGAGCATAAATTGCATTAATGGCTGTGAGGAATTTACTTTTATTTGTCCTTCTATAGAAGCTAAAGATACTCCCAACATAAGAAGAAAAAATGAGTGAAGCACAATTTAAGATGGCTTTGAAATATCTGCTTGAGCTATTTTTACTTTTTCTCATTCCATTGAAACAAAAGTTTCTAAAAATGGACTTGGAAAAGCCAAGTTTTGATGTGACTATTTGGTAAGTTCCTTGAGAGCAGGAGTTATGTATTATATTTCCTTATGTCCACCCCTGAGCAATGTGAGCAGAAAAAGGTATTAGGAAACTGTCGAATGGAGGAAGGAGCCAGCAGGCAACAGCCGGCTGGCTGAGAAGCAAAAACCGACCTGGGCAAGAGGGAATGAATTGCTCACAAGAGGGACGTTGCTATGCAATTTCTGTCTGTGCAAATTGCATTCATTATTGGGGATGAGATTGATAGGGCTGAACTGTAAAGCTAGCAAGTGGAAGAGAAGATGGAGGTTTACCTTATAATACAGATTTTATGCAGATGCAGGGAAATATCCTTTAGGTCAAGGTCTCCCTTCTATCTTGAATAAAGCTCAAACTCTCCTGCACTCTGCAGTTTTCACGCTTGCCCCGCCTAACCCACCCTTTCCAGAATGACAAGGCTCACATTTACTGAGAGTTTTGTACTATGTCAGGCACTGTTCTAATGCTTAGAATGTATCATGTTATTTAGGCCTCTGAACAAGCCTTGGGATGAGTGCAATGCTTACCACCCATTTTACAAAGAAGTGGACTGAGGCCCAAAGGGGTGAATCGATTTAACCAGTGTCCCAGAGCAGCAAGTGGGAAAACCAGAGTGAGAATTCAAACCCATGCATCTTAACTCCAATGCCTTTCCTTCCAAGACCGCAGCTTCTCTAGAAAATCTGACCTCTCTTTCTGTCCCCCACCTCTTCCTCTGTCTCTCCCCCTCCCTCTCTGCTGGCCCCTCCTCCTCAGTGAGGACCCCCATCCTCCCTTCCACATTTGCTCAGACTATTCTTCTGCCTGGACCGCCCATCTCTCCTCCTGACTCCTCTCCCAAAAAATTGTCTGAAAAGTAAAATTAGGAAAGTTGTCATAGGAGGCCTTTCATTGCCCTTAAATTGTTTGAAGTCTCTTGCTTTTGCAGAAAGCTCTCAACACTTAGAGGATGAGGACATTCTATTTTATGTGCCCTCTCCACCCTCACCAACTGCCTAGGCTAAGAAAAGTGCTAAACATAAAGTATTGGCTCAGTGAGTACTCATTTAACTGAAAGATATAAGTGACTCCTTGTGCCTGTCTCTCACGAGTGGTGGAAGTCATCAGTACTCACCAACATTCCCTTGTCCTCTTCTTCTTGGCTCCTACGCACTCCATGGCCAGCCTTGGTGGCGTTGGTGGGGCGTTGGTGGGGCCTCAGGCCTTCTCTCTGCTGGTATGGGGACAGTAGAGGTTGCTGTTGAAGGTTGAGATGGTGGAGCCACAAGATCAGGCCAGGCTGTGCCACTGTCCCCTTCAAGGGCAGCTGTTCTGGAGAGCAGCCTTGACCTCCACAGACACTGGGGAAGCGAGAAATAAACTTTGCTGTGGCTTGTTTATGCTTGCAGCATAACCTGGCCTCTGCCCACACGCGTGTGTTCATTCCTCAAAGCGTTCCACTAAACACAAATGCAGGAATCCTGTTTCTGTTGGCCCTTTCATTTCAGGATAATCCTTGCTGGTAAGTAGAGAATCAAACCCACCAGATCCTAACCTGTGAGGCCAGAGCCACTCCCCCCAGACACTGAACATTCTCTTCCAACGGTGCTGCTGTCCCATTTCCCCTTCGGGTTCGCCTTCGCGACCTGCAGCACAGAATTTTACAGCCTCGATAGAAGCAAATCTTATTTGAGAAACATCCAAAAGTCATTCAAGGCCGAGCGCGGTGGCTCACGTCTGTAATCCCAATACTTTGGGAGGCTGAGGTAGGCAGATCACTTGAGCTCAGGAGTTTGAAACCAGCCTGGGTAACATAGGGAGACCCAGTCTCTACCAAAAATCCAAAAATTAGCCAGGCATGGTGGTGTGCATCTGTGGTCCCAGCTACTCGGGAGGCTGAGGCAGGAGGATCACTTGAGCCTGGGAGGCTGAGGCTACAGTGAGCCGAGATCATACCACTGCACTCCAGGCTGAGTGACAGAATAAGACCCCATCTCGAAATAAATAAATAAATAAATAAAAGGAATTCCAATGCAATTCTCAGTGACAAGATGTGTAATCAAGATAAGGGACACCATTTTTTTATTATAAAATGGAATTGAGTTAAAAAGTAATTAAACTTTCTTGTATGGTTCATAACGTGGCTGTGATGGTTAATACTGAGCACCATCCTGATTGGATTGAAGGATTCAAAGTATTGATCCTGGGTGTGTTTGTGAGAGTGTTGCCAAAAGAGATTAACATTTGAGTCAGTGGGCTGGGGAAGGCAGACCCACCCTTAACCCGGTGGGCACAATCTAATCAGCTGCCAGTGAATATAAAGCAGGCAGAAAAAGGTGAAAAGGCGAGACTGGCCTAGCCTCCCAGCCTACATCTTTCTCTGTGCTGGTTGCTTCCTGCCCTCGAACATCAGACTCCAAGTTCTTCAGTTTTGGGACTCAGACTGGCTCTCCTTGCTCCTCAGCTTGCAGACAGCCTATTGTGAGACCTTGTGATCATGTGAGTTAATACTTACTAAACTCCCCTTTATATATATATAATATATAAAATATATATAATATATATTATATATAAAATATATATAATATATATTATATATAAAATATATATAATATATATTATATATAAAATATATATAATATATATTATATATAAAATTATATATAAAATATTTAATATATATTATATATAAAATATATAATTTTATATATAATATATAATGCATATAATATATATTATATATTATATATAAAATATATATTTTATATAATATATATTATATATGTAAATACATATTACATATATGTTTTTATAAATATATTTATTATAAATATATAATGCACATATTACGTGTTTATAATATAAATGTAACATATATTATAAATATACATATCTATATATCCTATTCTGTCCCTCTAGAGAACCCTAATACAGTAGCTCTGGAGGCATTTATAAAAAGGTTTTGGAAAATAGCAGCCTTATAATCCAATATACCCAGTGTTTCCTAGGTGTAGCTAGTATTAAGTGCAAAAAATTATTTTCTGTTTTTTTCTTTATCAGTGAAGCTATTTAAATGTCTGAACATAAACATTAACTAGTACTGATATAATTATTATATTTAAATATGTCTATGTTGTAATGTTTAGAAAAATTACTCTTTAAGGGGGACAAGTTGGAACTTCATTCCTTCATTCACTCAGGCCTTCAATCCCTTAAAAGCAGGCTCAATGGCCCAGTGCAGTAGAAACGACACTGAGAAAATAATGGTGTGTACCCTCAGGAAATTATAATCTAGTGGTAAATAAGACATAATCCCACATAAATATAATCCTGCACAGGTGTAATAAAGTTTGTAAGAAGATACAAAGTTTTGTAGAAATCAGAAGGTGTGGAGTCATTTTCAGAGTTTCAGGGGGGTGAATGCAGCTTCTATGAATTGCTCCTTCATCTAAGCCCTAGAAGATGGGATTGCAGCAGATGAACCGGGTCAAGGAGAAAGGGCTGTTCAGCAGGGACCACACGACGTTCAAGTGCCTGGGACAGTACAGTTGGCTGGATTATGGGGCTAGAAAGATAATTTGGGCCAAGTCATGAAGTCTATGAGTAGGTCTCATAGGGAGAGGTGACTTCACTCTGTGGGCAACCAAGAGAAGCCAATGAAGATTTTTGACGGGAGGACTCTCATGATCAAAGCCAAGCTCAGGGTGACGAGGCAAGGAGTTGTGTGCAGGAAAAAGCGAAGGGCAAGGCCAGGAGACAGACAGATGAGTAAAGAAAACATTGCTGTGAGCCAGAGGAGTATTGCTAAAGGAGCTGAGAGAGGTGTGGAGAGAGACAGAGGGAAGGAGGAGCTGGGTGGCAACATCAGTGAAGCCGCTGCAGCACCAACGAAGGCAGCATCAACGAATCAGCTTCCAGGATTTAGCAACTGAGCAACAGGGAGAGGTACAGCAGAGGAAGGAGACAGACGAACCTGGAGTCACAGTGACAGATGGTGTCATGAGAAGGAGCTGACTTAGTGCGGAGATTGTGAATTCTGCTATTGATGCTATGTCGAAGGGAATGAAGGAGCTGCCGCAGGCTGCACGGCATGGAGTGGAGTGGAGACAAAACAGAGGTGGATGGGGCCGGGTGAGGTGGCTCATGCCTGTAATCCCAGCACTTTGGGAGGCCGAGGCGGGCAGATCACGAGGTCAGGATATCGAGACCATCCTGGCTAACACGGTGAAACCCCGTCTCTACTAAAAATACAAAAATTAGCCGGGCATGGCGGCGGGTGCCTGTAGTCCCAGCTATTCGGGAGGCTGAGGCAGGAGAATGGTGTGAACCCAGGAGGCGGAGCTTTCAGTGAGCTCAGATCGCACCACTGCACTCCAGCCTAGGAGACAGGGCGAGACTCTGTCTCAAAAAAAAAAAAAACAGAGGTGGATGGGGAGCCCTGGGCACTTGGAGGATTCTCAGCGTGGACGTGAAGTCACGGGATCTCAGACAGGGCCAAGGTAGGGAGGGAAATGGAATCCATGGAAAGGTTGTGAGTCACCGTTCATGCAGTCCTCATCCTCTGCCCGGCCTTGGATGGGACCAACTCAGCGGGAACCGTTGTCTTTTATTGTCACAGTCCCCTAGCTTGTCATGACTCTGGACGTGTGGCCAGCTTTGTATAAGGACACTTGTAGGTGTCTCGTTCTGGTCCTTGCTCCTCTCTCTAGCAGAAGCAGCTAGCTAGCTACCTACAGTTCACAGAAAACAGAGCTCTGTTTATCCCTCCAAGTTCCCTGATTTCAACCAGTGTATTATATTAATAGCATAAATATAAAGCAGGAGAAAAGTTATGAAAATCCTTCAGGCCAATATCTGCAGAGAACCTCAGGATCATTGTCCCCATTCAGTTTACCTTTTTATAAATCTTAGAAATAGCCCTTTCAGGGTAAATCTCTCGGGATTTCTAACCAATGTCAAGGATTACCTTAGCAATTACATGTTTATAGGAGAATATTTTCTATACAGATGGCTTTCTGAAATATAGTTAAAATTATAAGAACGTGGCCATGCTGGAAAACGACTTCTTTTTTTTTTTTTTTTTTTTTTGAGACGGAGTTTCGCTCTGTCACCCAGGCTGGAGTGCAGTGGCGCGATCTCGGCTCACTGCAAGCTCCGCCCCCCAGGTTCATGCCATTCTCCTGCCTCAGCCTCCCGAGTAGCTGGGACTACAGGTTCCTGCCACCAAGCCCGGCTAATTTTTTGTATTTTTAGTAGAGACGGGGTTTCACTGTGTTAGCCAGGATGGTCTCGATCTCCTGACCTCGTGATACGCCTGCCTCGGCCTCCCAAAGTGCTGGGATTACAGGAGTGAGCCACCATGCCTGGCCGGATACGACTTCTTAAATGCACTTATACCCAAAGCCACATGTTTTCTTTTCCTATCTATAAACTGATAAATCTACTGGCCTCCCTTTTGTGACTGGATGTCCAAAGATGGGGCATGGAAAGGAAAAGAAAGAAACAGATTTGTATGCAGAAGAGCTGGCCATTGCTAAGAAATCCTGAGTCAGGACTCCCTAAAGAACCAAAGAGGTTGGAAAGTCCTCTGTGAGCCACATCAGGTATAGTCAGAGACTCAGATGGTCTTTCCCTCCAGCCCTACCCCATTCTGGCCTAAGAGACCAAATGGAGGACTTCCTCTACCACCCTCCTTTGGTCTTTTATTTATTTTTTAGAGTCTTCCTATTTTGCCCAGGCTGGAGGAGGGCAGTGGCTATACACAGATCCCTCTACTGATCTGCTGACCAGTGTGGGTGTTTTGACCTGTTCCCTTCCTGACCTGGGCTGGCTCACCCCTCCTTAGGCAATCTGGTGGTCTCCTGATTCCAGAAGGTCACTATCTTGATGTGGAATTTATCACAGACACCCCATCCATTGGCATAGCCCCTACAGCCCAGAACCACTGAGCCCAAGAAATCTTCCTGCCTCAGCCCCCTGAGTAGCTGGGACTACAGGCACACACCACCACACCTGGCTAAATTTTTATTTTTATTGTTCGTAGAGACAGGATCTCATTGTGTTACCTAGGCTTGTCTTGAACTCCTGGGCTCAAGCAATCCTCCTGCCTCAGCCTCCCAAAGTGTTGGGATTACAGATATAAGCCACCCTGCCCAGCCTGAGTCTGTTTCTTGTTGTAAAGATTGACCTCAGAATGAAATCTCCGTCTCTGTTTAAGTGAGTGTCTTGATTCGTATCCCAATTGCCCCTTCAGTTTGTTACTGTCTCTTGGCATTCTTAACCAGGACTTGACCCTGACTCCAATTAACCCAGTAATGGCAGTTCCAGCTCCTAACGCCAGCAGCATATCTCCTTGACACTACTGGAACAGTCTTCTCTCATGAAAAAAAGCACAATGGAAAAAGAATCTAGAAGTAGTTGGGGGAAAGTATCTCTCCCTCCCCTCTGGGGAAACATGAGTTCTCCCACACAGCAGCGGAGAAGTCCGTCTAGTCAGTAATGAGCGAGCGCCACCCTCTAAGGGGAATTGTGGGAGTCGCCTCGGAGGGAAAGTGCTCTGCATCCCAGGCAGGACTTCTCATGGACAGGGCAGATCTAAGCAAGGTAGGCAAAACACAGCCACGTGAACAACAGGTCATTTATAGCAACAAGATGGGAAGCTGTCTGTCTGCTGCTTGACTCAAATATTTTGTAAAGAAACAATAGAACTTATTAGCAGAGGGACTGATATGGTTTGGCTGTGTCCCCACCCAAATCTCAACTTGAATTGTATCTCGCAGAATTCACATGTGTTTTGGGAGGCACCTGGGGGGAGGTAATCGAATCATAAGGGCAGGTCTTTCCTGTGCTATTCTGGTGATAGTGAATAAGTCTCACGAGATCTGATGGGTTTATCAGGGGGTTTCTGCTTTTGCTTCTTCCTCACTTATGTCTTGCAGCTGCCATTAAGAAGTGCTTTTCACCCCACGCCATGATTCTGAGGCCTCCCCAGCTATGTGGAACTGTAAGTCCAATTAAATCTCTTTTTCTTGGCCGGGTTTGGTGGCTCACGCCTGTAATCCCAGCACTTTGGGAGGCCAAGGCAGGTGGATCACAAAGTCAGGAGATCGAGACCAATCTGGCTAACATGGTGAAACCCCGTCTCTACTAAAAATACAAAAAAATTAGCCAGGCGTGGTGGCAAGTGCCTGTAGTCCCAGCTACTTGGGAGGGTGAGGCCGGAGAATGGTGTAAGCTTGCAGTGAGCGGAGATGCGCCACTGCACTCCAGCCTGGGTGACAGAGCGAGACTCCTTCTCAAAAAAAAAAAGAATCTCTTTTTCTTCCCAGTCTCGGGTATGTCTTTATCAGCAGCGTGAAAATAGACTAATATAGGGACCCACCAAGGGAAGATTCTAGGTTCCACTACAGAGAAATGGAAAATAGAGCACCGTTTAACCAACCCTAGTGTTAGGGAATGCTAAATAGTTTTGCAAATGCAGCTGCACAACAAGAAAGTTGATGATCAACTCCTACTTCAATTCAGAAACCAGAGTCACCATGAAGAGATAAAACAAACTCAAATTCATTTTCCTGAAACCAATCAGCCATGAGACAGATTGGATATTCTCATTTAAAATTTAGAGTGTGTCTCTAGGTGCTTTTTTGGGCCAATGCGAAGAAAGTAATAAGTGGTTTTGTTAATTATTATGATCATTTTTATTCTCTCTAGAAAACATAGAAGTACCACCTGGGCACGGTGGCTCATGCCTGTAATCCTAGAACTTTGGGAGGCCAAGGCGGGTGGATCACGAGGTCAGGAGATCAACACCATCCTGGCCAACATGGTGAAACCCCAACTCTACTAAAAATAGAAAAATTAGCTGGGTGTGGTGGCATGAGCCTGTAGTCCCAGCTACTCGGGAGGCTGAAGCAGGAGAATCACTTGAACCCAGGAGGTGGAGGTTTCAGTGAGCCGAGATTGCGCCACTGCAATCCAGCCTGGCAACAGAGCAAGACTCTGTCAAAACAAAACAAAACAAAACAAAAAACAGAAAAAGAAAATATAGAAGGACCAATAAGTTAAAACAACTCTCATTTTGAATCACAATAAAAACTCATTAAGTCAGACTCCACTGGTACAAAGTTATAATCATTAAAAAAAAAAAAGTTATTCTTCTACTAATAGAGTAAGTAAGATTGCAGGGGAATGTTAACGCACCTCAGAGGGAGAAGGTGAAACATTCTTAAGTACTACCCCTGATAGGTAAGTGCCAAGTTATTGATTATATACCTAATAAGCTGATCACTGATTTTTTGTCATTCAACAAACCATTCATCTTGAGATGGATTGGGCCAGGATTGTGGTGAGCATTCAACTGTCCCCCTATTTTTATTTCCTTTTAAAAAAGATCATGCAGCCATGATTTAAGGCACAGGATATCCCCCAGCAGGCAAACATACGTGGTGCCTGCCCTTAGGGGACTTGACTGACTGGTGATTGATAGATAGAGAGAGAGAGAGAGAGAGAGAGACAGAGAGAGAGAGAGATAGATAGATAGGATAGATATGATAGATTGATAGAGATGATAGATATGATTGATTGGTTGATGATAGATAGGATATGATTGATTGATAGATGATAGATATGATTGATTGATTGATTGATTATAGGATAGATATGATAGACATATTTGACTTTGAAAACAGCGTGTTTTAAATTCTACAATTCACAAAAATTAGGTATTATCAGTCTGGTTTTCGATACTCTAGCATCCAGGATTTTCTCTAATTTGTGCATAACCCTCTCTTCAATTCATCTTATCTAACTCTGATAGTATTGTATATCTGATGGAAGAGACTGAGACTCTGGGATGAAATTCTATGACTTTAAAGCTATGGAAGCTACATTCCAGGAAAATGAAACAACTTGTCCAAGATCAAATAGCAAGTTGGTAGCAAAACTGGAACAGAAACTCAGATCTCCTAATGAGCTGAAAAGTCTTCTTTCTGCATACTCTGCTTTGTCTGTCCTCTATTAGAAAATTACACTGTGAGAAAATACATAAGAATACAAATTGCAAAGAAAAATCGAGTATCCAGAATATATTAGTATCTCCCATGAGCAAATAAGAAAAAGTCAAAAGAGAAAATGAAAACAGGAAAAGGACATCAGCAGGCAATGCACAGAAGAGAAAATATAAAATTCCAAAAAAAGATATAAAAAGAGGATCCACCCAACTGGTAATCAGGAAAGTAAAAAATAAGTTGAAATGCAAAAAGTTTAGAAATGCCAAATAAGGGCCAGAACATGGAGTGGTAAGAACTCCACACCCTGTTTATAGGTTCATGGAAGAATTGATTGGTACCATCACATCGGGGAGCCATTTGGCAAGATCTAATAAAGCTAAAGACACCATTGCCCAAGACCCAATAACTCCACCTCTAGTTATAGACCCTAAAGAAGTTCCAAACACAGGTGCACATGGAGATATGGGCAAGAAAGTTCTTTGTAACAGTTGAATAGGGAAAGTGTTGGAAACAAATATACCTTGATATATTTGAAAATCAATTGAGAATAGATACATTCTGGCATATTTATACAGTGGCATAATAAAGAACACTTAAAATGGATTGACAACATCTATGTATATTTACATGGCTAGGTCTCCAAAACATGATGAGAGAGAGGAATAGTGTGAAAACATAGAAACTGTACAGTAGCATACTGTGTTTGTAATTTTTTAAATACCCAAACCAATACCATATGTTATTTTAATTTTATACATAACTCTATAGTTGAGATGAAAGAAGAACATGGTATTAGTTTTGTAGTGAAGGTATTAAAACACTGATGTAAATACTACATACCTACTTCAAGATAAGGATTGCCTCTTGGTGGGAAGGATGAGAAACTAAATGGCTCAGTGTGGGATGGAGAAGGACTGTGGCGAGACTTCAACTGTCCCTCTAATTTTATTTTCTTTAAAAGATATATAGCAAAACGTTATATTTCTGCCTGTATGCTTCTACATGCTTTAAAGATTTTATAATCAAATTTAATTGAAAAAACTATTATTGTTGTTTTGATTAATATAATTTATCTTATATTCATTAAAAACCTAGTATGCCATCCAGAATGTGAATCTAAGCAATATGAGGATGATTGTGGAGGAAAAAAATATTAATTTTTTTTAAAGTTTGTAAGCACTTTTACAGAGTAACTTGTAAGACTCTTGAACTGCTTTGCTTCTTAGTGATTTTCAAGAGAGGATTTTTCTGGATTCATATTAGGTGTACCTAAAATCTCCCAAATTGTTATTTGATTCCTGTTAGATAGATAGATTAGATAGATATTATAGATATAGATAGATAGACATAGATAGATATGATAGAATAGATATGATAGATAGATATGATAGATAGATGATCGATAGATATAGATAGATGATAGATAGATAGGATAGATTGATAGATGATCAGAGACATGATTGATTAATTGATAGATGATAGAGAGGATAGATTGATAGATGGTGATAGATATGATTGATAGATGATAGATGATTGATAGATTAGATAGATAGATAGATAAATAGATAGATAGACAGAATAACCTATTCCATAAAGTTCTCTCTGATGTGTGGCTTTCTCTCCTAAAAACTTATAAGATTTTGGATTTCGGGGGTAACACGTGCTATATGAAAGAGATTGGAGGGAAAAGGAGAAAGCCAGGAATTTTCCCTAAGACTTTCTGTCTGATCAAGTTTTCCCTAAGTTTGCCTTCGTTCACAATTTCCTTTCAATGTCACCCTCAACATGCTGAATTATAATACCATAATCAAGTGGAGAGGGGGCCAGAATGACTTTTGAGGTTTTCTTTTCAAACCCTGAGACTTCAAATCTACACACTCAGCCATCCTTCTCAAACTCGGGATAGTCTGATTCAAAGGGGCTGCCACTGCAGGGATAATCACCATTACACAGAATACAGACGGAATCTTCTGTGGCTTGACTGGAATTGTCTTTGGCGGCTATTCATCAACAACTGATTAAACCTCCTGAATAAAGCTCATTTGTTCACAGGCATATACTGGACACTGCTGGTCCCAGGAGCTGACCCTGTAACAGGAGGGAGAACCAGTGAGTGAACAGACCCAGGGCAAGCCCCGTGCCCCAGCTTGTATGCCTCGTTCTGGGCTCTCTCCCTTGTCCTCTCTCTGCCCCAGATGTCTGACCTCTCCCACTTACACAGCCACATTCAGCTCTCTCCAGCCCCAGAGTGCCCAAACCGCCACTGCGCTCTGGCTTGCTCTCACCTGAAGGCTGCTTTGGTCACAATCAACCATCTCACCTTCAGAAAGCTGGCCCTGGCTCCCCCGTGAGCGTCTCTTTCCATACTCTGCCTCTGTCTGCATATTCCTGCATTCAGCGTCCACCTTTCCTAACAGTCATGCCTCTGCTTTGCTCAGCTCTCCAACCCCAGGGCCCAACCTGCCAAGTCCTGTGCCCAGCACACAGCAAATGTTCCATTCACATCTCCTGAATGAAGTCTCTTACACTATCTCAAGGCAGGATGTCCCAAGTGCAAACAAGTTGTCCAAATCAGCAAAGGAGATGGAAAGGCAAGATGGGTTCAGCTGAGAGGCCGTGGAAAAGGATTCATTAAGCTCTTTGTGATTGGACAGAGTTAAAACAGCTCTGAAGGTGGCTTGCTTGGAGAGAGAGAGACACTCAGAGTCTTCTTCACTGGGAGAATAAGTACAGTGACAAGAGCTCTGACATTTAGGACGTGATGGCAGGACTCCTTCTTGGAAAATTCGATAGGCAAAGCAAGGTCAAGTCCTCTCCACCACTTTTCTCCCCTTCAGGGCGTAAAGGTCCTCTAAACTACGAGGTCAAAAAAGTTAGTCACAGTCTAATAGACCATGCGAGCAAGGCTGCCAAATAAACAAAAGATGTGATCACTTTCCAGGAACCACTCTTTTGGCTGCCTCCTGCTGTTGCTTATTGGAACCCGTATAAAGGCCCAGGTTTGAGTTAGGCTTTGAAAAGTAATCTGAGTAGTGAAAAGAGCGCCTTCTGAATGATTTTCTTTTTTCATACAATTCAACAACACTGTCTACTCTGGAAAAAAAAATAGACAAGGTTAACCTTCAGAACCCAACGTACCCATCTGCAGACATATTAAAACTCAAACTTGTTGAGGTTAATAAAAGATGATCATCCTGGAGCATCCTTTTCAGCACAGGGTGTAGCACGTATCATCATGGAACATGAAAGCAGCTGTTGGTGCCCCTCTAACCTCATCTTTTCTCCTGTTGCCAGACCAGTCCCAAGTGATTATTAACATAGATGGAGATAATAATTTTGACTAGAAATTTTTCCTGAGTTTTTAAACCCCATCTATCAAATCCTATTTTGGTTAAAAAGGGGCTATAATATTAACCAACGAATGTTCTGGTTTTCACTGTAGTGAGGAAAGACATTACTTGTTGCCTAAACAGCCACATACCAAGTGGGTGAATTCACCTCGACGCTTAGAGGCAACACTTGGAGAAAGTTCCATCACTGAACACAGATCACACATGGAATATTATTCCTGCCAGACTCTAACAACAGAGCATGGTCGCCACTCGGGCACCAAAAGGACAACTGGACTAGCTTCCTCTGACAATTAGGATGCTTGAAAAGTTCTGTGAACTTAGGATATCATCTGTGCACTAACAGACATTGACTACAAAGTAACAGACTTTGTAAGTAGTTACTGCTAAATGTCAAAATTTGCACAAAGTTGGGTCCTTTACTTAAATTCTTATTTTATTTGCTTGTGTTATTTTACTTATTTTATTGTTACTTATTTTGTTACTATTTGTTCTTGTGCTACTTATTTTGTTGTTACTGCAAGGGACTTCATGTGGACTCATCTCCAGCCATCTAGATTCAGCTCCATCACAAACAAGCTCTGATGAGCTTTGTGCTGCCACGTAGTACCTCGGGATTCAAAGCCAGGCATCCTGATGCTCTTCATGCTTTGACCAATGCCAGTGCTCATGTAATAAAGGACTTTTTTTAATTAAAAAGAGGATTGGTCTTTTTAGGCTTTAATTTATGCATCCTCAGTTCCCATTCCAGTCATCAGCCTTGGAGAAGAGAGCAAGGCCATCTTTAGGAGATTTTGCAAATCTGATAAACTGTAAGTTGATCTAACTCAAGCATTTTCCAATCCTGGACAATGTTGCTCAACATCAGGTGGAGAAATGATGGTCACTGTGGATCTTGTTTAAATGATCTTTATCTCTCCAACTTCAGTTTCCTTGCCTGTAAAATCAAGATAATAAGCCTTCTTAAAGAACTTCTTAAAGTGTTCTACAAAGGGGCATCTTGAAAAGCACAATATCCTGACACACAGAAGATACTCAATACTTTACCCCTCACTCCCTTACCCCCTAGCTTCTCAAAAGAACTCTTGCCTAGGAGTCATGAAGAGTCCAGGAAATTCCCAACAAACCTCACAACCTAAATGCAAGTCAAATGAGTGTTTTTATACATAAAGCCACATTTGTCCTGACTCAACTATTGCCAAGTGCTGTGATCATTTCATCAAAGACCTTCCTTCAAGAAGAATTGCTTCATGAACAAGGCAAATTACAATGCCAAGAATATCAAATGCAGGATATTTTAAAATCCTGGCAGTGTTTCCCACTCAAGACCTTTACACAGTTCAAAAGTTCTGCTCACATGTGCTGATTGTAAATCTCCCTTATCAATCCGTTAGTACAGGTGATGATGAGTGAGCAATGTTAACAGGGAAGTCACATTATTTGAATACTAGTAAAAGTTCATTTCTTCAATAAATTCTGTATTTGAGATTTGTAATAACTTGGTCTTATTTTCTCTACATTATTCCAAATAAAATTTATATTAGATAGCTCAGGCTTCAAGTGAACCAAGAGACCAAAAGTCACTCTCAGCTCAGAACAACAGCACTTCTAGTATACTGTCTCTCACCACATGTGGGCTAATGCTAACACGCCCCTCCATGCTCCACCTGAATGCAAATTTGTATGTCACCTTCCCCAATCCTTGACCTACTTGTGCAACCTGATTATTGCCTTAAATTGTTTATTCGTGATGTGTTTTGCCATGCATTTTTCTCTTAGGCAAAACCCTCTGTGATTTATGGGAAGCTGAAATCATGTGTTTTTGGTTAGTTCATACTTTAAAGCACCAAAATGTTACTTTGTAGAGCTAATTCCATGTCCAAAGAGTTTTTCAAAGACTTTTTTCTTAGGACTACAGTTCAACATTTTGCCCAGAGAAATCAATCCCCAGACCCAAAGGACTAAGTTTGGCTTAAGATCGTAAATATCTAAGTTTGCAGGAGGCATTGACTTCACAAACTCAGTGTCACTTCCACCAGAAGAATCCCAGCAATCTGGTCAGTGTGCCTTGTGGGGAAGTCTGCCATGACCTTTGGGGTGGGCCACAAACAAGTTCATTCCTTTGGGAAGTTTGGGTTTCAGAAGTCATCTTGCTCACAAGACCAATAATCCCGAGTTCATTTTTCCATTAAAATGCAGCATCTTTTGAGCATTTCCAGGCAATGTATGAAAAGATGTACTTGAAGAGATGCCTGCTCTGCTTTGAAATTTTAAACTGACTACAAAATGTTTTCACTTAGGAGTGTTCTTGGTAGATGTTGGTAAAAGGGTACAAAGTTTCAGTTGTGTAGGATGGGTAAATTATTTTTTAAAAAAGAATGTTCTGAGATCCCTAACTCAAAATTGGAGTATCCTGAATCCAGGGACAATTTTTAGGCAAGTTATCCTCCTCAGAGCTGTCCAACAGTGTCTGCATGCCTGCATGGCCCTTGCTGTCTATGGCCTCCCTGTCTTGTTGAACTCTTGTCGTCACTCACTCCCCACCCTGACCCCACCTCCATCAACACAACCAACTCGCACTGAGTCTGACAGAGGTCATCACCAGGCACAGGGGACCACCCTGCCCCGGGGAACCTAATTGTTGGTGAACGTGGGCACTTCCTCCTTAATCCACGCTGTGAATATTGTTTATACCTCCCACATAAACTAATAGCCTATCACACATTTGGACATGACTGATTTCTAAACACAGAGAGATTCATTTCACATACAGGCATACCTCAGAGATATTGTTAAGTTCAGTTCCAGAGTACTGTAATACAGTGAATATCTCAATGAGGTCAGTCACATGCAGTTTTTGGTTTCCCAGTGCATATAAAAGTTACGTTTACACTATACTATAGTAAACTAAGTATGTATACAATAGCATTATGTCTTTAAAAAACCAATATACATACCTCAATTTAAAAATACTTTATTACTAAAAAAATGCTAACAGTTCTCTGAGCCTTCAGTGAGTCATAATCTTTTTGCTGGTAGAGGGGCCTTGACTCAATGTTGATGGCTGCTGGCTGATCAGTGTGGTAGTAGCTAAAGGTTTGGGTGACTGTGGTGATTTGTTAAAATAAGATAGTGACATTTGATGCTTCATTTGACTCTTCCTTTCATCAGAGATTTCTCTGTAGCATGTGATGCTGTTTGACAGCATTTCACCCACAGTCGAACTTCTTTCAAAATTGGAGTCAGTCCTCTCAAACCTTGTCACTGCTTTATCACCTAAGTCCATGGAATATTCTAAACACTTTGTTGTCATTTCAACAATGTTCATTCAAAGCCTCTTCACCATGAGTAGATTCCATCTCAAGAAACCACTTTCTTTGCTCACCCATAGGAAGCATCTCCTCATTCAGTCAAGTTTGATCATGAGATTGCAGCAATCCAGTCACATCTTCAGGCTCCATGTCTAATTCTTCTTCTCTTGCTTTCATCACCTCTGCAGTTACTCTTTCCACTAAAGTCTTGAACCCTTCAAAGTCATCCATGAGAGTTGGAATCAACTTCTTGCAAAGGCCTGTTAATGTTAGAATTTTGACCTCCTCTCATGAATCACAGGAGTTCTTAATGATATCTAGAATGGTAAATCCTTTCCAGAAAGTTTTTGATGTACTTTTCCCAGATCCATCAGAAGAATCACTATCTGTGGCAGCCATAGCCTTATGAAATGTATTTCTTAAATAATAATATGTGAAAGTCAAAATTACTCCTTAATTCATAGGTTTCAGGATGAATATTGTGTCAGCAGGCGTAAACACAACATTAATCTTCTTGTACATCTTCATCAGAGCCCTTCGGAGACCAGGTGCATTGACAATGAGACATAATATTTTAAAAGGAATATTCTTTTTTTCTGAGACATAGGTCCCAACACTGTGCTTAAAACCTTCAGTAAACCATGCTGTAAACAGATGTGCTGTCATCCAGGCTTTGCTGTTCCATTTCTAGAACACAAAGTTGGCTTAGCATAATTCTTCAGGGCCCTACGATTTTCAAGGTCAATGAACACTGGCTTTGACTTCGTGTCACCAGTTTCATTAGTGCTTAACAAGATAGTCAGCCTGTCCTTTGAAGCTTTGAAGCAAGCATTGACTTCTCCTCTCTAGCTATGAAAATCCTAGATGCATCTTCCTCCAAGAGAAGGCTGTTTCATCTACACTGAACATCCATTGTTTAGTGAAGCCACCTTCATCCATGATCTTAGCTAGATCTTCTAGAGAACTTGCTGTAGCTTCTATATCAGCACTCACTACTTCACTTTGCACTTAGTTTATGGAGACAGCTTCTTTCCTTAAACCTCATAAATTCACCTCTGCTAGCTTCAGACTTTTCCTCTGCAGCTTCCGCATTGCTCTCAGCCTTCAAAGAATTGAAGAGAGTTAGAGCCTTGCTCTGGATTGGGTTTTGGCTTAAGGCTATGTTTTTGGCTGGTTCAATCTTCTATCCAGGCCACTGAAACATTTTACATGTTAACAATAAGCCTGTTTCACTTTCTTATCATTCACATGTTCACTGGAGTAGCACTTTTAATTTTCTTCAAGAACTCATTTGCATCTGCAACTTGGCTGCCTGTGTGGCACAGGAGACCAAGCTTTGGACCTGTCTTGGTTTCCAACATGCCTTCATCACTAAGCTTTATCATTCCTAGCTTTTCATTTATTTAAAGTGAGAAATGTGCAACCCTTTCACCTGAACACTTAGGCCCATTGTAGGGTAATTAATTGGCCTCATTTCAATATTGTTGTGTCTCAGGTAATACAGAGGCCTGAGAAGAGAGAGAGAGATTGGGTAACAGCCTGCCAGTGGAGCAGTCAGAACACACATGTTGGTCAGTTAAATTCACCCTCGTATATGGGGTACAGTTTGTGGCACCCCAAAACAATTACAATAGTAACATCAAAGATCACTGATCACAGATCACTGTAACAGGTATAATAATGAAAAATTTCCAATATTGTTAAGAATTACCAAAATGTGACACAGAGACACAAAATGAGCCCATGATGTTAGAAAAATTGCCCCGATATACTTGAGAGGCTGAGGCAGGAGAATGGCATGAACTGGGGAGGCGGAGCTTGCAGTGAGCAGAGATTGCGCCACTGCACTCCAGCTTGGGTAACATAGCAAGACTCCGTCTCAAAAAAAAAAAAGAAAGAAAACGGAAAAATGGCCCCGATAGGCCAGGCGCGGTGGCTCACGCCTGTAATCCCAGCACTTTGGGAGGCCAAGGCGGGCGGCTCACGAGGTCAGGAGATCGAGACCATCCTGGCTAACATGGTGAAACCCCATCTCTACTAAACGCACACAAAAAAATTAGCTGGGCATGGTGGCGGGTGCCTGTAGTCCCAGCTACTCGGGAGGCTGAGGCAGGAGAATGGCGTTAAAAAAAATAAATAAATAAATAAAGGAGAAATGGCCCAGATAGACTTGCTCAACACAGAACTGCCACAAACCTTCCATTTGTAAAAACAACAACAACAACAACAACAACAACAACAAACTCAGTATCTATTAGGTGCAATATAAAGTGCAATGAAACAAGGTGTGCATGCACATAATTTGTGGCATATTATGAGATGCACCTTAGCATGTTACATGAGAATTGAGTTATCTCTTTTTCTTTCTTTTCTTTTCTTTTTTCTTTTCTTTTTTTATTTTTTTGAGACAGAGTCTCACTATGTCGCCCAGGCTGGAGTGCAGTGGTGCGATCTTGGCTCACTGCAACCTCTGCCTCCCAGGTTCAAGCAATTCTCCTGCCTCAGCCTCCCGAGTAGCTGGGATTACAGGTGCACACCATCATGCCCGGCCAATTTTTTGTGTTTTTAGCAGAGACGGGGTTTCACCATGTTGGCCAGGATGGCCTCGAGCTTTTGACCTCAAGTGATCCGCCTGCCTTGGCCTCCCAAAGTGCTAGGATTACAGATGTGACCCACTGCACCCGACCTGATTATCTCTTTTTCAAAAACAATTATCTAAAACAAAACTACTACTATTACTACATTACCTATTGATGGCAATTTTTATAAAGTCATTTGGGGTTTTTTTTTTTTTACAGACATATCAGAATTCATGGAATAACCTTCAGAGAAGCAATAGGTAACACCAAAGGCAGCCCTAAAAAAGCAAAGACACAGGAAAGTTGCCTTGAATGAGGCAGGAGACTAAAGAGGAAACAAGGAACAGCCCCATCGAAGTATGTTCCACCAGCCCAGCAGTTAAAGGGCAGAGCCAGAGTTGGTTATGTGAAGAATCTACCGGGGTGTCAGCTTACCATTCAATAACACTTTTAGAACTGCACCAGGATGCCGAGTTCAGCCTGCATTATCATCCAGATAGTTCAACTTATTTATACTCTGTCTTTTCATAACAGCAGCCATATCTAATTTTATATGGTAATAATTTCAGTGGAGAGAGTTGATGAAGGTCACCACGGTGACCACGCATTTTGGTCTCCATGGTGACACAGCTGATAAAGACCCTTAAATTTAATTTTCTTGGAAGTTCCAAAAGGTTTCTTCTCCTCAGACTAATTCATATAATGGGACTAAAACAATTTTAACTTTCTATTACTTTTTATTCTTATGAAAGCAAAAGAAAAAGATAGGAAAGATAAAAAGAAATAGGTAAAAAATCTTTAGAGCAGATACAATGTGGATTAGTTTTTTCTTGAGTGACAAACAAATAGTCCTTGATCATTAATAATAATGGTGTCCAATAATTATAAATATGAAACACCAACTCTTTTATATTTGTTGTCTTATGTAATCTGCATAATAGACATTATTTGTCATGTTTTATGATAAGAAAACTGAGACGCTGAGCGGTTAATTAGTTTGAGGCCACATAGCTAGTAAAGGGTGGAGCTGGGCTTCAGAGACAAGCCTATCTAACGCCACAACTCCTACCAGGCTTAGGAAGATATTTCACTTATTAAACGGTATCAGCCAAGTCAACGCTCATCCAGCTTCATAAAAATTGGAAGGGTTTCAGGAAGAAGTGAAGTAAGACCTGAATTTGTCTTAGTTTTTTCTCCTCCCATTCTCTGGACAGAAACTCACAAAGGCTCCATCAGCCACACAATTACTAGGGAAATGTAAGCAAATGAGAGAAGGTTTAGAGAAAAAAAAATGATAAAGTTGAAACCTCAAAAGTATGCACAGAAGTCCAAAAAGATAACTAGAAGGTGATGTGACGGTAAAGTGTAAGCAGTAAAAGTCGAAAATTCTTAGCCTGTGCTAAAAGTCTCTCTCACCTTATAGACTAGTATATACCAGAGAAGCTGAAGAGAAGTTTCTTAAAATAAAATCCTATTTTTTCATTAACTTTTTTCAAACTTATGGCTATTTTACGGCAAATTCCCTTCGATGTTCAGTGGAAAGGCTGATGACCCTCAGCGTTCCCACATGGAAAGGGGGTTGACTCAGCTGGGGGAGGAAACCCATGCAGGCTCTGCCTTCACCTGTCACAGAGCGGAGGGCCAGAGCCTAGGAGCAGGCTCCCTCCAGGAAATCCCTTTTCAATCCACAGAGCTCCGTGGGGCCCTCACTTGCATCATCACCTCTTAACCCAAGGTGACACTTAAAGTTCCAGTTGTTTTGTTCTCGTCTAATCCTGTCTCTCTTGTTGTGCAAGGAAGTCCCTTGGCTGGGCACGGTGGCTCACAGCTGTAATCCCAGCTCTTTGGGAGGCTGAGGCAGGCGGATCACGAGGTCAAGAGATTGAGACCATCCTGGCCAACATGGTGAAACCTCGTCTCTACTAAAAATGTAAAAATTAGCTGGGCATGGTGGCGCACACCTGTAGTCCCAGCTGCTCAGGAGGCTGAGGCAGGAGAATCACTTGAATCTGGGAGGTTGCAGTGAGCCGAGGTTGTGCCGCTGCACTCCAGCTTGGCAAAAGAGTGAGATTCCATCTAAAAAAAAAAAAAAAAAAAAAAAAAGGAAATCCCTCATGGCGGTGAGCTGCACCACAGCCCTTACTGATGTGGAACAGTCACCTGTCATGACACATTCCACTCAAGAATTCCACTCTGGTAAACTAGAATATGTGTATTTGTGGAAATCTTCTAAATTCCTCAAGGTCCATGCTTTACTAGAATATATCCATTGTAAAGGAAGGACACCTGGAGAATATCTTCAAACTGTCACTCTGAAAAACTGTTGAGTTATAAACAACCTTCGGACGAAAAGTAGATGCAACAAGAAAACAGCAATGGTTCTCACAATTCCCCTTGCTCCTCCCCTGAATTGTAAGCTCATTTCTGGTCTCCAAAACAGGGTCAAGAAAAAGTGAGCAATGGGTAAAAAGACAGTGCCATGGGTGTGTGTGCCCTCAAAGCATAACTGCCGAGGAAGGAGTGCACAAGGCATGGCTGGGTACACAGAGAAGCCGCCTGCAGGGGGAGTTCCCTGGTCAGCTTGGCCAGTGAACACACTGCTGATTAAGAGTCTTTAAAATTATCCTTCAGTTATCTGTATAACCAAAACGAATGAAGAGCATGTTCCTGCTACACAATCAGTGTGGCTGTGTGTGTAGACATTTGAAATATGATGTATCAGTTAGAGTTTGTGAGAGCAACAGAACAAATGGCAGATAGATTGATTGATTGATAGGTAAATAGATACATAGACATTCAGTTTAAGGAATCGGTTCATGTGGTTATGCAATTGTGGGAGCTGGCAAGTCTGAAAACCGTGGGGGAAACCAGCAGGCTAGAAACTCAGGCTGGAGTTGATGTTCCAGTCTTGAGGCACAATTCATTCTCCTTCAGGAAACCTCAGTTTTTGCCCTCAAGACCTTCAACTGGGCTGGGCATAGTGGTTTACACCTGTAATCCCAACACTTTGGGACGTTGAAGTGGGAGGATCACTGTCGAGACAAGCCTGGACAACACAGTAAGACCCCCATCTCTACTAAATAAACAAATAAAATTTTGAAACATTAGCCAGGTGTGGTGGTGCATGCCTGTAGTCCTAGCTACTCAGGAGGCTAAGGCCGGAGGACCCCTTGACCCCAGGAGCTCAAGGCTGCCTCAAGCCATGATTACACCACTGCACTCCAGGCAACAGAGCAAGACCCTGTCTCTATAAAATAAAATAAAGACTAACTGATTGGATGAAGCCCATCTACATTATTGAGGATAATCTCCTTTACTTAACGTCAGTGGTTGTAGATGTGAATCACATCTATGAAATACCTTCACAGCAACTTCTAGACTAGTCTCTGACCAAACAACTGGGTGCCATAGCCTAGCCAAGTGGACACACAAAATTTAACCATCACATAAGGGAAGAACCATTTTGTTTACAAAGGATGTGGCCTGAGGAAATGGGATAGGGAGTCCCCAAGGTGGGAGTGTGCCTGAGGTCAGCTTTTGCTGGAGAAGAGAGGAAAGGAAAAGAGACCTCCCAGCAAGTGCATGTGCTTCTTTAACAAAGAACACAAAGGTAGGAAGTCAATGGTGTAGAGCTATTCCTCAGTATCTAGATCAACAGGCTTGTTTGGGGCATTTAATGGATATTTCTTTCCAATGGCCATGCAAAGCATTGTCAGCCTGAAGCATTGATTCATCCACCATACCCCATTGCCTGTTTCACTTTGAGTCAAAAAGAAGACGACCTTCAAACCAAGCAACTATATCATAACTTTTTTACTTCCCATGGCAATGTTTGCTAAGAGGGACCTCTAATTTCTCAGTCCCTTTAGTTTGTAATACGGGGAACATAACAGAGCACACTTGAGGAGCTGTTTTGTGTGACAGACGCCCAGGCTGAGATGCTTGGAAAGTGAGTGGGTGGTGGGCAGAATGGTGGGGAGATATGCAAATACATATATGCTTTAAAAAATATTGTGCGAGAAATTTCATTCAGTTTAGGCAAATTTAAATAGAAGCTACTGAAATATATATATATATATATATATTCCTAAAAAGAATAGCTGCATTATAGCAAGAATGCCTTTATTATCCCAAATTAGTTGCAAAAATCCCTTTCAAGACTTGACAGGAGGTACAAAAGAGATTTCTCACAGCATCACAGAGAAGAAAACCCCAGGATAAGAATATTCACACAATACAATTTTGTTTCATAACCATTCATACAGGCTTTTAATACCCAGCAATTACAGCAAAGAATAAGAAGAAAAAATGCTGCAGGAAACAAGAATGGGAGACTGGAGAGAATTCATACAAACATTGCAAAAAAAAAAAAAAAGAATTCTAGTTAAAATCCCTTAGGAATCCTAGGCAATCACAAGGTGGTGTCAATAGGGTGAAATTAACTTTAGGGGATACCGCATCCTACATGGTTCAGTCGTATTTTAGAGCACATTTTTGTCCTTGGCTTTCCGGGCAACACGAAAATAACCCAAACTGGATGTGTGAAGCAAGGAGTAGCTGCCGAGTGGGCCGCTAAGATGAACAATGAAGACTCCTGGCCTTCAAATATCTTAGAATCTAGTAAACATTCATTTATATTTTTAATCTGAGCAGTATTGTAGCTTTTATGGAATCTTCTTTCTGCCCAGAAAACTAAGTGCTTAAGAAAAGAAAAAAGAAAAAAAAAATAGGAAGAAATGTCTTTATACTAGACTATTACTAATCCTATTGCATTATAAAGACCAACCCCAAGGCCAGGTGTGGTGGCTCATGCCTGTAATCTCAGCAATTTGGAAGGCCAAGGTGGGCAGATAACTTGAGTCCAAAAGTTTGAGACCAGCTAACAGGGTGAAACCCTGTCTCTACTAAAAATACAAAAATTAGACAGGCGTGGTGGCACGCGCCTGTAGTCCCAGCTACTCTGGAGGCTGAGGCAGGAGAATCGCATGAACGCAGGAGGTGGAGGTTGCAGTGAGCCGAGATCGTGCCGCTGCACTTCAGCCTGGGCAACAGAGTGACACTCCACCTCAAAATAAAAAAAAAAAAAGAGAAACCAAACCCATCACTAAAGATTGTTCAGTCCTACCTTAATATGAGCCTATTCAATCGACCTCAAAGTCACAGTGTCAGACGTGTAGAAGACACTGTATCAGCCCATGAGGGTTAAATAAAAAGAAAGTTGAACGCATGTTGACCTCACAGAGCTTACATTCTAGTGGAGGAGACAGACATGCACATAAACAATGTAAATGGCAAAGCAAAGCAGAGTGGGAAAGAAACTCAAAAGAGAGCAATTCACGCAAAGTTGGGAGCTAGAGAAGCTCTTCCAGAAAATAAAAAATTTTAAAAATACCAGCAAACTAACCCTGACTGAGAGCCTACTAGGTATGCAGACATCATGCTGCCTGGCATTGATGTCAGGACTTAAAAAAGAAATTAAATTTCTTTCTTTTTTTTTTTTTTTTTTGTTTTGAGACGGAGTCTGTCTCTGTTGCTCAGGCTGGAGCACAGTGGCGTGATCTCGGCTCACCACAAGCTCCGCCTCCCGGGTTCACGCCATTCTCCTGCCTCAGCCTCCTGAGTAGCTGGGACGACAGGCGCCCGCCACCACGCCCAGCTAATTTTTTGTACTTTTAGTAGAGACGGGATTTCACCTTGTTAGCCAGGATGGTCTCGATCTCCTAACCTAGTGATCTGCCCACCTCGGCCTCCCAAAGTGCTGGGATTACAGGCGTGAGCCACCGCGCCCAGCCAAGAAATTGAATTTCAAAACAGAAGGTGTTCCAGGCAAAAAACCAAATCCAACAAAGATTGCGCAGAGACAGAGAGTGAGGCAGGCAAGATGGTGTGAGGCGATTCCAGGCTCTCAAGTCAAACAAACTCCAATGCAGCCCATGGTGTGAGGGGTTCTTCTATACCCTCTCAGAATCTTTGTTTCCTCAATTGCAAAATGCAGATTATACCTGACAAATGGTGATGATTCAATGAGGTGTTTGCAGATTGCTTTACACTTAGCGTTATATAAATGTTTGCTTATAAAGTTAATAAAAATAAATAAGCCATGCTACTAACAAAATTTTTCTAATTAGGCAAATTAAACTCCTCTGACTTCATTTCCCCTTTCATTATTCAATGGACCTATGTATTCTCCATTTGCAATATTCAGACAACATGCTCACCGACAAGATTACAGTTAACAGTTTTCCAAATCTCACAGCCATGTCCCTCAGCCTCACTGTAAGTCTAGTGTACTAATGTGCCAACATATGCACTAAATGCTCAAAAATATTTGCTAAATATCCCTAGTTTGTGCTGGGCAATTAGAAAAAGAACATAATCAGAAGCTGCTAGTCACTTTGCTTTTTGTGGAAGTAAAAATATCTCCATAAAAATTACTGAAATGCCATAGACAGAAATTTATGTGGGTGTTAATAAAGTCTCTAAAATATTAGAGATGTCACCTAGGCTAATGTCCAAACTTACACTAGAAAGACTGTCCTGTGAGAAGAAGGCACTATGGTTAAGCAGGTGTACATCACCAACTTCACGGCTGCAGGAAGAAGTAACAAGTGCTGTTAGCAGGTGTGGCCAGTGCAACTCATTCCCTCATTAACACCTGGCTTGTGCAGGATTTGCACCAAACCTGCATGAAAAGATATGCACTTTACTAAACTGTCCATTTACATGCTTGAAGACAGTTCTGTCTCATTTAGCCCATAAATATGTTTTAAGATAATAAAAAGACATGGGACCTGATAACATGGAGGTTATCCACTAGCCCAAAGCTCTTTTGTACATTTTTAAATTGTTTAAAAATTGTTTAAGTGCTGATTAAAAATAACAGCAACAACAACTACCTTTCCATCAATGGATGTTGATACCACAGATGGCTACATTTATCTTCTCTCTGAAACTCCATTAACAGGCTCTGCCCATTTGACCCATTTCCCTGCTTATACCTAGCAGAAATAGGAGGTGTAATACTATGGTTTTCCCATATAAATTTACACTGATTTCTCTCCAGCTATACAGAGTGAGAGGTGTGATGGGAATGAAATTGTATTTTCATGAAAGCAGTTGATACCTATTGTGCAATACCATGTTTGCCATTTTCAGATGCCATAGGCAGCTTAAAGAATGATGAAGAACTTCTTCATAAACATAGTAGATGGCATCCACCTTCGAGACCTCATTTAAATGACAGTAAAGAAATGAAGGCATTATAAAGCAGCACTGATACAGAAAAGGAGATGGAGGAGACATTTCAGTGAATGATAGGACAGAAGATGAAATGGATGGGGCAGGATAGAGATAGTCAATTGCACATACTTCAATATCCAAACAGGAAAATTCCACAGGGGAAAGAAAAAAAACCAGAGCTTTATCCTAAGACATCTCACCACTGTAGAAGGAAGAACTACGCATTCCAGTAGGAAGAAGTCCCCCACTAAAAATTCTCTATCACCACCTATAATCCTGAAGTAAATCCCACCAGTTCACAAACTCCATTCACATTCACAGAGCTTACCGTCAGGTTTTAGTGCCTCGCCTTCAAATTAAAGGGGAGGCTAAAGATCACCAGCATTTAAGTTTCCATCCTGAAAGCAAAGACCAAAGTAAATAAATGAATGAATAAATAAGTAAAGCTAAAGCATATTCATAAACAATTCTATGGCTCCTATTTATAGACTGATTAGAGAGATTATTGTATCCATAATGCAAGAACAGAATGTTATAAATGTTAAATTAGAGAAGGTAAAAAATTAAACTTTAAGAGATCAAAAAAATAATAAATTAATAGAAGAACTGGAAAATAAATTG
Source organism: Symphalangus syndactylus (assembly GCF_028878055.3). Classification (NCBI taxonomy): domain Eukaryota; kingdom Metazoa; phylum Chordata; class Mammalia; order Primates; family Hylobatidae; genus Symphalangus; species Symphalangus syndactylus. Next base: position 72,140,079 of record NC_072437.2, read on the forward strand.
GAAAAACCACCTAAAACCTCAAAATGAGAACTATAAAAGAGACAGTTTCAATAAAATATAGGGACACCACTGCACTCCAGCCTAAACTACAAAGCAAGACCTTGTCAAAAAAAAAAAAAGGAATCGTAGAGAATCAGTCCAAGAGGTCAAGATCCAATTGATAGGAGTTTATAAAAGAGATAGGAGAAAACAGAGGGAAGGAAATTATCAAACAATGCATTCAAAAGAATTTTCCAGAAATAAAAGATATCTCCAGATTTAAAGTGCTTCTAGATGACTACAATGAACAAGGACCCGTACCTGTGCCTTACCTGTGTACAACATTGTGAAATTTTGAATACCAAGAATGAAGAGGAAACTCTAAAAATCAAGGGCAGTATAAAATAAAAAAACATCAGGGTGACCTTCTCATCAATAATAGTGGATGCCAGAGACAGTGAGTAATACCTTCAAAACTCTGACCAAAAATTACTTTCAACCTAAAATTCTATTTATACCTATCAATCAAGGGTGAAAGTGAAATATAAACATCTTCAGAAATTGAAAGACTTTGAAAGTTTCTTCCCACACTCACTGTATTAAGAAGTTATTTGGGGAGGTGCTAGAACATACAAAGAATCAACCAAGAGGAAGAAAGACTCAGAATCAAGGAAGTGGTGAGACCAGACCAGGAAAGTAATAAAAAAAAAAAAAGCCCCAGGAAAACAGGCATGCAGCACATCTACAGAGAAATAGGTCCAGATTGAAAAAGGAGAGAGGACACTTCATTTGGTATTGGGAGGTATCTCTGGAGAAAATTAGATTAAAAAGATGATTTGATAGATTGGGAAAAGTTGGTAAAAACTGAAAATATGATAAATAGAAAAAGGCAAGACAAAAAGAAAAGCAATTATAAACTCCAGGAAAAACAAAAAGATGTACCAGGAAAGAAATACAGAATTTTATTTGGTTCTACAATTAATATTTACACAGCAACAATAACAAAATGATACATTAATATTCATCTTAGATACCCAACCTATAGAGGATGCATAGATGCAATATTTAGGGTTGCAGAACAAAATCAAAATGTTACTCATCTTATTATAAAAGAAAGAGATGATAGAAATCAGGAGATAGAAGGGAAGAAAGAGAGCTGAAGGGTAAGACAGGGTACAAACAGGTCCAGTTTTGGGGTGTGCAACCAGTGTATTCACACAGGGCCCCATGCTTACTTAGAAGGTCTCCATGCTTAGCTTAATTGTTTTTGTCTCCATCTTGAAATTCATAATAATTTTTGAACACGGGGTCCTACATTTTCATTTACCACTGAGCACTAAAAATTCTGTAGCTGGTTCTGGGGCTGGGTGCAAAGTTAGAAGCTGACATACTCTCAGTAGTTAATGTAACAAGAAATAAAAGTCTACTTATACTTCTTAAAGTTACAAAGCAATCCAACAATAAAGGTACATGGAATGTGGTATGACAATATTGAAATATTGAAAGAAACAGTGATGAGGATGTGTAGACTAATTAAATCCTCATTTATCCAATCAGAATAAAGAAATAACAGTATAAACACAATATTTAGAGGTTGACAATAACTAACAGAAGAAATGGTTAAAAGAGATCAAAGTAGTTGTCCCTGAGGAACGAGACTTGAAATGGGGAAGGATGAACCCAGGGACCACTGCTTCTTATCATACATCCTAATACACTTTGTTTTATTATTTTAACCTTGTACATACATTACTTTCATTTTAAAAATTAACTTTAAAAGGATAACAAAAAAATCATAACATAGCAAAGATATACCATAAACATATTCTATAAAATAATTCTACAAAGCAACAAATCATATACATAAATGTTCAAATTTACTTAATACAGATGTTATATGAGTGATATCTTAAAACAGAAAGTGACAAGCACAGAACATGTGTGACATAATTTCTGCCCTCTAGACATTTACTCATTTTATAAATCATGTTGTCTCTGCCAAGGTCAAGGCTAAATGGAGAAAGAAGAAATTATCAAAGCTGAGTCGCTTAACAGTGGTCATGTTTGCTTGAAAGGGTTGTTTGTCTCATTTTTGAACAAAACATTGTTTTCAAATGCTAGACATTTGCAGATACCAGTACACTTTTCAGCAACTAGTCTTTAGTCTGGTAAAGGGCAAAAGAAGCAGAGCTCTTATCTCCTGAAAAATGAGGACTACTTACATACCAGTCATTCTAAGTAACAAGGGATCAGTAGGAGGTTTGAGGAAATCATCTGGGACTCTGACCAATCCGCTGCCTTCCGTGGATTTTTTCCACTGCCTAATGCAGACACAAGAGTAACTCATTTTCGGCAAGACTGAGAAATGATCGTCAGCAAGTAGGTTACAACTGTCAGTTTGCTGATGTAGACATGGTGCATGAAGGCAACGTGTTTGGAAGATGAGCTCTGGTAAAGCCACCAATATCTCATGTCATGAACAGAAGCAGTAATGAGTACTGCACAATCATTTAGTCTTAGACACTTTTGCCTTACAGGAAAGAGTAATTGAGGCAATACCTATACCCCTGCTAAATAAAATAATTACACAATTTAACCAAGTCTTAAAAGCTCTACAATTTCCATCAAATCCTCCTCCCCAGCAAAAGTTTTAAGAAAGAACAAAGAAATCATAGCATGACAACCATAGCCCTTAAGGTGCATAAATTGAAACTTCTCTTTTTCCAGATCTGACTTAGTGGCAATATTTTAATAAACTGTCTTAATGACAACACACTCAAATTCCCTTGATGTGAAAGAATTATCATTACCCATCACATGGTAATCTTTCAGTGTTATTTTAATCTACCTGATCTCATATCCAAATAATGATAGAGTGATAGAACATTGTGAAGGTCTACAATTGAGACATTCTTCATGAATAGGGGATGTGAAAAAATGAACATTCTAAAGCAAATGCTTGGTCAGACTTTTACGGCCTTGGAAATTTTGAAGTCCTGCCACGTTCTTCAGTGTAAAGGGCATTTTCTTTTTTTTTTTGAGGACATAGTTTTGAGGAAAGCCCATGGTGAGAGATTGTCTATTGATCCCTGAAGAAGTCCATCCCATCCTACCTAAATGACAGTGTTTCCTGGGGAAAAATAAAGGGCCTGTCTTCTCAGGCAGCATCTCAGGAGGAGATGGACCCTAACCTAAGAGATCGACCACCTAAGTGGCACCACACAGCCTGACAACAGATGCCCACAGCACTGGGAGGAAGAAAACAAGCCGTGTAGTAGGAAACAGTGTGGCACAAAGCAAGTTGGAAGAGATGCAGGCACTGATTCTCTCCCCTGGAGCTGAAAGAAGGGGGAGTTGTTGGCCAGGCAGTAGGAAGGCACCACCAAGATAAAGGAAGAACCAAAATACAGGAAGACGTGGCAGGACGTGGCAGGGGAGTACATGGCTGGTCAGCAAAGGTAGCGGTGCCTGATGACTGCCTGGAGAAGGGAGTCTGGGAGCCCTGCCTCAGCAGCATTGAGGCAAACACGATCATTGTAGACATGTAAATAGTTTCAGCCAGCCGACTCTAGAAGGAAAGCATGGGACATGGGAGAGTAGAAGAAATGAATTCAGATGGAAATATGACTTCCTTGCTTACCTCAACCCCCATCTTGGTAACTTCTTTTACCAACTGTGACAATATTAATAACTTCTTTGTCTTTTAACTTTTCGTTATTGAATACAGCCATCACCGCATAACCATGTTTTGGTCAACCCCAGACCACGTATGTAACTGATCCCATATGATTATAGTGCCGTATTTTTACTGTACCTTTCCTATATTTAAATACACCAATACTGACCATTGTGTTACAATTGCCTACAGTATTCAGTACAGCAATGTGCTGTATCAGCTTATAGCCTAGCAGCAGTAGGCTAGACCACACAGCAGAAGGGTACAGCAGGCTGTACCATCTAGGTTTGTGTAAGTATACTCTGTGATGTTTGCACAACTACAATATTGCCGAATGATGAATTTCTCAGAACAGATCTCTGTCATTAAGTGACACATGGCTGTAATTTCTTAGGAGTTGCAATAATAGTACAAAGAACTCATATATTCTTTATTCAGATTCTCAGTTTCAACACCTTGCCACATTTGTTTTCATATTCCTTGTCTACATATAACACATTTTATATAGTCTACATATTTTATGTTACATTTTATGTAATATATAATTCTATTTTTTCTAAACTCTTTGAGAATTAGCTGATGATCTCCTGCCTCTTCACCAGAAAATCCTTCAGCATGCATTTTCCAAAGACAAGAACATTTTCTTCCATTATCATAACATTAAAAATTCAGAAAAGTTAACTTTGATTAAATAGGATTATCTAATGTACAGCCTCTAATCAGATTCCACAATTTGTTCCAATAATGTCTTGTATTCCTGTTTTCCCTATGAGTTAGAATTCCATCTAGGATATGCATTGTAGTTAGTTGTCATGTCTCTTTAGTTTTCTTTATTCTAGAACGATTGCTCCAATTTTCCTCATTTTTCATGACACTGATACTTTTGAATATTTCAGGCCAGTTATCTCTCAATTTGAATTAGATTCAGGCTATGCATTTCAGGCAGAAATGCTGCAAAAGAAATGCTTTAAGTTCATCACAAACGGGTTACATGATGTTAGTTTGAAACATCCTAACTGGTGATGCAAACCTTGATTGCTGGGCTAATATGTGTTTCCACAGGTTCTTCATCATAAAGTTACCATTTTTACCTTTGTAATTACTAAGGAATCTGTGGGGAAGACTTTGAGACATTGTAAATATTCTGTTTCTCTCCAAACTTTGATCCAATAGTTTAAGCACTCACTGATGATTCTGGCCTGAATCCTTCTTGACTGTGATGGTTGCAAAATGGGGAATTTTTTACTGTACTATTCTTTTAGAGATTCTATTAGCTGCTTCTTTTATCTTATGGTATTTAACTTTAGAGCTCTCTCCCTTCCTCTCTGTGTATTTGTTTATCATCACTGTGGACTCAGGTGTTCCTACACAGTCCTGTGAGTTGCAATCCATTACTGAATTTCTTCATTTGAATCCTCAGATTGTCCCTCATGGCCTGTGGGAGCTCCCTCAAGCCTTTCCTTTTGTCCTTGGTGGTGTCCCCACCATTCTGTGAGCACTTTCTTACTTTCTGACATAACAAGATGTCCCAGACTCATCTTGCACTTTCTGTATCAGCCACTTCTCCAAGAAGTGTTGGTTCGTTTTAATGGGGCATAATATCTAGAAATCAAGATCGAAGCACAGAGTGTGCTACAGGCAATTTCCTACCAGGAAGCATTCAAGATCAGTCTAGAATTTTTTTATTTTATTTTTATTTTTTGGAGCCTTGCAGAAAGAGTTTCTATTTAGTCATATGGCATTTAGAAAATCCAGAGAAAATGTTATCCTTGTTGCCCCTATTTTTATTTTCCAATAAACCTTGTTGTGATCGTTGTGGTTGAGGTTACAGTGGTTGCTGTCCTAACATCCTGGCGTTGTCTGCAGAATAATGCTGCAACTCTAGCCGCAGTTGGCCACTTCTCTGACCAGTCATTTAGTGTCTCCATTTGTCAATAGGTAGAAACTAAGCCAAATTAGCTCCTCCTGTACTTCTACCTTTTGGCAAGAATATTATCAGTAAACAAAGGCAGCTACACCTGTCCTCTAGCAAGTATTCATGTAATCATAGAATCCACCAGCAGCTGGGTAACTCAGGAGGCTAAAAAGCACTTCCTCAGCACACCAACAACCAATGTTCTAATTCATGTCCTCTAAAAACTGATTTCAAACTATTCACAGACGCTTTTCAATCTTTTTGATGTCAACCTTCAAATACAGCTGAATTCCTCTTCATGCTTTCACTGGCTAGACTGTGCCACACAAACCTAAATGTTCAGTGACATGTTATTTTAACACACTACAGCAAAAAATAATTTGGGGAAAATAAAATAAGCAAAACCTCATGAGAGGAGTTACCATTGTTTCAGGCCAGCTTCAAAGTTGGAAGTGTTAGGATTAATCTACATTTCAACAGCTGGGGGCATGGATTTAAAAAAATATTTATTCTAACAGTGATTTTGCCAAGCATTGTAAAAATTATGCTTATTTATCTCCTTCTACTTTAATTTTGAATCTCCCAATTTAAGGCAGTAAATGGAGCTTCCGAGAGGGTTCAGTGGGAAATGGTTTCAATAAGATCCCTTCTCAGATATCCTAATTAAGTAGAAATTAATTAAATAGAAACTAAAATAAATATTTTCAACTTAAGATAATATAAGACATTGTCTTTATTATATCCATACAAATATTTTCTGGCCGGGCGCAGTGGCTCATGCCTGTGATCCCAGCACTTTGGGAGGCCGAGGCGGGCCGATCACGAGGTCAGGAGGTGAAACCCCATCTCTACTAAAAATACAAAAAAATTAGCCAGGTGTGGTGGCTGGCGCATGTAGTCCCAGCTATTTGGGAGGCTGAGGTGGGAGAATGGTGTGAACCCGGGAGGCGGAGCTTGCAGGGAGCCGAGATAGTGCCGCTGCACTCCAGCCTAGGTGAAAGAACGAGACCCTGTCTCAAAAAAAACAAAAAATATTTTTTCTACCAGTATGTTAGTAGTTTGTATTCACTGAAGGATGAGATTATTTTCATGTTCTCATAATCATGACCTTGTAATAAAGATACACTAAGCATTTGAGAAGTGAGGCAATTAATAGGAGTTGACTTTAATCATAATTGTACTAAGCTAATCAGATACACTCTACTAGATTCAGTAATAAACACAATTCCTCCACTCAGATGGAATTGTTGCATGCTGTACATGCACATCAGCAAATATTTACGGACTGCCTGCTATCTGTAGCCTTATAAACCCTGTATAAGGTGGTAGGTTCGTTGGCATGTTAATATTGAACAACACTTTCATACAACACTCATTGCTAGTGGCCAGGGGACATGCCACCTTCTCCAATTACCACGGCAAGTAATGACTTCCCCCTTGGGACACCCCGCACTTTCACCCAACACGTATGTGGCACTGACATTTTCCTGCTTTGCATAGTAATGAAGAGTGGTCTGCCTCTTCTCTCCTTGCTAGATTATGAGCATCTGATACCTTTCTTTTTTTTTTTTTTTCATACAGAGTCTAGAACTTCACCTTAATAAAAATTTGGTTAACTAATGAATGAATTAATTGATTTTTGAGGTAATCATTTGGAAAGCTAGGCCAAGTAATTCAAAATAGCAAGTGCTAATATCTCCATTAATCATCCCACTATCTCTTGAGGTCAAACTACCTCACTTTCTCTACACTCCTAAACACACGATATACACACACTCCCAACCTTACCACTGGCACCAATAACAGTTTTTAAACGCATGTCAGAGCAAAGTGACTGCAACTGGATGATCATTTCAGCAGCAACTGTCATAGTGGTAGAGGCGCTCCATGCATTTAGCACAGGCCCAGGCAACACTGAGAACACAAAGCCTATTAATATCAATTGGTTTCTGCCTTCACCACTCCCCCCCACACCTGCCAAGTGACCTGGCCTAAGTTACTCATCATTTCATTTTAGATTGACAGATGAAGAAACTATGCCCCAGTTTAACCTGAGATACTCGGGATAACCTGAGTTCCTACAGATAAAGCACCTGGCCATGGTGAACACATCATTAAGTGATGACTCTTGTTACATTTTAAGTCTCAACTTTTGTGACCTACACCCACATATCCCATAACCAGAACCCAGATGTAGCTCCCATCTACTTAAAGTCCTTAAACGTAACTCCAACCAAGCCTTTTTGCCAGAGTGCCCGTCAACTCGATGTATGAAAATATATTCATCAGATCAACAAACACTTACTGAGCACTTACTGTGTGGCAGGCATTGTGCTAGGCGCTGAGCAAACAGTGCTAATGAGATCCACACAGTGCCTCTTCCCAAGCCTCAGAGCCCGGGAGCCTAAGAGCCTCTGGAGCTCCTAGGCTAGAAAAGGTTACAGACTGTCAACCTTAAAAAAGACACTAGAGAAAATTATCTGTAGGTATGTCGAATTAACTCTGGAATAGAAGTAAGGATTATAATCCGGAATGCATGGAATGGCAAGCTACCAGTGCATTCAGCGAGGAAAGGGTGAGGGGGGCTTTTATTAGCAAACCGAGATCGACATGAACTTCTTAGAAACAGAGTTTGTTGGTTCCAGAGGTTCAAAGTCAGAGTTGCTTTCCGTTCATTGGTGGAGATGCCATCAGTGGGCAAGTGTTCTTCCAAGAACGTCTTATCTGAGTTACTGTAGTCCTAAACAATATCTAGTGATAAACCTTATCAGAACAGGGGATGCATAAAGGACATGAAAGAATTTTAGAAAGTCCTCAGAAGCAGTTCTCATCTCAGACATGTCAGCCTGAGCCTCCTCTCCTATGGGCCTTTCTGGCCCTCTTCTGTCGGGGTATGGCAAAAGCGATTTCATTTTGGTATCTGCAACTTTCACAGGACAAAAGACCCTGCAGTGTGAAGAGTGCAGTAAGAGGCTGTCGTTGGAGGGCCCAGGAAAGGATCTGGAGGAAGAGCTATAGGCACCAAAGGATGGGTGGGAATCAGACAGTTACAAAGTGGAAAGTCTACTCCCGGAAGATGGAACAGCATATGCAAAGGCCCAAAGCGTAGGCAGATGACTGTGTGGGGGAATTCATAGACATGTGGAATAGATGATGGAAAGTGGCTAGAGAGGGAAGGGAGCAGAAAGCACAGCCATATGGTGAGCAGCCTTGTAAATTTCATGAAAGTGTTTGAGCCTGGGGATACCTACCATTCAGGGTGGTGAAACAGGGTCATGAGGAATACGATCAGATCGGAACCATCCCTCGGGCCACAAGGGGAGAATGGATGTTTGAGATGAGCAGAGCAGGGCAGGAGGATTAGACAGCTACTGCAATGAGCCAGGCAGGAGCGAAGGGCGGCTCCAAGGCGTAGTGGCAGTGGGAGGGAGAGTGGCCATAGATGGAACTGACAGATACTAAGGAGGAAAAGTCATGGGTTTTCGCATATAAGAAGGTGTTAAGGATAACTCCCAGATTTCTGACTTGAGAAACTGGATGAATTGTTTTAGATGGAGATAATAAGAAAAAGAGTAAATTTGGTGGAAAAGTTCACAAGTTCTGTTTCGGACCTGGTGATGCGGAGGTGCCGGTAGGACGCTCGAGTGTACGTAAGTGCTAGATCGCTGAGAGGGTCAGTCTAGCACCTGGAAGCCAGGCCTGGGTGAAGGATTGCGTTTGGTGTGCTAGCGCATTGCTAGTACCAGGCTCGTGGCATGAAGAAGGGCACAGGGAAGGCACAAGAAGTGAGGAGAGGGCCCCGGCCAGGGTCTGTGGTGCATTAATGAAAAGATGGTCGGGTTCCGTGTTGAGTAAGTGTGCACCTGGGACATTACCAAAACAGGAACAAAAAGAAAGGCTTGGGAAAGAATTTCACGTTTTCTATTTCAAAAAATACAAGAAGTGATTTTCCCTTGTGGGGAAAGCCCGCACACGGTTAAGCCACCATTATGTTCATTTTAGAACTAAGTTGAATTTTTTTTTCTTATGGCTGAGGAAGAAGAAGAGCAGCTAATGCTGTCCACCGTTAAGGCTCCTGGAGGTCCCCGTCCAATCCTGATGTAAATATCACCATGGGCTCAACCCTTCAGATGAGGTGAGCCTGTGGGGGTGCGGTGCCGGGATCTCGGGTCAGAGACAGGCTGTGGTACAGGGAGGGTTAAGAAGGGCCCCTCACCCAGGCCTTCAGGATCCTGCAGGTGACGTCTGTTTGGTGAACTCATTAATTCATGGTATGTGGCCTGGGTGCTAATATGTTAATAAATTCTTCTCTTAAGTTGACTTTTTGCATTTTAAAGGAGAGGCCTTGGAGTCCAAGCCCAAACTGAAATGTAGAAATCTCTCCATCTAAAATTCAGATTCAGAGGTAAATCTTTGAGGAGAGAGGCCTATTTCTCTGTCAGGGGGCTGCCTTTCTGGCAACTTCTGAATCACACTACTTAGGTGGCCCAGCTCCTCCGCCTGCTGTGTGGACACAGCCCTGGTGTGCTCATCGCTTCTCAGCTCTCTCCACAGCCAAGGTCCGGATGGTGTTCAAACCTCACCCCACCACTGAGTCCCAAAACCACGTCTGGCTCTTGAGATTCCAGCCATTTATAAAACTTCCGAAACCTCAAAGTTGGCCAATTTCCATGTAAATTTCAGATTTGTACTCAAGGAACAGCACCCTGTTGCTGAAGTCCTGGTGTTGGCAGGAGAATGCCCCCAGGCCCACCAGCCACCCTCCCATAACCTTGTTCTCACGGGGCCCTTGTAAACACTCTGTCCTCCACACGTGTAAATATTCTCAAGGTGTCTTAAAGAAACTGAACCGCTTCCAGTTCAGCACATTATTAATAGCTGTTGATGATTTTCTCCCAAGTTCTCATGTACAAAGAGGGAGGTGCGGTGGAGAATTCTGTTTACTTGCATAGTGAGAGTTACTGCTTAACCAAGCCGTGCTCAGCATGTTTGATAAGAGACCAGAAAGTAAGAAATGGTATTTTTTTCCTTTGGAAGTTAGCAATTAACTTATGAAAAGCATGGAGATGGGCCAGACTGATTCGACAAAGGTTCTAGAAGGTAGTATTCACCTGATACTCACCCCATGTCAGCAACTTGCTGTGTTTTAAACACAAAGACAGAGGAAACCTTACTGAAATAATTTCAGGATGGGCTGCAGATCAACTCAAGTAAAACTGGTTCAGTTGTTGGAATGAAAGAGCATGTGAAAATCCAGAGTAAACTGGCAATAATTCCCTCACTGTGCTCAGTGCACCAAAAGGCCGCCGCCTTTTTCTGCATTAACAACTACTGCTTGACCAAACTTAAGCCAGGCTCCCGAACCCAGACCAGCAAAGTCCATCTGTGCACTTCCTTGCAGAATCCAGTTTTAGCAAGAACCCTACTAAGGCAGTTTAGCCGAAACCTCTTGCCCTCAATACCTAATCAGGTTCCTCAACCCTCACCATCTCCCAGGTGACGTCTGGTCACCTGGCCTGTCTTCAGCAATCATCCTGTGAGGTCAGTTTAGCCAGAATCCCCCTCACTGCTGACGGTTCCTCTTCGTCATTTTCCATCCACCAAACCCACCCTGCTCCTTAGCTATGAACCCCCACTTGCCCATGCGGTATTCAGAGCTGAGCCCAGTTTTACACAGAGGTCTCTTTTTCTGTATTGCAGCAACGCTCAATAAACTGTGTTTACCCCGTTAACTGCTGTCGGGCTCTGCTCTTGCCTTGGCACTCCCCGCTGTCGCACGTGGAGGTCTACAGAAAAACTCACAATAAACCGAGGCACCACCCGCTACCAAAGGAAGGTGGGGGGAGGAAGGCCCACTCTGGCTGTTCCAACCTTTATTTGTTCTTCCTATGAGAAACCGGGGAACTCAGTGCAAGGACATTCTCTTTAAAGTTTCCCTCTGGGGATGTACAAGGAAACAGTTTCCTGGCATTTTTCTTCTAAGCTACTTTGGAGGTCTGAACTTTAGGTACTATGATGTCAGGTGACATAATACCCAAAAGAGCAATAGACAGCGAGATAGATGGTTATAACCACACCTCTCAAAGGTCTACACATCCACTCACTACCAGGTACATCCCGTGGAAAATGCCAAGAATACATTTTAAGAAACAAAGCCAATGGCCAATTGTGCAAAATGTGTTCCCTGGCGCTTGCTGGCACTAAGTTGGCATGCTTTGGGGGGTGTGTCTTCAGGGGGCTATGAACTGTTCTTGGCGTGCAGCATTGCAAGCTGGACTCTGTTTCAAATACTCCTTGTATATTTTTCTTTCCTCCTAGGTTTAAAATTGCTTTTTAAAATCTGTTATGTTATCAGAGGGGGTTGTGAACTCTTAAAATGTCACCATCATCTCTCGATCTATTTTCTCTACGTTAAGCGCTAGACCTTAATACATAACATATTCATTGAGAAAACCGCTCCATCAACCTGCTTATGGGCCTCTGTTACAGCATTTGTATTTCTCTGTTTATCTAGGTGTGTTTCTTTGTTTCCACGTTTGTAAAAAGAAGGATGTTTTTAAAGGGAGTTTTAGCAACTTGATGTGAAGTCTGGGAAAGTCCCCCACTCCAACCTAGAATATTGTCAATGTGCTGTGGATAAGAATTCATAAATCCATAAAAAGCCAGATGAAGAAAGAATTGTGATGTCAATGTACAACCCAGCTCTGCTGATCTGATTGCTAAGACTGCTAAGCACCTGTTACCTGGGTCACTTCCCTGTGTGTGTCCTCATCCTCTCTCTCCTTCTTCTCCCACTTCTCCTCCTTCTCTCCAGTGTGATCTGAGGAGAAACCACGATATTTGAGAATATGAAGAAGACATATTTGTGGAATTTATTTTGAAAATTCAACCAGCCAATCTTCTATATCAAGGACACACGCACACTTCAACTTCCAGGCTCAGCAGCCCCCAAGTTTCTCTAAGCTTCTCTGGCCAGGGATATTCACCAGCACACTCAGGCTGGCACTGATTCCTGTGGTTTCCAAGGTCCCAATCCACTGTGTCATTCCCAACTGCACTCACCCTGGCTCAAGACAGTGCCTTCTGCCTTGGGCCACAGGTCTAAGTTGATTTCCAGTGCTAAAGCCTGGCTTGCATTTTTCTACCAAATATATCATTCTTGTCTCTTTTTTTCTGAGTTTTTGGGTTGCATAGTCACATCTACAATTTTCATCAACTTCCTGTCCATCAGTGTCCCTCTGTGGCTTCCCCGATATAAACGGGTACCTAAATGCACAATGCACTCACAAATACAACCTGGGCTTCCCAGGCCAGCCCAGCCCAGCCCACAGGCCAGTCTGGGGTCTCTGGATGGTCAGACACAGACATTCTCAACCTTTGCCCACACTCACCATCACAGGACCCCCAATTTCTCTTCCAATTGTCCCCTTTCAAAAAGTGTCAATTCCTCCTCAGTGACCCCACGGTATCTGTCCTTTCCATGAGATCTGCTGAGGGCTGTGGAGCCCACAGAGCAGCTGGTGCCATGGGAGCTAGGAAGACACTGCCCTGCTGGGGCACTGCAAGCATAATAGGTTAGTTGCCTGATGTGCACAGCAAGTCAGTGTGCCAAGACACCAGGTCGCAGCAAAAAAACAGGTTTAATCGTAGGGTCAATGAACAAGGTGATGAGAGGGAACCTCAAATCCATCTCCCTGAGGAATTTGGGGTTAGGGTTTGTATGGGTTTTGAATGGGGCCAAAGTGTGGAGATTCTTGACTGGTCGAAGAGTGCAGGGTGAAGTCGGGGCAGGGAGAGAGGAAGGCGTTGTATCCTCATGCTGATCCCATTCCTCCGTGGAGGTCCTCAAATTGGTTCCTGGAATTTGAGGTCTGAAAAACCTCTTAAGTGATCCTTAAACAAAAGCCTTATGATTCCAACGTCAGAGCCGCTATCTGAAGGAACAATGGGAACACAAATGGTCAGACTTGTGGACACAAGGAAGTGGGCCACGGTGCAACCTGGCTCATGCTGAATTATAACTTTATTTCCATCCAGACAGAACCCAGCATGCAGTTCCTGTCAACCCTGTAGAGGTGGTTTCAGCACTACAGACCTCACCATGGGGGAGATGGGCCTGCTGTGTGTACAAAAGCTGTCCCTTGTGAGGGCAGTGAAGTCCCCGTCAAGGGGTCACCCTCCAAGGCTACCAAGTGGCTGAGATCCATCATCTCTTATGTCAGGAGAAGCCACCGGACCTGCTGGCAGGGAATAAAGGCACACTCTGCTCCCTGACCCCCCACCCCTGCCACCTGGTGCACACTAGGAATAACACACCCCTGCATGGATGTGAAGTCAGCTTCCCTTTCACAGCGGCACGCATGCTTTCCACATGTCCTCCGGAAAACAGCTCCCAACAGACCCACCACAGCCCCCGCAGGCCAGCCCAGCCACACCTGAGTCCCTGAGTGAACAATGTGCTCCAACTGCAATCCTTGCCACACATGAAATACAGTGCCCTGCATGCCCTGGCTCAGAGGTGGGAGGAAGCTCTGGATCCTCCCATGTTTTTATGTGTGTCTATTGTTGGTGAAGGGAAGCAAACTCTGTAAAATATCTAAAGAGGTTTATTCAGAGCCAGTATGAGTGACCATGGCCCAGGGAACAGTCTCAAGAGCTCCTGAGAAAGCGTGCCTGAGGTAGTTGGGTTAGAGTATGGTTTTACACATTTTAGGGAGATAGAGGTTATAAGCAAAGACATAAATCAATACATGTAAGATATACATTGGTTCAACCTGATGAGACAGGACATCTCAAAGTGGGGGCTTGCAGGTGGAGGTGGATTCAAAGATTTTCTGTTTGGAAATTGGTTGAAAGAGTTAAGCTTTGTATAAAGACTTGAAGTCAGTAGAAAGAAATGGTTTAATTAAGATAAGGGAGTGTGGAAGCCAAGATTCTTGTTATGTAGATGAAGCCTCCAGGTAGCAGCCTTCAGAGAGAATAAATGGAAAAGATTTCTTTTCAGGCTTTAAAAGGCGTCAGACTCAGTTAATCTCTCCTAGATCTGGGAAAGGCCTAGTTGCATTAATAGAGATTCTCTACAGATGCAAATTTTCCCCACAAAAGACAATTTTGCAGAACCATTTTAAAATACATCAAAGAAATATATTTTGGGAAAAATATTTTTATATCCTTCAGGGTCTGCCATCTGTCATATGACACTATACCAGTCAGGTAGGAATTTGGTAACTTATTGCCAAAAAGAGTCTGTTTTTTCTGTCTTATGATTTCCATTTTAATGTTAATGCTGGTCAGTTGTGCCTAAACTCCAAAAAGGAGGAGGTATGAGGAGGCACGTCCAGCCTGCCTTCCCCTGTGGCCCAGAATTCAGTTTTTTGGGATTCTCTGGGATCCCCTTGGTCAAGAGGGGGTCCGTTCCATTGGGGTGCTTAGGATTTTATTTGTGGTTTACACAATGACTACATTTTAAAATATGTTTTTCGTCTTTAAAGCAACAATTTTTTAAGGGAAAGGGGGCTGGGTTAAAAGGTCAGTGAACTAATGAGGGGAAAGAGGCAGCATTTGGGAAGGAAAGGAATGCTCTCGTGCCATTCCTGGACTGTGGTCACTGGGCACCTCTCCTCAGCCACTCTTTTTCTCTGTGGCTGAGAAAAAGGCCTCAAAGGAAGGAGATCAGCTCCTCCTCACTGGCCTCCCCCTGGGGGTCTGCGCCAGAGCTCTCAGGTCACAAGAGAGCACTGGGGGGCACTGCCGGGCAAGTGGCGGAGGAGCCTGCGTGCTTATTAAACACCACTGAGCACGGGGTACCACGCACACCCCAGCTACTTCATCCTCTAAACTACCCTGGGTGTCCACATTCTCAGTGCATTTTACAGATGAAGACACTGATACCCAGGAAGGACCATTTGCCTCAAATCACAGAGCAGATGGTGATGGTGACAAGGTCACCCTGATTCCAAACCCCGTGCTTTTTTATTTAACTGAAGCTTTCCTGAAGACCAAAATGTATAGACTGGCCCAGGAGAATGGACAAGACCCAGAAAAACCTCAGAGATCATGAAGAATATGAGGTAAATGGTGAATGTAACATTACGGCATCATAGCTTTCCTACATGAAGACTGCGTGCCTCTTGCTGGAGCTGTAAGGAGCATCCATCACTATTAGGTGCTGGAAAATTCCCCTCCCAAGGGAATTCATCAGTTCTCTACTTCAACCTGGTCACGTTGCTACGTCTCCAGACCACCTGGGATCGAGTGACATATGGACGAGCTCTAAAGTCCTTTACAAATTCATACAACATGAGGAGTGAGCCTCTGAGAGTCACAGCAGCGGCATTTCCCAAGTACCCAACCTAAAGGGAAGTCCAAGCTAATTTTAAAAACCCTGCTCTCAAATGGGATCTAAATGAAAATCTCACTGCTCCTGGCCCTTCTTGCTTTGGCGAGTACACATGGGCCAGATGCTTGGGCCAAGTCCTAACCCAGGTGATTAGAATCTGACTCTTTCGCTTCTGGTCCCACATTCAAAAGCCCTAACGAAAGTACATCTAGATTTTGTACTAAAGGGTTGATTTGATTAGTTCCACCCTAAAATTGTGTGCCAGCTCTCCAGTTCTAATGCCCTAACCAAATGGAATAATAATCAGTGGCTTGCACGACTCTAATAAAGAGGAATATCCAAAGTTTAAAAATGTGCATAGTTTTTTCTCTATTTTAAGTATTTAATTCACATCATTAACTAACATGTTAATAATTAGTAATTTTAAACAATGTCCCCCTCTGTTTAATATTTTATCACATGTACTGTGTATCTCTACAACTAAATTTCCGGACATATGCAGGGAAAATTGCATATACTTTTCAGGTTCACTTTACTAAAAAAAAAAAAAAACAGAGTTGTTTCACGTAAGTTTTGATACTATGATTATAGTGCTTAGGTGCTAGATGAAAAATACTACAGTTCTCCATGAATATTTCTTGATTTAAAATGAACTCTATGCTCCACATACAAACTTAATTTAGCATTTGTTTTAATCCTCCTTTTCCAATCCTGAACCCTGTCTCTGTGAGTTATGCAATCTGTGTAACCTCATTCAAAGCAGGATGCTGCCAGTATCAGATACGACACTTCACAGACTCCTGGTTTTCTCATATTAGTCCAATTTCTAATCCCCACTCAACCAGAGAGAGATGGAAAGAGAGATAGAAGGCACTGAAGAAAGACTCTATTAATTTTATAGCCATTCAACTAAACGATTACTTCTGCAACTTCTAAGTTCTCATTTAGCCATCTGGGAAAGTATGCCAAGACATAACACTAAGACAAACAAGTACAAAGCTTGTTTGCATTTTACAAAGAGCTGGAAATCAAATACACGTTTACTGTAAGCTAAACTCCATGAGTGTTCTAATTAAACATTATATAAGTCTACACATCTATTCCAGCCCTGATGTGAGAGTAGGAAGGAGGAGAAAATGTTCTTCCTTCTCCTCCCTCCATGACTTTAAAATTCTGTTCAATTTAAAGCATTAAAACAGAAATTGTTGAAATCTAACAGCATTTTTGGTTAAGAGCACAGATTCTGAGCCAGATCTCCTAGGTCAGAATCCTGGCCATGTAACAAATTGTGTGAGCTTGTGCAAATTACTTAATGTCTCTACACCTCACTTTCCTCATCTGCAAAATGGAAATATTACAGGATACCTAACTCATAAGAAGCTATGAGGATTCAATGATTTAACATTTATAAAATGTTAATATTTTAAAATATTTGATAAATAAAAAAGAAAACACTAAATCCCACCACTGAGCATGAGGCAGCTCCAGCCTTTAAGGAAATCAACAACTAGTTAGGAACAAGCAACAAAAGTAAACAGCAGTACAAAGAGACATAAAACAACTATTAAACCATTACTGGCTTTTGATAGTGGCTCTGGGTGTTCAGTGACTAGAATATTTGCCTGAAAACAGACAACAGTTCTGAAGTCCTTTGAATAGATAAGGTAATCCAATATTTACACTGAAAGTCATAAAGCCAAAAGTCACTCTATTTATCACAATGGATAGGTTTAAAGCTATGGTCAAGAAGGAAAATTATCCATTATCCTGGAGCTTGTCATCCTCGGGTCCAAATCTGGGCTATTAGTTTTGCTGCTCCATTTTTTTCACAAAATGGAGTTAAGCGTAAATAAGATGCCCTCAGTGTTTCTGGCCTGAAAGAAACAAATTCCAATGTATGCTACTACATCATTAAAAATGCTAAACAATGATAAGGGTAATACATAAAAATTTTCTCACCTTGAACATTTAAATAAGTGTCAAATTTGGAGATTCAACATAAAAAAGTCATTAGCTTCTTTACTTTTCTAACTTAAAAAAATTTTTTTTTATTTTTGCTTTGTGTGGGCACATAGTAGGTGTATATATTTATGGGGTACATGAGATATTTTGGTACAGGATACAATAATAATCACATCAGGATGACTGGGGTATCCACCACCTCAAGCATTTATCCTTTCTGTTACAACAATCTAATTACACTGTTAGTTACTTTTAAATGTACAACTAAATTGTAATTGATCATCCTATTGTGCTATCAAATAGTAGATCTGATTCATTTCTATTTGTTGCACTCATCAACCACCCTCCCTTCAACATTTTAATAAAAATGGAAGTCTATTTTAAAGTATCCATTCTTCCTGTGTGGCTAAAACATGACCTTATTCCACAATGAATAAAAAAAGAGATTGGGGGAAAAAAATGCCTGTTCTAGAGGACGTTACCATCTCGCTGGAGAGAGAAAGCACACTGATGCTTCTGAGACAACCATGAAATCCTATCAGGATCACGCATATGGAAGTGCCCAGGAGGGTGAGCCTTCACTATGGAGGCGAGCCTTAAACTGAGTCTTAAGAAGGTGAATTTTCTGGTAGAGGTATGCATAACATGGAGCTGCAGACAGCCTTTGAAGACAATTTAGTGGTAAGTAAGGAATTATAATCCATGCCACAGGGCTGTAAGGCAGGGGTAGCCCTCCGCTGGATGGGCCAAGCTGCACTAGAGCATTCCATACTGGCGCACTGCTAGGATGAGCATTAGTGACAGGGAGGCACTCTCGCCTTTCTCATGACTTACTAGATGCAGACACTAGTGGATGTTCTGATTTTGGAAAGTGGGAGCATGTATTTTTTGATAGACCATGAAAAATAACAGAAAAATAGGAAATCGTGTGCATTTGCTTTGGGCTACATTGGCAATGGAATAAAATGAACAGGCTGGGAAGCTAGCACCAGTGACACAGAGGAGTCAACATTGGACAAATCTGCAGTGGCTCTTGCAGAAGGATTTGGAATTGGTACCACCTGCTCAAAGGCCTTTGGGGGCCAGAAAAGTAAGTAACTGTGTGAAGCTGAGCAGGATAAGGGAGAGGAGAGACAGGGGCAGTTGTGGAGAAGTTGGGGAGCCTGGCCCAAGGCATTAAAACACACTCTCCTGGCCCCAAGAAACCTCTGCAGGCAAGATTTGACACTCTGGCTGTGTGATGCCGGGCAAGTTACTGAGCCTCTCTGAAGCCCTTTTTTATTTACAAACTGGAGATAACCATGCTTGCCTTGAAGAACTGTGGTGACATGTAGGTTAATAAATAACTTCCATTTTCAGCAAAATTATGGATTTAATAACTGGAAACTTTCCCACTACAATACACTTAGATATGCCAAATTAAATATGGGATTTATTTTAAATGCATAGCTACGTGACTGGAAGGAACTCCCCAAAGCCCATAAATAAAGAGGAAACCAAAAACCACAGTGAGGATGGTGGTCGAGTGCAGTGGCTTGCACCTGTAATCCCAACATTTCGGGATTAGATCTCAGAAATTCGAGACCAGCCTGGGCAACACGGTGAGACCCCACCTCCCTCCCCACCCCGGTCTCTACAAAAAATACAAAAAACAAAAAATTAGCTGGCACAGCTACTTGGGAGGCTGAGGTGGGAGGATCACTTGAGCTCAGGAGGTCAAGGCTGCAGTAAGCCATGATCGCACCACTGCACACCAGCCTGGGCAACAAGGCAAGACTCTGACTCAAAAAGAAAAAGTGAAGATGATGTGAGCCCACACTGTGGCAGCATGGAGCTGGTTGAGAGGGTGTGGCAGGGATTGATCTCAGTTACCCAGAGGAGCCAGGAGATGGAACTGAAACTCCAGTATACAGACAAGACTCTTGAAGATAACTCAGGAGAACAGTGAATCCACCAGCACAGGCAGAGAAAGAGAAAGCCTTTCTGTCTCTGACAGGGTGGGCATTTTTAAAGTTCCCTCTGGAAATTCAAAACTTTAGGTTAGATCTCACACACATTTAGATATCAAACTTGCTACCCAAGATGATGCAAAAGTAACACATAAATGTATCCATGGACTGTGGTAGCCTTAAATAGGAAACCAATGCATGACTCTCAAACATGAGTTCACACACAGCACACAAAGAAAGAAACTACCATGAGTGACAGCCAGCAGACAAAACAAGCAGTAGGACTCAGTAAGAGCTTCTGAGAATAGAACACTTGTATAAGACTAAAATAATAAAATTATTAATGATTTAAGAAAAGGATAATCAAATATGTAAGAAACAAGATGAATGATGATAAAAATATAATAATAAGATGAAAAATGAATAGGCAGACTTAAAAATATAGAACTTATAAAAATAGCATTAGGGTTAATGTGTTAAAAGCATCACAGTGCATGCGTTGAACAGATAATTAGACAAAACTGAAGAAAGAATTAGCAAACTGAACATAAACCTGAGAGTACTACACAGAATCTGGCAAAGAAAGAGAAAGAGATTGAAATAGGTGGAGGATAAAATGGAAGTATCCAGCAAATATCTAACTGGAATTCCAGAAGGAATAAACAGACTGGTATTAAAAGAGACATTGTCTAGAAATGAGGCATATAAGATGCCTAGTAAGTTTGTTTCTGTTGGTTATATTCATGTAACTCTGAAGTTCAAACACCATTAACCACAAGAGCTCTGTGATTACCACAGGCCTTCTACATTGTGGTATAGTCATGGCATTTTATGCATGGAAAGAATTTTTAAGGTAACCTAATGATGTAACCTGATGAACAAACCTGAGTTTTCCTCCTAGCTCTGTCACTTATTAGGCAACAATATTGCTTAAACTCTCTAAGCTCTAGTTTCTTCAACCATAAAATGGGAATAAAAACATTAATCTCTAATAAAGGTTTCTGTGAAAATCAAAAGAAAAATGCATGTAGAACACTTAATGTAGAGTCTGGCACAGAATGAGATTCAACAAATGGGAACTATCATTACTTCTTTTCATTAACTTTCACTTAGGATGAGAAAACAGAAGCCCAGAGAAGCTAAGTAACTGCTCTGGTGTACTAGCAATAGAACCAGGATTAGATTCCAGCTCTCCCAACCCGTATTCCTGTGTTTTTTCTGCCATGCTTCACTGCCTTCCAAACAGAAATTAAGAGCTTCAGGCTGCCTTTGAACAGCCACATGAAACTTAGTAGCCATGGCCTAAGATGCTTCCCTCTTGGTTTAAGATGACTTAATATATTGTGTGAAGACACAACGAGCCATCATCCACGCAAACAAACAGGCCAGGTGTGGTGGCTCATGCCTATAATCCCAGCACTTTGGGAGGCCCAGGCAGGAGGCTTGCTAGAGGCCAGTAATTTGATACCAGCCTGGGCAGTGAGATCTTGTCTCTACAAAAAGAAAAAAAAAATTTTAATTAGCCAGGCATGGTGGCATGTGCTTATAGTCCTAGCTACTCAGAAGGCTGAGGCGGAAGGATAGCTTGATCCCAGGAGTTCAAGACTGCAGTGAGCTATGATTGTGCCACTGCACTCCAGCCTGGGTGACAGAGCAAGGTCCTGCCTCTAAAAAAATAAAAATATAAAAAGACATGAAAAAATGAATATTCTGATTAAATTATAGGCCTGTGGAGAAGGAATTTCAAGCAGAGAAATTAGGAAGCAAATCCAGTACCTCAAGGCATTTCAAGGGTCAATGGCAACTCTGCCTCTCAGATGTGCAGGTGTGCAGAGGCATCAGTCCTTGCTGTGACCATCCCAGTGAACAAGGGTGCTCAGGTATTCCAGGGGGATGCCTCCTCCATGGTATTTGGCAAATAGCCTCTGAAGCTCAGCTGGAAAAAATCAGTCAGTATCAACCTCACAGAGATTTATGTGCTTCAGTAGCACACAAAGAAAATTTGTAATCGTCTCTTTTCAGAGATGGAGTTCATTGCTGCCCCTGAGGGAATCTGCAAATGTGGCATCCTATGTTCTGTCAGGAATCTAGTCACTCCCTTCCCCTACAGCTTTGGAACTAGTCCCTTGTTTATTCAGTAAGTATTCACCAGGAAACTGTGATGTCTTTATGAGCCTAATATTTTAAACATCATAAGAGAGAGATTATACTCTGTTTTCATGCGTTTCCTGGATGGCAGAATTCTAAGTACTTAATGAGGTACTTAAAACCCTCACTGTGAACCTTATGGATTGAGGAAAGTCTTCCTCACTGTCTTAAACAGGATCAAGCACTTTGCTGATAGAATGCCATATTACTATGTGTGAGGAGAGTAATTATTAATAATTAATGCTAATGAGACTCCCACTACTGGCTAACGTAGACTAAAAGGGACCAGATTAACCCTCCCACAAGAAACACTAAAAACTAGAAGAAGAAGTAAAAATAAAAAAGAACTTTCACAAATTAGATTTCAGGCAACACAGTACAGTGATTTCTAGGAGAGATGAAATATGTGAGGTGGGCTTTACAATTGTCCTGGCTTACTGCCGAGAGAGTTTCCAGGCCCGGGTGCAGCAAAGGGGAATGTAGGTGATGGAGTCCACTCTCTCTCAGCTGAAGAAATGGAGCTGTAAGTCTGCAGAAGCCAAGACAGTTACAGTTTGCAGCACAAAGTACTTATCGTTAGCTAAGTACTGATAAGGACATGCATGTGAGAAAACTACCCAAAGCTTGGGAAGGACCACATAGAAGGAGCAGAGGAAATAATCCCTGGAGCTTACACAGAATCATAAGTAGTTCATATTCCCATCAGCCAGAGTGGAAAGCCACATAATTCATGGAGTATCAGGAACGGTACTTAACAAGGTACCTTAGCATGGTAACCCAGCAGCAAGGAAAAATTAACTCTAGACTAAAGGTTGTACTGGTAACACCCAAAAAAAAAACTTAAAAGCAAACCCTAAAATCATCAAAGCATTTCTACATATTCTGCTTCTCAGAACAAGCCTCAAGACTATTTCTAAGAATACAAATATAGCAATCATCCAAATAAATAAAATATATAATGTCTGATATCTAATCAAAAATTACCAGGCATGTTGCATACCCACTTCATAGCAGCAGTATTCACAGTAGCCAAAAGGCAGAAGCATTGCAAGTGTCCATTAATGGACTAATGGAAAAGCAAAATGTGGTACATACATACAACGGAATAGCATTTAGCCTTAAAAAGGAAGTAAATCTTGTCATGCTACAATGTGGATGAGCCTTGAGGATGTTATGCTAAGTGAAATAAGACAGTCACAAAAAGGCAAATACTATATTAGTTCACTTATCTGAAGTATCTAAAGTAGTCAAATTCATAACAACAGAAAGTAGAATGATAGCTGCCCAGGGTTGAGAGTAAAAAGATACAATGGAGAGATGCTATTAATGGATATAGAGTTTCAATTTTGCAAGATGAACAGGGTCTGGAGATCTGTTGTACAATAATGTAAATATACTTAACACTACTGAACTGTAAAATATATATATATATATATAAAATCAAGCATGAAAAGAATTCATACTGAGGAGAAGAAACAATCAATAGAAACAAACTTGAAAGTGGTAGAATTACCAGACAAAGACATCTAAACAGTAACTTAATTGTATTCTATATGTTTAGGAAGCAAAAGAAAATAAGCATGTTAAATAGCAACATGACAGCTATTAAAAATAAAAGATCCAAATCAAACTTCTACAGTTGAAAATACAATGTGTGAGATGAAAAACACACTGGACTGGATTAGCAGCAAACTGTACCCTGTAAAGTAATAAAAACATTAATGAACTGGAAGACATGGCAATATAAATTACCTAATATGAAAGAAACACAAAAGGAAAAAAGTCAAAAAAAATTTCAGAAAAATATCATGAGTGAGCTGTGGGGCAATTTCAGAGGCTTAATATATGTTTGACTTTCCAAAGAAGTAGAGAGAGGAAAGGAGACAGAGAAAAGGATTTGAAGAAATGACAGCCAAAGCCATAGTTCAATGAAAACTATAAACGCACACATTCAAGATGCTCAACAAGTCCCACCCACAAAAAAAAAAAAAAAAATGAGGAAAACTACACCAAGGCAATCAATTTGAGCAACAAATTTCTCAGAATCAGTGACAAAGAAAAAATATTTAAAACAGCTTCACACACACACACACACACACACACACACACACACACAAAACATATATATGCAGAGGCACCAAGATAAGAATGTCAGTAGATTTCTCATTGGAAACAATGCAAACCAGAAGACAGTGGAGCTAAATCTTTAGAGAAAAGAAGACTGCCAACTCAGAATGTTTATATCCAACAAAAATGAGAGAAAATAAAGACATTTTCAGACATACAAAATGCTAAATAATTCATCACCAGCAGACTCAAACTACAAGAAATATTAAAGGAAATTCTTCAAGCAGGAAGAAAATGACACAAGATAGAAATATAAATGTACACAAAGAAAAGAAGAACATTTAAATATAAAAGAAAGTAATAAAGTAAGAATTTTAAAATGTGTATAAATAAATGTAATGTGAGCACAATATGATAAATGCTAAAAGTAATGAGTAAACAAGTGTTCTAGGACACACATACAAGAGAATGATTAATTTTAACCAGTAAGAATATTAAGTGAAAATGAGTGAAGATTTAGCCAGGAAATGATATTTGAATGGAGTTTTGAAAGACAGGTAGGGTTTCAACATATGGAAATGAAGGGAAGGACATACTAGACAGATGGAAGAGCATGAGATAAAAGTACAGAGTGTGTATTGGCAAAGATAAGTGATCTTAGATGACTAGGTCATAAAATTCCAGACTGCACTGGAGCCAGGAGGCTCCAGTGTGTGTGAGTAGACAGAGCTGGGAACATAGATAAGACCTTGATCATCAGAGCCATGATGCTTTGTGCAAGAGCTTGGTCTTTCTATGGGAAATGGGGAGGTGCTGAAGTCTTTTGAGCGGAGATATTTTATGTTTCAGTCTGCTTTAGGAAAATAACTTTTATCAAATGTGAAGGATAGATCAAAGGAGAGAAGGAGGGAAGGCCAAAAAACAAATTCAGAAGTTAATAAAGCAATCACAAGGAGTGGTTGAGGAAGCCCAACATAAAAAATAGAAAGGTAGGAATGTATATGAGAATATCTCAGAGGTAGAATCTAAGGACATCTTAATTGAGAGAAAGTAGGATATGGGAATTAGGGAAGAACCAGGTTTACCCTAAAGACACTAACCTGGGTGATTGAAGAAGAAATGGAGGCAATGAAAGAGAAAGAGTAGATTTGAAGAGGAGAAGAACAATGATTTGTTTCTGGAAATACTGAGTTGAAGATAATGTCCAAGTGGAAGGAATTCACCAGTTGTTGAGATACTGAACTAATTATCTGAGGGAAATGTCAGGAATAAAGATTGAGATTTGGAAGTATTTGCATAGGGCTAATGACTGAATCCCAAGTGTCTGCAATAGCCCTAGACAGAAGTATGTGGCCATCTCATAGAAAAGGACATCAGGAATGTCTGTATTCAAAGTTTCAAAGTGAAGGCTAGGACCCAGAAAGGGATCAGAAGTCATCAGAAGTCGGAGGGGAGCTGGAAAGTCACCATTTTCCATGAACCAAGGAAGAAAGTAGGATCCAGGCTCTGAGCATTGTTACCATTCCCTGCCATGTCTGCCTGGTAAGCACCTTTCTCCACTAAGGACCAACTAAGGCATCACCTTCTGTGATGCTCTCCTTGACTCCCTCACATAGACTGAATCCCTGACTCCCTTGGGCTCCCGTTACACATTGTACACACCTTTATTGTGGCACTTATAACATTATTATAATGTTTATGTTTATATTATAATGTAATGTGTATGTGTGTCTTTCCCTACTAGACTGGGAGCTTCTCAACTTGCCCAACACATAGGAGGATTCCAATAATATTTGTTGAATGCATGCATGCATTCCAGCTCTGTCAACTTGCACACACAGGAGCCTCCTGGCCCCAGTGCAGTCTGACATTTTATGACCTATCCATCTAAGATCACTTATCTCTGCCAATACACACTCTGTACTTTTATCTCATGCTCTCCCATCTGTCTAGAATGTCCTTCCCTTCATGCATGCATTGAACAAATATTTAGCATGTGCTACTATATGTGCTAGACACTTTACAGGTCGTAGAGATGCAGTGATGAAGAAGACAGACATGGACACCACTCTTGCAAAGCTTATATTCTAGCGTTGAGGATAGGGATAGGAAACAGATAAAAAGCAAACAAATTAGTGACAAAGAAAATTTTATTTTATTTTGTAATAAGTGCTGTGAATGAAAGAGCACTGGCTGGTGTTATGGAATGTGCTGGGACAGAGGCTAGGTGCAAATTTATGTTGTGTGGTCAAGGGAGGACTCACTGAGTAAGTGGTGTTTGAGCCAAGGCATGAATGAGAAGAAGGCAGCCATGCAGAGTGCAGGAGCAGTTGTCCAGGCAAAGGAGCAGATAGTGTACATTTTTCTAAAGAGAAGATGCTCAAGAAACAGAAAGAAGACCAGTATGGCTGAAGCATATGGACAAGGGCATATATGGAGGAAATGAAGTCAGGGAAGTGAGCAAGAGCCAGATCATGGAATGCTGACATGATCTTGAAGGTAGTAGTGAAGGAGTGTAGATTTTCTCTTAAGTGCCTTGCAAAGCTCCTGGATAATTTTAAGCAGTGAAATGAACTAATTTTAATTTGTATTTTTAAAATACCATATTGAATGCTCTGTAGAGAGTTGAAAGAATGAATGGGTGGGTGGATGGATGGATGGATGGATGGATGGATGGATGGATGGATGGGATGGATGGATGGGATGAATGGGTGGGTGGATGGGTGGATGGATGGATGAATGGATAGATGGGTGGATGGATGGAATGAATGGATGGATGGATGGATGGATGGATGGATGGATGGATGGGAGGGAGGGAGGGAGGGAGGGAGGGAGGGATGGATGGATGGATGGATGGATGGATGGATGGATGGATGGGATGGATGAATGGATGGATGGATGGGATGGATGAATGGATGGATGGATGGGATGGATGGATGAATGGGATGGATGGATGGATGAATGGGATGGATGGACGGATGGATGGATGGGATGGATGGATGGATTTTTGTGGGAATTTGAGGAGAAAGCATTATGTGGAAATGAAAGTTTTAAGAAAGGTCAGAGAGAAGCATGGTACAAGTTGAGGAGAAGGAGAATTTGGAGAGAAAAAGCTCAAAGTTAAAATAAATTATAGCTAAAACAAAGTGACAGAGGGGACCACAGAAGATGCAATCAAAGGAATGGAAGAGAGGTTGTCCTTAGAGAGACAACAAGGAGGAACTAGGAGAGGCGATTGAAGCCTTCTCAGATGGCCAGCATCTCTATGAGAAGTGGTTGAGATGGAATGTCAGCACTGCTGCAGTGAGGAGCACATTGGTACCATGAAGCATGAATGAGAGCAATTTGGGAAGCGCAGAGGTTAGGATGGTGAGGCTGGGATGAGTTCAGTCATCACGGTTGTATGATATTTCTTTTTATAAACCTAAGCACAAGAGCTGAGAGAAAAGAAGTTAACCTCTGAGGCTTACCCAGGAGCCAGAACTGAAGACTAAGTGGTGGAGCTGAGAACATTTGTTTCAGAACGATCAACTCAAAACATATCTACTGAGCATCTTTTGTGTGTCCTACAATGTCTCAGGTGCTAAGGATACAACACCAAGTAAAACATTTTCCTCGTCCTTGGAGAACACACAGACTGGGGAGAGGTGACAGAGGTAATCATCCCTCCAGTGTGACACAGGCTGCAATGAGGGTAAACAGGAGTTCTGCAGTGCACATAGGAGGACCCCTAGCCAAGCCTTGAGAGTTAAGAAACTTTCCCCAATGACGTGACCTCTAAACTAAGAGACCAAGCAAGAGAGTCAGCCAGTAAACTGGCTGGAGGTGGAGGGCACATGGGGAACAGCTAGTGAGCGGCTGGGGAGATGAGGCTGGAGAGGTGAATAGGGCCCATTACAAAGAGCCTCTTGCCATGCAGCAATGTTGGACTTCATGGAAGAGGGTTAAGCAGAGTGGAGTCAGACTTGTGCATAGAGACATCCTTCTGGCTACAGAGTGGACTGCAGCAGAGGAAACGCAGGAGACAAGATGGAAGTTGGTATAAACATTCCTAACTCCATTGAGTTATAGCCTTAAGTTCAAAACAATGTCCCCCTTCCCCCACTGGGTCAACATTAGAATGTTAAAGATAAAGAAGGCAATAAAGATAAGACGGGGTGTGAACCTGAATGCAGGCCTCAGAGCCCAGACAGGTGTGCAAGATACAAGAACACTTATCTAAGACACTGGCTTAACCCACTTTCCTTGTACACCCTCTCTTATAAATCAGTAGCATGGATTTCTTTCTTTTTTTAATTTATCATTTATAGGGACAACTAAGCATATTTTGATATATGAAATCAGTTTACAAAACATTCCATAGTCTTGATGCTGAGGGCAATGGATGTGATGACCTTGGATTTATTCCACTCCCTGAGTCCCATATAAGCATAGCCTGGCTTTTTGTAAGCCCTGCCCGTGAGTCAGAATCTATGAGTGTGGGGTCCAGAAATGTACGTTTTTTTTTTTTTTTTTTTTTTTTTTTTTTTTGAGAGAATTTTTTTTTTTTTTTTTTTTTATTACACTTTAGGGTTTTAGGGTACATGTGCACAATGTGCAGGTTTGTTACATATGTATCCATGTGCCATGTTGATTTCCTGCACCCATTAACTCGTCATCTAGCATTAGGTGTATCTCCTAATGCTGTCCCTCCCCCCTCCCCCCACCCCACAACAGTCCCCGGAGCGTGATGTTCCCCTTCCTGTGTCCATGAGTTCTCCTTGTTCAATTCCCACCTATGAGTGAGAACATGCGGTGTTTGGTTTTTTGTCCTTGCGATAGTTTACTGAGAATGATGTTTTCCAGTTTCATCCATGTCCCTACAAAGGACACGAACTCATCATTTTTTATGGCTGCATAGTATTCCATGGTGTATATGTGCCACATTTTCTTAATCCAGTCTATCGTTGTTGGACATTTGGGTTGGTTCCAACTCTTTGCTATTGTGAATAGTGCCGCAATAAACATACGTGTGCATGTGTCTTTATAGCAGCATGATTTATAGTCCTTTGGGTATATACCCAGTAATGGGATGGCTGGGTCAAATGGTATTTCTAGTTCTAGATCCCTGAGGAATCGCCACACTGACTTCCACAATGGTTGAACTAGTTTACAGTCCCACCAACAGTGTAAAAGTGTTCCTATTTCTCCACATCCTCTCCAGCACCTGTTGTTTCCTGATTTTTTAATGATGGCCATTCTAACTGGTGTGAGATGGTATCTCACTGTGGTTTTGATTTGCAAGAAATCTACGTTTTAAACAAGCTTCTTCTAGTCATTTCCCAGGACTGCTGTAACAATCACCACTAACTGAGTGACTTAACATGACAGAAATTTATTGTCTCTCAGTTCTAGAGTCCAAAGGTCTGAAATCAAGGTGTCAACAGGACCATGCTCCTCTGGAGGCTCTGGGGGGGACGTCTTCTTGCCTCTCTCCTACCTTCTGGTGGTGGCCACAGATCCTTGGCATTGCTTGGCTTGTAGACAACTCCCTTCAGTCTCTGCCTCTGCCTTCACAGGGCGCTCTCCCTGCAAGTCTCTGTGTCCATATCTTCCTTTTCTTGTAAGGACACCAGGCATTGGATTAGGGCCCACCATAATCCACTTTGACCTCATCTTGTTAGATCTGTGAAGACCCTATCTCCAAATAAGGTCACATTCATAGGTGGTGGAGTTAGGAGTTCAACATGTCTTTGGGAAGACACAATTCAACCCACAGCAGTTCCCAAGTGAGTTTCATGGCACTTGAAGTTTACAACATTGTTACTGCTCTGGGAACTTCGATGAGATCCCATTTATGGCCCACGAAGGCAGGAGTTCACACAGTCACATAGCATCCCCAGTAGGCTGGGGTCCCACCTCCTGTTCTGATCTGGGGGAGAACGGGGAGTGGGCAGGAAGAACACTCTAGAATGCACTCTGTGGGACACAGGCAAGGGCCCTGGACCCCACATCTCAGCTCAGGACACCCAGCTTTTCAGCAGGATGCACAGCTCGCTTTTCCAGAGGCAGCATCACGATCCACATAGCAAACAACAAACATAAAATTTTTACCTGAAGCTTGAAACCAGAGGTGGGGATCTTTTTCATCACGATGCAGGCTGCCTGTACTATCAACCTTCCTCTACAGTTCTGCCTGATTTAAGTGGACCCCAGCCATAAGCGGTCACGATGACATTTTCAGGGAGTAGCTGTTCTTGCACCTTCTGGGGTCAGGCAGCCTGATTCAAACCCTGGCTCTGACACATACTGAGCGATCTTAGACAATGTACATAAGCCTCAGTTTCTTTATCTCTAAAATGGGCCTAATAATTGCAACTGCCTGGGAGAGTTAAATGAGATGACACAAGGAGGGTTCTTGCCACATAATCAGCGTTTAATACATGTAAGCCGTTCTGTATATAGCCCTCACCACTGCCGTTGTTGCTGACACACTTATAGCTGATGGGACTTGACTTTTGGGGCTCCTGCGTGCAGCCTCATTCCCCCATAGGACTATGTAACTTGCAATCTGACTAACTGATAAACCAAAACTTTCCTCTGATATTGATGAATCAGGTAAAAACAATCTTGAGGCAATGCAGTGTGTTTTTTAGAAAAGACTTCTTCCTAAACCAAAGCACCAGATGTTCCCTTGGGAACTATAGAGAAATGGCCCGGCCTTGGCAGAAATGTCCGTTTTGTTCTCAGTAGCCTACTTAACATTGTTATTTATTGAGAAGTTTTATTAAATGCCCCATGAAATGTAATAAGTAATATGATTTACTCACACATATTTTTTAAATAACTGTGTGGCTTTTTAAAAAGAGATGACTCCTAGAGGATTCTGTCTTCTCTCCAAACCCAAAAGAATCCAATCAGCACATTCCCAGGTCAAAAAAATAGAAGCCGGGTTGAAACAGAAAATTGCCGTTATGATCTGGAAACATCAGGTTGCAAAGGCTTGGGGTTTGTTTGTTTGCTTATTTAAAATCACATGGGTCAGACATTTGTGAAATTTATATAGAATGAAAGCAGAATGGCCCCTCAGCACCATTTCCACATGGGCTGCTGTGGGCGTTATTATTCTGTTGACTCGCTGCATCATCAATCATAAAAATCAAAACTGACACATCAGACAAAGGGCCAAGGTCTCCCAGAAGGCCTGCATCTCGGTCCTTTTAACATTGCCGTCCACGTCACAGCAACGTGGCCTCTGCTATCAGAACAACACGAGAGGACCTAAATCATCTTTTTGCAAACAGAGGAATCACCTACTTTGTTTTCTACCCACATTTCAATGACCCACTTTCTGTTGGGGGCAAGATGAAAGCCGAGTTACACAACGCCGCAGTTGTTTATTTCCCTTGTTGATGTAAGCTCAAAATAATGCACCCTTACGGAAACAAGGCTGCCTATAGATGCCAATGCTCTACAACCAGAGATCTCAGCTCTCAGCCAGCACACACGTGAGCCCCTGGAATTGTCAGGGTGTTTGTGAAGTTCTTCTTGTCCATGGCACTGTGCTGGGCACCAGGCAAAGCAAACGGGGTCTATGTGTCCTCTGCACTTCAGGGGCTTATAATAGAATGCTGCGTATACTCACGTACACAGTCAGCTGCCAGGCATGTGGCCCCAGGGATAAAATGGTGACATGGGTGTTACGTGCATTCTTTGTCATTTCATCCTACTATCGTCACGTATATGCACCCACTGCTCCTTGTGCACACCCCTTCCCCCCACCCTTGCTTCAATTCAGTGATCCCTAAGGAGAGCTGTTGAAGCCAGGTAGCAGTTTGCTATGATTCATGCAAACATGCAAAAGGTGAATAATTCGTTAGAGCAAATCCACTGAAGAGATTTTACTCAAGGCAATAATCAAGTTTTCACTAAAGAAAATTCCTTGGAGGGTGAATGGCAAACCAGAGGAGAGCAAGAACAGAAGTAAAAGGACCCCAGGACGAGCTGTCGGCCTGATCCCAAAGAGACATCACAAAGCACTAGACTGAGGGGCGGCAAGGGTGGAGAGGCGGGCTGAATCCTGGAGACACGCAGATGGGTTTTGGGGGATAGTTTGGATGTGGAGTGAGTGTTTTGCTGGTTGAAAGATTACTAGGCAGTATATAAGCAAGAGATGACCGCATCCACATCACTGCCTGTTCTAAGAAGCTCCTGGGCATGGTGTGTGAGAGGGAGGGAGAAGTGGCTTAAAAATTTGAGTGTACAACTCACAGCGCTTCCCACATGGTGCACATATAAATATTGTTCCCTGATGTGCAGCTGCAGCTGCAGCTGCTCCTTCCAGCACCTGGCTCTGTTTGTCACCATGCCCCAAACTCGCTCTTGCAGGCTGGCTCCCAGGGCCACCCTCCACCTCTGCTTGCTTCAGGCCTCTCTAGGGCCACATCACCAACTGGGTTTCAGGTGGTCCAAGGGCTTGTCCTCTCCCTGCCTGGCCTTTCGTCCCTTGTTCCCGTCCCAGCCCTGCCCTGCATGGAAGGACTTGTGCCCCAGTCCGTAGGATTTCAGATGATGATTCCCTGTGCAGACAGGCTCATGGGGTCCTTGTGCTTTGCCGCAGGGCAAAGCCTCAGCCAGTAGAGCAGTGGGAATGAGTCCTGATGGTCAGCTCTGATTGGTCACCATTTACTGAATGCCCACCATGCTCAACTCCTCACACTGGCACAACACATACAGGACACACTGAGGCACGAGCGTACAAAACCAGGCAGGAGAGAGGCACCGACTAGACAGGGGCGAGAAATGCGAGACCAGCGTGTGGCATAGACACTGGCTCACAACGTGAAGCACCCTTCTCATTGCTCACAGGCAATTTTCAGTGTTCAAATTTTCAGAAACTTTTGAAGCCCATGGTTAAGCCAGGGGTAGTTTGACATCAGTCATGATGACAGCATTTACTCTATGGAAATGAGCAAATCTTACACATCGGCCCTCTCCAATCCCATCATTTCCACCTGGACAGCTGCAGTTGAGACTCAACTGTTCTCACCCCTTCTCCTCCTATTTCTGGGACCCCTTGTGGAGAATATAGGACACCAGCCCACATTATCATGGACTTGGGTAAATGCTGTGCTAAATCTTGGGTTAGATTTGGAGCTTGATGCTGTGAACAGAAGAGGGATTAGAATATGGGGGTCCTAGCTTCCTGCTTGCCTACTCTCAGCCATACAGATACGGGGGAAGGTCAGCTCTATAGCTACAGATGGTGAATAAGACATGGCTGGGGCCGGGCACGGTGGCTCACGTCTGTAATCCCAACACTGTAGGCTGAGGTGGGTGGATCACCTGAGGTCAGTAGTCTGAGACCAGCCTGGCCAACATGGTGAAACCCCGTCTCTACTAAAAATACAAACATTAGCTGGGCACGGTGGCAGGTGCCTGTAATCCCAGCTACTCAGGAGGCTGAGGCAGGAGAATCACTTGAACCTGGGAGGCAGAGGTTGCAGTGAGCCAAGATCGTACCACTGCACTCCAGCCTGGGTGACAAAAGCAAAACTCCGTCTCAAAAAATAAATAAATAAATAAAAGACATGGCTGGGACATGAGAGCCCAAGAGGAAACTGAGGCAAGGCAGGACAGAGTGCCTGGAGCCCGGGTGTCCACTGGCTTCCAGCACACAGCCTCACATCTTGGACATGGAATGGGATGACTCCATGCCTTGGTTTCCTAATTTATAAACCGAGGATGCTAATACCGGCTCACAGATTGTCAGGACTAAGGCTGTGATGCGAGGAACATTATGACAGAGTGGGTTCCTGCCGCAGTCACTGCCCATCCATTTTGTCACTTGACGTTCCCAACACCCTCACAAAAGAAGCAAGAGAAAGGAGCAAGGACTCACCTGAGTCATCTCCTCCTTTTCCTCTTCTCTGAAAATCCCAGTCATTTTCATCCCATGACTAGATTGGGCTTCCAAAAGCTCCCAGCCAGGAGTTCCCAAACCTGATCAGTCATTGGAATCCTCTGGAAACTCCTCAGAACCCAGATTCAGGCTCACCAGATAAGAATACCTTGTCGGGGCCCAGGAATGTGCATTTTTAAAGCTCCCTGGGGAAATTGCTGCTGACCTGGAGTGGGGAAGCCCCCGCCCCAGAGCGTGCAGGCTCCAGGTGCAAGTCACCAGGACACTCAAGGTGGTCGGTGTCTGGAGATCTCAGATAGGGGTAATCCCTTTATTTAGAGGGGGTTTTTAAAATCTTGAAATCAGGAGATCTTTGCAATAAACAATGTGCGTGCCTCCTTGCAAAGTAATGTAAACCAATAACAGGCTCCAATAACGCTATTTTTAAAAGGCTTTAAATAACTTTTTCAATGCAAAACAACCCACTTAACCAGACTTAATTCATTTTATGGCCAGTTCTAAAGCTGAACCACTAGTGTTCCGAGATCATCACTGAACCAAACGGAGCCATTTCATGTCACCACCACACAGGCAACTTGCTCTGTGACGTTAAACCAATAGATTCCACATGGGTGCAGGCCAGAAAGAGTACTATTTGTGGGGCTCCCTTCACTCCCTCAGTGGCGGGCACTGCCCTAATAGAATTCCCAGTGTTCTTGACTGTGCCTGTTTCATGCACCAAAAGGAAAAAAAAAAAAAAAAAGTTCTTCATCTGAGCCTCTGGCTCCTGGCGAACCTGGAGATAAGTTCAGCTGATGTGTTTTTCATGATAAGTTAGTGTTACAGGCTTCACAATGGTGACCTCAAATCCACATTGCGATGGACAGCAGTTCAGCCAACGCACCGAGCTCGATAGCCCACTGCCTGCCTTTTAATTAAAATTCCAAGTTGGTGTTTTTGTTTTCAAAGGAAGGATGGAGCCCATCAAGGTCACTCAGTGCAGCCAGGCGCTGCTGGGAAGAATGCCTCGCTGCATATTTACACTTCAGCAGCTCCTGGGAGGGCAGCACGCTGCCGCAGGAAGGATTTCTAACAACTTTCAGAATGGTTTCCAGATATAAATAGCCGCTATGGCATGATATATTCTAGCAAGAAAGACTGGAACAAAAGTAGGTTATTGACTGGCAGAAGCCTGCCTGCCAGTGGGCACTGGAGCCTCCGGGACTGGGCTCTTTCCAGCTATATTTAGCATCCACATTAACGTACTGCCTGCCGAACAATGCCCTCTAGAAGAGCCACATAAATCAGAGGAGGAAAGATTACTCAAATTTATGAAGCAATCACGGGAGAAACCCCTGGGCACAATCACTGTGATAAATACCTTGTTAAGCCCCTTGCCCATCCCCACCTTATGCTTCCTGTTAACAGGAGGGGTCCATTACTGAGCGCTGCTACTTCCCAAAGGAGAAGCCATCTGCATTGAGGAGCTGTGCGGCAATCTGGGCCCAATCCAACCTGGCAAAGTCATTCTTAGAATTAAAGAGATGGAAGAGCCCGCTAAACAAGCACGCTCCCTCCCTGGATTTTTCAGGGTCATCATTTTGTTCTTTTCAATCGCAAAATCTTTTTTTTTTTTTTTTTTGGTCATTTTGTTCTTTTCAATTGCAAAATCATTAAATACAGAAGCAAAGAGGTTTTCATGTTTGTTCGTTGACACGATTTTTTATGTAAAGAATTGTCAGGGAGCAATCCTGGCCGGGTGCGGTGGCTCACACCTATAATCCCAGCACTTTGGGAGGCCAAGGCGGGTGGATCACCTGAGGTCAGGAGTTCAAGACCAGCCTGACCAACATGGCAAAACCCCATCTGTACTAAAAATAGAAAAATTAGCTGGGTGTGGTGGTGTGCACCTGTAGTCCCAGCTACTAGGGAGGCTGAGACAGGAGAATTGCTTGAACCTGGGAGACGGAGGTTGCAGTGAGCTGAGATCGTGCCACTGGAATCCAGTCTGGGTGACAGAACGAGACTCTGTCTCAAAAGAAAAAAAGAGTTGTCAGGGAGCAATCATTTGTTGGACTGTGTTCCCTGGTTCCGGGGTCAAAGATGATGAGCCCTTGCGTGCTTTGAACTCCCCATTTTGAAAATGCAAGTGAAAGGACACCTCCCCCACAGAAGAGCAAGCTGGGCCACATGAGAGTCAGTGTTGGGTCTTGCATCAAGAGATGGCACCAAGGGCAGCATGCTGCCTGGACAGGAAACTGGATCATTACCTCATTGATTCTGGCTCCTGGTGGGACAGCTGATTCCATGGTGGGTACACAGTGTCATGGCTAAGAATAAATCTAGTATCAGCTCCATCACTTACTGACTCCATGATCTTGGGCAAAATCCTCCAGTTCTCCCAGCCTCTGCTTCCTCATCTGCAAAATAGGCGTAAGAAGAAACCCCATCAGGAGGAGCTACTGCAAAAATAAAATGAGAAAATGCAAGTTGTAAGGCACTTATCGCAGTACCTGGCACATAGTGAGTGCTCAAGGAATATTAGCCATTATTTTGACGATTCCTCAAACTCTGCCTGCATCTCCCCCAAGCCAGAGAGGATGCAGGGTAGACAGGTGGGGTCAGGGCTATCCTGCCAGTTTGCCACTGGGAGTGCCATTCATTCATTCAAATATGAATTGAGTCCCTACTGTGCAGTAAGTATTCTATGAGTGGGCATCATGTCTGTGCCTTTGTCTTCCCTTGTATGAAGTAGAATTAGGTATCTGACTATGTTCAAAGATTATAATTACATAAATCCAATCCACTAATTGGCTGATTACATTCACACAGATCATTTTCCTTTTTCATGGTGATAATGTGAATATCATTCATGGCACACAATTTTCAGAAATAAACTGAGCCTGAGAAACGTTGACGTAATTGGACAAAGCAAAGACCTTTCATGTATTAAGCAATATAGACAGACTGGAGATAAGTTATTTTTCCCTTAAAACTACAGTGTCTTTTAACCACTTGGAGCAAGATGTCACTATTGAATGGAACAGTGCTAAAAAGTGGTGAGAAAGGATCTTTTGCTGATGTAAGTATTACTGTAACCTAATGTGCTAGATCTAAATAATAGAGAACAAAGGGGTGCCTCCACACTCCCCGAAGACAATGGAACTGGCTCCCAACTCTTCAGCTTCGTCAGGGTGTGAGTCACTCCGAACAAATCACTTCACCTCTGCAGGCTTTCATTTCTTCATCTGTAAAAAATGCAAATAATGACACCTAACTCCAAGGGTTTGGTGAAGCTTAACTGAGGGAACCTGGTGCTTAGTGATGTGGGACACAGGAAGGAGAGACCCTCCTATCCCTGGGGAATACCCCTCCCCCATCCAGTCTCTACCTGGGGCTCTCAACAGGAGAGTGAGAAGTTTCGAGCAAGGCCAGTCACAGGTGGCCCCTACCCTCCTGTATACCCCAATGTCTCTACATAGATGGACTCGGATTGCTAGGAACATTAAAGCAGGGTTTGAATTTTACTTCTGCCCTCACCACTCTACTGAAACTCAGCAAGACCTTCTAATCTCTGAAGCTAATGACCTTTGGCCAGGATTCATTTTCCTCCCTCTTTTTGCAGCATTTGACACTGGCCGATTTCCATCTTGAAATCCTTTTCTCTTTTGGTTTCTATGATATGACGCTGCTCGAAGTTTCCTTCTATCTCTCTAATTCTTTCCCTCAAACTCCTCATTATAGGCTCCGTTTGTCGCTCTGATTCATAAATATGCACCACCCCAACATTTTTAGACCTCTTCTTCTCCTTCTAGATTCTTTCCTTCCATCAATTTTATTCATTTCCATGGCTTCAACTCTCTCTTCACATCTCTCTTTCTAAAACCAAATCTTTATCTGTGGTCCTGACATCTTTTCCTAATCCTACAACAGGTGGTTGAGCACTCAAATACCTACAGGGGTCAGGCAGGTAATATGGTAATATAAATAACAAGAACAGCCTGGACCAGAGAGGATTATAGGGAGCAGTGGGGACTGCAGCAAAGTGGAGAGCATGTAGTTCACTCACAATTTCACCCTTGTAGTTTTGTAGGAATGAGGGCCCAGTAATTCCAAAGCTTAACATTTTTCAAGAGAAATCATAAATGCAGTAATAAGCAATTAACTTTCAACAAATTCAATTTTTAGATGTTGTGCAGATCAACCCCATGCAGGGCAAATTGCACCTAAAAGCCAAATGTGGCCCATGAGCAACTAATTTACCTTATCTTTCTAGTCTCACAAGTTTAACTGCCCATTTTATGCCTTATTGCAAAGTCTTGCTGGAACTTCGAATTTCACATATTCAAACCCACCATAATCTTCCCTAGGCCAGCTCTTCTTACTCATGCCTATAATTCAGATATTGCCAAACCCATTCCCCCCAGCACACAGGTTTGAAACTTCCACATCATCTTTGACCTATTCACTTCTACTCTCTACTGACCAGCTCTGCTACATCAACTTTGCAATGAGTCTTGAGTCTAAAAGCTCCATTATATGCTCACTGACACCATTAATTCTCCACTGCGATGTTACAGTAGGCTTCCTGGTCTCCCCATTTTCTCTTCTCCCCTTCTTAATCCATCTACGTACTACTGACCACCTTCCTAAAATACTCCCTTTCATGTAACTCCTCTGCTCAGGAACTTTACAGCTTCCTATCAACCCATCATCATGAAGTTTAGTGTAGATCCTTGTCAACCTGGCATTCAAGATCCTGCAAACTCAGATACTACCAGTTGTTCTTTAATGTACATTCTCTCCTTCTGTGGTAATAGAACTCTCAGTGATTTGCCAG
Source organism: Symphalangus syndactylus (assembly GCF_028878055.3). NCBI lineage: Eukaryota > Metazoa > Chordata > Mammalia > Primates > Hylobatidae > Symphalangus > Symphalangus syndactylus. The sequence goes on from NC_072437.2 coordinate 72,178,834, forward strand.
GAACATAGACACATAAAACACAGAGTCTGTTTCCCAGCCTCTCTTGCAGCTAGGCACGGCTGTGTGACCATATTCTAGTCAATGGAATGGACATAAAGTTTTATATGGCTGTTTCTGTAAACCTTCTGTAATAGATAAGACACACACGCCACTTCCTCTGCTTCTTCTTTGTCCCTTTCTCCATTCTGATGTCTAAAATATGATTCTATTAGTCAGGGTCCTTCAGAGAAGCAGAACCAGTTAAATATGGATATATATAAAAGGATATTTATTATAGGAATTGGCTCACGCCACTCTGGAGGCTAAGAAGTCCCAAAATCTGCCGTCTGCAAGCTGTAGAGACCCAGGAAAGCCGGTTGTGTAATTCAGCCCAAGTCCAAAGGCCTGAGAACCAGGGAGCCAATGGTGTGAGTCCCACTCCAAGGCAGAGGGGCTGAGAAGGAGGGTACAGGCCTTGGTGTAAGTCTTAGGGTCCAATGGCCCAAGAACTAGGAGCTCCATTGCCCAATGGTGGGAGAAGAGGGATGTCTCAACTCCACCTTTCTGTTCTATTTGGGCCTTAACAGAACAGACCATGCCCAACAACATTGGTGAAGCAGATCTTCTGTCTTCAGTCCATGATTCAAATGCTAGTGTCTTCCAGAGACACACCCAGAGATGATGCTTTACCAGCGATCTGGGCATTCCTTAGCCCAGTCAAGTTGATGCCTAAAATTAACCATCACAATCTTGGACCGTCAATTAAAGACCCACACTGTAGAGCAACAAAGTAGAAGAAACCTAGGTCCCTGACACAAGGAGCACCATTCCAGCCTGGACCTGCTGGGCTTCACATATTTATGTCTTAAATCATGGGTGCTTTTGGTTTTCTGCCACTCAGCCAAACCTTATTCTCACTAATATAGATTCCCCCTAACCTACCTCTTCCCACTCCCCTAACCTTATCGTATCCATTATTCAAACTGTTCCCCAATATGCACCTGTTTTTCTGCCTCTCTGTCTTTTCTCATACTACATCTGGATTGCTTTTCTCTCATTGAAATTCTATCCTTCTCTCAATATCCATCTCAAATCTCATTTTTCACTTTCATAAAAACTTCTTTCTTCCCTCTAATAGCACATGATCTCTCTCATTAACTCTCTCTCTCTCTCTCTTTCTCTTTCTCAATCCCTCTCCATCTCCCCGAGAGGCATTTTGTCTGTTTCTCTTTCTTCTCCTTGCACATATGTATCCTAACACATGCTCGTACACACACAGCCAGCATGATGCCCCAACATTGCCGGCCTGTGTGTGTTGAACAGAATGGGTCCATGATACAATCTGTAGAACTGAATAGAGAAAAATCACCCACAAGGGAACAGCAAGCAGCTGAGGAATGGGTACAGAGGAAGTCCCTGCAGGTCTTAGAATGTCTGGGGACAAGGGCAGGTTGTGAATAGGCTTTCTGTATGTCTGTGAGCTGGAGCTGTTGGATGCACCCTCTGACAGAGCCATGTCTACATCCCTTCTTAGAGCAACAGCATGGAATCCCGCCTCGCCGCTGCTCTCCCTCGGCCTTGCTCCTTCCCAGTAAACCCTGGGCAAGGATAGTCTTGGCATTAGCCACTTGATCATCAGACCATTTTGATTTTGTATTTGATCAGGCACACGTTTTACAACTATTCACTTGGGCAAACCTCCGCTGCACCCTAAGATCCACACACCCTTCCAGATTTTTCTTTTGGAAACTGCTCTGAATGACAATAAGAATAGCTTGTTTTGGCAGAGAGTCCAGGTTAGGATTACATGACATATGGCCCTGTTGGATGCAAGCCACACTTCTTAGATTATCCAGGGGACTGGTCTCGGTGCCCATGAGCTGTTTACCTAAGAACCCCTTTTACCTCTTCTCACCAGAGAACTTTGACAAAAGATGACATTTGAATATAAATAGCAAAGAATGGAGTGGGAAAGAAGACAGAAATATCCTCTCCAGGCTCCAGGTTACTCTGGGGCTGAGCCTGCCAGGCAGTCAGATGATCTCCCCAATGTCTCTCCTGAGTGACATATGTTCTCTCAGGAACTGTGGGCTCTTCAGCAGTCTGGGCAGGAGGCTTGCACCATCTCTGAAAACATAGCTGCTTGCTCCTGCCTCTGTCCTCCCAAATGCACGCCTTTAGATTTCTAAACCTAGGTTAGTGCTGAGGGTGACCACAGATAGGAAGAAAGGAGAGAGCATCCGTGTCACAGGCTGGGTACATGGTGAGCACAGGAAGAACACCGCAGAAGAGGAAGGAGATGGGAAGGGGAGAATGGGGAGGAGCTGGCCTCCCTGTAAGACACTGAGTGTGGCCTGCCGAAGGCTTCTTCTCACTTCTTGAAGGCTCTGTTCCGAGCCATCGATCCCACCATCATCACAGACGCAGAGAGCATTTACCCAGGCATATTCAAAGGGATTAATTTAGACAAAGACCTTGGGTTGGACCTTGAGTTTATTGTTGTTGTTTTTTTTTATCCTTTGCTTTTACTATTTTTTTCTATCCTTCTTTTCATGCACTACTTTTAACTGATTCTTTGTTTTTATTAACTTCACATTTCATCATTTACCTATATATTTTTTAAAGTGTCCAGCACCATCCTATGGTGCCTCTAAGATGTCTTAGATCTGGGGCCAGCAAACTTTTTCTGGAGAGGGCCACATAGTAAATATGTTTAGGCTTTGCAGGGTTTATGGTGTCTGTTGCAGTTACTCTGCTGTTGCTGTACGAAAGCAGCTATAGACAAGACGTAAACAAATAAGCGTGCCGGTGTTCCGATAAAACTTTATTTACAAAAACAGGCAGCAAGCAGGTTTGGCCTGGAGGCTGTAATTCGTCAAGCCCTGCCTTAGATCCAGAACCAGAGCAGATATGAAGAACCCAAGAAAAACAGCGTCAGAAAGAGCCAAGTGAGTGAACAAATCTCACTGTCCTATCAACCGGACACCCACTCCTATTCCCAAGCTTCCAGTTCCTGGTGCTGGGATCATGGGGCCTCTTTGCTCACGTCTGAGTCTCTTAGTAACCGTATTTTTTGGTCTTCAGTAATCACCCAGAAACCCTGCTAGTCAGACTGTGGACTGAACCTTTCTCATTCTCACTCATTACTAGCACTGATCCTATATATAGTCTAGTTTTCATCTCCACATAACATCAGATTATGAGACTTCTTTCCAGACAAAATGCTAAAGAGAGCATAAGGCATCCAAAACGTATCCATGAGTCAGGTGAGGTGGCTCATGCCTGTAATCCCAGCACTTCGGGAGGATCACTTGAGCCCCGGAGTTCAACACCATCCTGGGTGATATAGCAAGGCCCCTTCTCTGCAAAAAAAATTAAAAATTAGCCAGGCATGTTGGTGCACACCTGTAGTTCCAGCTACTCGGGAGGCTTAGGCAGGAGGATCCCTTGAGCACAGGAGTTTGAGGTTATAGTAAGCTAATTGCACCACTGCCCTCCAGCCTGAGTGACACAGACAGACTGCAAAAGAGGGGAAAAAAATGTATCCACGGTCTTATGAAAGGCACCACAGAGGAGGTAGCATATGAGCTGAGTCTTTGCCGGGCAGAGAAGAAAAAAGTACATTTCAAGTAGAGGGGAAAAAATGACTAAATAGAAAACTGACATGATTAGATTTTAATTTTAGGAAGGTAAATGGCTTCAGTATGCAAGGGAAGAGTTGGGCAGGACCAGAGGCAAGGAGACAAAACAATAGGCTGTCACAAGAACCCAGGCAAGCGAGGATAAAGATCTGATGAAGGCAGTGGTAACACAGCTGGGATGTCATCTCACACATCAACAGTTTCTACTATAATAATGAGAGAATTGAGTGATCCGCCGAATACGGGCAGTAGGAGAGAGGAGAGCAGGGTTAGGTAGTATTTGGGTTAGGATTAGAGAAGGGTTTGGGCTAGAATTAAGGTTAACGCTGGTTTACTCCCCATTTGAAAACATGATTCAAAAGATTCTCATAACCCGTTGTAATTCGCCCCTTCTAAAATACATTCTTTTTCCCATTTTAATATCTCTAATTATAAGAGGTACGTTCGAACATTCTTTGTGTCTTAGTTTAATTGGCAGTATATTTTATCTCCTAGTGATAGCAGCACAATTAACCATTGTGGATCTTCAAATCGATGGCATCTTGGATTTTATGAAATGCAGTGAATGTGTTCAAAACACAATAGAAAATCAAATGATTCACATTAGGCCAGAGGGAGCAGAGCCATCACTGATGTGTGTTGTTTGCTAATCATATTTTAAATCTTGTGTTTTAAACAGCAGATATTTTAAATCTTGTATTTTAAAGCTTGCAGAGACTATGAAGTGCTTCCTTGAAGAAAAGCTAATCAAACTCACTTATGGGTTCAGGAGAGACTACAGAGGGTCAGGTGGTGTTCAGGCAACGACATGTAGGAACACATAAAAATTAAACAATAAAAACTGAGGTGGATTCTAAAAAAAAAAAAAAACGAAAATGGAGTTCTGAAAAAGAGAAGGTAAGAAATACAACAGAAAGTATAGGAGTAAATTACAACACAAGAGTTATTATGGGAATTTCGTTCAGGAATATATCAAGCAAGTGAATTTGGTAAACAAAATAGGTATTTTTAAAATAACCTGTGACTCATTATCAACCTAATGTATGATTTGAGTTCATTCAAATGGGTCTTCTGTTGTTCAAACTGGACCGCGTGAGTATGTAATAAACAAAGTGTCATGTGAACATGTTAATTGCCTAAATCCGGAATAGGGCTAGAAATCCTAAAAGGTGCCTAAGGATAAGAAACTAAAGTCTCCCTGAAAAAGAATTCTGTTTTCCTGCTTCTTGGCCGCACATGTAGATGAATATAACTGCCTCCCGTTTGGAATCCCTGACTCTGGTCTTATCTGATCCAACCTATGCCTCATGCCTCTACCACCCTGATTCTTCTTAAATACCATTTTCACATCGCTGTTGTACTCCAAAACCCTTAACAGCTTCCTAGTGCCTCACAATTACCGTCTAAACATTTCTGCCTGACTTGTAAGGCCCCTGATCTGGTCTACGTAGCTGACCCAGATTCCCACTCTTTCTTCCTTGTGGCCTTCACTACCAACAGCTAATCTCAGTCTATCATCTGTACCTTTTCTAAGATATTTTTCTCCCAAACTGATATACCCCTTTAAAACTCCTGCCCATCAAGGTCCACTCTTTCAGGATCTTCCCCCAACGCAGTCAACAAGTCAGTCAGGATGGTCGCAGTACCCAGAGCTCCCTGAGACACACACTTTTATAACCCAGCCCTGGAGCCACAGCAGTCCCAAGGGGCTCCTTCTGCATAGGTGATCATGCTCCATACGACCGAGATCCTTTGGCCAGAGCTGATTGAATAAGGGTAGGCTCCTAACCTAGGTCAATAGTCAACAGGCTGGCCAGGGTCCCACGAGTTTGCCAGATGTGAAAGTTCTGCTTAAAAAAGGACGATGAAGTTGCCTGGACCGATGGGATCCCCTCTCTTGGAAACCTCTGCAGAAGACACAGAGAGCAGGAGGCCTTCCAGGAGCAGGAGTGGAAACACCAGCGAGCAGTCAACACTCACAGTAGAGCCTGAGAGGGGAGTCCGGACCTGCTGCCCCAGGCCACAAGACCGACTTGTTACTAGAATGCTTTTGCATCTGGTACAGCCCCCCAAGTCTAGTTTCCATGGGGCCAGGTATAACACTGTTTTCATTTTCCCTAAGAACCCTGTCTGAAGGACATTTTCTGGGATCTTGTGAAGCCTGATGACTGAGGTTCCTGTTTCCCATGCATGTCTATACAATACCTAAGGGAAACAGAATAAGTATTAATTCCATAAAACAAACAAACCTGATGCACACACTGACCTTCACTGGTCCCTGTTCTCTGAATGTCTACAGCATTTCCAGCCTGAGCCCATGCAATCTGGCACTTGTTTGTAACATCTTCTAAAAGTCTCTGACATTGCATATGCTTTAATTTTGCTTCCCAACAGATTATATACTTCCTTAAGGCAGGGTTCACAGTTTGTGTTTCTTTATTTCTCATCGCATAATGACCTTAAATAAGGTATTTAACCTCTCCAAGCATCAGTTTTCTCATTTTCAAAATTGGAATAACAATAGTACCTACTACTTAACAGGCTAAACTTGAAGAATAAATGAGAACACATCTATAAAGCAATTGACTTACTGCATGGCATACAATAGGTGCTCAATAAGTGCTGCTGGTGATAGTGATGGTAGTGGTAGTACTGGTGGTGGTAGTGGTTGTGATGATGGTGGTGGTGGTAGTGATGGTGCTAGTGATGGTGGTGGTGGTGATGGTGGTGGTGGTGGTGGTGATGGTGGTGGTGGTGATGGTGGTGATGGTGGTGGTGGTGGTGATGGTGGTGGTGGTGGTGGTGGTGATGGTGGCGGTGATGGTGATGGTGGCGGTGATGGTGGTGGTTGTGATGGTGGTGGTGGTGGTGATGGTGATGGTGGTGGTGATGGTGGTGGTGGTGGTGATGGTGGTGGTGATGGTGATGGTGGTGGTGATGGTGGTGGTGATGGTGATGGTGGCAGTGATGGTGGTGATGGTGATGGTGGCAGTGATAGTGGTGGTTGTGATGGTGGTGGTGGTGATGGTGGTGGTGGTGATGGTGATGGTGGTGGTGATGGTGGTGATGGTGGTGGTGGTGGTGGTGGTGATGGTGGTGGTGGTGGTTGTGGTGACAGTGATGGTGATGGTGATGATGGCGGTGGTGGTGATGGTGGTGATGATGGTGGTGGTGGTGGTCGTGGTGACAGTGATGGTGATGGTGATGATGGCGGTGGTGGTGATGGTGGTGATGATGGTGGTGGTGGTGGTTGTGGTGACAGTGATGGTGATGGTGATGATGGCGGTGGTGGTGATGGTGGTGATGATGGTGGTGGTGGTGGTCGTGGTGACGGTGATGGTGATGGTGGTGGTGATGGTGATGGTGATGCTGGTGGTGGTGGTGGTAATGGTGATGGTGGTGGTGATGGTGGTGGTGGTGGTCGTGGTGACAGTGATGGTGATGGTGGTGGTGATGGTGGTGGTGGTGGTGGTCGTGGTGACAGTGATGGTGATGGTGGTGGTGATGGTGATGGTGGTGGTGATGGTGGTGATGGTGGTGGTGGTGGTGATGGTGGTGGTGGTGATGTTGTTAGTATATGCATCATATACTTCTGAATACATAGTAGATAATTTGGGAATAGTTTTTGATATGTGGCTTGTCTGGCAAACTATACACTACGTGAGTTATAAAGGAGATAAGAAGTAGAGATAACTAGAAATGAAAACCAAATTTGTGAACCAACTGCTTGAATATCAAGCTCTGTGCAGGATATATTATCTCATCTATACCTCACAAAAACTGATCGGCAGAAATTCAGATTTAAAGATGAGAGAGGTTAGAATAAAATAAAGGTAATGACTGGCCTAATTTTACAATACTAAGCAATAGCAATGGCTGTGTTTGAGATCTGATGACTCTGGTAACAGCACCTTTCCCACTACCCCATGCTATTGCACAAATAAGCCTCTGGGTGATTAATGGCCAGGAAGAAGAGAAGCCCGCAATGTTTTTTCAAGACCATGATGGTTTCAAAGTATAAACTTCATAGTTTTTCTCTGAAGGGGCCACCTTTGTGCATACTAACTATATCATTTGTATCCTGATCTCCCCGTCAAACTGCATTTTCCATTGACAACTGATCAAGGTTTCTAAAAGTGTTAGTGGTAATAAAATTGAATACTCAATTTCAACTTTGATGTAAAAAGAAGAGGAAACACGACAGTGAGGTGTCAAGAAGTGGCGCTGAGGCTGCGGGCTGGGAAGCTGCCATCAGGACGCACGTCAAGTGAAGCGCCATTGAGAAACCTCTTCAGATATATCATCAGCGAATTCTGTTCCTCAGAATTCAAATGATGGAAAGAGCTGCTCTGTCGGGGTCTGTCTTACTGAGCAAGTGAGAGAAATTGGAAGAAAATAAATGTAATGACTTGCCCAATTTTACAATACTAAGAATTTGGGTGACTCTTGAAGCTACTTTCTGGACAACTGGCGTTGAGGGAGGCAGGAGAGTGCTAACATTTACTGAGCATCTAGGAAAACTTGAACCTCCACTTGCTTATTTAAGGAGCTCAGTGGTCCTCTGAGGATCTACATTTTCTCAGGATGAAGAATGAGGCCCAGACAGTGCTTGCTGGGGTTCCTCGGTGAGCAAACGCCGAAGCTGTACATCACTGCCGCGTCTGTCATGGCCGCCTGCCTCTCACGTCCCCTCTGGAGAAGAGCAGAGGGTTTGGAGTCAAGCCGGCTTAGATTCCAACCCAGCTGAGCCACCTTCAGCTGAGTGACATCTGGACACTTACCTAAATGTCCCTGAGCCTCAGTTTCCTCAGTCGGCTAGAAAGAATTCTTAGGAATATTAAATAGGAGAATCCATAAATAAGCCTCAGCACATAACCTAACAAGTAGGCACTGGACACAAGCGGCGACTATTACTGTAATTAATTATACAGCTGGACCTGCTCCCTGGGTCTCTGTTCTCGATTTTTTCTTCCTCAGATTCTCACTGCTGATCCCTAACAGCTAAAAGCTAGCAAAACCATTGTAGAAGCACCAGAGCCAGCACTACGCATCAAGCAGCCGCTCTGGCTGTGTGGAAGAGCTGCCAGGGTGATGGAGAAAAGAAAATGAGATATGAGTTAGTCAAGCCGATACAGCAGCAGAAGGGCTAATGCAGTTGTGGGCTTTGTTCCCAACGGTTTCATCAGCGGAGAACAGAGGTGAGAGGCCTTTCTAACAGCCTTTCTCCAACCCCACCTGGAAAATTACATTAAATTCCGGGCACTTCAATACCATAAAGATGTAGAAAAGCTGAAGGGAGTTCAGAGAAGAGTAATAAAAATGATGGGGAGGTTGGGAGACTTGATTTACTAGGAAAGATTAAAATAACTAACTATGTACAGCACGTCTGGGTGGTGATGCTTGGGAGCAGCGGGGGGAAAGCTCGCAGCCTATAAATAATGGGGCCATATAAACACCGGGGCAGAACTATCTACACGGTGCAAGGAGGCACAGCCCCCGGGGAGGAGGAGACGATGGGAAAGGACAATGTATGAAGAACGCTGGGAAAGTTGTGTCGCTGGGTTTTGGGTTTCAATGTTTTGTTTCGTTTTGTTTTGTTTTGTTTTAAGACAGCAAGAAAGGCAGAGAAATTAAAGACACCAAGGAGTAATGTTCCAATTCAGCAGAAGAAAAAAAATCCTTTTTTTTTTTTTGAGATGGAGTTTCACTCTTGTCGCCCAGGCTGGAGTGCAATGATGCGGTCTCGGCTCACTGCAACCTCCGCCTCCAGGGTTCAAGCGATTCTCCTGCCTCAGCTTCCTGAGTAGCTGGGATTACAGGTGCCCGCCACCACACATGGCTAATTTTTTTGTATTTTTAGTAGAGAGGGGATTTCACCATGTTGGTCAGGCTGGTCTTGAACTCCTGACCTCAGGTGATCCATTTGCTTTGGCCTCCCAAAGTGCTGGGATTACAGGCATGAGCCACCACGCCCGGCCGAAAATCCTATTTTTCTAAATCATACTGGTTTCCGGTCTCTGCAAATCTACTACCCCAACTTATATAATACTCGATTGCCATTCCTTCCCACTAGATTGTAAACCCGGCAACAGGGGAAATGCATCCGTTTTGCTCACTGTTGACTCCATAGCCCCTAATGCAGTACTCGGCTCATAGCCATTATTCCATAAATATTGGCTGAAAGGAAAACTGAATGAATGAACAGTTTTCAAAGAAATAGAATGAAATAATTGATTACCAAAAGTGATATGTAGTATTGGTCATTTTAAAGCACCAAAGATCTCTCAGGATTGTTGCTATGGATTGTAAGATATAAAATTTGGGAATGAGAGGGACCATTAAAAGTCATATTTCAATGATTCCCAACTTTTTTTCCCAAATCATTACATGTACATACCTATATTAATGCACAGTTTTCAGGACATTAATACATTTCTGTTTCTTTCTTTCCGCCTCTGGAAATGTGTATCAGTCAACGGATGAATGGATAAAGAAAATGTGGTATATACATACAATGGAGTACTATTCAGCCTTTAAAAAAAAGAAGGGAATCCTGTCCTTCGTGACAACTCGGATGAAGCTAGACGACATGATGCTAAGTGAAATAAGCCAGACACAGAAAGACAAACACCGCATGATCTCACTTATGTGTGGAATCTAAAATAGTCAAACTCATAGAAGCAGAGAGTAGAATCTGTGGTTGCCAGAGGTTGTGGGGAGAGGAAAATGAGGAGGTGTTGGTCAAAGGGTGCAAAGTTTGAGTTTGCGAGATGCCTCAGTTTTGCAGCTCTGCTATTGTACGGTGCCTATAGCTAACAACATTGGATTGTTTGCTTGAAATCTGCTGAGAGCGTAGATCTTCAGTGTTCTCACCACAAAAAAGAAGACGACAATGGTAACTACGTGAGGTGATGGATATGTTAATTACCTTGATTGAGGGGATCATTTCACAGGGTATCATATATCAAAACAGCAAGTTGTAAGCCTTAAATAGATACAATGTTTATTTGTCAATGATAGCCCAATAAAGTTGTTAAAACAATTTTTCTGCAATGTGAAATAAAAGGAAAAGGAACAAAAAAACACTATCAGAACACAGCCAAATGAGAGTGGCATTATTACATGAATAACCTTGAAGGCACCCTTATCTGTTAAAAACAAATAAGTAAATAATTCATGGGCTGTTTGTATTAGTCCTCCCTGACTGCCCCTGAGCATTGCTTACTTACAATCTGTGTCCCCTCCTGGGCCTTACCCTCCCTGCAGACAAGGGCTGCCTGGCTCTCTGCATGTCCTCAGCCCTGAAGCAGGGTCCAGCACATTCCTAAGTGCCTGAGAATATTTTTTGTTGTTGTTTTGAGTTTTGAATAACAACAGTATTTGCTCCATTAGTCATGTGACTGTGGCTTGTGTTTTGGGGTAAACAGAGGGCTGGAGACCACCATTCTAGCTCAACATCTTCCTTTTCAGATTAGGTGGCATGGCTCCCCAGACAACCCAGTTCACAGCACATTCAAAACTATAGTGATCCCTCAGACTGATTGAGTTTATCAGCATGGTTCTTAGTATGCTGTTGTTATTTACAAATGAGGAGACTGAGGTTTAACAAGTTAAAGAGCTGCCTAGAGCGAGTGGTGAAGGCTGGCTCGAGCATCTGCAAAGCCTACCTGCACAATGCCCTGCCCTGCTTCCTTACAGAGCCTCACCCACTCCCCAGATTCCTCTGGCTACCAAGCGCAGGCTCATTGAGATTGCTGGTGAACAATTTTCTTTGTCAATCTATCCAATGCTTAGGACTTACAGTTACGAAATTTGGAGGCAAAGCCCAGGCAGCCCTTGATGCAAACATTTGTTTCTGCAAAAGCTAACTTTAAAGCCTAAAGTCCATCTATGGAACTCCAGCTCCCCCATTAACACCCACAAGAAAATGGCAAATACATCCCAGGCAGAAAGCTAGGAGAGAGAGCCCTTTCTTCAGTTTGCTCAGTACCCCTGCCTAGCGCCCCTCCAGCCTTTGGCCCTTTGAAGGCACTGGGAAGACAAAGGTAAAGGACACTGAGCCTTTCCCCCCACCAGCCTGGGGACAAAAACAAAGCGCACTGTACCACTGTGCTGCCAGGCTAGTGAGGGGAAGGCTGTGATCTTGTGGGATCACAGCGAGGGAGCAGGAGAGGTCCTAGGGGAAGGGGCTGCATGAGCCAAGGTGAGCAAAAGCATAAAGTCAAGAATTGCTGGGGCGTGCAGGGGAGATGAAAGCATTTCAGGGACGCCGGGACAGAGAGAAAGAGGAGCAAATGTGGACCCTAAAGGAGTCCAGGGAGCCCGGGTGACGGCAGATGGGATGTTCTATTAGAATTTGTCCTGCAGGCTAACGGGAAGTTCCTAACGCAGATAGGGTGGCACAGGCACAGTGAAACTTAACTGAGGGTAGACAACTTGGAATCCGAAAAGTTCAGAATGTGAAGAATCAATTCCTAACACATTGGATGAAAAAATCAGACCCAATCTAAGCTTAGGACATAGGCAAAACCTGACGTGCCTTGGTCTGAAGCTATGTATAGACTTTATTTTATCCACTTAATGTGGTCAACTTTTCCATGCAGAAATATTAATGTGTTGGAACATAAGGTGCTACCTCAGAGCCTGCTGGGTGTTACATAATATATGGTGTGTATGCTACATCACCTTTCTGAAATCTGGACCATTCCAAAACACAGCAGGCCCCAGAGGTATGAAGTTGCAGCTCTGTACCGTCTTGGCATCTCTGTGAAGGATGGATGGGGGCCATGAACCTAGGCGGGGAGTCCAGCTCAGATGACTTGGGGGAGCCTAACTGTGACATGGCAAGAGAGACAGAGGAAAGGAAATGATTTTGAAAAATAATTTGGAGATAAATCTACAGGATTTGATTATTGTGACATGCAAGTTTGGAGGGTTGGGGACAAGGACTCTCAAGTTTCTCCCTGACTGCCAGGGTAGATGGTGGTACATTGTTGAGATGCTTCTCCCAGAAGTAGGTTCAGGGAGTAACATCATATGTTCAGTTTGGGATACACTGAGTTGGAGGCACCAAGGAGACATCCAGATAGAGCTATCCAACAAGGAGCTGGATATACAAGTCATAAACTAGCTCAGGGGAGATGTTTGGCAATGCATGGTGGTAAATTAAAATTTCATAAATTGATACTGAGCAAGAAAAGAGAGAGGAGAGAAGAGGCAAGTCAGAGAATTCTTTTCCACCTACCAAGAAGAGAAGGCAGAGAAACTCCAGCCAGGCTCTCCAGCAATTCCCTAAAGATGATCAGCCATCTCTGCTGAGGCAGGTGCCAGAAGTCAGAGAAGAAGCTCTTGAATTGCCCCAACTTTCTGTTCCTCCTGCCTGCCCTGTGCTGGCTTGGTCGCATACAAAGCTGCTGACTCCCGTCAGCCCAGGTCGGCACCCAAACACCTCTCCTTGGACTAGACAGCCTCCACCGCCTCCCAAGGATTGTCACCCCGAAGGGCCTCTTTCATTAATTCCAGAGACAAGTTATCAGGTGAGCAACATGGTACCAATTCAAGCTCCATTATATAACTAAATAAAAACACATTGTTGGTATTTGTTTTTTTAGTTTCGCTTATTTGTTTTGAGTTACAGAGGTGGAAGAATGTGGGTTTGGGTATGTTTTAAAATTGGTGGAATAAGGAGTTACGCGACCTTCTGTGCCAGCTTTTTATTAAGTGTAGGTAGAGTGAATGACTCAACATTCCTGTCTCCTCCCACCTGCACTTCTCCTAGTGCTCGGTTCCATGTATACAGATTTGTGTACTCTTCTCTAGATATCTCTGAAGTGTTTTTAAAAGTCATTTATAAAACGCAGGCATGATCCTTAGAACAAACACCCACATTCCAAACAGGAGGCAACACGTAACAGTATACCCAGCAAAGGGTCACTAATAAAGTGGTTTTATTCAAATGTGTAGTTCTAGAGAGAAAAACAAACAATGATTTACCCAAGCCTGCAAAGTCATTTTCTATGAAATGAATTATTCTCACTCAGTAAATGTAGATGGGCAGCAACGTTTATGAGCTATTTTTTGTTTTTGTCTTTGGGGTTTGTTACTCACTTAAAGTGGGTAAAACTTCATTGTGAAAGACCCAGCATAAAGCCAAGGTTAAGGCTAAGATAAAACAAAGAGAACCAAATTATAGTCTCAAATAATATGTCCTTGTGGGTTTTTTCCTTTATTTATTTTTTAATTGATGAATAAAATTGTATATATGTTGTAAAATCTGATGTTTTGAAAAATGTATATATAGGCTGGGCGCAGTGGCTCATGCCTGTAATCCCAGCACTTTGGGAGACCGAGGCAAGTGGATCACTTGAGGTCTGGAGTTCAAGACCAGCCTGGCCAACATGGTGAAACCCCGCCTCTACTAAAAATACAAAAATTAGCCAGGCGCAGTGGCACGTGCCTCTAATCCCAGCTACTTGGGAGGCTGAGGCAGGAGAATCACTTGAACCCGGGAGGCAGAGGTAGCAGTGAGCTGAGATCGCACCACTGCACTCCAGCCTGGGTGACAAAGCGAGACTCTGTCTCAAAAAAAGAAAAAAGAACAATGTGTATATTATAAATGTATATACTAATATTGCAAATGACTAAATCAAGCTAATGAACACAGGTATTACCTCACATTTATTTTGTGGTGAGAACACTTACTATCTACTCTCTTAGCAATATTTAAGTGTGCAATACATTATTTTTAACTATCGTCATCATGATGTATAATAGATATCTTGAACTTATTTCTCCTATCAACCCAAACTGTTGTGTCCTTTAATCAATATCTTCCCAAGCCTCCCACCCCAGCCCCTTTCTAGCTTCTATGATTGCAAATATGTCCTTGTGAATTTCTGTCTTCCATGAGGACATTTAGGGAAGTAAGGTCTTTTCTCTGTTGTACCTCCGTCATGCCACCAGCCGCTACGCTGCAAGGTCAAAGCTGAGTCTCAAGGTCAGATGTGTTTCATGGGCCTGGCTACCAACCAGTTGAAAAAAAAGACCCCACCTTATTGTACAGTCTGAGGTCTTCTGCCCTTGTGCCCAGTGATAAGTTTGGCCCAAGCCAGTGCTGCCTCTGGATCCCCTGACTACCTATGTGGCCCAATCTCCTCAGCATGGAGGAGGGAATAGAGGGATTTAGAAGACGTGACAGAAGGGAGACGGCATGTTATTGGGAGACATATGTGAGAACTGGACAATCAGGCTTCAAAGGTGGACTGCATCTCACTCCCAGTGGCAACCAAACCAAATCAAGTCACATCATTTCTCGAACTTCCATTTGTTTTCAATTTGGAAATAAAGGAGGCTCACGCAGGGCCATTGCATCACCTCTCTGGAATGTGGTGAAGGTAAGTGAGATTGTGCCTGCCCACTGCTTTGCATTCCAAGAGGCACCACGGCTTGCAAAGAACATCATGGACTCCACATTTGAACTGCCAGAGCAGAGGCAGGAGGGGCACCCCGAAGGCCATTACAGTGCAAGAAAAATGCTAGGTGGAATTTTCTGGAAAGTACAAATCTTAGTGGGCAGCACCCCCCAGGTGCTATAATACAGTATAGAGAAGAGAGCTAAGACCAAGTCAGAAAGCCTAGGTCCAAGCACAGACATGATATGAACTATCTAGTTTGTTATCCATAAAACAGGGATAATCACAGCTCCTTCTTATGTTACTTTAAGGATTCCAGTGTGAGATATGTAAGGACAGCCAATATCTGATGAGTGCTTACTACATTCCAGACACTATTCAAAATGCTTCACAGACCTTCACTTAATCCTGACAAGTCCCTGCAGAGGCAGGGATAGAGGACTAAGCTAAGGCACAAAGAGGTAAGTAATTTTGTCCCAGGTCACAAAGTTAGAAGAAATGGTGAAGATGAGATTCAAATCTAAGTGACCTGATTACAGTGTCCATGCTTTTAAACACTGCTCAACCGCCTGGTGGAGAGTGTTTAACAGATGTTGAAGAATGACACTATAATGTTACCTCCACTATCCTTAAAATATTGATGTCTCACTGATCTTCATCAGTCAGCATCCCACGAAAATTCAAATAAATATTATTTATGAACTATTATTACCCAAGTGTGAATTTGTACCAGCACAAATGATTAATATTTTAATGGGCTCAAGTCTCCTTTTTAACTATTAATAGTTAAGCATCACAGTCAGAATGTGTAATTTTTAAGTCTAGAAGATTCCCCTTTAGTGTTGGGCACAATGCTAAATAATGAAAAGCAAAAAAATAAAAAATAAAAAAAAATTTATTTAAAGTCCTCATTTCCATTGAGACAAACCACAGCTGATTTAGTTACTGCCCTCCTAATAAAAAGGTTTCATGTCCAGTTGTAGAAAGCAAAAATAAGGCTATGATTGGATCTCCTCTTTTTTACACATAACTTGTTTTCAGACCATTCATCCATCATCCTACAGTCTTGACCTTTCTTTGTGTCATATTTTAAATATAAAGTCCTACAGCCCTAAAGATGGGTAATTCAGTCATCGTCATATTAATTTTTCCCTCATCTCTCGTGAACTTCACAGCAGACGTCTGAACTCTGGCATTTGCTTCTAATGCTCAGCCTCTAATAGAGAGCAGTAACTGATCAAGTGGATTTGTAATGTGTTCATACATTTGTCACATGGCCCTTAATATAGTTTCTTGAATGTGCTCAGAACCATCGGGCGTGGTTCCTAATTTAGCCTCCTGACAGTCACGTGTTTCTGTGATAAAAACAGCTAAACAGGAATTTTGCAATGTAACTGCTGTTCTGAACTAAAAATATAGAACTAATCATTCCAAGGCGCATCAAAAAGATATTCCATATGACATTATATATATGACTTGATGTCCTTTTTTGATTTGCTTCCCCATCTCCTTTACTGTATATTGTAAGTCAAGTCACTTTGTAACGGAAGGCTAGAGTTTCCCGTACACAGGTTTGGTAGAACCCAGGTGGAGGTCTACTTGAACCTTCACCCTCTGTAATGCTCTCCCTTGTCCCCAGATTCATCCACCTGTCTCTGGCAGATCACTCCACCTCTTAGAGCTGAATTTTAGAAAATGGCAGTCAGGAGCAAATATCCCGATATTGTTTCTCTTCCTCTGAATTTTTTCTATCTTTGCTATTTAGCAATTTGAGGAGCATGTCCTTGATGGGAAAACATCAGTCTATAGTTGTAAGGAAAGGGGCTGACTTAGATTTGGACTCCCTGACATGCCAGGATCACTCCAGCATCCCTCATTTTAACTGCATGACAGCTCTGGAATGTCATTATGGTTTGTAAGCATTTCATATTATATGTTTAAAATGTGTTATCATGGTACAATTGGCATACAATAATCTGCACACAAGTATATATTTTAACAAGTTTGACATATTCATACACCTGGTAAATCAAGACTGTTAACATATTCATCACCCCCAAAAGTTTTCCCATGCCTCTTGGTGATCCCTTCTCCCACCCCTGCCTGTCCTTGTCATCCCCAGGCAATCAATGATCTTTCTAGAACTCTATATTAGCTTTAACTTTCTAGAATTTTATGCGCATAGGAATGTACAATATGTACTATTTTTTTTCTCTAGCATCTCTCCTTCAGCACAACTATTTTGAGATTCATCAATGCTGCGGTGTGATGCAGTAATTAATTCTCTATTACTGCTGAGCAGTATTTCACAGTATAGATACACTGTAGTTTATTTATTCATTCCCTTGTAGTGTTTTGCCCAGTTTTTGGCTATTACAAATAAAGCTGCATGTTTTTGTATGAACATATGCTTTTAGTTCTATTGGGTACAAACATAGGAGTTGAATGGCTGGATCGTATGGTAGGCATATGTTCAACTTTTTAAGAAACTGGCAAAATGTTTTCCAAAAAGATTGTACAATTTTACATTCCTACCAGATGTGTATGAGAGTTCCAGTTCCTCCAAATCCTCACTGACGCATAGTAAATTCCATTTTTTTAAATTTTAGGCCTTTTAATATGTGTGCTGTATGACTGTGGTTTTATTTTGCATTTCCCTAATGAGCAATGATGTTGAGCATCTTTCCATGTGCTTGTTTGCCATTCATATATTTTTTGGTGAACTGTTCAAATATTTGGCCATTTTTTTCACATGAGTTGTTATTTTCTTGAGTTTTGAGAGTTCTCTCTACATTCTGGATATAAGTTCTTATCAGATACATAATTTACAAATATCTTACTGTCTTAATTACTGCAGCTTTATATAAAATGTTGAATTTATGTAGTGTCAGTCCTCCAACTTTGTTCCTTTTCAGAGCTGTTTCATCTATTCTAGATCCTCCACACTTCCATATGAATTTTAGAATCAGCTTGTTAATTTCTTAAACTAAAAAAATATAAATGCCTGTGAAATTTTGATTGGAATTGCCTTAAAGATATAGATCAATTTTCAGGAAATTGACACAATAACAACATATAAACATGATATATCGCTCCACTTATTAGACCTTTTTAAATTTATCTCAGCCATGTTTTGTAGTTTGCAGTATATTGGTCTTGAACATCTGTCATTTCTCATCTCTATTTCATTCTTATCCTATTAAATGGTACTTTTATTTCAATATCCAATTGCTTATTGATAATATGTAGAAATGCAGTTGTTTTTTGTACAATTGATTGTTCTTGCATCCAGAAGCCTTGCTAAACTCACTTTTTAATTCCAGTAGCAACTCTGTAGATTCTATCACATTTTCTACATGCATGATCATGCCATCTGCAAAAAAAAAAAGACAGTTTTTCTTCTTAGTTTCTCATCTGGATGTCTTTTGTTTCTTTATCTTGCCTTATCACACTGTCTAGATCTTCAGTGCAATGCTGAGTAGGAGTGATAAAAGTACACGTCTGTCATCTCCATGAGTTTTGCAGTAAAGCACTCATTCTTTCATAAGTATGCTGTTCACCATAGGTTTCTCATAGACCCCTTTTATCAGGTTGAGAAAGTTTCTTTTTTTTTCTTTTTTTTTTTTGAAACAAGGTCTCACTCTGTCACCCAGACTGGAGCACAGTGGTGCGATCTCAGCTCACGGCAACCTCTGCCTCCTGGGTTCAAACGATTCTCTGCTTCAGCCTCCCAAGTAGCTGGGATTACAGGCACCCACCATCACACCCGGCTAATTTTTGTATTTTTAGTAGAAACAGGGTTTCACCATATTGGCCAGGCTGATCTCAATCTCCTGACCTCAAACGATCCTCTCGCCTCAGTCTCCCAAAGTGCTGGGATTACAGGAGTGAGATACCATGCTCGTAATAAATTACTAATAGAAAGAAACTTTCTTTTACTGGAAAGTTGGTATCCATATTCATGAGGGATATTGGTCTGTACTTTAGCAGTGGTCTAGAATTTTTGATATATTTTATTTCAATTTTTATTCAATTCAAATGACTTCATACTTTCACTGTTGATTTCTTCTTTAATCCTTGGGTAAAAGGATATCATTTAGTTTCCAGTATTTGGGGATCATCCACAGATCTGTCCAGTAATTGAATTCCATTGCCAGAGAACATACTTCTGCGAATTCTTCTAAATGTATTGAGATACGGTTTTTGTTGTTGTTGTTGTTGTTGTTGTTTTTTAATTATACTTTAAGTTCTAGTGTATATGTGCACAGCGTGCAGGGTTGTTACATATGTATACATGTGCCACGTTGGTGTGCTGCACCCATTAACTCATGATTTACATTAGATATATCTCCTAATGCTATCCCTCCCCCCTCCCCCAACCCCATGACAGGCCCCAGTGTGTGATGTTCCCCACCCTGTGTCCAAGTGTTCTCACTGTTCAGTTCCTACCTATGAGTGAGAACATGTGGTGTTTGGTTTTCTGTCCTCGCGATAGTTTGATCAGAATGATGGTTTCCAGCTTCATCCATGTCCCTACAAAGGACATGAATTCATCCATTCAGGACATAGGTATGGGCAAGGACTTCACGACTAAAACACCAAAAGCAATGGCAACAAAAGCCAAAATTGACAAATGGGATCTAATTAAACAAAAGAGCTTCTGCACAGCAAAAGAAACTACCACCAGAGTGAACAAGCAACCTACTGAATGGGAGAAAATTTTTACAATATACCCATCTGACAAAGGGCTAATATCCTGAATCTACAAAGAACTTAAACAAATTTACAAGAGATATGTTTTATGGCTCAGAATACCTTGGTAAATGTTCCTTGTGTGCTTGAAAAGACTACGTAATACACTATTGTTGGATGGAGTTTTCTATAAATATCAATTAGATCATATTGTTTGATAGTATTGTATAAACATTCTGTATTCGTAATAATGTGTTGTTTACTTGTTCTATCAATTATTGGAAGAAGGTTATTGAAATCTGAAATTATAATTGTGAATTTGTCTATTTCTCCTTGAGGTTTTATCACATGTTGCTTCATGTACATTAAGGCTCTGTTTATTAGGTACACAAACATTTTGGATTTTTATGTTTTATTGATGAATTGACCCCTTTATTATTTTGACATGATCTTCTTTATCCCTGATAATATTCTCTTCTGTGAGATCAACTTGTCTGGTATTAACATAGCCATTCCTGCTTTCTTTTAATTATTGTTAGCATGGTGTACATTTTTTCATTCTTTTACTTTTATCCTATCTGTGTCTTTATGTTTAACATGTCTGTCTTATAGGCAGCATATAGTTGGGTCTTGCTTTTGAAAATCTGACAATCTCTGCCTTTGGGTGTTTAGGCTATTTACATTTAATGTGATTATCAGTATGGGTAGGTTTAACTATAGCATCTTGTTATAACTCTTTATTATTTTAGTGATTGATTTAGGATTGATACCACACATCTTTTAACTTATTGTAATATACCACTTCAGGTGTAATATGAGAACCTTACAATAATAAGTTTTCATTTACACCCTCCCAGGTTTGTACTATTGCTGTCATCTATTTTACTTTTACATAGGCAATAAATTTCACACCACATTGTTATTATTTTTAAACAATCAATTATCTTTTTAAATGATTTGAATAAAAAGAAAAAATATTATACATTTATTCACATAGTTATCATTCCTGGTGTTCTTCAGTCCTTTGTATAGATCTATATTTTCATGTGGTATTTTTGTCCTTCTTCCTCAAGGATTTTAACATTTTAACATTTTTAACATCAACAATTAATGTTAAAAAAATTTTTTTTTTTTTGAGACAGAGTCTCACTCTGTCACCCAGGCTGGAGTGCAGTGGCGCGATCTCAGCTCATTGCAAGCTCTGCCTTCTGGGTTCACGCCATTCTCCTGCCTCAGCCTCCTGAGTAGCTTGGACCACAGGCGCCCACCACCATGCCCAGCTAATTTTTTGTATTTTTAGTAGAGACGGGGTTTTACCATGTTGGCCAGGATGGTCTCGATCTCCTGATCTCATGATCCACCCGCCTCGGCCTCCCAAAGTGCTGGGATTACAGGTGTGAGCCACCACGCCTGGCCAACATTTACAATTTTAACATTTCTTACAGCATGTCAGGGTCAGCTGATGAATTCTTTCCGTTTTTGTAGGTCAGAAAAAATCTTCACCTTTGTTTTTAAAATATATTGTTACTAGGTATATAATTCTAGTTTCACAGCTTTGTTCTTTCAGTACTTTTAAGATATTTCTCCTGGCTAACACAGTAAAACCCCGTCTCTACTAAAAATACAAAAAAATTAGCCAGGCATGGTGGTGGGTGCCTGTAGTCCCAGCTACTCGGGAGGCTGAGGCAGGAGAATGGCATGAACCCGGGAGGTGGAGCTTGCAGTGAGCCGTGATCGCGCCACTGCACTCCAGCCTGGGTGACAGAGCGAGACTCTGTCTCAAAATAAAAAAAAAAAAAGATATTACTCCTTTAATAAAGATATTAAAGTTATTACTCTGTTTTCTTTCTTATATTGTCTCTGATAATAAATCATCTCTCATCCTTAACTTTGTTCCTCTGTAAGCAGTGTGTTTTTTAAGGGGCTGCTTTTCAGATTTTCTCTTATCAATGGTTGTCAGCAATTTGATTATTATGTGCGTTGGTATACTTGGATTTTTTTATTTTCCTTATACATGAGGTTTATTGAGCATCCCAGATCTGTATGTCTACAGTTTTTATCAAACTTAGAAATTTTCTGACCATTATTTATCCAAATTTTTTTTTCCTCCTCTTCTCCATCTCCTCTCTTTTGGAGACTCCAATTACATACATATTGAGCTACCTGAAGTTGTCCCACAGTTCAATATTTTTAAATTCTCTTTTCTCTGCTTTTCATTTTAGTCTCTATTGCTGTAATTTCAAGAGAATTTATCTTTTCTTTTGCCTAAATTTGTCTAAATTTCCATTTTTAAAATACATTCATTCTAGTGTATTTTTCATCTCACACATTGTAGTTTTCGTCTCTAGAAGTCAAATCTTAATCTGTTCTTGTATCTTCCATGTCTCTTTTTGAAAATGTAGAACACAGTTATAAAAACTGTTTCCATGTATTTTTCTACTCATTCTAACATCTTTCTATTTCTAGGTCAGTGATATAATTTGGTTTGTTCCCCCAAATCTGATGTTGAAATGTAGTCCCCAACGTTAGAGATGGGGCCTAGTGGGAGGTGTTTGGGTCATGGGGGTGGATCCCTCATGACTTGGTGCTGTCCTCGTGATAGTGAGTTCTCATGAGATCTTGTTTTTTAAATGTGTGTAGCACCTCCCCTCCCCACTTTCTCTCTCTTGCTCCCACTCTCACCATGTGAGACGCCTACTCCCCCTTCACCTTCTGCCATGACTGTCAGCTTCCTGAGGCCCTCACCAGAAGCCAAGCAGATGCCAGCACCATGCCTCTTGTATAGCCTGCGGAACTGTGAGCCAAATAAGCCTCTTTTCTTCATAAGTTACCCAGTCTTAGGTATTTCTTTATAGCCATACAAGAATGACCTAATACAGTCAGGTTGAATTGATTGATTCTTTTTCTCCTTAGTATGAGTTACATTTACCTGCCTCTTTGCATGTCTGGTGGCTTTTGGTTGGATGCCAGGCATTGTTTATCTTCTTGGGTGCTGGATTTTTTTAATTCTATACATATTATTGAGCTTTGCTCTGGGATGAGCTTCTTGAATATAGTTTTATCCTTTTTGGTGTTGCTTTTAAAATATGTTAGGTGGGGCTGGAAAAGTGTTTAGGACTAATTGTTCTCCATAACCGAGGCAAAACCCTTCTCTGTACTCTACCCAGGTCTCTGTAAATCTTGACGTTTTCTAGTCTGGCTGTAGGAACAAGCACTATTCCTGGCCCTTTTTAAGTGCCAAGCACTGTTACCTCTCGTGTTTTAGGGTGGTTCTTTCCCTGTCCTTAAGAAGTTTCCTGAAACTCATGCACTAGTCAGTTCACAGCCCCTTTCTAGAGAGTAGTGGCTAATCAAATATATTTATAAATTGTTCATACATTTGCCACATGCTCCTTAATATAGTTCCTTGAGTGTGCTCAGAACTACTGGGTGTGGTTCCCAAATAAGATAGCCTCATGACAAGCTGTCACATGTTTCTGAGATAAAAACAGTCACATAGGAATTTTGAATCTTAACTACTGTCCTGAACTAAAAATATAGAACTAATCATTATAAAACATGCCAAAAAGTTATGTTAAATTACCACATATTGACTTTATGTATGTTTTATTTTTCAGAAGCACAATTCAAAATCAAACCAAGAAGGAATTCTTTTGGGAACAATTTTAAGCACCCAGATGAATGAGAAACAAAATATTTCCAAATGGCCTAGGTCTGTTATTTAAAGTACTTACTTTAAAGAGATAGTCTCTACTTTAAGTCATATCCCAGTCCCTTTCCCCACCAAGAAGTGGTATTTTCCATAAGGAAGACAAGAAAAAAAAGCTCATGAAAATTAGTTCACCTCACTTCTACAAGAGGCATGCAAAAACCATACGGATCAATATACATTCATATTGTACATGAAAACAGATTTTAATAATTGTTTTTACTTTAATCTTAGAACATAGTATTTATCAATAATTGCTTGCTGAATATATTAATAAGTTTCGATGAGAAGTTCCCTTCACTTGAATTTTGGTCAGATTCTAAGCTATATGGGAATTATAGACATGTTGAAAAATCGTGGGTTTACCTAAGACTAAACCTCAACTGTTGGCCAGTTTTTAAAGGTTTGTTGTTGTTGTTTTTTAGAAAGGCACAAAATATGATTCATGACTACAAAAATAACCTTTATTATTCATACTATAATATTTGCTATTTATATTTTAATTCTCCTATAAGCTGACATTTTGATATTTGAAAAAATATATACAACCCAAGTGTCTATTAAAATCAGTTCATTAGGACATAAAAGAACTCATCGGAGATGTAATTTGGCCATTTCAAGGTACTGATACTTTTGAAACACATTTAGGACCACATGGAATACAGAATGGGGCCAAAACACAGAAATCTGCTTTTGGGCTGATGGATATGGACTAGAGGTGACTAGACTATATTTTCAGGCAGATGAATTTATCCACTTCAACAAAAAGCATTGTTAATTCAATACAACTCTTCCACCCAATAATCTATATTTTAAAAGAAATAAGCATTTTGCATCTGGAACAAAATGAATGCTCTGAGATGAAAATAGTAGAATTCAGCCTGCTTGCATAGGAAATATGCCAAGAGGAAGAAAGAGGAAGCATACATTAGGCACTTTAGAGTCACTACAAATTTTAAGTTCCTTCTTTGAAGCAAATAATCAGAAGAAATGGCCTGATTTCTAATTTTGTGCCCACTTACCAAGAGTCATTCATAACCCCCATCTATTTCCAGATGGCACTTCAGATGCTAGGTGAATGGCAGCATCGTGGAAATGTTTAGGCTTTACTCAGCCAGTGTCAGTCATGAAGTATCTCCTGAAGAATGGAGAGTTTCTTTGCTTGCCAAGATGCCCTGCTTTGAATACTGCTCTGATTCAATTCGCTCTTATTTCCTAAGCCAAATTTAAGATCGTAAGACTCTTCCAAGAAAATTCTAAAGACCATCCATCACACTGTCCATTCTACTTATTCTGTAATATGAACCTAAACATTTCTACTCTTTAAACATGGGATAGGGAGAGGGAGACCCAAGAGAGTAGGAATTCATGGTCCACCCTCTCAACTAGGAAAGGAAATTAAAGCAAGCCACAAGGAATCCAGAGACAGATTAATTACAGATTTGTCATTTGGTGAAGATGAGCAAAATGAAAGGTTTCATCTCTCTAATCAAGATGTACAATTTCACCTCTCTGGCATTAAACCTATGACTATATATTAGATGCCCATTGATATTCCAATGAGAAGGGTTTAATGGGAGGAGAGGAGGCATTTTCCAAGCTCCATCAGTCCTTTCAGCCCACTGAAGTGATGTCTTCACTGAGCTCTCATACCCTTAAAAGACATCACAAATCTACAACTGAAAAACTTGGAATTCCATTGCCTTTTCCTCCGAATTTCCCCAAGGAGGGGAGGTCAGGGAACAGGCTGGCCTACATTCTGTTTATTTCAAAAGAAACTCATTTTCTGCCAAGCAGTCACTCATCTACCGAAACAATCTGTATCATCAAATTTGAGGACATTCTTTCCATGCCATCCTACTTAAACCAACAGAACTTGAATAGCGCTGCTTTGAACTGAGTTCTTACATATTAAGGTAAATTAAATACATAGTTGAAGAAGAGCAAAGTTCATGAAAAATTGCCGAGGTGTCCTAATTTCCTTTGGATGTGGGCATCCCAGTCCTACAGTTTCTTGAGCAGGTATCATGTGTCTATAGATTCATTGACATAGAACTCAGCTTGGTATTTAAGTAACAAGATCAGAATGTTGTCTTATTTTTTACTACTATATCCCCAGCCCTGTTTCATATCATATAGCAGTTGCTCAATAAAAATTTATTGAAAGAATGAACTGGATATTTTAAAGATTATGTTTTTGCCTCTTTTATTTTCCTGTATTTTAATTATTTTTACACTGCAGATATTGCCTGTGACATGAGGTAAATGTGAGAGGGATAGTTACAATAAGTAACGTTAATAAAAACAGGTAAGGGCGCAGTGGCACATGTTTGTGATCCCAGCACTTTGGAAGGCTAAGGCAGCCAGATCGCTTGAGCCCAGGAGTTCGAGACCAGCCTAGCCAACATGGTGAAACCCCATCTCTACTAAAAACACACACACAAAATTAGCCGGGTGTGGTGGTGCGTGCCTGTAATCCTAGCTATTCATGATGCTGAGGTGGGAGAATCGCTTAAGTCTGGGAGAGGGAAACTGCAGCAAGTGGAGATCGTGCCACTGCACTCCAGCCTGGGTGACAGAGTGAGACCCTGCCTTAAAAAATTAAATTAAATTAAATTAAAACAAAAATGAGTAGGATAACCTCTCTCTGGAAAGAAACCAAGAACAACACAAGAGCATTCTGAAGGAGGCCACAGGTGAGCCCAGGGCAACAAAGCTGATATGACGCAAAGACTGTGTTCTGACGCAAAGACTGTGTTCTGACGCAAAGACCGTGTTCTGACGCAAAGACCGTGTTCTGACGCAAAGACTGTATTCTGATTGTCTCCATGAACCAACACCCCCACACAAGGCTTAGGAAACCCTGCAAGACCAAAGCTGGCCCATCAGCCAGCACTTTTTACCTCAGGCTTTTTATGTCAGGCTCAGCCACGGTTATCTGGGAAACATCAAAGATAGAATAAGCCCCAGTTCACAGGGGAGAAAGCACTTTCTTGACACATATAGAACGCCAGAGAATCTATAGCTGTCTTTTCCATAACCCTTCTCATTCTTTGCATTTCACCATAAACATCACACCCCTGGGCCCTTGTAAGTACGGATTGCGAGCAACTTACTTTCCACAGCCCCCAGTACCTTCCTTAACCCAGTATTCATCACGATGCACCACGATGTCTATTTGTCTAAACTGTGTGTGTGCCACCAGTGACATGTCTGTCTTCTTCATCCTGACTCCAGCTCCACATAATGAAATTAAGGAAGGAGAGAAGGGACTCAGAAGAAAAATAGACAGGAAAGAGGGGGGACAAGTGTGGTCAATCACAGAGCAAGGGGACATCTGGAGTATTGCTTCCCTCTGAAACAGGAGTCGTAATTCTAATATCTTCACAGACTAGGAAGAGCCCTCTTATTATTGAGTGGTAAGAAACAGAACTCTCACCAGACTGCAACCCTGTGCCTGTGCATACACTAGGAGCTAGAGGCGACAGCTAGGAGGAACTTAGAGAATGTTTTGCAACATCCCACAAAATGGTAACGAAAAAGCCTGCATGAGTGTTTCCAAAACTAAGTTTCTCCAAGCTGGGCCATGAACATCATCAATAATGCTTGCCCTTCCCCAGTGTGAGGAGGGCAGCACTGGTTGTTCAGCTCTGAATGCTCTCATACACAACTTTTTCTTTTAACTCCTTTTAATTCCAGATTTTCCTAAGTCTACTAATATCAATGGGAATAATAACCAAAACAGCATAGCTAGAAGGACCTTCAGAAAGAGACAGAAAAAAAAAAATAGCAAGAGCACAGCTTGCCAAAAGCTATTCAGATATCCAGTTATGCCTATTATTATTATTTTTTTTTTTTTTTGAGATGGAGTCTTGCTCAGTCACCCAGACTGGAGTGCAGTGGCGCGATCTCGGCTCACTGCAAGCTCCGCCTCCCAGGTTCATGCCATTCTCCTGCCTCGGCCTCCCAAGTAGCTGGGACTACAGGCCACTGCCACCACGCCCGGCTAATTTTTTTTTTTTTGTATTTTTAGTAGAGACAGGGTTTCACCGTGTTAGCCAGGATGGTCTCAATCTCCTGACCTTGTGATCCGCCCACCTTGGCCTCCCAAAGTGCTAGGATTACAGGCGTGAGCCACCGCGCCTGGCCCAAATTTTTTAATTAAAATTAAAATTAAAAAATATTTTCCAATATATAAGCTGGAATATGGTTGGAGAATAAGTAAGAATTTTCTTTTCCTATGAACCCAAACAGCAAAGAGGCCTCATAACTGGCTGACCTAAGAGCCAGATGTCTGAACCTGGTGACTAAGCTGGTGGAGAATACACATTAAGAATATTCATTTTCAATTTCTTCCAAAAGAAAATTACAGAAGTGTCTATTTCTTATTTCTGCATGTTCCTCTCTAATGAAGGGTACTTCAAAAATTTTTTCTAAAGACCTCAGGGCAATGATAGAAGCATGCTGCAAGTAAAAGGTACAAATCACACTTTGAGCCGTTTATTCACACATTTGTGGCCAAACATTCTGTGGCCAGGGTCCATCCTACAAACCTGAAGCCCTGAATTTTGGACTGTGTCCTAAAGAAGTAAACACAATTTATTGTTATAATTCCTCCCCATTCCACTTTTAATAAAATATAAGTTTTAAAATGTGAAATGTCTATGGATACATGTGGGTATCATAGAGCATGTAGGCCACATGTATACACACGTACACTTGAGAGGGCCTTGGTGGCTAATATTTCTTTCTAATTCATCTAGCATACTCCCCCACCCCCACCATTTCATTGCTTTTTCGTGCAAAGTGACCACAGTGGATCTAAATTTGGCACATTTCAAGGTCAAGTGATGCAGCAAAACAGAATCTGACCTCAAACAATATGCCTTTGTCCATTCACCCGTCCACGTAAATGTGCAAACACACTTAGCTTCGCTTGCTCCAAGTTCATAAATCTTCATCCCAGAACATTACTTGCTTCTTCATCGAACACTTACAGAGAGAACACATCTGGATATGTTTGTTCCTTCCCCTCCATCCCCCATAACCCTCCACCCCTCAACACATAGCACAGCTGTAAGAGCAAGGAGAATATGCTTTTTAAATTCCATTGGCTCATGTAGGCACAGAATCTGAAGCAGCTCCAAAATGGACATCAAGTAAAAAATACCAGTTTTCAAAACTCTGTAATTATGTATTTACACAAATTACATAATCCTGTATGTATTTACATACAATTACAGATTATCAAGTAAATAACACAAGGTTGTAGTGTTAATGAGATGAAATAGAATAAAAACACCAGAAGGCAGCCATTTGTTTATCTACAAAACAGGACCTGGCAGGGCAGGTTCCCCAACACTGACCTGGCATGTCCTTCCCCACTGCTTGGGGACATTCGCATGACAGACGGGAAGGTTGTTCAGCCCATGCTCCGTAAGTCTTCAACCACAGTGCAAGTGTTGGCACCAACAAGACAGTGGTTTGGCTATCTAAGCCTCTATTTGTGAATCCAGAACCCCCATTCCACAGTGGCTCAGGGCTGCCATTCACCAGGCTTTGGGTCTCATAAGACAAGAACTGGATGCAAACCCGTGAGCTGGGGATGACTCACTCTACCACCCAACAGACAATGCCCACGTCGAAACCCTGAGCCATCCACTCTCCCAGTTCGACTATTTACATAAATCGCATGAGTCAATATTTATTTATTTACAGACCATTACAGTTTATTGTATCAATTGCCAAAAGCATATAACAATTTGCTTGTCTTAAAAAAAAAAAAGTACCAAAACAAAATTAACTCCAAAAGTAGACCTTAAAGTAGCATTTTATAGGAATGCATGAAGATTTTAGTCTTTTTCACAATTTTCTTTCTTTTAGGTCGATTATCTAAGGTCTCATGCTACTTTAAGACTACTTTTGGCTGTCACCTAAAATCAATTTTTTCAGTGCTACATAGTGTACCTATGACATCCTAGAAACTTGATTCTTCCCTGTGGTCAAATGTTTAATATTTTTCAGCCAAAAAAAAAATGCCTTTTGGAAAAACTAAAGCCTGAATATGTGCACATTTTAGCAGCAGCAAAGGGTTAAATAATAAATAAGAATACTACTTTTTGGAATTAAATGCAGTTTCTGTTTAGAAAGGAAAATAAAACAAGAAAATAAATGAAGAGGACATTCTGAGTTTTATCATAAATCAACTATTTTACATTGCTTCTGTCCCCTCCCCCTAAAATATCTCTTAATTCCAAATATTAGACTTAGATTTTCCTTAATGCACATCAGCAGGAGGGCATTGCCATGTACTCCAACTTGGACCACAGAAAGGCAAGACGTCGTCACAACAATAAGTCATGCGCTTCTAGCTCATAACAGCTGTCACTCACCAGTGACACACTTTTATTTTTCATAGAGAATGTGCATCAGAGCAAAACAAAGTTTGAATAGTAAATTTGAAAATTAGTTCCATAAATCCCAACACATGTTTAAACTGTCACTTTCTACTTCTCAACACAACTGGCTAGAAAGTGTCATATGTAGATGAGAATTTGTTATAAATTCCTTTTTTTTTAAATATTGCTTTAAGAATTTGGCTCTTTTCTCCTTAGTATATAGTAAGAAATAGTCTCGCTTGCCCAAGGGCAAGTTCCAAAATTATTGCTACTAAAGAAATACGTATTCTTATGCTTTTCAGCATAAAATGTTATAAAAGCCTTGTAAAAGATATTCTATATAGTAACATCACCTCTAAAAAAATTGAGCGCTTGTGGAGACCATTTTAAAAAACAAAACACAGTCAACAAGTATAATACTTTCCCCCTCATTGTCATTACTGATAACGATTTATTAGTTTCATTTTGCAAGTTTTACTAAGGGTGCTATTACCACGTAATTATGACAGTTCACACTGATAGCCATTTTCTCTAAAAGATGTTTCAATGACCCCTATGATACTTCTATAATTTCATATTTGATAGCCAAGTGAACCAAAAAAAGTTTACAACTATGATCCTGTTAATCTGATTCTTACGTCTTTAAAAAAAATAGTCTGTGCTACGTACTTTTTTTTCCTTTTTTGAGAATTCTAAATCAATACAATGTTTGATGTTAATACTGTCATTCTGGGGATCGGCTAAAATAAAAGCATAGTTATTATTTAGCTTTGGTATATTCTGCGATAGATTTAAACAAGTAAGACATATACCAACCCTCATATTTTCCAACCATGAAGTTACAATAGTGGAGTCACTTATGAGAGAGGAAATATTGCAGACACAGAATCAAAGTTTGAGACCCAGTTTATCTTTAATCCTCTGGGATAAGCTATGAAACAAGCAGTCTGAAGAGTGAATACTCAGTGTCATGAGCGATGTGCATAAGTTTACAATAATATGGGCACAAAAGAGATTGTCGCCTTTAGTACATTAGGGTCATTAGAATTTCTCATATCCATGCACCGTTATATCTACTTGCATGAATTTACCACAGGTTCATAGCGGACTTTGCCATTTAATGCTTACAGAGCCTAAAGCTTCCAAAATGCCTATCTGGCCTGTACATGTTTCATTAAAAATAAACTCTATATAATAAATAAATATATAAAATAAATAAAATGTTGCCTTTGGAATTTCTATAAATAAATTTAACTTTTTTTTATTTTTATTTTTTATTTTTTTTTATTTTTTACTAAGAGGTCTTTGCTTTAAGTTCACTGGGATGATACCAGTGAGAATTAACTGAAAGTCTTTTAAGTAAGACTGCACCCTCGCGCAGGCCACCAGCCAGAATCCTGATAAGTCGAAGTATGGCAGCTGTGCTGATATAGGATGAAGTACAACTGATCAGAAATGTAAAAGCGTGTCTATTTCCAGCATGCATCAGGCCGCAGTCCTTTTGCTCTCGCTCCGCCCGCATCTCCCGCTACACACACACAAACACACACACACACACTCCTAGCGCTCAGTCTCTCTCTCTCTCTCCTCTTCTCTCATGATAAATCAAGCAAGTGGCCCTAGGCAGCCCTCCAGGAGGAGGAGCCTTTAAGTGCAGAACAAAATCAGCATATTCCCATCCAAGCCTCCATCATACATTATGCATGCGACAAAGTTTGGCAACAGTGGAGCTGATGTGATGACACAGCTAATCAATAAGAACCCACCGCGTGAAACCTTTATAGTGGTTACTTTTTTAAGGGCTCAAGTGAAGAAATTGTCTTTGTCAACTTTGGCTTAGAATATCCTTATACAGTTCAGGTACTTTGTCGGGGTCCACTGGTCTAGGTAAAAAATGTGTGAATTTCTGGTGCCGTTTAGTCCTAGTCCCTTCTCTCGGAGTCCCATCTTTATTTAATGCAACATAGTATCGCCTTCCAGTGTCCACGTGCTTATATAGGTTTGATGAGTACGTATTATACCAGTTTTCTTCGAACTGTTCTCTGAATACACACTCTTGGGTTAGTTTTTCCTGTAAAAAGAAAAAGAGGGAGAACATTAGGAAAAACAGCTAATGCATGCTGGGCTTAATACCTAGGTGATGGATTGATAGGTGCAGCAAACCACCTTGGCACACGTTTACCTATTTAACAAACCTGCACATCCTGCACATGGACCCCAAAACTAAAAATTAAAATTAAAATTTTTAAAAAAGGTAAATAAATATGTTGCAAAATTAGCTACATTCAATATTAAAAGTAACATTCCGTTGCTACACAATATAACCTCCATGAGAAAATACTGATGTTTTAGTCCATTTTAACCATTTTAATGCATTTTGCAAAGACTGCCTAACCCTACAAATTTAACTACATTCTAATCTCTAACTCATAATGACTAAAGCACAAAAGAGTCTAAACGTTTTCTAAACTCTTGCACATACCAATCATTTGAATGAGTCAAATGCAAGGAACACCTCATGTCATACGTTGTTGCCATTTTTCCTAGAGCAGCTATGTGGTGACCACACTGGGAGGGAGAGCCTGTGCCTTGGCAAGGCTCAGATAACAGCTTTAACACCAGTATATATTTTATAAAGTACCTGCTGCAGAGATCAACATTAGCAGCACGACCAGTGATGTCAGATATGTTCTGCCCTTTTTAGCGGCAGCATTTACTTACTGCTCTCTATGAGTGGTTTTTAAACTTCATTCCATGTGTAGCAGAATCACCTGAGATGCCTTTTCAAGATGCAGACTTCTGAGCCCCAAACCTTTAAAACTCTGATTCAGCAATTCTCAAAATATGCATTTTTAACAGGCCCCTGGGAGAATTCTAATGCAGAATCCTCTCAGTCTACATTTTAAAACATAATGCTTCTATCATGACTGAGTGAGTTTTCCTGAATCCAAAGTAAAAGCATATATTCTGGCCTTCCTTTTCCTTGAATTTAGATAGAACAAGAGACCCCTAACTGAAAAAGCTACATTCTCAGGTTCACAGATACCAAGAAGAAACGTGCACTGATCCAGATCAGAAAGGTTCTGCATCTTCCTAGATGAACTGCACTTCCTCTCCACTCGAGCTTTATGAAAGCTGGGGTTCAATTGAACCCCACAACCTAGGGCTCCTGAGGTTGCAATACTCATGGGCAGTAACAACAAAAATAACACACACACACACACACACACACACCACATCCCAAAGCCATGAACACGCCCCAGGTAAAAATGTGTGCATTGAAGCTGGCCCCTAGAGAAATAAGGTGACAGGACTTACTGGCCTTTTTGCTCTTCTCACTGTTCAACTGAAACTTTTAAAATCAATACCTTTAGTGTTTAAAACAGTAAACACGAAAATAACTTGTTAGAAATAGTTTCTTTTCTCTTACCTACCTGGCACCTTATATAAATAAGAAAACAAATAAGCAAATACAGATAAGGACATTCGTTTCTGTCATTCAGACCCAGGGGACAGACAGTAAACTTTATACATCACCAAAATACAGACAGTTCTCTTTCCATGTATGTAGTTAAGGACACAATTTAATAAAATGAATTCATAGATATCAGTTGGGTAGAATCCATCATCCCCAACTCCTTGCAGAGTAAGTCAGGAGAGCAAAGGAGAGGAGAAGGGGAGAGAATTTGACAAAATCAATCAATAGCCCATCATGAGGCCACCTTCTCTAGGTCCCTTCCCTAATCCAAAGGCTTAAACCACACTCAAGAGGTCATGAGGGCCAGCACTTCCTGACAGGTGCTCTTCTACATGTTTGGAAGCACTGAGTAGGTTTTTAGCAAAATACTATCTCACTGGACAAGTTTTGCTAAGTGAGCTGAAATGCGGGGAAGCAGGAAGGAAAAACAATGCGTCAGGCAAGGACAAAAAGGATGGGAAAACTTTAGACCTCTGGTGCTGGGTTCATGGGGACAGAATGAATCGCAGAAACCAAGCCCCACCCCAAACTGGAATACTCTCATCTGAGGGTGGCCAGGAGAAGCAGCTCTACCCCGCAGGAGGGGTGCACAGGAGAGAGGCACTCCTGCACCCTCCTCTGCATGTGGGCCTAGAGGGGTGCTTTTCTGGGGAAACCCAACCTCCTCCTATGCTGGGGGGATTGGGCTGAATGTGACTTCCCTCTCATCTCTATTGAAACTGATAAAAGTTTAAGTGTGTTAAAGACATTAATGGCTATTTTAGTCCTTACTTCCATTTGCATAATAGTCTCCTCACAGGCAAGATTATTCCTGGCTAAAAATAGCTGGTTTCGGTTTGCTGCAATTAAGTGAAATTTCTAAACAAATATGTGCATTTATTTTATCATTAATAAAATAGACCAAAAGATAGGATTGGATGAGCCTTTAGTTGTAGAAGGGACAAGAAAAACTAATTAAAAGTCAGCTTTCTTTTTTGCAGCAGGAAATCACATCACCTACAAACACTATGAAATTAAACTTTATTTTAAATGTACAACACTTCCTCCTCCTTTTTGAGCCATGAGTGAGGCGCTAGCTTATATTTCCTCTGCAGACATAGCACACCCATAGCACAATGCTTTTTCTTGGATCAGAAACAGATACACAAAAATCCCAGCAGAAGATAATGAGTTTATGTGACGGGAAAGCCTGACTTTGGAGTGAGAAGCCTGCTCCTATCCCAGCTTTACCCGTCACTAGCTGCAGGGCTTTACATCTGATTCTCTTACCTCTCCAAGTCTCAGTAACCTCCTCTTTAAAACAGGTTAGTAATAAGTGTCTTGAGGCAGGGTTGTGGCAGAGATCCAATCAGAGGGCAGTGCTGAACACCGAGGAAGCTCCCAGTCAACAACAGTGTTGTTAATATCACATTAACATCTTAACATCTTAGAACCTGAATAAACCTTAGAAAACAGCAAATGCAACTTTTCCAGTTAAAATACATGGGACAGCAAGGCCCAGATGTGAAGCAATTTGCGCCTGGTCTGTGCCACAGGATCTTGTTATTATGTAATGAAGCCACCACAGCAAGAAGTTTCCAGGAGCCCTAGCACAGCCACCACACTCTTGGGACAAGGCCCTTCCACTTTTCACTTTTCACTAAGCATAGTAAAAAGAGTCCTACGTGGGGGCCGGGCGCGGTGGCTCACGCCTGTAATCCCAGCACTTTGGGAGGCCGAGGCGGGCGGATCACGAGGTCAGGAGATCCAGACCATCCTGACTAACACGGTGAAACTCCGTCTCTACTAAAAATACAAAAATATTAGCTGCGCGAGTTGGCGGCCGCCTGTAGTCCCAGCTACTCGGGAGGCTGAGGCGGGAGAATGGCGTGAACCCGGGGGGCGGAGCTTGAAGTGAGCCAAGACGGCGCCACTGCACAATAGCCTGGGTGACAGAGCGAGATTCCGTCTCAAAAAAAAAAAAAAAAAAGAGTCCTATGTGTCTCTCTCTATTTCAAAATGTAATTTTTGAATAATTCTATTTATCTGCAGGAGGAATGAGTGGAGAGGGTAGGAAAATAGCAATCATGAACAAAATGCCACAGTGGTAGAGGTATCACTATCTAAGAATGAAACATGAAATTGTTTTCACTGCTTAAGAAAAGATTCTCATTTTATACTTTTTTAAAGAATAGAAAACCCCTCTTTTAAAAAAATAAATATGCTAAGAAATTGAACTGACCTTTTCACTGCCAGTTAACACTTCCCTATTTCCCTAGCAGGCTATTAGAGCATCTTTCACGCACACACATAACTTAGAAAATAAAGCCAATTATTCAATTTAAAACAGTATAATTGGCCAGGCACAGCAGCTTATGCCTGTAACCCCAGCACTTTGGAAGGCCCAGGCAGAAATATCACTTGAGGCCAGGGGTTCAAGACCAGCCTGGAAAACATAGTGAGACCCCCATCTCTACAAAACAAAAAATTAGCTGGGCATGGTGGTGCACACCTGTAGTCCAAGCTACGCAGGAGGCTGAGGCAGGAGGGTCACTTGAGTCGAGGCTGCAGTGAGCCATGATTGTGACACTGCACTATAGCTTGGGCAACAGACTGAGACCCTGTCTCTAAAAATCAAAATCAAACAAAAGAAAAACAGTATAATCTACAGCTAGCATTTTTTGTGATGGCTGAGTCCAATTCCAATTGTCTCATACACAGGAGGGTTATATAACTTCAGTCAACAAGTTAAATGAGATTGTGCAAACATGACATTGCAAAATCACTGGTACATTTAAGCTCCTGCAATTACACCAATTATGCCACACAGATCAGCTTAGATCCCTTAAAAATTAAAATTATCATGAAAAGTTATAAAGACTGTGTTACTCATCTAAATCATACATATGCTTTTAAATAATTTCTTCCTCTTATTGGGGATTATGCCAATGTGTGATTTTTGTTTTAGACGGAGTAGCAAGATCTACAGAAATAATCTCTTTATGACCACACTTCAGTACTTAGTGATACAATATTTAGTTGAGGTGAAAATATTTATGTTATGTATTTCTACTCCAAAATCATTTCTCTAAATAAAAAATAAGTAAATGAATGCAAATCTGGATAGCAAAAAATATTAACCTGTATTCTTATATAGATGTGCGGATGAAGGGAAGGGGTGGGGGAGGGAGTGTCTGCCTTCAAATAAACTATACACTCCAGAGTTATAGAACTCAGATGTTTTAAAACTCACCACATGTTTCTAATGCAGACAGTTTATAGAGTATTCCACTATAAAGTGATCAATTCTTGTTTTATTGTATTTCCATGTTTTAATTTTTTTTTAGATTATTTAACTATAGCTGTTTATGGCATACCTATCTTTGAACTGTTGGATTATATCACTGGGCATGGGTGGAGAATGTGGATTTAATTCAAAAGTCTACTAAAGTCCATGCTTTGGAACAAAATCTGGTGAATGTTAGCAACGATGGAAACCTCTTTTCATTTTATATCATCAAATTCCAAGCGGTGGGAAAAATTGAAATTAAAACTTCAAAACTTTTACCAAATCCTATTAAAACCAAAGTATGAGATAATAATGTGAAAATTATAGTACAGCCCAGGGAATGCTTAGGAATGTTATAAGACATAAACTTATACTGACACTATTTAAAAATATTAGACAATTTGAAAATGTGTAATCCACATGGGCAACATTATGCTCAATTCATATCTATGCCCACTTAAAAAATGAAGCCAGAGTTGTTTCAAAAGTCAAGACTTAGTAATAGTTATTGAAAACGTATAGACTTATGCCATGCTGTTATTTTAAAACATAACTTTCATATTAATAAACATGTGGTGTCATTTTGTCCACATGGTTGCATTTATTCTACTCAATGGACCGCTTAGCCTACTTGCTGCTATGTTATAAACTAGTACAACACATCAACTTATGATCAGTGACTGCACAGACATTGAGTTCACTGTAGAGGTCCCAAACATTTCATAAGTTAATGACTTCAATGTAATCATTCATTCTCATATCTACTGTTTAATACAGTCATGATATTTTAAACCTCCCTTAACCACAATTACTCGTACAGATGTACTCTTCCTCGTTAATAATCTAGCAGTAAAGCCTTAATGGGAGTTGTTGCAAGGATCAGGGTGATTAAATATAATGACTAAAGGACCATTAATAAGAAGCCAGGTCTTTTCACTCTCCTCTCATGGGAGAAGTCCCCAACTAGACAGAAAGCAACAAACACAGAGACGAGGCAAGAGGGCACTATTTATTTCATGAAAAGCTCCGACCCAGACCCAACCCAATATGGCTCACCTTAAGCCCTGTTTTCCAAAACCTCTAAATTCCCCAGTATTCCAGATGGGCCTGCTTTTATATCCACATTCCTGGCCATCAAAATTGCCACCAGAATTGTGGGAACAATTGAATCAGTTGTGTCTGGTCCACACAAACAAAATGAACCAGGTAGGCAGGCCATTTTTCATTTTGTCTTGTCAAAGTGTATAGGAAACTAAGAATTCCTAAATTCTCTCCAATCCTCCTCCACCTAAAATAAAAAATGAA
This sequence comes from Symphalangus syndactylus, assembly GCF_028878055.3. Lineage (NCBI taxonomy): Eukaryota > Metazoa > Chordata > Mammalia > Primates > Hylobatidae > Symphalangus > Symphalangus syndactylus. Next base: position 72,216,715 of record NC_072437.2, read on the forward strand.
AAGGAAAACAGAAAAGACCCTTTCCCAGAAGCTGCTTACGTCAGTATTTGGGAACTCAATGATAGGGATCCCAGGCTGAATCTTGTCACATACACACACACACACACACACACGTATGCACACATCTTCAGTGTTGCATGCTCACCAACCATGTGGTACCCAGTTTGCTGCCAAGGACAGAACCTGCCAAATATACCACAGGACAAACTAGACAATTGAGAGGTCTTCCTTGGAAGCTGCCTATAAAAATGAATGTTTGTTTAGTAAATCATATTAGCTCATAAACTTTTAACACATGTTCAGAGGGGTACTCCCACAGAGGAAAGAAAGTCTTGCTCAGGGAATAATAGAATTCAAGTTTTCAAAGTTTAATATTTACTTTGAGAAGTATTTTTGCTTGTGTTAATGTTTAGTCAATGTACATTTAATCATTCCATAAACAAACCTACAGGAAAAATTCATCAAATTTAATATTTTACAACACCAAGTTGAAAAAAAAATCACATATAACATTTTTCCCCCATAGACTAGTGTCTGGTAAGAGTAGTAATATAATTCAGTGATCACTTAAAATGCACATCAAAGATATGCAAAAGCTGAAAATACTTCAAATTAAATATTGCTCAGTAAAAGCTGAGAGTAGAATGCTCTTGAAGGATCAGATTGGCAGACAACAGAGGAGAAATGGAAAGCTAAAAGGCTGAGAAGTAAAATTAAGGAAATAAGGATTCAAGAAAGACATTCTACAAAGACAACTGACTACATCTACTTTGTTCCCATGATAATCATCGGAGATATTGGAAAGGGCAGAATTTTTTTTTAATGTACCACACTTTCTATGATAGAGAAAGCAGACTCAATTCAGCACATGATCTGTAGAAATAAAAGGACAGAAAATGAAAGATTAACAAATATAATGACAGTACAAGCTCAAAGACAGATTTTGAAAAACTAAAAGATGCACAGAGTGTCCCTAGTAGAGGCATGCTGACCTTCCAGCAACACACACACATAAACTGGTAACTGTGGGCGAGTCAATTAACATTCCCAGGGCTGCATTTTCTCCTCTGTAAAAATGAAGAAATGGCACTAAGATGTCCAAGGTCCCTGTAAGCCTAAGATTCTAGTGATTCAGTCTTGGAAACATCAAAATGTAGAAAGCAAAGTTATCCACAGTAACTCTGGAAGGACGTATTGAACAGGAAATGAAAAAAGGGACTCAGTGCAGTTGGAAAACAGGGAAAGAAACCAAATGAAATGGGCTGCATCACTTGCCCATGGCAGCAGGGAGGGGCAGAGGATGGAAAACACAGACTGCGTTCACGCTTCCAGAAGGCGGCAGAGAGTGAGATTGCTGTTTCAAGGAGGAAAGGACAGGGAAGAAGACAGCCACTTTGGCCCCAGGGGCTCTCCTTCTCTTCCCCGGGAGACCACTGGGAGGACACGGTCCTCGAAGGCATCGCTGCTTCCTTGCATTTTGGGGCCTGCCGCATCCTCTTCCCAATGTTGGCTTCAATAGACAGGGCTCATTCCTGAACTGTCTGCTTGACCAATAAACCCTACACCATGAACTGCCCAAAGAGAACTTACTGGGAAGAAAAGCCAAATCCCGTAAGAAAACAAAAAGTTAGCAATGTCATAGGAGCAGCTGGACATGAGCACAAGGCAGAGAAAACGCACCCTGAAGATCAACGATGCCAGGGATCCCTGGGCACTATATGATATTTCCACGTGGCTCTTGAATTTCTCAGACACCCACAGCGGATGCCCATGTCCCCTCAGCACCCCCATGTCCACCCGATACCCACAGAGAAGTCCTAAGCAAGAATGCAAGGGAGATGAAGCTGTCCCCGGCACCATCCCCGCTCCTTGGGCCCCAACTCCTAGCCCCCACTATACTCACATCAGCCCCGATTTCTCGGGAACTCAACCCTTATGCTGACCCACCTTTTGATAGATTAATAGAAACGGCCCTTCCCCTCCTCAGTACTGCGGTGGGCTATGTCTAATTCTCTCAAGGATAAGGTGACCTGACCATCTGGTCATTCCATTCCTCTAAGACACCAAATGAATAAGCTGGCATGGACCTTTTTAAAAGTTGTGCCTTAACCCTGAGAGACCGTCTCTGATGACAGCATTTTGGGTGCTATGGCAGCCTGTAAGTTCACCATTTAAAAAATAATAAGTATAATCACAAAGTAAATTAAACCCCTCATAAAAGAAATTTCTTTAATTGAGCAGATAAAATAATCGTGAGCAGCACATGAGAATAAATATGTAAAATTAATCTTGGTAAATAAGGCTTTATTGTTGGCATTTTAATATATAATTTGAGGAATGTCATGTTTGGATCTGGAGGAAATTTTTTATTTATCTTCGGAGGCTGTGTCATGGGTCTTAATTTCAGAATTCAAACTCGCAGGAAACACAGTGTCAGTGTGTCTCTCGTGTGAGTACAGCATTTCCGTCACCCCCACGCGCTTGGGAGCACGAGCACGTGCTGAGCAGACACAAAAGTCAAGCACTACATGGGCCACTTTGTAGGCGTCATCTTCTCTAATCCTCACCGCCCAGCTATGAAGTGTCTATCGTTAGCCCGTTCTATAGCCTCAGCTCAGAAAGAGTGAGAAGACTGCCCATGGCTGCAGGGCCAGTGAGTGACAAAGTGGCGATTCTGGGGCCTGTGCTTCCACTAACCATGCTTCATCTCCAAGTTACAACTGGTCAGCATGCAAGTATAGACTAGGGTCTTCCATCAAAACACAGCAAAATGAAAATCAGCTTGAAAGAGAGAGAGAGAAAAGGAAAAAGAATACAAGCCAGGTCAACACAACCAGAAGAAAAATATCTGAAACACAGAAATTCACACAGAAAACGAAAGAAGGGGGAAAAAGGAAGGGAGGAAGCAAAGTGGAGAGGGAGAAAGGAAGGAAGACAGCGGGAGAACCTAAAGCTGAGAGCGGACAGCTGATTATGTGTGAACACACAATGCAACATGGCAGCTAAATAGACAAAAATAATTCAGGGCTACAGCAAAACAATCACGCTATGTACCATGGGGACAGGGATGTCTTTGGTACGACCTTGGCAAGTCTGTTCTTAGAATACTGCATTAAGCTTTGGGCACTTCATTACAAAGAAGCAGCAAACTTCAACAGAGATTTCAGTGAAGAATTACCAAAAAAAAAAAAAAAGACTAAAAGGGAATCAACTAATGTCAGGACTGTAAGCATTTACAGACAGCATGAAGAAAGACAGCTCTGAGTGTGGCTCTTACACTAAGCACCATAACTTTTTAGTCCTCAGGGGAAGCCCTCTGCAATAGGGGTGTCAGGGATGCAGACATTTTTCTCAGCCGGTTGTCACAGTGCCACTGAGGCACACCAGGCCAGCAGGCTGACAAATGATGTTTCTGAGCAAGTTCAAGTCAGTCCCTGGTGAGGGGGAGTCAGGAGGGGTGAGGCGACCAGGCTACTGCCAAAGCTGGCCCAGGATGGTGGTTCCCACTCCACTTTGTAAGGATGGAGGGCATCTCTCAGGCCAGGACGCTGAACAACAGCCCCAGAGGGGCTGCTGATGCTGACAGGGGAGGACTCTCCACATGTCAGCAAAGATGCCTCTGGCAGCAACTAGGATAAACAGAAGCAGAGACAAGATGAGGCAGATGAGGCAGGGACAGAGGAAAGACCACAGAATCCGGGGACATCCAGAAGCTCCATGTTTCTAAACCCTGCAGCAAAGTTGCCTTCTTGGCTGAAAAGCTCTCTCTACTGAGAACACCTGCCTGTTTTTCTCCATCTCCTCTGTGAATAATCCTGACATTCTCTCCTACTCCTAGAATTAAGCTCCCTCCTGCAAGCTCTCCAAGCCCCTTTTGTTTATAATTCTATTATAACATTCATCACACCAAATTATAATTCTTGGTTTACATGTCTGACTCCCTCAATGAAGTTGCAAGTTCTTCCTGAATCAGCTCTAAGATCACCCACACGAGGAAGTACATTTGCATTTGTAGGTACAGCTGATTCTCCTTATTTGAGGTACTTAAGTTCTATAAAGTCTCCTAGAATACTGAACCATTGATCCTGGGGGAAATACAGGGTTGGGTTCCTGTGAGCCTCTGGTCATAACATTTTTGTCAGCCAACAGATACGTAACCTTGTTTTATGTGTGTTTCTGTTGAACGACACCTCATTTAATATCTGTTGCTGATTAATTAACATCAAACTCACAACCAGCGGCTTCTCTAACACACGTATTTGCTCCTTAAGCCGCATTACAGCCTTCTTGCGCTTAGCGACACTCGACCCCACTTCAGTATTCCACTGAGGATGTTTTCTACAGCAAAATCACCAATAAAAAGCACAAAATGTGACACATGGCACGAAACAGATCCCAAAAAGGACCCTTGCTTCCAGCAGAGCTGAGACAAGGAGAACAGCATCTTCTTCAACCTCAGCTGGGAGCGTGTGCATGGATGCCACTCAGGTTTTTTGCCCATGACCACAAATAACCATGAAAGTCAGACAAATATTGATTTGGGGGTTACAAGCAAGTTTTAGTAAGTAGGCAAATTCACAAAAACCAGAATCTGTGAACAATGAGGATCAACGTATTTCCAGCACCTAAAAAGTACCCAGCATGCATTATTAGTAGGTAATCAATAAGACTTGTTGACTTTGGGAAAGAAAACAAGAAAGAAGGGGTTGTGAGGTAGTGCATGAGTGTGAGGGTGTGTGTGTTGTAGGTGAATGCTGGTGTGTGAGTGGGTGTGAGCAAGTGAGTGTGTAAGCACGTGGGTATGTCTGTGAATGGAAGAGTGAGCAAGTCAGTGTGAGTGTGAGTGAACTATGAAAAGAAGAATGTGTGTAAGCAAGTGAGTGTGTAAGCATGGGAGTACTTGTGTGAATGGGAGTGTGTGAACAGAAGAGTTAATGCGTACATGAGCATGTAAGCGTGTATGTGTGGATGGAAAGAGTGCGTGAGTGTGTGAGCGAGTGTGCGAATGATTAGAGAGCGCTTCCAATTTGAGCCCTATTCTGAATCAGGCTGTGCAACGGTATTAACTCAGGGAACCCAGGGAGACTACGCTACCCTGGAGAGAAGCAGGAAGGTCTGCAATTCAGGAACTGTCCATGCCACTGAGGCTCTGGTTGAGGGGTTCTCCAGGGTTCCATGCCATGAACAATCCATCCTGAAAACAGGGGCGATGTGAGACAGGTGAGAGCAAGGAATGCCAGGATTTAGGAGGCCAGGAGGTGGAAGAAGCAGGAAGAGCTTGGAGACGCTGAGCTTGTGCCTCGGTTGCCCCTGAAGCCACTGTCACCTGGTTATCCTTGCAGACCCTAACTTACAAGCTGATCAGACTTCTCCAGTGTGCCTCAAGGCTCAGGATGAGGGGAAGCAGGAGTCAGCACTGTCAGCAAGCCACAGACAAGAAAGACCCTCACACAGACTGCTCAGTGAGGAATTCATTTGAAAGTGTTAATGAATTCAGAGGAGTTGCTGTCATAAGGCATTCTTTCAATCATGAGACACTTAGAATTGCAATTACTAGCATGTGGGGCTCCCTAACACTTTTTATCAAAAAAGGAACCTTATACTCAAAATCAGGAACCACAGGTCTATATGTCAACTCCTCCAGCTCTCAAATACCTATTCATGACTCAAGTACTTATCAACTAGGGTCTGCCTAGTCCATTTTTTGTGGGAAAAAAAAAAAAAAAAGATGATTTGGGATCCCACTGACAATACATTCATTCGTTCAACATTAATTAGGTGCCAAGTGCATGCAAGACTCAGTTTTAAGTACTGGCAGGACCATGGGAACCACAGTCACCAAGTCCCTGCCTTCACAGAGCTCTGCTTTACAAAATGGGGCAAGTTTAATAGGCGTCTGACTCAGGGCTTCCCAAAACTACTCTCTCAGGCTCTCTTAGCAGGCTTCTCTGGCAGGGACCGAGGCAGGGGGACTTCAGAAAATGCAGCAGTGTGAAGCAGGGAAGAGAGTAAAATCCAGCGTGGGAAAGAGGGGCGTTGGGCTCATGTGTGAAAGTTGTACCTGTCCTCAGGAAAACTCTGCTCTGGGATTCCTGAGCATGTTCCTGGGGACCCACGACAATGTTCCTCCAAACTCTCTTCCCAGACAGGGAATGTCTCTGCTGAGCAACTAATAATTTAAAATAATCCTTCCCCACACCTGGAAAATCTCCAGACCTGTGTTCTACACTAGCTTGGGATGTTCTAAGTATGCCTTAAACAATTAGTAAATGTAGCTACCATGCTCAACACCATAACTAAAATCAAATAGATACATGATTTTAAAAGATGATTGTCCACTAACTAATGGCCAGCAATATAGATGCTAAGGAAACAAATGAACCACTAAGTTAAAACTAGGCTACTGGAAAAAAAAAAAAACAAACAATCCTCCAAGATCACATCTGTGTAAGAAATATTAAAACCTTGCTCCACTATATGGTTAATTCCAGTTAAAAATATTCAAGTGATTAATTCTAGTAAACATATTTTTATTTACAAAAATGGATGGCCACTCTTAACATGCATATGTATCAGACAAGATTTACTAATTTACCTACATTCAAACACTGACTTGTCATCATCTATGTGACCTTCAACAAGTCACTAAGCCACTAAAATCTCACCTCCTCATCTTTAAAACCAAGTTGATGTATGGACTCAGTCATACAGCAGAAGCTGCCCTCCATATCATCTAAGAATTATTATTCAATTCTTTGAAAATTGGTCACACACATATGAAACACAGCATAAGGCAATGTCCAATTACTCAAAATATCTGTTGAAAACCACTCATCTCCAGAGCATGCCTGTTATCAGGTAGGTTACTAAGGAAATGAACCTATTCATCTCCTTTGCGTGAACTGCATTCTTCGTACAGGACGTGTCTGAACGTCTCCCATCAAAGCAATCGGAACTGAACCAGTACAGTGACAAATCAGAAGCTGAGTGGTCCTTGCTATGTGGTGTGGTATCCTGTTCCACAAACACACACAATTATTCTCCTTGTTCAAAAGTGGCTCCAAATTGCTCCTGCAGCGTACCCGATAGAGACGAGGGGGTCTCTGATGAATTACATGGGTTGGCCTCCGTCCCCAACTCTGACCCTGCCCGGAGCTTCATGCCTATGCAGTGTCCTCCAACACTGGCACTGCAGATACCTAGAAGGCAAACGGCATAATCTGCGGGGCCACGAGTTCTCTCCAAGGATGTTTTTACTTTGCCTTTCTATGTCAATGAAAAAGTACTAGAATTGTTTTAAGGGTATCCAGGAGCCCACAGATGACCATACCACAACCATATAACTGTCCCCCAAGAATGGACTGGGGTTTAAAATTACTGTCAGTGGTACACAGCGCTACAATACTTTCACCATCAAGACCCACAGAAAAAAGAAAAGGCACACTGAGTACATCGGTGGTGTGTCTGTTGAAATATATTTACAACAAAAGATCAGATGAGATCATTTGTTGTCCCGGGAACTCACATAGGAAGAAGTGGGGCAGGGGAACAAGTCATCCTGAGGTGCTCTGCAGAACAGGCGCCCAGAGCTCACAGGAAGCTGCACCAAGCGCCAAGGCTGGGTTTACAGTGAGGCAGCATCTTCGTCTCAGTCAGGGAGCATCTTCCTTCATATGAAATCCACTGTGTCAGTGTGCATTTTACTGATCTTGCCGTTTAACTTGAATTTGGGCATATAAATGTTTTGAATTACAGTTGTCAAAGAGGTATAAGGAATTTATGTCTAGTTATCTAGTTTAATGTGTGCACATATTCAAATAACATAATAAAAATAATCTAAGTCAATATAGGATTATAATGATCTGAGATACTTCATTGTCTCCTTTTAAAGAGGTGGATACGTCCCTCAATTCTGGGACAGAGGGACCTACAGGGCTTCTGCCACCTGCCCCACAATATGGAACACCATGCAAGAAACTTCTGTGACTCATATGTGTCTGCCCAGCAGAAAAAACTGCCCCAAATGAGGTATTTACTAAAGGAAACTTTCTGTGCTTTGGAAACAGAGTTGAAACCCATCACACCTTGGTTACTGATTACATGGAGTCATATAAACCAGGGCCCTGCTGTGTCCTTGGAAACATAACCAAACCTACTAGTAAACACCTGTTTTAAGAAGCACCTGTCAGGATGAGGCTAGGAATGGCTGCAAAGCACTGGTCTGAGGCAGTCAGCACAAGGCTGGTCCTCACTCTGCATCTATAAGTTTTGGGCCTTTGAGCAAGTCACTTAACCTCTCTCATTTTCAGTTTCAGTAGCTGACTAATTCCTGTGGAAACACCCTGACTCTACAAGTTCACAACCCTGTATCAGTGCTATCACTATTTGATGCTCATGTACAGTAGACACCGCATGTGCGTGTTCATGATGGAGTGAATAACTGGGTCAACAAACATTTACCACGTGCCAATTGCACATAAATTGCCCTGCCTGGCCTTCAAGAAATAGAAAAATTATAAAGCCAAAGACTCTGACTCCAAAAGATTTCATCTAACAAAGAGACCAGCAGGAATTACACAATTCTGGGCAAAATAATGTAAGTACAAAGGGATACAAACCAGAAATGTTAGCACCTCCCCCATCTCTGCACCATCCTCCAGTGTCACTTTTGCAGACTCCATGCTGTATGTTCCAACATCCTTACAATGTTAGTACCTGTGCCAGCTACCTTTTTTAATGAAAAGGTCAATTCCTTTTGTTAAATGCAAGCTTCTTGAAGGAGATTAATTTTTTCATGGCATTCTTTTTTAAGGAGGCATTTATTATGGTCAATTATTCTTGATGTTTTAAAGTATCTTGAAAGCCGGGCATGGTGGCTCACGCCGGTAATCCCGACACTTTGGAAGGGTGAGGCGGGCAGATCACTTGATGTCGGGAATTCAAGATCAGCCTAGTCAACATGGTGAAACCGTCTCTACTAAAAATACAAAAATTAGCCAGGCTTGGTGGTGCGCACTATAATCCCCGCCACTCGAGAGGCTGAGGCAGGAGGTTGCAGTGAGCTGAGATCATGCCACTACACTCCAGCCTGGGCCACAGAGTGAGACTCCATCAAAAAACTTTTTTAAGTATTTTTATAATACTCAAACAGTTTAGATTAAGACTCTAAAAGTAATTATCAGAGCCATGCCTCTAATCTTTTTGATAACAACAAAAGTGACCAATGTTAATGAATACTCTAATCCCCTGGCCAAGTGTGTTGTGTACGTGTGTAATCTAACATCCTCTCGAAATTTCAAACTGGCAGCATACTTTAATCGTGACATTTGAAGGGTCATGTGACCTAACTTGCCTGCCCTTCCTTTTCTGAGGCTCCTATTTATCCCTCAAGACCCATTTTAAATGCTACCGCTCGACCTCCCCAAGCAGTTATTTAAACATTCCTCTGGGATGCCGAAACATCTGTCCATTCCTCTACTATGGGAAATTTCACACTGCCCTGAATTATTTACAAGCATAGCTATCTGTTTCATTGTTTTGCACTCATCACAGTGTTGGATGAGTCAAAGCTATAAATATGAAATAAATAAGCAAATGAATGAATGGATACATGGACAAATTATCATATGAATACAATAATCAAACACCATCCCCAAGTTAAAATTATTCATGTTCTCCTTCTAATCAAATCATTATACCCATTAGCAATATAGTTTTTCTTATTTCCACATTCTAATAGAGTATCAGAATCCTGTATATTTTTCTGAAGACATATTAACCCATTTACCTCTGACCTTTTAGATCTACTCTCAAGGTAAACCTGAAGACAAAAACAAACAAAAACTACATAGATGAAAAGAGAAAATCCCAAAATAGGAAAATACACTTTAAATGAGTTTCACATTTACGCATTTACTTTATAAAAATGATTTCCCCAAATCTCCTATTCACCTTCTTTCATAATGAGATCAGTTTCTAACCATTTAGAAAAAAAAAAAAATCTCCAATTTAGTTTACTGAGCTTCATGCAACTTCACACAGATAAAGATTCCTGGAGGCTCCAAATGTAGTGTATTTAGTAACACAACCATTGCCCGTTTCTTTCCTTCTCTCAGTCTCATCACCTCATTCTCACTGCCACACGAGGCATGATAACTGCAAACCCAATGGGAAATATGAGATTCCAGCCCCTGAGGAACAAGACTTTCACTCTCGCCTTCCCCCTCACCTGCAGAGGAACAGACCAAAGGGAAATAACCTGCTGCCCAGGAGCCTCCCCCCAAGCTCCTTACAAAAGAGACAAAAAGGTCTCACTGCACAAACATTTTGTGTGCACAGAGAACATCATGGGTCAGACAGAGAAGACTTGAGAAAGAAGGCTGAGAAATTCAAACTACAGAATTCTTGGGATCCATCCAGACTGCGAAGAGACATTCCAGATGTCTAACTCGAGCTCTTCATTTTACAGAAGAGGAGAAAGAGGGCCTGGTGCCTACTTCGTAGCAGATACAGAATGAGAGTTAACCATGCTCTTGACACTACATTATCTTTCCTCCAGCTTCAGCCTCATCCCCCTTGGGCCACACACACCAGAGACAACACAGGCACACACGGGCCAATTATGCATAGAAATGGAAGATGGTGATTCCTCCTTCAATTGGAGACCTAAATACACAGTAGCCATACAAGGGAGATACTGCAAGGCCACATCTATGCATCCAATGAGGGACAGAAATAATCATAGTTTTTAATTCAGTTCAACCCAATGAGCGTTCGTCGAGCACCTACTATATACAAGAGCCATTGCTGTGTGTTAGGAAACCTTCAAAAAAAAAAAAAAAAAAATGTGGTCCATGCCCTTTAGATACATTAGGGAATAGAGAAATACAATTGACCACACTGTAAACTGTACTGTGACTTACGTAATAATGGGAACAAGGTATTCCTAGGGCCCAGAGGAAAACACAAGAAATGCTAACTAGAATAAATAGGATTAGAACTGGGGGTGTAATGAAGGTTTTGCAGAAGAAGTAATATTTCCATTGAATTTTAAATAAAGAGTCCCGCTTCTTCAGGTGGAGAAGGCAAAAGAAAGGCATCTGAGAGAGAAATCCACTTGACCACAAGTATAAATCAGACTGCATGATGTGTTTGGAAAACAGCAAATAGACAGACTCGGGTTGCATAGGCAAAGAGGCACACGGGGTGCTCCTGGCAAAGCAGATCCAAGCAGCAGTTCATCCTACGCATTGGATGCCACATTAAAGAATGTGGGCAGTATCCTTCAAAAGCAAGTATTTGAAGGGATCTCTGCGCACAAGGGACACTCCTGTCTGGGTTTTGAAGGTACTTCTGCCATCAGTGTGGAGAATGGATTGGAGATAGAAGACTAGGGATGCAGGGAAGCAGCTGAAGACGTTTCCACAAGGAAAGCATAATACGGAAAAGTGTCTATCGCAGCCACCTTTCCTCAGAGCAGTTTCCATGCCTGGGCACTCTTCACGAGAGAAGGTGTGCCCTTCTCAAGCACATGCGGAAGAAGAGCCATTTTACCCTTTCTTTCATTGCCCTTTGCCTGGCTGGGACTTCATGACTGGACTGTCGGCAAGATGTGCAGCTGTATGGCAGTGGTGACAAGTCTACTCCTGCCCACGCACTCTGTGCGTGCTCAAAAAGCCCAACGTGAGGCAGCCAGGAGCCACAGAAAACCTAAGACGACAGCTGGGCTTCCCAGAAAAGGGGAAAGATGGTGTTCTCCAGCTGTCTACCTGGCTGCCATTTCCCACCGTATTGTCACTGGCACTCCGTGGGTCTACACTCAGTGTCCCTCTCATGCTGCCCCAGGCACTGTGCTAGGAACTGGGGTGTGCCAGGCAGGAAGGCATGAGTAAGAAACCATTTAAATCATCCAGAAGGAGAGATGAGACTCAGCCCGGGCAACAATCCTACCAGCAGCTTTACTGAACACAAAATTAGACATGCCCTCCTTGTCAACCAATAAACCACAGGAGTCTGAATCATGCTGGTGATTTCATCTGAAAGACTGGTCAGCTCTCAACCGGGAAAAATTCAGAGGGGTGTGCAAGGTGATCCTTGGAGTGGGGCCCCTATTTAGGTTTCCTCATTCATTCTATTCTTTAAAATTGTTTACTTTGCTGTATCTCTTATAAAATAACATATACAAACTATACTTTGAGATTTACAATTTTAAAATAATTTAATATTTGAGATGCATACTCAAATTAAGTATATTTATTTGAAATGCATATGTTGAGGTGCATATTCAAAAAAATCTTTTTGGTGGGGATACGTGATCAAAAAATTTGGAGGCCACTGTGATAAAGTTCCATCTACATACTAAAAATCAGAACTTCTCTTCTACACACACAAAAAAAGCATTTTATTGAGTTCAACTGTGACCCAATCAAACCCACATTACATACCTAAAAGAAAAAAAAAAACAAAACACTGAAGTTGTGACAAAAAGGAACATCATTTTCTATTTTTTTAATGGAAGTTTCCTTTATCTTGTATCTTACCTTTCTTCACACTTAAAGGTATTCACAAAAGTTGTGTAGGGAGTTAATAATTTTGCCTAAACCATCCACTATGTTTACAAAGCTAAAGTCAATCCTATACTTACAAATACATTTTAGCATTTTATATATATGTATGTGTGTATCTATATATACATATTTTTACAAGCCTAATGGTAGAAAATTATATCTAGAAAAATTTTTGCCCTTCATTTCTGTGTATTGAGAACTCCAAAACTTTTCTCATTCTAAGCTTCTTTTCATTTTCAACTTTTTGTAAACTAAAGTTCCATATTTCAGAAAACATGGATTAAATTCTCATTTGACCACCAGTAACTGCAATGATAAATGACTTTGGGAGACCAAGGCAAGAGGATCACTTGAGGCCAGGAGTTCAAGACCAGCCTGAGCAACATAGTGCGACCTTGTCTCTACAAAAAAATTTTCATTAACCACATGTGGTGATGCACACCCATAGTCCCAGCTACACAGGAGGCTGAGGCAGGAGGATCTTCTGAGCCCATGAGTTCCAGGCTGCAGTGAGCAATGATTACACCACTGCACTCCAGCCTGGGCAACAGCAATACCCTATCTCAAAAAAAAAAGAAAAGAAAAGAAAGAAAAGAAAAAGAGAGAAACACTTAAGATTAATTTCATTACAAGTTTGAATGTTGAAAACCCAAGTTAGTATATATTATTCATACTTATACATTCAGCAAAAATTTATTAAGTCCCTGCTGTGTACCACGCACTGTGTTTTAGGTACTGCATTAATAGGAGTAAAGTGATACCATGATGGGAAGTTAGTCCCCGCCACAGAGTGGAAGAGTAGACTTTGTCTCATTCACACCTCAGCACCTAGAACAGTGCCTGTCTGGCACCTGGCAGAGCACAATAAATACTTCTTCACTGTCTCCCATGAGGACCTTACAACCTAGTGGGGATGGTGAGTGGGAAAAAAAGAAATTCATAACATTTGCAAATAATTACAATAGCGTAATCTTCTTATTCACATACAAAAATATCTGACAACAATTTCCATCTCCCTTCTTCTCTGCATAATGAAAACCTTGGATGTAGCTCAGAGAGAGTTTAGATTCACTGCATGGTCTATTTCTAGTTTTAATTACAATGCTTGGCAAAGTTTAGGAGGAGATCATTTCAATTCATTTCAAAAATAACACTCATTCAATACAAGGAGATGGGATTTTTCACACTTGTAAATTTTTTTATTTACTTGATAATTAAAATGGTTTGGCATATAAATAAAGCATTTTCTTAGCAACTTTGGTCTAGTGAGGATGCAGAGCTGTTTATCTATTAATAAAAATAAAATGGCTTTCCTCAAAAAGTAAAAACTTACACTCGCCTTCCAAACAGACTCAGTTGCATTTCTGGCCCTTTTTAATCCAGAGAAAAGACAGCTGTTCAAACCAAACATGGAGCATAAAGCTGGATGAAGCCCCTCCAGTACTTACTGATCCATACAGCTCCCCCTTCTCATTCATCCCGAGGTAGAGTCCGCTGTCCACGCCTCGAATGCTGACCAGGCCCACTGCTATACTGATAAATTCCAGAATGCCTGTAGACAAAGGGTAGAAGGCAGAGGACAGGTCAGATCACGGAGCATGTCCTCAGAGTCCCAGCATCCCTGGGGTTTTGGAGAGGACACTGAGCCCAGCTCCCCACTTGGATAACCCCATGCTAGTTAAAGAAGTGTCTTCTCTTTGAAAATCACTGTGTAAAAGAATTGATTTTCAACTAAATTCTATCTTATCACAATGATACAAAAATACTTACCAACATGACTTACACAATAAACAAAACATTTTAAAAATTAAAAAGTTAGTATCTACATAGATATGCTAAGAAGTAATAGGACAGAAAAACCAGTGTGTACATAATCTAATTAACTTAAAAGAGTAGAATTTAAGACAAAGACAATCTACACCCACTTTGTAAACATGAAGTTAAGCATCTGTCTGTGATTCTCTTATTTTGAGAGACATAAGACCATTCACTAAACAGAATACTTTTTTTAAAAAAGACAACCTATTTCGACTTTAGAAACATGAAGTATATGTGTGTGAGTATCTTGCTTTTGGACTTCCCAGCCTTTAGAACTGGGAGAAATAAATACCTGTTTAAGTAGCAAAAAAAAAAAAAAAAAAAAAAAAATATATATATATATATATATATATATATATATATTCTGTTTAGAGAATGGTCTCTCAAAATAAGAGAATGAAGTGCTAACTAAAGCCTTGATTGGTTTATACAGAAAATTATCCAGCTCTCTATTAACTTTTTTTTAACTCTATCTAGAAAACTAAAACTGCCCAAATTCATCCCAAATATTTTTGCTTAAACAAAGTATTGGTTTTTGCTATACTTATCTAAACCTCAAAGAGATACTTAAGCAATTAAAATAATAATATTCTGAAGAAATAAATACTGCTCTTGATTTAAAGTAGGCATGGAATGCTGTATTCCAAAATCAAATCAACACAATGATCTTATTTTACTTCCTTCTTTCCCCTTGCTTACCTCACTAAGAATAACACCGAAGCTGGGCATAAATCCACAATTTTATGGCCACACAACAGCAGTTTCAATTTCTGTAACTATAGTGTGGTTATAAGATGATTAGCCCACAGTATATTTAGGACACTGCTAATTTTTTTTTTCTTTTTGAGATGGAGTCTCGCTCTGTTGCCCAGGCTGGAGGGCAGTGGCGCGATCTTGGCTTACTGCAAGCTCCGCCTCCCGGGTTCACGTCATTCTCCTGCCTCAGCCTCCGGAGTAGCTGGGACTTCAGGCTGGGAGAGCCACCATGCTGGGCTAATTTTTTTTTTTTTTTTTTTTTGTATTTTTAGTAGAGACGGGGTTTCACCATGTTAGCCAGGATGGTCTCGATCTCCTGACCTCGTGATCCACCCGCCTCGGCCTCCCAAAGTGCTAGGATTACAGGTGTGAGCCACCATGCCCAGCCAGACACTGCTAATATTATTTGTACTCAGCCATTTTTTCCTTTTTATTGTAAATTAAAGTGCTACATTTTATGTAAACCTTACATTAATGCATATCAAATATTCAGTTCTTGTTTTAAAAATACTTTCAAATATTAAAAATTTTACTTACATTTAAGAGTTCAGAAAAAAACTTAGGGTAACAATGTGCTATAGTCAGTCTCATGTGACTAATAAAAAAGCACTTACATGAATTTTTCAACAATTAATTTTGCAACTCTCACAAAATACACTGGTACTGCAATCAAAAGAAGACATGAACAGCATAAATCTAATAAAGGATCAACCCAAGAGGAAACCATTCCAAGGTGATGTAAAAAAGAAGAGCTATTTCTTCTAAAGGGGTATTCCTAATTCTTTTATAAGGACAAAATGTAACAAATTTATTTTGTGCTTAATTTAATTATTTTAATAGGATGTTAAACAGTATATTTAAAAAAGTGAAATTACAAAGTGTGTTTTGAATCTGATAATCTATGACTATGAGGGAAAATACATCTAAAAGAAGCCAATTTATTACTAGCCTTCCCTACTTCCAAAGCAAATGGGAATAAGGCAATATTTCCATGAGATTCATTTTTCATGAGATGCACTCACTTTTTGATGCATTTTATTTCATTGTACTATTCTTCTGAGTCAAAATAATTAAAATTGTGGCTTTTTTTATTATTAGCAGTCACATGTATGTGAATCTCTTCTTAGTTACCTGAAAGCACACCAAAATGTGGGTCATACATACCCTGAAATTAATGTAAGGAGTTAATTAATGTTCAATTTTCGTCGTAAGATGAAATGCAGAAAACATTTGGCCCCTTTTGAGGTCTGAATGATTTAATTTACCAGGTCAATAAGGAAAGGTTTAATCATAAAACTAAAAAATATTTGCAGCTTCTAAGGGAGCATGTGATGATCTTTCTGTTTTCCCTGCACACGGAGTAGCTGAGGACTAATAATGAATATTAGCCAATGTTGCCCATGAGGTCCAACAAAGAAAAAGGTGTATGTGATTTCACAAAACCTTTTCACTGGCTGGTCTGCAGAACATCAAGAAAAAAAAAATAACAGCAGCAGCAATGATAATTGTAATAGTGAAAATTCTTGAGCATTTAGTCTATGCCAAATGAGAGGCCTTCTCTCATTTAATCCTCAGAACAACTCTAGGCATTACAATATTCTAATCCCCAGTGTACAAATGGGGAAATTGAGGTTTAAGGAGGTTAATAATTAGCCCCCAAGCAATTGGACTCCAAAACCTATTTCCTTAACTATTATGCACATCTTACATTTGGTTTTACCTTTTTTAATGTTTCTGTGATTTCTGTACCATTTTCATATAGCTGAGTTCTGAAAGTATTATTATTATATAATTTAGAAATGAAGATATTAAGATATCTATCTAGTTTCTTTTTCTGGCATTGACAAGACAGCTGTAATTCATATTCGTTCACTTTTTCATTTAAGAAGCTATTATTGAGGGATTATTATAAGCCAAGCACCATGCCATTTATTGAGTATATAAAGATGAACCAGATATAGCCTAGGTCCTATTACCCTCAAATTTTTGCTCACCATCTGTTGGGAAGAAGGACACGTAAACAGATAAACATAACAACAGTGTGGCGAATGCAGTTGAGAGGGAGCTGTTCAGGGTATGGGCAGTCCAAAGACAGGCAGCTCATCTGGGTTTCTGAAGGCAAGTCAGAGGTTTCCCAAGAAAATAAATAACTGAGATAAGTCTCCAAAAAGCTATCCAAGCGAGGAAGAACTACCTAGTGACCCCAGGTGGAAAAGATTTCATCACCTCAAACCACCACCCATTTCTCTGCAGTTCCTTAAAAATAGAGACCTCAAAAGAACAGCCCAGCTTTTTATGGTCACCTCAGTGATGCAAGGACAAGCAGACCACCTGAACGTAGGAGTCACAGTCATTCTCCCCCATGCAAAGAATTCCACTGTTGTTAGGTCAGGAAGATTTGGCAACCCCGCAACAGGATCCCACCCCAACCAGACCAGAAACCTCATCATTCCTGGTACCCTCTTGTCCGCAATAAATTCTATAACCTCAACCAGGTCCATTCACCTCTCTCTGGGGTGGAGCTGGTGCCAGGCAAGTGCTTCCAACTACACTCCCTGAGTACAACCCACTCCACATGTTATCTGCTCACATGACTGGGCAGCAGAGGGGGCTGGATCAATAACAGCCAGGAGAAGCCTTCTGTGCAGAGACATCTGAATGTTTAATGATCAAGGAGAGAGAAAGGAAAGAAGGAAAGAGCAAAGAAAAGAAGGAAGGAAGAGGGGAGGAGGAAGGGAGGGAATGATGAGATTGTGTCTAAAATTAGAACTGTGGCACACACATGTGTACCATGACAGCCTGTCGCTCATTTTGGGCAGACACAGCCTTGACATCCTTAGCTCAGAAGGCCCACAGTAATGGGTAGTGATAGGGTGACATGGGAAGCACAGGGTCGGTGACTGCCGTCATTTCTTTGTTCTCTTCCACAGCAGTCAACAGTTCCAAATGAGGACATGCTCATTGTGACCCCATTGGATTTGATGAGGTGTGAGATCATCCATGGTCCATGAGAGACCAGGTCAATGCCTGGACTATTTCAGGAAAATCACCACACCGGACCTTCCTCGTTGCCCCAGACTCACTATTAGTGACTATCCCCAGAGCTGATGGGCTGCCCCAGTTCTGTTCACATGGACCATTATCCCAAAGCTGGCACCGCCCCCTAGAGCCCATCTGTGCTGGGCCTCACCTCCAAGGCCATGCAAGGCCAGCAGCGGGAGGGCAAGGCAGTCAGAGCTGCTCCACTCTGGCCCTCATGACATGGTTCTCTGACCTAAGAGCCCCCAACGCATTACAGAACTGCACTCTTCAGACCACGCAAATGTATGCAGACTGTCGAGAGGGGCAGGGCATGAGGCTGCAGAAAATTCATGATTAAGCCTCTTCCGGAACTGCAGAGCTTCCTGCTCACCCAGAGAAGCTCGAACCAGGGCTGCCAGATCAACCATCTCAGATCCTGCACCGGGGTAAGTTCGGATCCGTAGCAACTTGAGCACATCTCATAGAGTTTATATAGGAAATGACTAACTGAATGGGAGTTATAACTCCACCAATTTTTCCAGAACCTGAAGCAATCCTGAAACCATCTCTTAAACACCCAGTGTTTTCCTGAGACACTGAAGAGTCAAATACATAGAACAGAATTAAAGTTCAAAACCCTGGAAATAAGTTTTAAACACCTGTTTAAAAATATCATACTATCATATTTGTCCCCTCTAGTTAAACCTTCACCTGACCCCCCTTTGAATGGAAGCCCCAGTTTGGGTGCTCATCTGAGGTCCTGATGAAGACCGGCCTTTCAGAGCTACCTAACTCCAGCCAAAAAGGGAACAGACTTAGGTTTCCCAAGCAAGTTAAATAGCAGATCAGGCCCAGCGTTCGTGTTTTTATTATTTTACATTACTATTTCCCCAAATGATTTTCTGCTCACATTTTTGTCCATCTAGCAAGGCTGGAGTGCTTTAAAAGTGAGCTATATATATAGGTATATAGATATACAGATGAAACAAGACATCTCGCTCCCCCAGCCTACTGCACAGAGATACAATTGCCAAGTTCCTTTTCTCCTTGTTCAATCTTATCTCCACACCACCAACCCGAGGGAAAAAAAAAAAAAAAAGGCTCCTTCAAGGTCCCACCTAAGTTGTCACCTCTGCAGCTCCTGCTGGAACAGTAAGACTCCCCCACCCCCACGTCCTCTGCACTGCCGCTGCTGTGTCACTGCCAAGCTTGCCAGCAGCTGCAGTCACCTGCGGCTGCATGGGGGCGGCAAAAGTCCTTCTTCCAGCACGTTTCCTTCTGCTGTTTGATTTCAGGTAGAAAATGCACCTTCTATTTTAATCAAGGTGTAAACCCACCCCACCCCCGACCTACAGTTACTCTTTTCTAGAGAAACTGAGTGTGAGGATGAAGTCCCCAGAGGGGAGCCGGGCTGCGGAGGAGAGGCTGCTGCCGGAGGAGGAGAAGGGCCCAAGGTGAGGCCGCCGCGGCGCGCGGGAGCGCCAGGTGTGCCACAGCCGGGGCGCCGCAGCCCCCTCGCCCCCTCCTGGCGCCTGTGCCCTCCCTCCGCCCTCCCCGCGCGCGCCGCGGGGTCCTAGCGCCGCCGCGGCCTCGTTCCGGGCGGGGCTGGGAAGGCGAGGGTAGGAGGCTGCCGGCACACGCACCACCGCTCTGCGGAGGTTGCTAATATTGGGACCTGCCGCAGCGGCAGCAGCAGGAGACCGCGGCACTGCTGTCACCCCCGGGGCCCGCTTCTCACTGCAACCGGATGAAAGACTTAAATAACCCTCCTGCCTCACCCTGCTTCCCCACCCCCACTGCGCACAGCCACCCACTCAACTCCATCCCAGCCAGAGTGAGTGGCACAGCGGAGGGCCAGGGCGCCCTTCCCCCTCGGCCGACGCCAGGCGGACGGGCTAGCTAGCGGCTCGGCGCCCCCTGTCCCCAACCTGGGCCGGGGCTTCCGCTCCCCTCCCATCCAACACTACCCCTCGCCCCTCCCCCCAGCCCCCACATCCCCCCCAACACTGTACCGAGAGCGTCTAAGGAGTGGAGATGCCACTTCCTTGACAACACCTTTCTCTGACCTCTAGGGGTGAGGGGTCTAGCTTTTTGTTTAACGGTCTCTATTGAGCCACTGTAGCCCGCCTCGGTCCTCATCCGCTCACCCTAGAATGCGCCTCTCCTGCCCTCCCCTCCCGCGTGGCCCCCGCCCTTGCATCCGCGCTCTCCCCAGTGGCAGAGTTACGGGATTTCTAATGACTCGATTGCATGTGGCAAACGTCCTATCCTAAAGGTGACTGCATAAAAAAAAAAAAAAAAATGCTCATGGAGGGAAGGGGTACGTGGAGGAGCCCCAACTAGAATATCCCATAATCTCTGCACGCCAGGGCCCAGTCGTGCTGCACCGGAGTTCTAACAGGGTCTCTCAAAGACAGGCTCGGCTGATCCAGACAATAAAACCGGCTCGGGCCCGCCGCGGCGCCCCTGCAGCCGTGCGCCCCCGCCGCGCTCCCGCGCACACCCCAGGCTCCCCCGGCTGTGAAGCCGGAGCGGAGGCGGGGGCGCGGGAAAGCCAGATCGCGATCGGCGAGCTCGCGAGCTCTGCTCTCGGAAAGCGGTTAACAATAGCACGCCGCCCCCTCCGCCCGCCTCCGCGGCCCTTTGTCCCCCCCACCCCCACTCCTTCCCCTGCGGCTCCGGCCAGGGGCCCCCGACCCACCTCCCGGGCACCACGGAGCCCTTCGAGTCTCCAAAACCCGGCTGCGTGCTTCAGAAGAACGACACGGAATGGGACAGGGGAGCTCAGGGGTCCGACCTCCAGCCCGTCCTCTGTCCCAGCCACCAACTCTCCTGCCGCTGCGCGCGCCTCCAGCCGTTCCCACACCGCAAACCACCGCGCAGCCCGTGGCGGCGGCTGTCAGCCCCGCCAGACCCACCCTCACACACAAAGAGAAAGCGAAGGGGCTCAACTTGGGCCAAAATGAAAAACCAGATTCCCTAAACGCGGCCAGAAGTGTGTCAGCCCCTGCCTGCCGCCCCCCGGCCCCCGTGGTCCCCGCAGCACTGAAGGGCGCACCCGAGCCAGGCGGAAAGGGAGCCGGAACGCGAGCGCGTTTAGGACCGCGCGGAGCCGGCCGGGCAGCCGCTAAGTGCGCCGCGGGGCCCGGGCAGCCGAGCGGGCACCTGCCGGCCGCGAGCGCGGGAGGGCTGGAGCTCCGGCCGCCTGGCACACCTAGGCCGGCCGCCCACGCCGCTCGCCTTGGTCGGCGCGGCCCCGACATCCTGCGGGTGGCCGCCGCGGCCCCGGACACACTCGCTCGCCCACCCAGGGCCGCCCACTGCCTGTTGTTCTGGTATCGAACGCTAGGCAGGGTGGCAGCCCTTAAAGAGGCCAGATGGAAACGGCACTTTTAGTAAAGTTTAGTCTTCTCTTTGCAACAACCAGAATCTACCTTTACTTCTGCGGTGGGGAGGGGATAGTTATATTTCAACTGAATAATTGCAAAGCAAAGAGCTGTAACTTTTTTTTAAGCAGCGAGTGGAGACGGCCAGAGCAATTTCACACTACTAGGCTCAGCTCTGGGCTTGGGCTCAGGGGTGAGCACGAGGAGCAAATCCTGGGCCTCGTGGATCTGGGACCATCCCCAGCCCAGGCCTAAGTCCTCCTCACCTTCTGGCATCATCCGCAGCCGCACGAAGCTAAACATACAGTTTAGATTGTGTTCAACATCTGGCACTAAAGCATGAGGAAGAAAAATCACCACAGGACTTTGTTTTTTACGACCTAGTTTAAGTGTTGTCAGGTGGGTTCACTCAGAAGTTAACTCCTTCCAACAGTCTAGTTGCCCAAACTGGCGCTTAATTTTTTTTTTTTTAAGTAAGGAAAAAACTCAAGAGTCTACCCAATTGGGACTGTGTAGTTGACTTCGTGCCGTTGGGCTCAGAGTGCCCCGGCAAGCACGTGTGTGCAGGCATAAAGTGGGCAGAGCCACCAGCCCTCGAGTCTGCAGCCCTCAGTGCTGAGTCACAAATACCCTCCGCTGAAAAATGAAATCCTCGGAATGCCCTTTAAAATTAGCTCGCAGCGTTTGCACGCGCGCACACACTCACGCCACAGAGCCACGCAGGAGACCTACACAGGGCTGCACACTATGGAAATTTAAAAGCAGAGGTTATCACTTGATAGCTGGAAAGACAAAAACCCCTGAGCGTCCTGCCTCTTCCCAAGTCATTTTCCCCAAGCCTCTGCCCCTGCTTTTCACGGAGCCTAAAATATGACTTTAATCCTCCCAACAGGACAATCCGTCAGCAACCTTCGCCTATGGGGCTTTCAGACCCTCACAAGGGGGAATAAACAATGCGCTTAATATACAATTCAAGCAGTATACTTACTAGAGGAAAGGGGGAAAGGAAAAAAACCTTAATTTGGGCACAAGGTACCCACTGCCTTCAAGAAATTGCATTAAGTTCTTAGTAGTTAATGATTAAAGCTTTAAACTCGTGCAATCAGTCCATTCAAAAGAAACTTCGTAAACCTGTGTATCTGATGCAAAAGAACTGGAAGCTTGTATTATATTTATAAATTATGCCCCCCTTTAAATTAAAAGTAGGGGGCCTTTCAGTGTATACTTGCATCAGTGCCAACAGCAGATCTGCAATTCCGGAGGCATTTTGTTTTCGGAGCTGGCAAGACAGAGAGAGAGAGAGACAGAGACACAGAGAAAGAGGGGAGGAGGGGAGAACCCTTTCCACGTCCCCCACCCGGCCACCACCTTCTTGGTAGTTATAATTTCAACATGTCATCTCATGGACACTAAAGGGTTAATGGTATACCTACCAAATCGGCTGTGGTCTTTCCTGGTTCCCTGGATAGTACCATTAGGGAAGATTTCTAAGTGAAATCCAGTCCTGCAGTATAGCTGCCTCCGCCTGAGAATCCCCTTTAAATGATCCAAGTCTGTGACTGCGGGTCCCCTGGGGAGCCCCCCTGCTTCGGACTGACCCAGGTGGTCACTTAACAAAACGGGGCTGTCCACCGGCAACACGGGCACATTCCCAAACGGTACCGCATCCTGCACACCGAAATAGTTCCCAACTTCACCTAAGGGAGCCATCAGAGGACTCGGCTTTTGGAGCACAAGAATAAACAATAATGATGGTGTCAACCCAGGAGATATTAGGCGAGGTATATCCAACTCCCCTCCCTTACTGCAGTTGCAGAGAGAGAGAGAGAAAAAAAGGTTCTTTTCTTCAATCCATTAAATGCATAAATAAAAGTAATCTGCTGTTTCACTGGCACAGGTTCAAGGTCAAACCACTGATAGTCTAAGAAACCACCACTTTATACTCACACACTGACATACTGATAAACATATCTATGTATCTCTATAGGTAGATCCCCAGCTCTTAGCAGGCAGGAAGGTCTTCATCCCATCCGACCGTAATAAGGAAAAAACATCCGTAGTTTCTCCATTTGGTTTGAGATCAGAATGACCATAGCAACTTAAATGCCTAGGCGTTATTATAGGGATTTTTAAGATGCACGGGCTACGTCAGAATTTACGGATCCTGACTCCAGGAAGGCATGCGCTGTTTTTACTCTCTAACCGACTCTGCAGACATCAGCATGAATCCTTCAAGGGGAAAAAAAAAATCTCACGTTGGTGGCGGCGACAAATCTCCCCTCCCGGTCCCCCCTCCAAAAAATAATAATAATAAAACAAAAAGAAAAAGAAACTTTAGGCGTCCAAAGCTAGTATCCAGGATTCTCCAGAGGCTCGGCAGATGTCCATTGGCTTAGAACGGGTGGCGAGCGGCGAGCGAGGAGAGCCGCGTCCGGGAGCTCGCGTGCCGCCCAGGCTGCCGCGAACAGGTGTTGCCGCGCCGGCTCGCGGAGCGTTGTAGCCGGGCGGAGCGCTCCTCCTGCGCAGCCCCCGCCGGCGCGCAGAGTGGCGCAGGCAGCGGCATTGGGCTGGGTTTAAGGTAGCGCCGCGGCCGCCCGGGCTCCCCGCGGTCCTAGCGCCCGGCCTACAGCCCGCGCCGCTCTGCGGCAGGCGAGGTGCGGCGCGCCAGAGCGCAGGACTTTCTGGGAGGCAGCCGAGGAGCCCTGGCTTTACAAAGAAAAGCAAATGAAAGATGCACTGAGAGAAGCGGCAGGAAGAAACCCTGAGTCTCCCGAGACTCAAAGTTCTCCTGCAGGATAGAAGCCGGTAACCTACAATCTAGCTGGCTACATTGATGGAGGGTCAGAGTGAAACTGGGAAACTAGTTTTCACTGGGGCTCTGTAACCTTGCATTGTATTATAGAATATGACTGAGTTGAGAGAGTCGGAGGGAAGGGGAGTTGATTTAATGGGCTTGGATGGCCATGGCAGTTTCTCTTCCATTCTTCGGCCACCCACACACAGAAGCGCAAACTATGTTGCAGGTAAGATCAACTCCTCTCCCCCGTCTCACACACACACACACACACACACACACACACACACACACGCAGATGCGGGCACCGTTTCGGTTTTGTTTGGAGCGTTCTGCTGGGCATCTTTGGGTTGGGGCTATGTTTAGGTCCCGCCCCGCTGCTCGGGTCCCGGCGGCCGCAAAGCAGTCGGCAGGGGGGCGCCAGAGAACCTTCTCTGTCCCCGACTTCGACTCGGGCGCGCGTCTTCGGGAGTCTGGGTGGAGGGGAGCGCTCCTGTAGGCTTCCTCTCGCCCCCAAACCACGCTGCTTAGGACGAGCGGCGCCATCCCAAGCCCTGCATCGGCTCGGGAAAGCGAAAGGCGAGTTCTAGTGTCTCACTCCACCGTCCGAAGCCCGCCGCGGAGCTGGGAGGGCCGGGCACTGGATGCTTGCGGGGCGCCCCGGGGCCGCAGCCGCTCCTTCCTGCTCTGCCCTGCGGGGCCGCACGTGGAAGCCTGAGCTCCGTTGCGCGGGCTCGGGTTTCTGCTAGCCGCCGGCGGCCTTCGCGCCCAGCGGGAGTCAGGGACAAAGAAACCCGCCTCCGGGGGCCGCCAGGGGCCCTGCCGGGCCGGGCCCGCCCGAGAGACTGGAGGCGGCGCGCTTTGCGCCCGGGACAGCCTGCCTGTGCCCGGATCCCCAGTGGCGGCGGGCGCGGAGCGCGGCGCCCCCCAGCACACACACACACTCGCCCACAGCCCTCCCGCGGGCCCCCCCTTCCCTCCCCTTGCTCCTCTTTGTTCACATTGTCTTAGAAACGGCCCGACTCTCGGGTCAAGATGGTGAAAGTTGCCGAGACTTGAGCGCAGCTCCAGACTGCGGGGCGTGCAACTGAGAAGCAAAGTCGAAAGCAGAGACTGAACCCCTGCGGTGGGGAAGCGAATCAAAACCTGTCTATGGGGGAGAAGTCGGATCCGCCTTAGTAGTCAGCTAAAGGCTGGAGATGCATAACTGGGGCTGGCCCTACTCCGGACGGGAGGGCTTCGCCTGAAGACGAAAGGGAGCGATGAATTTGCAGATTTCGGGAGCGCTGGAGGTGCCAGCGACCTGGAGCGACCTTCCCCTGCCCTCCGGGGAGGAAGGCGTGCTCCGGCCCGAGCCAGGAGGAAGGAGAGAAGAGCGAGGTGGTCCTCCCCTCTTCCTTTCCCACCCCCCTTTGCCGCAGTCCAGGGTCATTGGGAGTCTGGGGCTGGCTCGGTGCGTCTTGCTTACGTGTTTCTGAAGCATGAGAGCCCTGCCCCGTGGTATTTACAGCAGTCACATCCGCGGTGGTACAGAGCGGGCTTTAACGTTAACTGCTCGGCGGCAGATACAAGCAGCTGGGTAGGAAGTGTCACTTCTCATAAACCACCCGAGTCGCTCGCATTAATCTCCGAGGCAGCCAGCAGCGATGGGTACAGCAGGGGCGTTCCTCGACCAGTTGGGTACAATGCGCCGGGATGGTTACTTAGTGGGGAAAAAAGCGATGGAAGAAACAGAGACAGGCCCAGAGACAGGGAGACGCTTCATAAGAAGAGAAACGGGCAGCACGTGGACATTGGACATTTCCAGTGAAGACAAGACTGGGACCATTTCCACCAGCTGTCTCCAACCACATTCTTTCGGTCTGAATTTAGATTGTCATCCAATGAGCAAAGACCATTTCCGCTTCCGAATCCTGCAGCGTGTGACTGTCGCTTTAAAAAGCGTTGCAGCAGTGGGAGAGAGGGCGAAGTAGCTGATGGAGCACTTTCCCAGGTTGAGCAGCCTCCCCCACTGCAGTTGGCTTGATCCACATTTCAGCCGCATCCCTAACTCCAGCTGCAAGAAGCTTTTGCTGGCCGGGCGCGGTGGCTCACGCTTGTAATCCCAGCACTTTGGGAGGCCGAGGCGGGCGGATCACGAGGTCAGGAGATCGAGACCACGGTGAAACCCCGTCTCTACTAAAAATACAAAAAATTAGCCGGGCGTGGTGGCGGGCGCCTGTAGTCCCAGCTACTCGGAGAGGCTGAGGCAGGAGAATGGCGTGAACCCGGGAGGCAGAGCTTGCAGTGAGCCGAGATTGCGCCACTGCACTCCAGCCTGGGTGACAGAGCAAGACTCCGTCTCAAAAAAAAAAAAAAAAAAAAAAAAAAAAAAAAAAAAAAGAAGCTTTTGCTGCTTCCTCGCCCGTTTGCCTTCCCCATCAGATTTCTCTTGCTTGGTTTTGTTGGTTGATTTGGTCTGGTTGTTTTTCTCATTGTAGTAAGAGAAACAATGTCCTTCCTTGCACTGGCCACATCACGTTTTTCCTGTACTCACCCCACTCGTTAGGGCTGACATCCTCAGGGTTCCTTCACAGCTCTGGCAAAACCATGAACTCCCATGTCCTGGACTATGAGTATGTTTTACAAGTCTTCTTCAGTGAGTATATAGATGTTAGTACTCAAAGAAGACTGAGGCCTTGCCTTCTAGAGACACTTGGTGTAATTCGGTTAGTAACTCCTGCCTCCAAAGACTGTTGTTAGGAGTAAAAGGAAAAAAAAATGCACACAAAACAAGCAGCACACCAATAGACCCTCAAGACATAGTCGCTATCATTACACTATTCCTTATATAGTTCCCCCATGGATCTCTCCCATGGGGGTATTCAGCAAATACTGTTATTGATTTTAATCCCAAAGCTCCCTGAGGCTCGCTCTTCTCAAAACGTTTTAACTCCTCTTACTTTCCTTTCTTCCCCTTTCCTGTGTTTTCTATCATGTTTGTCATCTGTCTTTTCTGTTGTCAATTTAGTACTTAGGCCCAAATGGGAATAAATGACAAGAGAAGTAAAAGAGGGCTATGAAGAGGAATGAGCGCTGGAATGGGAGTCCACAGATCTGAAACACATCATCTGACCCTCTGCCTACTCCATGTGTGGCTATGGGCCCTCTCCTCACAGGTCCCAGCTCTTTGCTGTGAAGACTGGTTCGTGTAGGTTAAAGTGGCCTGTCAGCTATAAAGTCCTCTGCAAATTTGAAGTGGCCCTTTGGAAAAGGTCCACCTTCCCCGCTTTGTTCATTAGCTTGTCTTCCTTCAGTTTCCCTGGACCCCCAGATGCAAATCAGTACAGAGTCATTTCATTCCTTCTCTACAATAAAGGTGTCACCGGGCCTCTGCCCTTCCATCTGTTTCCTTCATTTTCCTCCTCCCCACTCCACAGCCCTTCAATCTACTTATGGGCTTTTGTTTAGGAGCTGTAAGGAGCATGGGATGGAGGGGAATGGCTTGGGAAGGTTGAAGTCTATTCCCAATGTGACCCCCAGGAACTAGGTTTGAGTTTCATGGTGAGAGGATAGAACCTTTGTAGCCACCATTTATTGATTGCTTACTGTGTTTCCAATACCCTGCTAAGTGCGTTTGTGCTTTATCTTCTTAATATTGAAAACTGTCCTATGAGGTATTATTTTATCCCATATTATAGATGAGGAAACTGTGGCTTATAGAAATTAAGTAGCATGCCTATTGCCACAGTGCCAATAAATGGTGGAGCCAAGTTCATAGAGATCAGACCCTCATTGTATAACACTGCCCTCAATTATAACAGGTATATACTTTTAAATTTTTTAATAGCATGTCTTCTCAAAATACACAAATAAATGATGGGCGTATATACTTGTATATATCAACAACCAGTTACACTGAGTGTATATGAACAACAACTAGTTAGAAGACAAAATGAAGGAAGGAAAAGACCCCAGTTACAATAGATTTTTAAAAAAGGAAAGGAAAGTGAAGGAAGGAAGGAAAGGAGACATAAGATCCCCAGGAGTAGAATTAACAACAACAAAAAAATGTACAACATCTATATGAAGAAAAAAAATTTTTTTTTTTTTTTTGAGACAAGGTCTCACCATGTTGCTTAGGCTGGTCTCGAACTCCTGGGCTCAAGAGATCCTCCCACCTTGGCCTCCCAAAGTGCTTGGATTACAGGCATAAGCCACTGCTCCCGACCAAGAAATACATATATATATGTGGTTTTTTTGGTTTTTTTGTTTGTTTTTTTGTTTGAGACAGAGTCTCACTTTGTCACCCAGGCTGGAGTGCAGTAGCCTGATTTTGGCTCACTGCAACCTCTGCCTCCCGGGTTCAAGTGATTCTCCTGTCTCGGCCTCTCCAGTAGCTAGGATTATAGGCATGTGCCACCAAGCCTGGCTAATTTTTGTATTTTTAGTAGAGATGGGGTTTGCCATTTTGGCCAGGCTGGTCTTGAACTCCTAACCTCAGGTGATCTGCCCGCCTCGGCCTCCTAAAGTTCTGGGATTACAGTCATGAGCCACTACGCTCGGCCTGATCAAGAAATATTTTAAGATATTTCTTGGAATACAAAAGATGCCCTGAACAAATTGAAAGGCATATCATGTTCTTAGAAAAATTCAATTTCATAAATATATAATCCTTCCTAAATTAATCTAAAAACAATAACAATAAAAATGCCAAGATGTTTAAAATTAGATACATTGATGCTACAGGTAATATGGAAAAATAAATTAAAATTGACAAGAAATTTTTTAACAAGAAAAATTAAGGGGTAACTAGCCATACAATATTTTAAAATATTTTTAAAGCTATAATAATTAGAAGTGTCATGAATTATTTATATTAGCCTATGAATAAACAGATAAAGCAATAACAGAATAGAAATTATATAGATCCAAATACATATTAGAATTTTATATATGGTGATCAACTAATGGGGAAAAAGTGAACTCTGAGTAAATGGTTTTGAAACAATAGAATAAACAACTAAAAAGCACAAAGTGTTTATTCTTCATACTTACATGAGGATAAAACCCAAATGCAAATATTTTAAATGTAAAAAATAAAACTATAACAAGTCCTAAAGGAAACAATGGAAGAATTTCCTTATGATCTGAATTGTGAAGGCCTTTTTAAATGTATCATAGAATCCAAAAGCCTAAAAGAGAATATTGATAAATGCAACCACACACACAAAAAAATTTTTTAACTGCATGAGAGAAAAACATGAATTCAAAAGATAAATGATGAAATGGAAAAAATGCATCTCATATAAAGGACTCATTTTTCTAACATATAAAAAGCTGGCTGGCAGCCAGGTGCGATGGCTCATGCCTGTAATCCCAGCACTTGGGAGGCCGAGGCGGGCGGATCATGTGGTCAGGAGATCAAAATCATCCTGGCTAACACGGTGAAACCCCATCTCTACTAAAAATACAAAAAATTAGCCAGGCATGGTGGCAGGCACCTGTAGTCTCAGCTACTTGGGAGGCTGAGGCAGGAGAATGGCATGAACCTGGGAGGCGGAGCTTGCAGTAAGCTGAGATTGTGCCACTGGACTCCAGCTTGGGCAACACAGCAAGACTCTGTCTCAAAAAAGAAAAAAAAAAAAGCTGGCTGGCATGATGGCTCATGTCTGTAATCCCAACACTTTGGGAGGCAGAGGCAGGAGGATTACTTGAGGCCAGGAGTTTGAGACCAGCCTGGGCAACATAGCAAGACCCTGTCTCTACAAAAAAATTAAAAAATTAGCTGGGTGTGGTGGCACACACCTGTAGACCCAGCTACTTGGGAAGCTGAAGTGGGAGGATTTCTTGAGCCCAGGAGGTCAAGGCTGCAATGAGCTGTGATCATGCCACTGCACTCCAGTTTGAGTGATGGGGATATATGTGTGTGTGTATCTGTGTCTGTGTGTATGTGAGCGTATATACATTTTTATATGTGCACTCATCTGACCCTGTTTATATAAAGCTCCTACAAATCAATAAGAAAAGTTGGTGTCTGATCCAATAAGTTAAGTGCTTGGAAGTCATCATTCCCATGCACACAAGGAAAAAGATGAATGAACTGAAAATCAAGAACTCTTCTTAGATCCATCAAGAATTAAGGTCATAGGAAAAACTGCTGCCCTGAAAATTGGAAAGGCAGACAGGCAGATACAGGGAATCACAGCTTACCAGAGCAGAAGCAGAAGAGTAGGAGCCCACAGCTGGAGCTGGTATCAGTAGGAACACTTTAAACTGTAATTGCTGGAGGCTCATTGTGACAAGCTTGAGAGTTAAGAATTCATCGAAAAGCTCTACTATGAATTTTCTTACAGAAGTCCCCACACTTTCCTGAGTTTTACCTTCAGGAACCCTACCAGGTTCTCCCTGTGAAGATCTGAGAAAAATCCTCTTCTGCTTCCCTCAAGAAGAGAGGAAAAGTGACCATTTCGAAATATGCCCAGGGTTCTCTCTTCTCAGCAAGGCCTGCCCTCAAGGAAAACTATTTGAGCAGAGCCTAACCAACCTGGAGAAGGGGAAATACACCACCCCAGCCCCTTCTAGACTTCAGCATGGAGATAGGGAAACACCCAGCCCAGGCTCACTAACAGACTGCGCCCTAATCATAGTAATCTATAATGCATCTCCCCACACCTTACCACTACATCACTAGAACTACACTACACTAGAACTAAAAGAACTGCAAGACTCAGACACCAGGAATCTCTAGGGAATCCCAAAGACAACAGGGCAGACTGAAACAAGGACATCAGAGGACATTTTAGCCTCTGACACCTACAGCTACAGCAAAGAGTAAACACAGCCTAACCCCTAGCCAGATAAATATAAAACCTCACACTAAAGACCTATCTACCTCAGTCACTTTTATTCAATATATCATGTTTAGCTTTCAACAAAAAATTACAAGACATGCTAAACGGCAAAGAAGTACAGTCTGAAGAGACAAAACAAGAACTAGACTCAAAAACGGCAGAGATTTTGGAATTATCACACTGAAAACTTAAATAACAATGATTAATTTGCTAAAGTCTCTAATGGAAAAAGTGGACAATATGCAAGAAGAGATAGGTAAGGTCAACAGAGAGATGGAAACTAAAGGGAAGAATCTAAAAGAAGTGGTAGAAATCAAAATGACTATAACAGAAATGAAGAATGCCTTTGATGAGATTGTCAGTAAACTGGACACAGCTGAAGAAGTGGTTAGGTGATTAGGGACCCTGAAGATATGTCAACAGAAACTTCTCAAGCTAAAATCCAAAGTTTTTTTAAAGATTGAAAAAATAGATCAGAATATGAAAGAACTGTGAGACAATTATAAAAAGTATAAATATTCTAATGGGTATGCCAGAAAGAAAAGAAAAATAAGTGGAAGAAAATTGGAAGTAATAATAGTTGAGAATTTTTCAAAAGAAATTATAGACTCCAAACCATCAACTAGGAAGCCCAGAGACCTCTAAGCAGGATAAATACCAAAAAAATCTACACCCAGGCATATATTCAAACTGCAGACAGTCAAAAATAAAGAGAATATCTTGAAAGAAGCTAAGGTGGAGGAGGGGAGCAGGGGACACCTTTACTATTGCTACGGTTTGGATGTGGTTTGTCTCCACCAAAACTCATGTTGAAATTTAATTGCCAATGTCAACAGTATTGAGAGGTAATAGGACCTTTAAGAGGTGAGTCATAGGGACTTCGCCCTCACAAAGGGATTAATGCAGTTCTCATGGGACTGGGTTAGTTCTCTCAAGAGTAGGTTGTTATAAGATGGGTTGGCCCACTTCGTCTTTCTCTTTGCACACACCTGCCTCCCCCTTCACTTCTCCACCACGTATGATGCAGCGTGTGGCCCACACCAGAAGCTGACCACATTTAGCTGCCCAACCTCCAAAATTATAAACTAAAGAACCCTTTTTCCTTTGTAAAGTACTCAGTCTGTGGTATTCTGTTACAGCAACAGAAAAAGTTTAGCAACATTGGGGTTGATGCTATTACAAATGCCTGGAAATGTAAAAGCAGCTTTGGAACCAGGTAATGGGTAGTGTCTAGAATTTGAAGGAGTCGGCTAGAAAAACCCTATACTGTGAGCAGAGCATTGAGGGAGATTCTAGTGAGGGATCAGAAGAAGACAAAGACTAAGGAAAGTCTGGAACTTCTTAGAGATTACTTAAGTGGCTGTGACCAGAATTCTGATAGAAATATGGACAGGAAGAACCATTCTGATGAGGTCTCAGATGGAAATGAGGAACAAGGTATTGGAACCTGGAATAAAGGCATCCTTGTTATTCAGTTGCAAAGAACTTGGCTGCATTGTGTTTATGCCCGAGGGCTTTATGGAAGGTGGAATTTAAGAGAGACAACTAGAATATCTGGTGGAAGAAATACCTAAGCACGGAAGTGCTCAAGATACTGCACGGTTACTTCTGGCCACTTACAGTGACTTACAGGAGCAGCGGGAAGCAGAGCGTAAAGATTTGGAAAATTCAGTGTGGCCATGTAGGGAGCAAAAAGTCAGTACAAAGATGCAGCCAGACAATTGTTTGCTAAAGAGATTAGCACAGACAGAAAGAAGCTAGGTTTTGTCATCAGGACAATGGGAGAATGGTCCTGAAGGCATTATAAAGATCGTTGAGGCTGCTCCTCTCATCGAGGACTCAGAACCTTCGGGCCTTGAGGGCAGAAAAGGCTTGCTGCCTAGGGCCACCTCCAGACTGTTCCCCACATCCCAGGGAAGCAGTCCTTACCCTGGCAAGGCTCACGTGACCCCAGGTGTAATTCAAGCCACTGCTCAAGAGGGCACACACCGTAAGCCTTGGTGGTGTCCATGTGGTGCTAACTCTGCAGGTGTGCAGAATACAAGCTTTGGAGGCATGATTTTCTCCACCTAGATCTCAAAGGATGTCACCGAAAGCCTACAGGACCAGCAGAAACTTGCCACAGAGGTAGAGCTGCCACAGAGTCCCCACCATGTCAATGCCTAGTGGAACCATGGGAGTGGGGCTGCCACTGGGACCCCAGAACTGTTGAGCCATCAGCAGCATGCAACACCTGCCTGAGATAGTTACAGGCACTGGGAGAGTGGCCACATAGTCTGTACCCAGCAAAGCCATAGCGGTGGGGCTGCCTGAAGACTCAGGAGTTTACCCCAACCCCAGTGTGTCCGAGAGGTGACATATGGTGTGAAAGACTATTGTGGAGCTTTAAAAATTTAATGTCTTCCCTGCTGGATTTGGGGCTTGCTTGGGGCCTGTTACTCCCTTCTTCCTACCTACCTCTTCCTTTTAGAATGGGAATGTCTACCCCATGCCTATCTCTCACCATTGTAGTTTGGAAGTAGATAATTTGTTTTGTAAAAATTTGTTTTGTAAAATTTGTAAAATTTTTTGTAAAAAAAAAACAAAAAAAGATAATTTGTTTTGTAAAAACAGGCTCACAGCTGGAAGCAGTTTGCTTTAGTCTCAGATGAGACTTTGGACTTTTGAGTTAATGCTGGAACACATTAAGATTTATGGTACTATTGAGGTGGAATGATTGTATTTTGCATGTGAGAAGTATGTGAGTTTTGGGGGTCTAGGGGCAGAATACTATGGATGTGGTTTGTCCCCTCTAAAATTAATGCTGAAATTAAATTCCCAGCATAACAGTACTGAGAGGTAATGGAGCCATTAAGAGGTGTTTGAGTCATGGCGGCTCTGCCCTCATGAAGGGATTAATGCAGTTCTCAAGAGACTGGATTAGTTCTTTCAAGAGCAGGTTGTTACAAAGAAGGTCAGCTGGCTTCATCTTTCTCTTTGCATGCACCCATAGTCCACCATGTTATTACATAGAGTGTATGTAATAACACTCTGAAGCACGAAGCCCTCATCAGAAACTGACCAGATCTAGATGCCCAATCTTGGACCTCCCAGCCTCCAGAATCATGAGCTAAATAAACCTCTTTTCTTTATAAATCACTCAGTCTCAGGTATTCTGTTATAGCAACAGAAAGTGGACACCTATAGAACAACAAGGGTAAGAATTACATCGGACTTATCTTCAGAAACCATGCAAGCAAGAAAAGAGTGGAATGAAATATTTAAAGTGTTGAAAGAAAAATATATCAACAATAGAATAGAATAATCAGTTTACAGAAATGGAAATGCAATGTTTCTTAAACATTAATATCTATGCTTAACTCTGTTCATAATAAAAGAAATGCAAAATAAAATTATGTCAGTATACCATTTTTAGCCTATAAATTTGACAAATATTAAAAAGTTATATAAAACAATGTGTATTAGAGTTTGGGAAATCAGGCACTGTCATATATTACTAATGGAGATTAAATTGATGCAGTCTTTATGAAGGGCACTTTGGTAAAATCTATTAAAATTCCAAGTACATGGACCCTTGGACTCAGCAATTTCTCTTCTATAATTTACCTTATATATGTCTATGCATGCATATGCAGACTTTTGTGTGCCAAAGATTTCACACTGTGGCACTCTATGCAGTAGCAAAAGATTGCAAACTGCTGTGTGTCCATCCAGAATGACTGATTAAGTGAATTACAGTAAACCTATAAAATAGAATCTTATGTAGCTTGTTAAAAGAAAAAATAGGGAAGCTTTTTGGACACTGGTAGGGACTAATTGTCAAAGAATATTAAGGAAAAAATACATTCCAGAAGAGTGTATATGGCATGCCTTATTTGTGTCCTAAGGAGAAACTTTTTATATTTACACGTACCAGTAATATCTCCAGAAATATATACAAGAAACAATTACAACAGCATTGGCTACCTTTGGAAAAGAAAATTGCATAGCTGGGGGACAAGGGGTGGGAGGGAGAATTTTCACTAATACACTTTATTGAATGTGTTATTTATTTACAAAAATAATAAAGTTTAACTTTTCACTATAATTACATATTCCTGTCTGAAAGGCATGGAAGTACCGTGTCTGATGCAAAGATCTTGTGAGCAACTGCAGAAAACGACATAATTAGGGACCACTTTCCCCCACATACCCCAGATGTGTGCATGGATACATCTCCAAAAATGTGAAAAGACAGACTCATCAGGCCTTTGGGGAGCTTGGCAAGGTCTGCTGCTTTCCAGCTTTCCACTATAACTCTTGTCTTTCCTTAGCCATGTCTGGCTTTTTTTCCGGTCATTTTACTTTTCAGCCTCTCTCTATTTCTCCTGTCAAAAAAGATGGCTGACAAAGCCCTGGGATTTTCTTCACTTATCACTGTCCCCATATTACATCACATTGCTGGTTCAAACTGTCCCATCTCCCTCTCTGAGTCCAGCCTTATGGCCAGTAAATCTGCCTAGCTTCCTGATGTGACCTCCTCCTCTTCATTTCCCTCTTCATTTCCATTGAAATTCACTCTTCTTTTGGTCTCACTCCAGCATAACCCATTTGAACTTTTCCTACTTTCATAATATAGACGGGGCATAAATAATAATATTAACAACAATTATATTTATCAAATACACACTATGTAAAAGAACTTCACATATTTCATTTAACTTCATTACACTACAAGTTCAACATTGTTATCTCCATTAGTTAAAGTTGAGGAAACTGGAGCTTTGAGAGGTTAAGATGCTTGACCAAAGTCACACAGCTAGGAAGCAATGGGCAGCATTCTAACACAGACCTTTGAACACCATAGCCTGTGTTCTCTGCTACTTAGTCCACTGGAATGTAAGAATGAGTTAAAACAGTTTTTTTTTTTTTAATCTATTACATAGCTAGCTTCCATTGAACGTGTGAGCGGAGATGACTTTCTTACTTTTTTGCAAAGACATCTTTAACATTTGCTTCTTTCTTGAAGTTAGTGGGATGCTCCCAGTATTCTCCAAGAATGAGTAGGAACAAACTGCTTTTCACTGGTACTGCCATCATCTCCTGAAGTTAATGTCCAACTACGTACATCCAGGGTCAGTTCTCAACCTACTCAATAGACCTCTCAGCAGAATTTGGCAGACTTAATCACTCTCTTGGCTTTCATATGCTTATTTTTTCGTCTGTCATTTATGACAGATGAACACATTCTAGGTTTTACTCCTACATCACAGATCGTTTTTTCCGTTTCCTTGGCTGCATCTTCTTCTCAATATCCAGCATTTGGAGTATCCAACAGCTCTGTTCTCAGAGTTCTTCTTTTCCCTATACTCACTTCCCAGATTTCATCTACTCCCAAAGCTTTACATGCCATCCACTCACTGAGGCTTCCCAAACTACATCTCTAGCCCTTCCCTACTCCAGTGTTTACCCAGCTGCTTCCCTGGCACCTCCGCTCCATATTCTAGGAGACCTGCAAAACCCAACAATACATACCTGGAGCTCTTGCGTCTCCACAGCCTCTCTCCCCAGAAACCTGGGCTGCAGGTGTTCCCTGTCTCAGCAAACAGCACTGCATCCACTCAGCCACCTATGCAAACCCTAACAGTTCTGCTTTCAAAGAAGATCCAAAGTCCAACCATGTTCTGCCATCTTCTCTGATCCCATGGTGGCTCTAGCCACCAGCATCTCCCCTTGTGGATTACAGCAGTGACTTCCTCACAGTCTCCCTGGATAGGCGTTAAACCCATGTGCCACACAACATAAGCCCAGTCGCGTCGCTCTGTTACCCTCATACCAGATTACCTACAAGAGCATTCACTAGCTGACTCCACCTCCCGCTATCTTTCCATCGCCTACCACCATCTCACGTGTTCACACTACTCCTGCAAAATGGTTCTCCCTGTTTTTTCTCAAGATCTGGCACGTTCCCATCTGCTAGCAGACCTACTGGGGGATTGCTTTTCCCTCAACTGTCCATGCCTTGTTCCCTGGCTTCAGTAAGCTCTCTATGGAATTGTGACTGCTCAGAGAAGTTTGCTTTGATCACTCTAAAATAATCCTTCACCTATCACCTACTATCACTATTTTCCTTCATAATATTATAATTATTATATATTTAATTAATTGTAATATAATGATTATATATTTAATTAGTTATAATGATTTTTACTGGCTGACATATTTACAATGATAAGACAGGCAAGGACCTCGCTGTTGTGGAGCTTACATTCTGTGGAGAGAAACAATAAGCAAGTCAACAGGATAATTCTAGATAGTACTGAGTGCTATTAGGAAAATAAAACAGTGCTATGGAAGGGGCTGAAGCTCTGCTTTCTAGGGCTTTCTAAGAAGATGACACTTAAATTGAGACTTGAATGACAAAAAGGAGCTGGCCTTGCTAAGATTTCGGTATAGTCATCCACCCTTATCCCAGGTTTCACTTTCTGCAGTTTCCACCACCCACTGACATCTGAAGTCTGAAAATATTAAATGGAAAAATCCAGAAATAAACAATTCATGAGTTTTAAATTGCATACACCATTCTGAGTAGCATGATGAACTCTTGTGCTGTCCTGCTCCATTCTGCCCGAGACATGAGTCATCCCCTTGCCCAGCAGATGCATGCTGTATACACTCCCCACCCATTAGTCACTCGTAGCCATCTTGGTTATCAGAAAACATGAGTATACGTAGGGTTTGGTACTATCCACGGGGTCAGGCATCCACTGGGGGTCTTGAAACGTATAGCCCATGGATAACGGGGGAAACTTTGTAAAGGGAATTCTAGTGGAGGGATTACTGAGCACAAAGACCATGAGGCAGGAATGAGCTTGAAATGATCGTAGAAAGAAATAGCAGTGGCAGAATAAGTGAGGAGCCCAGATGTGTGAAATGAGTCGGAGATAGACATGGACCATATCTTATAGTGCCATATAAGCCTTGCTCAGGAGTTGAGTGTTACTCTAAGCATGGTGAGCAACCCTTGTGATGGATAACGATTCCCTTAAAAGAATCCACAGGCTGCACAATGCAGTTTCTTCACTTTTCAAACAGAACAAATGCTAAGCAGTGTTGAATAACAGTTATGAAATCCTCTGCCTGGAACTTGAGTAACTCTCATTAGAATCACAGTCTTTACCTTTCCCAATACTTTCTATCACTAATTATCCTTTTCCAAAACCCTATCTCCCTCCCAACACCCCACACACACACCTTGTTCCTCTGCTTCTACTTCTCTCCAACTTAAACCTAATTTATACTCCGACTCTCACTGGGTTATCTGCCTATATTCTCTTCTCCATTTGTTTCCAACTCCTGCCTTTGTTATCCTCATTAGTGAGGATACTAAGAATAATGGAGCATTGGTCTGCTTTACTTCTTATAGTTCTATGTTTTTTTGTGATTCAATGAATAATTACCAAGTTATCATTTTTGTAGTAAGTATGACCTTAAAACATAAGACATAGGAAGAACAGGAAAACTATAAAAGTATAAATTATATTGATATGGTTTGGCTGTGCCCCACCCAAGTCTCATCTTGAATTGTAGCTCCCATAATCCCCATATATTATGACAGGGACCCAGCAGGAGGTAATTGAATCATGGGGGAAGTTTTTTCCCATGCTATTCTCATAATAGTGAATAAGTCTCATGAGATCTGATGGTTTTATAAAGGTTTTATAAATGTGCAGTTCCCTGGCACATGCTCTCTTGCCTGCCGCCATGTAAGATGTGCCTTTGCTTCTCCTTCACCTTCCACCATGATTGTGAGGCCTCTCCAGCCATGTGGAACTGTGACTCCATTAAGCCTCCTTTTCTTTATTAATTATCCAATCTCAGGTATTTCTTCATAGCAGTATGAAAATGGACTAATACAATGGATATTAAGAATAAAATAATATCAGATGTGACTTAAATAGAAGTCATATATCAAATATGATGAAGGATGAGTGAAAAAGAAAGAAAAATGGTAAAAAGAAAATTATTAAAGAAGAGCATCTAACTCCTATTATCTCTCTGCCAACAAAAATTTCATATCATTAAATAATTGCCTTTATAATTAGATCAGAATTTCTTTAGGAGAAAATATCCAGAAAAAATTTTCTGAGCACATACTTTGTGTAAGACATTGTGCTAGAGTTTGTTTGGGACATGCATACTACATATAAAACATGGTTCTGAACCTCAACTTTTATTTGTTATGGCCTATATTTACTTACATTTGTGCTTTCTTTTATTCTATCCTGAATTTCCCTATTTTCATCTGGAATCATTTTTTTTTCTTCTATTTAAAAAACTCTTTGTGGTTTTTCTTTTAGTGAGGCCTACCAGCCACAAATTCCCTCTATTTTTGCTAGTCTGAAATGTGTTCATTTCACCTTTTAAGGACATTTTCACCAGGAATAGAATTCTTGGTTGACAGTTATTTTACTTTACCATTTTAAAGTTGTCATCTTATTGTCTTTAACTTCTGTATCTTTGGATGAGATGTCAGCTGCAAGTCTTATTGTTGTACTTTGCAGGTGATGTGTCTTTTATCTCTGGATGCTTTTAAGATTTTTCTTTTTTAGTATTTAACTTTTCAGCAGGTTTAATGTGTTGTCCCTAGATAAAATTTGTGTTTACTTTCCTAGGAGTTTTCTGAGCTTCTTAAATCTATAATTAACGTCCTCTCAATTTGGAAAATTTTAATCATGTTTTTAAATATTGCTTCTTCCTTATTCTCTCTCTTCTCTTTTTCTGGGACTGTAATTATGTATATGTTTGACCTTTTTTTCTATTAGTTTTTCTCACTGTGCTTCAGTTTGGACTTCAGTTTGTGTATTTTCTATTGACCTGTCTTCCAATTCACTAACCTTAGTCTCTACTTTGTCCCTTCTGCTGTTAAACCAATTCACTTCGCTCTTAATTTCAGATATTGGCTTTTTTCAATTCTAGACTATTTGAATTTTTAATAGATTCTCATTCTCTGGTGAAATTTTCCATATTTTCATCTGTTGTTTCCATCTCTCTCTTTCTTTTCTTGAACATTATTTTAAAAGTTCCTATCTACTAATTCTAATAGTTTCATCACGTGGTCTAGTTCTGCTGTCTTTTTGTCTCTTTATTATCATTCACATTTTCTTGTCCTTTTGTATGTCTATATATTGTTAATTGTTATGCCAGACATTGTGCATAAAAGTGGAGCCACCAAACCACGTTATATTCCACCAGAGAATATGTCTTTTTTTTCCTTCTTTTAGACAGAGTGAGAGGCTGTGCACCTTAATCCAATCAGGAATTGAATTGAGGTGGGGCTTGGTTACAGTTTTAGTAAGACTTCATAGATCTTTGGTTCATCCCTGTCTCTTGGGTATACCCCTTTCAGACCTTTGATGGAGAGTCTGGTGGGTATCAAGTTCCTCAATCACGAAAGATTGTGAGAAATCTATCTCTACCCTTCAGAGGTTTTCAAACAAGCTCACCAGTCTCCTGGCCCTAGAAAATTTCAACATCTGGCAAAGGTCTTAATGGGGAAAACAGTCATTGCTTATAGCAGGCTCTACCCTCTAGATGCTTCTTGTTTCTTAAGAGCATAAGCCTGTGGGAGGTTTCATTTTACTTTAGACATTTTCAGACTCACTGCTCAGTATCTTGTAAAGTCTAAGAACACAGCAAATACCTTGTGAAGAAAATCAGTTCTGAGTTTGAACAACTCCAAGTTTCCAATTCATCACACTAGCCTCATGTTGGTTAAAGCTTTGCTGGTTTGTCTTTCCTTCACAAGGACCCTCTGCCTGAACCAAGTCCAATCCTCATCCTGTGTCCAGAATCAACAAATGCCCCTAGGGCCAAAGAAAACTGTCAATCATCAGCTTACCTTGGAACAGTTTACCCCCTCTGTAATTTTAGCTCATCTAGTACTCGTTTCTTTCACAACTCTCAGGTTTTAAAAAATATGATTTTTGTAATTTCTCCAGTTTTTTCTAGTTGCTGCAGTAGGACCAGCTATATTCTGTCCAAAAGTAGTAGTCTCATATTTTATTTTTGAAAATGAGAAAATTATTATATCAAGTATTCTACCCTATATTTCATAGTGTTTTATAGTTTTCAAAGGTCTTGCACCTTCACTATCTCAATAAAACCTTTTACTAAGTCTGTGATGTAGGTAAACCAGGGTATCTGAGTCAGCAGGGAGTCTCTGAAGTCACACCACCTGAGCACAACTGTCCATGTGAAAGGCAAGGAGGGTTTTTCCAGGTTCTTCTGAGGCCTAGCTTGTCTACACTCTCTCTAATTTAAGGACATACACATAAATGGAAGAAATGCACTAGGCCAAAATCTTCAACAGAGTTGCTTTTTTTTTTTTTTTTTGAGACAGAGTCTCGCTCTGTTGCCCAGGCTGGAGTGCAGTGGCGCAATCTCGACTCACTGCCAGCTCCGCCTCCCGGGTTCACACCATTCTCTTGCCTCAGCCTCCCGAGCAGCTGGGACTACAGGCACCCGCCACCACGCCCGGCTAATTTTTTTTGTATTTTTAGTACAGACGGGGTTTCACCGTGTTATCCAGGATAGTCTCGGTCTCCTGACCTCGTGATCCGTCCGCCTCAGCCTCCCAAAGTGCTGGGATTACAGGCGTGAGCCACCGTGCCCAGCCCAGAGTTGCACTTATTAGTCTTTGTTTATAAGACTGCATGAATGCAGATTCAAGCTGAGATTTAAACTTACTCCTGAATCATTCTCCTAGATCTTGGTAAAGGCAAGTTCATAACATTTATGAAACCATCACCTCAGGCAGCATTTTCCACTTGGTTGCTGACTGGAGAGAACAGGAAATCAAAAATAGCATTCCAGATTTTTCTAAGGCTACAATTGTACCCTATATGAACCTTCTGGCACGTTAACTCTGTGACTTATGCTGGTGTGTAGGCTCACCTCTTAACATCTATCCTGGCTTCTCAATATTACATAGAACTCAGAGGATCTGTTTGTGCTTACTACCTCTCCAGAGAGCCTTTCCAAGCTGATGTTTCAAAGAAGTGGAATGGAAAACATCCTTACGTATCTTCTAGATAGCTTTTGTAATCCAGCAAAGCTCCTTTCGTTGTGCAGGGTAGTTGCTACTCAGCTGAGCTAGTCTTTGGCATAGCGATCAGCAGCCCTTATGTATTGTCCTCTGAAGGAGTACCAGAACGTCTCAATGCTCAAAACTTCTCCATCAGCACTAGCACAATTTTTTTAAAAATCAGAGGGGAGAGGAGAGCAAATCTTGTTCACGAACTAGCCAGACCCAGAAGACACACAGTTAATTTCAAGTTGTATATAAGACTTTAAAGAATCATTGAATAGCATGAGTACCAAGCAAAATAGGAAAATATGGCCACTCTTGAAATACACAGGAGCTACTTGAGGACAAAGGAAGTGAAACTGTGTTTAAAAATGCCAGTAATGGTAATCCTTCCTTCCCTGCAGTGCTATAATCTGATCATGTACATATTTTAATTATCGCCCATATTTGGGATTGTTGACTTTAGTGTTTGTTTGTTTCAATGTGTTGAACACACAGTGAAAAGACAATGAAAATTTCTTAGTATTTCTAAGCAGAACCAAACAGGGAGGGAAATCTGTATTTTGAATCACTTCTCACCTAAACATAAGAACTCCCCTGATGGTGCCCAATATTAATCTTTGAACATTTCCTTAACAATAACCAAAATGTATGTATTCATTGATTTTGCATCCTTCCACTTGGATTACATGACCCTGTAGTACTTTTTCTGTTGGCTTCAAATATGTACCTGATTATGTGGATTTCAAATGGTATAATTACCAGTGACTGACTCCAAGCCTACAGACTCCATGGCTTTATCCTCAGTAAAAAATTTGAACTAAATTTGAAAACATGAATAGAAGTGAAACATCAGTAGCCATGCACCTAAAAGAAAAAAGGTATGGTTCACTTTACCATCTAGTTTAAGAAACACACATAAACTAGATGGTAAAAGATGAAGCCAGATGTTGAGTCTTGGCACATATTCTTTCTCACAGAACAAGATGAAAAGGAATGCTCTCCCATAGTTCATATACCCCTTCATCCACAAAAGAAAACAACGTAAGGCCAGGCGCGGTGGCTCACACCTGTAATCCCAGCACTTTGGGAGGCAGAAGCGGGCGGATCACGAAGTCAGGAAATCAAGACCATCCTGGCTAACACGGTGAAACCGTGTCTCTATTAAAAATACAAAAAATTAGCCAGGCGAGGTGGCGGGCGCCTGTAGTCCCAGCTACACGGGAGGCTGAGGCAGGGGAATGGCGTGAACCCCGGGGGGCGGAGCCTGCAGTGAGCAGAGATCGTGCCACTGCACTCTAGCCTGGATGAAGAGCGAGACTCCTTCTAAAAAAAAAAAAAAAAAAAAAAAAGAAAATATAACGTAAAATTAGCAAAAAGAGACAGTACAGCAAGGTGGAAGGAGCGGAGCGTATTCTTCAGAGGTTCTCCCATCCGGCAGATTGAAGGAGCTCTTTAATCGTTCCGAGACCAATTTCCTCATCTGCACACTGGGGATGGCAGTACCACTCACCACATACTTGTTTTGAGGATAAAAAGAGATAGACCA
This sequence comes from Symphalangus syndactylus, assembly GCF_028878055.3. Lineage (NCBI taxonomy): Eukaryota > Metazoa > Chordata > Mammalia > Primates > Hylobatidae > Symphalangus > Symphalangus syndactylus. Next base: position 72,260,506 of record NC_072437.2, read on the forward strand.
TGTGAAATGCATAGTTCAGCATATGGCATCCAAACACAGCTCAATACGCCTACATCTTTTTTTTGGTTTGTTTTTTTTGTTTTGTTTTGTTTTGTTTTGTTTCAGGCAGAGTTTCGATCTTGTCGCCCAGGCTGCAGTGCAATGCCGTGATCTCGGCTCACTGCAACCTCCGCCTCTCGGGTTCAAGCAATTATCCTGCCTCAGCCTCCTGAGTGGCTAGGACTACAGGCGCCCACCACCATGCCTGGCTAATTTTTGTATTTTTGGTAGAGACGGGGTTTCACCATATTAGCCAGGCTGGTCTCGAACTCCTGACCTCAGATGATCTGCCCCCCCCCCCCCCGGCCTAGCTACATCTTATTAATAAGCATAAACTAATTTTATCTAAACAGTAAATATATTTTCAACAGGAAAAAAAAGAGAAAAAATGATGTATATGAAGACTAATAACGAGGGGGAAAAGCAGGGAAAAAATATAAGTATAGTATGATTACCACTATACAAAAATAAATGCATAATACGGTAGGGGTTCAGGAGGGAAACCTGAAGGAAATACCCCAAAATACTGGCACTAGTGATGTCAGGATCATGAATTTACTAGTGTTTTTGCTTTGTTTTCCAGAGTTTCACCTGTGTGATTCTATTACTCAAATAATGAAATACACATATATATTTACACACATATTCAACACATATATACATATATTCAATACATACATATGAAATACAAATATATGTGTATATATGTGTGTATTTCATTATTTAAGTAATAGAATCATTTAAGTAATAGAATCACACTACTGAAACTCTGTAAAACAGGGCAAAATAGAACAGAATCACAGGACTTTATATATATATATATATGTCTATACACATATATGAAGCTAAATAATGCCTTTTTAAAACAAATTACCTACTTTCTAGCAGATAGTGTTTTATATGCTCCAGAGCTGTTTGCAATTATTGCTAACAATGATTTCATTCAATCCATCACTTACTGAGAGCCATACGCCAGCCTCCAGGGGGAAACAAAATAAATGAGATAAAGTCCTGTCCTCATTATGTCCCTTGATAATAACAATGGTGGTGGTTCTCCCATTGTAAATCAGTGTGAGCATTAAGGGTCACTGTATCAGTCAGGATGCCACCAGGGAAACAGAGAAAGAGGAAGAAGGAGGGGTCTGGGGAGGAGGAGGGAGAGAGAGAGGGGAAAAGGAGAAGAAAGGAGAGGGAGAGGGAGGTTTATTACAAGAAATTAATTGGCTTACCGAAATCTGTAGGGCAGGCTGCAGGCTGGCAGTTCTGGGACAGAAGCTAACCCTGCAGTCCACAGGCGGAATTTTTCGTTCCTCAGGGAAACCTTGATTCTGTTTTTAAGGTCTTTCAACTGATTTGATGAAGCTCACCCAGTTTATCTAGGATCGTCTCCCTTACTAAAGTCAAACAAACACTCATCTCTATCTCGGCAGATGCGATCAACATTTACAATCAGTTGACTTTGCATCATTAGCTCTGAGGTTGAGACACCTTAGTCTACACCACCCTAGTAGGAGTTCTGCCACAAATTTCAGTCTCGTTCCTCAAAAAACAGGTCTGTAAAGAAAATAAACTAGTCGGGCGCGGTGGCTCACGCTTGTAATCCCAGCACTTTGGGAGGCCGAGGCAGGTGGATCACGAGGTCAGGAGATCGAGACCACGGTGAAACCCCGTCTCTACTAAAAATACAAAAAAAATTAGCCAGGCGTGGTGGCGGGTGCCTGTAGTCCCAGCTACTCGGAGAGGCTGAGGCAGGAGAATGGCGTGAACCCGGGAGGCGGAGCTTGCAGTGAGCCAAGATTGCGCCACTGCACTCCAGCCTGGGCGACAGAGCAAGACTCCGTCTCAAAAAAAATAAATAAATAAAATAAAATAAACTTGTTGGCCAGGCGCAGTGGCTCACGCCTGTAATCCCAGCACTTTGGGAGGCCGAGGCGGGCAGATCACGAGGTCGGGAAATCGAGACCATCCTGGTTAACAGCAAAATGGCGTGAACCTGGGAGGCGGAGCTCGCAGTGAGCCAAGATCGCGCCACTGGACTCCCGCCTGGGTGACAGAGCGAGACTCCGTCTCAAAAAAAAAAAAAGAAAAAAGAAAAAGAAAATAAACTTGTTAAATTTTCTTAACCTTTAGTTTGCTGACTTTGCTGAAAGTGCCTTTTGTGTCAAAGTTTTGAGTGATTTTGGAAGGATAAGAGGAAGAAAATGTGTCCTTTTTTAAAACAGGTGAAAATACTAATTTCCTGAATTAGTGAAAGTTATTGTTACTGCCTATAGTAAAACTATTAAAACTTTAAATAAAATCACATGTATAACATGTCTACCAACCTGCCGCTAATTAGTTTATCAGGAAACATAACTTATGTTATTAATTTTTTTTTTTTTTGAGATGGAGTCTCCATCTGTCGCCCAGGCTGGAGTGCAGTGGCGTGATCTCGGCTCACTGCAAACTCCGCCTCCCGGGTTCATGCCATTCTCCTGCCTCAGCCTCCTGAGTAGCTGGGACTACAGGCACCCACCACCACACCGAGCTAATTGTTTTTGTATTTTTAGTAGAGACGGGGTTTCACCGTGTTAGCCAGTATGGCCTTGATCTTCTGACCTCGTGATGCACCAGCCTCGGCCTCCCAAAGAGCTGGGATTACAGGCGTCAGCCACCGTGCCCGGCCTATGTTATTAATTTTTAAAGTTACATATATCCGGAGATTTATTCAATTTTCACTTAACATTTTTGAATTGAACTTACACATTAAACACCATTTGCTCATTTCAAAATCTATTTTGTCTCAAAAGAAGAATAAGAGGAAGTTTTTTTAGATTGTAACAGTAGCATCCTCATGCCCCATGTATCCAATGTACAATGAACACAGCACATATTTTCTGCTAACAATACGTTTGTTGCTTGAGAGAAAAAAAGGCTGAAAATACACTGAAAAGCACATGTGTTTTTCATTGCCCATGATATTAGTCAGAATTCTCCACAGAAACAGAATCAATAGGAGATATATAAAGATATATATAAAGCTAGAGAGATTTTCTTATAAAGAATTGGTTCACATGATTATGCAGACTGGCAAGTCCAAGATCTGCGGAACAGATTTCCCACTTCAAGGCCAAAGGCCAGAAGCTGCTGTAGAACCAGGAAGTGGCCATGTCTCAATCCAAAGGCCATCAGGCCCACAATTCGGCCACACAGATATATTATAAATGATTGCATTTTAGTGTGGTAGAAGATTGTTTAGTGCCATGGAAAGGTTTCTTAAATACTATTGACCAGGTCTCTGCAATCATAGACATGAATGTTTATAGTACCTTGAGATATAACTCATCCCAGCCTATAAATTTGAACCCAGTTAGAGTGCTCAGGTCCTCACTTACTAAACCATAAAATAGAACCATATGACTGGAAGGAAACTTTGTGATCATCTCATCCAAATCCCCCCTAAGAATGACTTGAGGAACAGTAAGGCAGTGCTTTCAATTAATCTTAAATTATTGATGGAAACTTGATTCCAGACACTTTTAAACTAACAAGCATTTAAATATGAAATCAGGATCTGATGCTGACCACAAAATGGATAGGGGAAGTACAGACCTGTGTTGGTAAATAATGTTCCACTATTGCTATTTTTTCTGGAAGTCAAGATGGCATAGGGAGACCAGTTGACACTCTGTAGAGACTGTTGCTAGCATCCAAAGGAAATTCCAGGAGTAGGTCTTATGCCTGGCTGTACCTCAGGACTATGTGTGGAGTGACATAACATTACAGTTGCGTGGGACTCATGTCAGACTTACTGCTGGGATTTCCCTCCCCTTCAGTAGAGAATGCTAATTGAGAATTCACTCAAACTTTTGGCTTGCTTTATTTAGATCTGCCAAAGCAAAAAGCAGAAAAAAATAACACTGGACCTGCAAATTACGATTTTTTTAAAGGCCTACAAGTTCAAAAGCCGTGTTTTCAGAACTACTTTTCTCCACCTGTAAAATAAAGTTTTGATCAGAGAAAGTCTTATAAAGTCACTTCTGAAGATAATCACCAAAAAGTAAAAATACAGAGTATTGATTTTAAGTTTATCCATGTCTGGGACCAACCTTTCAGAATTCAGTTATAAACCTAGAATACATCTATCTGTTCACAATATTTATATGTCTAAATGCCACCCCATTGGAGTCTAAAGCTCTGATATTGACAAAAATACTCTTTCTGTACCATGTGGTATGCATGAACTGCAACAAACTGCAAGGAAACACTGGTTCTTATTGCCAAGATATGACTTTTAATTATGAATCTGAAGAAAATGTGGCACATATACACCGTGGAATACTATGCAGCCATAAAAAAGGATGACTTCATGTCCTCTGTAGGGACATGGATGAAGCTGTAAACCATCATTCTGAGCAAACTATCCCAAGGACAGAAAACCAAACATTGCATATTCTCACTCATAGGTGGGAATTGAACAATGAGAACACTTGGACACAGGTGTTCACACCGGGGCCTGTCGAGGGGTTGGGGGAGGGGGAAGGGATAAGAACTTCTCCTACTGGTGTAAATGTAAATGACGAGTTAATGGGCGTAGCAGCACACCAGCATGGCACTTGTATACAAATGTAAAAAACCTGCACATTGTGCACATGTACCCTAGAACTTAAAGTATACTAAATAAATAAATAAATACAGAATAAAAAAATTATGAATCTGTTACTTTTGTACTGAGAAGTGAGGACAGTACAAACTCCAACAGAACCATTATAAGAAGAATGACTATAAAACACATTAAGATCATTAGATAAAAGGTGCCACATAAAGACAAACTGAAGCCACAGCATTATTACAACTGCAGCAACCAACATAATCAGAAAATTTTTCTTTCGTTTTGCAAAATCAGTTACTGAAATAAGTTTCCTCTATTGAAAAAGTTGATGAACTAATTATTCTTAAGCTTAATTCAATAATTTATCAAACACCCTCTTTCTCACAGTCAACAGCCTTCTATAACTAATTGGCTGCCAAATGAGGATGCTGCTACTGAACCACTCTCTGGGGACAGAGCACTCTAGAGCTTTACCTGGAAATCACATGGGATCCTTGTTTAAATGCATGTTCCTAAGATCAACCTCGCAGAGATTCCAATTCAACATCTCTGGGCGGGGTCGGGGGTAGGGGGAGCGAAACAGCTGCATTTTTAATGCATACCCTAAGTGATTTGGAATGGTGATTAGGAAACGCATACTTGGAGAGACTGCGCTATACAGTGTAGCCTTTGACTTGTTTCACCTGTTGTGATTTTTGCTGATTGACTTGCATTCTCTTACTTGGCTTCCTTCTTAACCTAGTGGTTCAAAAACTTGGCTGAGTGTTGGGATCATGTGGGAGCCAGACCTCACCCTCAAAGATCCTGAGTAAATTGGTCCAGGGGGACCCCACCTCCATGAATTTTTGTAAAGCTCTCCAGGTGTCAGTCCAGTTTGAGAACGTCATCAGTAGTCTGCAAACCAGCTGTAACTGGCCCCCTGGCACACTCTGCCAGCCTCATCACCAAGTTGTAAGTACCTGAGCCAACTGCATGTTAGGGTGCCCAGGGCCAAGACCCTAACTTCAGGGGACAACAAAATCACAGACATTACAGACCTTCATGCTAAACAGAGAGTGGCCCTTCTGAACTGAAGCCTCCCCATCCTGGACACAATCCCAGAGAGGCCCTTTGGGGACACTGCTCTTTACTCTCCATCAAAAGAAATCCAAGCCTAGTCAAATAAGAGGGCTTTCAGTCAGAGAAAATAGGATTTTTCCACTAGTGAACGAGGGTGCTGCTCCCTCATGAGAACTCTTCTGCTTTAGCCAAAAGCAAAGAAAGAAATAATAAATACTTAAGTATTTATTTATTAAGTTATATATATTACTAAATATTTATTAAATATTTAATAAATGCTTAAGATATTTATGTATATATTTATTCTTGGCTACTAAAATAGAAGTTTTCATAAGGCTGAGGGACCCTCCTTATCTAGGAATATATACATATTTGTGTGTGTATATATATATATATAATACACACACAAAATATATAGGGTATTGCAAAAGTAATGCAAGCTTGTTTTAAAACACTCAACTCAGAAGTGTGGGAAGGAAAATTAAACAACCCCTCCCATTGTCTCAAAGGCACTCACTAGTACTTGGTGCAGATCCTCCCAGAACTTTTTTGAAGTACTGACATATATGCATAGGGTTGCTCCTTTAACTAGGAACAAAGTGTACATATTGATATTCAGCATGATCTTTAAAAATTAATACTATTCCCTGGATATCCTCCTCCGTCAGAACCTTCAGGCTTGTCTCATTCTTTGTTAATGGCCACTTCATTCTCCATAGTATCCATGTACCATGATTTAAGAACTTCTCCTACTGGTGGATTTCTGGATTGTCAACAGTTTTTCAATCTTCCAGACAATGCCATGATGAACATCCTTAAAAACTGAGCACAGTTCCCTCCTGAAGTGAACACCCCTCTTTGCACAACTGCAGGGAGTGGGGCTTGGAGAAGACAAAAGATATGCCGTGGAGTTGAGCTGAAAGGCCTGCCCCAAATGACGGCTCCTTTAGCATAGTTCTTGGTCTTACAGTTCTCCTTGAGGAGGCTTTCCTTGCCACTTTGTAGAATTCGGCTCAGACCAATAAACCTGGACTGAGCGCCCACTAAGTGCTCAGCCCCGTGCTAGATGCTAGGGATCCAACACTATGTGGGACGTGGTCTCTGCCCTCAAGAAGCTCTGCCATAATGCCAGGTGTCAAGTTCCAATCTAGTAATAGAAACAGCTGCAAAGGGAGAGGCAAGGTGGACAGAATGGCCTCACCAGCCCCTGATCTGAACCTCTGCTCAAATGTTTACTAATTATGCTCCCAGAATAACCCAGCTGCTATCTCAATACCTGTCTAACTTTCAAGAGATGGAATCACTCTAAGAACATCTCAAACATTTCTCCTGTGGGAGATATGTTGACTGTACATCTTGCAAAAACCAATAAATTATATCACACTCACACATATATACATTATGTGTGTGCATACAACACACTAGAAGTGATAAACCAGTCTCATGCATGGATGTTACAGTACTCATTACCTCAGACGGAAAAAACTTTTCCCTCTGTATAATCCCATTCATCTACCTACAAGTTAGACACAAAATGTATTTGTTCTCTAGATGCAGAGAACTATGTATGGTTTACTATTTTGTATGTATCTCTTTGAAACAATGATTCAGTATTAATTTATGTTCAATAAGCTTACAGCTGTTTCAAGTTTTTAAGATAGAATAAATAAAGCTTAAATATTCTTCATGGGCTGGGTGCAGTGGCTCACGCTTGTAATCCTGGCACTTTGGAAGGCTGAGGCAGGCAGATTACCTGAGGTTGAGAGTTCAAGACCAGCCTGGCCAACATGGTGAAACCCCATCTCTACTAAAAATACAAAAAATTAGCCGAGTGCAGTGGCACACACCTGTAATCCCAGCTACTCGGGAGGCTGAGGCAGGAGGATCACTTGAACCCAGGAGGCAGAGGTTGTGGTGAGCAGAGATCGCACCACTGCACTCCAGCCTGGGCTACAGAGCGAGAGTTTGTTTCAAAAAAAAAAAAAAGATTCTTCATGACTGTGATGATTAATCTAATGTGTCAACTTGACTGGGCCACAAGGTGCCCAGATATTCGACCAAATATTATGAATGAGTATGTCTGTGGGGATGTTTCTGGATGAGCTTAGCATTTGAATGAGTGAACTGAGTAAAGCAGGTGGCCCTCCCTAATGCAGCCTCATCCAATTCATTGAAGGCCTGAATAGAATACCAAGGTCGAGGAAGAAAGAATTCTCTGTCTGCCTGACTGCCTACAAGTTGGGACATTGGTCTTCTCCTTAGGACTCAGACATGGACACCATCACTTTTCTTGGTCCTCAGGCCTTCAAACTCAGACTGCAACTATATCTCAGTCTCTCCTGGGTCTCCAGCTTGCCAACTGCAGATCTTGGGGCTTATGGGCCTCCATGATCAAATGAGCCAATTCACTACAGCAAATGTCTTTATATATATTTCTGTTTCTCTGGAGAACCCAGACCTCTTCCAGTTTCAGGAAGACTACATATAATTTAGCTCTTGTTTTTCCTTGCATCAACATTGCATGCTAGTTCTCATTGTTGCTCTTCCACATCTTCGAGTTTAGATTTCTTTCCTAGCATTTGGCCTGGTTCATTCTGTACTATCCTCCAATGGAGATGGTCACCAAGATAACAATTCTTCTTATATGTGAATACCATCAATAAATCTCATTCTAACTGTGTCTTCCCAAACTGAGTAACACTGATCTCATTTCATTTTCATTTTCCTCACCTTCCAACCTTACACTATATATTAGAGTTCCTCGAACTCTCTATTCAGTAGAATATGTTTCCCCATGCCCACCCAAGTGTAACTCTTTGTCCTGTTTGCTGATGTATCCAAGTCTTAAGAAAGAGGGCTGGTCCATATTAAGCACTCAATGACGATTTGTTGTCTGGCTAAATGAATCTCCCTGTCTCTCCCTTCTACGTCCCAGGTCTGATGGTATCTGACAAGTGTACCAATTAAGGTTATGAGCCAAAAAATTAAGTTCTCCCCTCCTGATCATGATTGTACTGGTTATCAGGATGTTTGATTAGACCTTAAAGCCATCTGCTTGAATATAAGGGGAGAAGTTTTTAAGTTCTATAAAATTATTTTTGTGACCTATAATGCCAAATAGTATGTCTATCTGGAAGATAGATATACTATTGGAAAGTGACTACTTTCCAAACTTCTATCACCCACTCAAGGCATTTTATATTCTTCAGCCTTGATGTTACAGCATTAACTTGCCTTCACCCATGTTTCATTTCTGGTTTCTAAAAAGCAATGAGGTGTTTCTGTGCCAAGTTCCAGCTGTGCAATTATTGATAAGAATGCATACTGTTTGGCATTATAGGTCAATGAATATTGAGACTGGGAGTAGAAACCAATTTTGGAACAAAAGGCTAATGCTAACATTTTTCTTTTCCTTTGTGGGTGATTATTTTCTGTTCAACTTTTGCTATAGAGCACTGTGATTTCTCTAAGAAGCTCCTTGGCTTGGAAAAGCTGGGGTAGATTGACTCTCAGATAAACTAAAAACTACCTTCTTCACGCTAAGGAGTTTTGCTGTTTTTCCTTAGACTATGCAAAAAGGAGAGAAAAACTTAAAAAGAGGAATCTGAGAAACTATGAAGGCTCCATTAGACCTTGGCAGAGGTCCAAAGAGACCACCAAGCTTGCTCATAAATGCACAGTGTCTAATAAAAATGCAATGATTATTATTATTATACATTTATTGAGCAGCAAAAATGCACTAAATTAAAAAATATATGCACTGTGTTTTTCATATCTCCTGATGGGTATGTAGAGACTGTGGCTGTTTGTTTTCCTCAGTAATTGGCACGTCGTCCTCACAGTCCTGTGGCTGCCAGGGGTCACCATTCTGCTCACGTGCTTGAGGTTTTCTGTGGACCAAAAACTGCACCAAAAACTGCACCTAACGCCATCACCTTGGTACCCCTAAATTATGGATCAGTTCCATTCTATGGATTGAGTCGGTGTGGGACAAGAAGGTTTATGAAGCCTATTGGATTTTTTTTCTATTTCTCCAAAGGAAAGGGTTCAGTTGAGCTTTTGAAGTTGAGGAATTTGCTTCTGAACCCAAAGATCACGTGCAAACGTGACTTCCTGTGCTACCCCTACTTCTGATTTAGGAATCAGTGCAGGTAACCACTGCTGTCTTAAGCAAATTCCCATTCTGTTTGGAGAATAACAACAAAAAATTGGCTCCTTGGGGAATTTAAAAACTCCCTCAATAACCATTACTTTATAAGCACATTATGAACTCTTAGGCAAAGTGTTGAAAAAATACATCAACTGTTTAACCAATGGGAAACCATACTTGTATTTCAAACCAGAAATAGCTGCTTCGTGAATTGCTTGCCATCTCTCAATTCTGCAATGAAAAGAGTAAAATTCAGTCCATAGAAAGCTCTTCTTTTAAACACCATTAGGTCTGCTGTTTCTCTTCACACCTCCTCCTCTTTAAAGCTACAAGTCACTGAAATGACTCAAACCAAAGTTGAGAATGACTGTTGCAGGACCCAGCTTGCCTGGACATTATTACCACAGCACACCTAAGGCCAGTCGCTTGGAAGCTCCCCTCCCTTTTTGCACCTACAATTATTTTCATGCACAAATAATAGAAGTGGAGTTGGTCATTTGGGAACTGAATTCAGCACTGGCTCCTCATTCTGACTGAATAAGGGATGATCTGGAGAAATCATATTCCATGAGCAATTTCTGTGTCTGCATGCTACAGTTGAGACAAATGCTTAACCCTAAAAATGCCAATCACAACTCTTTTAAAACTTAGTACACTAGACATATTTGTGATTTTATCTCATCCTTCATGCTCTCTTTTCTAAGATGATAAAGTAACAGCTATCATACATACACAAATCCAAACAAATCTAAACCACATCCCAACTTTCTCATTCTTCTTTTTCTGAACAAAAGTAACCAGATGTGTCAGTCAATTATGCTCAAGGAAAGAAAATTATTACGGTGGGAAAGACCTAGCTTATCTTTGAGCCCACTTAGTTGTTGTCTTAAGTTTTGTTTTCTTATATTAAAAATATTTTGCAACTTGGCCAGGAGCAGTGGCTCACGCCTATAATCCCAGCACTTTGGGAAGCCAATGCAGGCAGATTACTTAAGGTCAGGAGTTCGAGAACAGCCTGGCCAACATGGTAAAACCCCGTCTCCACCAAAAAAATACAAAAATTAGCCAAACATAGTGGTGTACCCTGTAGTTCCAGCTACTCAGGAGGCTGAGGCAAGAGAATACCTTGAACCCGGGGAGGTGGAAGTTCCAGTGAGCCGAGATTGCGCCACTGTACTCCAGCCTGGGTGACAGAGAGAAACCTTGCCTCAAAAAAAAAAAAAAAAATACACACACACACACACACACACATTTTGCAACTCATTCAATACCTATATCTTTCTACACAGAAGATATAGTCTCTATATGTGTCCATATTATGTCAAATTTAGCAATGTATTAAATTTAGTAAAAATAAATTAATCACATCATTTAGAGAAAGGATTCCCACGACTAAAAATTCAGTGGTTCTTCTCAGGGCTAAGACCGGGGTGAGGCGAGCAAGGTGATTCTGCTGCAAAATTTGAGAGGCCCTCCCTCCCTCCCTCCCTCTCGGGAGCTGGACCTGCACCGGCATGACGCCGAGAGGCAGCACGTGAGGTGCTTACATTTTGCATGTGGGGTGCCTCACTCTGGTCACACAAGTTCATTTCCTTCTGGGGTCCAGTCAATGCTGCCATGATCGGGCAAGGCTGGTTATTCTAACAGATGAGGCAAAGCCAACCGTATCCTCATGAGCCACCAGGAGCCATCCTGTGGCCTGAAGATGCAGGGCTCTCCTGGGCAAGGACAGGCAGCACCCGTTTTTGTCACACTTGTGTTATTAAAACCTGTGATAGTAGCCTGGTTCAGTTATCCTAAATAGCATTTAACAGCTCTTGCCGCTAGAGTGAACCCAGCCTTCCTTATGGACTCGGGTCAGGTGAACGCCCTTCTGTCTTTTGCCCCTCCATTTTCCTTTCCGAAGTGCTGCAGTTTGTAAACGTGAAATCAGAGGTTGGGGGCTGGCAAATGGTTCTGTCTGTGACTTACTGCTCCATACCTGTTGAATGGAATACTTGAAATCAGCAAGGGGCTAGCTCTGCAGAAGATGGGTTTTGAGAGAAAGCATGGTTCTTTTTTCACTCGCTATTCCAACTTTGTTTTTGCAAATGGGAACAGGTTCATGTCGCAGGAAACGTGTTTGGCTTTCTCAGGAGCTCCTCAACCTCCAGGAGACGTGAAAACCACTTCTAGCCAACAACGCAGAAGTGCTAGTCACTGAATGGACATTGTTGCAGGCCTGTTGTTGCTCAATGAGATTAGTCTCTAACTGATGCACACGGGTCTTATTGAAAAGGCTGTTCTGTAATTGTTGCCATTAGCGAGGCTACCATTAGGCAGTTGCCTAAAACTTCCTGGAGGGACTCACTGGAGGCTCCAGCAGCCGCAGTTCACTCATGTGGAACAGCAGGAGCTGTGCTAATTTCCACTCTCCCATCCATTAGGGGAGAGAAGCAGCTCATTAGAGGTCCTCCCCTCTCAACTCCAATTACCCTGGGATAATGACAAAACATGGAGCACAGTAGAAACTCTGAGAGCTCCACAGCCATTCCTCTCATTCATGATCTGTTGATTACAGCCACAGAAATAAACTCCAGACCCCCAAATCTTCGCACAGCCAAGCTTGTCGACATAATCAGCCATGTGAACGCCGGGTCACATTGATTTAAAGGCTGAGCAGTTTAATCTACATATGAGACTTTTAGGGGAAATGCTTAACATAATAGCATAGCACAGAAAGTTGTTATGTTTTGTTTTTCCCACATCTTCTTCCTCTCACAAAGAAAGAAACTCTCACAGCAAGGTGAAGCAAAATCATTAGTCTCAAAAGTTTTAATGTTATATTTCTAACCTTTGCAGAAAACTGTAGAGAACTTAAACGCTAACCCGGATATCCCCTCCCAAAGTCATATTAGTTCAGCAGCAAAAAGACTGTGGGGGTGGGAGTACAGGGGGAAAGGCTGGGTGAGAGAAAGAGAACTATTTCCCAGAAAAGCATAAAATTGCAAGAATCTCAAAAAATTGCATCCCTTTGCCAGTGTATCATACCACCAGGCATAACGGAATCCTGGGCCGCAGGGCCTGACTTTCCCACACTTTCGTTCAATGCCATTAAAATTTCACTTCTGCTTTTATGCTCTCTTATCTGCTTAGTTGATTATTTATGTTGCAATTCACACTAAGTTCAAAAGCCACCACTTTTTGATTTTCAGATGTCTTCATCCTTACTGGTGTCCACCTCATCCCCAGGCCTATCTCTGGGACAGACAGCCCTTTTCTTATTTCTGGATGGGATCTGAGAAACTGTCATGATACTTGTCTGAACTTGTTACTGGTAATGTCTCCGTAGTGCTGCAATAAGCAAATGTATCATTCAATTGTCTCACTATTTTAAGTGAGGCAACCAGTTGCTTTCTGTGTTATGTAAATATTCTTTCAAATATGCAGAAGCATATTTTGGAGGGGGCTATTTTACTGACATCTTTTTCATGGGCACTAATGAACGAGACATTTTTACAGATAATCTAAATAGCATAGAGCTCATGTATTATAAGGATACTGTTAAAAGAAACAGTGCTAACCACACATCCCAAAGTCCTGATGGAAAAAAACTATAACTGTTTGGAATGTAATAAAACTGTCAAAATTTGACACGAAGTCAGCTCTGCAAACAGCAAAACATAAGTCACTCTTCTGTTTATTCTGTGCCAGTATTAAACATAAATTGTTGCTTCCAGATAGAAAATAAAAACAAAGAATAGAGGCGCCCTCTTGTGGAAAGAACCAACACTACCACTTCAAAATTGCTAGCAATTCAGACCATGTCCCAAATCATATGTTCATTTTTATTTTTTCATTTTTTTATTTTTTTTTTTGAGATGGAGTCTCGGTCTGTCGCCCAGGCTAGAGTGCAGTGGCCCGATCTTGGCTCACTGCAAGCTCCGCCTCCCAGGTTCATGCCATTCTCCTGCCTCAGCCTCCCGAGTAGCTGGGACTAAAGGCGCCCGCTACCACGACCGGCTAATTTTCTTCATTTTTAGTAGAGACGGGGTTTCACCTTGTTAGCCAGGATGGTCTCGATCTCCTGACCTCGTGATCCGCCCGCCTCGGCCTCCCAAAGTGCTGGGATTACAGGCGTGAGCCACCGCGCCCAGCCATATGTTCATTTTTAAAGGCACTCGCCTTCCTAATTATTGATCAAGTGAATAGTTGTGCTACTAAGCAAGGGATTCATAGTTTCATTTGCTCTGCAATCAGAGGCCTTGCCTCCCAAATTCTAGTTCTTAGATTAACTCAGCTGACCCACCTGTGAGTTACCATAACCTCATGACCTTGCCAAGGGCCTATATACATACTACCTCCTTCACTGGAACTTCCTCAACTCCTGGGGCCAGACTGGCCAGGGCAGTGACTCTTGAGGGTCTCACTTCAGGTTTTGCCCCTCTGGGGACATACTGACGCCTTGTTACTGCATGTCTGATGAACTGGTCTTTCTCTATATTGTATGTTAATTTTATCTTCATTATTTGAAAAAGAAAACCTGCTATCAATAAATCTTGCAGTCACTGTCCTAAGAGCAATAATTGTGCTGTTCTTATGTTTCCAGAACAAGCTAGAGCGAGCAGTGTTTCATAGCATTTATTATGGCTTTCCGAAATTGCTGAGCTATTTCTGTCTCTCCTCAGATGACAAGCACTGGAAAGGCAGAGACCCTTCCCTCCTTTGACTTCACACCGTCAGGGCCTTTCATGGTTTCTGGTATACAGTGCTTAATAACTAGGTGTTGCACAAACAAATCTCATCTCCACATCCAAATTTGGTTTGCTGAAAGCAGCAGCCAAGACAGCCACATAGGTAGTAATGCGTACGAGGGAGCGGCAATGCAAAGAGGAACTGTGGCTGAGGTGCCCAGAAGCTCCGCTTTGCAAACCGGGGACTGCAGGGGAGAGAGGACGGAAAGGCCATGGCGGCCGAACTTCTGAGGCTGAAGTATGACACATCCACCTCACTCTGCCGCACCCACACTTCAGTGGGATCAGGCTCCCTTGGAGGGCTTGTTAAATGCAGGGTGCTGGGCTCCACCCCAGAGGCTGTGAGTCAGTGGCTCTGGCGTGAAGCCCAGAATGTGCGTCTGTACCAAGTTTCCAGGTGATGCTGTTGGTCTGCAGAGCACACTTTGAAAACCACTGATGTAAAGCAGTGCTTGATTCACACTCCGACTGCAAATAAGGAACACCTGGAGACTTCTGACAATGTGGGTCGGCCACACCACGTCCAAGACAACTGAAATCCCTATGGGGAGACTCAGGCGGCTGTCATCTTCAACTCCACCCCCACCCCACCTGGCAGAAGACTATAGACAGAAAGTCTTGGCCAAAGTCCGGGGCTTCGTGTATATGTTATTAGTTTCATGGAAAGAAACACACAATAACATGTCACTTTACTGCGAAGATTTCTCCTAGATTATCTCATTTGCACCTCAAACAATCCTGGGGGGAAAGGAAAGCAAAAAATTTAGCTCTATTTTAGAGAAAAAGAATTGAAGTAATAAATGGCAGCCCTTGGACTTAAGTCAGATGATTTCTTTTAAAATACCACCTTTAGAGTCAAGTAAACTTGGAATAGAGGTCAAGGTCCAGCTAGGGAACCAGAAGCCTCTCGGAGAATTTAATAAACAGCTTGGCTACAGAGGGGATGGAAGAGCTGAGCAAAGCAATTCAGGGATTAGCAACACCAGGAAACTGCCACCAACCTGAAGAAAGCACGGGAGGGGTGAGTGGCCTCCACGGTCACCTGGTGCAGCAGGACCCCTGCTGGGCCTATCAAAGCCATGGAAGAGAGAGAATGAAAGGGAGAGATTCACTGGCTTCTCCCTTCCTGCCAAGCTCCAGCCAGTGTCTCCTATTAACCCAGCCAATGCAGAAGCCACCTGACCTGGAGCTTGGGAAATGCAGCCCGGCAGGCTCAGCAGAACTGTGAGGGTCCTAGCACAATCAGGCCCAAAGCTGGCCACATGGACTTGAATCTCAGGTCTGCCTAGGTAAATTGGGTAACCTCGGACAAGTTACCTAACCTCTCAGAAACGGAATTCTTCACTCCATAAAATGGAGATTACATCTAGATTCAATACTTGACCTTAGCACGTCACTGGCCCTGAGCAGGTGCCTCATAAACATTAGTTTCCCTCTGTTCTCCCTGCTCCTCTGCTATCAAAGCTGTTGGTCTTCTCTCTATCCCACAATTAAGAAACCACTGGAAATGACGAGTCCACACTTCAGCGATTTCTATGCTACTTCCACAATGAGAGTTGAGCCTTTCCCGTGGGGCAGGGCTGATATTGGTGCCTAACCATGGATGTCATCAAAGCCCAGAGCTGCTGTTGCTGTCACAGGAAAGCTAGAACAGGACTACAGAAAGGTAGCTACCAGAAGCTATAATAAGACAGCATCTGCTAGGGTGCTTATGATGGGGCAATGGTCAATTGAAAAACCTTCTTACAACACAGCCCAGAGAAGCGATGCCTCTGGTGAATAAATTGACACAGAAGTGTGAGGTACAGACTGGCCCCCAAAATATTGTTACCAGGCCATCAGGTTGGTGACCACAAGCTATGGAGCCAATCTCCCAAAGTCTTCCAACAGAATACCCAGGAGGTAAAACGTTTCCTAAAGACATTTTCAGGCACATATAGGGCATTTATTTTTATATCACTGTTTATCATCAATAAAAGCAGTAGATTCACCTTCTTGTCACTTTCCCATTTAAAGAAACTGGATGCACATTTTACAAGAATCAATTAGTAAAGACAGGTAAGAAAAAAAGTGTTGGAGGTAGGAAATGTAGCTTCATGGTTATTTGGTAAGAAGTAAACAAGACTTTCATCATTAACAATCTAACATGGTAGGCTTTGTTTTTATTAGTCTATCCTAGAGTATGCTAAACTATTAAAGCCTAACAACAATTGGCATTTAAAAAAAAAAAAAAAGTAAAATCTTCACTTAGAAGAAAGTGCGTAGCTAGGAGTCAGTAGATCTGGGTTCTATTGCTGGATCCAATGCAAAAACTTCAAGTCTCTGGGTTTGTTTTATTTCCTTTTTAAAAGTAAAGTTAATAAATACTCTCAAAGATTTCTCCCAGATCTAAAAGTATACAGTTCTTTTAAAATTGGAGAAGAAATTTCCAATTTCAAATGTTACCTATTATCCCACTGAAAATTCATTAGTTGGGGTGGGAGGTTAGTTTTAAAAAGAGCATATCAATAGTGTAGTTCAATGACTTTCTCCCTGAGAAGTAGCACAACACTGAATTGAAAAGGAAGACTGAGCATAGCATGGTGGCTCACGCCTGTAATCCCAGCACTTTGGGAGGCTGAGGCAGGCGAATCACCTGAGGTCGGGAGTTCGAGACCAGCCAGCCTGGCCAACACAGTGAAACCCCGTCTCTACTAAAAACACAAAAATTAGCCAGGCAAGGTGGCACACACCTGTAATCCCAGCTACTCAGGAGGCTGAGGCAGGAGAATTGCCCGAACACAGGAGGTAGAGGTTGCAGTGAGCCAAGATCTCACCACTGCACTCCAGCCTGGGCGACAGAACTCACCTAACTTCTCCGAGCCTCTGTCCTCAGCAGTCAAACACGGTGACTTCCTCCTAGGGCTTTTGGATCAGTAAGTGAGCCCAAACATGTTGGACGCTGTATCAGAGCAAGGCATGAGGTATCGCTCATGTTACCTTTTATTATACCACAGTTAAGTGCCAACAAAAACCTTTTCCTTTTAGTTGGTCATTATTTAAGAAATCTGCAGAATCCTATACCACAATTTACTTTGGGAAAGAATATCTTTAAAATTTGAGGGCAATTTTACTAAAAAATAAAATTAACTTCTAGAAAACTCAAACCTTCATATAAATGCATATAATGAAAAAAAACAAGTCTTTCTCTCTTGCAGTTAGTACAAATGTTAGAATAATCATAACTTTTCCTCTATTCAGATAGCATCTCTTTTCCCAAAGAATTTGATGTATTTTTCATAAGTATTTTCTTTAAATATCTTGACTAGAGGATTTAATCACAGTTAAAATATGATGTGCTGGCTGGGCATGGTGGCTCACACCTGTAATCCCAGCACTTTGGAAGGCTGAGCCTGGTGGATCACCTGAGGTCAGGAGTTCGAGACCAGCCTGGCCAACGTGGCGAAACCCTATTTCTACTCACAATACAAAAATTAGCCGGGCATGGTGGCAGGCACCTGTAATCCCAGCTACTTGGGAGGCTGAGGCAGGAGAATCTCTTGAACCTGGGAGGCAGAAGTTGCAGTGAGCTGAGATCGCGCCACTGCACTCTAGCCTGGGAAACAAGAGTGAAACTCCGTCTCAAAAAAAAAAAAAATACGATATGCTTTGTTGGAAACAATAATTACGATGCAGTTTTACAATCTTAAACTTTATTGAGGGAGAAATATATACTTTGTCATCTTCAATATTATTTTTTAAAGCATCACATTTTAAGATAGACTTTACTATTAATTATTATTATTATTAACAATAATAATACTAATTATAATCATTAGCCCTTGGCAGCTGCTCAGACAAAGAAACTAGAGACTCAGTAAGCTGCTTTGAGTTTAGCATTTTTATGCAACATATAATTTCAAAATACTGAAAATAGATTTAAACACTAGTAACTCTATATTTGCTTCCTTTAATAGTGTTGTGACATAATACATTTCTTTCCTGTTTAAGTTGTTTCTTCCAGCTGCATACAGGGCAATTATTCAAAACTCTGTAACTCACATTAGACTCAGAGACAGAGATCCTAATAAGCCTTACTAGAGTTTGGAGTAAAATATATCAATTAACTTTGTTAATCATGACGTGTTTTATTGTGCTTCTTAATTTAGCTTATTTCAGAGCCTAGGGAAAAACAGATATAAACTTCTATCACAACATGTTTTTTTAATCAATAAAAGAAGTAAAAAGATTAATCATCTTAATAAAAATTAAAAAGAACTAATTCCACTAATGTTACACATCCTTAATGCTCTGGAATTAATTATTTCACCTGAGTACCACTATTGATACTTACCTGAGAGGAATCTGAAAATGCTCAAAGGATAGTGGTGAATTATAGCATGTGTGCCTTATACATTTTTCCAAAAATTATTTACCTTTTCCAGTCCTGTTTAATCCACGTTTGTTTGCTTTTTTTTTTTTTTTTTTTTTTGAGATGGAGTCTCGCTCTGTTGCCCAGGCTGGAGTGCAGTGGGGCGATCTTGGCTCACTGCAAGCTCTGCCTCCCGGGTTCACACCATTCTCCTGCCTCAGCCTCCCCAGTAGCTGGGACTACAGGCGCCTACCACCATGCCTGGCTAATTTTTTTTTCTATTTTTAATAGAGATGGAGTTTCACCATGTTAGCCAGGATGGTCTCAATCTCCTAACCTCGTGATTCACCCGCCTCGGTCTCCCGAAGTGCTGGGATTCCAGGCATGAGCCACGGCACCCAGCCTGTTTAATCCACATTTTTAAAAAAGTCTTCCTTTATATTTATATGACCTACTCTATTCTGTCTCTGTCCAAACTCATATCTACTAAATTCCATTTATTAAATTTAAAGAGTACAAGTTTTTGCTCTTAGATAAATCAAATTAGATAGTATCTCCTAATTCCACACACCTCAGAAGAACTAGTCAATTAAATTTTTTAAAAATCAAAATAGGATTTGTGACACCTATTGCTTCTCAATCTTAGTGCCACATCAGAATAACCTAGAAATTTGCAATCCAGCAGAATGGTAGGCTAGATAGTCTGGTAGGCCCTCTCACTGTGAAACAAATAAATTCTGCATAATATACAATTTTTGCTGCATCACTAGGCTTACAGTAATTAAGATATGGCAGGCATTACTAGGGTTCCCTGACACCTGGTTCTTTATTCTTTCTTGGGCACATGGAAAACTATACTTCTCAGGTCCCCTGCAGAGGGAAGCCACATAACTAGTTCTGTATGGTTAAAAATGAACAGATGGCAAACATCACTTTTAAGTTAACAGAGTAAAGGTTGCATGTATAATCCTCTACACTCTCTCTTCCCTAAATGCCATGAAGTTGAGGCCTCACCTTGAGATAGTGGAGCCAAAAGAACAAAGTAATTTGGGCAGGTAGATCATGGTATGGAGGACAGGTGTGCTGTAGATGCAGGTACTCTGACCTGGAGCAGACCTTGAATGGCTAAGAATTCAACTTGTATTGTTGTAAATCACTGAGATTTTTTTGAATTATTTATTAAAATCATGCAGACTATCCTACTCTAATTGATTCATAATAAAAACCCACAAGAATAAAAAATAAACGGTGAGCTACAAGAATAGGTAAAGGGCAGCGTTGCCCCAGGGATAAATGTTAACGTTAACCTAGCCCGCACAAAGGGAGGGGAGTCCACTTAAGATACAGTGGTTTGGCCAGAGAGTCTACAAGGGCCTAATGAAAACCCTGGCCTCCAGCAGAAACAAACAACCACAACTTAGGTCCCCAGGTTTTCCATACATTAAGATCAACCAAATATGAGCCCCCAATCAAAAAATCATGAAGCCAAAAAAGAAAAGATAAATCACCAAGATGGGAGTCAGCAGAAATAACAACAGAATTGGATACTCAAGAATTTCAGATATTTACATTACCACCCATAGACTATAAAATATTATGCATATTATGTTTAGATGGAATAAAAAAATCAAACTATAGGAAATAATCAAAAAGAAACATTTATAGTTTATAAATAAAAAATAGCAATTGTCAAAATAAAAAACAATCAACATATTAAACAGCAGAAAACACGGTGGAAGAAAAAATCAGTGAACTGGAAGGCTGATCTGAAGAAATTATTCAGAATACAGTATAGAGGGCAAGAAAATTTGAAGAAGGCATTAATAGATACAGGAGAATGAAAAATGAAAGTCTAATAGGAGGAGGAAATAAAATGGAGAAGAGACAGTAGTTGAAAAGATAATCACAAAATTTTCAAGTACTAAAGAAAGACATGAATTCATAGACATTGGAAGCACTACACTATGTAAGAAGACAAGAAAAAATTTACATCTAGATACATCTTAGTAAACTACTGATCACTACAGAAAGACTTTTTAATAGCAGAAAGACAAATCACTAAGAATCAACACTTGGATAGTGAGTAGATATCTCAGAAGCAATAATGGAAGCAAGAATGCAGTCAAATATCTTCAAAATCCTGAGGATAAGTAATTAGCAATCTAGAATTACATGTCCAGAAACATTATCTTTCAAGAGTTCAAAATAAAGAAATATTCTGATAAATTAAAAACTGGGAGTGTTTACCACCAATAGACTATACTAGAGGAACTTCTAAAAGATGTATTCAGAAAAAAGAAAAAATTATCTCAGAAGGAGGAACTGAAATACAGGAAGAAACGGTGGGCAAATAACTTGTTTAAATTGTGAGAAAATCCAAGGAAGTATTTGTCTTTTGAATAAACAGCAGTGTCTGATTTGTAATGATAAGCAAAAGGATAGAATGAAATAATGGATGAAAATCACATGTAAGCTGGGAGAAAGTGATCAGGGCTAAAGCATTCTAAGGACCTGAATTGTTCAAAAGGAGACTAAAATATTAATTGGAAGTGTTGATAAAGTCAGTACAGTCAGCCTTCTGTATCCACAGGTTTCACATAATAGATTCAATCAACGACAGATAGAAAATAGACTTCAGCCTACAATGGTTCCATCTATATGGAACATGTACAGACTTTTTTTTCTTGTCTTTATCCCCTAAGCAATATAGTGTAACAACTATTTACATAGCATTAACATTGTAATAAGGATTATTTAAAGCATATGAGAGGGTATGCATAACTTATATGCAAATACTGTACTATTTTATATATAAGGGACTTGAGCATCCATGAATTTTGGCATCCTTAGGGGTCCTAGAACAAATCACCCATGGATAACAGGGGATAATTGCATGCATAGTAAGATTTCAAGCATGAAAATAGATGTAATGATTTTCTTTTCTTTTTTTTTTTTTTGAATGTAATAATTTTCAACCAGTAGACAGGGAAATAATAAATTAAATGAATAAAATTTTTTAAATCAGTATTTAAAAGGCAAGAGGGAAGGGGTAAAAGCATAGGAAAAGCTAGACAAATAGAAAGTACCAAGTGAGATGATTGAAACAAAATGAAATATATGTATAATCCCAATAAAAGTGGGTCAAATTTTCCAATACAAAACAGGCAAAAACCAGCCATATGCAGCTCACAAAAATCAGACCTAAAACATCTGGACTATGGAAAATTTAAAAGTAAAGATACAGAAAAAGAAATTCCAAATCACTGTAATTCTAAAATTGATGTATCTCAAAGTGTGTCAAGCAAATGTTGCTAGAACTGCAGGAAGAAATTGAGAAATTACCATCATAAGGTGGGGAGCAGGGGAGTTCAACACATCCTTCTCAAACAAAGAGAAAAGCCAAGTCAAGGAAACAAACAATAAAAACCAGCAGCTGTAGCTCTAGAGAACTCAAACAACACAACGGCAAGCTTGACTTACTGAATATATTCAGAACACAGTCAATAATTAGAAAATATACGTTCTTCTCAAGCACAAATGAGATATTTACAGAAAGTAAAATAAAGCAAGTCTCTATATTTTAAAGAAATATCACACTGGCCACATTCTCTAAATTTGAGAAACACAGTAACAAAAAGATAAACCAAAGTCTGTATGTGGAATTTTTAAACCTTGAAAAAGGGGTAAAAGAAGATATTTTAATGGAAAATTTTGAGTATGTGTAAATGAATGCTAGAAATACTGTATCTGAAAACTTGTGAGGATACAGCAAAATCGGTACTTCACAAAAATTTTAAGACATATGCTTATATTAGAAAAGAATAAAGACTAGAATTTAGATGTGCCCTTAAGAAGTTAATAATAAATAAATAAACAGAAAGTCAAAAGAAGGAAACAATAAAGAGAAGTACAAACATTCACTCAATATAAAAACAAAGAGGTTAGGCCGGGCGCGGTGGCTCACGCTTGTAATCCCAGCACTTTGGGAGGCCGAGGCGGGCGGATCACGAGGTCAGGAGATCGAGACCACTGTGAAACCCCGTCTCTACTAAAAATACAAAAAATTAGCCGGGCGTGGTGGCGGGCGCCTGTAGTCCCAGCTACTCGGAGAGGCTGAGGCAGGAGAATGGCGTGAACCCGGGAGGCGGAGCTTGCAGTGAGCCGAGATTGCGCCACTGCACTCCAGCCTGGGCGACAGAGCGAGACTCCGTCTCAAAAACAAAACAAAACAAAACAAAACAAAACAAAAAACAAAGAGGTTAACAAAGAATCGACGCGCTAAGAATGTCCAATTAGATTAGTGGCTCTCAAACTTTACCTTGCAATAGAATTACCTGGAGTACCTCTTAAAGCAAGGACTGCTTGGCCCTATCCCTGAAATTCTGATTCAGCAGATCAAGGACAGGTCCAAGATTCTGCATTGCTAACAAACACCCAGGTGATGCTGATGCTGCTGTCCAAGGGCCACACTTTAAGAACCATCAATCTAAGTTAATGTTTTAAATTCTCACCCAAATAACCATAAAACTACTTTCAGTTCTAGTTAAAGAAGACGAATTGCACACACGCCTTTATCTTCTCTCTGTTCTGATACTCTGTTAAAATGCAAACTTAAGTAATAATGAGATCAGGAGAGACACATCAGCAGGTGAGAAATTACAAAATTCTGGAAGAAAGCAGTTGGAATAGTGGTAGCAGAAGTGCACAGTGAAGAAAAACACAGGTTTCTTATAGATAATAAGGATACTGAATTACTTCTGACAGAACCCCAGACAGGATCAGAATCCATCTAAGATGTGTGATATCAGACTAAGAAGGATTCAAGGATTGGGGAAGGCAGAAAAAGTAGTGCAAAAAATTATCAGTGAAATACTCAAGAAAGTAATTTGGCTTCAAGTACCTTAGCATCTACTTGGAGAGAGATATATACAAGTAAAGACAATTATCAAACTCAGGCAAGCTGGGTAATTAGGAATGTTGGGAGTCATTTTATGAAAAAAATATAATTTGACCTAATATTTAAAAACACCATATGTTATATGGGTAGTGTATGTTTCTTAAAGTTATTTTTCAATGCCTCACCTTCCAAAGTATTTTGTATCATTGATGAGTATTAAGGTTAGGTTACAAAACTTATTGAATTGCTAAGGAGAATTACTAATTTTAAGTATTTGATTTAAAAATTAGGATTTGAGGCCGGGCACGGTGGCTCATGCCTGTAATCCCACCACTCTGGGAGGCCAAGGCAGGTGGATCACGAGGTCAGGAGATCGAGACCATCCTGGCTAACAGGGTGAAACCCCATCTCTACTAAAAATACAGGAAAATTAGCCGGGTGTGGTGGCAGGGGCCCGTAGTCCCAGCTACTTGGGAGGCTGAGGCAGGAGAATGGCGTGAACCCGAGAGGTGCAGCTTGCAGTGAGCCGAGATCGCGCCACCGCACTCCAGCCTGGGCAACAGAGCGAGACTCTGTCTCAAAAAAAAAAAAAAAAAATAGGATTTGAAATGTAATCATAGCTTCCATAGACAAGCAAGAAAAGTAGATAATAGAAGAAATATTTAATTAGCAAAAGATATTCAAGTAATGTGTATATATTCAAAGCAATGTATTTTTACTCCAAAGACCATAAAGTCCAAAAACCACCTAAGCCATACTATACCCCTGTAGATGTTTGGCATTAGGAAAGATTCAAAATAGGCCGGGCACGGTGGCTCACGCCTATAATCCCAGCACTTTGGGAGGCCAAGGCGGCGGATCACCAGGTCAGGAGATGGAGACCATCCTGGCTAACATGGTGAAACCCCGTCTCTACTAAAAATACAAAACATTAGCCGGGAGTGGTGGTGGGTGCCTGTAGTCCCAGCTACTCAGGAGGCTGAGGCAGGAGAATGGTGTGAACCCGGGGGGCGGAGCTTGCAGTGAGCCGAGATTGTGCCACTGCACTCCAGCCTGGGCGACAGAGCAAGACTCCATCTCAAAAAAAAAAAAAAAAGATTCAAAATAAATTTGTCATCCTATAACTAGAAGGAAAAAATTTAAAGAATTAACTTTAAAGTATTCGTAATAAGATATTCAGTTGTACTTGGGTGTTGATATTTCCTTAATTCTTGCTCTAAATCATATATCATTCTTAATCAACAGTGGAAGAACATTTAAAATATTCCTCCCTTACATTTCACAAATAAATAAAGGAGACTCAGAGGTATTAAATTGATCCATTGATTGTTGTGCTCTTATTTCAATAAAGATTTTAGTTTAAAGAGAAAATTTAACAGCAATTAGATTTTTACAAGGTGATATACAACTAAATTTAGCTTATTTTAAAAGAAACCTTTGTGTAGTGAAGGTTGGCACCACTCTGGTGATAAACACCCAAATTGCACTGCTTCTTAAGAAAACATTAATAAAAGGGTGGGGCATGGTGGCTCACGCCTGTAATCCCAGCACTTTGGGAGGCCAAGGTAGGCAGATCACTTGAGGTCAGGAGTTTGAGACCAGCCTGGCCAGCATGATGAAACCCTGTCTCCACTAAAAATACAATAAAATTAGCTGGGTATGGTGGCGGATGCCTGTAACCCCAGCTACTCGGGAGGCTGAGGCAGGAGAATTGCTTGAACCCAGGAGGCAGAGATTGCAGTGAGCCAAGATTGCACCACTGCACTCCAGCCTAGGCGACAGAGGAAGACTCCATCTCAAAAAAAAAAAAAAAAAGAAAGAAAGAGAAAGAAAAAGAATAAGAAAAAATTAATAAAAGTAAATTTTCATGTATGCTAGTTTTGCAAATGCAAAACTGTAAGTGACGAGAAACGTTGCATGATAATTGTAATCAATTCTCCATCTTAATGGGTTTTTCTCTCCCCTGAGGACAATTTCTTAGTCGTCTACGCGATCAGCATGCTTTTTATACATTTTAGGAAAAAATAAGCAGAACGTACATAACACTTTTTTTTTAAGTTTCAAAGTCTTGGGGCATTTGATTATCATCCTATTTCTACCCTTCTTGCTTTTTCTTCCCCACTCTCTCGTGCAGCTTCTACTTCTGTCAGTGTTGTAGTGGGACACACAGGTACAATCGTTGGTGTCTTCTATTCTTCAGAATTTATTTTGAGAAATCAGATAGATTTTCTGGTTAGACATTTCCCAAGACAGCTTGTTTTTCTTTCATTTTTCTCAACAAAAGACCAAACTACCTCACATATTTGGGCATTTATGTCCATAGTTTGAAGTGCCTACCCGCGGGAGCACAACTCTTATTTCATGTGGCTCCCCAACATATCTGTTCATCAGAATTGAATTCGTTGCCTTCGAGCATTTTGAATATTTTCTACTTCCCTCCTATCTCTTGGTATTTCTGTTGGGTTGAATACAGATGAGATGCTTGTGTGCTGGTGCCACCTATTGTTAGCAAAGTAGATGTGACTATGATGCTTGCTAACGAGACTACACATTGAACTAATACTGACTCTAAGACTACAAAACGGCAAAACAATAGAACAAAAATCTTATTTTTAATCTATTATAAAAGCATTACTGGAGTAGAGGAAGATACTAAGTAGTTATATTTTATCTTTATTTTTATTTAATATTTACAAAGACTGGCTGTGTTTACATGGTGGCTCACACCTGTAATTCCAGCACTTTGGGAGGCCAAGGCAGCAGGATCACTTGAGCCCAGGAGTTTGAGACCAGCCTGGGCAACACAGCAAGACCTCGTCTCTATTAAAATAAAAAAAATTATTTAAAAAATGTTTTTAAAAAGATTTATGAAGACTATTTTCAGTTTTTCCATTTTCAGTTGGACTAATTATATGACAATAGTGAGCACGAACACATATTCCAAGCACAGAAAAGCAATTAAAATTCAAATTGGCCGGGCACGGCTGCTCATCCCTGTAATCCCAGCACTTTGGGAGGCCGAGGCAGGTGGATCACAAGGTCAGGAGATCGAGACCATCCTGGCTAACACGGTGAAGCCCCGTCTCTACTAAAAGTACAAAAAAAATTAGCCGGGCGTGGTGGCGGGCGCCTGTAGTCCCAGCTACTCGGAAGGCTGAGGCAGGAGAATGGCTTGAACCGGGGAGGCAGAGCTTGCAGTGAGCCGAGATCGCGCCACTGCACTCCAGCCTAGGCTGCAGAGTGAGACTCCGTCGCAAAAAAAAAAAAAAAAAAGCTAAGTAATTAAGTGTATCATGTATGTATAGACAAAATTTTCAATGTTGTAGTCAATTCAAAAACATATAAGGCATTTTGTATTGGTATCAAGTTGTCAACTATGATAACATACTTCGATAATTTTTTCATTTAAACCCATAAAGTTGGCTCAACATTTTTTTTTTAATTTATAAAGAAAAGAGGTTTATTTAGCTCATGGTTTTTCAGGCTGCAAAGTTCAAGGGGCATCAGCTCAGCTCTAGGGCTACTCACAGCAGGGTGGAAAGTTGAAGGCAAAGCAGACACATGCAAAGGGGGATATGCACTTTCAAAGATATTGTTTAAAAATAAATCTCTTTATGGCCCCTTTCAAAATTTAAACAAAATAAAACATCCACTAAAACGTGTTTTCATTCTTATTCTTCACACCCAGGAACTGAAAACGTTAAAAGGTTAGAAAATAAGAATTGGCAGGGCACGGTGGCTTACACCTGTAATCCCAGCACTTTGGGAGGCCAAGGCGGGCAGATCACGAGGTCAAGAGATCAGGACCATCCTGGCCAACATAGTGAAATCCCCATCTCTACAAAAAATACAAAAATTAGCTGAGCGTGCTGGCGTGTCCCTGTAGTCCCAGCTACTTGGGAGGCTGAGGCAAGAGAATGGCTTGAATCCAGGAGGCAGAGGTTGCAGTGAGCCGAGATCACGCCACTACACTCCAGCCTGGGCGATGGAGCAAGACTCCCGTCTCAAATTAAAAAAAAAAGGTTAGAAAATAAGAATCATGAGGAAAGATGAAAGGCACTAATTATTTACAATTTTCTGTGGTCCTTTCAACTTTGGGTTCTATGAGAATTAACAACAGGATTGTCAGAGGACAGTAACCAGCTTCTTACAGACAGTGCCTGACACAGTCTGAGCTCCTAATCCTGGAAACAACATGGAAAGCTCTCACATTCAGGGTGTCATTGAGGCCAGCTTCCCACTCAAAGTAGAGATGCCTTTTGAAATATCCTCAACAAACGGCCGATCAGATTTTTCTTGAACATTTCCTGAGTGGAAAATGTAAGGCCTCCTAATGAAGCCCATTCCATTTTGGGCAACCATTGGGGAAATCATAGTCAAATTACATAAAACTAGAAATGTCTTTTACTTGATTAGAAGGACTTAAGTATAGCAGGTAGAAGTATTTTTCCAGTTCAATGGCTGCCTGGGAAGCCCTGTAATCTGTCCTATCCAAATTTTTGTGTAAATATATTATACAACATTTCAATGACCCATTAGAAAATTTTAAATCCCCCAATAATGAGACATCCTTCAATCAAATACTTCTTTCAATTAGGCCCTGAGGGTGATACACACTTCCTTCCCTAGAATCCTTAAGTCTTTTCTTACCCTATTAATGTTTTTCCTTTTTGTATACCTTTTCCTCTTTAGGCAGTTATGCTTAGTAAATGCTAATGCTTTTGTTTCTGTGTCTCTCCAATACAATAAATTTACTTCAAATGTGGATAATATAGTATTTATTTATTTATTTTTTATTTTTTGAGACAGAGTCTTGCTCTGTCACCCAGGCTGGAGTGCAGTGGCACGATCTCGGCTCACTGCAAGCTCTACCTCCCGAGTTCAAGCCATTCTCCTGCCTCAGCCTCCCGAGTAGCTGGGACTACAGGTGCCCGCCACCACACCTGGCTAATTTTTTGTATTTTTTAGTACAGACGGGGTTTCACCATGTTAGCCAGGATGGTCTCGATCTCCTGACCTGGTGATCCACCCACCTCAGCCTCCCAAAGTGCAGGGATTACAGATGTGAGCCACCGCACCCGGCCGATAATATAGTATTTCTATAGTACAGAAAGAGCTTGTCATCCCCTTTCTTTGTAAAATTCATTCTTTAGTTAATACTCTTCATCTCTGAGCCTCAGAACCTAGCCCTGACTGCTCTTCAAAATTCCAAAAATGCATTTTCACTACCTGCTGGACTTCCCTACATCATTATTACAAAAATACTTCAGAGGCCAGGTGCAATGGCTCATGCCTGTTATCTCAACACTCTGGGAGGCTGAGGCAGGCAGATCATCTGAGGTCAGGAGTTTGAGACCAGCCTGGCCAACATGGTGAAACCCCATCTCTACTAAAAATACAAAAATTAGCCGGGTGTGGTGGAGGGCACCTGTAGTACTAGCTACTCAGGTGGCTGAGACAGGAGAATCACTTAAACCCGGGAGACAGAGGTGGCAGTGAGCCAAGATCACACCACTGCACTCCAGCCTGGGCCACAGAGCAAGACTCGGATTCAAAAAACAAAAAAAAAGCTTCAGATACCACTAGACCAAATGAAGTTGTCCCTCTCCCTTCTTCACCCCATCTCTTCTCCCTTCATAAAGCTGCTCCTCCCTGGGCCCTTCCCCGTTCACGAAAATGCAATGCCAAGATTCTAATTGCTCCATGGTTTCCCTCATCTTCAACGTCCCATCACCTGCCAGGACCTTTTGATTCTACCTCTACCTTATGCCTCCAGGCTCCCCATTCACCACATCCTCTGCTCCTGTCCTCAGTCAGCTCTTCATTGTTGGACTCTTAGACCATTTCAACAGCCTTCTAACTGATCTCCTAATCCTCCAATTAGAAACTTTAGTGGTTCGCCTCTAGACATAGAATTCAAAGCACAATGCTTCATTCTTGGATCTTTAAACTTCTTTTCAGCCTTATTTTGCATGACACGTCTCTTGAACCACACTCAACAGTTGTTGGTGTTCTCCCAGAATATAGTCTATTCTGTCTTGCTTCAGCAGCTTTGCTCAAGTAGCTCTAGTGGTAACGTCTTTTGAGGAATGTCTACTATTGGTGTACTTGCCACTTTTGAACTCCCAACACAAACTCTATTACCTCTTCTAAGAACACTCCCAGTCGTAATTAATCCCTTCTTTCTCAAATACACCCCAAACACTTTGAACCTTTTTTGCAGCATTTATCCCATTTTACCTTATGTAAGAGTTGTTTATGTATATCTTTCTCCCAAAACTTCAAACTTCTTGAAAGCAGGGACTGTCTTATTTATTTCTGTATCATCCACTCATGGTAGCAAAATCCTTTTTTCATAGTGGGCACATTATAAATATTTGTAATAGTAATGACCAAAAGTCTCATTGAAATCAGGGTAGATTAACCAATAACATGAGCCAACTCTTTAAGAAATGTTGAGATGTCCTTCCTGTTTTCTTAATTTGTTTCTACGTCTATATATTGGTTAATAAGATACTGTACATTGCTACCATGTACTCTGGAAATGAGTAAGACAGGATGGAAGATTTAAGACAACTGGCTCAAGCAAACCTTGGTTGACATCAGGCACAAAGAACTTTACAAACCTGCTCTACAGTTTGTCCTCAAAATGCTGCGTTCAAGTTGTTTTGTTCATAAATGATGAAATTTCATAAAGTACTGATAATCAAATGGGGAAATGTAAATGTCCTTTGGAAGTTCTTTGATCACATAATGTATTTCTTCCCTGCTTTGTGGCTCAAAGAATGAGGATGACAGAGAGACTGAATGGAAAATGGAATGGTGAGGGCAGAGAGAGAAGAAGCAAGTGGTAGGAAAGAGCGGAGGGAGAAAATAAAAGGCACAAAAAGCAACTTAAAAGGGCCAGAAGTGATTTATGACCCGTTTGGTGTCTAGTGTGCTCATCACTCTGCCCTCTGGTCCCAGACTGTCTTTGATCTTCCTCACGGCTCATCCCATCTGCTGCCTGGAGGAGCTGGAAGGACCAAGGGTCAGAGTAATGTTATTTCTTCTCTTGTTAAACCTCACGCTCTCCTCTCTCTGCTGTCCTGCTTCCTTACTACTTGTATCAGGGCTGGAATCAATGACCTGCATGTATAGTCTGTGTATATACATTTGAGGGAACTGTTGTGGATTGAACTGTGTCCTCCAAAAACATATGCTCAAGTTATAACCCCTGGTACCAGCGAATGTGACCTTATTTGGAAATGAGTCAGATGTAATCCAGTTTGCTGATGCAATCAAGCCAAGATAAGGTCCTACTGGATTAAAATGGACCTTAATCCAGCGATTGGCATTTTTTTTAATCTTTTTTAGAATCTTTTTCTTTTTTTAATTTCAACTTATATCTTAGATACAGGGGGTCCATGTGCAGGTTTGTTACATGTGTATTTTGCACTCAGGTAGTGATGATAGTAGCCGATAGGTAGTTTTTCAACCCACACCTCCCTCCCTCCCCTGTCTGGTGGTCTACAGTGTCTGTCGTTCCCATGTTTATGTCCATGTGCCCTAAATGTTTAGCTCCCACTTGTAAGTGAGAACATGTGGTATTTGGTTTTCTGTTCCTGTGTTAATTCGCTTACAATTATAGCCTCCAGCTTCTTCCAGTGATGGGTATCTTTTTAAGAGAAAGGAGAAGGAGATTGGGCACAGACACACAGAGAAGGCAGCCCTGTGGTGAGGGAGGCAGGGATTGGAGCGATGCAGCTCAGGCCAGGCGAGAGCCAACGAGGGCCAGTAACCTGCAGAGCTGGGAAGAGGCAGGGAGGTACGTGTCCCTCGAGCCCTCAGAGAGCCCTGCTGACACTTTGACTTCAAACTTCTGGCCTCCAGCACTGTGAGACAATATATACCTGTTGCTTTAAGCCACCCAGTGTGTGGTGATTTGTATGGTAACTCCAAGAAACTGATACAGGGACTTAAAGATGTTGAGTAATCAAAGGAGATCTTAGACCAGAGCATAAAGCTATAAAAGTTTCTCAGCTCCTGAGATAGATGTTAATCCATTTGGCCCAGATTTCTAAACAATGTGGTTTGCTCTACTTAGAACATATTTTGTAATATTAAGTTCTGGCTTTGCAATTTCATTTGATTAATGTTTAAATCTCAACCAGAACAATGAAGCTGTCACTGAAGAAGAGAAGAAAATAGAAGAGTCAGCAAATGTCTGGTATCTAGTAGGTGTTTAATAAAAATACTTGTTGAATGAATGAATGGAAACAATGATCAGAAAATGTCATAAGACATAAAAGCAGAACGTCTGATCCTGATCCCTGAGCACCAAAGTAAGATTTCACAGGCTGAGCTGAGTAACTGAAGAGCAGATGTCTACCACAGGCAGAGCCACAAAATCTAAGAGTAGAGCACCACCATAAAAGGTATATAAAGAAGTAGACTAGACTACAGCACCACAGAAAGCATTATATGCTCAGGTGGATAGAACATTTTCCTGAGCGGCTGGGTTCTAGGAAGGACTGGTGGGGTAAGGTGGTGTGTACCCACCGCTCATAGAAAATGTGAGTCAAAAATATGGGTTATAATGTGAACAAGTAATGTTTCATCTTTCTTTGTTTTTTCCCATACTTTACCTTTTCACCATTTGTGTGTTGCCTTTCTTTCGAGACAGAGTGTCTCTCTGTTGCCCAGATTGGAGTAGAGTGGCGTGATCTCCAGCCTCAGCCTCCCAAGCAGCTGGGATTACAGGTGTGCAGCACCAAGCCCAGCTAATTTTTTTGTATTTTTAGTAGATACAGGGTTTCACCATGTTGCCCAGGCTGGTCTTGAACTCCAGAGCTCAAAGTAACCCGCCCACTTTGGCCTTCCAAAGTGCTGGGATTACAGGTGTGAGCCACCGCGCCCAGCCGTTAAGTTGCCTTTCAATAGACAGAAGATGTATTAATTGTCAGAGGCTCTGAGGTACTGAGCCATTCATTATCCCTGGCCAACCATGAGAATCTCTCCCTCTCCTGTACACAAAGACCCTTACTGCCCAGTCTAAACCTGCCCATTCCATTAGCTTCCTACTCCAGTTTACATGCTGTCATGAGAGCAACTACTGCCTAGTTAAACATTCTTCAGAACTTCCAGCCACCACTTGAATCAAGCTTTCATCGTTTCTATCTCCCTGAGTAGCGGCACTGTCCAGTAGAACTTTCTGTGGTGATGGAAATGTTCTGTATCTGTGCCATCCAATGCAGTAGGCACTGGCCACGTGTGGTCATTGATCACTTAAAATGTAGCTAGTGAGACTATCGAACTTGATTTAAGCTTTCTATTTAATTTTAATGAATTGGAATTTAAAAAGCCACAAGTGGCTAGTGCCTACTATACTGGACAGCGCAGCTTTTAACTATTTTTGAGGAAACCCCAGTCTTTTTCATCACTTCCTTACCCTCAGACTCTGGTCTAACCAGAGACAGTTCACAGCCATTTGTCTACAGACACTCTGTCCATTGGCCTTGAAATCTGCAGAATCTCCCAGGCATCAAAGAGATTGCCTGCCTCTATGCTGCCTCTGAAGTGGCAAATACTTGGGGAATTAATGAAGTTGCAAAGAAACCCACAACCCAGTCGTTTGGATAATCCATTGCTGAAAGGAATTTTATCACAAGAATGAATTAACCAGGCTCCACCTGGAATTTTCATCTGATATTTCCAGTGATCTATGATCACATCAGTCAGGTGGCATTTCTTAACTGTGGTTTTCTAGACACCCTGTAAAAAGTGAAAAATGTATTGACCTAGAGGGGCTTCCATCTAATTGGGAAAAAATCCATCATTCACAAAGAAATAATTTACATGTAAAAATCAGATGTTTAGGATATATTTATGTGTCATCTTACTTTTGCTTGTTTCATCTCCTACGGTATATGTCACCTGCCTAAGGCGAAAACCACTCACACCTCCTCCATTCTCAGTCTAAACTCTTCCTACCTGAAGTGGTCCTCAGACTAGCAGCATCCAAAACTCTTGAGAGCTTCTTAGAAATGCCAGCTCTACTTTATTCCTACAGAATCTGAAATTACATTTGAACATGGTGCCCAAGTTATTTTGTTTGCACATTACAGTATTGAAAAGCACTGATCTAAACTAGTCAGAATTCTCCACGCTGATTCCAGTAAATATCTGTGCTTATTAGAAAGATAGTAACAGGCTGGTCTTCAGCTGTACTGTATTTAATGGAATGTTTTAGTTATTTGTAAAAAGCTCATCAACTAGCTAATTAGTCGTAACTTGAATTTGAAAAGTAGTATGTTGCTATGGGAAGGGGCTAAACTGAGATGAAGAAACCTGAATTTTCTGTTTTTGCCTCTGTCATTGTCTGTTGGGCAAGCCATTATTTTTGTTCAGTTTCAGTTATTTTGGTTTTGTTTTTAATTATTATTCATTTAAATATATAAAATGAGGTTTTTCTACTAGTTGCTCCCAAACTGGGCTTCACGGCTCTTTAGAATTTTACAAAACAGGAATGATAAGACCTCAAACAACTTTTTGAATATAAAAAAAGCCTGACATTGGAATTCTGCCTTTAAGCATGATAAGGTTACCCAGAATTTGCACTTTAGCTACCACATCTTCCTTGCTGCCCCAGATTAAAGTCAAGATTTAAGCTGTCTCAGACATGTGAGAAGTTCTCTCATTTTTAAAGACTTCCAGAATTCACATGGAACTGATATTTAACAGTCTTGACTGTAAATGAACCTAAACCCCTCGATCTTTAAGCTGTCTTTTCAGCCTGTGTCCTTGCAGTCAGTGGAGGTTAGGGACCGCAAGTCACCCTTTTCTGAAAAGAGCCTTTTATATAGACCTTACCAGGGATTGGTTGTCAGCTCCAGGCCAGACCCTCCAGGAATGGCACACAGGCTACTTGTCGGGGGATGTCATGAAAGGAGGAAGTAAAATATGACAAAGGACAAAAGTATTCACTGCACAGTATTGCCTAGGGTCAAAGGCCTTTCCAGTCAAAGACAAACAAAAAAGATGGACACTTTTTTCCTTTGCTCACACTTTTGTTTGGCTTATTTCTTTCTTGGTCTTTACTTTCAATGTGAAGCCTTTTTTTCCTCTTTTTTTTTTTTTTCCTTTTTGGTTTCATTGACTCCATACAGCCACTCTTTTGTAAAATTGAAAGCAGATCTATCCCCAATAGGGATTCCTGAAAATTTTCCAGTCCCTCAATATTCTAGGGACATAGTAAAGGTTATATTTAGATGCCACACTGCATTTCAGGGAAAATGTGATTTTCCCTTAAGAGTTTGCTTCCACATCTCCCACTTACACCAAATACACTTTCAAGTTAATAAAAGCTCTACCTGCTGAGGCAGCAAATCAGGCTATAATTAAAAGGGAGGAAGCATTTTACACAAGAAAATGTGTGGTTTGGTTTAAGCGTAAATATGAAAAAAGGCATGAAAGCTGATAACAAGATGTAATTTGTATTCATGGTATTTATTTATTGAACAAACTGTTAGAAGAAAACTTGTTTTAACTATTAACTTACTATATTCTAATACGTCTTTAATGTTTCACACAGCTACTGCATTGGAGCTTGTAAAAATAACTTTAAATTCCAATGTCAAGTGGAGCATGAGGATTTGGTTTCATTTTCAAAACTGCTTTGCTGAGAAATATACCCTAAAAAGCAATTCTCATTTTACTTCCTTACAGCTCCAACAGCTGCAGGACGAATTATAAAATGTATTTAACCCAATCTGAAAGTTAGAATTTTGATCTCTGAAGAAAGTATTTTTGAAGAGTCTCGCACATGCCAAAAAAAGGATTTAGAACTTTGATAAGGCTTCAGAAAGTAAGCAGCACTGTGAAATTTTGACAAAGAGCTACCTTCTTTTTTTTTCCCAAGAATGCTTCAGATCTATACTATACGATTCAATACTGTATTATATATGGATGAGTAGTACTTTATCCTTGAATTTTTCATCCTTCTGGGCACATCGTATTACCATAGACAAAAAGGTATTTTATACAAACAAATTCAAATAAGCATTTATCTGTTCTTCAAATAAGCAAATGTTAGACACTTACATACACACCAGCATATATATTTATGTTTTCTGAATATTCATTCAGAATGATTATGCTTTCAAACACTATGTATCTTTCTGAAACTGCAGACAGCCCTTTGAGGAGTGGCTGGTTAATAAGGACACACAGCCATGGTGATTTGTCAAAGCCTGTCCCAGGGGAACATTACAAATCTCTAGGGAAGGATGGAAATGGTTTACAGCACCTTCTGTATGGACTGGTGGCCTTTAGGATGCAGAGCTGCCTTCCCATGCAATACTGGCAGCCTTAAGATAGGGCTAATGCCATGTCCTTATCCGCACTTACAGTGCTGTGTCCTTCATCATTGCCATCATCTTTGGAAAAAAGTCACAATAGAGTGTGTCAGTATGTGTTTCTCCGCAGCTATGATAATTTCAGTATTTGCACTAGGGGGAAATATACTTAGACAATTCTTATAATAAAAAATGTCACATGTGCACATGTGCTATCTCACTGCTTTTCTCCTTTTACTTTATTAAAAGATTTTTAATGAAATTCATGAGCACTATGTTCTGCCTAAATATTATCTTAGGTTATTATGCTTCTCAAGCTATACATTTGAATGAGAAATTACATGTTTCTTACAAAATGATTGCAATACATTCTGAGATCCTTTGAACTGAAATATAGAAAGTATGTAACAAAAGATGCGTGCACCATCTAAATACACCTACAAATTTGTTTCTGCTCTCTAATTGTTTAGTATCATAATGTCCCCTTTCCTAAGTTCTCCTGTTCCATTAGTCTCATCTGATTCCATTTTAAATTTAACACTTTAAATCAACACATATACTAATATCTTTATTCATCAATCAACCAATAAATACTTCTTAAAAATTATGAGGAGAGCTACCAAAAATCTAGAAAACATGTTGCAAACTCTCGAGAAGATAATATCCTAACTGAAAAATATGACAATACAAAAATTATTGGCTGGGCGCGGTGGCTCACGCCTGTAATCCCAGAACTTTGGGAGGCCGAGGCGGGTGGATCACCTGAGGTCAGGAGTTCAAGACCAGCCTGGCCAACATGGTGAAACCCTGTCTCTACTACAAATACAAAAAAGTATCCCAGCGTGGTGGCAGGCACCTGTAATCCCAGCTACTCAGGAGGCTGAGGCAGGAGAATTGCTTGAACTGAGAAGACAACGGTTGCAGTGACCCGAGATCCCCCCATTGCACTCCAGCCTGGGCAACAAGCACAGGACTCCATCTCAAAAAAATAAATAAAATAAAATGGTAAACGTCTACATATTTTAAAATATCTTTATATCAGCTTCTTACCAAAAAATATTTGAGACATCTGAATAAAAGCCTAAAAAGGAATTGTTTTTATTTTTTAGCAAGAAATTGTGGTGTCGCAGGAAAACAAAGGTAGGAAATTAGAATAATGCAGATCAGAAAGCCCATACAATTACTAGACATGAGCCACAGAGTCAGAACTGAGGAAAACATGATCGCAACGAAGACGCAGAGTGTCTAAAAGAGCAGGCTGGGTACAAGGTGAGGGGTCTTTTATTATCACCACAACTAAGAGAAACTTCCCCTATTGATTCTTATCAGGGCATACAATATGGCTTACTGAGCAAAAGCCTCAACAACAGTCATTTAATAATATAATATTGGGTTTCATTTTGCTGTGTACAACGTTCTTCAAAGTAATGGCAATGATAGACAGTAAATAATTGAGAGCTGCATTGGAGAATTTACATAGGGAATATTAATACATAGCCAGTGCATTAGTCAAGGTAATCCATGCCAGCTGCTGTAAAAACCAACCACGAAAATCTCAGTCTCTTAACACAAGAAAGTCAGTGAAATGTAGATTGTGTGTTTCTCCTCAGCAGCTTTTCGTCAACAAGTGACCTACCCTAGCTATTCCTGCTGGCATGCATGGCCTCTAAGAGCCCTGCAGAAGACGAAGAGATGGGGCATGGAGGAAGGTACATTGGCTCTTAGCTACTTCGGCTGAGAATGGACACAGTCAGCTCTCCTCACATGCCATTGGTCAGAGTGTGAGAACATGGCCACACCTCACTACAAGGGAAGCTGGGAAATATATCTTCCGTGTGCCCCAGAAAAAGAAAATAAAATGAGATTTGGTGAATGTATAACACTGTCTCTGCCACAACTGAGAATGCCAGGCTGAGGAGATTGGATGTGATGTAAAATGCACTAGCCTGGGGTTCTTAAAGGGGAGTGTAATACCACATGGGGTAAACTAATGGTATGAGAACAAAATATTAAAACTTCTACGCATTGTTAATTTTAATCCAACAACAAATATGTACATTATATATATTATATATAATAAATTACATATATTATATATTATATTATATATTATATTATATATATATATATTTTTTTAAGAACTATAGGCTGGGCATGGTGGCTTATACCTGTAATCCCAGCACTTTGGGAGGCTAAGGTCGGTGGATGGCCTGAGGTCAGGAGTCTGAGACCAGCCTGGCCAACATGATGAAACCCTGTCTCTACTAAAAATACAAAAATTACCTGGGCGTGGTGGTACGTGCCTGTAATCCCAGCTACTGGTGAGGCTGAGGCAGGAGAATCGCTTGAACCTTGGAGGCAGAGGTTGCAGTTAGCCAAGGTCGAGGCACTGCACACCAGCCTGGGTGACAAGAAGGAAACTCCACCTCAAAAAAAAACAACAACAACAACAACAACAAAAAAAACCATATCTATATATATTATATAGGCCCTAAGTAAGATGGCCTCATGTCATGATATGCAAGACAAAAGAGTATAAGTTCTGTGACTTGAAGGATTCATGAGAGGTGTCCTTACTTGACGGTGAGCTTTCAATAAATTGTTAAGGGTTGCAGTTTCTGTGCACCCAGTTAGGTGGTTTTTACCAGTTATATTATCTAATGTTAACGAAAATAAGCCTGATGAGAATGGATACCTGAATTTTTTTTTTTTCTTTTGAGACAGAGTTTCACTCTTGTTGCCCAGGCTGGAGTGCAATGGCATGATCTTGGCCCACTGCAACCTCCGCCACCCAGGTTCAAGCGATTCTCCTGCCTCAGCCTTCTGAGTAGCTGGGATTACAGGCACCTGCCACCATGCCCGGCTAATTTTTTGTGTTTGTAGTAGAGACAGGGTTCCATCATGTTGGCCAGGCTGGTCTTGAACTCTTGACCTCAGGTGATCCACCCGCCTCGGCCTCCCAAAGCGCCGGGATTACAGACGTGAGTCACCGTCCCTGGCCAATATCTGGCTTTAAAAGGGTCCTGTGAAAACTCTACAGACGGATGATGCTAAAACATTAAAATGCCAGTGAACAAGAACAAACTAGCAGGGCTCATGCTTCTGCTCTCCAGCTTTATTGTAAGATAGAAACAACTGTCTAATCAGACAAAATCAGTCCCCAAAAAACGTAATTTGAAAAAAATGATTTATATCCACTATCATTAATAATGAACCTAATCCTAAATGTACATTAAGCCCTAAGATATTAACTATTAATGGTATGAAGCCAGAATAAGAACTCAATACTACTATCCAAAGCATGAAGACCAGCCTCTACAAATACATTTTTTTCCAGGAATATTCAATCCAGTACTTGACAAAATTTTACTCAGCTTGCATATTCATAAGTCCCAAGTGAGAAATTCACAAACCCCATTGAGAAAACAGGAGTTTTATTACAACAGGTTTTTCCCATTTTAATAAAAATCACTAAGATAACATTCATTCATTCAAGAAGTAATTACTAAGTGCCTACTGAGGGCTAGGCATTGTTGTAGGCATCACAGATTTAGGGATGCACAGAATATCCAAAACTGACTGCGCTCCTGGAGCTGACATTTTAGGGCAGTGGTTCTCAGCTGAGGGTGATTTTGTTCCCTGGGGGATATTTGCCAACATCTGGAGACATGATATTTGCTTTTCACAGTTGAGACAGGTTGGAGTGGGGGTGCTACTGGCAGGTGTTATGTGGTGGGTAGAAGCCAGGAATTCTACTAAACACCCTGCAGTTCACAGCACAGCCCCCTACCCCCCAACAAAAAAAGAATTCTCTGTCCCCACATGTCCAATACTGCTGAGATTGGGAAACTACCAATGTTTAATTTTGTAAGAACAAAATGGCTAACGTATCTAGTCTTTACAGTACTCCGGAATAAGTCGGAATGTGGCCATGAAATGCTTTTTCATTTCATTCGATGGCGTCAAAAAGTCTGAAGACTTCAGAAGACAAACGTCCCCCAAGTGGAGGACGGAAATGTCATAGGAATACCAACAGGATATTTCGGGCCTGCAGTCAGAAGTGCGCGGCACCCCAGCAGCACCCTCCCCACTATGCCCGGCACCTGCCAGACCCCTGCGTGAGAGCAGGTCACACCACCCATGCGCCCAAGAACACGCAGTGACCAGCAGCCTCGCAGCGACTGCCTCCTCACCCAGCGTGCGACTGTGTCCGGAATTGGTGGGTTCTTTGCTCTCTGACTTCAAGAATGAAGCCACGGACCCTCGCAGTGAGTGTTAGTTCTTAAAGATCAGGAGTGATGCTTCAGACCTTGGTGGTGAGTGCTACAGCTCTTAAGGTGGCGCATCTGGAGTTGTTCCTCCCGGTGGGTTGGTGGGCTGGCTGATTTCAGGAGTGAAGCTGCAGACCTTCCCAGTGAGTGTTACAGCTCATAAAGGTGGTGCACACCCAGAGTGAGCAGCAATCAGACTTATTCCGAACAAGGAAAGAACAAGACTTCCACAGCGTAGAAGGCGAGCCGAGCTGGTTGCAGTGATGGGCTCCCAGGGGCCTGCTTTTATTCCCTAATTTGTCCCCGCCCACGTCCTGCTGATTGGTCCATTTTACAGAGTGCTGATTGGTTCATTTTACAGAGCGCTGATTGGTGCATTTACAAACCTTTAGAGAGACACAGAGCGCTGATTGGTGCATTTACAATCCTTTAGCTAGACGTAAAAGTTCTCCAAGTCCTCACCCGACCCAGAAGCCTGGAAGGCTTCACCTCTCACGACCACAGCACCTGGGGCTGCACCTGCTCGACCCACTGGCCGGCCTGCTCCAGGGCCCAGTGCACACTCTTCCGGTCCGGGTGCTTCCTCATTGTGAACCCCGCCTGGGTTCTGGCACAGGTCCACCGGTTGAGAAGTGGCCCAGCCCGCCAGCCACCAGCCTGCAGGCCTCAGACACCCCAGGAAGCCAGGGGACCTCTTGGGCCTGGCGCCCACACTCAGAGGCTCTGGGTGGAAACAGATCACACCTCCCGTGCATCCTGTGGCCGCCTCCTGGAAGACAGACCTCCGTGGTCACCCCTTCCCCAAGCAGCCCAGAAGACCCTTTCACTCTACCCAGCTGCTGCTTCTGCCTAGGGAAGCCCCCAGGCTGAGGTGCACCCAAACTAGGTACAGCTCTGCAGTGGACCCCACAGTCCAGGTGTCTGGGCTCCACGTATGAAGCGCCCACCAATGGCAGGAGCTCCTGTGAGACAGCTCTTTGTCTTTGCCAAACATGTCCTGGCCCCTAGGTCTTTGCCCCCATCTGAAGCACTCCCGGGAAACTCTCAACACCCAAAGGTTGCCATGAAGTCCTCACAACTGGAAGAGGTCACTGTGGCTGTGGCCAGAGGAAGTGATGAGGCGAATGAATCAAAGCTGTGGTATCACCTGCCTGTAGGCCAAGCAGGTGGCAGCAGTCTGCTTGTGCGCAAGGCGCAGTCCTGCCCACCTGGGAGTTACCTGCCATACCTGGCTCCACCCTCCTTGCCAGGTCTCCACTGTCTCTAGCTGGAGACAAGACCATAAGGTCATTGTCTGTGAGAGCCACTGAATGGTGACCATCTCTGTATCTGAGTCTCGGAAGTGCAAAAGAAACTCAGGGCAACCCAGTCAATTGGAGAAAGAAGCTCTGGAGAAAAGCCAGATCCTGCTGCCAGATGTCCAGCCTCCTGCCCTGCTGATGGCCTCTGGGTGGTGGTGCCGACACCACGTGTTCACACCATGCTGTAGACTAAAGACAGCTAACCAGCAGACTGGCTTTGGGGAAAAGGAATGAATGATGAAATTGAAATTTTTATTTGGGTTTTTAAGAAACAATAAAAATGTCAAAGCATTTGCATTTATTTAGTGGCTTGGTCTTCTGCACAGTTAAGGACAGGCTATTAAATTCTGGATGTCTCAATGCACAAGAATACATACCACAGACTTGAAAATTTCTGCAGAAATCTTGGGATCAAGTAACATTTCATGAAATTATTTAGATCTTGTCCCTTGCTCCTCTGGATGTGCTGTCTTTCTTAACTCTTCTCTGTCACCATCTTTGATGTGCTTGAGATGTACATTTTACAGCTGAAAAGGAGCAAAGGAAAGAAAGTGTGAATTGTCTCCTTTGGTGGGCTACACTGAACTTTGGAGATATTATAACGGATTTTAAAATACCAATCAAATTCTTCTGACATACACAATCTGTTCCACAAATGTGTTTCCAGAAAAAATATTTTTTTGCAACCTCAACTGTTGTGCTGTCACTAATTTTCGTAAGTGTACTTTATGACAACACAGATCCCTCTCCCTGAAATGTGGAAGTGTTACACAACACTCATACAACAGACTTTTTAATCTTCTGTTAGGGTCCCCCCAGCCTCCTAGCATTTTCAGCAATTTACACAACTTTTTTTCTTCAGTAAATGTTTGTGTCCATTGGATTATAAGCATTATTAAGAAATACAAAAACAAAATATTGGTGTGTGGGTTTTCTTTTAATGAACACTCATCTTTTAAAAATATATAATGAGCTGGGCACAGTGACTCATGTCTGTAACCCCAGCACTTTGGGAGGCCGAAGAGGGAGGATCACTTGAGGCCAGGAGTTTGAGACCAGCCTGATCAACATGGTGAAACTTCATCTCTACAAAAAATACAAAAATTAACCAGGCATGGTGGCACATGCCTGTAATCCCAGCTACTCCGGAGGCTGATGCATGAGAATTGCTTGAACCTCGGAAGCAGAGGCTGCAGTGAGCTGAGATTGCGCCACTACACTCCAGCCTGGACGACATAGTGAGACTCTGTCTCAAACACACACACACACAAATAAAAATAAAAATAAAAATACATAATAAAATATGTAGAATAAAATTATATGAGCCTGGGGGCTATGCCAACATAATCTAATTGAGGGAAAAGGAGAAGGTGGAGATGAAATAAGACTGGCCATGAGTTTGTAATTGTGGAAGTCCAGCTCTACTCATCATTCTAGTCTCTCTAATTTTACATGTATTTGAATTTTTCATAAGAAAAAGCTAAAAAAAGACAAGTATAATGGTTTCATTACCTCAACTAATAGTATAGTCACTCCTTCCATTCAAATTAATATATTTTTGTGAGGTACCTTTTTGAGCTATGACAGTTATCAAAAACTAATGTATAAATTAACTCAACATAACACCAGACCTTGTATCTCATAAAACCTAAATCAGCATTTTCCAAGTTAATGAAGCCAATTTAATCACATAGATCTCACTAAAATACTAACAGTTTTAGAATAAAACATTCATTGCATCTTTAATAATAAAAATACAATTTTATTTTGTAAATACTAGTTCATCTTTACATCACCATTTACATTCTTAATATGTGGCTTTTAACATTTAGTTGTAAATGTGTAGATTTAAGAAATAAACATACATAAATGGGGGGTTACATATTTTTAAAAGTCTTCAGCATAGAGGGCACAGGCCAATGTGTGAGAGCACAGCCCGTGCCCAGGAAGCTCTATCCTATTTGTCCTTGTTGTCTCCAACG
This sequence comes from Symphalangus syndactylus, assembly GCF_028878055.3. Lineage (NCBI taxonomy): Eukaryota > Metazoa > Chordata > Mammalia > Primates > Hylobatidae > Symphalangus > Symphalangus syndactylus. Next base: position 72,304,215 of record NC_072437.2, read on the forward strand.
TGTGGTCCCATGCCTGGCACATATTTCACATTCGATACAGTTTGTCAACTGAGGAGAAAAAAAAGACACTTTGGAGTGAGTGGCATACAAAAAGAATTTTAGAAGTGTAAAAATAAACTGAAACCCATCTCCTCATTTTCCAACAGGGAGACAGAGGCTTAGGAAGGGTAAAGCACAGAGCTAATGGATGCATGGTGAAAGAAATGTTTTAGGAAGATTGATCTAACATAGATCTATGGGATGCTTCACAGAAGAAAAAGACGAAGCAAAGGCACATGTTAAGAGATGGTCACAATCATCACAGCGCAAGGTAATGGGAGCTGCACTGGGAGGAAGGGAAGGTAATGAGATGCAGATGAGGATCTGAAAGACACACAAAACGCTCCTCTGGGCACTGCTTTCTCACTGTCAGTAAGATTTCATTTTAACCTATTTCTACACATGCTGGTATCAATCATGATACCCAGATATTTTTACTCATGGCCCCAAACTGCACAAAAAGACATAATTAGCAGTTCTTTTGACTCATTTAGGGCCTCTGAGAGTGATTCATACCCTCCGCTACACAATTATCCACCATAAATATAGTTCAACCTCTGACTATTCCAAGCAATGGTTCTTTATAATGTCCATGCATACGCTTTTTACTTCATTCCTATAGGAGTCCAACCTCTTTAACTAATCTTTTGAGATCTCCCATATTTTTTCTCCTCCACCTAAGATAATCTGTCTTAGTGCACATTATTCTGGAATACAGCAGTAAACAATCTTTCAGAATCCAATAGCAATTTTTGTTTTTCTCCCTACACATGCTAAGATCAAAGATGTGTTCGAGTTAATAATTTCTTTTAAAATGGAAATACAAAGGAGTAGATATCTTCAGTAAGAATAACTAGTTGACCTCTTTTGTTCAAGACTAGTAACCCAGAGGGAATCGAAGTTTTGATTGTCAGTAAAAAGGAAAATAATTTGAAGAAGCGTGTGGATAGTGGCTAAGAAAGGCCAGGATAAAGTCTGGGCAAGCAGAAGAAATACACTGGTGGAGCGTCTGAGATTCAGAAGAGGAGCTCAGCCTCAAGGTGGGTGGGGATGCTGAAAGGGAAGCATGAATAACGCCAGTGACAATGTGCAGAGGCACAAGGGGGCTGACAACTGTTCCATAGACTGGAGATCATTGTGTGGCCCCTGCCTGGCCCTCAGGACACTCCAAGCCAGTCCCCAGCTAGCCCTTCTGCTCCAAGCCTGTCAGCACACACTGTATGCGGCCTCCTCCAGGCTCTCACCCTGCCTCAGACCCCAGCAAGTTCCAGATCAAGTCTTCTGTCTTCCCTAAATGCTTTTCTGCCTGTGCCAGCCCACCACACCCTTGCCTCTCTGCACAGTATAAAAGTCAGAGACGATTGTTTTGAAATTCAAGCCTAGCCTCTCCAGAGAAAATAAAGCTCCTTAAGAGCAGTTTTTCTGACATACCACTTTCATTCTTCTTCAGAAAAAAGAGCAGGAGTAAGTGAATTAAGAATACTTTGAAACAATCAGTATTTCCATCCTGTTTTTGTCCAGTTATTTAAAACAGCATACAATGTATAGCTTTAGAAACAGCTTCTTATTTGGGGGTTGGTTTATAAACTGCATGGTTGAAAATACATCCCAGCCCAGGACTTTACAGCTGATGATGAAGAAATGAGCAAAGCTGGAGCCCAAAAAGACCAATATAGTCAATGTGCTTAGACAAATGTCAGCAGCTGCCAAGGAAGATTTCATACTTAGAATGGTTATTCGACTAGAGATTGGTTCTATTATAAGAATTTGTTTCCTCTGCATAAGAAAAGTTTGAATACATTAAATTATAAGTGAGAGTTCTAGATGCCTGGGCACATAATGAAAATTTAAAAAGTAACTAATTACACTGTTTTCCAAGTGGGTTCAAAGGTTTTTGGCAAAATAAAAAGAAGCTTTTGTTTTGAAAATAAAGTACCCCAAAGGAATAATATACTTCTCTATTTCGGATGGAAAAAGCATAGAAATATGAACCCCAGAGTTTCATTTGTGCCATTTATTTATTCACTTATATACTCACTCATTGAATGTCTATTATGTGCTGGGCATTGTGCTAGGTGCTAGAGAAACAGGGAAAAGGAAGACATCTCACCCACAAGGATGTCAAATTGTGGGAGAAAGACAATGTTCTTAAATATGCCACATGTTTTAATAGGAATCTAAACTTATCTTGGGCTTAAGGCAATAACTGAGTAATAGATGTCAGGTTTCATTAAATACCTAGAGGAACTGTGTGAATTAGGCAGTTAGAAGTATACAGGTAAAGACTGTGGTTTCTGGAAATCAAGAATAAGCTACAAGGTAAGACATCCAGGGTGTCCAAACATTTCCTAGAAGTCCTATAATCACCAGGAAACAAGCTAGACATCAATAGTCCAGAAAAGCAGGACATGTGCCAAAGCCTACCAGAGTTAGCAGAGGTGAAAAAACAGTCCAGAGGTTGACAAAGTCAGGCTAGATACAAAAAAGCAGGAAAATCTCTGGATCTGGAATCATGGACATTCTGTTAAGCTCATTTGTGTGCACCGGGCAGAAGTAAACCAAACCTTGACCACAGTAAACGCACATCTGTCATGAGCCTACCATGTGCCAGGCATTTGGCTAGTAACTTTATATAAAATATCTCATTTAGCTCCCCCACCCCAAACTGTAAGAGGGTTGTTCACAGATGAGAAAATTGAGACTCAAAGAGATTAAATACCTTACCCCAAATAGCAGTGATCATCTACCAAATCGTGAGTTATTTACAAATGAGAAAATGGAGACTCAGAGAGATTAAATAATTTGCCCCAAACCACAGCGATCATCCTGGTAGACCTAAGATTCAAACCTTGAGGTCTGGCTCACAAGTCTGTGAAGTGAAGCTCATCTCTCTACTTCCTACCTGGGAAGGCACACTGAAAAGTAAGTCTAGAAGCTGAGGGAAAAGTGAGGAACCTCTGACTGCAGATTAATTTAGACAAGCCGGCTAAGAGAAAGGGAGCAAGGATTAAGGGCAGATAATAACAAAGTGATCCACGGAACTACCACTGAATGATCAAATTAGATTTCGTGTGACAGGTTTTTGTTTTTGTTTCTTGAAGTTTTGTTTTGTGCAAAACTTCAAGACAGCAGTGATTATGTGATTAGGAGTCTTGGTCCCTTTGATGTTGGCTCCGTTACTGCATGCCCAACTAAAGCTTCTAATAGCTGGGGACATTTCAGAGCCTGAACAAAGAATTTATTAAGGAGAGTTACTCAGGAAAAGTGAAGATCAAAGAATGGAAGATTGGAGGCTGTTAAATAAAACCAAGTAGTCTGCCTCAGCTACATCACTTATCACCAATGGAACAGCCAGGACTGAGGTATCGTTCTAAGCCTGCACTAGGGAAAACCTCTGGGTCCCTGATGATAGAGACATGGGGCTGGTGTGCTGCTGTCTCTGACTTTTAGTTCTAGGTAGGATAAGAGCTACTATCAAACCTTTTGTTGAAACTGAATTTAAATACATTATAAGCAAATAGTGAGTGACTGAAATAAACACAATGCCTTGTCTGAGAGTTCTTTTAGCAGAAATGAAAGAATAGTCAAGACTATGAGCATAAGACATGAACAACACAGATGCAGAAGAGACTATTTCAAAAAACGTTTCACAGTTTTACAAGATGAAAAAATGAAAACGAGAAACCTGCCCACACAACCGAGGGCACGATCTTGTTTTGGACTAGGAAGTCATATTATACTGTCTTGATACTCTTCCTGTCATCCCATCCCCACAGCCTTAGAAGGAAGCCCCGGAACCGAAGGCCACCTCTTGCGGCTGCGAGCGTCGCCTCAGCAACCGCACCCAAGGCGCCCGCCCGGTAGGCGGGGCGGAAGCCTGTAGGATGTCGCGAGAGTTCCCGTGCGGTAGGCGGCGGCGCCGGGAAAGAAGCGCCGTGTAGCTGCGCTTCCGCAAAGATGGCGGCGGCTGCGGGGAGCTGCGCTCGGTTTGCGGCCTGGGGCGGAAGACTGCGGCGGGGGCTCGCTGTCAGTCGGCAGGCTGTGCGGAGTCCCGGCCCCTTGGCAGCGGCAGTGGCCGGCGCGGCCCTGGCAGGAGCAGGAGCGGCCTGGCACCACAGCCGCGTGAATGTCGCGGCGCGGGATGGCAGTCTCACAGTCTCGGCACAGGTACGGGACGAACTCCTTCTGCTAGACCCAGTCAAGCTCCTCCCTCCCCTGACGCCCTTTGGCGGGGAGTGGTTTGGCGCTGGGCGGCTCTCCCGGAGCCGTGGGTGGAGGTGCCACTGCGGATCGGGGCGCCCTGCGACTGGTGGGACTCGCTCCTTCCTGGACCGGCCCCCGGCCTGAGCCCCCGAGGGCCTTCGAGGCTGGTGACTGGAGATTCTGCTTCCCTTGGGAGAACCCCGCGGACGCTGAACACCACGGCCCACAAACTGGCCGCACTAATTTAGTGGTGATGAGTGTGGGCGTGTCTTAATTCGAGGCTCCTAATTCAGAATCTCACTGCGCCTCGCCCCTTGCTCCCTCTCTGGTCAGTGAAGTGGCATTCACATCCGCAGGTGGTTTGCGTCGTTACCCCTGTGGGATATACCTTTGTTAACCTTTGCAACTAAGTTTTACGATCTTTTCTTTGTATAGCATGATGAAGTTCTGTCGATTGCTTTTTTAAGTCACAAATGTGTCAGCCATAAAAATTAACCAGTTGATTTCCAGATTTTGTTATTAACTTTAAGGAACATTATTGCATGATTATAAACCTTAATATCTTAGTGGACCATAAGTTCTAAGCAAAAATTGCTCCTAAAACCTCCATCTATTAAAGATAAGAGTCTGCCGGGCGCGGTTGAACACGCCTTTAATCCCAGGGCTTTGGGAGGCCGAGGCGGGTGGATCACCTGAGGTCAGGAGTTCGAGACCAGCCTGGCCAACTTGGTGAAACCGCTCCCCACCCCAGCACCCCCGTCTCTACTAAAAATATAAACAATTAGCTGGGCGTGGTGGCGGGAGGCTGAAGTAGGAGAACCGCTTGAACCTGGGAGGCGGAGGTTGCAGTGAGCCAAGATCGAGCCATTGCACTCCAGCCTGAGCTACAAGAGCGAAACTCCGTCTCAAAAAAAAAAAAAAGGAAAGATTCAGGTTCCCTATTTCAAGATAAATAATGTTGTAACGCATTTGAAAATTTGAATGCGTAGTACTTTAAAATTTTTGTAGACTTAGTAAGTTTTTACATATGAGCTTTTTTGAAAATTGAAAGTAGTATTTTATTTTCTTTTTTAGATTTACATTATGCCTTTCTAGCGAAAAACTCGAGGAACATTCAGATACAACAAAAAAGAGAGGAAAGAAGGCCTTGTGAATTAAAATTAAGTATTGACAAGTGATATTCCTTATTTGTATTAACACATAAATTATAATTATATTGTAAACATATAACGGAAAGATGTATCATCTAGTGTTTTTATAGCATTTTTGTGAATCTTGTGGCAAGAAGTTCAGTGTATTCATCATTAGTTTCTCTCCTCTTGATTCATCCTGGTTTTTTTGTTTGTTTGTTTGTTTTTTGGGAGGATTCTCGCTCTGTCGCCCAGGCTGGACTGCAGTGGCGCTAGCTACCTCGGCTCACTGCAAGCTCCGCCTCCCGGGTTCACGCCATTCTCCTGCCTCAGCCTCCGGAGTAGCTGAGACTACAGGCGCCCGCCATCGCGCCCAGCTAATTTTTTGTATTTTTAGTAGAGACGGGTCTTCACCGTGTTAGCCAGGATGGTCTCGATCTCCTGACCTCGTGATCCGCCCACCTCGGCCTCCCTGAGTGCTGGGATTACAGGCGTGAGCCACTGCGCCCGGCCGATTCATCCTGTTTTTAAGACCCTTAGGTTAATCTTCTCCGGAATATCACTTTAACCACACAGTGTACCCTTCTTCAGAAACCAATAGTGTCTCATTTTGCCGAGAGTAAAATGCACATTTTTTTTTTTTTTTGAGACGGAGTCTCTCACTGTCGCCCAGGCTGTAGTGCAGTGGCGCGATCCTGGCTCACTACAACCTCTTAACTCCCCGGTTCAAGCGATTCTCCTCCCTCAGCCTCCTGAGTAGCTAGGATTACAGGCATGCGCCACCACATCCAGTTAATTTTTTTTGTATTTTTAGTAGAGCCGGGGTTTCACCATGTTGGCCAGGATGGTCTCGATCTTCTGACCTCGTGATCTGCCTGCCTTGGCCTCCCAAAGTGCTGGGATTACAGGCGTGAGCCACAGCCCCCGGCCAAAGTGCACATTTTAAAACTTTGTCATTCAGAGCCTTTTATACTCACACTCTGACCTGACACTACTCAGGCACCTTCCCACTAAAGTGATTGACTCACTATTCCTAGAACAAGACTTAAACACCACTCACCCGCCAGCTGCAATTTGTAGACTCTTGATTTCACTTATCCATCTAATTGTTTTTTTTTGTGGCCCACTTCTAATCTTGCTCCTTTTAAATCCCTGACTTGACTCTAAAAGCTTCACACTAGTGTAGTTATTTTGGATTCTCTTCCCAACTCTCAGCTCTCTTTCCCTGCAGCTTTGTAAGTTTAATCTTAGCTAAAGTAATACAGAAACCATTTTATTATCAATTGTTTTATAAGGTCTGTTGGCATAGCATTTGCCTGATCTGCTGTTGGACTGAGACTGGTTCTCATCCTTGTGCCACCACGGTGGACATTCCTTTCATCATCAGTGGATGAATACAGGAAGGACTGAGAGGACCTATAGCTTGAAAACTTTGCCTTCACCTCAGTGATTGTGATACATTTCCCTAAGAGGTGGGCCTGTTAATTCTCCTCTACCACCACTACTTTAGGGACAGGTGTGCATAGTTGAGCTAGATATATACCAGAATTTTGGCTTGCGATGAATCTTTCATTGCAATAGAATTTTATGCATTAATATAGTTGCATTGGTATTCCAAGTTGGTAAACTCTTCCTGACGTGACCCTATAATAATAGTGAATATGTCCGGCCGGGCCTGGTGGCTCACGCCTGTAATCCCAGCACTTTGGGAGGCCGAGATGGGCAGATCACGAGGTCAGGAGATCGAGACCATCCTGGCTAACACAGTGAAACCCCGTCTCTACTAAAAATACAACAAATTAGCTGAGCGTGGTGGCGGGAACCTGTAGTCCCAGATACTCTGGGGCCTGAGACAGGAGAATGGTGTGAACCTGGGAGGCGGAGCTTGCAGGGAGCCGAGATCCCGCGACTGCAGTCCAGCCTGGGCGACAGAGCAAGACTCTGTCTCAAAAAAAAAAATAACAATAATAGTGAATATGTCCTTCATTTTCAGTCATTACACTTAAGTGCTTTTTTCCAATAAAAATATAAATTTATATTAATGGAGTCCTACACTTTTCTAGTTCCCATTGTGACCAACAGCTTGCATTTGTGAGGGTCAATCAGGAATTAAGGGTAGAGTTTCATGTCATGAAACAATAGAGGAATTGGAACCTTCCTTTTTTCTTTACTTTCTTCCTTTCACAAGTATTGAAATCTTACTCTGTGCTAAACAATATGCCAGGAGCAGGGATTAGAGACACAGTTTATGTGCTTACAGTTTAATGGGGAAGGGCAGTTTTAATACAATGTGATAAATGCTGTGGTAGGGTTACATACTGGGTGCTGTGGAAGCATAGGGAAGAGTATTTCACACAGTCTTGGTTTCCTGAAGGAATTATGTGTAGGTTGACACCTGGAGGGTGATTGCAAGTTTGCTAGGCAAAGAGAAGGGGAAGAGTTTTGTAGGCAAAGGAAATAGCTTTACTGAGATCTGGAAGTAAGAGTTTGACTCAGCAGAGAAAGAGCTACAGAAGATGGGGTTCAAAACTGGGTGTGAGCAATGGCTGGGAATCAGATCATTAAGTGTCCCATAAGCCATGTGACAGGAATTTTTATCTTGAGGACAGCAGGAAGCCATTGCAGAATTTCTTAACCCTCATGGACCCCCATATGTCCATGCATAGAATTTAGGGGATCCATGAACTTAGGAAAAAGATTACATTTTTGTTTTCATTGACAAAATTTCATTGACAAAAATTTTGTTTCATTGTTTTCATAAATTGTTTAATGTTTTCTTCGTTTAATGAATGTAGGCAACAAGCTATAGTGGTATTAAAGTAACTGCCTTTGTCATCAACAGAAATCTCAGATATTTTCCTACCATATTAGAGTTGTTATTAGTATCTCCGAGTATCACTTCTTCAAAATGGAAGCACTTTTTAAACCTGCCACCATATCATGTTATTTAATGCATAAATAAGTCCATGTAATACTATATCACAAATTTGTTTCTGACCTTGGAAAGAGTATTGGGACTTGAGTAAAGGGAGTGAATTGAAAACTAGATTTAGGGAGCTGTTGCAGTAATTCAGGAGAGAGTTGATGATAGCTAAATTAGTGGATGAATTCAAAAGACATTTAAAAGATAAATTAGTAAAGACTCTGAATTGCAAGTCTATGTATGGTATTGTTACACCTGGCCAACAAAGTAGTGCCTCCTACAAAGAAATTCTTAGTGGAACTTGTTTTAGATCATGTCAGCACATCAGTTATTTCTATGTAAATTGCTGCTTTTAAAAGAATATTTGAAAACTTTTCTAAGCTTTTAGTATTACTCCCATTGAAATGTTATATTTGATTCAGATATGTAAAATCAGAAATCATAGAAGGGAGGAGACAAACTTATTCTGTTGTTCCAGTCCATTCTGCTATAAAAGGATAGCTTCATTCTTAAGCCTTGATAAATTTTTTGAAATTATAAAAAGTTATTTCCATGGAGAAGGGAGGTTTAGGAACTAGAGAGTTTTAGAGTTGCAAAGGTGTAAGTGTACTTCTTTCCTGCAGGATTTTAAATAATAAAAGTGTTAAGGCAGTGGTCCCCAACCTTTCTGGCACCAGGGACTAGTTTCATGGAAGACAATTTCTCCACCGATGGAGGTGGGGGTGGTTTTGGGATGCAACTGTTGCACCTCAGATCATCAGGCATTAGTTAGATTCTCATAGGAGTGCAGTTCACAATACGTTTTGCACTCCTGTCAGAATCTAATGCTACTGATCTGACAGGAGGTGGAGCTCAGGTGTTAATGTTCTTTTCACCCACCACTCACCTCCTGTTGTGTGGTCCGGTTCCTAACAGACCACGGACACTTACTGGTCCATGGCCCATGGGTTAGGGACCTCTGTGTTGTGGTTACTATTGTATTTCATTATTATAAGCTAGAATCATATATTGGCAAATCCAAACTGATTAAAACAAACCTCCATTTCACTAAGTAGATACTCAACAGTAGATGATCAGACTAAAAGTAAAGCTTTCTGAACCATTACTTTTTTTTTTCTTTTTTTGGAGATGGAGTCTTGCTCAGTCACTCAGGCTGGAGTGCAGTGGTGCAATCTCGGCTCACTGCAACCTCTGCCTCCCTGGTTCAAGCAATCTCTGGCCTCAGCCTCCCGAGTAGCTGGGACTACAGGTGCATGCCACCACGCCCAGCTAATTTTTGTATTTTTAGTAGAGACCGGGTTTCGCCATATTGGTCAGGCTGGTCTCGAACTCCTGACCTCAGGTGATCCGTCCGCCTCAGCCTCCTAAAGTGCTGAGATTACAGGTGTGAGCCACCACACCTGGCACCATTACTATTTTAAGTCATTGTAATAATGCCCAAAACGGGAAGAAAAGTAAAAACAGCAAAGCCAAAGTAAAATACAATATAGTTCACAGTTGACAACAGTGATATCAGTGATATTTTATTTGTTATTGTTCACTCATTAATTGCACGAATATTGCATTTACTCCCTAAATTTTCTTTCCAAATTATACGTAATATTGGATAATTCAGGTTTTTTAAAATTCATAACAGGTTTTTGTTGTTGTTCGCTTTTCAGTAGAAAATTTTTCCACTACTGTTTGAAAAATAAAATTATTTTGCATGACATTGTCTATAATGCTGTATTTTTTATTCTAAATAAATACAAATTCCTTATAATACAAATTCATTGGTATTTTCTTTGATATGTTTATTTACATTCGCATTTATAAATACGTAAAAGTCTTGTCTGTTATCGGTTTTTTTTTTTTCTTTCATAGTGCTTATCGCTCTTTGAAATTCTTTTTTTTTTTTTTTTTTTTGAGACGGAGTCTCACTCTGTTGCCCAGGCTGGAGTGCAGTGGCGTGATCTCCACTCACTTCAAACTCCACCTCCTGGGTTCACGCCATTCTCCTGCCTCAGCCTCCCAAGTAGCTGGGACTACAGGCGCCCGCCATGACGCCCGGCTAATTTTTTGTATTTTTGGTAGAGATGGGGTTTCACCGTGTTAGCCAGGATGGTCTCAATCTCCTGACCTCATGATCCACCCCCCTCGGCCTCCCAAAATCCCTGCTGGGATTACAGGTGTGAGCCACCACGCCCGGCCCTGAAATTATTTTATATACTTGTTTATTTTGTCTTCCCTTACTAGAATGGCCTCTTGTCTTTTTCATCTCTGTATTCTTAGTACCAGGATAATCGCAGTCACATAATGGCACATCATAAATATTTATCTAGGGTGAATGAATGAACTGAAATGCATTAGATAACAAAGTGACCTTCTCTAACTTCGGTTTGATTGGCATTTATAGAAATATTAGACAACCAATATCTAAAAATGGTTAGAATCAGCTAAGTTACTAACTGTCCCAGAGATATTAAATTACATACTTAGAGCCATAGAGACATGTCATCCCATATTCCCATTAGAAAACATAAGTAAATAAGAGACTTCGCTCTTATCTGCTATGTCCCAAGGGCCTAGAAAAAAGTCTGGCACATAGTAGGTGCAGTAAATATTTATTGAATGGGTGAATTAATTGATGACATCTATAATGTTTTAATAATAGATATACCTTTGTCTCTGAAGTTTAAAGATGGGTCCATTTATCCTGTGACTACATATAAGATTGCATTTTTAATATATATTACTAACATTTATATTTGTCTTTATATAGCAAGATTTTGTCCTTTGCTATCACATTAAAATATCAAATATTCATTTTAGAATTTAAATAAGATTAATTATATTTTCATTTCAATTATTGAGATGCTTCAACTGGTAAACCTCAAGCCAATTAAATTATTTTTAAATTTGGAAAATAATGCTGACATGGCAAAAACCAACTATATTAATAAACTATTTTTGCATTTTAGTCAAATGCATGTTACACATTTTACACTAACTGAAGATATAAATATAACAAGCTCCGTATCTTAACAATTGGCTGAAAATCCTCTTAGCAAGAGAATGGCTTTGGTTTACATACTATGTGTTTGAGGTAGAGAGTAAGCCCTATAAGAACCTGAATGTGAGGCCAGGCATAGTGGCTCACGCCGGTCATCCCAGCACTTTGGGAGGCCGAGGCGGTTGTATCGCTTGTGGTCAGGGGCTTGAGACCAGCCTGGCCAACATGGCGAAACCCCATCTTTACCAAAAATACAAAAATTAGCCAGGCACGGTGGTGCATGCCTGTAGTCCCAGTTACTTGGAAGGCTGAGGCAGGAGAATCACTTGAACCCCGGAGGCGGAGGTTGCAGTGAGCCAGGATCGTGCCACTGCACTCCAGCCTGGGTGACAGAGCCAGACTCCGTCTCAAAAAAAAAAAAAAAGAATCTGAATGTGGCTGGCTTAGGCTTCAGGGGTGAGAGAAAGCTGCTTTGCATAATGCAAGCAGAAGAATTTGGAGCATATAAGGAAATGTGGGGGGAAGTGAGTGCTGGGAGTGGAGATGGAGGGAGAAGGAAGGACAGGATTGGGAAGGCAACTCTGTAATCTTAAGATCTCCCCTTCTTTCAGCCCATCTTAAGTAAAGTCTAGCAAATGCACAAGTGCTTCGATAGAGTTTCACAAGGCTCCCGTGGTTTTAAGCAGAAGTAGCACTGAATGGAAGTGACAATCAAAAGAGGAGACATGGAGAATGTAAGTACCTCCATTGCCCCAGTTCTTAGCAACACTCCTGGAAGGATTTTGAACATTCCTAGATTGTGAAATTAAAGGTAGGATTTATCTTTATCAGAGTCCAATAAGGAGACAGAAATCAAACCAGTAATTTGAAGAAGGAAATTTAATGTAAAAAAGTAGTAGAAGGTGATTGACTACTAAGGGAGTAATACAGCGGTCCAGAAGTAGCAGGAGTCAGAAGGTAGCTACTGCCTATAGGCTGAAGGACAGTGGACCGTGAAGGAACTAAAGACTTAGGAGAGGTATCCTGCTCCACCCCAAAGCAGGGATTGAGCCTTTTTCAAGAGGCTGTGCGTATCACAAGAATATAAAGCCTGCTGCAGCTGAAGAAACTTGTCAGATGGCACAGGCCACAACTAGTCTGTAGAAGGAGCCTGCCATTGGTGGAAGGGGTGAGTGGGCTGGAACTAGTGTACAGTATTGACCTGCTGGGTGGGAGAATGTGGCCTGAGGGCCTGGCTTAGAGCTACCACAGAGGTGGTGCCCTGGAGCAGCTCATAGCTATAGCCTGGTGGGTTGTGTGTGGCCTAAGGGGCCCTGGAGCTGCCATGGAAGCTGTTCATTAAAGCTGTTTGGAAGCCACCCACCAGTGTGTCCTGAAGGTGCAGCTGAAGTCACTATACCTGCCCAACAGAACTAATTGGAAGTGGTTCTGGCTGGTCTGTGAGGGCCTTTGGGCTCCAGTTCTGAATAACAAAAGGTGGACTGAGACCTGAGAGGAAAGTGCCTTTTTGGCTCTGCTGTCTTGCAGTGTCACTCCCATGCCCTCTATGGACAGAGTTATCCCAGCTGGCAAAGGAGAAGAGTTTACAGAGTCTGGCTCTAGTATCACCAAGCAAAGAAGTGTGGATTTTAGCTGAGAGACAATAAATTGATAACTGGTATACAGTTCTAGAGAGTTTCACCCAGGTTTCAAGAAGCAAGGAAACCCTCAGTTGACTACTTGTAATGGTACAGGGTAAAGATTTTCTTTTCTTTTTTCTTTTTAAGTTTCTGGTTTTTATTCTTAAAATAAAGTTTCTAATTTTGTCTTTAGTTGTTTTTTCTTTATTCTAAAAACCAAAACAAAACAAAAACAGGATACATGTGCAGAACATGCAAGTTTGTTACATTGGTATATGTGTGCCATGGTGGCTTGCTGCACCTGTTGACCCATCCTCTAAGTTCCCTCCCCTCAATCCCCACCCCCTAACAGGCCCGGGTGTGTGTTGTTCCCTTCTCTGCATCCATGGATTCTCAATGTTCAGCTCCCATTTATGAGTGAGAACATGTGGTGTTTGGTTTTCTGTTCCTGTGTTAGTTTGCTGAGGATGATGGCTTCCAGCTTCATCCATGTCCCTGCAAAGGACATGATCTCATTCCCTTTTATGGCTGCATAGTATTCTATGGTATATATGTACCACATTTTCTTTACTCAGTCTGTCATTGATGGGCATTTGGGTTCGTTCCATGTCTTTGCTATTGTAAATACTGCTGCAGTAAACATACGTGTGCATGTGTCTTCATAGTAGAATGATTTATATTCCTTTGGGTATATACCCAGTAATGGGATTGCTGGGTCAAATGGTATTTCTGGTTCTAGATCCTTGAGGTCGCCACATTGCTTTCCACAATAGTTGAACTAATTTACACTCCCACCAACAGTGTAAAAGTGTTCCTGTTTCTCCACAGCCTCGCCAGTATCTTTTGTTTCCTAACTTTTTAATAATCACCATTCTGACTGGCATGAGATGGTATCTCATTGTGGTTTTGATTTGCATTTCTCTAATGACCAGTGATGATGAGCTTTTTTTCATGTTTGTTGGCCGTGTAAATGTCTTCTTTTGAGAAATGTCTATTCATATCCTTTGCCCACTTTTTGGTGGGGTTGTTTCTTTTTTTCTTATAAATATGTTTAAGTTTCTTGTAAATTCTGGATATTAGACCTTTGTCAGATGGGTAGATTGCAAAAATTTTCTCCCATTCTGTAAGTTGCCTGTTCACCCTGATGATAGTTTCCTTTGCTGTGCGGAAGCTCTTTACTTTAATTAGATCCCATTCGTCAATTTTGGCTTTTGTTGCAATTACTTTTGGCGTTTTTATCATGAAGTCTTTGCCCATGCCTGTGTCCTGAATGGTATTGCCTAGGTTTTCTAGTAGGGTTTTTATGGTTTTGGATTTTACATTGAAGTCTTAATCCATCTTGAGTTAATTTTTGTATAAGGTGTAAGGAAGGCGTCCAGTTTCTGTTTTCTGCATATGGCTAGCCAGTTTTCCCAGCACCACTTATTAAATAGGCAATCCTTTCCCCGTTGCTTGTTTTTGTCAGGTTTGTCGAAGATCAGATGGATGTAGATGTGTGGCGTTATTTCTGAGGTCTCTGTTCTGCTCCATTGGTCTATATGTCTGTTTTGGTACTGGTACCATGCTGTTTTGGTTATATAGCCTTGTAGCATAGTTGGAAGTCAGGTAGCGTGATGCCTCCAGCTTTGTTTTTTTTTTTTTTTTTTTTTTGCTTAGGATTGTCTTTGCTATATGGGATCTTCTCTGATTGCACATGAAATAGTTTTGTTTTTTTTTTTTTAATTCTGGGAAGAGTGTCAATGATAGTTTGATGGGAATAGCATTGAATCTATAAATTACTTTTGACAATCTGGCCATTTTCACAATATTGATTCTTCCTGTCGATGAGCATGGAATGTTTTTCCATTTGTTGGTGTGCTCTTTTATTTCATTGAGCAGTGGTTTGTAGTTCTCCTCGAAGAGGTCCTTCACATCCCTTGTTAGCTGTATTCCTAGGTATTTTTATTCTCTTTGTAGCAGTTGTGAATGGGTGTTCATTCATGATTTGGCTCTCTGCTTGCCTATTGTTGTAAAGGAGTGCTTGTGATTTTTGCACATTGATTTTGTATCCTGAGACTTTGCTGAAGTTGCTTATCAGCTCAAGAAGTTTTTGGACTGAGATGATGCGATTTTCTAAATATAAAATCATGTCGTCTGCAAACAGAGACAACTTGACTTCCTGTCTTCCTATTCGAATACCCTTTATTTCTTTCTCTTGCCTGATTGCCCTGGCCAGAACTTCCAGTACTCTGTTGAATACGAGTGGTGAGAGAGGGCATCCTCATCTTGTACTGGTTTTCAAAGGGAATGCTTCCAACATTTGCCTATTGAATATGATATTGGCTGTTGGTTTGTCATAAATAGCTCTTATTATTTTGAGATATGTTCCAGCAATACCTAGTTTATTGAGAGTTTTTAAACATGAAGGGATGTTGAATTTTATCAAAGGCCTTTTCTGTATCTATTGAGATAATCATGTGGTTTTTGTCTTTGGCTCTGTTTATGTGATGGATTATGTTTATTGATTTATGTATGTTGAACCACTCTTGCATCCCAGGGATGAAGCCGACTTGATCATGGTGGGTAAACTTTTTGATGTGCTGATGGATTGGTTGGGTTTGCCAGTGTTTTATTGAGGATTTTCGCATCGATGTTCATCAGGGATATTGGCCTTATGTTTTCTTTTTTTGTTGTGTCGTTTCCTGGTCTTGGTATCAGGATGATGCTGTCTTCATAAAATGAGTTTGAGAGGAGTCCCTCGTTTTCAGTTACTTGGAATAGTTTCAGAAGGAATGGTACCAACTCCTCTTTGTATTTCTGGTAGAATTCAGCTGTGAATCCATCTGGTCCTGGGCTTTTTTGGTTGGTAGGCTATTAATTACTGCCTCAGTTTCCCAGCTCGTTATTGGTCTATTCAAGGATTTGACTTTTTCTTGATTTAGTCTTGGTAAGGTGTATGCGTCCAGGAATTTATCCATTTCTTCTAGATTTTCTAGTTTATTTGCCTAGAGGTGTTTATAGTATTTTCTGATGGTAGTTTGTATTTCTGTGGGGTCAGTGGTGATATCCCCTTTATCATTTTTCATTGTGTCTATTTGATCCTTCTCTCCCTTCTTTATTCTAGCTAGCGGTCTATCTATTTTGTTAATTTTTTTCAAAAAACCAGCTCCAGGATTTGTTATTTTTTTTTTTTTTTTTTTGGAGGATTTTCTTTTTTCTATCTCCTTCAACTCTTCTCTGATCTTAGTTATTTCTTGTCATCTGCTAACTTTTGAATTAATTTGCCCTTGCCTCTCTAGCTCTTTTAATTCTGATGTTAGGGTGTTGATCTGAGATTTTTCTAGCTTTCTGATGTGGGGCATTTAGTGCTATAAATTTCCTCTTTAACATTGCCTTAGCTGTGTCCCAGAGATATCTCTTTGTTCTCATTGCTTTCAAAGAACTTGTTGATTTCTCCCATAATTTCTTTATTTACCCACGAGTCATTCAGGAGCAGGTTGTTCAATTTCCATGAAATTGTGTGGTTTTGAGTGAGTTTCTTAATCCTGAGTTCTAATTTGATTGCACTGTGGTCTGAGAGACTGCTGTGATTTCAGTTCTTTTGCATTTCCTGAGGAGTGTTTTACTTCCAATTATGTGATCAATTTTAGAATAAGTGCCATGTGGCTCTGAGAAGAACGTATATTCTGTTGATTTGGGGTAGAGAGTTCTGTAGATGTCTACTAGGTCCACTTGATCCAGAGCAGAGTTCAAGTCTTGAATATCCATGTTAATTTTTTGTCTCATTGATCTGTCCAATACTAACAGTGGGGTGTTAAAAATCCCCCACTAATACTGTGTGGTTGTCCAAGTCTCTTCTCTTTGTAGGTCTCTAAGAACTTGTTTTATGAATCTGGGTGCTCCTGTATTGGTGCCTATATATTTAGAATAGCTCTTGTTGAATTGTTCCCTTGACCATTATGTAATGCCCTTCTTTGTCTTTTTTTGTCTTTGTTGATTTAAGGTCTGTTTTGTCAGAGACTAGGATTGCAACCCCTGCTTTTTTTTTTTTGCTTTCCCTTTGCTTGGTAAATTTTCCTCCATCCCTTTATTTTGAGCCTGTATGTGTTTTTGCACGTCTCCTAAATACAGCACACCGATGAGTCTTGACTATTCAATTTGCCAGTCTGTGTCTTTTTATTGGGGCATTTAGCCCATTTACATTTAAGGTTACTATTGTTATGTGTGAATTTGATCCCATCATCATGATGCTATTTAGTTATTTTGCACACTAGTTGATGCAGTTTCTTCGTAGTGTCATTGGTCTTTATATTTTCGTGTGTTTTTGCACTGGCTGGTATCGGTTCTTCTTTTCCATATTTAGTGCTTCTTTTTGTTTGTTTTGTGTTTTTTGAGACAGAGTCTCGCTTTGTCGCCAGGCTAGAGTGCAGTGGCGCGATCTTGGCTCACTGCAACCTTCACCTCCTGGGTTCAAGCGATCCTCCTGCCTCAGCCTCCTGAGTAGCTGGGACTACGGGTGTGTGCCACCACACCTAGCTAATTTTTTATATTTTTAGTACAGATGGGGTTTCACCATGTTGGCCACGATGGTCTCGATCTCTTGACCTCCCAAAGTGCTGGGATTACAGGCGTGAGCCACCACGCCCAACCAATTCTTATTTTCTAACCTTTTAACGTTTTCAGTTCCTGGGTGTGAAGAATAAGAATAGGAACATGTTGTCAGGCCTCTGAGCCCAAGCCAAGCCATTGCATCCCCTGTGACTTGCACGTATACATCTAGATGGCCTGAAGTAACTGAAGATCCACAAAAGAAGTAAAAATAGCCTTAACTGATGACATTCCACCATTGTGATTTGTTTCTGCCCCACCCTAACTGATCAATGTACTTTGTAATCTCCCCCACCCTTAAGAAAGTTCTTTGTAATTCTCCCCACCCCTGAGAATGTACTTTTCGAGATCCATCCCCTGCCCCCAAAACATTGCTCCTAACTCCACCGCCTATCCCAAAACTTATAAGAACTAATGATAATCCACCACCCGTTGCTGACTCTCTTTTCGGACTCAGCCCGCCTGCACCCAGGTGAAATAAACAGCCATGTTGCTCACACAAAGCCTGTTTGGTGGTCTCTTCACACGGACGCGAATGAAACATGTTTTAATGGATGTTTTATTTTGTTTAAATTTTGAAAGTGGCCACAAAAAGAAGATTTATTTTTAAGCAAGGTATTTGATACCGTGCTTCTTTTAGGAGCTCTTGCAGGGCACGCCTGGTGGTAATGAAATCACTCAGCATTTGCTTGTCTGGAAAGGATTTTATTTCTCCTTTGCTTATGGAGCTTACTTTGGCTGAATATGGAATTCTGGGTTGAAAATTATTTTCTTTAAGAATGTTGAATATTGGCCCTTAGTCTCTTCTGGCTTGTAGAGTTTCTGCTGAGAGTTCCACTGTTAGTCTGATGGGCTTCCCTTTGTAGGTGACTTGGCCTTTCTTTCTGGCTACTCTTAGCAGTTTTTCCTTCATTTTGACCTTGTAGAATCTGATTATGTGTCTTGGGGTTGGTTGATCTTCTCATGGAGTATCTTAATGGTGTTCTCTGTATTTCCTGAATCTGCATGCTGGCCTGTCTTGCTAGTGTTATATATAAAGTTTTGGTGCTGCAAAAGAAATAGCACTCGAATATAAAATTTTCTTTTAATTCTCAGCAAGGCAAGGTACTTCTATAGAAGGGTGCGCCCTTACAGACGGAACAATGGTGAGCGCACACTTGGACAAGGGAGGGGAAGAGGTTCTTATCCCTGACGCACGTGACCCTTGCTGCTGTATTGTTCCCCTATTGGCTAGGGTTAGACTGCACAGGCTAAACTAATTTCAATTGGCTAATTTAAAGAGAGTGACGGGGTGAGTGGTTTGGTGGGAAAAATGGTAATGACAGAGCAGGTGATCAGAATCATGAAGTCAGGGTGGAGTGGGTAATCAGAAGGAGTCAGGGTGGAGCAGGTAATCTGAATGAGTCAGGGTGGAGCAGGTAATCGAAAAAGGTTGCTTTATGAGGAAGTTAAGTTTAAAAGTAGAAGGCAAAGAATTGAACATACTGACATATTGATTCCTTGAAAAGAAATTTAGAACTCATATCTAACAACCCTTCCTCTTGTGTTTCCTTAACAGCTTTCTTTTCAAACTTTTTTAACATGTCTTGGCTTAGTTGTTTTGCTTGATTTTCCAAAAGAAGAAGCTTCTCTGGATAAGGTGGAGGATAGTTAAGGGAGGTTTTAGTAAGTGCCGTATTTATGAGCCTCTGCATCAACCTGCGGATGTATGGTATGACACAGCACCTGACAAGAATAAGTACACCCATTACAGCTGTGAGGGAAGTAAGAATTGAGGCTATTATTCCTTTCCATTTACCAAACCACTTTTCTAGCCATCCTGTAAAGGGGTCATTTACCCCTGAGTTGCAGGCTAACTCATTGGACAGAGAAGTCAAACCTTGCAGTGCCTTTGTTATACTTCCATAGGGGCAGTGTTGTTTAGGATGAAGGTGCAACATTGAGTTTTAATTATGATGCAAACTCCTCCTCTTTCTGCTAATATCATGTCTAAGGCTATCTTATTTTCCCAAGCCATCTGGCTAGTAGCCCTTAATTGTTCAGCTATTCCTTTAATAGCATTTTTAGTGTAGTTAATAGATCACTGTTGGTTGTAGTAGATGTGGTTTATCTAATCTACATTTTTATTGTTACCTATCAAAATATTGACTTAAATCCTGCAGCTATTTGATTTTGGGCTTTAAATCGATCTGCTATTCCCCATGAGATTCTAATTGTGTCTAAATAGACCTGAGAGTCGAAAGATCCAAGGGGCTTCCCTTGCTTTACGATGTCTTTATTTTTCCTTCCTCTGGTTGATGAAATGCCAGGGTGAAAGGGATAGCCAGTTGGACTAAAGCACAAGTGCCACTCTAGTTATTCGGCAGAGTGTCCAGTAAAGGTCCGCCACAATACCACCACACATCTGCTCAGGGATGAACAAGGGCTGACTCATTGATAAGCTCTTGAAAATTCTTAAGCTCACTGCATCCTTCAGGTCTCCAAGGAATGCTAAATTTCCTCCCTGTCATGAGAGACACGAAGTGAACTTAGTGTTGGGAGATGGAAGCTGGATGGCCCTTGGGGGCTGACCCGCAGAGTGCTAGACTTCGGGATATAGCAGAGAGAGCTTGGCATGACTTATTACTCCAGGCTGTAGAATCCTGGAAAAGAACTACCATGCAGCCCACGCCTGGTCGACTGGAGGACCACCTTAGTGGAAGCGGGACAATTTGGGCCTCTGGCCTGCCATGCACACAAGCATAACAATTGTTTTTGTTTAACATGTGGATGGAATATTTGATCCATTCCAACCAGGCATTTGCATCTTGGTGTGCTGCCTTTTTTTTTTTTTTTTTTTTTTTTTTTTTTTTTTTTTTTTTGAGACGGAGTCTTGCTCTGTCTCCCAGGTGGGAGTGCAATGGCGCGATCTCGGCTCACTGCAAGCTCCGCCTCCCGGGTTCATTCCATTCTCCTGCCTCAGCCTCCCAAGTAGCTGGGACTACAGGCGCCCGCCAACACGTCCGGCTAATTTTTTGTATTTTTAGTGGAGATGGGGTTTCACTGTGTTAGCCAGGATGGTCTCGATCTCCTGACCTCGTGATCCGCCCACCTCGGCCTCCCAAAGTGTTGGGATTACAGGCTTGAGCCACCGCGCCCGGCCAGGTGTGCTGTCTTAATTGTCAAAGTTTGTTTTAAGTCTTTAACTTCTATGATCCTCTAGTAAAATGAATCTAGGATTTAAGGAAATTACAAAAACTGGTTGGGGCAGTCCATCCTTGCTCTTTAGTGGTCCACAAAACGTTGGACCAACTATGGCATAAAAGCTCTACATCGGGGGGCAAGACTCCTGGTTGACACTGGGGTCTGTATTGAAATGCTGAATTTGATATTATTTACTTAATAAAATTTAAGTTGGATGTCTTTATGTTCAGAGAAAGCAGAATGCCTCCACCTATGCAGTTCAAAGTCTGACTTCTTTGAATCTACCAAAAAAGAAAAATCAAGATTCAGTATTCACTGAAATGTCATCTACTTAAAGTGCACATTTAGTTTTTAGTATCTTATAACTACCATTCTAAAGTACTTATACCTAACTATTCAGCTTTTATTCATCAATTTTACTAATACTTAGTATAGTCCCTAATTCATGATAGGTACTAATTAATGACTGTTAAGTGAGTGGTTGAATGAATGGTAAGAGTGTCCAGCTAAAGCTGTGCTTAAAGTGGCTAAATTCACTTCAAAATCAGAATGCTTTTCCTCCAATCTACAATCCATTCATATTGTTCCTATGCCTGCTTGCATTTGCAGTTTTAAAGCATTTTCACCTATCACTGAGTAGTGGCTATCTCCAGAATCTTCCTTAATTTAGGTTTGGTTGATATTTCCTCATGATTCATGCCCTTTTTTCACAAATACCACTAAAGCCATGCTGTGTCCTTTTCAACGCATCATATTAGGAGGTACACAAGTTAGATTTCTACTGGTGATAATTACAATTACTTTTATCATTTGGTAAGAAGACATCTGTCAGGTTTCTTCATTAAAAATTTAATCAGTACTTTATATTCATTAATAAGTATTTTGTGGGGAGATAATTTTGTGGCTTCATAGTTCTTTGTCCTCTCCACTGTTTACTCATTTATTCATTTATATCTACGGACTCATGGATTCCCATTTTACTCAAAGAGTTTCCATTTATTTTGATACTCAATCGCCCCATATGTAACCAGTCTCCTGAAAGCCGGTGCCTTGAATACTTGGTTCTCTCCTCCCCTCGTCCCTGGCAAAGGGGAGGAAGGAAGAGAGGGTGCAGCCAAGTCTTGATTAACCCATCTGAGAGAGGAGAGCTTTTAGCTTTGATGTACAAAATGACAGATAATTTTCCTAGGATATAGATTATACTCTCTGAAATGTCAGACAAATAATGTTAATAATGGGAAAGAGGGAAGAAGATGCCTGGGAGAGCAGCTTCTAGGAAAACAAAATTAAACATCTTCTCTCACCAACTTTAATGCATCATTTTTACATACTATATTTAAATGTTTGTATATTTATGCTGACCTTGATACTAGAAAGATTTAAAGTGACTTAGAAAAATGCTGCTGCAAGTTAGAATTTTTAAATGGAGAGAAAAATGAGAGTAATAAACATAAGCTTAAGCTATAAGGAAGACTAAAATATATGCTGTAACACACCAAGTGTGTTGGCTTCCGCCTATAATCCCAGTGCTTTGGAGGCCGAGGCAGGAGGATTACTTGAGGCCAGGAGTTTGAGGCCAGCCTGGGCAATACAGCAAGATCTTGTCTCTACAAAAATATAGAAAAAAAAAATGGTCAGGATTGGTGGTGCACGTCTGTAGTCCCAGCTCTTTGACAGGCTGAGGTGGAAGGATCTCCTGAGCCTGAGAGGCTGAGGCTGCAATGAACCATGATCACGCCATTACATTCCAGCCTGGATGGCAGAGCAAGACCCTATCTTTAAAAAAACAAACAAACAAAAAACACAAGTAGAAAAGTTGGATTTTCATAGCAGCAAGGATATTTTTTCTGTTGCAACAGGAATGAAAACAGAGGGTATGGTAAATCCTAGAAGCTGATTATAGACTAATTCTACATTTTCCTTCTATTAAAAAAGGCTTAAAGAAAAAAAGTGATAGTGAACTGCTCTGAAAAAGAAGTAGATTCAGGGATCTGTAATCGTCAGAGGGATCTTAATCTGCTACTGGAGCGGGTAACCCAGATAGTTAGGGGAAGGGGATAATTTACAAAGCTGTGAAACTAAACCATGAGAGCTGAGATGCAACAATTATGATGAGCATAGGACCAATTGCAACAAACTTCTAATGGCTTTCTTCTAGTGAGTTAGCTAATTGAGGTTTTTTAATGTTGCTGTAAAGTATTATCTAAAAAATGTTTTTTCATAAACCTTGGTATTTGAGTTTAATACAAGTAATACATTGGGCATTAAATTTAAAAATTGTTAAAATTCTAAAATAGAGAATACTAGATGGTTTACTTTTCTTTGATATTTAAATTCATATTTTGAACTCATTTTTTATTTTGTGAATACAATCTGACTAAAAGATGATTACAAATTTTAAATAAAAGCAATAAATGTGAACCATTATGTTTAAACAAGCAGAACTATATTATTAATAGGAAGTGAATTCGCAGTTGCATTAGTTGTAGAATCTCTTTGTCTATTGCATGTCAGTGAATATTTTAAACACTCAATGTAGTTAATAAGATGGATCTATTTTAATTTGTTATAAGAGCCCTAATCATAAAATTAAATTGGCATTGTTTTCTTTTATTTCAAGTGTCTGACCATAGATTTGTAGTGATTAGTTTTGTGAAAAAGAAAAAATATATATGCTAATAGGACATTAACAATAGGTAAAACTGGAACTTATTGGAGTGTACTGGTAGTATACTTGTGTGCAGTGCATTAGTTTAATGACCGTACATGTAAAATTGGTAGGCCAAGAGCAGTTAACTTTATAGCAACATGCAGAAGTTTAATAACCATGAAACATTGTAATCCCAGTGAAGACTAAAGCTTTCTTGCAACAGTAAAGGAAGAATGCAAAGAAGTTTTTATACTTTATTGCCTCAGGTAAAAATGTCTGTAGAAACAGGTGATGACAAAGCTATGATGTTAATAAACCCAAATGGAAGTCAAAAATCAAAGTTGTAAATGGCTGGATTATGAAAAGAGAGATGACAAAGTTATACCCTGTAATTAGATGTAATTTGTGCCTTTGGCATAGCTGTTTGTCCCGCATGAATGAGAGAGGTTGTCTTACTTTCCTTCATTGTATAATAGGACAGTAGTTAACGATCCTACTGTAAATCTGTACAGTGACTTTTCTGGGGGAAAGAACAACAAATTGTAATAGCAAAGTATATTTAACCTTTTCTTCTGCATTTATATTGTTTAGTGGAATCCAAGTAAATATTACTGTTTGTTCTTGTTCTATAAACCATGTGTTTTAGTAGCTAATATATACAAATTATGCTTCTGTTACTATGAATTTTGGAGTTCTATGAATTACAACAGTGCATAAACATACCATAAGCCACTAATAGTAGCAGTATATATGAATTTAGATGTTTTATTTATAGTTTAAAAAGCAGTAAATATTTGGTAGAGTAAATTAGTAGTAAATATATTGTCTCAATAACTTCATAAATAACATTATTAGCTGTTTTCAGATTATAATTTCAATATAAAAATAATACTTAATGAATCATATTTTTTAAGTATAGCCTGGACTTAAAATTTTCATAGACATCTATGAAAGTTCCATAGATATGTGGTTCCATAGATAGTTCATAGATATTTCTAAGGAAATAAGGTGTTATAAAATCTGAAATTTATCCACATGGATATTATTTGCTTTGTGTGTTGTGTACTAGAAACTTGTATACCTTAAGATCGCAGGCATCTTTGTCCTCAGTCCCTCATCACTTAGCTGTATGTAACCTGGAAATGCAAACCTTTTTTTTTTTTTGAGACGGAGTCTTGCTCTGTCACCCAGGCTGGAGTGCAGTGGCGCGATTTCGGCTCACTGCAAGCTCTGCCTTCCAGGTTTACACCATTCTTCTGCCCCAGCCTCCCGAATAGCTGGGACTGCAGGTGCCCGCCACCACGCCGGGCTAATTTTTCATATTTTTAGTAGAGACGGGGTTTCACCCTATTAGCCAGGATGGTCTCGATCTCCTGACCTCGTGATCCACCCGCCTCGGCTTCCCAAAATGCTGGGATTACAGGCGTGAGCCACTGCGCCTGGCCAATGCAAACCATTTTTAAAATTAGGCAAAATGAACCTTAAATATGAAGCACAATGTGTTTCCACAAACTGTTGCAGATATTTCAAAGGAAAATATGAATAATGCAGCACATGTACTGTTTGAAATTATGTCATTTTTCTTATTCACTAGTATATACAATTAGAAGATTATATACAGTGAGAAGCTGTAAATGGGTTGATTTCTATGTTTCTTAAATGTCAGGAGATTAAATCACACTGTTGAGTGTTTTAAGGACAAAAACTTTTTCAGTTTAACTTGGTCATAATTGCCCAATTAAGAAACCAGCTCAAAGCAGCACATTTTCAATATGGCTGTGCCTCCATTCAGACCCAGTCCTGGGAAGTTCTGGAATGCTTGGAATGCTCCAGGATTGAATTCCAGGTCAGGGAACTGCTCTTTCGGTGATGGTAGTAGTACTGCTTTGACTGTTGCTTTAGCGGGAGCCCCATGGATGGAGCTGTGACTGCCCTACTGCAAAGGAAAAACAGGAGACAGCTGAGCACTTCCCAAAGGCTCATTTAATTATCAGATGATAACTGATCCAGCTGCCTACGTATGTTGAAGTATATATGAAAGACTTATCTGTCCTAGTAGTTCCTATTCTCAGACATACCAAGTGTAAGATACTTTAATGGCAAGCCAGAAAATAATGATTATGAGGAAGCATTGGGGTTTAACCAGGAAACTGTTGCAATACAAAGAAGGCAATCAGTAGTGTATGTTACAGAGACACACTTTTATTTTTTAAAAAACTTAACACTGACTGATCACTTTTTATCAGTGATTGAAGCATGTTTATTTCTTTAATACTGCAACTTTTTTGTTTTTGTTTTCTACTTATAGAGACAAGATCTCACTCTGTCACCCAGGCCAGAGCACAGTGGTGCAATCATAGCTCAAGGCAAACTCCTAGACCCAAGCAGGCCTCCCTCCTCAGTCTCTCGAGTAGCTAGGACTACAGGCACGAGCTAGCCCAGCCGTTCTGTTTTTAAACTAGTACTTTGTATTTCATTAGTAGACTTGACCATTAGGCAGTGCTTAAATCCATCTTAAATTATAGTTGTAAAAAGATTGCTTCCTGAAACACTGAAGAAATTGTTACAAATGAAGTTTCCATGCTGCAAAAGAAATAGCACTCGAATATAAATTTTTCTTTTTAATTCTCAGCAAGGCAATGTACTTCTACAGAAGAGTGCGCTCTTACAGATGGAGCAATGGTGAGCACACACTTGGACAAGGGAGGGGAAGGGGTTCTTATCCCTGACGCACATGGCCCCTGCTGCTGTGTCGTTCCCCTATTGGCTAGGGTTAGACCGCACAGGCTAAACTAATTCCGATTGGCTAAAGAGAGTGACGGAGTGAGTGGTTTGGTGGGAAAAATGCTTATGGCAGAGCAGGAAATTGGAATGAGTCAGTGTGGAGAATGAGCAGGTAATTGGAATGAGTCAGGGTGGACCAGGTAATTGAAAAAGGTTTCTTTAGAAGGAAGTTAAGTTTAAAAGTAGAAAGCAAATAATTGAACGTACATATTGATTCTTTGAAGAGAAATTTAGAACTCATGTCTAACAAAATAATATTTTATTATGTTTACTGAAATTCTTTGATATATATCAGGAAGGGGGCTAGAGCTTTTGCTTGTTTCTCAATTCTTTTTTAAAAATTACTTATGTTGGCTTTTTTTCTTATTGAAATACATCTATATTACAGAAAAATTAGGGGAAAAGTCAAAAGGAAACTTGTAAAAACCATCCTTTTCTTATGATGACTTGAGAAGAAGACTAGTTACTGTTAAAAGTTTTGGCTGTTGTATCTTCAGTAGATAGAGTTTTTTATAGAAATAAAGCTATTAGTGCTGAAGCTAAGACATGATTATTGTAGTTCCACATTGTGTCATTAGAGGGAGAGTGAGCTGTCCAGGCCCTTTTGGAGACTAGCCCTTCTCCCTGTCTCCTTGCTCTCCAGTCTCTTGTCACCCATATTCTCTTCAGTTGTTTCTCTACTAAAAGCTATAAGTATTTATCATACTTAATGTGATGGCCACTTTCTTATATAGAGCAGGGGAAGGCACCCCACAGTGGCTTTGTTGCCACATCCAGGAAAAGGTATAGTGAAAACAAAAATCAGAGTTATGCAGATATGCATGTAAGGTTTTGTTAAAGACCAAGCTTTTATTCAAAAATTTTGTGTAGCAATGATTTCCTGTAGTTCTTTGCTTTATTCGTGCTAGATAGCAGTTGTATGTATTCTTTATTTTAATTAATCTGCTTTAGCTGGTGACATTTTTAGACAACCTGGAATTTTAATAGATTTTACATTTCATACTTAGTCATGTTGGGGAAGCTCTTTTCACTTAAATTTTAAAAGAGACCTTTACTACTAGATATCAAAAAGAGACTGAGTCAAATATTCATCTCAGCTGTTTAAACTTCATTAACTATATACATTATTCTAATATATGCAGTAGTTAAAATTGAGACATTTTATTTTACTAATTATTGTATTTTACCATTTTATCATTCATCTTTGTCATTTTTCCTGATCTTTGAATAGGGTGTGAATCTGATTGTGTGGTAAAAGTTACATACTCTTTCCCAAAAAAATGCACAAACGTGTCTTACACAGATTTCAGGGAGTTATGAACCTCAGAGGTATGATTATGTCATGTAAGGTTAAGAACCTCTGCTGTAGGCAGAGTAGTGGCTCACACCTGTTATCCCAGCACTTTGGGAGGCCGAAGTGGGTGGATCACTTGAGGCCAGGAGTTTGAGACCAGCCTGGTCAACATGGTGAAAACCCATCTCTACTAAAAATACAAAAATTAGCCTGGCGTGGTGGCGCATGCCTGTAATCCCAGCTACTCAAGAGGCTGAGGCACGAGAATTGCTTGAACCCAGAAAGTGGGGGTTGCAGAACCTCCGCTCTAAATTTTCAGGTTACATCCTTTTCTCTTCCTAGTTCTTAGTATTTATCCTTCACATTATAAAATGTTTCAAAGGCTAGATCTCAAATTATTTTCCACTTTACTGCTTTGATTATGTCACTATATTACTGCTAACTTTTACCTGCTGCTACCTTCAGATCAGGTAATTGTTGATGTTTGCCTCTTGCTCTTCACCAGTTCATCTCTTTTGTTCTGACTCTGTACATTCTCTATTCTAACCCAGTTAGCCCTGTTTTACTAGCTTATTCTGTTTACACCTTTATAAATGGAACAGACACCTTTGTCTGTTGCCGCTAACCTTCATTGTTCAAGGGAGCTTCTTCAAGTTTATTCATCCTCCAGCCTGTAAGTGAGTTGGGGTATTCAAGTTCTCATAGCCTAAGGAGTCTACCCATAATTTCAGGAATATTATTAATACTGGTAATAATATTTGCTACTTACATGAAGTTTTATAAAGTTATAAATTAAGAGACTATCTAAACAATAGCCCATAAATATTTAGAAACTAATTTTAGAATAAACAAAGTGACAAAATTCATTTGAGTTTTCAAATATTTAAGAGTTACTTTTTCGTACTTCACAAGCAATTCAAGTTTGGAGATTTAGGTTGCCTGGATTATTGTAGAATATCAGGCTCTGTCTATTCTAGTCTACAAATGTCTGCTCCCCTCCCTTCCCAAGATCTAACTAGGCTTATTCTTGATTATAAAGACACAGGAGTAGATTCGCCAATAAGTTTTAAAAGGGAAAGATTACCCAAATGCTAGCACTGTCCATGCCTACCCTTAAAAGTATGTATGTAACAACTTATAAACTACAAGTTTTCACTGGTTTTGTTTCTCATATAGGATTCCAAAATTCTTGGGGATCAAGGTAAAGATTTTTCTTTAACCTACACCAGAGAACTTTATATTTGGTGTAGACCTCACTGCTGCCTGGGCAAATGATAACAATTTTACTTAGTATATGATTCACTGGCATAATTTTATACTGCTTCCTGTGCTTGAGGTTAAGATGTAGCACTCACATTTCCCCATTTGACACCAACTGTTGTAAAAGAAAAATGGGTAGAGGCGGTTGAAGGAGAAAAGTGACCCTGGTTCTAGTAGTGGTGGCAATTGAAATAGTAAAGTGAGAAATTGTTTTCTACATATTTAGTAGTAGTTTTACTTTAGTTATGCTTGGTGCTACTGTAAGGCAAAACAGAAAAATAACAAAAAAAAAAAACCACAAAACTTGTTTGGTTTCACTCGTTATACTGCAAATTCTGCAATGAAATTTTTTAGAATCCTCACTGTTAAAAGTATCCTCAGAAATTACTGAGAGCATGGATATCTTTTTTTTTCAGTTAATTATGTATTTTATTGGATCATATATTTAATATATCTTTTTTTTTTTGAGGCCATGGGTATCTTATGATATATTTCAAAAAGAATAAGGTAAAAGCAGAAAGGGAGACTTTGGCAAATTTGTGCTAGATCTTCAATGATTTGCTCTATATGTGTTCATAACTGATATAAAGCAGAGCTTTGAGCCGGGCGCGGTGGCTCACACCTATAATCCCAGCACTTTGGGAGGCTGAGGTGGGTGGATCACCTGAGGTCAGGAGTTCAAGACCAGCCTGGCCAACATAGTGAAACCCCTTCCCTACTAAAAATACAAAAAATTAGCTCGACGTGGTGGCGGAAGCCTGTAATCCCAGCTACTCAGGAGGCTGAGGCAGGAGAATCTCTTGAACCCACGAGGCAGAGGTCGCAGTGAGCCAAGATTGCACCATTGCACTCCAGTCTGGGCAACAAGAATGAAACTCCATCTCAAAAAAAAAAAAAAAAAAAAAAAAGCAGAGCGTTGCTTAAATAATACATTAATTTGCCGGAATATTATATAATCATATCTGTATTACTTTATTTTTGTATTGTGCAATTTATGTGTTTATTTACTGGTGATTTAATTTATAAACAAGAACAGAAATATGAATTGCATGTATCTTATTACCTTTGCTAGTAAACTACCTGTTTTGGTATAATACCTGGCTCATTCTCTGCTCATTTCCTATAAGTACATTTTATTAGCAGAATTTTATCTTAGAAATATCTCATTACAGTCTGTTAATGTACTCCAAGATGAAGCTGAAAAACTCCACTAAAACCTTAATCAACCATGGTATAAGGCCTGAAATCCATCAAGTCATTCATTCAGATTTACAGAAGGGGAATGTGAAGCAGCTGGTGTAATCCAGTTTCAGAGCATTCTGTTTCTAAGATTCCATGATTTCTATGCTAAGCAAAAAATAAGGCAGTATCCTTTGGTACAATTAACACTGCCACCACCTGTCAATGGCTTTACCTCTTTCATCTTGTTACAAAGGCATTTTTAAAATCTAAAGTAATTAGCAATATGCAGTAATTTACAGTTAAAGGGAAACTAAAGGGCCCCTATTTGTGTATATCTTTAGTGAGGTTGCACATAGCAGAGTATATACCTGGTTATCTAAAGATATTTCAGTAAATTATTAATAAGGCTTTAAAATACATCAGCATAACCCACTTTTGCATATTGGTTCACAGACTAAAATATATTTTTTTTTTGAGATGTGGTCTCACTCTGTCACCTAGACTGGAGTCCAGTGGCACAATCATGGCTCACTGGCTTACTGCAGTCTCAACCTCGCAGGCTCAAGTGACCCTCCCACTTCAGCCTCCTGAGTAGCTGGGACCACGGGCATGTGCTACCATGCCTGAATTAATTTTTTAAATATTTTGTACAAATGGGGTCTCCCTGTGTTCCCTAGACTAGTCTCAAACTCCTGGGCTAGAGTAGTCTTCCTGCCTCAGCCTCCCAAAGTTCTGGGATTACAGGCATGGGCCACTAAGCCCAGCTCTAAAGTTATTTTTTAAGGACACACTTTGAGTTTAGAATTGATTCTCATTCATAAAAACCCATGAATGTTACCATGTTAGCCATGCACTAGGCACTGGGGATACAGAATAAAAAAGATACTTTCTATTCTTGAGGACTTCAATGTAGTAAACAGGCAATTCCGGTGCAGGGTTACTACGGCTTTGATAAAAACTTACTCAGGGTTCTATATGCCCACAAGGGAGGACACCTAACCCAAAATGGGTACTTCTGGAAGGACTCCTAGAGGAGATAACTACTGGAATTTTTTTCTTTTAATTTATTATTATTTTTATTTATTTATTTTTTTGAGACAAAATCTGTCACCCAGGCTGGCACAATTACAGCTCCTGGTTACCTTGAACTCATGAGCTCAAGTGATCCTCCTGCCTCAGCCTCCTCAGTAGCTAGAAGAACTATAGGTGTGCGCCACCACATCTGGGTAATTTTTTTTTTTTTTTGAGATGGAGTCTCGCTCTGTCACCCAGGCTGGAGTGCAATGGCATGATCCTGGCTCACTGCAACCTCTGTCTCCCGGGTTCAAGCAATTCTTCCGCCTCAGCCTCCCAAGTAGCTGGGATTACAGGTGCACGCCACCACACCTAGCTAATTTTTTTTGTATTTTTGTAGAGACAGGGTTTCACCATCCTGGTCCTGAACTCCTCACCTTGTGATCCATCCGTATCAGCCTCCCAAAGTGCTGGGATTACAGGCGTGAGCCACCACGCCCGGCCTCATCTGGGTAATTTTTTTATTTGTTAAATTTTTGTAGAAACAGGGTCTTGCTGTGTTGCCCAGGCTGGTCTACAACTCCTGGCCTGAAGTGATCCTTTTCCCTTAGCCTCCCAAAGTCCTGGGATTACAGACATGAGCCACCAAGCTCAGCCCAAAATTAATTCTTAACAAGTAAGTTAGCCAAATTAAAAAGGGGGGCTATATTACGTGCTTAGCTTTGTAAGGTGTTTTAATTAGAGGCAAGTAAGTGGTTAATCTGTCTTTCGGAAAGGTTTACTCAAGTTAATATAAGTCAGTCAAGTGAATGCTGAAGCTCTAAGGACACCCCAGCAAGTCAAATCTGTTTTAGGAAAATCTTGTTAACAGTGATCAAAACTGAGATTGACATTGAAGAGAGCTAGTACTATATTTGTTTTACACATGTTTTGTTTTGTTTTCTGAATTGTACAAAGACCAATTCAGAAAAAATGTCAATGGAATTTTTTAAAAGAAGTATAATTTTTTAAGTAAGAAATTGCAAATCTGCTCCTGAATTCAAACCTTCGTTATTCCATTTACCTGAAAGTTTTAAAATTTTTTGTTCTTTTTTTGTTTGGGATAAAATTTCTATTTGTAGAGCAAAACTCTGTCTCAAAAAAATCTATTTGTATGCAATCAACATACATTGCAGGGCTTTTTAAAAAATAATTCCAGTATTTAAGCAAATTTTGTATAGGGTTAGGGGTGGGGCATGAGAGATTTGATGATAGAGAGGCAAACTGCTATCAATCAGTATTCAGCCATGAGCTTTAAGAATCCCCACCGTCAGTTTCCTGTAAGCTGGGGAAGCACATGGAGGTGACAGCCATTTGCTGAGGACTGGGGTATGGAAGTCTGAGTGGGTCACAGAAAATGGGGGAGCAGGGCAAAATACTATGTGAATGAATCACTTGCCTACTGCAGTCACAAACTGTAAAATACAGCTACAGACTGCAGCTGTTCCCCAAGAAGGGATAGAAGAAGAGAGGGATCCTTTAATCCATCTCCTCTTTGCTTCACACTGTGTCATATATTATAGGATATAATATCCTAAATGTTGTTATCCCTAGTGGTAGCCTCTGTTTATGACTCAGCCCCCCTATAGCACCACTTACTTGAAGTTCTCAGTTTCCAGGAAGGCTTTTTGCATGGGTACATAAGATTCCTGAAATTAGAGCTTATATCACAGAAGTTCCTTGTTACTGCTCTGCATCTACTTTTTAGCTGCCCAAAAAAAAAAAAAAAAAGATCACAATCAAAATAAATCAAGATACCAGACCTGTTGCTAGTTTTCTATTCAAATTTAATTATATAACACTGAAAAATGTTAGTCTGTTGCATATCTCATTGTAAAAGTAAGAAATCAAAATGTCATGGTTGAGAAATAATGTGTGAAAAATACTTAAATTTATCCTTGTGGAACATACACATTTGCTAAATGCTTGTTGTTCCTTTCATACTTCTGCTCTAACATCACCTATTATGCCTTCCCCACTAGGGAGTGAGTGCCTCTTCACCCACCATTTTATCTCTGTAAGATGGTTGGTCATGGGAGACAGGTTTATTAAATAAATTGATAATGTTCAATAGTTGTAGAAAGAGTTCACAAGTAGTATTTTACCTTCTCCTGTGGAGGAAAATAAACTAAAGTAGTGCATTCAATTCCTAAGAAAAATGTTACTTAGTTATAGTTGCAATAAATGATATTAATGATACCTTGGTGGGAGTACTGAGATTTTAAATTAAGGCTCTAGCCTTTTTTTTTTTTTTTTTGAGACAGAGTCTCACTCTGTCGCTCAGGCTGGAGTGCAGTGGTGCGATCTCGGCTCACTGGAGCTTTGACCTCCAAGGCTCAAGTGATCCTCCCACCTCAGCCTCCCAAGTAGCTGGGACCACAGGTGTGAGCCACCATGCCTAGCTAATTTGTGTGTTTTTTTGTAGATACGATGTCTCGCCCTGTTGCCCAGGCTGGTCCCGAACTCTTGGGCTCAAGGGATCCTCCCACTTTGGCCTCCCAACATGCTGGGATTACAGGCATGAGCCACCCTACTTGGCCTAGTCTTTTTTTTTTTTTTTTTTTTTTAATCATTCGAAACCTAGTTTAAACTTTTTGTTTCAAACAGAAACAGAAATACATGTAGTTATGGCGTACCTCTTGGAAGGTAATTATGGAAGAAGCAAAAATGAGTATTCCATTCAGTTATTTAATCAGGAAAGAGAAAGCACTGAAAGAGAAGATGCTTGTTTCTTTACTCATCAGCATCCCCTGACAGTGGCCACTGTTCTCCAGATAGAAATCTATGGGGTTAAAAAAAAAATTACGTGTGTCTGTGTATGTAAGCATATGCCATTTCATTTTACCATCCTCATCTAAAAAAAGCCATGCTAGCTTTCTTCCAGTCTCTGGGACAAAGTCTAGACTAGACCATCATAGATCAGACGATATTTCAGAAGCCAGAGAGAATAGTTCCCAGAGCTTCCAGGTTTCCCAGGAATGACAGTTGTCTCATTGGCTGTCATTTTGTAGAATGTATTGTGAGGCATAGCTTATGCAATGAATATTTTTAATTTAGTCTGGCAGTATTTTGTTTCATATGTAATAAAATCTCCCTAATTCAGAACAAAATGGAAAAGTTGTGTCTAATGAAATAAAAATTTCTGATTGTAAAGGTTTCTTTAAGAAGGAAAGATAGTCATCCAGTTACACCACAGAAAGTTCAAAGACAACAGAGCAATTTTATATTTTATCCAGATTATTACAAATTCCAAAATAAGGGCCCCAAATGAATAGGTCACACTATATTTTGTCTAATACCATGTATATATATATTGAAAGCTATAGGGAAGGCCCTTTCTTTTCCCACTTTCTTCCTGAGAAATGTGGAGACCAAAGAATGTTAAACAAAGAACAGAGAACTAACTTTTTCCAATATGTCACTTCATGGATAAAAAGTAGAGACAGAGTGGTGAAGCACCTGTTGCTTTAAAGGCAATAAACTAGTGAAATGTTTTAACAGAAGTCATCCGCTTTCAAAGATCTCTTTTATCCAGTTCACATCACTCATTGCTCTTAATTCCTTTGTCACATTTTTTACTGCATTACAAGTAATCCTTGAAATCCATGGAGCATTTTATATATAACTAGAACCATGTGGATGGTTCTCATGTGTTCAGTATAGCCCCAAATCCCAGCATTTCTTCTGCTCCTCGTTTTCCATATATTTAGTAGTAGATGCAGGTTTGAGAAGCAAATCATGGCAATAGAAGGAATCCATCCCTCCACTCCCACCACTTTCCACCTCAGAAGACTGTAAGTTGCATCTCGGGTAGGGATAGGATAACAGCCACCAACAGGCCCTCAGCAGCTCTTTGATCTCCACCAGTGCATTCCATACTCTTCCTCTCTTCCTGACCAGCTAGTTCTTCAGGCAGCTGCTTCTCCTGCCAGTCCATTGGTTATTTATATGTAACTGTTTACATTGCCAACCGAGTAGGTTTATAGAAGCAACATAGGAAATCTCTTTCAAATGAAGGTTAAGATTAATATTTTTTATTCCACTCCTTCTGGAATATTGTGTTTAACTACAATAAGCAGTTTGAGGTGAGGAGGGACAAAAAATTCTCTCCAGTTTTGCAGGTTGAATAGTAGCAGTGCTATTACCCACCTTGTACTGCTTTTATTTCTCCACATAATATATGAAGGCAACGTGTGCCTTTTCAGAATAATCTTAATTATGTCTAATCCTCTACTGTGTCTTTTTTTTTTTTTAATTATTAACTCCTTGGACAACAGTTTTTAAAAGGTTGAATCCAGCAGTCAAGGCATTATGGTTCTAACCTTATTTACATTTTCTGAGAAACTGAAACGGATCAGTTTCCCCTGAGGTCCTCTAGGATTGTTCATACTTAGTATGCTTAAACATAAGATGGCAGCAGGCCGGGCGCAGTGGCTCATGCCTGTAATCCTAGCACTTTGGGAGGCCGAGGTGGGCGGATCATGAGCTCAGGAGATCAAGACCATCCTGGCTAAGACGGTGAAACCCCGTGCCTACTAAAAATCCAAAAAATGAGCCGGGCGTGGTGGCAGGCACCTGTAGTCCCAGCTACTTGGGAGGCTGAGGCAGGAGAATGGCGTGAACCCAGGAGGTGGAGCTTGCAGTGAGCCGAGATCACGTCACTGCACTCCAGCCTGGACGACAGAGCGAGACTCCGTCTCAAAAAAAAAAAAAAAAAGTGTATGTTAACATTATTAGAAAGGTGAAAGCATTTGCATAATGTGGTATAATTTTATTTGACATGTAACAGTATTTGACAACCCCAAATTGTCTACCTTTATTTTTCTGAAAGACATTACGTTTCCACTCACAGCTCTATTTTCAGTTTATGTAGATATAGCCCGGTATTTTTATATAACATACATTCTACGAAGTACCGTGAATATATAGTAAAATCAGACAGTAATGTTGAATTTATATGGCATTAGTGGAGTATGAGGCGTGTAATGTATGTGAATCTTCCAGGTAACTAAAATTACCCATGTTAGCAGGAAAACATTTTTTTTGTATTATTTACATTAAAAACAGCTAAAATGTGTTTCATATTTTTCTACATTCTGATATTCCCTAATAATAAATTACTCTGGACAGAAAATCATCACCATGTATAGACCTGGGCCTGTCGATTGGTTGTAATAACATTGGTTGGTCAGGCAGTTGCAGCTATGTCTGCTCTAAAGAACAATTTAAAATCCCAGGACCCCCAAACTTAAGCCTGGAGGCTGAATCATGCAACAGTATACTTTAGTGAGGTCCTCCTGCAAAGGAAAAAAGCGTTAGGCATGTGGGAAGGGCTACCCCACAGACTATTCATAAGTAAATTCTTTGCTAGCCTCCCATAAATAAGGACATGCCAATTATAACTTTAGGTGTACAGTCTAAGTCTAGCTCCTAAAACTAAAGTCTGTTAAATTCTACACTGATAATGTGAATTACAAATGTATCTCCCCAGGGGAAGTACAAAGAGAAAACGACTACTCCCTTTCTCTAAGCTCACCTTATCTTCTGTAAAATGTAGATTCACTTGGCACTA
This sequence comes from Symphalangus syndactylus, assembly GCF_028878055.3. Lineage (NCBI taxonomy): Eukaryota > Metazoa > Chordata > Mammalia > Primates > Hylobatidae > Symphalangus > Symphalangus syndactylus. Next base: position 72,340,686 of record NC_072437.2, read on the forward strand.
ACCGAAGTCTCACAGGAATGTAACCATTCGCCTTACCCCTACCTGCCTCTCTTCCTACATGCCCTCCCTCATTTTAAGGAAATGTATAAATACTAAAACTCCTGAAAACCTCCAGATAAACAGCCACAGATATGTTTGTAGCTTATGTTTTTCCCGGACATGGCCTACAGCTGGCTTAATAAACCTCAATGATTAAAACTTATGCCACAGTCACTCATTTCACTTGTCACTGTTTTGTATTATTTTTCTCTCCTGCCTTACTGTCAGGCTGTTAGATCTCCCTTCTACCATTAGTGTACTTTAATCTAGCACTTATAATTTAATGTTTTTAATATGGCAGGGTTTTGAAACTAACCGAGTTTATGAGATTGATAGGTAGATTAAGAGTGCTGAATCATGGTATCAGATATCCAATTCCAAATTTCCATATAGGCTCCAGTGTCTTACATACTTGGTGGCTATTTTATAGATTAACAAAAGAAAATGTCAAAATTCATGATGATCTTTGCAGTATTGTATGGCTGCTATTACTTTCCTCTGTCCGTTTTTTGTCACATAGCTCAAAGACCCTCTACATCATGAATCTGGCTCCCCAACTGTCAGAGCCAACTTTAGTATAGCTTGCTCTACTATTGTTCCCTGTCTTGGCAAACTCCTGCTCATCCTTTAAGGTCCAGTTTAAATATCTCCTACTCTGTAATGCCTTTCTTTTTTTCCCCTTTTGAGCCAGAGTCTTGCTCTGTCGCCCAAGCTGGAGTGCAGTGGCATGATCTTGGCTCACTGCAAGCTCCACCTCCTGGGTTCACGCCATTCTCCTGCCTCAGCCTCCCGAGTAGCTGCGACTACAGGCTCCTGCCACCACCCCTGGCTAATTTTTTTGTATTTTTTGTAGAGACGGGGTTTCACTGTGTTAGCCAGGATGGTCTCAATCTCCTGACCTTGTGATCCGCCCATCTCGGCCTCCCAAAGTGCTGGGATTACAGGCGTGAGCCACCGTGCCCAGCCTAATACTGATTTTTAAAAAAATTTTAATTTCTATTATTTTTATAGAGACAGGGTGTCACTACATTGCTCAGGCTGGTCTCAAATAACTTTGGTATCTTGACGTTTATTATACCTCTTTATCCTCCCCATCCAAACTGATATTCTAACTGTGCTTACTTAAGTCTACAAGCCATTTTTTTTTGCCTTAGCTCAGTTTACCAAGCCTAACCTACCACGAATATACCACAGTGAAAAAGATAACAGAGATTAAAGTAAATGAGTACCCGAAGCAACATGGTTAGTTCAGGGAATATGAAAATAGCAGCAACAAAAAAAAAGCAACCTGAAACCTAAGAGGGAAGAGAAACAAAACTGGGAAAAGAGAGAGCATGCACACATGTTACCAAGAAAAGCACACAGATGGAAGGAAGGAAGAAGTGAAGAAAGAAAGGAAAAGAACAGATTAAGAAATAGTTTACATTTTCTGCCAAAGACTTATTGTAAACTATGTTTTTAGTTGTTCAAAGTTATTAATAAGGGATAATTTGGCATGCATTTCCCTAGGCTATAAATTAGCAGCATTTGGACCTTAGCCACTTGTTCCCAACATTTATCTGAAGTAGTTAATAAGCAAACTAGTTAACCAAACATGGTGTGGAACTCAGAAGACATGACTTCTGGTCCTTTACACAGAAGTGTTGGACTAGATGATCTCTAAGTCCCTTTTAACTCTTAAAATTCTATGTCGTATGTCAGTTATAGTCCCAATATGTGTAAGGCGCCAGGCCAAATGCTTTGCACACTACAGTGAAACAAAGATGAAATTTATGCTTCAAGAGTTTAGTTGACAAAATAGACAAAAAACAGACAACTTGTCTTTTATTACAGTGCATTCATGGAAATGATATAATAAGGCACCTTTTTTCTTCTTGAGAACAATATTGTGGTTATTACATTCTTGACCATTAAATCTTATCAAGTAAGTCTGAGATTTGATCAGAATTATTATAAAAATAAAGCAAGCTAAGCCTGACAGATGAATAAAAGGTTAAAAATGGCATTGGCAAATTAATCTTCCAAATTCTATGAAATAAGCATAAATATAGAATGCACATTGATTATATTAGTGATCGTTTAAAATGTACTTTTAAAATTCTACTACTGTATAATAAAGATGGCCTAAAAAAACTATGTTGGTTCATCAACTTGGAATTAGAAAGGCTCTGGTAATTTCAGAACAATACATTTTTTTTCCTTTACATAAATTTTGTTGTAGCAAAGAAACACGTTCAGTGCATCCTACTTACTTTAAATTTGATTGAACTAGAGAAGTAATACATACCATTTAGGAAATGGACAACAGTTAGCCCAGGGACTAAAGGATGACTAATTCTAGTTCTGTTCTTTGTTATTTATTCTCCAAAGTTTAGCTTAAATCCTATTCTTTTCATAAAAACTTTCTCAACTACCATTACCCACACTGCTTTTTCTATTTTCCTAATTTATATTATTCTAACAGGAGCTAGTATAGGATCGTGGTTGAGACACTGGGGTTGAGGTCATACTGCCTGTGCTATCACTTAGAATCTAGGCAAGCTGGTTAACTTTCACAAGCTGTAAGTGTTTTTGTTGTTTTTTTTTTTTTGTAAAACAAAGATGACAAAAATGGTGTCTACTATTAAGGGCATTGTGGAGATTGAGTAAGAACATGTATGTAAAGATATTAGCACCCTGCTCTGCATATACTACATACTTAATAAACATTAGATACTATAATACAGAGTATTGTATATTAATATGTAATACTACAGTATATTATAATACTACAGAGTTGTCCCCTTGATTCTTATGTATTCTGTCTCTTCCTAGATTCTCCTCAAAATAGTAAATGCTCAATTCAGTGTTTTCTTCAGAGAAGGTGGGGCATAGGATGAAGAGAAAGACCCTAATAGTAGGAGATGGTGACTTGGGGGCTTCCTCTGCATATTTCTTAAGGAAAATGGTAGGATTACAATCTGCCATAGTGATGACCTCCAGATGATAGTTTTGTACTCTATAAGCAGAGCGTGAGAGGTAGTGGAAAGGATTAGGAAAAGGAGAGACATTATTAGTGCTGACAGTGGGAGTTGAAAGGTTTGGGGGTAGTAGAATAGGTTTATTTAGACTATGGAGTAGCAGGAAGGAAAAGCTACCATACCAAAATGAATTGGGGGGATGTTGATAGGGTTGTTGGAAGGTTTTATACCTCACCATGTACTGGTAGAGTCATGGCAGTCGGACAAATTCAGAGGTCATTTTTATATAAGTGACCTTCTAAATTCATGGTCTGCAATTCAATGACAGCCTCAAGCTCAGAAATCAACCTCTGAAAGAAAGCGAGCTTTGGTTTCAATTCCTCTACATTTTCTTGTTCACTACAGCAGATATTTACCCAAAATTCAAAGGAATGACAGTTCACTCAACCTTTCAACTCTGAATAACTGACTCAAGCCTCTTCAAAAATGTTACCCTGTATGAGTTATAGGCATGTATAAGCATATAAAAATGGTAACCATAAGATAGAGGAGTTTGTGGGGTCTAAACCTCCTAGAAGAAAAAAAAGACAATTTCTTTGAACATAGTTTTCATGTCTTGCTGTAAGAGAGTGAGATTTGATATTAGTTAGGACCAGGAAAGAATAAGATTGCTACAAGATAAAGGACAATCAGAAGAAACATAGAGTTAATGGCCTATCTTGTTATGGGACCAGTAGAGGACAAGGATAAACGAGTAGCTGATCTTTTTTTAGTTGGTTGAGGTTTGGAAAGAAGAGTTTGTTTATTTTTACAACAAGGATTAAGTTGTTGGTTGAAAACATGTGTATTTGCCTCACGTTTAAAATGTTCAGAAAGTATGAATAAAATTTAGTTTTCTGATTACTGGTATGGTAAGTGTGGACTTACGTAATTAAAACATTCCCCTTGAGTTATTTTTGTAGTAGTCATTTAAGGGAAAAGAAAAGGAAAGGCATAGGGGAGGTGAGGGTACAGATCATTACGATATTATTGATATTCTCTACATGTGCAATATTCTGGTAGACACTGACAACACAAAAGAGGTGTAAAACTAGCTCCTCAAGGAAGCCTGTTGTCTAATTAAGAGAGAATTAATACTGGTCAGAGAACTGAAATCAGCCAAAAGAAGGGGTTGACAGCTTTGAACTAAGAGAGATTTAAGCAACTGGAATTCATGTTTTTCCCATTTCAATTCAAGTCAGCAGTCACTGAACATTGCCTGTGTGTCAGAGAGTATTATAGAATCAGTATTAAGTGTGAAAAGAAGGTGATATGTCCAGGAAGGATACTGTGGTCCAGGTTAGAGCAGTGTCTCAGGAAAGCAATCCAGGATGAAAGCCTGCTATTGGATTTCACAGATAATATGTTCTTGTATCAAGATTCGTGCATTGACATAGGTGTCTGTTAACTGCTGTGTCATCTTCCTCCAGTCTCCCTAGTTCACAATGCCCAGTCATGTGTAGGAGGACAGTGTGCTAGTTAAGAGATTAAAACCCTTTCAGTCAGACCTAGCTTTTTAGCCTGCCTCTGCCATTTACTTTTCAGTTTCTGTATCTACTGCTCAAAGTTATTGTGAGGATTAACTAATCTGTGTGAATACTTGATTAGTACAGTGCCTAATACATAGAAATGCTCAACGAAAAGTTCTTTGTAAAGATTTCAATACTCTCTTCGTTAGCACATAGTCAAGGTCTAAGTCCTACTGCCTGAGGTGCAGACTCTTCCACTATATTCCTATATATTCTGCAATATTTTACCCATCCTTCTTCTTCTAGCTCTTTCTATCCATGGTTCTCTCACATTTCTGAAAGCAAAGCTATTTATCTAATATGATATACTTTATCTTTATGAAAGCACAACTTTACATGTTCTATTGCCCTCCTGACTGTCTTCTGCCACTCTCTTCTTTCCTCAGTCACTCTGGTAACATGGCCTTTCTGCTGTTCTTGACCACACCAAGCTTGTTCCCACCTCATGGACTTTGTGCTTGCTTAGAATGCTTTTCTTCCAGAGACCCCCCCCACCCCAGGACACACTAACTCCACCTCGTTTAGTCTCTCTAAATGTTACCTCTTTAGAAAGACCTTCTCTGACTATCTTAAGGTATTACCACCTTATCCCTTTCTTATCCTACTTTATATTTCTTTGTAGTACTTCTTACCGTTTTACATTATTTTATACATTTATTCATTAATTGCCATTCTCCCTTTTTGGAATGTCACTTCCCTCAAGTTAGTCTTATTCACTGTTGTATCTTCAGTGCAAAGTAGGCACTCAGTTAATATTTGTTAAATGAATGATTTTAAAAGTTTGGGGATTGTCAGATCCAAGCGTGAAAATTACTTTTTAAAGATTGTCCTAGAAGTGACTGGGAATAACACTGAAAAAATCTTAAATTGCAATTTATTTTTCTTTTAGAAAAATGTTGAACATGGAATAATATGTATTGGGAAACCGTCTCTTCGTAAGCAGCGCTTCATGCAGTTTTCTTCACTCGAACATGAAGGAGAATATTATATGACACCACGAGACTTCCTCTTCTCAGTGATGTTTGAGCAAATGGAACGTGAGTTGGGTCTTTTTTTTTTAATTAAAAAAATCAAACTTTAGGGCTGAAAAACCTGTTTTTCAGGATTGATAACAGCTTCTCTTCATTTTAATTATCATCTTTGTACCATGCATTTGCTTATTTAGACTTTTCATTTCTTGTGACACTACTTATACTTTTATATTTATCTTAGAAATAGTTGTTTTGTATATGTTTCTCTAAAGAGACAGGAAAAATAGTTTAAGTTTTAATTGCTACTAAATATGTCATTAGTAATTACTTTGTCCATGTTATAAATTGGGCCAAAAAAAAAAAAAAGAAACTAGATTTGAGAAGTTAGGAGAGCTGCTTAATGCAGTCATGATGTCACAGGTAGAAAATCCTGAAAATGAGAAACAAGAAGTTGAAAAACTATGATTACGTGATTTTATTTAATAAGCAGCCAACTTGCATTTGTTTCAGATTTCAGAAATTCTTAGTTTTATTATCTAAATTAGTCCTTACTTTGCATAGAGTGGATTTGACCCTATCCTCTGTGCCTGTATTGAAGAAGTAGTCTGTGTAAACTTGTTGGCTTTCTGATGCCTTCCTAAGTGTACTGGGATACTCTATAAATATGCAGCAGCTGAAATGGGTGAGAGCAAGGTGAGCAGTCAGAGTAGTATAGATTGAATTCAGAAAGGCTGAGAGAACATGGGACAGCATTATAAACATTGAGGGATGACAAACAAAAACAAAAACGAGTGATCATGGTGTATTCTAGGGACAATAAATTCAGTAATCACTGGAACGAAAGGATTACTTTAAGCAGTAGTGAGGGATGAAATTGAAAAACAGAAAAGGTCTGGATTATCCAGAAGACTTCAATGGCCCTCTCCAGCCACCAGATGAATGGTATTTGGCAGGGATGAATGGCATTGAAGGTTTCTGAGCAGAAAAATAAGGTGGTAAAAATACGTTTAGGGTTTTATTTGTTTGTTTGAGACAGAGTCGTGCTCTGTCTCCCAGGCTGGAGTGCAATGGCACGATCTCAGCTCACTACAACTTCCGCCTCCCGGGTTCAAGCAATTCTCCTGCCTCAGCCTCCCGAGTAGCTGGGATTACAGGTGCCCACCAGCATGCCTGGCTAATTTTTGTTTTTGTTTGTTTGTTTGTTTTTTGAGACGGAGTCTCACTCTGTCGCCCAGGCTGGAGTGCAGTGGCGCGATCTTGGCTCACTGCAACCTCTACCTCTGGGGTTCAAGTGATTCTCCTGCCTCAGCCTCCCAAGTATCTGGGATTACAGGCACACCACGCCCAGCTAATTTTTTATACTTTTTAATAGAGACGGTGTTTCACTGTGTTTGCCAGGATGGTCTCAATCTCCTAATCTCGTGATCCACCCTCCCCGGCCTCCCAAAGTGCTGGGATTACAGGCATGAGCCACTGCACCCGGCCTTGTATTTTTAGTAGAGACGGAGTTTCACCATGTTGACCAGGCTGGTCTCAACCTCCTGACCTCAGGTAATCCACCCCCCTTGGCCTCCCAAAATGCTGAGATTGCAGGCATGAGCCACCTCGCCCAGCCTAGGCTATTTTATTACAGCTTTTTTGCAGGGAAGTATGTGTATATTAGAAACCTTAAAGATATTTACCCACATTCATGCAGTAAGTTCATAATATAATCAAAGATATGCAAAAAAATTTCTCTTAAAAAGTAGTTTAGCCTCTGACATGTAAAGCACTTGGACGCTGTGAATTCCTGTTAGATTCATCAGAGAATTGAGGTCACACTTGAGCTGGAAACCGAAGGCAGGCAGATCCGTAGAGTCAGCTTACTGCCAACAGAAACCACTAAGAACCCACCACTGGAGCCAGCTTCAGGTAGGAATATTTAAAGGGTAATTAATTGCTGGAATCTGAGTGTGAACTAACTTGAGAGATAACAACTCCTGAAGAACCAGCCACGGAGAAGCCCATACGCTTTTGTGAGTTTTACCTTGTGGAACTCTGCCAGGTTCTCACAGTGAAGATCTAAGAAAAATGCTCTCCCCTCTCCCTCATTGGGAGCAAAAAGTAGCCATTTTTAGATACTCCCAGAGCATTTCATTCTCCTTAACAAAGGCCTGCACAGAAAGGAAACTTTTTTACTGGAGCCCAGCCAACCTAGGGGGATGGAAATTCCCAAATCTGGCCTCCTCTGGCCTTCTTGTCTCACCAAAGGGAGTGGTAAAACAAAAAAAACTGAGAACCGCTTTTGAAGGGCACATCCCTTCACAGTCACACAGTCTGACTAAAAGACTGACAGCTGATCATAGGACTGTACAATACCTACCTCCCTTTTCACCTCACCACCACATCGATAGAGCAGGCCCTTGTACAATAATAAGGCAGTACTGAAAGAACCTACCTCTTAGATTTTATTTAAGGAGAGAAAAGACAACAGGGGAGAAAAAGGCACCAGAGGAAATTTTAGCCTCTGTCACCTACAACTACAGCAAACAGTAAACACAACCGATTCCTACTCAGATAAACATAAAAGGCCAGTCTACCTCAGTAACTTTAAAATGCATCATGCCTGACTTAGAACAAAAAAGTCACAAGGCATGCTAAAAAGAAGCACAATCTGAAAAGAAAGCAAATATCAGTATCAGATTTACATATAGCAGATATTTGGAATTATCAGGCCAGGAATTTAAAATAACATTAATATGCTAAGGGCTCCAATGGAAAAAGTGCACAGCATTTAAAGTAATGTAAGCAGAGGCAGAGAAATTCTTAGAACAAACAAAAAGGAAATGCTCAAAATCAAAAATAGTATAACAGAAATGAAGAATGCCTTTGAAATTAGCCAGATGTGGTGGCACCCACCTGTAGTCCTAGCTACTTCAGAGGCTGAGGATCACTTGAGCCCAGGAGTTTGAGACTACAGTGAACTATGATTGCACCACTGCACTCCAGCCTAGGTGACAGAACAAGACCCTGACTCAAAATAAAAAATGCATTGTTGAGCCCATCAGTGTAACGGACCTGGCTGAGAAAAGAATCAGTGAGCTTGAAGATATGTCAATAGAAACTTCCCGACTTGAAAAACAAAGAGGAACAAAAAGACTGAGAAAACACAATATTCAAAAACTGTGAGTCAGTTACAAAAGGTGTAACATATAAGCAACAGGAACACTAGGAAAAAAAGAAAGAGGAAAAGAAATATTTTAAATAATAATGACTGAGAATTTTCCAAAATTATTAACAAATGTCAAGCCATAGATTCAAGAAGTTCACAAAAACACCAAGCAGAATAAATACCAATAAATGCCTAGGTATATCATATTCAAACTGCAGAAATTTTTTTTTTTTTTTGAGACAAAGTCTCACTCTATAGCCCAGGCTGGAGTGCAGTGGCACGATCTTGGCTCACTGTAAGCTCCACTTCCCGGGTTCACGCCGTTCTCCTGCCTCAGCCTCCCGAGTAGCTGGGACTACAGGCACCCGCCACTACGCCAGACTAATTTTTTGTATTTTTAGTAGAGAAGGGGTTTCACCGTGTTAGCCAGGATGGTCTTGATCTCCTGACCTTGTGATCCACCCACCTTGGCCTCCCAAAGTGCTGGGATTACAGGCGTGAGCCACCACACCCGGCCAGAAAAATTTTAGAGAACAAAAGAAAGAGAAAAAAATCTGGAAAGAAGCCAAAGAAAAAAAAACACCTTATCTGTAGAAAAACAATGGTAAGAATTATATATTTCTTTTTAAGCAAGAAAGAGGGTGAATAAAATTTTGAAAGAAAAATTTACCAATGTAGAATTCTATATCCAGTGAAAATTATCCTTCAAAAGTGAAAAAGAAATACATTCTCAGACAAACCAAAATTTGAGAGAATTTGTCACCAGTAGATCTGATTTACAAGAAATGTTCAAAGACGTTCTTCAGAAAGAAGGAAAATGATATATCAGGAACTTGGCATGAAGAAAGGAAGACAGTTAAGGTAGAAAAGGAATACATGAATATAAAATCACATTTTTAAAAATTGATATAACAGATAACAGTTTAATCAAAATAATAATAGCAACACAATATTGGATGATCAAATTGTGTGGATAAGTGAAATGTATAACAGCAATGGTATAAGGGACAGGAGGGAGGAATTGGGAATACTTTTGTTATAAGATACTTGTACCACCCATGAAGCGGTATAGTGTTATTTGAAAGTGGACTTAGATTAGTTGCAAATATATATTGCAAACTTTAGGACAACTACTAAAAAAATATTTTTAATAAATAGAATTGACATTCTAAGAGAGGAGAGAAAATCAAGTTATATAAAATACTCAGCTAAAACCAGAGAAGGCAAAAAAAGAATGGAAGACAAAAAAATGAAACAATACTCAAGTGCAATAGTTAGATATGGTAGATATCAATCCAGATATATCAACAGTCACTGTAGATATGTATTTTATGCATGTGGTTTATAAGAAACCCACTTTAAATGTAAAGATACAGATAGAGTAATTGCTAACACTAATCAAAAGAAGGCTGGAGTAGCTATACTGGTTTCAGATAAACCAAATTTCAAAATGAGGGAAATTATCAGGAATAAAAAGAGGCATTGCGTAATGATTTTGTTTTAATGGGTGAGTACTCCAGAAGACATAACTATCTATAATGTATGTATACCTAACAACAGGGCATCAAAGCACATGAGGCAAAAACTGATAGAACTGCAAGGAGAAACAGATGTGTTCTTGGAAACTATTATACTTGGAGATTTCAAGAGCCTTCTGTCATTGATTGACAGATTCAGCAGACAGAAAACCAATAAGGATATACCTGAATAAAACTGCACCACCAAGTAACTGGATCTAATTGCCACTTATAGGATATTTCACCTAACGGTAGCAGAATATACATTCTGAAGCTAACCTGGAAACACTCACCAAGATAGACCAGATTTGGGATCATAAAACACAGTTTAAAAAAATTTACAAGAATAGAAATCATACAAAGTATGGTCTTAAGACGGCAGTAGATTTAAACTAGAAATCAGTAACCAAAAGATAGCTGAAACATCTCAAAATATTTGGAGACTAAATGACACACTTTTAAATAACACATGGGTCAAATAAGGAATCTCAAAAGAAATTTTAAAATATTTTCAGCCAATGAAAGTGAAGCTGGCATCTTCAGAAGAGTATTTGGTCCCTAGAAGAGAACTCTAGGCAAGAATGGTTTAGATGACCAAGTGGAAAATTTAAAACCTTATAGGACCAGTCAGAAAAAGAATAGTTTTGAATTGAGTCAATATAATGTAGTCAGTGGGACAAGCTATATAGCTAAATAGAGTCTAGATGTTGGTACAGGCACTCAAATTGAAAATTTTTACAGAACATTCTGCTAGACATTTCTACAAGCATAATTGGGCCTGTTGGCCTAGTTTGTAATCCCTAATCTATAAATTCAGTGTAACTGCAATAATCCCAATGGGGTAGGTAAATGTGTGCTCACACATGGATGCACACGTGTGTGTGTGTGTTTTTTGACAAGCTGATTTGAAAATTTATATGGAAAAACAAGGGGCCTGAACTGGCAAAGACACTCTGAAAGAAGGAACAAAATGGAGAAGTTACTCTATCAAATAATGAGCTTTATTATAAAACCTCAGTAATTAAGATCAAATGGCATTGGCATGGGGATAGACAAACTGACCAGTGGAACAGAATAAAGAGCCCAGAAACACAAGGGAACTTTTATATATGAGAGAGGTGGCATTATAAATCAGTGGAAAAAGAGGAACTGTTCAACGAATGGTACTAGTGCAGTTGGATATGCATATGGAAAACAAGCAAACATTTTTCAAAGATAATTTTAAAATCCGTCTCCTTAGGCTAGAGAAATCTTCCTTAAATAAGCCACAAAAAGCGCTAACATAAATGATTGATAAAATTCAACCATATTAAAATTAGAACTTCTGTTGTTCAAAAGTTGCCTTAGAGAAATTGAAAAGGTAAGCCAAAAACTTCCAAAATTTAAGACAATACTTAGTATATGTAGAAAACTACAAATCACTAAGAAAAAGACAATTTTTTAACAAAAGGGACAGAAGTAGTAAATAGGCATTCACAGAAGAGGAAATGTATGTGAAAAAATGAACATAAATATGTTTACCCTTATTAGTGATTAAGATATAATTTTATATAAGATTAGCAACAATTAAGTTTGTTAAAGACAAAAGTTGAAGAGAATGTAGATCAGCAAAGGTTTTTATACACTGTTAGTTGGACATGCCAATTGAAACTACTACTTTGGGCTGGGCACGGTGGCTCACCCCTGTAATCCCAGCGTCTTGGGAGGCCAAGGCAGGCGGATCACCTGAGGTCGGGAGTTCAAGACCAGCCTGGCCAACATGGAGAAACCGTGTCTCTACTAAAAATACAAAAATTAGCCAGGCATGGTGGCATGCATCTGTAGTCCCAGCTACTCAGGATGCTGAAGCAGGAGAATCGCTTGAACCCAAGAGGTGGAGGTTGCCATGAGTCCAGATCGCACCACTGCACTTCAGCCTGGGCAACAAAGCAAGACTCTGTCTCAAAAAAAAAAAAAGAAAAGAAAAGAAAGAAACTGCTACTTTGGAAAACAACTTAGAACTGTTTTATAAAATTAAACATTAGCATAACTTTTGACATACAAATCCCATTCCTATATATACACTCTATATGCAACAGAAATATTTGCCCCTGTGCAGTGGAATATATGTATAAGAATGCTTATAGTAGCAGTGTTATATTAGCAAAAAAAGCTGGAAACAACTGTCCATTAATAACAGACTGGATAAATAAACTGTGCTACAGTGTATTCACACAATGGAATTTTACTGAGTAAAAGTGAACAAACTTAGTCGACTTTCATCATGGCAGCATGAGTAACTCCATTGGCCCACTTCCCACTGAAACTGGTAAAAAAAATTTAAGACCTTCCTTTAAAGTCTCTGGAAGTGGTCTTGGAGTCATATAGCACATTAAAAAACATCCGTTTAAGAAAATCTGCTAAAATTGGATAAGAAAACTGAGAGTCTGGGATGCTTGAACTAAGAACTCCCTCCCTACCCTGTCCCAGTTTGTTGAATAGAAACTTATTCCAAACTGGTGCAGCCAAGAACAGAGGGTTTCCTCTCCCCTCAGTACTCATTCAGAGGGCTTTCTTCCCAGAGAAACCAGATATCAGCATTTCTCATCTTGCCCCCAGCTACTTGTTGCTGAGGCTAGTTCTGGGGAGTGCAGCTGAGAAGTGGGAGCTCCATTCTCCCTGCCAGCCCTCACCTGTGAAATGGAGGCTCCGCCTTGGGCCTTGTGCCACTAAGAATACTGGGACCCTGATTGCTCTTGTCTCAACTTGTAAGACAGGTTCCACACTGAGAGAGGCAAGTCAAGAAGACCTGAAGTTACACCATTGGTCCCACTCCCAACCCCAGAGCCCTAGCCCACAGATTTTGTGGGGTGAGAAGTGGAGGGTGTGGGCAACAGGTAAAACAAATAGCTCCTTATCTCTTCCCAAAGAAACTGACTTCATCATCAACAGAAAATGGAGAAGTTCAAGCCTAAGATCCACACTCAAAAACAGGTGGAGGTTGTGGTGAAAGGTAATTGGGAGGACATTGACAAATTCAGTTAAGATAACAGGCTAAACTGTAGGCTGGCTGCTTTGCGGAAGAGAACTAGGGAAAGAGACAGCTGTAAGGAGCCCTCCTGGGGTCATTACAAATATTAAACACTGACAGTGGAAATTATTCCTTCAAAGGACCCCACATTAGTGGAGCTTAACATCTTGGTATGGTCAAGAAAAAGGAAACCAGAGTGCTGCCCAAATTACTGTCATCCCAGGGTGACTGAAGGCATACCCAAAACTGCCTCCCTGAGGAGCAGTGTCAGAGGCTTAACACTGGGGGTGGTCTTCATTAAAATAATCCAGCTTGGCACTAAACAAATAGCAAATAAGCAGATAGCAGTAACAACCCTGGGGGAGCAGGGAATTGTTAATAGTACTCAGAGTTGCTACAGTATATTATCTGAAATGTGAGTTTTTATAACAAAATATTATGAAATATGCAAAGAAACAGGAATATATGACCCTACTGAATAAAAGCAGGTAACAGAAACTGCTTGTGATTGCAACCAGATATCAAATATACCAGAAAAAGACTTCAGAATAGCCATTGTAAATATATTCAAAGAACTAAAATAAACCATGATTAAAGATTATAATGTTTCCACTTTTATTATTCATTGGAATGCAATTAAACTATCAGAAGGCATTTAGCTAAATCCAGAATTCAGTAATTTTACAGGCCAAATAATACATCCTTTATGCATATGATGTACTTCATCTTCATTTTTCATCATGGATAAGAATAATAATAATCTTGGTTGCATTCCTACAGATCATTATGAACAGCAAAATAAGGAAAAACAGGGCCAACTCACTGACCCATGATCTCCATGAATAAACAGAAAGATACAAAACAGTCTAAGATTTATTAGATCCTAAACTGATTTTTACCTGGTATTTATCTTTTTGGATTTTTTGCAAATAATACACTTTATTAATAGTAGTTAATGAGGCTTCTGTAAACTATCTCCCCGTGCTCCTTTCAAGTAGATACTCATTCTTCCTGGTTCCATGGTAGGCTTGAGGGAAATCAGTGTCATCCTCAGTCCTCCATTGTGCACTCTAAAAACCATCAGATGTGCTGCTTCGAGACCTAGCTTATCTAGCCAGAATACGATTTCCCTTCTTTACATTCTTTTCTACTGAATTTCTTTAGCCTTATAGTTCTTTAGTTTTCATTTCCAGTGACTTTCATTCTTATTCACTTCCCATGTCCATTACCTGGAATTGCTCCAGTTTTAAAATCTCAAATTGCAGAATCCCATTCTCTGGCAACAAGTTACTGTTGTCCCCACCCTGCCTACTTTCTAATACCCAATGCACCTATTCTCAGATTTAATAAAAGCTTCTAGTCTCAACTATCCCATTATTCCCAAGCTCTCTGCTCCTCCTGGATATTTTTCCTCCCCTGTAGCTACAGGTTTGTCATTTTGTTACTGTTTAATAACTACTTGCAAATATCTTTCCCCTTTATTGTTCTTGTCGGACTTAGCCTGCTGTCAACTTTGGGAGAAAATCATGTGATTGTGCAGGTCGGAGCCATTAATTTTGATAGTCTTCACCTTCACCTAGAGTTTTCAAATCATTTTACACATGAATTAGCTTTCTCCTATTTCCTTCGTCAGCTCCTCTCAATTCTTACTGATTTTTTCAGACTTTTTATCGCATCCTTTTTTCACATTCATAATATTATTTCACCTATTTTTAACTGAGCAAATTAAGGCCATAAGCTAGGGAGTTCTTCAGATCCCTCCCTTGCTGCCCGAGAACTTGCCTACGTGCTTCCTGGCCTTTTAAACTGGAAGTAGTGCTCTTGCCTTGCTAAGGCTGACTCCTCTGCCCCCTTCTCTAGTTCCATCACTTTTTCTCTCCACTGTCTCATTCTTTAAAACTTCCAAATAGTCTCATGTCTTTGCTCTCCTGAAAACTCCCTAGACATAAGAGATGTAAATTTAAGAATCTTCAATATATACATGCTATTTAAAGCTAAAATACTTGATGAGATCTCAAAAATGAGTTTAGGTAGAAAAGATAAGTCAAAGGACTGAGTGGTGAGTTCTTCCAACATTTGGAGGTGAAGAGATAAGGAAAACCCAGAGAAGGAGCAGCTAAAAGGTAGGAAGAAAACCAGGAAAGCAGAGTCTTGTGAAACTTAAGTAAAGAAAGCATTTCAAGGAAGGAGTAATCAACTATGAAAAATGCTGTTGAGAAATCAAGTCAGATGAGGACTAAGAATTGACCATTAGATTTGGCAATATGAGGGGTTATTGGTGACCTTTATAAGAACAGTTTTGGTGCATTGGTGTAAACACGAAAGCCTGACTAGAGTGGGTTTAGGAAAAAATGGGGGAAAAAAAAGACCCCAGGGTGGCCTGCCATAAAGAGAGAGAGATGAAGCAGTAGACAGAGGTGGAAATGCGATCAAGAGGATCTTTTAATATGTGTTGGTAGATGAGACAGGAAAACTTGGCAGTGCAGGAAGAAGGGAAAATTTCTAAAACACAGTCCTCGTGAAGGCAAGAGGGAAAAGAGTTTGAGAGCACAGTGGAAGCTTGGATTAGGTAGGAGCACAGAGTTCCTTCATAATACCAGGAGAAAAGGCATGCACACCACATGACATCTAATGGAAGCTGGTCAAGTTGTTTATTACCTTTCTTTCTTTTTTTTCTCAGTGAACTAGGAAGCCAGGTTATCAGCTGAGAGTGAAGAGGGGGGAAGGTATTGAGGTTTACAGAAATAGCCTTATAAAACAGTGAGAGAGTTGATGGATTCAGAAATACAATATGATCGCCAGTAACCTTATTAAAGTCCCCACTTGAGGTTATTAATTTTGAAGTTAAAATAAGTCTTTATTTTCAAAGGGAATGCTTCCAGTTTTTGTCCATTCAGTATGATATTGGCTGTGGGTGTGTCATAGATAGCTCTTATTATTTTGAGATACATCCCATCAATACCTAATTTATTGAGAGTTTTTAGCATGAAGGGTTGTTGAATTTTGTCGAAGGCCTTTTCTGCATCTATTGAGATAATCATGTGGTTTTTGTCTTTGGTTCTATTTATATGCTGGATTACGTTTATTGATTTTCGTATGTTGAACCAGCCTTGCATCCCAGGGATGAAGCCCACTTGGTCATGGTGGATAAGCTTTTTGATGTGTTGCTAGATTTGGTTTGCCAGTATTTTATTGAGGATTTTTGCATCAATGTTCATCAAGGATATTGGTCTAAAATTCTCTTTTTTGTTGTGTCTCTGCCAGGCTTTGGTATCAGGATGATGCTGGCCTCATAAAATGAGTTAGGGAGGATTCCCTCTTTTTCTATTGATTGGAATAGTTTCAGAAGGAGTGGTACCAGCTCCTCCTTGTACCTCTGGTAGAATTTGGCTGTGAATCCATCTGGTCCTGGACTTTTTTTGGTTGGTAAGCTATTAATTATTGCCTCAATTTCAGAGCCTGTTATTGGTCTATTCAGAGATTCAACTTCTTCCTGGTTTAGTCTTGGGAGAGTGTATGTGTCGAGGAATTTATCCATTTCTTCTAGATTTTCTAGTTTATTTGCGTAGAGGTGTTTGTAGTATTCTCTGATGGTAGTTTGTATTTCTGTGGGATCGGTGGTGATATCCCCTTTGTCATTTTTTATTGCATCTATTTGATTCTTCTCTTTTCTTCTATATTAGTCTTGCTAGCGGTCTATCAATTTTGTTGATCTTTTCAAAAAACCAGCTCCTGGATTCATTAATTTTTTGAAGGGTTTTTTGTGTCTCTATTTCCTTCAGTTCTGCTCTGATCTTAGTTATTTCTTGCCTTCTGCTAGCTTTTGAATGTGTTTGCTCTTGCTTCTCTAGTTCTTTTAATTGTGATGTTAGGGTGTCAATTTTGGATCTTTCCTGCTTTCCCTTGTGGGCATTTAGTGCTGTAAATTTCCCTCTACGTACTGCTTTGAATGTGTCCCAGAGATTCTGGTATGTTGTGTCTTTGTTCTCGTTGGTTTCAAAGAACATCTTTATTTCTGCCTTCATTTCGTTATGTACCCAGTAGTCATTCAGGAGCAGGTTGTTCAGTTTCCATGTAGTTGAGTGGTTTTGAGTGAGTTTCTTAATCCTGGGTTCTAGTTTGATTGCACTGTGATCTGAGAGACAGTTTGTTATAATTTCTGTTCTTTTACATTTGCTGAGGAGTCCTTTACTTCCAACTGTGTGGTCAATTTTGGAATAGATGTGGTGTGGTGCTGAAAAGAATGTATATTCTGTTGATTTGGGGTGGAGAGTTCTGTAGATGTCTATTAGGTCTGCTTGGTGCAGAGCTGAGTTCAATTCCTGGGTATTCTTGTTAACTTTCTGTCTCGTTGATCTGTCTAATGTTGACAGTGGGGTGTTAAAGTCTCCCATTATTATTGTGTGGGAGTCTAAGTCTCTTCGTAGGTCACTAAGGACTTGCTTTATGAATCTGGGTGCTGCTGTATTGGATGCATATATATTTAGGATAGTTAGTACTTCTTGTTGAATTGATCCCTTTACCATTATGTAATGGCCTTCTTTGTCTCTTTTGATCTTTGTTGGTTTAAAGGCTGTTTTATCAGAGACTAGGATTGCAACCCCTGCCTTTTTTTGTTTTCCATTTGCTTGGTAGATCTTCCTCCATCCCTTTATTTTGAGCCTATGTGTGTCTCTGCACATGAGTTGGGTTTCCTGAATACAGCACACTGATGGGTCTCATCAGTCTGTGCCTTTTAATTGGAGCATTTAGCCCATTTACATTTAAGGTTAGTGTTGCTATGTGTAAATTTGATCCTGTCATTATGATGTTAGCTGGTTATTTGGCTTGTTAGTTGATGCAGTTTCTTCCTAGCCTTGATGGTCTTTACAATTTGGCATGTTTTTGCAGTGGCTGGTACCAGTTGTTCCTTTCCATGTTTAGTGCTTCCTTCAGGAGCTCTTTTAGGGCAGGCCTGGTGTGGATGCCCTCTCTCACCACTCCTATTCAACATAGTGTTGGAAGTTCTGGCCGAGGCAATCAGGCAGGAGAAGGAAATAAAGGGCATTCAATTAGGAAAAGAGGAAGTCAAATTGTCCCTGTTTGCAGATGACATGATTGTATATCTAGAAAACCCCATCTTCTCAGCCCAAAATCTCCTCAAGCTGATAAGCAACTTCAGCAAAGTCTCAGGATACAAAATCAATGTGCAAAAATCACAAGCATTCTTATACACCAGTAACAGACAAAGAGCCAAATCATGAGTGAACTCCCATTCACAATTGCTTCGAAGAGAATAAAATACCTAGAAATCCAACTTACAATGGATGTGAAGGACCTCTTCAAGGAGAACTACGAACCACTGCTCAATGAAATAAAAGAGGATACAAACAAATGGAAGAACATTCCATGCTCATGGGTAGGAAGAATCAATATCATGAAAATGGCCATACTGCCCAAGGTAGTTTATAGATTCAGTGCCATCCCCATCAAGCCACCAAAGACTTCACAGAATTGGAAAAAACTACTTTAAAGTTTATATGGAAACAAAAAAGAGCCCGCATTGCCAAGTCAATCCTAAGCCAAAAGAACAAAGCTGGAGGCATCACACTACCTGACTTCAAACTGTACTACAAGGCTACAGTAACCAAAACAGCATGGTACTGGTACCAAAACAGAGATATAGACCAATGGAACCTACCAGAGCCCTCAGAAATAATGCCGCATATCTACAAC
This sequence comes from Symphalangus syndactylus, assembly GCF_028878055.3. Classification (NCBI taxonomy): domain Eukaryota; kingdom Metazoa; phylum Chordata; class Mammalia; order Primates; family Hylobatidae; genus Symphalangus; species Symphalangus syndactylus. The sequence goes on from NC_072437.2 coordinate 72,359,617, forward strand.
TATCTGATCTTTGACAAACCTGACAAAAACAAGCAATGGGGAAAGGATTCCCTATTTAATAAATCGTGCTGGGAAAACTGGCTAGCCATATGTAGAAAGCTGAAACTAGATCCCTTCCTTACACCTTATACAAAAATTAATTCAAGATGGGTTAAAGACTTACATGTTAGACCTAAAACCATAGAAACCCTAGAAGAAAACCTAGGCAATACCATTCAGGACATAGGCATGGGCAAGGACTTCATGTCTGAAACACCAAAAGCAATGGCAACAAAAGCCAAAATTGACAAATGGGATCTAATTAAACTAAAGAGCTTCTGCACAGCAAAAGAAACCACCATCAAAGTGAACAGGCAACCTACAGAATGGGAGAAAATTTTTGCAACCTACTCATCTGACAAAAGGCTAATATCCAGAATCTACAATGAACTCGAACAAATTTACAAGAAAAAAACAACCCCATCAAAAAGTTGGCGAAGGATATGAACAGACACTTCTCAAAAGAAGACATTTATGCAGCCAAAAAACACATGAAAAAATGCTTATCATCACTGGCCATCAGAGAAATGCAAATCAAAACCACAATGAGATACCATCTCACACCAGTTAGAATGGCCATCATTAAAAAGTCAGGAAACAACAGGTGCTAGAGAGGATGTGGAGAAATAGGAACACTTTTACACTGTTGGTGGGACTGTAAACTAGTTCAACCATTGTGGAAGTCAGTGTGGTGATTCTTCAGGGATCTAGAACTAGAAATACCATTTGACCCAGCCATCCCATTACTGGGTATATACCCAAAGGATTATAAATCATGCTGCTATAAAGACACATGCACACGTATGTTTATTACAGCACTATTCACCATAGCAAAAGACTTGGAACCAAGCCAAATGTCCAACAATGATAGACTGGATTAAGAAAATGTGGCACATATACACCATGGAATACTATGCAGACATAAAAAGGGATGAGTTCATGTCCTTTGTAGGGACATGGATGAAGCTGGAAACCATCATTCTCAGCAAACTATCGCAAGGACAAAAAACAAACACTGCATGTGCTCACTCATAGGTGGGAATTGAACAATGAGAACACATGGACACAGGAAGGGGAACATCACACACTGGGGCCTGTTGTGGGGTGGGGGGAGGGGGAAGGGACAGCATTAGGAGATATACCTAATGCTAAATGAGGAGTTAATGGGTGCAGCACACCAACATGGCACATGTATACATATGTAACAAACCTGCACATTGTGCACATGTACTCTAAAACTTAAAGTATAATAATAAGAAAATAAAAAATAAAAATAAAATAATTTTTAAAAAAAAGTCTGTGCTTGCTTTGGCAGCACGTATACTAAAATTGGAAAAATACAGAGAAGATTAGCATGGTCCCTATGCAAGGATGACACATAAATTCGTGAAGCATTCCATTTTTTTTTAAATGTGTAAAAACAGTATAAGTCTGTTTAGCATGATTGTGGTTCTTTTTCTCCACTGTGTTCAGCTGCAAAAGTGCTGGTATGGAATAGGCAGAGAGTTGGATATAGCCAGTGTTGGGATTAGCCAAGAGCATATGACAAAGTGAAAGAGATGCAAGGGAGTCAGTGTGTACACAAGGCAACAGGTCTGGTGGTTGACCATGGAAGCTGAGCCATGTTAGGACATGAGCAGGTGAGAAATAGTGAAAAGGTCATAGATTCAAAAGATTGTCGGGCCCAATGAGATCAAAGGATATTTGGAGTCCACACACATAAGTGAAGAACAAAAGAATGGGCATTATTGTATAGTTGATAGTACAGGTCCTGGAATAGGACAGAAAATGAGTTTGAATACTGGCTCCACCACTTAGTAGTATTGTGTCTGTGGGCAAAGTTATATAAGCTATTAGCCTAGGTTTCCTCATCAGTAAAATGGGAGTGCTAATAGTACCTACATCAAAGCGTTGTTGTAAAGATTCAATAATACAAGTAAAGAGCAGAGTACCTGGCACATAGGAGGCTCTGAAACTGTCACTCTTACTAAGGAAAATGCAAAAATATTGGCAGTTATTATAATTGAATTCTTCAACTGTAGGTGATTTTAGATTTTTTAACATTTTATAATGAGCGTTATTCCCATAATTGGTAGACCCCTGCAAAAGTTTTTGTTTACTTTGCTTTGTTTTGTTTAAGAGATAGGGTCTTGCTCTGTGGTCCAGGCTGGGGCACAGTGGTGCAATCATAGCTCCCTGCAGCCTCTACCTCCTGGGTTCCAGGAATCCCCCCATCTCAGTCTCCGAAGTAGCTGGGACTACAGGCACGTGCTGCTGTGCTCAGCTAATTTTTTAATTTTTCGTAGAGACAGAGGTTTTGCTTGGTTGCCCAGGCTGGTCTTGAACTCCTGGCTTCAAGTGATCCTCCCATCTTGGCCTCCCAAAGCACTGGATTATAGATGTGAGCCACCATACCTGGCAGTAAGTGTTTTTAAGTGTAACTCAGTGTAAGTTGAAACTGAAAACCAAAAGTTAATAAATTTGTGTAGCTTTGGAAAACCAAAAGTGTCTAGAATGAGATGATAGAGTGGATTTTGCCTTAAGTCTTTACTAAGTTAAAGCAAGCAGATATTTGTGGCTCCTGTGTGTGCAGCTAGACCTTACAATCATTGTTGGTAGTAATCTTTAAGGGAAAACTAAAACAGTGCTAGCCCTACCCTTTAAAAATATCTATTCTACCACCTGTTAGACCGTAATTTTAGCTTAAGTTCCCTGAAGGTTTTTTTCATACATCCACGAGCCTGAGGTCACAGCTGAAACCTCTGTTAACTTCTTAATAATTAGCCAAGTGTAAGCAAAAATGGGTCACAGAACAGATGCCACTATTAAAGTCCCACTTGAGGTTATTAATTATTATAAAGTTAAAGTAAGTCTGTTTGGCATACTTGTGGTTATATTTCTCCACCATGTTCACTTGCACAGTTGCTGAACTGGGAAGAGAGAAATAAGGCCTTTAGAAAGACACCAAAGGAATTTTGCCCTATGCTAGTTTTGACTGTTCCTTATACCAGTATATAGTATGCCCTTATTTAAACTTACAACATGAGATTTTTTTGCAAATAAATATGTAAATAATAAACAAATGAAAGCCAACCCAGACAGCCAAATTCAGATTAACCAGTTGATTACTCTGAAAGGGTTGTAATTAGGGTGACCACAGAATTTATTATGGTGCACGTGCCAGAGTTGCTCATGTGACCCCATATCTTTGCGAATTTATCTTGGACTTTGAAATTCCACAAATGAATCTTAAATTTGAAAATTAATTGCAGTTGAACTATGTAGTTCTTGTCTTTGCCACCATATACTGTAGCTTAATCTCATTCGGGGCTCATCTTCCTGCTCTGTAAAACTGAGTATCAATTATCTAATGTGATAATAGAATTTCACAAACTTGCCTGACAGTAAATTTGCTTGGGGCCCTTGTTTAAAAACTCTCAAGCTTGTCAGCCGGGCACAGTGGCTCACGCCTGTAATCCCAGCACTTTGGGAGGCCGAGGCGGGCGGATCACGAGGTCAGGAGATCGAGACCATCCTGGCTAACACGGTGAAACCCCATCTCTACTAAAAATGCAAAAAAAAAAAATGAGCCGGGTGTGGTGGCAGGCACCTGTAGTCCCAGCTACTTGGGAGGCTGAGGCAGGAGAATGGTGTAACCCGGGAGGCAGAGCTTGCGGTGAACCAAGATTGTGCCACTGCACTCCAGCCTGAGTGACAGAAGGAGACTCCGTCCCCAAAAAAAAAAAAACTCTCCAACTTGTCTTCTCTCCTCCCCCACTCTGGGAAGTTTTTATTCAGAAGTTCTGAGATACGGCGATAGAATCCTTGTATAACCCTCCCACTTTCTATCTACCTCCCTCTCTTAGATTCCTGTATGCTTAGCAAGCACCCTCCGGGTGATTGTTTTGATCAGACAAGTTTGAGAAATATTTATAACCTATATAAAGGTGTCTTGGGATGCCAGGTGTCAATGGTAAAGGGTGGCTTATTGGAGTCAAACAGGACCTGGAGACAGTCCTCTTTCCACAGCTTCACTAGCCCTGTTGTAACCTTGGGTAAACTACCTGACCTGGCCTGTTTCCAGATCTATAAAATAATAGCGTCTACCATATAGTGTTGTTGGGATGATTAAATTAGAGAATGTGAGAAGACCTGTAGCTGCTATAGGTTAAAATTAATATTCTCAATTAAAAGTCTAAAATTTTAAAAGATTAAAGCCTTCTGTCCACAAAATCTGTGTTAAGATCTTAACCACACTCATCAGGTAAACATTAGCAGCTACATATTTTGGATAAAGAAATAACACTTTTTTGTAATAAAACCTATGTTCATGTTAGAAACTAAGACTTTACAAAGTATAGAGCAGAAAATAAAGTCAACCAGATTGTCACCACCATTCAGAAATAACCAACATTAACACATTTCTTTTTATAAAGTTGAGACCATGCGTTATATGCTGTTTTTATACCCTAACTTTTTCTGTATAATGGATCATGAGTTATTTTCTTTGTCAACAAATACTTTTTCTAAAATACTGTTTTTGTGACTGCACAATACTATTTTATTAATATGCCATAATTTATTTAATTGGTTCCCTAGTGGTGGAACATTTGTCTATAATTTTTTCAGTTATAAATAATGCTATAGTGAATATACTTTTTCATGTATCTTTGACTCTTCTTCCTTGATGATCTTATCCACATCAGTGATTGACTTGTTCCCTGAACACTGATTTTCATACCTGTATCTCCAGATCAGACCTCTCACCTGACCACGAGACCCATAATATTCCTTGTTTCTTGAACATCTCTAAGAAGTACCAGAGGCATCTCAGGTAAACAACTCTATATGCACTGCAGATGCTCTACCCCCACCCCCACCCCCACCCCCAAGTACACATAGACACCTGTGCCTACCCCATCCACAGTTCCTCTGTTAACCGCATCAGGGTCTGTCTTTTTTTTTTTTTTTTTTTTTGAGACGGAGTCTCGCTCTGTCGCCCAGGCTGGAGTGCAGTGGCGCAATCTCGGCTCACTGCAAGCTCCGCCTCCCGGGTTCACGCCATTGTCCTGCCTCAGCCTCTCCGAGTAGCTGGGACTACAGGCGCCCGCCACTACGCCCGGCTAATTTTTTGTATTTTTAGTAGAGATGGGGTTTCACCGTGGTCTCGATCTCCTGACCTCGTGATCCGCCCGCCTCGGCCTCCCAAAGTGCTGGGATTACAAGCGTGAGCCACCGCGCCCGGCCGGGTCTGTCTTACTTGACATCATATTCCCAACCTAGCACAGTGCCTGGCACAGATGTTAGTCAGATAGATTAGTAAATATATCAATCAGTACAAACTCTTACATAATGAAATAATGAGTTATAATCCATACATTTCTTTACATTTTTATTTGATTTACCCTATGTAACAGGTACTGTGTTAGGCCTTGGGGATATAATGGTGAATAAAACATACCATTATTAAATTAATAGAATTCATGATATAGTGTAAGAGTTTCAGTAATAGACTAAAGTCTGATAACATTTCAGCAGACAAATCAATGACAGCTGGAATAATCAGAGATTTCACAGAGGATATGCGAAGAATGGATAGAATTTCCCTAGGTAAAGCAGGAAAAGGGACAATATGCCATACGAGGAGATAAATCATTAAAATGCTGTAGCATTTGTATTTTCAAAATTGAAAAGACTATTTCTGGTCCCACATGCTCATCCAGAACCTTATCACTCCCCATCAAAAGTGGAGCCTTTGTCCCTCCCCTTGAACCTTTGTGACTGCCTCAACTCATAGAGCATGTGCAGTAGAGACTTCTGAGACTAGGCAATAAAAGGCAGTAAGTACATAAAGCCAGTTGCTAATATTCTTAATGATGAAAGATTTAATTCTTTGCCCCAAGATCAGGAACTAGGCAAGGCTGTCCATTTTCACTGCTTGTCTTCAACATTGTACTGAAAGGTCTAGCCAATGCAAAAAGGGAAGAAAAAGAAATGAGACCTACACATTTAAAAGGGAGAAATAAAGCTTTCTTTGTTTCTGTACAGGATGTTGACCTATGTAGAACATGCCAAAGAATCAATATTAAAGCTATTAGAACTAATAGTAAGTTTATCAGGGTCACAGGATTGAGCAGCACTATATAAAAATCAGTTGTATTTTTTTTAAATTAGCAATCTCAGATGTATCATGCTGAGTTTCTGCAAGCCTCTAGCTATCCTTAACACCTTCCCCTACACACTCTATCAAATTACCCGACCACCTAGCTACAGAGAAAATAGAAATCATTAGATAGGAGCCACCTCAGCCTCCTCTGCCAAAACTACTAGCCTTGGCACTTAGCTTCTCCTGCCTTCTCATCACAATAGAGGAGACTGGCAGGACCTGCCATCTGGTCCTAGAATGTTACAACACATACCCATCTCAGAACTTACACATAGCATGTGTGTAATGCTGTTAACCTCACTTTTCTGAGCGAATTCATACACTTAAGATCTTAGCTTAAGCAGTTCATATTTGGAGAAACTTTCCCTTACCTCTCCCTCCCCCACATTATATAATCTCTTAGCTGCTGTATTTCCCCTTTAGATCATGTTTAAACTAATTAAATAATTTGTTGTGTATAATGCTCTTATTATTTCACAATGCTTGAGGTTGCAAAAAAAAATGTCTTTTTAATCCCTTCCAAGACAAATGTATTTGAAGACCATACTTTGGAAATTGGCAAGGAAGCCAGTTTTAGGCATTTTAGGAAATAACCATTTGTCTCCCTTTAGAAAAAATACAACCAGAGACTATCTTTGTATCCACTATTTAAATATTCCAGCAAACATAAACAGGCCATATACTTAGTTGAAGGAAAATAGCACCACTGAATTTGTCCTCTTTTTTTCTTCAATTACCACTTAAAATGTTTTATTTATTGATTTTTATTTTTTTTAATTGACCCATAATAATTGTACATACTTTGGGGTACATAGTGATGTTGCAGTACATGTAGTGTGTAGTGATCATATCAGGGTAATTAGTATGTGCATCTCAAACATTTATCATTTCTTTGTGTTGAGAACATTCAGATCTTTGAAACTATGTAATGTATTATTGCTAACTGTAGTCATCTTACAGTGGTATATAGAACACTAGAACTTTGCCCTCCAGTCTTGCAGTAATTTTGTATCCTTTAACAAATCTCTTCCTATCCCTCTCTTCCTCCCACCCTTCCCAGCCTCTAGTATACTCTGTCCTAATTTCTACTTCTATGAGATCAACTCTTTTTTTAGATGGAGTTTTCTCCCTTGCTGGAGTGCAGTGGTGTGGTCTCGGCTCACGGCAACCTCTGCCTCCCGGGTTCAAGTGATTCTCCTGCCTCAGCCTCCAGAGTAGCTGGGATTACAGGTGCCCGCCACTATACCCATCAATTTTTGTATTTTTTAGTAGAGATGGAGTTTCACCATGTTGGTCAGGCTGGTCTTGAACTCCTTACCTCAGGTAATCTGTCCGCCTCGGCCTCCCAAAGTTCTGTGATTACAGGCATGAGCCACTGCACCCAGCTGAGAGAAACTTTTTTTAGCTTCCACATATCAGTGAGAATATTGGGTGTTTGACTTTTGGTTCTTGGCTTGATTTCACTTAGCATAATGTCCTCCAGTTCCATCCATGTTGCTGTTAATGACTGGATTTCATTTTTTTAATGGCTGAATAGTATTCCATTGTATGCATATACCACATTTTCATTATCCGTTCTTCATCTGTTGTTGGACACTTAGGTTGATTCCATGTCTTGGCTGTTGTGAATAGTGCTGCAGTAAACATGCTGGGGAGATGCAGATGCCTCTTTGATATATTGATTGTTTTTTCCTTTGGATGAATGCCCTGTAGTGGGGTTGCTGGATCATATGGTAATTCTGTTTTTAGTTTTGTGAGGAACTTCATACTGTTGACCATAGTAGTATATGTTCTAGTTTACATTCTCACCAACAGTGTGTAAGAGTTCCTTTCCTGGCCAGTGCAGTGGCTCACAAGTGTAATCCTAGCACTTTGGGAGGCTGAGGTGGGAGGATTGCTTGAGTTCGGGAATTTGAAACCAGCCTGGACAACATAGCAAGACCTCATCTCTACTAAAAATCAAAAAATTAGCCAGGCCTGGTGGTACATATCCATAGTCCCAGCTAGTTGGGAGATTGAGCAAGAAGATTACTTGAGCCCAGGAAGTTGAGGACTCAGTGAGCTATGACCATGCCCCTGCACTCTAGCCTGGGCAACAGAGCAAGACTCTGTCTCAAAAAAGAACTCCTTTTCTCTGCATCCTTGCAAGAGTTTATTTTTTGTCTTTTTGCTAATAGACATCCTAACTGGGATGAGACGATACCTCATTATAGTTTTGATTTGCATTTCCCTGATGATCAGTGATGTTGAGTTTTGTTTGTTTGTTTTCATGTGTTTATTGGTCATTTTGTATGTGTTCTTTTTTGAAGTGTCTATTCAGGCTCTTTGCCCATTTTTTAATTGAATTTTTATTTTTTGCTGTTGAGATGTTTGCACTTCTTGTGTATTCTAGATGTGAATCCCCTGTCAGATGAATAGTTTTGCAAATACTTTCTCCCATTCTGTAGCTTGTCTTTTTACCCTTGTTTGTTTCCTTTGCTGTACAGAAGCGTTTTAGTTTGGTATCATCTCACTAATTTATTTTTTGCTTTTGTTGTCTGTGCTTTTGAGGTCTTATTCATAACATCATTTCCCAAACCAATGTCCTGAAGTATTTCACCTGTTTTCTTATAGTGGTTTTGTAGTTTGAGGTCTTACATTTAGGTCTTTGATCCATTTTGAGTTGATTTTTATATAAGGTGAGGGGGTTAGATCTAGTTTCATTCTTCTGCATGTGGACATCTAGTTTTCCCAGCACAATTTATTGAAGAGACTGTTCTTTCCCCAACTTAGGTTCTTGGTACTTTTAACTAAAATCAGTTGGCTGTAGATAATGGATGTATTTCTAGGTTCTCTGTTCTGTTGGTCTGTGTTTCTGTTTTTATGCCATACCGTGCTGTTTTTTGGTTACTACAGCTTTGTAATATATTTGGAAGTGTGGTAGTCTGATGCCTCCAGCTTTGTTCCTTTTGCTGAGGATTGTTGTGGCTATTTAGGGTCTTTTGTGGTTCCATAGAAGTTTTAGGATTTTTTTTTCTACTTGCACGAAGAGTGTCATTGTTATTTTCATAAGGATTACACTGGATCTATAGATCACTTTGGATAGTGTGGTCCTTTTAACAATATTAATTCTTCTGATCCACAAGCTGGGGATGTTTTTCCATTCGTCTGTATCCTCCTCGGTTTCTTTCGTCAGTGTTTTGTAGTTATTTTTGTGAAGGTTTTCACCTCCTCAGTTAAATTTATTCCCATTTGTTTTGTGTGTATGTGTTTTTGTACCTATTGCAAATGGGTTGCCTTCTTGATTTCTTAGTTCATTGCTTGCATATAGAAAATGCTACTGATTTTTCTATGTTGATTTTATATCTGCAACTTTACTGAATTCATTTATTCTAAGAGTTTTTTGGTAGCATCTTTAGGTTTTTCTATATATAAGATCATGTTGTCTGCAAATAGGAACAGTTTGACTTCTTCCTTTCCAATTTGGATGCCCTTTATTTTTCTTTCTCTTGTCTAATTGCTCTGACTAGGACTTCTAGTTCTATGTTGAATAAAAGGGGTGAGAGTGGGCATCCTTGCCTCATTTCAGTTCTTAGAAGAAAAGCTGAGAGCTTTTAGTATGATGTTAGCTGTGGCACTTACCACTTTTATTAGTGATATGAGGAAGGTTAGTTTTGCTAATGCATCATTTTCTGCCTTGGTTTCCGTAATAGCTGTGACTGAATAAAAGCATGTATTAGAGTATAATCAGCTCTGTCTTAGGCTGATTCTAATATTGATGCCAAGTTGTCACATATATTTATGAAAAAGTTATGAAATAAAGGAAATGTGTCTATTGTCTAATTTTTTTTTTTTTTTTTTTTTTGAGACGGAGTCTCGCTCTGTCGCCCAGGCTGGAGTGCAGTGGCGCAATCTCGGCTCACTGCAAGCTCCACCTCCCAGGTTCACGCCATTCTCCTGCCTCAGCCTCTCCGAGTAGCTGGGACTACAGGCACCCGCCACCACGCCTCGTTAATTTTTTGTATTTTTAGTGGAGACGGGGTTTCACTGTGGTCTCGATCTCCTGACCTCATGATCCGCCCGCCTCGGCCTCCCAAAGTGCTGGGATTACAAGCATGAGCCACTGTGCCCGGCCTATTGTCTAATTTTTATGTATTAGACTACTAACCTCTACAAAATCAAATTAAGTTACGTAGTGCTGGTATTGTTTTTGTAATTATGATTATCAAATAACTTTGTTTTGGCCAGAGGCAGATTTATTTGATCTATAAGAACACTTAATGTGTATCAATGCAGCTTTACTATTTTAAGTATTAAAAGGCCTGCTTACCTATAACAGGATATGCTGTATCTGGATTTTACTTCATAAATCCTCTGTAAATAGTGAAAACCACACGGTGGAATCTTTAATATAGGTGGAATCCATTTAAAACATTATACTTCCTGAACCAAAATTCTGTCCTAGTGCTTCAAGATCTATGCTGCCTCCTGCAAAAACAAAAACCCCAATGTGTTTTTCTTGTTTTCATATTCATACAATGAAACATTACAACCTCAACTCTAGATCTATCTTTTTTCCTGTTTTTTGCCCCATTCTGTTATTTTCATACATAAGTGTGTGAATACATATCAAAATAGCTGTGAAAATAATGAGACTGAATTTTTTATTTGTGTGAATGTGGAAATAGCCAAAGAGAGACAGGAGTGTCCCCCTACCCCACATTGAAAAAAACAAACTCAAACAAAAACAGAAGGAAAAATTAGATTATTTGCCAGATGGGTTTTATCCTTAAATAGAAAAATATTGTCCAGAAATACTTAGGTGTATTTAATATGCCCTTGCCTTGTTACTGCTGTAGGGAGAAAAAAGGTCATGGCTCCTGCTGTGCAGGTCAGACCATGGACCCTCTTATTTTGCTGCTCAGCCATGAACAAGTAGTATAGAGTAAGCAACCTGAGTGAGACAGCTGTCTACCAAGAAAACCCTGCCAGAGTGTTCTGGATTTGAAACACCACAACCTCTCATAAAACTCAGGGAGAGGTGCATTAACTGAAGAGAAAGAGGAAGCAGGAGAGAACAGGTGTTCACTCCTAGTATCTCTGCCTTGTCTTTTTTTTTAACCTAAAAATGAATTTTATGTAAGAGAATAGCTTCTAAACTTTTAACTAAAAAGTTAATTTCTTCATTATTTTCTAATTATTTATTCCATTTGAATTAAAAAAATTTTTAAAAGATGTTTTTACAACTCTAACTGCATTAAGCATTTGGTTTTCTCCTTTTTGATGATCAAATTTTTATATACATATCAAATAGAACTTGTAATCTACCTGAAATAATGAAAAGCAGCAAAACTGCCTCTATAATCATACCATGCATAATTACTCAGTTTAGTTAAGTGTTGAAAGTAGGCCGCAGGCTCTTTTTACTGCTATCATGGAATTCAAAGAGTCTAACACCTGTTTTTGAAAAATCTATATGAGATATGAAAATAAATCCTTCAATGCCCATATTGTTACCTAATTCCTCTTGCCAATTTGTTTTACATGTGAAGTGGGGATATAATAATTTATCCAAAAGACAGGGACCTGGATAAGAAGACATTGTGAAATCTTTTCTGATTTGTTTATTCAATTATTCATTCAACAGATATTTAAATGTTTAGCACTGACCTACATAAAAGTAAGACAGGTATGAGATCTGCCTCCGTAGATTTTATAATTTACTTTTCACCTGTAATTCTGGTGTTATATTATTCAATCAATTCATGACTTTATTGTGGTATTTCATTCACATAGTATTGAATTTTATTGGCTTAGCTGTTTGGCAGCCAGACTTCTAGCTGGAAGGAAGCAAACATTACCTTCACAAACATTACCTTCTTTACTCACTCAGTTTCAAGTAGAAGGATTTTTTTTTTAACAGATTTTTGAAAGACCAAAAAGGAATCTAGCCTTCAAACAGATAACACCCCTTAGAAATAATCTGATTTCCAAGAAACTCTTAAACACCATCCATTTTGCTACCTTAAATTCTTTGTCCTCTTCTGCCTTCAAAATGTCAATCATTGCTTTCTAGAATACTTTAAGTTGGATGTAAGGATTAATCCGCTTTTTAAAAACAGATAAGACTAACTTTAATTGTCTAAAAATACAAGGGTATATGGTAATGACTATTTGTGGCATAACTTTAGGACAAGCATAGAAATAATGATCAGTTTCTTTTTTAAGTTAATTGACTATGTAAAGATAAGTAAATACATGTATTACACAGTTTTTTGGAGTTATCAGCATTATACGACTGCATATTATATACACATTCACTCACTTAGATTTGTACAGTAAATGGTAATTTTTATCTATTTGATTATCTGATACTATAACAACACCTAACAGTAGAATCTGGGGCTGTTTGTCTTTGGCTGGCACATAATAGTTTCTCCAGTGAATAAAAATTATCCCAAAATAACAACACCTAAGCTTACAAACATAGTCATAGATATTTCTAAAAAGTATGTAGTCATATTCACAAGTAATGTTTTGACTAATAATGTAAAAATAAAATCCTGACAGTTTACTAATACCAAATAATAGAATTTGCCCTTGTAGATTTATCGTCCAAATTAAACAACCCAAACTACAGAAAAGCCACATCTAAAAGCACTCTTTTTTAATGTGCCACCTGAATTTTCACAGATCGCGTAATTGTACTGAAGGAACTTTATAGACAAGATAATTTTGAGAGCAATAAGTAAAGTTAGTGCTGTATATTGCTTACGTAAGATACAAAATAAAACATTTTTCAGTTTTGTTCTAGATGTTTAAAATGATTTGAGGCTATCATCAGAATAAGTCCTAAAAAAAAGAAACAATGTAATAGCTTTAGAATTATGGTGGATATTAGGAAAATGATGTAGGCAGTAAAGAGGGTGGCTGAAAACCTGAAAGAATTTTAAATCTGTTATCCAGTAGGAAATTCTTAAAAGTAACTACTTTAGAATGGACAGTTACGTTGGCTAGACTTTTACATTTGACTGGAGAGTTATAAGCCTAAGAAGACTTTCCAGAGTTGAAAAAAAGGAAGCTTTCTAAATCATGAGTGTTTTTTTCTAAATCAATGAAAGTAAAAAGAGAGTGATTTTAATAATCATGTGAAGAAATTATATTTGACAAGAATTAATAATATGATTCAGACAACTGGGATAAATCATAGATGGTTATATACAATTTCAAATGTATGAAATAGGGTGAGTGAAATTGAAAATGGATGTTGTGAAAAACTGTAGTGTCTTTGTGTTTAGTCTTAGAATTCTCTGACTCGTGATTATGGCTTAAGGATATTAGCTAAAATTACAAGCCTTTGCTTTTTTAATAAATGTTTAGTTGTTTGTTTTGTCTTTTAAATAATTTTCTTTCTTAGTGCAAGTTGAGTTTTACCAAAGAATATGGATACTAAATAATGTTTCTTCTTTGTTGTAGGTAAAACTTCAGTCAAGAAGCTGACAAAAAAGGTAAGCAACATGTCGGGGGGCGGGGTTTGTTTTTGGTAAGATAGAAAATGAACTTTTGGCCGGGCACGGTGGCTCACGCCTGTAATCCCAGCACTTTGGGAGGCCAAGGTGGGCGGATCACGAGGTCAGGAGATCACCATCCTGGCTAACACGGTGAAACCCTGTCTCTACTAAAAATACAAAAAGAAATTAGCCGGCCATGGAGGTGGGTGTCTGTAGTCCCAGCTACAAAGAAAATGAACTTTTAGAAGTTTAATTTTAATATGTGTATTCAAAGGACATCGAGGATACACTTTCAGGGATCCAAACAGCTGGCTGTGGATCAACTTTTTTCAGAGACCTTGGCGATAAAGGTAATTTTGATTTGTTGTTAAATTTCTAGTTATGTGTTTAACTGAAGTATTATTAAGGAATTAAGGTATGAGATTTGTACCATGTTATTTAATAGGTGTTTTTAAAACATAAAGTAAGTAGGAGGTAACTTTTTCAAAGTCTTTGAGCAATTACAGATAAATTATTAAAACATCAATGTTAATTAAAGCCTGGAGAGGGTATGAGGCAGAGTATCTAAAATAAAAGATGAGAAGCCTTCAAGGGCATCCAGAGGAACCACCACTACTTAGGGGAGTGGACGGAAAGAGGTCATGGCAGAGTGATCAGAGAGAGAGAGGAACGCCAGGAGAGTGTTATCATAGAAGCCAAGCAGAGAAAGTGTTAAAGAAAAAGGGAACTTATCAAACGTCAAAACCGAGTAAATTTAGGGAGTTGAGTGAACTAAGGACTGAGAAGTATCCACTGTATTTAGCAGCTGGAAGTGTTTGACATTTTAACAAGTACAGTGGTCCCTTATTATCTATGGGGTATTAGTTCCAGGACCCCCCTTGGATACCAAAATCCAAGAATGCTCAAGATCCTGATATAAAATGGCATCATATTTGCGTATAACCTACAAACATCCTCCCATATCGTTCAAATCATCTCTAGATTACTTATAATACCCAATACAATGTAAATGCTATGTATATAGTTGTTATATTCTGTAACTCTATTTTTTTGTATTTGTGTTGATGTGGGTTGTTTGGGGGTGTTTTTTTTTGAGACGGTCTTGCTCTGTTGCTGGGTTGGAGTGCAGTGGCGCAGTCATAGCTCCTGGCAGCGTCAAACTCTGGGGCTCAAGCAGTCCTCCTGCTTCAGCCTGCTGGGACTACAGGTGTGCACCACCATACATGGCTAATTTTTTTTAATTTTAGTATAGACGAGGGTCTCACTGTGTTGCTCAGGCTGGCCTCAAACTCCTGGGCTCAAGCAGTCCTCCTGACTTGGCCATTGAAAGTGGTGGGATTACAGGGATGAGCCACCACACCAGACCTTTTTTTTTTTTTTTTTTTTTTTTTTTCATATTTTTGATACATGGTTGGTTGAATGCATGGATGCTGAGGGCCAACTATACAGGTCAGTGATAGGATGAGATCTAAAGCCAAGTTGCAGAACACTGAGAAGTGAGGGCGGATATGAGAAAAGTAAACGCAGACCTCTTGAGAGACATGGTCATGAACAGAGGAGTTAGAGGGTAGTAGCTAAGGGTAGAGAAAAAAGGCCAAGAGAATATTGGTTTATTTTAGGTAGTGAGCATGTTTCTTGTTGATGAGAAGGAGGGGTGGACAATACAAAGGAATTACGAATAGGACAAAATCCTGGAAAATAGGAAAGAAGGGATTATCTTCAGAATAGGAGTGGAAGGAAGGATCAGCATTCCACAGGGAGGATGTCTTTCCCATTGTATCAGGAGAAAAGGGTGAACAAATGAGCACTTTATGCAGATATTTGCAAATTACTGGCAAGCAAATGAGGGAGGTGTTTTGGAGTAGCCTTGATTTTCTTTATAAAATAGGATTTAGGGCCAGGTGCGGTGGCTCACGCCTGTAATCCCAGCACTTTGGGAGGCCAGTGAGGCCAAGGCAGCTGGATCACCTGAGGTCCAGAGTTCGAGACCAGCCTGGCCAACATGGTGAAACCCCATCTCTACTAAAAACACAATTAGCCAGGCATGGTGGCGGGTGCCTGTAATCCCAGCTACTCAGGAGGCTGAGGCAGGAGAATTGCTTGAACCTGGGAGGCAGAGGTTGCAGTGAGCCGAGATCATGCCATTACACTCCAGCCTGGGCAAAAAGAGTGAAACTCCGTCTCAAAAAAAAAAAAAAAAAGAAAGAAAGAAAGAAAGAAAATGTTGGATATAGTAGGTCTGAGCTTTATGGAGAAAGAAGGTTTGAAGTAGCTTCTGGGATATGGAAAAAGAACTGATGAGAGAAACAGACTTCTGGGAATCCTTCAAGGACTAGAAGAGAACGTAGATTATGAAAGAATAGAGTCATTGATCAGTGTAGTTGTAGAATAGAATAGTTGGACAGTTAGGATTTGCTAGGCAGGGGAATGGAGGACGTCATGGCCTAGGGAGTTAACAATGTTAGGAGCAAGAGAGGTTTTAACTAATGAGCCGTGGAGTCTAAGCAGAGACAATAGAGAAGAAAGTAAAATAGAAAGAAAAATCTAAAAAGAAAGTAGGAAAGTCAAAAGAGAAAAAAATCCCCTTTAATAATAAACTCCAGGAATAGAAAAAAGCCTAGAGAGAAAGCTGCCAGTGAGGTTGAAAACAGATGTAGTGGATGTCCAAGAGCAGAAAACAACCATGGTCATAGAGTAGGTGTCTGAATTTACAGTTTCTAAGCTGAAGCACTTGCAAGTGATTTCAGGGTTCAGGGAGTGATCGTAGAAATAGACAGGTAAAATAGAAGTTGGCATAGTTAATTTAGTGAACCTTATCAAGGATCTGAGAGATGGACCACTCTATTTTATAAGTGTAGAAAAAGTGTTCACCTGAGGTTGGTGATAAATTAATTATTGTTTCCTGTTGTCTAAAGAAGGAATTGGAGAATTAAGAAACAAATGTAATTTCTAAATCAGTGGTTTATAACCTTTCATTGAATGCAGCAGAGCTTTTACAGTTATCTCAAGAGATTTACAACATTCTCAAATCAACATTAATTTTATGGCTGAGTGCATTAGCTCACGCCTGTAATCCCAGCACTTTGGGAGGCCGAAGCAAGAGGATAGCTTGAGCCCAGGAGTTCAAGACCAGTCTGGGCAGTATAGCAAGTCTCTATGTCTACAAACAATGTAAAAGAAAAATTAGCCAGGCGTGGTGATGCACACCTGTAGTCCCAGCTACTTGAGAGGGTGAGGTGAGAGGATCGCTTGAGCTCAAGAGGCTGAGGTTGCAATTGCAGTGAGCTGTGTGTGGTCACCTGGGCAACAGAGCAAGACCGTGTCTCAAAAAAAAAAAAATTTAGTTTTAAATTGAGAATAAGTTTATCATATAACACTCCATGGAGAAGAAAAATATCACAAAGGTATAATAACTCCATAAAATCAATATTAATCATTTATTGTTTATTGATAAATATCTATTTCTGTACATTCTGTATCAATATTTAGTGGACTTTCATTATATTCTATGAGTATTAGTTCCTTATACTGAACTGTCTACTTATCTTTATACCCACTTCACCCCACCCCTTACCAACTCTTTCCAGTCATAGCACCAGAACATCCCTATATACTTTGAGGTTAACAAGCTCCTAAATTTTTTGTAGTGGGAATTTACTGGAATGTAGTATATGATTAGTGAACAAAAGTGCGTGTTTTGAAGTTGACAGACTTAAATTCAAATTTTTCCTAGTTTTATGACCCGGGGAAATTACTTAATCTCTTTCATCCTCACTTTCATCACCTTTTAAAATAAGATAATAATGCCTTCCTTATGGGATTGTTGAAAGAATTTAATAAAATGAGATGTTTTAAACATTTATAGTATCTGGTATGTAGCCTTAAAAAATATTAAGAACATGGGTTTTAAGCCTGGTTTAGATTCCTAGCTCTATTAGTTAGCTGTGTAACCTTGGGCAAGTTGGTTTTAGTTTTCTTGCTGTGTGTCTGGTACATTTTAAGTTTTTAATTGGTAATATTGCTATATGTTTTTTGTAAGATTTAATATTAACTGGGCCTTAGCCTCTTATTAATGAGTTTGTAAATAAATGGTATTTTTTAAATCATAGTTAATATTTTGTAAGGTTTTACTTTAGGAAATTACTAATTTGGCATTTTAAAGTAGATTTTAAGCAAGATGTTTAAATTTCAAGTACCAATATTTAGATCAGAGCTATGGCTTTGAGGTACCTTTCCATGATACATACGTTCCTGGGAGCATTTTGAGACTCTTAAGAAAGATATTTACCAGTTGTGAAAACTCAGATAATCTCTGTGGATATAAACTGAGTTATCTTATGATTATTTGATGTTTTTTTCCTGAAGTAAGGAAGGCTGGGGAGGGTTCTATAATAATTTTGACCTAAAGGCAGAATATGAGAACCAGAGTAGATTAATTCAGCTTTTGTGTAAAACTCTACATAAATATAATGTGATTTTAGAAAATCTATTAAAAACTTTTCAAGAAAAATGTATAAAATAAAAACAAGAGAGAAAATTTAAATCATCTTAAGGAAAAAAAATTGAGAGATAAGAGATTAATCTTTAAAAACTGAAAAGAGAACCCCATTTCAAGACCTTAGAAGCATACTGTGCTTCTGAAAAGAAGTACCTGGACAGCTTCATCGCTGCATTCACGTTCCAGACTCCTGGTAGTGCCTCAAGTGCTGCCTATGACCTTTATATGGAATACCATACTCCTGCTGCCTGCTAAACAGCTTCCACTTCTCAGCTACCCTAGTCTATGAAATCATCTGTGAAACCAATAAACAGAGCCTTATGCTTTCTCATTTTTTGTATTTTGTTATACTGTACTCTCTGATTTCTAATCTTTCTTAATTAAGCCATAATCTCAAAGTGGAAAAATATTTGTGGTTATTTTTATATCCCCACTTGCTTGGTGTGTTGCCTAAAAACATTCTCTGACACATAATAGATGCTCATCTAAAATTAACTACATGCTAATTACAAATTATCCTGATCTATTTCAGTGAATCCCTTGAGTATTTTTGCTATGCAGTTTTAGCCTTTCTGTGTATTGAAAATATGAAGACTACATGTTTTTTTAAATATTTTCCAGTTAAAACTTTGAATAATTTATGTTGGTCTTCTTCCCAATTAGTATTAATTGGGGCCAGGCATAGTGGCTCATGCCTGTAACCCCAGCACTTTGGGAGGCCAAGGCAGGAGGATCACTTGAGCCCAGGAGTTCAAGACCAACCTAGGCAACATAGGGAGACCCCTTCTCCACAAAAAATTAAAAAATTAGCTGCACATGGTGGCTCATGCCTGTAATACCCTCTATTTGGGAGGCTGAGGTGGGAGAGAATCACTTGATCCTAAGAAGCTGGCTTCAGTGAGCCGTGATTGTACTGCTATACTCCAGCCTAGGCAACAGAATGAGACCTTGTCTTAAAAAAAAAAAGAAAAGGGAAAGGAAATATTTAAAAATTTAAAAAGGATTACTTGGTATTATTTTGTCAACAAAATTAGATCCATTTTGTAGTAACGCTTTCATACATTTTAGAAATAATGCATCAAATCTTTTTTTTTTAGAGAGAGTCTCACGCCCAGACTAGAGCACAGTGGCATGATCTTGGCTCACTGCAACTTCCACCTCCTGGGTTCAAGTGATTTTCATGCCTCGGCCTCTTCTTTATCAAATATCTGAATAAAAACATGAAATTATCCTCTAATTTTTATCTCTTCTTTATCAAAATATTTTTTGATGTGAATTATTTCTAAGATATACTAGAAGAAAGTTCTGCCTCCTAATGAGCAACGTTTTATCAGCTTAATAGTTAATGACCTGCAACTGTAGTAGGATATTTTTTCTTTTCCCCAGCTATTTTTTTAAATTAGGGCTATTCAGTGTATTACCATATTTAATATGGTATACAGTTATTTCAAAGTGTATTAGTCACAGAATGCAGTCACTTAATTGAAGAAGAAAAATCTGATTGTGGCAGTATTAAACACAAATAGAATTTTTAAGAATTGCACTGCCTTGGCCGGGCGCGGTGGCTCACACCTGTAATCCCAGCACTTTGGGAGGCCGAGGCGGGCGGATCACGAGGTCAGGGGATCGAGACCATCCTGGCTAACACGGTGAAACCCCGTCTCTACTAAAAATACAAAAAATCAGCCAGGCGTGGTGGCAGGCGCCTGTATTCCCAGCTACTCGGGAGGCTGAGGCAGGGGAATGGCGTGAACCCGGAGGGCGGAGCTTGCAGTGAGCCGAGATTGCACCACTGCACTCCAGCCTGGGAGACAGAGCAAGACTCCGCCTCAAAAAAAAAAAAATATTGCACTGCCTTACTATTGATTACAAAAATATATATCTAAAATCATTCTATACTCAGAATCATAAAGATAATTATTAAAATTAGTTGGATTCATTATGAAGTATATCCTGTAGACTGTGGAATTTAAGAAACTTTTTAAGGCATTTTTTCTTTACATAAAGGAAAAAAGAACTCACCTCCAAATCTGCTATTGCATCTATCTTGTCTGTCTTTGCTACCTTTATAGATCTATTCCTTACAACATAAGCCCATGTCTCTGTATTTGCTCTAGGCCTCTTTTCTTGCCCTTTCAAGACTTTTCTACTTTGATATTTTTCCCTATTTTACCACATCACCAGTTTGTTTCCCTCTACTTTATTCCTACCTTATGTAAACTTAAAAGTATGTCCCATTTTTAGGGTAAAAAATTTTTCCTTTACCCCCATATCTCCTCAGTGTGTTGTGTTCACTTCCTCACCTCTCATTCATTCATTCAGCTCATTTCAGCCTGATACCCACTCCACCATGGACACTGTTTTGTCATAATCACCAGTGACCTCCTTGTTACCAGTTCAATGAGGACATTTTGTAGTCTCAGCTTATGTGACCTCGGCAGTATTTGATATATTATCTACGTCAGAACAGCCCCTTGTTGTGGCTTCTATGACCCCATACTTTGTTGTATTGCTTTTCTCACCATCCTAGTTGTTTCCTCTCTGTCTCTTTTGATGAAATTCAACAAGAACCACCTAAGTTGGGGAAGCCAACAATTAGATCATTCTAGTGGGGTGAGTTTGAAGGAAGGGGCTCACTAGTCAGTCCTGAAAGAGCACTGAGAAATTCTCTATCTCGTGGGAGATAATGAAGATTTGAATGAGATTTAACAAACTTTGGAGAAAATTGGAAGAGTACTTGGCAAATGACAAGTAAAATTTTTTTCTTTTTATTGACAAGTAATATTTTTGAGGCATAAGTATGAAAAGAGTTGGAATTTCAAAGCAGTAAGCAAACATTTTATTTTCTTGGTATGAAGAAGATAGCAAATGGTAGTGGAGATTATATGAAATGGGTTAATGGAAGTTTTGAAAGTGACAATGAGATTTGAAGACAAGATAGAAAGTTATTGCAGTTTAATTACAGTTTTGACTCTTCAGATAGAAGAAAAATCTGTAGATGTTCTTTAGTTTCTTCTTGAAATTGAGATCAGTGTTGTCTCTGTTCAGCCTCTACGTATAGGGGCAAGATTTGTGGAGTAGCTTTTCGTATTGGCAGAGGAAGACTTGGGAGGGGTGTTCATACCTCCTGCTAGTCTGCATTAGAGAATCCTGTTAGATTGTAGTCACATCCGGAAGTCAGGGTTCTGGTCTCCAGAAGGATTATAGTATTTCTTTACCAGCTTTGCTGCCTCTGTGCCATAAGGGGGAAAAAATAGGTACTTGTTTTTAGAGGATACTGAGAAAGATTATCGGTAACTTCTTTTTTTGTTTGTTTTTGTTTTTAGATACAGCTATGCTTTTATTACAAAACCGTTCTTTTGGCATTAGTTGGTTACAGTGATAGCAAGGTAACGTGAGTGTGCAGACCAGCTCTGATGGAACCACTGTATTCCCTGCTTACTGAACCAAACTTCAGCTACCTCATATACATTACATACAAATGACCTGCAGTTATTACTGCTACAAATCTTCACGCGTGTACTACTGAGGGAGGAGATGATGCTAAGGGATTTGATTACATGTTGATAAAACTACAAAAGTTCCTTTATGGGACTTTTGCTTCCTTCTCCCATCCAATGACTTTGCTTTAGAAGAATCACATTACTTAGAGCTAGTCTTGAGTAGCAGCAGCACCCAAGGAGCATCACTTCTTGTTAAAAAGCAATACCTGTGTGATGCACTTTAACACCACAGGCAAAGGGAAGGACCACTCTCGTTTTAAACTCCTGCAGGGTCCCTTAATAAAAACTAAAAGTATTCCATCAAGTTCTTCTGGATGGTGTTATTGCTGTACATTTGTTGGTGAGTCATTTTCTGTGCTGTGTTTGCTTTGAAGGGATCTTCCAGTCTATCTCCAATATTCCTTTCTTATAGTGTCCTTTTTTTGAGCTACGATCTCACATAACTCTAATGCTTTATTAAGAATGTCTTCCTTTTTGTCACACTGGTTTTCTAGCATGTCTTCATAGATATCCACAAGAAAAGCAATTAGATAGGAGGAACTATGACTCGGTTGTAAATCAAGTAATTGACTTAACAGATTAGGATATTTGGAAAGACCACAATCCTGCAAAATCCCTTTCAAATAGTTGCAGGCACTTTCATTATGTGGTACTAGTTTAATCATTTCCAGAGTGTATATTTGTCACTGTAAACGATCTGGACCACAGAATTGGGGCCATCATTCTGCAGCACTAGATCTATGTCAGCCCATTCTGCTCTGTCGCTGTACAGGACGTAGGAGGGTGAGTCCAGGCTCAGAAACCCGTCGTCCATGGGGGACACCACGGCTTACCTGGCCTTGGCTGCCATCTCTTCCTCGTGCTGCTGCTGGGGCGGTGGTGGGTACGGCTGGGGCGGGGGCTGCTCTGGCTGCCCGGGCTCGCCACCTTGCGCAGCCTCCCCAACCCCCTCAGTGGCCACCCCAGTAACTTATTTTTATTTTTATTTTTTTAACTTTCAGAGAGAGAGACATAGTAGATAATCTTTCAAACTATCAAGGAGATAAATTCATCAGCCTGCACACACATTTTCTTCATTAGATAGTTTTATTTGTTATTTACATAGTTGGAGGACTATTTATTTTCTCAGAATGAACAACAGCATTAATCATGTATTTCCAGGATTTTTTTTTTTTGAAGGAGAATTAAGACCCAGTATTTTGGATGATTGGGAGAAAGACCTTAGCGATGAACTATTAGAAAAATAGGAAGGTTTTTCCCCCCTTAGGCAAAGTCTATGAGTATATTCATACGAGAAATAGAATGAGCATGATGAGAGGGGAAGGGGTGAGGGAAGGAGGCTTTAAGAGGAACCAGAAACAGTAAATGGCTATAAGGATAGAGAATATACATAGCATTCATTACAAAGTCAAAGATAAATTTTTAAAATGTACATGCAGTGTCTGTGGGAGGAAAATCAACTTACATTCCTACATTCATAAAGGACTGGCAGGGAAATCAGGACTGTAAGATGTAGCTTAAGGATGACAAGAAAATTAAGCAATTGGCAGGTAAAAGATGAGGCAGAACTGGAGAGTTACAGAATTAGGAAGAGTTAGAAGTATCATGAAAGGGCAAGGTGTAAGATCTGCTCTCTCACCATTCATCCAAATGCTGGCCACCCTTAACTTAGACTTTTCTATACTTAGGCTTCTCTGTACTTTTATCCCACTCTGATTGGGTTCTCAACCCTGATCCTTCCCCTTCTCCATCCCTCCAACACATCTGCTGTACTACATTCTAGCTGGAAGAAGAGTGTCCCTAATTGTGAGAAGCCTTCACAGGCTGAATATATAGAGAGTCTCCCAGCTGCTGTGTAGCTTGTGGTTTATGAGCTGCTTTAAAGCCTACTTCATCTGTAAAATACAGATGATAATATCTACTTCAAGGTTACAGTGACTTACGTGAAACTTCTGACACAGTGCCTGAGATCGTGTCAGCAAAAGATCTGTTATTAGGCAAATCTTTGTGTCACAAGTTCTCTTGATTTCTCTGAAACCACACTGTCCTAGTCTCTCTATCGTTGGCCCTCTTCCACTTCCTGCCTATTAAACATGGGCACTTCAGAGAACTTTGTCCTTCACTTACTACTCTTCTTCAGCCTCCTTGGTTTTAGCGTTCATGAGATGACTCCCAAATCTCTTTCAGTGCTTCCAGCCCAGGCTACACTCCTGAGCCTCAGCCATCTGTGTATATACAAACCAGCTGCCAGAAACCTGGTTTTGGATCTCTCTCAGTTACCTTGGATTCAGAATATGCCAAACTGCACTCACCATCTTCCCTCTAAACCAACACTTCCTGTATTCTTGATCTCATTTGGTAGTAACAGCTTTCATCTAACTCACCCAAACCCAAGAAATATCTTAAAACCCTTTCTGTCTCTCTTTGCCCCTCCCACCCTTCATATTCAATCGAACACAAAGTCTTTCCAATTTTACCTAAGTATTTATCAAATTCGTCTTCTCTTCTCCCTACCTCTAGAGAATAGGAAACAGATCAAGTAACTTTGTCACTTAATAAATAAAATCCAACTTCCTTAGTTTGGTGTATATAAGCCCTTTGTGTCCTGTGCCCTGCACAAGCTTCCCTGCTGTCCTCTCTTGCCATTCTGCACAGTGTGCCACGTCTGTTCACACTTTCATGCTTTTGCACACGCTCTTCCCTTTGCCGTTCTCTCTCTCCCTCTACTCTCTGACTCACCACCTTCTCCCAGCCTTCTACTCATTGGAGAATTAGCGCAAGCTTCACTTCTTCTGGGAATCATTTTTAACTTCTTCAGTAGAAAAAAATTGGTTCCCTCCCCTGAATTCTCATCATTCTTTATATATTCTTTCTCGCCATGTTTTATTATAATTGCTGGTTTATGTGTCATCTGCTAACTTCTTAGAATATAACTTCCCTGAGGGAAAAGGCCCTTTTCTTTGTAAACTTGTGAGGTCTAAGCGCAATGGCTAGCACGTGGTATATGCTTAATAAATTGTTTTTGACTGAACAAACAGAACAGTAGAATTGTTTATTAAATTGTGAGGAAGCCTAATACAGTGGAAGGGCTGAGACTTTTGTATATCTTGTCTGTAATGTTGATTGTGATCTGATAGTATAGGAAAAAAGTGCTTATAAGTGCAATAGGGAAACATCTTGAAGAAAGACAACAGTTACTTTTTAGTTCTCTGAAATACATGAGTTGACGTGTACATTTCCAACTTAAAGAAAAAAACACTAATGTAAATATTTTATAAGAGATTCAGAAGATACACTTTTTAAAGATACACTTCACTGTTGCTGTTAATAGTGATTTGAAGAAAGACAATGTAAAACTTAGTTATACTTGGGACCCTTTGAAATATTCCATTTTACCACTTATAAGAACTATCAAAATTTATCTCTATCATAACTAGCAAAAGGTAGTACATTCCTAAAATAAGAAAATAATTTACCAACATGTATTATTATAAGGAAGAAGAAGTTGTAGGTTATTATATATATATTTTTTAAACTGAGCATAATTTTAATACCATCCTCAAAAATAGATTGAATATAAATTATGAGATATGTTGTAAGATATAAATATATTCTTGCAATAGGTGAGATAATCCAGTCTCTTTGGAAAACAGGATTCACAAAATTGTACTTAACAGCAGATCATATTTTAGAATGGTTCCATCTCAATATTTCTAGATAAGCATTGTAACTGACAGAATTTATTCATCTTAAGTGTGATGACTGGGTTTTCACATTGATGAGTGAGATGTGCCTCTCTCAAACCTTGTTTACAAGGACAACATATTGGTTGTCTGACGTGAAGAGGGGAAAAAATCAGAACTTACTCGTTTCTCCTAGTGCCCCTCTTAAGAGATTCTTTAACAAACTTTTAAACATAAATTATTTAAAATACTGTCCTAATGTAGTTTTGAATCATTGCCATTTAACAGCATTTACTTTACAATTAGATATAACAAATATATATTAAGCTGTTTCTCCTGTCAATATTCTCGTGTGTCAGTTTTCTTTAAAAACATTTTCAGAGGGCAAATGCCTAGAATGCTGTTGTAGAACTACCTTGTTTATTTATAACCCACCTTGAGAGTGAAAGGTACTGTTTTTATACTGTCTCAACTCTGTGATTATTCAAGCTTTTTATTTAAGTCAATATTTCAAAGAAAGACCCTGGAATTTTCTTTCTCAAAAAGTTCTGCTTGCATAAAGGACCTGTACCTGTGTCTAAAGAGAAGAAAAGTGAGGTCTCCTTTTGGCATCAAGCCCAGTGGAGTCTAGAGGTTTGGCCATTTTTTTCACATTGCCATATTCCTTTGAAAATGAGAAAAATTCTAAGGCTGCCAAAGAATGAAATACTTTGATCTTTCAGCTAACATTAGAGCACTTCTGCCAGGTACAAGATATGACAAAACACATTTAATTTATTCTCCCTTTATAGAAGGACAAAATAGTTTAAAGCAAAAGAAAATCTGAAAACATACTGTCGTCTTTTTGTTAAAGAAAAGTACACCTGCTCCAAAATAGAAACAACAAAAAGTTGGTAATTCAAAAAAAGGAAACCATTGAAAACATTTAAAATATTTACTTATAGTTAAAACATGGAATCATCTAATAATACCATTTTTGCTTTCCTTGCTCTGAACTACCTTTGGCCCTGACTCCCTCCTTTATTTGCTTGGGAGCCATTAGGGTATGGTGTCCTGCACAGAAGGGTAAATACATTCCCACTGTCATCACCCTCTGCAGCTCTTTATTCTTCCTGTCGGAACTACCATGGTAGTTTTTTTTTCCCATTGCTGCTTCCACATGAGCATTATTTCAGACAATCACTTTGCAGTTTTCATATTCAGCTTCATCTATCTTAAATAGCTTTCCCATTTATACCACATCCACTTAATTAAAATTTTGACCAGTCATTCAAAGATTACTGTTAGAATTACTTCCTCTGTGACATCTTTGATCATCTAAACTCTGGAAATGCCTGCACATTTTTCTAAACTCTTGTAACTCTTACTATTCGTATCTCTCTATGGTATCTAGTATTTTCTGTAAACATCTGCGTTTTGGCCTCCTGATGGAAGTATACAACACCATCTGTAAGAATTCTTGTCAAAGTCAAACCTGAATCTTAGCACACATCTGGATTTAAGTACTGTTTGTAGAAAACACAGAAGGTAGAGGAACATGTGAAATGATACCAAGGACATACAGTCATCAGAATTTTATAGACTATTGGAAATTTTATAGGGCAAATGACCACCTTTTTCAACAATTAAATTGAAAGGTAGGGGCAAAAAAGACAAGGGAGAAAACCTATATATTAAGAGAGACATAAGAGACAGGAAGGCTGGGCACAGTGGCTCACACCTGCAGTCCCAGCACTTTTGGGAGGCTGAGGCAGGAGGATCACTTGAGCCCAGGAATTCAAGACCAGCCAGGGCAACATAGGAAGACCCTGTCTCTACAAAAAAAAAAAAAAGTATTTTAATTAGCTGGACATGGTGGCACATGCCTGTGGTTCCAGCTAGTCAGGAGGCTGAGAGGTGGGGAGGATCACTTGAACCTGGGAGGTCAAGGCTGTAGTGAGCCACTACTGTGCCACTGCACTCCAGCCCAGGAAACAGAGTGAGACCTTGTTCAAAAAAATAAATAAATAAATAAATAAATTAGACTACATCAAAATTAAGAACATTTGTGAATCGTAGAACACTGTCAAGAGAGTGAAAAAAAGATACACAAATGGGAGAAAATATTTTCAAATCGTATATATTCGTATATATAATAAGGGATAATAACCAGAATATGTAAAGAAATATACAAAACTTTTCTTATTTGGAAAAAGACTCAAGTAGAAATTTCTCAAAATAAGATATACACATGAAAAGCGCATGAAAGGGTACTCAACGTCACTAATCATCAGGGAAGTGCAAATCAGAACCACAGTGAGATATCACGTCACATTCATTAGGTTGGCGGTTAAAAAAAAAAGCAGAAAATACAAGTGTTGAGGATGTGGAGAAATTTGGTGGGAATTTGTATTTCCACAGCTGCTGTGGAAAAGGTAGGGCGATTCCTCAAAAATTAAACAGCATTGGCCAGGCGCAGTGGCTCACGCCTGTAATCCCAGCACTTTGGGAGGTTGAGGCAGGCGGATCACGAGGTCAGGAGATCGAGGTCATCCTGGCTAACATGGTGAAATCCCGTCTCTACTAAAAATACAAAAAATTAGCCGGGCGTGGTGGCGGGCGCCTGTAGTCCCATCTACTCGGGAGGCTGAGGCAGGAGAATGGCATGAACCTGGGAGGCGGAGCTTGCAGTGAGCCGAGATCGCACCACTGCACTCCACCCTGGGCGACAGAGCAAGACTCCATCTCAAAAAAAAAAATTAAACAGCATTACCATATGATGCAGCAGTTCTGCTTCTGGGTATATACCCAAAAGAAATGAAAGCAGGGGCTCAGATAAATAGTTGTACACCAATATTTGTAGCTGCATTATTCACAGTAGCCACATAGTAGAAACACCCCAAATGTCCATCAGCAGGTGAGTGGATAAACAAAATGTGGTACATAGGTACAATGGAATATTATTCAGCCTTAAAAAGGAAGGATGTGCTGACATATGCTGCAGTATGAATGAACCTTTAAAACATTATGCCAAGTGAAATAAGCAAATCACAAAAGGACAAATATCGTATAATTCATCTTAGGTACCTAGATAGACTAGGCAACTTCACAGAGACAGAAAGTGGAATAGAGGTTACAGGGGCTAGAGGCAGGAATGGGTAGTGGGATTCAGGAGTTAACATTTAATGTGTACAGTGTTTCTGTTTAGCATGATGAAAAATTTCTAATGACGGTTGTACAACAGTGTGAATTTACTTAATGCTCCCAAACTTAAAAATGGTTTAAATGGTAAATTGTATGTTATGTTTATTTTACCACAATATTTAAAAACAGGTGATTTAAGAGACCTACTCACCAAGTGCAATGTAAGGACTTTTCTTTGGATGCTCATTTGAACACATTTGAAAACTTGTCTAAAACAGGAAAATTGATAATGCTGATTTGAATTTGAAGATGTTAAGGAATTATTGATACTTTTGTAGGTGTGGTAACTATCTGGCAGGGAGGTTTTTTTTAGATATACAGGCTGAATTTTTTACTATGAAATGATATGTATATGTGGGTTTTGTTTCAAAATAATCCAGTGGGAGGTAGGGAGTGAAAAGGAATATAGATAAAGCAAGACCTGCCATGAATTGATAATTATTGGTGCTGAGTTTCGTTGTGTTATTTAATATAATTATATATAATTATTCATCATATTATTTTCTCTGTTGTTGCATATGATTGAAGTTTTCCATGATTAAAAAAGTGTTTTTAATTGTTAATTGTGCATTTTGCTATTATACCAATCTTTTGATCTGGAGGGAACAATTGTTTTTTTAGCTTATCAGGAAGCCATGGTTTTTGAGATATCGTTTCTGTGTAAGCAGCCGAAAACCTGACACAATGTACTTGTGCAAGCAAGAAAGTTTAGTGACTAGACAGAGTTAGCTTCAAACCCAGCTTCATCCAGGGCTCAAACATCACCATATTCATTTTCTGGATCTGGCAATTAAAGATTGGCTACATTCTCTTGCTCTAAATACTGGGCTCTGGCAGTTCCAGGCACTCTCTCCATTGCCACACATTCCTGAGAATAACATTCTCACATCACCAAAGCCCAGCACAAAATAAAAGTGTGAAAGTCAGTGATCCAGCATTTGCATCAGAAATCCTGCTGTACTACTCTGAGTGGCCCAACTTAGATGTTAGCCCAATCCTGAACCAGTCCCTGGAGCCAGACTAGTGCAACCTCCTTATTAGATTGGGCCTGAGCTACTTGCCCATCCCTGCATCAGCTCCACAGAAATGCAGTGATTGGCTTCAGCCAATTAGCATTTACTTGCAGAGGCAAAGGTAGGGTCATCCTACCCAAACTGCATATTTGAGACTGACAAAGAATGATTTACCAAAGGAAAAATCAAGTTACTGCTACAAAGAACTAATTAGTACATTTTAAATAATGTAATTTGACTCTCAGTATAACCCAAGTTTGTTATTCTACTGAATTTATAAATTTGCTTCACTTGAGATGTTATGAATAGTAAAAATTTAAGTAGAAGTTACATAAAGTGCCATGTAAATAAAACTTGTAGTGGATGCCTGTTATTTGCGAGCCAGCTTCGATTCTTCTTCTGTATTAGTCAATGTTCTCCAGAGAAACAGAACCAATAGGAGATTTAGATAGAGGTTGGCTGTGAAGAATTGGCTCATGCAATTATGGAGGTACAGAAGTCCCATGATCTGCCATCTGCAAGCTGTAGACCCAGAAAAGCTGGTGGGGTAATTCAGTCCACATTTGGAGGCCTGAGAACCAGGGTAGCCAATGGTGTAAACCCATCTGAGGGTAGAAGATAAGATGTTCCAGCTCAAGACGTGAGGCAGAAAAAAAGGGTGAATTTCTCCTTCCTCTGCTTTTTGTTCAACAGAGTGGATAATGCCCACCCACACTGGGGAGGACAGCTTGCTTTACCGAGTCTACCAATTTAAATGCTAATCTCACAGACACCCAGAAATGATGTTTAATCTGGATACTCAAGATGTTCAGTCTGTGACACAGTCAAACTGACACTTAAAACCAACCATCACAACCTCCTTACTAGTAATAGTACCTGATGAAACATAGTTTCTTTTTTTAAGTATTAGGCCTCTACTTCAACTATTATAAAAATTTTCCACTGTATCAAAGAGAGGTAATTTAAAGTAAAATTATTTTTTAATTAGGTGAAATTTCAATGTTAATGTCTCTGTATATTCTAAACCATCTAAAGCTTATTTTCTGGTATGTTTTTATCTCTTTCAGGGCTAATTTCATATACTGAGTATCTTTTCTTGCTTACAATCCTCACTAGTAAGTATCCTACAGTTTTTCTCAGAGATCATGTGGAATTCTCTGTTCTTACCAAACAGGATTTTAAAAGTTTGGTATTTATGTCTTTATCATTAAAAAATTATTGATGCCTTAGTTTCTATATCTGCAAAATGATAATGTTGGATTAGGTTATCTCTTTGGGTCTCTTCTACTTCCTGTGCACTATAGCAGCCCGTAGCTTTGTCTCTTTAGTAGGAAGTTTGTTGAACTAGAGAATCATAGTTGTAGTCTAGGCTTTAAAAATGCTTATCTGACATTATGCAAAATTCCTGACCAGTACTCTTCAAAGTGTGAAGGTCATGGAAAACAAGGAAAGACTGAGAGACACTGATACAGATTAGAGAAGACTCAGGAGACATGACAGCTAAATACAACATGGTATCTTATATTTAATCCTAGAATAGGAAAACAGCATTAGTGAAAAAACATAAAACCCAGATAAAGTCAATAGTGTAGTTCATAATGCTGTGCCATGTTAATTTCTTAGTCTTTATAAATGTACTGTGGTTACGTAAGATGTTAACATTAGAGGAAGACCAGGTGTGGGGGCCCACCCCAGCACTTTAGCTTGAGCCCAGGAGTTTGAGACCAGCTTGGGCAACATGGTAAAACCCCATCTCTACAAAAAAAATTAAAAATTTGCGAGGTGTGTTGGTGCACACCTGTAGTCCCAACTACTTGTTGAGGCTGAGGTAGGAGGATTGCTTGAGCCCAGGAGGTTGAGGCTGCAGTGAGCTGTGATCACGCTACTGCACTCCAGCCTGGGTGACAGGTGAGACCCTGTCTCAGAAGAAAAGAAAAATTAGAGGACTCTGTGGACTCTTTGTACTATCTTTACAAAATTTCCCTAAGTCTAAAATGATTGCAAAATACGTTGTTGTTGTTGTTGTTGTTGTTTAAGTACTCTGAGAAAGGGAAATAAAAAGTAATCATTAATTTGAAAATAACCAAGGTACTGTAAGAATATAGAAAAGCCCCTAGTAGAGCTAAAGAAATAAATTAAGCCTACAAACTAATTTTGCATTGAAAGGCAGAACACTTACTAGCAGAGCAGCAGCACCTATGGAAAGGGTGTTGGAGAAGGCAGAGAACAAAGCCATAACACCAAATATCAGCCTTTGGAATTGTTATAAGAAGTCATTATTTTTCTGTGTAGGCACTTACTCATACAGTTTCTGCTACTGTATGTCAAATTTGAAGATCTATCTATCTACAAATAACTTGCTTTTCATCAACATTTAAATATTCATTTTTCACTTCACTGCAGAACCCCATTCTGGATTTCATGTTGCTTTTAAAATGCTGGATACAGATGGTAATGAGATGATTGAAAAAAGGGAATTTTTTAAGGTAAGTAGATGCTAATTATTTTAGGTTTATCATAAAATACCTGGATGTTTGTATGATAATTTTACATTTCCATTAAAATCAAAATTGTATTCATTGTTTACATATGAACTGTCAGGAAATTATTTGGACATTCAAAAATATGTAATTTTCTATAATACAACCATGAGAACACCAATAAGTGAACAGAGCATAAGATTCCAAAAAGAGAAGTAAGCATAAGCATCTGTTTTTTAGGGTTACATTTTTACGGTTTCAGCAAATAATATGGTAAGAAGAGTTTCATAGGATATATATTTTTTAAAGAACATGTGTTGATATGCTAAAATTATACTAAAAATTATTAAAGATATACAAAAAGAATAGACATGATAAAAACTTAAGCCTTCATAAAGAATTGGAAAAAAGTGAAAATGCTGCAATAGTTATAAATTGGTGCAAATTTTCCAGGAATTTGCTCTAAGGCTAATATTTGAAGAACTGAAAACGTGTTTAAATGGTATTTTCTAAGATGTAACTGTAGAACACCCAACAAGTAAATTTTACTCTGTTCCCGAAAATTTGGTGCTAATATTAAAAACAAAAAACAAAAAAAAAAAAACCTCAATGCACATCAACAGTTTGGTATGTGCCAGTTAGGGTTAAGTGTTTTTAATCGATTGCAGTGCTTTATGGAGAAAAGAAAACATAGATATATATATGGCATAGTGCTTAGCACATAGTAGCTATCCCTCTTGATGAATTAATGAGTACTTATGTAAATGACAAATTAGGTGTGTACATAAATGACTTATGACATTTTTTTAAAGCCTTTGTGATATGAAGCAAATGAACCTCTTACATTGCTGGTGGGAATAAAATGGTAACCAATTTTGTTAGAAAACAAAATTGGCAGCTTCTTTTAAAATAAAATATATCCTTGACATATGACCTAGCAATTCCACTCTTACTTAGTCAAGGAAAACATATTCACCCAAGACCTGTATATTAATATGCATAGTTGCTTTATTCATGATAGCCAAAACTAGAAACAACCGAAAAGTTCATCAAGTGAGTGGATAAACAAATAGGATCCATGCAATAGAGTACTACTTAACAGTAAAAAGGAACAAACTGCTGATAAATGCCGCAACATGGATGAGTACATACTGTATGATTACATTTATTTGAAATTTTAGAAAAGAGGACTTACCTACTAAAAGCAGATCACTGGTTGCCTGAGGCCGGGAGAAAGTCAGGAATTGACTGCAAAGAAAAATGAGAGAACTTTCTGGAGTACTGGAAATATTTTAGATCTTCTTTGGAGTGGTGGTTACATTGGTATATAAATTTGTCAAAACTCATCCAGTGCGTGATCCTGAGAGCAAAAAATGCATTTTAAAGGGGTACATTTTACTGTATACAAATTGATTCCAAATCCATCTTGTTCTAGAGGCCCTGCTCTTTCCTCAGTGTCAGCCCTCCTCATCTGAAGAATTCTTAGAAGGCCTGAGTTGAGAAAGATCCTGACTCTGAGCTTGGACATGTTGGGCTTGAGCAACTGAATGGCCATCCCTACAGATGGACAAGAATAGCAAGCAGCTGGAGATCAGTAATGTAGCCAGGATTGGGGAACATCCTCATAGGGGTGATAATTGAGTCCTGAAAGTATATGACCTCAAAGGGGAAGAAATAGAGTGAAAAGGGATAAGACCAGAGACTTGGGGAGCAGTGTTTCGTTTATGAGGTCAAGCTGAGGTTGAGAAGCCAAGGAATGAACCTGAGAAGGAGCAGAACAGTGAGCGGAGTACCAAAGAGCCCAGAGAGTGCAGGATAATGGAGTCTGAGGAAGACGAGCAATGGGAGGGGGAGTGTTTAAAAGCAGTGAACTCTCGGGGTTGGACACGGTAGCTCACGCCTGTAATCCCAGCCCTTTGGGAGGCTGAGGCGGGCGGATCACCTGAGGTTGGCAGTTTGAGACCAGCGTGACCAACATGGAGAAACCCCATCTCTACTAAAAATACAAAACATTAGCCGGGCGTGGTGGCGCATGCCTGTAATCTCAGCTACTCAGGAGGTTGAGACAGGAGAATCGTTTGAACCCAGGAAGCAGAGGTTGTAGTGAGCCGAGATCGTGCCATCGCAAGCGAAACTGTCTCAAAAAAAAAATCAATAAAAATAGTAAAAAAGACACCGAACTCTTAAGAATAAAAAGTGGGCAACTAGGTAGGGACTGAGTAGAGAGCCCCTGAAATTGTGTAGGTCAGTAGGAACCATTACAGAGCAGTTTCAAAAGAGTCGGGACCAACACCACAGAGCAAAAGGCTGAAGAGGAGTGAATAGAACTTCAAAACTGGTAGCAGTAGATAAAAATATTCATTTGAGATATTTGAGGACTTAATCAAGTATCTCAAATAAATATTTGAAGGAAATGTGTTTGCACAAGTAGGACCTGAAAACCAGTGCCATAAGTCACAAGATACCATCCAGCTACTTCACTCTACCTTGGGGACAAGAAATGGATAGATTTAAAACTATTATTATTCATACGGGGGTAATTTGTATGAAAAGGCCATATACCTAAATAAATGAAATTCTATTAGGTTAGTTAAGCTGTGAGAATTTCAGACCTGGATGGATTAAAGACTTACATGTTAGACCTAAAACCATAAAAACCCTAGAAGAAAACCTAGGCAATACCATTCAGGATATAGGCGTGGGCAAGGACTTCATGTCTAAAACACCAAAAGCAATGGCAACAAAAGCCAGAATTGACAAATGGGATCTAATTAAACTAAAGAGCTTCTGCACAGCAAAAGAAACTACCATCAGAGTGAACAGGCAACCTACAGAATGGGAAAAAATTTTTGCAACCTACTCATCTGACAAGGGGCTAATATCCAGAATCTACAATGAACTCAAACAAATTTACAAGAAAAAAACAAACAACCCCATCAAAAAGTGGGCAAAGGACATGAACAGACACTTCTCAAAAGAAGACATTTATGCAGCCAAAAAACACATGAAAATATGCTCATCATCACTGGCCATCAGAGAAATGCAAATCAAAACCACAATGAGATACTATCTCACACCAGTTAGAATGGCGATCATTAAAAAGTCAGGAAACAACAGGTGCTGGAGAGGATGTGGAGAAATAGGAACACTTTTACACTGTTGGTGGGACTGTAAACTAGTTCAACCATTGTGGAAGTCAGTGTGGCGATTCCTCAGGGATCTAGAACTAGAAATACCATTTGACCCAGCCATCCCATTACTGGGTATATACCCAAAGGACTATAAATCATGCTGCTATAAAGACACATGCACACGTATGTTTGTTGCGGCACTATTCACAATAGCAAAGACTTGGAACCAACCCAAATGTCCAACAACGATAGACTGGATTAAGAAAATGTGGTGCATATACACCATGGAATACTATGCAGCCATAAAAAATGATGAGTTCATGTCCTTTGTAGGGACATGGATGAAACTGGAAAACATCATTCTCAGTAAACTATCGCAAGGACAAAAAACCAAACCCCACATGTTCTCACTCATAGGTGGGAATTGAACAATGAGAACTCATGGACACAGGAAGGGGAACATCACACTCCGGGGACTGTTGTGGGGTTGGGGGAGTGGGGAGGGACAGCATTAGGAGATATACCTAATGCTAAATGACGAGTTAATGGGTGCAGCAAACCAACATGGCACATGGATACATATGTAACAAACCTGCACATTGTGCACATGTACCCTGAAACCTAAAGTATAATAATAAAATAAAGAAAGAAAGAAAGAAAGAAAAAGAGAATTTCAGACCTGGGAGGATTTTATTTCTGTTTTTATTCCTGGGAGTTACAAGGTACACAGAGCCAAATCTTGGAAGTACTGGACCCACTATACACACATCCAAGAATAGTAAAGCTGGAGGCGATTTTATAAAGTGGGCGTAGCGGAGCCCCTGATAATAATAGTGGGCGTCATACTCATCAGCACCAAAGTTCTGATGCACTGTGGTAATGTTTAGTGATATGTGGCCAAATCACAAAGTCCGTAGACAAAGGAGATCCTGAGCATGAAACTGAACATGAAAAAAGGCAGTAGAAGGCATATTGTTGTTGTTTTCACAGAGCTACACTGATGTGCCTTTTACCATACAGTCCTTATTGTACCTACAGCCTCTACTCCTGAATTTGTTATGCATACCTACTTTAAAATTTTTTCAAATACATTTTTTCACACAATAGCTTAACATGCTGAATTTGTGGAACAATTTCTGAATACCACAGATATCTCCATAAATGTTGGAAAATTGTTGGGTGATTACCTCATGAATTAAGAAAATATCCAAAAGAATATGTAAGGATACATCATTGATTTTGTTTTTAAGTATATAAAGGTCACCATTGTAAACATGAAAGAAGGTTCTTTGTGCTGATCATAGAAATGAACCACTAAAGTTGATTACCCATAGAGTGTGATACAGCATGTCATTTAAAAAAAAAACAGCATTGAAGAGGAAAAACTACATTTACATTAATTATTTGAATAGTTTTTTCACTTCCATGGTCTTTGTATTAGTAAACCTAAGTATGTAGCTGTGTGTGTGTGTGTGTGTGTGTGTAGATGGAGCCTCGCTCTGTATCGTGTGTGTGTGTGTGTAGATGGAGCCTCGCTCTGTCACCCAGGCTGGAGTGGTACAGTGGTACGATCTCAGCTCACTGCAACCTCCGCCTCCCGGGCTCCAGCGATTCTCCTGCCTCAGCCTCTCGAGTAGCTGGGATTACAGGCATGTCCCACTGTGCCCAGCTAATTTTTTGTATTTTTAGTAGAGACAGGGTTTCACTATGTTGGCCAGGCTGGTCTCGAACTCCTGATCTCAGGTGATCCGCCCGCGTCAGCCTCCCAAAGTGCTGGGATTACAGGCTTGAGCCACCATGTCTGGCTGTATGTAGCATCTTATATTTGAGATTTTCTTCAAAGAACCAAATAGTTCTTTTCACATCAGAAAAGCATATTTAAAAGGCAGGGATTTATCTTGGCTCATCTAAATGTTTTCCTAGTAGATTTTATTTATTGCTCTCCCCACCATATATCTACTAGAAAAGTAATGAGAATCACTTTAATACCTAAAACATAAATGTAACAAAGTGATTTGAGTAGCAAATGTAAAAGTAATAATGAAGTATGGTAATAAAAGCCTTGTGAAGATGTCCTAAAATACAGATTGCCTCAGTTTGTTACTTTTGTGTTTTGTGAATATTCATGTTTTATTAACATTCAGATCTGAAAACTGTGTTAGTAAGTGTATTGCTTACTTCTTTATCCCAAGAACTCGTAAAATAGCAACTGTCTGTGTGAGCTGTTCTCTGTCAGCTAATAATAAAAAATAGCAACTGTGATCAAAGCCAGTAATGGTTAATCCATTTAATCTTTACCTTGATCAATGGTACATGTGCTTATGTGGGATACATGCCAGGGTTTTAGTGCAATCTCTCTAAACAGTAGATTAATGACAGGTCTGTTTCCTAGTATCGGTTGCTCCTTAGGTGGTCCTTTTATTTCACGTTGCTTTCATATTGGTGGGAAGGACTGCACACTTAATATAGTAGCATTATAGTTTTATCATACTAAATACACCTGCTAGAGTTATTTTTAAATAAATATAGATGCCTTTTACATGAGTTGTCAGGGAAATGCAAGTTAAAACCACAACATACTACTACACTCAAGAGAATGACCAAAATTAAAAAGACTGGTCACATCAAATGTTGGTGAGAATATGAAGAAACCAGAATTCACTTTGGAAAATAGTTTGGCAGTTTCTTATAAACAGATTTATTATCTCCTACGTGTTTATCCAAAAGAAATTAAAACCCACATCCACAAAATTGAGTTGTAAAAGATGTTTGTGGCATTTTGATTCACAGTAGCCAAAAACTGGAGCCATGAAAACACCTATCAACAGGTGAATGAACAAATAGTAGTAGATTCATGAAATGTAAAAAAACGCAACAATAAATGGCAACAGACTACTGACAGGCAAACAACATGGGTGACTCTCAAGACCATTATGCCGAGTGAAAGAAGGCAGACACAAAAGAATACATACTATTTAATTTCATTTATTTGAATTTCTAAACTAGGGGAAACTAATTTAGGTGGCGAAAAAAATCAGAACTGTCTCTGTGGGAACAAGAATAAAAGAGAAACCAGGATTGACTGGGAAGAGACACAAAGAAACTTTGTCAAAATTGTATGGCTGATATTTGTACATTTTAATGTATGTATTTTTTCCTGAAGAGCTGTAAATAATAATTGGGAGGGGAACAGGGAGCAGGTAGAGGTATAGATGAGCCAGGAATGGCAGAATACTGATAATTATTGAAGATAAATAATGTTTATATGGTGACATTGTAGAATTCTGCTCATTTTACTCAAGTTTGAAATTTTCTGTAATAAAAATTTTTAAGAGGTTCCAGGGGAATAAGCACAGGGAGAAATGTTTGGATATTGAACTTGGCATTATACCATTTGATTGTCAACTTTAAAAATAAAAGGTAAAATAAATATAAAGCTTTTTAACTTTTTTCCCGAAAATAATTAAGTAGGGGAAAGGGGGGCGTTGAAAACTGGCTGACAGATTTAGAGAACTAGAAATAAACCACTTGCCTGAAACAAACATAATAGAAATAGCTAAATTCGAAATAATTAATACAGAATTAATTGCAGCAGTTTTCAAACTGTTAAATAGCCCAGAAAAAAATAGATAGAGATTTGTCTCCTAATTGATTTGAATCCATAGTTTGGGATTTTGTCTACATCTGATTTTTTTTAAATGCCTTCTTTTTTAAATTTGCTTTCCATATGAGGATTGATACAATTTGATTCTGAAAGGCAGGTAGGTTTTTTAATGTACTCAATTTCAAAGTACTATTTACAGTGTCCTAATTAGTAGAAATGTAAGTCTTTAAATTATTTTAATGCTTTATAAATGCATAAAGGGTAAAGGAAGACTATGTGTATGATATAAATAGCTTTTTAAAAACTATAGGCCGGGCATGGTGGCTCAAGCCTATAATCCCAGCACTTTGGGAGGCCGAGGCGGGTGGATACGAGGTCAGGAGATCAAGACCATCCTGGCTAACACGGTGAAACTCCATCTCTACTAAAAATACAAAAAAATTAGCTGGGCATGGTGGCGGGTGCCTGTAGTCCCAGCTACTCGGGAGGCTGAGGCAGGAGAATGGCGTGAACCTGGGAGTCGGAGCTTGCAGTGAGCAGGGATCGTGCCACTGCACTCCAGCCTGGGTGACAGAGTGAGACTCCGTCTCAAAAAAAAAAAAAAAAAAAAAAACTATATACTTGAAAATGTCACCATAAACTAGTGATACAACTAATTATGAATAAAAATTATCTTGAAAGAAGGACAGCATAATCTTGAAGTTCTTATAGAGTGCCGCCTAAGAACATGTATCTATTAAGTAAGCTAGCTTTCTTAGTAGAAGATTGTAGTAATAATAATGTTAATACTTTGTTATCTCTTTTGCCCTTTGATTCCTGCATTGTCTAAGAAAAAAAGATAATAGGAGTTATGATTAGAAAGAATTTAAGGCGGTGGCTCATGGCTATAATCCCAACACTTTGGGAGGCCGAGGCAGGTGGATCACAAAGTCAGGAGATCAAGACCATCCTGGCTAACACGGTGAAACCCCATCTCTACTAAAAATACAAAAAAAAAAAAAAATTAGCTGGGAGTGGTGGCGGGTGCCTGTAGTCCCAGCTACTCAGGAGGCTGAGGCAGGAGAATGGCGTGAACCTGGGAGGTGGAGCTTGCAGTGAGCCTAGATTGTGCCACTGCACTCTAGCCTGGGCGACAGAGCAAGACTCCGTCTCAAAAAAAAAAAAAAGAAGTTAATATTTAGCAAATAACTAGTATATATTTTATAACAATAAGTTGGCATCTATTTTTTAGGTTGTTTTGAAAAATCTGGTAGGCACACGTGTAAACTCATGTTTGCAATCTTTTTAGCTGCAGAAGATCATAAGTAAACAAGATGACTTGATGACAGTGAAAACTAATGAAACTGGATATCAGGTATGTACAGATGATTTCCAAACAGTGGATATTTATAATAGCTACTCTATTTTGTTTGTTCAGATATTCCCAATAGTTACCAATAGATTTGGTATCAGCAATTTAATTTTTTCAATACAGTCATGCACCACATAACTTTTTCAGTCAACAACAGACTGCATGTATGTGGTGGTCTGAACAATAGGCTATACTTTATAGCAGAGGTGTGTGGTGGGGTATACCATCTAGGTTTATGTAAGTACACTCTGATGTTTGCACAGTGACAATCACTTAATGCATTTCTCAGCAATACATGACTGTATTTTAAATACATGTGCTATATTTACATGTTCCTAACTTCAGGTGGTGCACAGGAGTATGTAGGTAGAGCAGAATTTCCCTCCAATTCACACAGTTCTCCTCCCTGGGCAATTAGTACTTTCAGTTTCTTGTGTATTCTTCCAGAGAGATTTTATGCATATATAAGTATACATGTAAAGAAGTAAATAGATACATCTATATTATTTTTTCTGTTTTAATATAAGCAGTAACATGCTCTACATTGTTCCACATTCTTCTTTTTTAACTTAATATATGTAAAGATGTGGTTTTTTTTTTTGGTTTTTTGTTTGTTTGTTTGTTTTTTTGAGACAGAGTCTCACTCAGTCTCCCAGGCTAGAGTGCAGTGGTGCGATCTCAGCTCACTGCAACCTCCACCTCCCCAGTTCAAGCGATTCTCCTGCCTCTGCCTCCCAAGTAGCTGGGATTACAGGCACATGCCACCCACACCCAGATAATTTTTTGTATTTAGTAGAGACAGGGTTTCACCGTGTTGGTCAGGCTGGTCTCAAACTCCTGACCTCAGGTGATCCACCTGCTTCGGCCTCCCAAATTGCTGGGATTACAGGTGTGAGCTACCGTGCCCAGCCCGTAGTTTTTTTAAAAGAACCCATTAAAACAAATAGGGCAGGGAGGTGGGCATTGAACTTGGCAAAGAGCATCTACAAAAAACCTACAGCTAACATACTTATTGATGAAAGACTGAATTCTTTTCCCCTAACATCAGGAGTAAGGCAAGGATGTTCATTCTTGCTACTCTTGTTCAATACAGTGCTGAAAGTTCTAGCCACTCCAATAAGGCAAGACAAGGAAATAAAAGGCCTACTGATTGGAAAGTAAGGAATGAAACAGTCTCTTTTTGTAAATGGCATTGTCTCTGTAGAAACCCCCAGGGAATCTGCAAAAAAAAATCACAAAACAAAACAAAGCTTCTAGAACTAATAATTGATTTTAGGAAGGTCACTAGGTACAAGAAAAACGTACAAAAATCAGTCACGTGTATATATCAGTGAACACCAGGGACACAAAAATTTTAAATATAATACCATTCACAATTTTCAGAAAGTAAGGAAATCTCTTCAGCAAATGTTGCTGGTACAACTGGATATCTATGTGTAAAAGAATAAAGTTGGACTCCTATCTCACACCATATATAAAAATTAATTCAAATGGATGTAAGAGCTAAGCTTATAGAGCTCTTAGAACAAAACATAAGAGCAAAGCTTCATGGCATTGGATTTGGCAACAATTTCTTAGATAATGACACTAAAATCACAAGCAACAGAAGAAAAAGTAGATATATT
Source organism: Symphalangus syndactylus (assembly GCF_028878055.3). Lineage (NCBI taxonomy): Eukaryota > Metazoa > Chordata > Mammalia > Primates > Hylobatidae > Symphalangus > Symphalangus syndactylus. The sequence goes on from NC_072437.2 coordinate 72,401,383, forward strand.
GGATTTCATCAAAATTAAAAATTGGTCACTTTGGGAGGTGGAGGTGGGCAGATAACGAGGTCAGGAGATCGAGACCATCCTGGCTAACACGGTGAAACCCTGTCTCTTCTAAAAATACAAAAAAATTAGCTGGGCCTGGTGGTGGGCGCCCATAGTCCCAGCTACTCAGGAGGCTGAGGCAGGAGAATGGTGTTAACCTGGGAGGCAGAGCTCACAGGGAGCCAAGATCGCGCCACTGCACTCCAGCCTGGGCAACAGAGCGAGACTCCGTCTCAAAAAAAAAAAAAAAAAAATTAAAAATTTGTGTTCATCAAAGGACACTATCAAGAGTGTGAAAAGATAACCAACATAATGGAAGAAGATACTTGCAAATCACATATCTAATAAGAGTCTATCAGTATATATAAAGAACTCTTCTTACAATTCAACAAAGTGATTAACAACCCAATTAAAAACTGGACAAAGGACTTTTACTATTTCTCCAAAGAAAATAGGCAAAAACAAGCACATAAAAGGATACTCAGCACCTTTAGTCATCAGTGCAATGCAAATTAAAACCACAGAGAGATATACAGCCATCCAAATGACTAAAAACAAACCACTGACACACCAGATGGTTGCAAGGATGCAGAGAAACTGAATCACTCATTGCTAGTGGGAATGTAAAACCACCACTCTGGAAAATAGTGATTGTGCTCCTGGGATTGTATCCCAGAGAAATTAAAACCTATGCTCATACAAAACCTGTACACAAATGTTCTTAGCAGCTCAGTTGGGCAGCATCCAGCCCAAACTGGAAACAATCTAGATATCTTTTGTTGAATAAACTGTGGGACTCCATTACCATGAAATACTGCTCTGCAATAAAAAGAAACAATTGATATGGCAAAAGATAAAACAACCTGAATGAATCTCCAGAGAATTATGCTGAGGAAAAAAAAAATGCCAGTACCTAAAAGTTACAAACCGTGTGATTCTGTTTATATAACATATTTGGAATGACAACATAATGGAAATGGAGAATTCATTAATTGTTGTCAGAGGCTAAAAAGAGGGTCGGAGCAGGAGGAAAGCTGGTGTGGCTATAAAAGCAACATGAGGGATCCTTGTGGTGAAGGAATGTTCTATATATTGACTGTGTCAAGTTGTGATATTTCACCATAGTTTTGCAAGATTCTACCATTGGAGGATACTGAGTAAAGGGCAGAGAGGATCTTTTTGTATTGTTTCTTACCATTGCGTGTGAAATCTATAGTTATCCCAAAATAAAAAGTTATTTTCTTTAACGGTCTCATGAGAAATACTTATTTGTTCCTTGGGTTATCAGTTCTTCTAGACTGGGTTTTTGTGCCTTTTGCCTGATTTGTTCTTTTTCTATTTCTTGCTACAATGTCTTTGTATAGTTATCATGCCTTATATTTTCCTCATGCCCATGCTCTATCCAGACCCTCTCTGCTCTGGTAGAGCACGAATGAGATTCTCCTTAATACTCTTCCCACCGTATCTGGAACTGATTTATCTTTTCCCCTGAGCTGCAGGTGCTGCATTTTGCTCCACCATTTTGTTTACTAAAGGAGAGAAGGGAGTTCCCTGGTCTAAATGTAACCCTTACTGGAGCACCTAGACTCTGCTTTCTCTCTGTGATTCTATTAAAATGTTCCAGATCACAGCCCACTCCACCCTCCAAGGTATATCCCACCCTGTGGGCTTCTGATTATTCCCTCAATTTAACATAGTGCCCTGAAAGAAGCTGTTGAAGCCCTTCTTCACTCTGCTCAAGTCCCACCAAGCTCCGGGGAGGAGCTTCTACTGAAGAGTTTGCCATGACTTGTCTCAGGGTTGTCTTCCCACCCTGTTAAGCTACTTATCGCAGAATTGAAGGTTTTAATGAATTCCTCCTAAGGAATTCATTAAATGAATTAATGAATGAATTAAATAATTCATTTAATGAATTCCTCCTAAGGCAGTAATCTGACATTCTGAGAAGCAGGGTCGGGGTGGTGGTAGGATTAGGAGACATGCTAGACTATCCCACACCTGAGTCTAGTGTTTCTCTGACTGCTCTTTTTCAAAATTGTGGCTTAAACTTATACCCCCTTTTGTTGTTTGGTTGCTGATTTTTTTTTTTTTTTTTAGCAGTTTTGTTATTTTTGTTATTTTATTAAAGAATTAAAGAAGAATGTATGAATCTGCCTCACTCATTACGTTTAATGGAATTCTCACCTGTAGATTTTATAATTAGGAAAAGCAAGTGTTTTGCAAATATTTCCAACATTCAACAAAAGCTCAAAGACTTTCTTGCTTTAACTCTCTCAGTGCTGCTTCATTAGTAAAGGCCTGGAGATCATATTTTGAAGTAACATTTATTTCACTATTCTAAACTTCCTTTTTGGCCTGATCTAAGATCTTGTTTCATGATGAAGTCACCTTGAGTATTTTAGCCCTTATTGTTTATTGCCTACTTGAACAACGATGGTTATGGAGTGTTATGCAAAATAACAGAAGGAATGGCTCTGTCCCTCTTTTACAACTTTTGTTGTTGTTGTTATTGCTGTAAGAAGAATCCTTTCTGGATATTATTCTAAGATTTCTACTCTACAGATTCTATTTTTATTCTTATTTATAATTATTTTAAATTATTTTAATTTTTTAATAGGAAGCAATAGTGAAAGAAACTGAAATTAACACAACTCTTCAGATGCATTTCTTTGGAAAAAGAGGACAAAGAAAACTTCATTATAAAGAATTTCGAAGGTAAATGCAAATATTTACATTCATTTAGGGAAATTTTATGGGTAAGAAATAAAGAGAAACAGAATATATTCATTTCCTAGAACTGCAGATCATAAAACTAAAATACTGTTTGTGGATTTTGTGGATCTGTATAGTATTTATCTCTGAGAACTAAACCTATGAAATAGAAACTAAAATTAGTATGCTCAAAATATTCTACCTTATTATAGAAAGTAATATCTGTTTCATAGAATACAATAATTCTTTTTAGTAACTTAATGTTTGCAACAAAGAACCATGCGCCTAGCGTCAGTTGTTCTTTAGGCAAAACAAACCAACCTAACTTAAAACAACAACCGTTTATTATTTTCGTGAGTCTTTGAGTAAGTTGGGCAGTTCTCCTGATCGGAACAGGATTGGCTGATCTTGACAGTACTCTTCCATTTGCAGTCTGCTGATGGCTTTGCTGGCTGCTGGCTTTTCTAAGATGGTCTCAACTGGGACACCTCAGCTCTGCTTCATGTAGTCTCTCATTCTCTAGCACAAGGTTTGGCAAACATTTTCTGCAAAGGCCTAAAGAGTAAATATGGTCTCTGTCACAACTACAGAACTCCATGGTTGTAGTGTGAAAGCAGCCATAAACAGTACATTAACAAATAGACATGGACATGCTCCAGTAAAGCTTTATACTAACATTAATTTTAAGTACGTGTTTAACCTCCCTAAGCTCATTTCTTTATCTAAAAAGTAGACATAATAATGCTTACCTTATATGATTATTATAAACATTAAAATACAGTGTCCTGTCTACCATCTTCCCAATGATAATAATGCCATGCATAGTGAGACAGTGCGCCTCCCTGTGCTACTCCACTAACCAAAGTCTTAAAACAGATATCAAAAAGCAGTGCAGAATAGTGGGGAAAAACAGACTTGGGAGGCAGGAGACCTGCATCTTATTCAGCTGAATCTAGTTTAATAAAGATTTATTGAATGTGATATATGCTATTGTGTGTCAAATTACTCCTCAAACACTAGGGATAGTACCTTCTGGAAACTATCTAGTAAACATGCAGAAAAACATTTAAATACATTGTAGTCAGTGCTTTCTTAGATAAATAGGGTATTTGGGTAACACAGAAGATCACTTAGTGTACCCTGTGTTGAAGGTTGGGACTAGGTGATCAGGGAAGGCTTTCTAGAAGAAATACTAAGTTGAATCTTGACAAACTAGCCGGGATTAACAGGCAAAAGTGGTTTGGGCAGGAGGCATTTGAGGGAATGATAACACAGCAAGAGCAAAGACGTAGAGGCATGAAAGTGTATGGTTTGTAAAGGAAATTAGAAGCAGTAGAGTTGATAAAGTAGTAAGCATAAGGTGAGGAGAATGGAGGCTGGGAAGTACGAACTTACCTGTGTGAAGGTTTTATACACCATAAGATAGAGGTAGCTTGTTGATTAACTCAGTGATGAGAGGCCCTGAAGAAGGCCACGTGAAGGGTATTTGGTCAGATGTGCCCATCACTCTGGCAGCAGAGTAAAGGATAGGTTTTATGAGAGAGAAAACCATTCAGACATTCCAGAAAAGAAATAAGAGCCTTGGGCCGGGCGCGGTGGCTCACGCCTGTAATCCCGGCACTTTGGAAGACCGAGGCAGTAGATCACGAGGTCAGGAGACCGAGACCATCCTGGCTAACATGGTGAAACCCCGTCTCTACTAAAAATACAAAAAATTAGCCAGGCATGGTGGCGGGCACCTGTAGACCCAGCTACTCAGGAGGCTGAGGCAGGAGAATGGCGTGAACCCTGGAGGCGGAGCTTGTAGTGAGCCGAGATCGCGCCACTGCACTCCAGCCTGGGCGACAGAGCGAGACTCCGTCTCGAAAGAAAGAAAGAAAGAGAGAGAGAGAGAGAAAAGAAAGAAAAGAAAGAAAGAAGAGCCTTGAACTAGTGTAGTGGCAATAAGGATTTTGAAGTAGGAAAGATTTCCAGACACAGGAGATAAAATTGTAGGGCTCAGTGATTGATTAGATTTAAGGAAGGAAGAAGAATGCATGAAAATCCAAGTGCCTCCTGCCCTTCAGCCTGGGTGACAGAGTGAGACTCTGTCAAAAAAAAAAAAAAAAAAAAAGAGAAAGAAAGAAAAAGAAAAGAAAAAAGAAAATCTGGCCGGGCGCGGTGGCTCATGTCTGTATCCCAGCACTTTGGAAGGCCGAGGCGAGCGGATCACCAGGTCAGGAGTTTAAGACCAGCCTGGCCAACGTAGTGAAACCCCGTCTCTACCAAAAATACAAAAATTAGCCGGGCGAGGTGGCAGGCACCTGTAATCCCAGCTACTTGGGAGGCTGAGTTAGGAGAAGTGCTTGAACCCGGGCAGCAGAGGTTGCAATGAGCCGAGATTGCATCACTGCACTCCAGCCTGGGCAATGGAGTGAGACTGTCTCAAAAAAAAAAAAAAAAAATCTAAGTTTCTGAATTAGATTTTTTCTAATCCCACTAATCCCAGTTTACCTGATGGCTACACTGAGTCATTTAAGCTCTCTAGAACAATTTTTTCAACAACATTTTAAACCATACCTCTTCTTGTATATTTAAAATATCACTCTCTCAATGTTTTTTAAAGTTCCAAAAATATCATAATTTAAAACAAGGAAAGCTATTATCATAATACTGATATTGTCATATTACTGATAATTTTTCAAACCGTATTCACAGAGATACTAATACGTCACTCCACTTCACTTTACAGTTCCCTAACTCGTTAACTTTTAAGGTTGCTTCTCACCTTTTCTTCAATGGGAATGATTTTATTTAGAATTCTTACTTTAAATTTTTTTTAATTAGTTCTTCTATAAATTATGGGCCCTTTGAAATTTGTCATACCATCATGCAATTTTTTTAATCCAATTAAATTAACAAAAACTTTAAAAATGAAATTTTTCAAGAGCTTTCTTAGATATTGCAAAGTGTCCCTAAAGATAAAATTGTAATTATACTAGGCTGGAATTTACAGCAATCATAAGATATCTTTTAAATTTTGCTAAGTCATAAAATAACAGAAAATGGCTTCCAATAATATTTTCAAAAGCTTGCACTAACGTACTAGCCAAATTAATCATTGATATTCCACAAAAATGGTTTCATATGTATTATTTGGAGCTTATACTTTTGTGTTTCTGGGAGTATAATGTTATAACATGTTTAACTGACGATGTAAGGAGGCAAAGGCTGAAAATACAGGAGTGACAGGGTATCACTAGAAGAGCAAGGTCCCTGAACAGAAGGAAGTACAGGAATATAGGTGGGATTCAGAGTGCAGCCACTGACAAGAAAAGGGACTCACCGTCCGTTGTGACAGGAAGAAGAGGGTGGGGAAAAGGATGCATGTGGATGCTGTTACAATTTTTAGTGACAAGAAAATGAATGAATTTATTAAACAATGATTTCTAGTTTCTGTAGGAAGCAGGGGCAAAGTCATAGGCTGAGGATAAACAGAAAAGAGAGTGAAAATGAAATAGCCTCTATGTAAAATCAAAAAGATACATTTCCAGGCTAGCAGAAGAGTGTCTGTAAGGGTCAAGGACCCAGTTGAAAATGTGCACCATGAATTTGTGCAAATACCACTATGTGCAGTTAGTTATAGTATGGTTTTCTTTAAGCCATACTTGAAGAAGACCTCTTGCAGTCCATTAGAGCTGAGGTTGTGGGTGAGAAAGTGGAAAGCGATTAACAGCGGAGGCTGGAGCTGGGTGCGGCGGCTCACAGCTGTAATCCCAGCACTTTGGAAGGCCAAGGCAGGCAGATTGCTTGAGCCCAGGACTTCGACAGCAGCCTGGGCAACATGGCGAAACCTCATCTTTACAAAAGAGATTCGTGGGGTGGTGTGCACCCGTAGTCCCAGTTACTTGGGAGGCTGAGGTGGGGAGGATCACCAGAGCCCAGGGACGTTGAGACTGCAGTGAGCCGTGATCACACCACTGCACTCCAGCCTAGGCAACAGAGTGAGACCCTGTCTTTAAAAAAAAAAAAAAAAGAAAAAGTAGAGTCTGGGCATGAAGAATGAAAATGAAAAGATAGTTACATATCATCCTCAGTACCATCACAGCGACTGGCAGGTACTTACATGGTGCATGGCATCTTTCTAAGTACTTTCCATATGTGTCATCTCACTTGGCCTTACAAGGTGAGGTAAGTGTCTTCTCTTTATAACTAGAATCTGATGAGGTTGAGGGACTTGTTACAGGATCACATACTTTAGAAACTGAAGAGGCGAGATTCAGGTTTCTCATGAAAGGTTTAGGTGATCACGTAGTTTCTGAAAGAGTTCCACAGTTCCCTGGTAGGTGGTGGGTGCATTGAATGGGCTTTCAAGTACCAGACTAGGTTACCAGAAGGACAGTCATATTCAGTAGATACTACCATGGATCAAAAGAAACTCATCAGTTAAAGAAAAATTTGTCACTTGTTTTCTGATTTTTTTTTACTTATACAACTAATCAAAAAGATTTTCCAGCTGAAATATCACTTAACCGTTTAAGTAAAAACCACAGTGTAATTTAATTCTGTCTCAGAATTTTGGTGTGCTTTTATTGTTATGAAAGCAGCAGATAATTTAAATTGTGAAAAATGAGTTTTCTATCAACCTACTACATATTGTTCTGGGGGAAAGCATTGACTCTGGGGCTACTCAGGCAGCTCCTGATGGCATTTACCCGCCCTGCATCAATGCCTTTTGATTTTGTTGTGTTTTTCTGGTCTTTTTTAGTCTTCTCTCCTACTCCCTTTGGTGATTTTTCTTCTTCTGCATTTCTTTTTTCTTCTTTTAAACTCCATGATTAGCCTTAAAGATAGTGACCAGAAATAATCTCTGAGTTTATTTCTAGTCTGACACATTTGACCTCATTTTTTATTCCAATGAATTTTTTAAACTGAAAATAAACCTGTGACTTAAGATATATAATGGTTAGAGGGAAGAAAATTGGCCTCAAGTCTTCTCATCAGGAAAAATTGGGGAGGATATTGATACTGATGTACTTTTTAGGGCTGAGATTGTTAAAAATTCTGAAATGCCAATTATTAGTTGAGGATTTCTGAGTTTCATGAAGCGTTTTTATAAATTCAGAGGTGTCTAGAGGCAGTGGTGTGCTAGTAAATATGTTTAACAATCATCTGTCTCAGGAAAAACAGCCTTGATTTGTAGTGTTTGCCAATTAGTAGTATAAATAAATAAATACTCTACCATGCCAATATCAAGCTCCCCTGCATGAAGCAGAGGTGGGAAGACATGCATGATGGACTCACAGCCTGTACGCGCCACTCCAGTACAACTCTGCCTAAACAATTCCAGTAAGGAAAAACAGATCTCTCCCGTTGTTTCCAATTAACCCACTAATTTATAAAGTATGTAATTTGTTCACAATGTGTCTGGCAGCCTTATCTACTATAAATTTTCCAATTCATATATGCATGTTCAGATCATGTTCCAGACTTTCATGTTATAACAAGATAATATGATTTTAGGCTTAAAGGGAAAAGATTATCATCATAAATGGATTTATATTCATTAAAAGTAGTGTAATTAGGTAAGATGAAAGTAGCTTAATCCAGACAATGTATAGTTTAACAGCAATTAAGTTTATAATATTTCAGCCTCTGATAGAGGCTCGCATAGAGCCTGAAGAAAAAAGGGAAAGAAACAAGTTAGTAATGTTTTTATACCCTATCTTCTGCTTGCCTAATTCAGTGTACACTCATTTGCAAGTAAAGCATACATTTAACAGTTCTAATAAGAATCAGTTGAATGTCATTACAGTATACAGGGCAGGAAAACTCAACAAAATAAAAGGCAAAGTATATCAGTAAAATATTTTGTTGCTCTATCAGTCCAAATTTGAAATGCTTCAAATTTTAGATAAAGTTCTGCTTTGACCCAGAAAGAAACATGACGTTGATGAATCCGTGTATTCAGTACACTCAGAAAATGTTTTAAGTAACAAACTCTTGCCTACCACGTAGACAGAGGTCTAAGATCAAACTCCTCCTTCATGCTTTTAAGATTTATGGGATAAATGTAGAACTTCAAGCAAGTCATTTTTTAAGTGATGATTTTTCTCCCACTGAACTGGAATGTCCCTCTTCTATCACCCCATGTATATTTTCATTTGAATTTGACATGACAGATAGTACCGATCTTTTAACATGTGGAAAAGTGATTAAAGGGATCTGCAATGTATTAAAATTCATGGAGATGATAATACTTTTCACATGATTTAGGTTATAAATAAATCAAGTGCAACGTTTCTGGGTTCAGGTTCAAAGAAGATGTATTTTAATCTGATATCTTTTCAACGTGTCCCTTTCCTGGGAAGCCATTGATGACAGTTTGATCGAAGTGCCATGTTGTTTTTATAAGAAAGGAATGTTGAGTCATATCGACATGTATTATTGTCAAAAAGATTATGTTTTTAGATAGAGCTAAACTTTTGATGCCAAGCCATTGATTACACTGATTAACTTTGGTATTTGAAAAATATTAGGAAGTAGTAATTATGATTAACATTCTAAAAGCAGTGTCCCACCTCAATTTTAAATTTATCTGATTATTGATAATTTTTCTGTATTGGAAAAAAAACTAGTTTCCATGGAATTGTTGTTTTCTCTGGATGTATCAAAGCAACATTTTACATATTTTTTTAAGTCTTTAGGTTTATCAAAATGTAGGTTGCCAGGTATAACTTACACAAACAAGTTGAGTATAGAGAGTTACTGATGGAAGCCAGTGTTGGACTTAATCAGTTTCTCTGCATCCTCCCTCTCCCCACAATCCTTGCACAGCACTAATGCTTCATCCTGCTCACCATCAGGAGGCAGCCACTCAGTAGGTAATAGTGAAGGTACTTTGCAGACCCATTTACAATATTTAAGGTTGAATGCCACTAGTTACTTTACTAATTTTGTATTTTTACATTTAGATTTATGGAAAATTTACAAACAGAGATTCAAGAAATGGAATTCCTTCAGTTTTCTAAAGGTTTGAGTTTCATGAGAAAAGAAGACTTTGCAGAGTGGCTACTTTTTTTCACTAACACTGAAAATAAAGATATTTATTGGAAAAATGTGAGAGAGAAGTTGTCAGCAGGAGAGGTTGGTATACCCTTTTATTATGCATGTGATAAAGATGATATAATAAGTTAGACATGTTTACATAAATAAAGTAACTTCTGAATTAACCACGACTGTGCTACCCTCGATGGTATATAAAATCAACTTGAGGAATGTTCTCTACATGCTCTTTTCCTGTGAAGGAAAACTACTGCCTAAGACAGAATCAGTGTAGCAATTACAAGTTTTCCATTTCCGGTAAAGTCAAGAATAAGACAAGTATCACCACTATTATTTAATATCATTCTGGAAATCTTAACCAGTCCAAATTAACAAGATTATTTAAAAGAGTATAAAAATGTGAAAGGGGGTAGTAGTTGTCTTTGTTTTTATGTGATGCAATTATATGCCTAGAGAACCCAAGAGAATCCAGTAGAAAAACCATAGAAACAATAAGAATTCAATAAAGTACCTGTCATGATGCTAATATATAAGAAGCAGCAGCTCTCCTATATACAAATTACAAGTAGAAAATGTAATGACATGCATATGTGTGTGTATATATATACGAGATGTATGAAATGATGATTGCCAAGCTATTAATAATTATTCATGTACAGTGGTGAGGTTTCAAGTGTTTTTTACTTTCTTTCTTTGTACGTTTATGTATTGTTCCAAAAAAATGTTTACAATGGACGTGTATTTTATGTAACTTTTTAAAAAGTTACTTCTGTTGTAAGAACAATGATAATAAATTGCAATAGAAAAACCCAGTTATAACTGCAAGATAAATATATAACAATTAGAAATAAATTTAACAAAAAAAAAAGAAGAAAACTTAATAGCCTTGATGGATATAAAAAGAAAACTTATCTAATTATAAGACATCCCCTATTATTGAATAGAAAGTCTTAGAATTATAAATACAGCAATTCTGTCTTCAGTTAGTCTATAAGTGTAATGGTTATATTAGAACAGCCCAAGTTTACTGCAGTTACAAATTAACCCTGAAATCCCCCTGGCTGACACTGAGTTTCTTGCTCAGTCATGCCACAATTCCATCGTGGGCTGATAGGAGTCTCTGTCTGCATAGAGGTCTAGACCCATTCAGGGGTCTAGACTTTCTGAGGCTGTGCCATCTTGGAGTTACATCATCTGAAAGAAGTACCACGCTCAGAGGCTGTGGCAGGAAAAGAAAGAGGGGAGTCAAAATCCAGCAACTAAATGTTTTGGCCTGGAAACATCACATGACACTTGGCTATTGGCCAGACTAATCACATAACCCCACCTGAATGCAGGGAGGCAAGGAACTTCAGTCTTTCATATGTGCAGGAATCAGAAAAGAGCCAGATACTGGTGAACACTCGTGGGTTTCAATAAAAATACCATTGAATTCTTGGGAAGAAACTAGACAAGCTATAAAACTTTATATGATCACGCCTGTAATCCTGGCACTTTGGGAAGCCAAGGTGGGCAGATCATGAGGTCAGGAGATCAAGACCATCCTGGTTAACACGGTGAAACCACGTCTCTACTAAAAATACAAAAAATTAGCCGGGCATGGTGGCGGGCGCCTGTAGTCCCAGCTACTCGGGAGGCTGAGGCAGGAGAATAGTGTGAACCCAGGAGGCAGAGCTTTCAGTGAGCTGAGATCGTGCCACTTCCCTCCAGCCTGGGTGACAGCGAGACTCTGTATCAAAAAAAAAAAAAGACTTTATATGAAAAGAATGTCAACATATTAAAATATATTATCAGACCTTGGTAACTAAAACAGTTTGTTACTGACAATGAATTTGACAGACTCTAGAAATAGACATAAGCATATGAGACATTTAGTAATTATGAAATAGTATTTTAAATTAGTTGGGTAAAAGAATTATTAATAAATGGCATTAGGATAATTCACTGGCCATCTGAGGGAGAAAATGAACATAAATCTTTACACCATTCATTACTCTAAAATAAATTTTGGATGAATCAAAAAATTAAATGTTGAAAAAAATGAAACTGAATAAGTCGTAGAAGAAAACATGGAAAATGTTTCATCTTAGGTTATATACCTTTCTAAGCAAAACCTAAAACCTTTCAAAGAAAACTTGATGAAATACCTAAAAATTAAAATTCTGTTGCCTTACCTCATCCCCTGCAAAAATTATAATCAGAGTCAAAAGAAAAAGTTAACAACATGAGGAAGGGGGAGATACTGATATGTAAAGACCAATTTTCTTAATTTATAATGGGATCTTTAAAAATCAGTAGGGATTGGCTGGGCGTGGTGGCTCATTCCTGTAATCCCAGCACTTTGGGAGGCCAAGGAGGGTGGCTCTCTAGAGGTCAGGAGTTCGAGACTAGCCGGGCCAACATGGTGAAACCCCATCTCTACCAAAAAATACAAAAAAAAAATGTAGCCGGGCATGGTGCCACACACCTGTAGTCCCAGCTACTCAGGAGGCTGAGGCGGGAGAATTGGATGAACCTGGGAGACAGGCTGCGGTGAACCAAGATCGCACCTGGGCAACAGTGAGACTCTGTCTCAAAACAAAACAAAATCAGTAGGTATCAAGAACTTTAAATGGTCTGAGATTTTTTTCCCTATTTAATACATCATGAGAACTTGAAAATCAACATGTGAATAACTGTAAAGTGTCTGAAATTTTATCCCTTTGCAAGTTAGCCTGCACAGTTTCATGGATGCTTGCAGAAGACACAAGACTATTGAGTCAGACACAAAGAATTTTATTATCGTAATGTAGCAACAACATGAGTAACATATTTGTGTCAGTTGCCCCTTGCCTCCCAAGCCCCATGGGCATGATGCTGAGAGGCCCAGGTAGATGCTGCGCACAGAGCAGATTCACATCACAGCCGAGGTGGTCTGAATGTTTGGTAATGGGCAGTAAACAAGCCTTCCTGAGCTTTGCTGCAGTGGGAGGCATTGTGTATTCATGATACTGGACAGTAAGCAAAGCTGTCCTGTGCTCCTGAGGAACAGTGCTGTCCACTATACAAACAATTCTCCTGCCTCAGCCTCCTGAGTAGCTGGGATTACAGGCGCATGCCACCATGCCTCACAATTTTTGTATGTTTAGTAGAGATGGGTTTCACTGTGTTGGCCAGGCTGGTCTCGAACTCCTGGCCTCAGGTGATCCGCCTCAGCCTCCCAAAGCGCTGGGATTACAGGTGTGAAAACTTGAAGATATAATCTGGAACAAAAATGCAGTCGGTGCCTCTGATAGATGTACAGAAACGTGAGACCTAGCTGGGCACGGTGGCTCAAGCTTGTAATCCCAGCACTTTGGGAGGCCGAGGCGGGCAGATCATGAGGTCAGGAGATTGAGACCATCTTGGCTAACATGGTGAAACCCCGTGTCTACTAAAAATACAAAAAATTAGCCAGGCATGGTGGCAGGTGCCTGTAGTCCCAGCTACTCGGGAGGCAGAGGCAGGAAAATGGCGTGAACCCAGGAGGTGAAGCTTGCAGGGAGCCGAGATCGCGCCACTGCACTCCATCCAGCCTGGGTGACAGAGCGAGACTCCATCTCAAAAAAGAAATGTGAGACCCATGGAGAACAGTCTCGCACAGTAAGTTACCTAACAACCCATTGGAAATCTGGGCAAAGGACATAAACAAGACACAAGAAGAGAAATCCACAAATGCCTAATAAGCATGTGAAAAATGTTTAACTTCATTCACAATTAAAGACATACATATTCAGGCTGGGCCTATGGCTCACACCTGTAATTCCAGCACTTTGGGAGGCCGAGGCAGGTGGATCACCTGAGGCCGGGAGTTTGAGACCAGCCTGGTCAACATGGTGAAACCCTGTCTCTTCTAAAAATAGAAAAATTAGCGGGTTGTCGTGGCGCCTGCCTGTAATCGCAGCTATTTGGGAGGGTGAGGCAGAAGAATCGCTTGAATGAGGGAGGCGGAGGTTCTGGTGAGCCAAGATCACGCCACTGCACTCCAGACTGGGCGACAGAGCAAGACTCCGTAAGACATGCAAATTTAAACATTAATAAAATACCATTTTTCATCTATCAGAAAAGCAGACATCAAAAAAGTTGCACCCAGTGCCTACTTTGAGGTCATGACAGAAGCAGCCACTCTCTACTTTGCGGTCATGACAGAAGCAGCCACTCTTTTATTTGTGCAGATAAACACACTGGTTTTTTTCTTTTTCTTTTTTTCCTCTCTGCCTATCATCTTGTAAATATACTGTTAAGAGAATAAAGCAAGGTACAGAAATATGTGAAGAGATTGTTCCCATTGTGTAAAACAAGGAGATGTGCGTGTACACGTATGCACTTTTGATAAGAATAGAATATCCGCCAGGCGCGGTGGCTCACGCCTGTAATCCCAGCACTTTGGGAGGCTGAGGCGGGTGAATCACCTGAGGTCAGGAGTTTGAGACCAGCCTGACCAATATGGTGAAACTGCATCTCTACTGAAAATACAAAAATTAGCCGGACGTGGTGGCAGGTGCCTGCATTCCCAGCTACTCGGGAGGCTGAGACAGGAGAATTGCTTGAACCTGGGAGGCAGAGGTTGCAGTGAGCCAAGATCGCAACATTGCACTCTAGCCTGGGTGACAGAGCGAGACTGTCTCAAAAAAAAAAAAAAAAAAAAAAAAAGAATAGAATATTTCTGGATGGAGACACAAGAAATTGGTAACTCGTGTCTGGGGAATGGAACTGGGAATCAGAGTGGAAGAACTCTTCATCATTTATCCTTCATGTTTGAATTTTTAACTATGTGCAGATATTACTTTTTCAAAAACTTTATTGAAATATTTAAAAATAAAAATTTCATGAAGTCACAAAAGCTGGAAACCAGTGAACCTTGAGTAAGACCACACATTACAGAGGGCATGATCCTCAACATCCTACAAAGAGAAACATTTTTTTTCAGGCAGGGAAGAATTTACTTTCAAATTAATAATTTTTGGCTGGACACAATGGCTGACACTTGTAATCCCTGCACTTTCTGAGGCTAAGGTGGGAGGATCACTTGAGCCCAGGAGTTTGAAACCAGCCTGAGAAACATAGCGAGATCTCATCTCTACTAAAAATAGAAATAAAAATATTAGTTGGGTGTGGTGCTGTGTGTCTGTAGTCCCGGCTACTTGGGAGACTGAGGCAGGAGGATAGCTTGAACCCAAAATTTCAAGGCTGCAGTGAGCTGTGATCTGGACTCCAGGCTGGGTGACAGAGAGTGAGACACTGTCTCAAAAACAAAATAAAAACTAAGAGAATTTTCATACTTTGTTTACTTTTGTTTGTTTTTGAGACAGGGTCTTGCTCTGTTGCCCAGGCTGAAGTGCAGTGGTGCAATTAGCTCACTATAACCTCAAACTCCTGTGCTCAAGGGATCCTTCTGCCTAAGCCTCCTCAGTAGCTGGGACCACAGGCACATGCCACCATGCCTGGCTAATTTTTGTATTTTTTGTAGAGACGGGGGTTTCACCATGTTGCCTAGTCTGGTCTCCAACTCCTGAGCTCAAGCAGTCCGGCCACCTCAGCCTTCCAAAGTGCTGTGATTACAGTCAGGAACCACTGTACCTGGCTTTTATTGTTTTAATGGAAAAAACTGAGTTTTCTTTTAACTTTATTATTTATTTGTTTGTTTTTAGACAGAGTCTCACTCCATCACCCAGGCTGGAGTGCAGTGGCGCGATCTTGGCTCACTGTAGCCTCCACCTCACGGGTTTAAACAGTTCTCCTGCTTCAGCCTTCCAAATAGCTGGGACTACAGGTGTGCACCACCACACCCAGCCAATTTTTTTTTTTTTTTCTTTTTCACCATGTTGACCAGACTGGTCTCGAACTGCTGACCTCAGGTGATCTGCCTGCCTTGGCCTCCCAAAGTGCTAGGATTATAGGCATGAGCCACAGCACCCAGCCCGTTTGTTTGTTATGTATTTTTTGAGACAGAGTCTCGCTCTGTCGCCCAAGCTGGAGTGCTGTGGCGTGATCTCGGCTCACTGCAAGCTCCGCCTCCTGAGTTCATACCATTCTCCTGCCTCAGCATCCCAAGTAGCTGGGACTACAGGCGCCTGCCACCACGCCCGGCTAATTTTTTTGTTTTTGTATTTTTAGTAGAGAAGGGGTTTCACGGTGTTAGCTAGGATGGTCTCCATCTCCTGACCTCGTGATCCACCCACCTCTGCCTCTCAAAGTGCTGGGCTTACAGGCATGAGTCACCGCGCCCACGCCGTTTGTTTTATTTGTAAGTGATCAGATTTTGAAGTCAGATGGACCAAGGTTCAGATCCTGATTGTTCCAGTTAGTAGACTTTGGGCAAACTATATAACCCCTGAAGCGTTACTTACCTAAGACTTAGAGATGCTAAGGTCATACACGTTATAAAGGGCAGAACCGGAATTTCAGCGTTAAGTCCATCTAACTCCAAAACCCTGTGCCCTTACTCAGTGCTATGTCCACTAATAAAACTTAGCAGAAGTGGACCACTTAATAGAGTACGTTAGTCTCTTCAAGCTGCCACCTCAAAACACCACAGGCTGGGCAGCTTAAACAATAAATTTATTTCTCACAGTTCTGGAGGCCAAGAGTCCAAGATAAGGCACCAGCAGGGCCAGTTTCTGGTGAGGCCTCTTGCCCAGCCTGCACACAGCACCTTCTCACTGTGCCCTTTGTGTGGCCATTTCTTTGTGTACACAGAGAGAAAGGGACAGAGAAAGCCCTGTTGTCTCTTCCTCTTAGAATGACACTAGTCTTTACGGTAGAAAAGAAAGTTCATAGTTAACATTTATAAGATTATTTAATGTACTTACAAAATTGTAATAAAAACTCTTACTTTATTAGAGCATTAGTTTGGATGAATTCAAGTCATTTTGCCATTTTACAACCCACTTGGAAGACTTTGCTATTGCCATGCAGATGTTCAGTTTAGCTCACCGTCCTGTCAGACTAGGTAAGTTATATGAAAAACCATTTAATTTTTATCATTTATAAACAGTTTTACTATATTCTCCAACTAAATGCTACCAATCAAGGAACAAATTATAAGTAAAAATAGTTGATTGACCTTTTAATTCAGTGTGGTTATTCTAGATTTAGAATACCAGTACTCCAGTTTAATGGTTACTTTCTATACTTTTATTTTCTCATTCTCCTAAAAAGAAGGAAGAAGGCCGGGCATGGTGGCTCACGCCTGTAATCCCAGCACTTTGGGAGGCCAAGGTGGGCGGATCACAAAGTCAGGAGCTCAAGACCAGCCTGGCCAACATGGTGAAACCCCGTCTCTACTAAAAATACAAAAATTAGCTGGGTGTGGTGGCAGGTGCCTGTAATTCCAGCTATTCGGGAGGCTGCGGCAGGAGAATCGCTTGAACCCAGGAGACGGAGGTTGCAGTGAGCCAAGATCATGCCATTGCACTCCAGCCTGGGCGACGAGCAAGACTCGTCTCAAATATATGTCTAGAGCATTGATTAAAATAGCTCATTTGTCTTGCAGTGACTCTCCTGACATTCGTCAGCTTATGGTTTCAATATTTTCTTCATGGATATTTTTGTTTTTGTTTTACTTTCCAAATAATAAAAATTTGGATTTGCTTTTACTTCTCAAATAATGAAAATTTAGATTAATTTCACTTAGACTATTTCACATAGTTGATAAGTTGTTTTATGTTTGTTTGTTTGTTAGCCGAGTTTAAGAGGGCTGTGAAAGTAGCAACAGGACAAGAACTCTCAAACAATATTTTGGACACTGTCTTCAAGATCTTTGATTTGGATGGTGATGAATGCCTTAGTCATGAAGAGTTTCTTGGGGTGTTAAAAAACAGAATGCATCGAGGTTTATGGGTAACAGATTTTTTTATATAATACATGTTTACATTGTCATTAACTGAATGATATTAAACCTAGAATTTGGGCAATTGTACAGTCTTTAAATGGAGTTTTCATCACTTATAAAAAGACTATAAGCTGTAATTGAAATACAGAACTATATTTTATATATGAGATTAAACATCTTTGCTTTTTAAAAAATAATCTGAATCTAATAAGAAATCACTATTTAAAGTTACTGTGAGCTACGATCGCACCACTGCACTCTAGCCTGTGCAACAGAGCAAGCCCTTGTCTCCAAAAAAAAAAATTAACAATTTTTTAAAAAATTACTATTCAGAAATGTAGCCTAGCTGGACATGGTGGCTCACATCTGTAATCCCAGCACATTGTGGGAGGCTGAGCCGGGTGGATCACTTGAGGCCAGGAGTTCCAGACCAGCTCGGATAACATCATGAGACTCTGTTTCTACAAAAAAAGGAAAGAAAATCATAGCCTAGGATTTGACTAACGACATGTAATTAATATATGTAAATTCAAATCCCAGCTCTACTGTTTATTAACTGCTTAATCTTGCAAAGCCACTTAATTTTTTTTAGTCTCAGATTCTTTACCCATACCATGAGGAAACTAATCTACCAGAAAGCATTGTGAGAATTTAATGTAAAATACTTAGTATGGTGGCTGAGATTATGAAGTAAATTTCACTATTAGCATTATTCACTCAAAGTCACATATGAGTCTGTACTTGTGGGACAAATCAAATTCAGATTTTTGTTCAGATTAGAATGTGCTAGAAGCACTCTCAGAAAAGAAGTCCGCCAGGGGAAGACTAGGGTCCAAAGAGAATCTACATGGTTGGTAGGTAGGCAAGAAGAAAGGAAGGAGAGAGAGAGAGAATGTGGTACTATTCATGAAAATAAAGCCATTTACAACTTAGAAAAGCAATTCCATTTCCTGCAACAAACATAACTTAGGGAAAAATAAATATTTTCATTAGCAAACATATTAATATTTTATAAGCTTTGCAGTTATCCAACAACCATAAATATATTCCAGGAAATTAAGCCACTCTTTTCAGTTCACAATTGAGTGTACCTGGGAGTCTCTTTGCCCTTTCTCAGAAGACATTAAAAAGAAAAGCTGTAAATCAGACATAAGAAAAAGAACATACATAATCTGGAGTAGAACTGTGCTTCCACTTGGCTACTTTTCATCAGTGCTGTGCTCCTGTGGTCACCCGGATCCAAATATTTCCTAACCTTTACCTTTTCGTTTTGTTGAGAGTAGTAGTAATCCACATGTATTTTTAGCTAACAAAACACTTCCATGAATTAGATTATTTCTTGAAGCTTTTCATCAAATATTTTGTGACCTTTTTTTTTTTTTAAATTTTAGCCAATGTTAAATCAAAGCTTTAGGCTTATAATTTTATTCTACATAGCTAAATAAAGTTCACCAGAAAAAAAAGGAAAGATTATAAAACATTATAAAAGGAAAACATTATAAAGTAATTAGATTTTAAAGCCAGTATGTGAAAGAAGAGATGGCCCAAAGTCTTCATTACCCTCTTACAGAAGAAACTCCATTAATGTGTACTGAGTCTGGTTCCACTCCCAAGTAACCTTAAGCGTAGTCACATTCACTTTTTGTCTTTTACCCTCATTTTCAGTTCTGTTGTGATCATCTTTTACAACATAATTCACCCTCAACTACTTTTGGAGGAGTGTGGGAAGGAAATAAACAGTAATGTAAAGTACACATGAAATCACGATTAACCTTGAAGACAATGACCCCTTGATTTTTACTTTCGGTTAACAGGTACCACAACATCAGAGTATACAAGAATACTGGAAGTGTGTGAAGAAAGAAAGCATTAAAGGAGTAAAAGAAGTCTGGAAACAAGCTGGAAAAGGTCTTTTTTAATAAAAGATACAATAGTATGGCAATTATATTGTTCCAAATGTCAAAATTTGTGATTTTTTAGAAGTACTAGCTATTTATCTTCCTAAGTCTTCATTGATATTCTGTGTGATATAAGCATGTCTTGTACTTGCTTTCTGATTCATAATTTTATTAAAGAACTTAGTAGAAAGAAAAGTAAGTATAAAAATAGATATTGGATTCTGTCAGAAGGCCTAGATTTGAAATAATGTTTTGTACTTCGGTAAGATGGAAAACTTAGTGATTCACTGATTTCTTAGACACTCTAATATGATATGCTTTCTGGAAGGATAAAACAAGTACGTATGGGAAAAAGTACTTGAGACCAAGGCCGGCATCAATTCCAGACATCCTCATGTTCCTAATAGGCTAAATGAAGTTGAAAACTTATTTCAGATTTTTCTCATCTGTACCTTATATCTCATAAATTTATTGTATATTTTATGTCAGTAGCTTAGATGTTTATTATCTTTAAAATAACATGTAAACTTCAATGTTCTATCTGGAAGCAGAATAAAATATTTACATAGATACAAAAAATACTGAGGTGCTTTTTATTTTACATGTGTTTTTAAAACTACTTAAAAAAAAATTGTAAATACTCTCATTAGTTCTTAAAACCTGGTGTAGTTGGGAGAAATTTTGATCCCATGGTCAGGGTCTCATGGGATATATTAGGTTGTGGGAAACATATGTTGCCAGAAAGTAATTGGCATTAAACTAAATATCAAATGGCATTTTTAAAAACATGGTAAATAAAAATTATAAAAAACGTGTCTCAGACACACAATTTAGAAAATTGCAAATATATAAAACCAGTTCCATTCTGTAGAGAACTGGCTGATTCCAAGGCTGTGACAGGGAAAGTCCAAGATAAGCTTAGAATATATTGTGCCTAAAAGTAAAGATGGGCTCAGAAAATGGTGAAGAGTCAGAAGGACAAAGCCAGCTTGAAGGGGCTGCCCGTGTGAAATCTGGTTCAGTTTGAGGGTCAGAATAATTAATGTCAGTAATAGATTATAGCCTATTGAATAAAATAAGAATTCATGAGTTTACACCAAAAATTAATGAGGCCAGAGAAACCTCTCCCTTATTGTTGAAGGATAATGCCTTGAAATGTGTTAATCCACTAAATTGAAAAACTCTCCCTCACAGTTTAATGATTGAAATCGACAAGAGGCAAAAGCGTTTGTCCATTTATTACAAAAAATATTTTGCTCCTGATTAAACAAATTTGCTCTAATGAATTCTTTTATAAATAATTGCTTATAAAATAATTTTTTCTCTCATAAAACCAAAAGAAAAGATAGGCAATGCAAGAAAGTATAAGTATGAATGAATGAATCCTCCACCATTTTCTCTGTCAGCCACAAAAATGCTGACTCCTCACCTGTCTTAACAGATGCCCTTATGGGTCAAGATTAGGGGCACAAAAATCCAAAAATTAAGATGGTTTCTCATGCCTTCACAGGCTTCACTTTCTCAGCCTCACCTGGCACTGATTTGTCTGTCCCACTTTCCACAGCATTCCATGAATACTATTTTGTGCTCCAGCGACATAAAGCTCCTGGCCTTTCCTCATGTACACCATGTGTGTTTCATATATCCCTACCTCTAAGCTTGTATACATGCCATTTCCTTATGACAGCAATGCCTTTCCCTCGCTTTTTTTTTTTTTTTTTTTCTTTTTTGAGACGGAGACTCGCTGTGTTGCCCAGGCTGGAGTGTAGTGGCACGATCTCGGCTCACTGCAAGCTGTGCCTCCTGGGTTCACGCCATTCTCCTGCCTCAGCCTCCTGAGTAGCTGGGACTACAGGCACCCGCCACCACGCCTGACTCATTTTTTTGTATTTTTTAGTAGAGACAGGGTTTCACCATGTTGGCCAGAATGGTCTCGATCTCCTAACTTCGTGATCCACCCGCCTCGGCCTCCCAAAGTGCTGGGATTACAGGTGTGAGCCAATGCACCCGGCCCGCTCGCTATCTTCTTGATGAAATTTAGACATCAAGGTACTACCCACATAGCAAGTTTATATCTACTAAAGTATTAAGAGCAGGAGCACTCCTTAGTCATCTTTATATACCAGTCTAAGCTGAATCCCTGGCTTATAGTAGGCATCCAACAAATATTTGTTGAACAGAAGGAAAGAAGAGAGGGAGGGAGGGAAGAAGGGAGGAGATTTGGGATGGGAGGAGCTAGTAAAGTTCATAAGTTAATCAAGAAGTATGCCAAAAACCTGCTAGGCACCAAGCATACAATGGTGAAATAAGTGGTTCCTGCTGTCATGGAACTTACAGAATGTGAAGACTGAAAACTAACCAGGAAACATTTTAAGTATATATATACAATTACAAACATTAAAAAAAAAAGTGATGTTAGAGATCAGAAGACTTACAACAAGAGTATTTAGAGGGTTGAGGATACAGTTTTCCGTTTTTCAAGGCTAAAAGGAAATTACTATAACTGAAAAGATTTCTGAAAATGAATAATGTTTGTCATGTCATTGCTACAAAAGTACTTGATGCCATTTGAAAAAAATAGGGATAAATACCTGTATCAAATAAGCAAACTAGATTTGCCAGTGTCTCCTAGGAGTACGGAGACATTTACCTTGAAAGCACCTGGATTTCCTAGAAATCTAAACTGAATGAATCTTCAGTCATTTGTTTCTTTACAATCATTTTGTTAAATAAATGATCACTGGGTCTAATATTCTGGTAGATAGCTTGTATTTCTCTGCTTATCCCTTCAAGGCAGGAGACAGTTGCAGGGGGTATCTGAGCCTTGCCTTCACGGATCTTCTCCTTGCCCATCCCCTCAGGAATCTCATCACACCTCTGGCTTCTGTTCTCTCCTCACCTTCAGGCCCAGTTGCTTTCTAGATTTCTCCGTTTGGTTTGTCCAACTCAGCACATCCAAAACTGACCTGATTATGTCCCCCTCTTTTTCCAAACCTCATTTCTTCACATGTCTTCTGCCTTAGCGAGCGGGTCTCCTACAAGAAGCCAACTGGGAACCAGACAGTCATCCCGGATCCTCACTCCCTTACTCCTCCATAGTCAATCATGTCCTGTGAATTCTGCTTCCTCAAAATCGCCAAACGTGCTCCACCTTACAACGCCATTGCCACTGCCTTAGTGCAAGCCCTGATCATTCATTACTTAGATGATCTCCGTAGAATCCTAACTTGCCCTTTGTCCGGCCCCTTGTAAGGCACAGCAATTAAGCATCCAAACTCTGCTGTTAGACTACCTGGATTCAAATCTCAGCTTCACCACATTAGTTATATAACTCACCATATACCGTTTGGCAAAGTACTTGGCCTCTCTGTGCCCATTTTTAATCTAAAAAGGAATGATTTTAGTTGTGATATCATAGCCTTTTTGTGAGAATTGAGATGATATGTAAAACGCACTGGAGTAAACCTTTAGCAGCTTTTAAATATTAATGCTGTTAACTTCTTATTTCAGATCCTCCTTCACAACAGACTTATTTTCTGAAACATAAATCTGATCATGTCACTACGCTTCTGATAATCTTATGACACTAAAATCGCTTAAAAAATAAAATTCAACTCTACATGATCTTGCCCCATCTATCTTTCTCATATCCTAACACTTGCCACCACACACCTTACACTACAACAATACTGAATTACTTGCCGTCACCCCACTTGGCCATGTTCTCACTCTCCAAGTGTTTGCACTTACTAGTGCTTCTGTTGAAGATGCTCCCACCTGCCTAACTTCAGGTGCCATCTCATCTGCGAAGTTTTCCATTTTTCTCCCTGCTTTTCCCTCAAATTCATTTAGGGATACATGCTGTTAGTTCCCTCACACATTTCTGTCCACATATCTTTCAAGCCTCATTAAAGTATACTGGAATTCTTTTATGTATTTGCCTCTTCCCCTTGGCTATGAGCTTATTGATAGCAACAACATGACTCCTTTAATACTATCTCCCAGCATCCATCAAAGAGCTAGCACATACCAGTTGCTCAAAAAAATGTTTGACCTATGAATGAGTTAACAAAAAGGAAAGTGGAACAAGAAGTAACCCTGGGCCGGGTGCGGTGGCTCACACCCACCGCTAGTCCCAGCAATTTGGGAGGCTGAGGCAGGCGGATCACCTGAGGTCAGGAGTTCAAGACCAGCCTGGCCAACATGGCAAAACCCCAACTCTACTAAAAATACAAAAATTAGCGAGGCATACTGGCACGTACCTGTAGTCCAAGTTACTCAGAAGGCTGAGACAGGAGAATCACTTGAACCTGGGAGGCAGAGATTACGGTGGGCCAAGACTGTGCCACTACATTCCAGCCTGAGTGACAGAGGGAGATTCAATCTCAAAAAAAAAAAAAAAAAAAATTCCCCTATGTGCTTTAGCTGTCCTCACATGTCAGCTTTTCTGTTACAGGACTGGACAGGAGAGAGTAGATGGCTTAAGGGAGCTTTAAGACAGCTCTGGTTTGGCCTCTGCTTTGGACGTAGATAGCAAATATCAAGAGAGACTGGCCAGCGGTTCTGATATGGTTAGAAAGCAGAACAGGTTGTGGGAATGGAAATAAATTGAAATGTCCTCCCAAAGTTTGGAAACAAGGTTACCCTCCAGGTGTTAAATCATAAAAATCAAAGCATAATGTAGAGGCCAGGCATGGAGGCTCATGCCTGTAATCCCAGCACTTTGGGAGGCCAAGGCAGGAGGATCACTTGAAGTCAGGAATTCAAGACCAGCCTGGCTAACATGGTGAAACCCCACCTCTGCTAAAAACATGAGATTAACCAGGTGTGGTGGCAGGCACCTGTAATCCCAGCGACTCAGGAGGCCAAGGCAGGAGAATCGCTTGAAATCAGGAGGCAGAGGTTGCAGTGAGCCAAGATTGCACTCCAGCCTGAGCAACAAAGTGAAACTCTGTCTCAAAAAAAAAGGCATAATGTAGGGAATGATGTCAGGGAAGATGGCAGAGCAGGAGGCTCCAGGAATCTGTCCCTTCACCTAAACAACTGTTGAACTGGCAGGAATTGTCTTATTTTGGAACATTTCTGACATTCGAGGGAGAGCTTGATGAAGTTTCTAGTAAATTTTGGTGAACTTCAGCCTTTTGTGATTGTAGCAGCAGCAGCAAAAAGCCTGCCACCCAGCACCAGCAAACTGTCAGGGAAGCAGCCCACATTCCTGGTGCAGCCTTCTGGAACCAGTGTGGGCACAAAAGACCTTATCCTCCAGGAGTGGGGGTCATGTGTTTTGCTAGCTGCTTGCTGATTTTGATAAAGTGATGAGGGGCCAGGCCGGAGGCCAACCATTTTTTAATGCCCACTTCACAAGCTGAAGCAGCTTCCCAGCCACAAGAGATTTAAAGAGACAGGATATCTTCCCTCCCTCTTGAGAGTCAGACATTTAAGGACATTTTTGTCAGGTTACTGGCTAACTGTAGAGATAATGGAAAATAAACCTCAATAGCCACACACAACAAGGGAGATACACTTTGCAAAAATTGTTTGGAAAAGGCACATATAGGAATGGGTCTAGCCCACAACAAGCAAAAACAAGCAATCCCTAAGGAGTAGAATTAGATTCCAGAGTTACTACAACATAATGCTCAGAATAACCAGTTCTCAACAAAAAATTATAAAACATGTAAAGCAACAGGAAAATATGATCCATTCACAGGATATGAAGAATTTCACAGAAACCATACCTAAAGAAGACCAGACTTTGGAATTATTAGTCAGAGATGTTAAATCAATTGTTTTAAATATGTTCAATATGTTTTCTAAAGGAAACCATGAATAAACACTAATAGAAATCAAGAAAACAATGTCTGAACAAAATGAAAGTATAAATAAAGAGACAGAAATTATAAAAAGGAGCCAAACAAATTCTGGAGCTGAAATCTGCAATAACTGAAATGAAAAATGCAATAGAGGGATTCAACAGCAAGTTTGAACAAGGAAAAGAGAGGACTGGCAAAATTGAAGATAAAACATTGAAAATTACCCAGTCTAAGGAAAAGAAAGAAAGAGTGAAGAAAAATGAAGAGAGCCTGAGGAACCTATGGGACCTTATCAAGCATACCAAATACACATTATAGGAATCCCAGAAAGAGAAGACATAAAGAAAGTAGCAGCAAAAAATTTGAAGAAATAATAGCTGTCAAATTCCCAAATCTGATTAAAAACATGAATATATACATCTAAGAAGCTCAATGAACTCCAAGCAGGAAAACTTTGAAGAGATACACACTGAGACATATAGTCAAATTATCAACCCCCATAGACAAAAAGATAATTTCGAAAGCATCAAATAGAAGTGACTCATGCAGCCGGGTGTGGTGGCTCATGCCTGTAATCCCAGCACTTTGGGAGGCTGAGGTGGGCAGATCATGAGGCCAGGAGAGTGAGACCATCCTGGCTAACATGGTGAAACCCCATCTCTACTAAAAATTCAAAAAATTAGCCGGGCATGGTGGCGGGCAACTGTAGTCCCAGCTACTCGGGAGGCTGAGGCAGGAGAATGGCCAGAACCTGGAGGCAGAGCTTGCAGTGAGCCAAGATCACGCCACTGCAGTCTAGCCTGGGCGACAGAGCGAGACTCCGTGAAAAAAAAAAAAAAAGAAGTGACTCATGCATGTACAAGAGACCTTCAATAAGAATGACAGTTTATCTTCCACTAGAAACCATGGAGGCCAAAAGGCACTGGATGACATATTTAAAGTCTTGAAAGAAAAAGACTGTCAACCAAGAACTGTATATACAGCAAAACTATCCTTCAAGAATGAAGGAGAAATTAAGATATATCCCGATTTAAAAGACTGAGTCTTACTACCAGTACTGCCCTACAAGAAATGCTAAAGGGAGTGCTTCAGACTGAAATGAAAAGACAACAGAAAGTAATTCAAAGACAGAAGAAAAAAAAATACTACTAAAGGTAACTTCATAAGTATATATAAAAGCCACTAGGCCACAAATAGGTGGAAATTAACAACCCACTCAACCAATGCCTCAAAGAAAAGGGAAATGAGAACATACGTTGAGACAAATAAAAATGAAAACACAACAGCAAAACTATGAGATGCAGTGAAAGCAGTGCTAAAGAGGGAAATTTTTTTTTTGGGGGGGGGATGAAGTCTTGCCCTTGTCCCCCAGGGTGGAGTGTAATGGCACGATCTCAGCTCACTGCAATCTCTGCCTCCCGGGTTCAAGCAATTCTCCTGCCTCAGCCCCCCCAAGTAGCTGGGATTATAGGCACCTGCCACCATGCCCGGCTAATTTTTGTATTTTTAGTGGAGACGGGGTTTCACCATGTTGACCAGGCTGGTCTCGAACTCCTGACCTCAGGTGATCCACCCACCTTGGCCTCCCAAAGTTCTGGGATTACAGGCATGAGCCACCGTGTCCAGCCTTAAGAGAGAAATTAATAGCTGTAAATGTTTACATTTAAAAAGAACAATAATCTCAAATCAACAACTTTACACCTTAAGGAACCAGAAAAAGAACAAATGAAATCCAAAGACAGAAGGAAGGAAATAAAACCTAAACTGTGATTTAATATATTGACAGAGGCTCCTTATGGACAAGTATGACAGTTAAAAACTCCAGGCCGGGTGCGGTGGCTCACGCCTGTAATCCCAGAACTTTGGGAGGTCGAGGCAGGTGGATGACCTGAGGTGGGGAGTTCGAGACCAGCCTGACCAACATAGAGAAACCCCGTCTCTACTAAAAGTACAAAATTAGCCGGGCTTGGTGGCGCATGCCTATAATCCCAGCTACTTGGGAGGCTGAGGCAGGAGAATTGCTTGAACCTGGCAGATGGAGGTTGCAGTTAGTTGAGATCGTGCCATTGCACTCCAGCCTGGGCAACCAGAGCAACACTCTGTCTCAAAAAAAAAACCTCCAGAGGGCCCCGACATGGTGGCTCATGCCTGTAATCCCAGCACTTTGGGAGGCCAAAGCAGGAGGATCATTGAGGTCAGGAGTTCAAGACCAGCCTGGCCAACATGGGGAAACACCCCATCTCTACTAAAAATACAAAAATTAGCCGGGCATGATGGGTTATGCCTGTAATCCCAGCTACTCAGGAGGCTGAGGCAGGAAAATCACTTGAACCCAGGAGGTGGAGGTTGCAGTGAGCTGAGATTGCACTACTGCACTCCAGCCTGGGTGACAGAGTGAGACTCTCTCAAAAAAAAAAAGAAAGAAAAGAAAAAAAAGAAAAGAAAAGAAAGAGAAAGACAAAGAAAGAAAGAGAGAGAGAGACAGAAAGAGAAAGAAAGAAAGAAAGAAAGAAAGAAAGAAAGAAAGAAAGAAAGGAAAGAAAGAGAAAGAAAGAAAGAAAGAAAGAAAGAAAGAAAGAAAGAAAGAAAAAAGGGAAAATGCTCTTTTATAAAGTACCTGCATACCCTTGAAGTAGTATAGTGTTATTTCAAAGAGGACATGGACCCCCTTCTCTACAAAAAATTAAAAATAAAATAAATTAATCAGGCATAGCGATGCATACCTACAGCCCTAGTTACTCAAGAGGCTGAGGCAGGAGGATCGCTGGAGCCCAGGAGTTTGAGGCTGCAGTGAGCTGTGATTGCACTACTGCACTCCAGCCTGGGTGGCAGAGACCCTGTCCCCCCCATCCTACCCCACCCCCCCCCAAAAAAAGAAGGAAAGAAAGAAGACATGGGTTAGTTATAAACGTATCGCAAACTCGAGGATATTGCAAACTCGAGGATATTGCAAACTCGAGGACAACCACCAAAAAAGTAAATAACTTATTTAAGTTATGTTCAAAGGCTCCCATAACAATAAAATACAAACCTTCACCGAGGTCTCAAGGTTCTTCCTGCCCCTGCCCCTGATGCTCCCAGCCTCACCTTCTCTCCTTCCCCCTCTTGCTCACCCACTATGGCCATCTTGTTTTCCCTGGAACCCCTCAAGCTCTCTCCTGCCTCAAAGTCATTGCCTTGCTATTCATCTGACCTATAATCTTCCAACTCTGGGTCTTTCATAGGACTCAACCCACTGCATCAGTCAGGTCTCTACTCCGTTATCCTTATGAAAAAGACCATCAGGGACACACTTCTGGTGTTTTAAGATGCCTGAGCCAGCCAAGTCCGCTCCCTCCCCGAAGAAGGGCTCCAAGAAGGCGGTGACCAAGGCGCAGAAGGATGGCAAGAAGCGCAAGCGCAGCGGCAAGGAGAGCTACTCTGCTGAAGCAGGTCCACCCCGACACCCGCATCTCTTCCAAGGCCATTCGTTAATGACATCGTCGAGCGCATCGCGGGCGAGTCTTCCAGCCTGGCGCATTACGACAAGGGCTCGATCATCACCTCCAGGGAGATCCAGACGGCTGTGCGCCTGCTGCTGCCCGGGGAGCTGGCCAAGCACGCCGTGTCCGAGGGCACCAAGCCCGTCACCAAGTACACCAGCTCCAAGTAAACTTGCCAAGAGGAGACAACAGCCTTTAGACATATCTTTTCCCACAGTCGTCACTGCTGGACAGTGCTTCATCTTACAAATAAACCAGTGAAAAATGAGTGATCCTAGAAGAAGATAAACGGAGGTATTTTAAACAATCAAGGAAGGACCAATATACACCTAGCTAAGAAAAATTAGCCCCTTTTTTTCTGGGTATAAAAGAATTAAAATGTTCTTCATAGAAATTTATGAAATGAGAAACATAAAGACAAAATTAAAATAACTCCTAGTATCTCCTATTCTTTTTATATGTATATCATATATATTCATATTCATATATACATATATCTCACATCATGTATCTCATATATATAAAATAAACTTAGGTGTCATGCTATATATATATTTAGATAACTAAATATGCTTAGAAACAATTTTTAATGGATGCATAATTTATGGATATATTGATACATAATTAGTTCTTCATTATTGACTATTTCAATTGATTCCCATTTCTATGCATTATAGATCATACAGCTCACACATCTTTGTACATAAATCTTTGTTCAAATATTATTTCCTAAGGATAGACTTCATGAAGTGGAAATACTAAATCAAAAGTGAAAAACATTTTCTAAGGTCCTTAACATATACATTGCCAAAAATTGCTTTTCGGGATCATGCCAATTTATAATCCCAACATAATATGGAAATTCCTGTTTTATAACACTTATACTTATAATAAATTTTTAAAAGCATTGTTAACCTAATAGGCCCCCAAAAAGGAAAAATTTGAAATTACATTTCCTTATTTAAATTAATGACTCTATTAGTGAGGGTCATTTTCCCATGTTTTTTATTAGCCGTGACCCTATAAGAAATAAACTGCGCTGCAAAATGATAAACATGTTTTCAATCATTCCATGGGAAGGCACTATATAAAGAATAATACCTTAGGTTAAGTCCAAATAAATAATATTTATTAGGTGCCTCTTCTGCAGAGGATTCTGAAGGGATAATAAACTGCATTTAGCTGCATGTAACTGAAACTACTTTTACCTACATTGTCTCTTATAAACATTGCAACTACTCTTCGAGAAAGTGTTTACTATGGACTGAATTGTCTCCTCATCCCCCCAAATTCATATATTGAAGCCCTAAACCCCAATACGACTGTATTCCTAGACAGGACTTGTAAGAGGTAATTAAGGTTAAATGAGGTCATTAGAATGAGTTCCTAATTGGCTAGGATTGGCGGCCTTATAAATAGAGGAAGATTCTGCACTTGGTCCTCCAAATTAAATAACTCATTTAAAAAAAGTGGAAGAGAGAGAGCTCTGCGCACACACTGAGGAAAGGCCATATGAGCTCACAGCGAGAAGGCAGCACTTACACACAAGAAAACTAACACTAGGAGAGAGAAAGTTAAACTTGTCCAAGGTCGCAAAAGCCAGAAACGAGTGAGGCGAGAAGCTGATCTTGTTCTCCTCAATCCGAGGCCAGGACCACTCCACATGTAGATAGCCACCTCACAGTCAACAACCAAATGTCCCCAGAGTCAGCATTAGACCAAGATGTCTCACCAGGAGACAAATGTCTCATCTTGAATAAATATGTTCTAACATATTTATTGTTTACCCATGGAAAACGTTGAACCTCAGGAGAAACAAAATGCAAAGTATGTACAAAACTGTGTTTACTACCTGACAGTGATATAAAGCTTAATGATATCCTTATAGTCTTGGAGGGGTTTGTGTATGTGGTGAAACAGGTGCTCACACAGTGCTGATAGACTGTAAATTGGTCTTAGAGAGAAAAACAAATAAACTGGAAGGAGAAAAAAAAAAATGACCATAACAAACCAATCCCCATTGTGCCCCCACCCTCTTTCCCTACGTTGTTTCTCTTACTAGAACTTGATCTCCACTTGAAGTGTGTATATATACATATATATATATCTGTTTATATCTGCTTATCCTATTAGAATGTAAGTTCCATAAAAGCAGGGATTTTTTTTCCTTTTTAGAGACAGGGTCTCACTATGTTGTCCAGGCTAGTCCAGACCTCCTGGGCTCAAGCAATCCCCCTGGCTTAGCTTCCCGAGTAGCTGGGACTACAGCAGGAATTTTTCTTTATTCACCATTGTGTTCTTGAAACTTGAAACAACACCTGTCATAGAGTAGATGTCCAATAAATATTTTTGAATCCCTGAAGAAATAAAAGAGGCCACAGAAACAAGCAGTGCAGTGGTCATCCAAGAGCTTTCCAAATAAAGGGAGCCCTAGCAACGAAGCATTCTCCTTTCGTGACAGATCTATTCCTATTTAAAGATGAGCACATTAGATTAGCAGAGCCTGTTGCTGTTAATCACATTATTATGTTAGTACACCTTGTTCTGATTTTACGGTCTCCGAGCAACCTTCTGATAATCTGCTTTCCATATCATCTGCTTACAGGGAAGGAATACTCTTTGGTACTCCAATCCTTCCTGGCCACACTGGGACCTTGATACAAGTTTCTCCATACGTAATCATTAAGACTCTTGGACAGAAACAACAGAAAGCCATCTCGAAATGGGTTAGACAAAAGAGGAGTGGATAGGAAAGGTCTACAGGAGTGTCACAGGGTCAAACCTGGGGAGGTCAGGGGAGCAGCTGGGACGTAGGAAAACTCCAACTGAGGACCTGAAGCCCTCGGAACTCTCACCAGGCTTTTCTCTACTTCGATCTGGGTAGCAATTTCATTCTCTTTTACTGTATGTACAACAGAGAAATTCTAACTATGCTCTCCCTAAGAGTCAAAAATCCCTGGGAAAGGGGCTGATTGGCTGCCCTGTCTGAACCAGGTTCTATTCCAGACCAATCCACTGCAGCCAGGAGGGCAGGGTCTATACCAACACATCAGCTGCCATGCCCCTGCACTGTTGGAGGGCAGCAGGGAAGGAACATTTTCTTTCTTTCTTTTTTTTGAGACGGAATCTCGCTTTGTGGCCCAGGCTGGAGTGCAGTGGCTCAATCTCGGCTCACTGCAAGCTCTGCCTCCTGGGGTTCACGCCATTCTCCTGCCTCAGCCTCCGGAGTAGCTGGGACTACAGGCGCCCACCACTACGCCTGGCTAAATGTTTTTTGTATTTTTAGTAGGGACGGCATTTCACCGCGTTAGCCAGGATGGTCTCGAACTCCTGACCTAGTGATCCACCCACCTCGGCCTCCCAAAGTGCTGGGATTACAGGCGTGAGCCACCGCGCCCTGCCGGAAGGAACATTTTCTAAAAGATGGGGGTGACTACTCCCAGACGGCAGCAAGGGTGCTGGGCGGAAGCAGTGGACTGTTACTCTAAGCTGTGCAATTCTGTAGGCTAAGACCGGCTTAGGAGACTCCAGGGGACTGCAGGGCAAATTACACTCAACACTAGAGGATCAGGGTGAAAGTCACAAATAAGTTTCAGGAGAATCTTCTTTTTTTTTTTTAGTCAGAGTCTTGCTCTGGCTGGAGTGTGCAGTGGCATGATCTTGGCTCACTGCAACCTCTGCCTCCCAGGTTCAAGTTATTCTCGTGCCTCAGCCTACCAAGTAGCTGGGACTACAGGCATGCACCACCACAACCAGCTAATTTTTGTATTTTTAGGAGATGGGGTTTCACCATGTTGGCCAAGTTGGTCTCAAACTCCTGACCTCAAGTGACCCACCCACCTCAGCCTCCTAAAGTGCTGGGTGGGACTACAGACATGAGCCACCATGGCCAACCAGGAGAACTTTCAAATTGGCTGCCTGCCTCCAAGACATTGACATACTTATCCCTTTATAGCCAATACATTTGACAGCATGCAATAAATTAAGAGCTATGTACATGGTTTTAATTCAGTTCATAATATTTTGCTTTTTCTCTGCCTGGGGCATGTTTTACTTTTATTGTGGGCCAAGAGGTAAGACAGTAGGGATTTAAGTAAGCAGAGAGGACTCGTCTAGACCCTCAGCTACCAGCCTTTTGAGTCCTGGGTTTTCATTTTCTGATCTCATAAGTGATATTTCTGCCACCCCTCACCTCTGCCCCAGTGATGTATAAGCCAGGGAACAAGAAGAAAGGAGAAAAAGCAGTGCCCACGTTGCCGGGCGTGTGCCTTAAACAGTTCTCTAGATTCCAATGTCTCTGCCAACATCCTGCCAAAGAAGATCCAACATCAAGTGCACATGTGGAACAGCTGAACCCAACTCGAGCCAGTTAGGGAGAGAAGTTTCCATGCTCAGAGGAGGCACTCCTGACCCCAGTGGGCATCCCCTGTGATTTGTTTAACTTCGCATTTTCTCACCTCTGCCTTGGAAGTGACAGGTGTTTAATTCTAAATTGTAACAGTTAATGGACTTTTAAAGACATTTTCCTGATATTTTTCTGAGGGAGTACAAGGCAAACTTCAAAGTCAGAGTTCAATGCAGATAAGCACACAGATCCATAGACGAAGGCGGCAGAGGAAAAGTGAGTCACTAACTTTTCTTTAATGGAAACTGCATATCTTCAAAAGCTGGAGTGCAAACCGACACTAATACCACATCGATGCCATAGAATAAATGAGACAAAATAATGAAATGCAGGGAGAAAACTCATATTGAGAAAAATTAAAAGAATCCTGCAAATCACTTGTAGCGTTACAGTTGATTTAAAGTGAAAGCATTTAATACAAATGTTCCACAAGGTGGCAGCCTTGCTTTTCCAAAAATTTTTTATCTGCCTTGCATACACCAAGCACGACTTTCCTTTCCTTTCCCTCCCTCCCTCCCTTCCTTCCTTTCTCTTTCTTTTTTCTTTCTTTCCTTCTTTCTTTCCCTCTTTCTTTCTTTCTTTCTTTCTCTCACTCTCTTTCTCTTCGTTCCTTTGTCTTCCTTTCCTGTCTTTTTTTTTTTTTTTTTGAGACAAAATCTCACTCTGTCACCCAGGCTGGAGTGCAATGGCACCATCTAGGTTCACTGCAACCTCCGCCTCCCGGTTAAAGCGATTCTCCTGCCTCAGCCTCCTGACGAGGTGGGATTACAGGCACCTGCCACCACACCCGGCTAAGTTT
This sequence comes from Symphalangus syndactylus, assembly GCF_028878055.3. Taxonomy (NCBI): domain Eukaryota; kingdom Metazoa; phylum Chordata; class Mammalia; order Primates; family Hylobatidae; genus Symphalangus; species Symphalangus syndactylus. The sequence continues at coordinate 72,435,427 of NC_072437.2, forward strand.
TGTATTTTTATTAGAGATGGGGTTTCGCCATGTTGGCCAGACTGGTCTTGAACTCTGGACCTCAAGTGATCCTCCCACCTCAGCCTCCCAAAGTGCTGGGACTACAGGCGTGAGCCACCGCACCCGGCCTTTTTTTTTTTTTTGACAGGGCCTTGCTCCACCCCGGCTGGAGTGAAGTTGAGGGTTCCTCGAACTCCTGGGCCCAAGTGATCCTTCCACCTCATCCTCCCAAATAGCTGGGATTACAGGCATGTGCCACTATACCCGGCTAATTTTAAAAATTTTTTTGTAGAGACAAGGTTCTTGCTATTTTGCCCAGGCTGGTCTCGAACTCCTGGCTTGAATCTATCCTCCCACTTTGGCCTCCCAAAGTGCTAGGATTACAGGGTGAGACACTGCACCCAGCCCACACATGATTTTTTTTTTTTTTTTTTTTTTTGCGACAGAGTCTCGCTCTGTCACCCAGGCTGGAGTGCAATGGCGTGATCTCAGCTCACTGCAACCTCCGCCTCCCGGGTTCAAGAGATTCTCCTGCCTCAGCCTCCTAAGTAGCTGGGATTACAGGCACTCGCCACCACGCCCAGCTAATTTTTTGTATTTTTAGTAGAGATGGGGTTTCACCATGTTAGCCAGGATGGTCTTGATCTCTTGACCTTGTGATCCGCCTGCCTTGGCCTCCCAAAGTGCTGGGATTACAGGCGTGAGCCACCATGCCCGGCCCACACATGATCTTTAACAGAAAAACTAACCATATAATAAGGAAGATATACAGAAAATTACAGAATATCTGAGAGATGACTTGCTTAATGAAGGAGAAACATTGTCGGAGGCTTTGAACTGACATGACTCAGCTAAATATTGACCAACTCAGAGAAATGAGCGCTTTACCACATTTACCATTAGCACGTGTTGTTTGTGTTTGCTTACAATCCGCAAAGAAGGAAATTAAAGTTTGGAATCTCTATGCAACATCATGTTACTAGCCAGGTTATCTCTTCAGCATCATCAATGTCAAATCTTTATTGAAACCTGCTCTATTCAAAGCATTCTGCTAGGTGCTCGTCTTCTTTCTAGGAGAGTTCTCTCGCCAAGAGGATGAAATGGGAGAAAATAGTGTGCTTATAGTACTTACCACACCTAGACTTATATAATATTTAAACATTCAATAGTGGGTGAAAATATATTAATAACTCCTTTATGCTTTGCAGAATGTCGTGCGAGCTCTTCCCCAAAATTTTATGATCCAAAAAGAATTAAAGGAATGTTCACTGTAGCATCATTTCAAATAAAAATTCAGAAACAACATAAATATCTAGCACCATGAAAATGGATAAATTGTGCTCTAATTGTACAATGAAATTCTAGGCAGCTGTTAAAATGGCGAATGAGTAAATTAAGTTAGTAAAGTTGCTAAGCTATTGTCTCTCCGTTCCATCCCCTCGCTTGCGCACATACTTGGCTTTGTCATGATGGGGCCGGTCCCAGACCCTGCAAAACCCGTTTCCCTTTGCTTGCTGGCGACGTGCTAGGCTCTGCCTATACGGGGCAGTAGAGGGAGCCTGCAAGCCGGGAGGAGGGAAAGGGGCTCGTTCCTCTCTGTGTCAGGTCAGTGTTATTTGTGTCTGTACTCAGCCTTCATCCTGGCAGCGGTTAGTACCAGTCTCCGGTTTTTTTTTTTTTTTTGGTTTTTTTTTTTTATGTTTTGTTTTGTTTTTGTTTTGCACTCCCGGAACCAGCCACATTGTGTCCTCTCCCCGCTCCCACCACCCGCCCAGGCACTGGCACCAGGCGCCTCCTGGGCACGGCAGGCCTTTCCTTCCAGTTTCTGGATTTTAATCCCCCAGCCTCTTCTCTTAGTGCCCTGGACCAGGGAGTGGTAGCTGCTTCCTGCGTTTACTTTCTTCTTTGCTTCTTCACTCTTCTAACACCTGTTTAACCAGCTCCTTCTATTAATTTTTTTTCTGTTAAGCTCCCCTTCCCCAGTCCTAAAATAATAATAATAATAATAATCTATTGAAATACTAAATGTGGACCCTGACTCATACAATGACCATGTGTCAGGAACTGCAGATTTATAACATAGGTAGATAAGGAGGTAGAGGCATAGCAGACATGCATATATACATATTAGAATATTTCTGTATACATATGTGTTATATAAAATGCGTATATATACACAAGTAAGTACATATGTATTTCTTACATGAACTATATTTAGACCTATGTATACATACATATAAAATTTCCTGCCGGGCGTGGTGGCTTACGCCTGTAACCCCAGCACTTTGGGAGGCCAAGGCGGATGGATCACCTGAGGTCAGGAGTTCAAGACCAGGCCGGGCGCGGCAGCTCACGCTTGTAATCCCAGCACTTTGGGAGGCTGAGGCGGGCGGATCACGAGGTCAGGAGATCGAGACCACGGTGAAACCCCGTCTCTACTAAAAATACAAAAAAATTAGCTGGTCGTGGTGGCGGGCACCTGTAGTCCCAGCTACTCGGAGAGGCTGAGGCAGGAGAATGGCGTGAACCTGGGAGGCGGAGCTTGCAGTGAGCCGAGATTGTGCCACTGCACTCCAGCCTGGGCGACAGAGCAAGACTCTGTCTCAAAAAAAAAAAAAAAAAAGGAGTTCGAGACCAGCCTGACTGATATGTTGAAACCCCATCTCTACTAAAAAAAAAACACACACAAAAATTAGCTGGGCGGCATGGTGGCGGGCACCTGTAGTCCCAGCTACTTGGGAGGTGAGACAAGAGAATTGATTGCACCCAGGAGGTGGAGGTTGCAGTGAGCCAAGTTTGTGCCACTGCACTCCAGCCTGGGCGACAGAGCGAGACTCTGTAGCAAAAAACAAACAAACAAACAAAAAAAACAAAAACAAAGAATTTCCCCTAATCCTCACAATAAGTGCTATGAGAAAGATACTATTATTCCTATTACACAGAAGGAGAAACTGAATCTCAGGGAGATTAGTTAATTTCTACAATGCATAGCTAATAAGTGGTAATGCTGGGATTTGAATCCAAATATCCCCCACTCCACAATCTATATCGTTCCCATATGCTTTAAAGTTGTTTAGACCTCAATTCAATCTATCCTTAACTGTGTTCTGCAATATAACTTAGTTCTTAGGCTAATCCACAACTGTCTTCTTACCTAATAGTGTAAGTAAATATAGCACTATTCTAATATGTACTAGAGAATATAATCACCATAATACAAGACTGCTTCTGTGATTGAAGTTATGGGGAGGTTGAGAAAACTGTAGGAAAAGCATGGACACTTCTAACTCTAAGTTACTTGTCATTCATTCATTCAGTTAATATAATATAGTGCCTATTATGTGCCTGAAGATGTGCTGGACTCACAGTGATAAACAAAATAGAAATAGTCCTTCCTTTAAAAACTTTCCAATCTAAGGAAAGTGACAGTCTTTAAATAATCATGCATAGGAGAAATACCTAACTATATCACGCAGAGACTTAGCATAGACTGGGTACTTGACTACAAAGGCTGTTCCAAATGCAGCCCCCCGCCCCACACATGCACACTCAAGAGCGTGGCATCTGCCCCTCTCAATGTCTAGGACGGCATGCCTACTCTGATTTTGTTTACCAGGAACTTGTCAGCTCAGTCCAAAGTAATCTAAGAGAGCTATCACAGTAATAGAGAAACAGAGATAGTGCAGCTACCTAATGTTTTCTAAAAACCTGGTTTTCTAGTCATTTCACAACTTGCCTCCCATGTGACTTGTGACATTAATCAATGTTTTCAGTGGCAGCCTCTTAGCCCAGATTTTTCCTGTAGCCTAAATACAATCAACAACACATACCTGGACTGATCAGAGAATAATGGCCAGCAAGCTTTGTGAGGGACAAACTTCAAGAAATGCAGAAACAGCCGGACGCGGTGGCTCACGCCTGTAATTCCAGCACTTTGGGAGGCCGAGGCGGGTGGATCACGAGGTCAGGAGATCGAGACCATCCTGGCTAACACGGTGAAACCCCGTCTCTACTAAATATACAAAAAACTAGCCGGGCGTGGTGGCGGGCACCTGTAGTCCCAGCTACTCCGGAGGCTGAGGCAAGAGAATGGCATGAACCCAGGGGGCAGAGCTCGCAGTGAGCCGAGATCGCGCCACTGCACTCCAGCCTGGGCGACAGAGCGAGACTCCGTCTCAAAAAAAAAAAAAAAAAGAAAGAAACAAATGCAGAAACAGAAAATCTAACCAAACCAGAAGCTCATATAGTAATCAGGGCTGAGAATCTATTTATCACCCCACCATGACAGCTAAATCTCTAAACTCCCTTTTAGGTGCATTTTGTAGGCAGGATACAGATCATTAGACCACCCTGCAGCAAAGAAAAAGAAAAAGACCTGTGAGTCAAGGTCCACTGATGGGCACTAAAAATTGGCGGGGAAACTTCACAGAGAAGCAGGATTTCCACATAGCCTCAAAATGCCTCTTCCCTAAGGACTTATTAATTACTATAGTGATTGCACAAATTCTTTGATATTCCTCTCTCAGGCAGTGGGATCTCTTTTGTTTTGGTTTTTGAGATGGAGTTTCATTCTGTCGCCTAGGCTGGAGTGCAGTGGTGCCATCTTGGCTCACTGCAACCTCTGCCTCCCGAGTTCAAGCAATTCTTGTGCCTCAGCCTCCCAAGTAGCTGGGATTACAGGAACATGCCACCATGCCTGCTAATTTTTGTATTTTTAGTAGAGATCGGGTTTCGCCATGTTGGCCAGGCTGGTCTTGAACTTCTGACCTCAAGTGATCTGCCCGGCTCAGCCTCCCAAAGTGCTGGGATTACAGGTGTGAGCCACTGTGCCCAGCCAGGAAATTGAATCTAATTCCTCTCTTTTTGAGTGTGGCTGAACTTAATGACTGTTTTCTAATGAATAGTGTAGGGAAAAGGAAAAAATGATAACTTTACATGGAGACAACATCTTAACAAAATGATCAAGGCTAATATCACTGTAAAAAGTCACATTGATTATCAAATACATCTTGACATGATGACATGGGAAAGGCATGTCACCTCTCTGGTTTTCTTCTCAAAAATCCATAACCCATCTGTTCAGACTTAATTTTTTAAAAATCCATAATCCCAGGCTAGTCATGAGAAAACATAAGATAAACCCAAATTAAGGGACATTCTACAAAATACCTGACCAGTACTTTCTTGTTCTTTTTTTCAGGAGTCTGTCTAGTCCACAAAGACTACAACTCCTATGCAAGTCCTAGTGCTGTGCTGGGCTTAGAGCCAGTGGGCCTGGGGGACAACTACCCTAGTGAGACAGCAGCCAGGGCAGCTAAGGGAGTGCTTGCATCACTCCTTCCCCAACCCCAGGCAACACAGCTTGCAGCTCCAAAAGAGACCCCTTCCTTCCACTTGAAGAGAAGAGAGGGAAAAATAAAGAGAACTTTGTTTTTGTAACCTGGATGTAAGCTTAGCCTCAGTAGGATAGGGCACAGGGCAGAGGCCCCAGCTCCCAGATGACATATCTAGACACACTATGGGCTGGAAAGAAACCCACTGCCTTGAAGGAAAGGACCCAGTCCTGGCAGGATTCATCACTTGCTGACCAAAGAGCCCTTGGGCCCTGAATAATCAGTAGCGATAACCAGGTAGTACACACCACAGGCCTTGGGTGAGACTTGAGACATGCTGGCTTCAAGTGTGACCTGCATATTCAAAGCTGTGGTGGCTACAAGAAGAGACTCCTTTTGCTTGAGAAAAGGAGAGGGAAGCTTCCAGCTTAGATACCAGCTTGGTCACAGTGGGGGACAGCACCACGTGGGATTTATGGGTCCCCAGTTCCAGGCCTTGGCTCTTAGACGGCATCTCTGGACATACCCTGGGTCAGAGGGGAGCCCACTGTCCTGAAGGGTGAGTCCCAGGCTTGGCAGCATTCACCATAAGCTGAGTAAACGGCCCTTGGGCCTTAACTGAACAGCAGTTGTTCGCTGACAGTACTCCCTGTGGGCCTGTGGTGGCGGTAGACGTGGGGAGAGACTCCTCTGCCTGGGGAAAGGGGAGGAAAGAGGGGGAAGAACTTTGTCTCGTGGTTTCAGCCACAGTAGAATAGAGTGCCAGGTAAATTTCTAAGGTTTTCGACTCCAGGCCCTGGCTCCTGGACAGCACCTCTGGACCCAGCCAGAGTCTGGGGGACCTCACTACCCTGAAGAGAAAGACATGAGACTGCCTGGCTGACTTTACTACCTGCTAATTGTAGAGCCCTAGGGCCTTGAGCAAACATAGAGGGTAGCCAGGTAGTGGTTACAGCAGGCCTTGGGCAAGACCCAGTGGTGTGCTGGCTTCAGGTCTGATCCAGCACAGTCCCAGTGATGGTAGCCACAGGGGTGCTTGCGTTACCACTCTCCCAGCTCCAGGGAGCTCAGCACAAAGAGAGAGACTCCATCTGTTTGGGAGAAAATAAGGGAAGAGAACAAGAGTCTCTGCCTGGTAATTCAGAGAATTCTTCTGGATCTTATCCAAGACCAGCAAGGTGATACCTCTACAAGTTTGTAAGAACCACAGTGTTACTGGGCTTGGCGTGCCTCCTAATGCAGATACAGCTGCAGTGACCAAAAACTTAGATCACAACACTTAAGTCCCTTCAAATAGAAAAGCCTTCCCAAAAAGGCCAGGTACAAACAAGCCCAGACTGGGCAGACTACAATAAATACCTAACACTTCAATGCCCAGACACCAACAAACATCCACAAGCATCAGGATCATCCAGGAAAACATGACCTCACCAAATGAACTAAATAGGGCACTAGGGGCTAATCTTAGAGAGACAGAGATATGTGACCTTTCAGACAGAATTCAAATTGGCTTATTTGAGGAAACTCAAAGAAATTCAAAATAACATAGAGAAGGAAATCAGACTCCTAGCAAACACGTTTAACAAAAAAATTGAAATAATTAAAAAGAATTAAGCAGAAATGCTGGAGTTGAAAAATGCAATTGACATGTTAAAGGATACATCAGAATCTCTTGATAGCAGAATTGATCAAGCAGAAGAATTAGTGAGCTTGAGGACATGCTATTTGAAAATATAGTCAGAGGACACAAAAGAAAAATACAATAAAAAAAAGAATGAAGCACACCTATAAGATCTAGAAAATAGCCTCGAAGGGGAAAGTCTAAGTGTTTTTGGCCTTAAAGAGCAGGTAGAGGGAAAGATAGGAGTAGAAAGTTTATTCAGAAGGATAATAACAGAGAACTTCCCAAACCTAGAGAAGGATATCAATATTCAAGAACAAGAAGGCTATAGAACACCAAGCAGATATGGCTCCAGGCATTTAATAATCAAACTCCTAAAAGTCAAGGACAGACAAAGAAAGGATCCTAAAAGCAGCAAGAGAAAAGAAACAACATAAAATGGAGCTCCAATACCACTGACAGCAGACTTTTCAGTGGGAACTTTTCAGGCCAGAAGAGAGTGGCACAACATATTCAATGTGCTGAAGGAGAAAAATTTTTACCTTAGGATGGCATATCTAGTGAAAATATCCTTCAAACATGAAGGAGAAATACAGACTTTCTCAGACAAATAAAAGCTGAAAGATTTTGGCCGGGCGCGGTGGCTCACACCTGTAATCCCAGTACTTTGGGAGGCCGAGGTGGGTGGATCACCAGGTCAGGAGATCAAGACCATCCTGGCTAACACAGCGAAACCCCGTCTCCGTCTCTACCAAAAATACAAAAAATTAGCCAGCTGTGGTGGTTCTGTTTACCTTTTAATCTTTCTACTTAGGATATGAGTAATTTACACACCAGAATTACAGTGTTATACTGTTCCATGTTTTTCTTTGTTACTTACTATTAACTGAATTTGGTACCTTCAAATAATTTCTTATTGCTCATTAACATCCTTTTTTGGCCAGACGTGGTGAAAACCAGACGAAGTGAAAATCACCTTCACTAAAAGGAAGACAAGAAGGGAGAAAAGAAGAAGGAATTGGCCAGAAAACAAATTAATCAAATGGCAGGAATAAATCCTTACTTATCAAAAATAACATTCATTAAACATGAATGGACTAAATTCTCCAATCAAAAGGCACAGAGTGGCTGAATGGATTATAGAAACAAGACCCAACAATCTGCTGCCTACAAGAAACACACTTCACCTACAAAGATGCACATAGACTGAAAATAAAGGGATGGAAAAGATATTCCATGCAAATGGAAATCAAAAAGGAGCAGGAGTAGCTATAATTATATCAGACAAAATAGATTCAAGACAAAAACTATAAAAAGAGATTTAAAAGGTCATTATATAGTGGTAATGGGGTCACTTCAGCAAGAGGACATAACAATTGTACATATGTATGCACCCAACACTGGAGCAACCAGATATACAAAGCAAGTATTATTACAGATAGATAGATCCCAATACAATAATAGCTGGAGACTTTAATGCTCCACTTTCAGCATTGGACAGATCGTCAAGACAGAAAATTAACAAAGAAGGCCAGGCATGGTGGCTCACACCTGTAATCCTAGCACTTTGGGAGGTCAAGATAGGTGGATTGCTTGAGCTCAAGAGTTTGAGACCAGCTGGGCAACATGGCAAAACCCCATCTCTACAAAAAAATACGAAAATTAGCTGGGTATGGTTGCATGTGCCTGTAGTCCCAACTACTCAGGAGGCTGAGGTGGAAGGATTGCTTGAGCCCAGAAGGCAGAGGTTGCAGTGAGCTGAGATCACACCACTGCACTCCAGCCTGGGCAACAGAGCCAGACCCTGTCTCAAAAAAAAAAAAAAAAAAAAAGCAAATAAAGAAACATCAGATTTAATCTGCATTATAGCACAAATGGACCTAATAGATGTTTACAGAACATTTCATCCAATGACTACACAATACATATTCTTTTCTCAGCACATGGATCATTCTCAAGGATAGCCCATATGTTAGGACACAAAACAGGTCTTAAAATATTCAAAAAATGGAAATAATATCAAGTATCTTCTTTGACTGCAATGGAATAAAACTAGAAACTCACCAAGCGCGGTGGCTCATGCCTGTAATCCCAGCACTTCGGGAGGCCAAGGTGGGCAGATCACCTGAGGTCAGGAATTCAAGACCAGCCTGACCAACATGGAGAAACCCCATCTCTACTAAAAATACAAAATTAGCCAGGCCTGGTGGTGCATGCCTATAATCCCAGCTACTCTGGAGGCTGAGGCAGGAGAATCACTTGAACCCAGGAGGCAGAGGTTGCGGTTAGCTGAGATCGTGCCATTGCACTCCAGCCTGGGCAACAAGAGTAAAACTCTGTTTAAAAAAAAAAAAATAGAAATCAATAACAAGAATAATTTTGGAAACTACAAACACATAGAAATTAAACAATATGCTCCTGAATGACAAGTGGATCAATGAAGAGATTAAGAAGAAAATTGAAAATTTTCATGAAACAAACAATAATGGAAACACAACATACCAAAACCTATGGGACACAGCAAAAGCAGTACTAAGAGGGAAGTTTAGAGCTATAAGTGCCAACATCAAAAAAGAAGGAAAACTTTAAATAACCAACCTAATGATGCATCTTAAAGAATTAGAAAAGCAAGAGCAAATCAAACTCAAAGTTAGTAGAAGAAAAGAACTAATAAAGATCAGAGCAGAAATAAGTGAAACTGAAACAAAGAAAACAACACAAAAGATCAATAAAATGAGAAGTTGGCTTTTTGAAAAGATCAACAAACTGACAAACCTCGAGCCAGACTAAGAAAAAAAAGAGACAAAACCCAAATCAATAAAATAGGGATGAAAAAGGAAAATTACACCTGATACTGCAGAAATTCAAAGGATCCTTATGGCTACTATGAGCAACTATATGCCAATAAATTGGAAAACCTAGAAGAAATGGATACATTCCTAGATATATACAAACTACCAAGATTGAACCATGAAGAAATCCAAAACCTGCACAGACCAGTAACAAGTAAAAATTATTTCCTTTAGATTAAAGCCATAATAACTCTTCCTAGAAATAAAGGAGGAAATACTTCCAAACTCATTCTATGAGGCCAGTATTACCCTGATACTAAAACCAGACAAAGACACATCAAAAGAAGAAAACTACAGGCTAATCTCTGATGAACATTGATGCAAAAATGCTCAACAAAATACTAGCAAACCAAATTCAACAACACATTAAAAACATCAGGCCGGGTGTGGTGGCTTAAAGCTGGGTGCAGTGGCTCATGTCTGTAATCCCAGCACTTTAGGAGGCTGAGGTCAGGGAATCACCTGAGGTCAGGAGTTCGAGACCAGCCTGGCCAACATGGTGAAACCTGTCTCTATTAAAAATACAAAAATTAGCCGGACTTGGAGGCGGGCGCCTGTAATCCCAGCTCAGGAGGCTGAGGTAGGAACATCACTGGAACCTGAGAGGCTGAGGTTGCAGTGAGCTGAGATAGTGACATTGCACTCCAGCCTGGGCAACAAGCACGAAACTCCATCTCAAAAAAAAAAAACATCATCCATCATGACCAAGTAGGATTTATCCCAGGTATGCAAGGATGGTTCAACATATGCAAATCAATCAGTGTGATACATCATATCGACAGAATAAAGGATGAAAGCCATATAATCATTTCAATTGGTGCTAAAAAATCAATTGACAAAATACAACCTTATAAAAACCCTCAAACAACTGGGTATAGAAGGAACATACCTCTAGCCAGGTGTTGTGACTCACACCTGTAATCCCTGCTCTTTAGGAGGCTAAGGTGGGTGAATTGCTTTGAGTTCAGGAGTTAGAGATCAGTCTGGGCAATATGACAAAACCCTGTTTCTACAAAAAATACAAAAATTAGCTGGGCGTTGGTGGCTCATGCCTGTAGTCCTAGCTACTCAGGAGGCTGAAGCTGGAGAATTGCTTGCACCTGGGAAGTGGAGGTTGCAGTGAGCTGAGATCATGCCATTGCACTCCAATCTGGATTACAGAGTGAGACCCTGTCTAAAAAAAAAAAAAAAGGAACATACCTCAACATAATAAAAGCCGTATATGACAGACCCACAGCTAGTGTCACACTGAATGGGGGAAAACTGAAAGCCTTTCCTCTAAGATCTGGAACATGACAAGGATGCCCACTCTCACCGCTGTTATTCAACAAAATACTGAAATTCCAGCTATAGCAATCAATCAAAAGAAAGAAGAAAAGGCAATCAAATTGGAAAGGAAGAAGTCAAATTATCCCTGTTTGCAAATGATATTATCTTATATTTGGAAAAACCTAAACACTCCACCAAAAAACTATTAGAACTGATAAATTCAGTAAAGTTGCAGGATACAAAATCAACATACAAAAATCAGTAGTATTTCTACATGCCAACAGTGAACAATCTAGAAATCAAAAAAGTAATCCCATTTACACTGAGCCATGATTGTACAACTGCACTCCAGCTTGGGTTACAGAGTGAGACTCTGTCTCAAAAAAAAAGAAAAAGAAAAAAATTAAATTAGCCAGGCATGATGGCGGGTGCCTGTAGTCCCAGTTACTCGGGAGGCTGAGGCAGGAGAATTGCTTGAACCTGGGAGGCAGAGGTTACAGTGAGCCGAGATCCTGCCACTGCACTCTGGCCTGGGCAACAGAGCAAGACTCCGTCTCAAAAAGAAAAAAAAAAGAAAAAAGAAAAAGAAAAAATAACTAAAAGATTATAATTGAATTGTTTGTAACACAAAAGATGAATGCTTGAGGAGATGGATGCCTCATTCACCCTAATGTGATTATTACACATTGCATGCCCACATCAAAATATCATATATATTCCATAAATAGATACACATACTATGTACCCACAAAAATTAAAAGTTAAAAAAATCATGAGATCTATAAACTTGGAGAGAAGAGCTGCATTTCCTGTAAAGAGTTGCAGCCTGCAGGTGGTCATCCTGACAGGCTGGGAAACACATCCTCTCCCAGAGACAAAAAGTAGGCACTTCAGAGAAAAAAAGGAGAGGCTGTGATTTGTGTCCAATGAGATTAGCTATATATACATATTCAGTAGGTTACAGGATAATCTTACAAATATTTGTGAGGGAGGCCTAATGCATGCAGACTGGATAAACATATATGTTACATGTGACCCATGTTCACCTTGAAGTGGAACCTTAATATTTCGGATAAGATCAGGCGCATTCAGGGTTGTATGGCCGTAGACAAGCCTTAATATTTCAGTGCATTACAGTCAAGCCCTATACGTCAAAAAGTGAGGCAGGGATGCAAAGGCACTCAGTGCACAGCCTCTGTGAACCAGCCAGAGCCAGTCCATGGTCAGTGGTCTGTTACCAGGAGAAAGTTACTGAAATCAGTCTCTTGTCCCATCAAAGCTGTAGCTACGGCTGGTGGAAAGAGGGTGTGGGGGGCAGGCAGGCAGTGTGTGGAGGTCGGAGGAGTTGTAATTGTTTCAATATGGCTTATCTCCAGGCCAGTGCTTGTTTAGCTGCTAGAGAAAAAAAATAAACAAACAAACAAAAACCCTTGTGGCAGTTAGAGCATAATTTATTCTTTAAGTGCAGGGGTTCACCACTGAACCCTTGCCTGGCATGGTCTTGTTTATAACTTGGTATCTTACTGCCACAAAGACTCCATTCTGTCAGTCTTATGATCTCTATTTTACCATTAATGCTGGTCAGTTGTGTTGAATCCACAAAAGGGAGGGGCTGTAATGAGGCGTGTGACCCTACCATCCCATCACGGCGAGGTACTCCGTTTTTAAGGTTTCTGTGGGGTCCTCTTGCCCAAGGGGGGAATCTGATCAGTCAGGTTGCAGGGAGGGTATTTTTATTTCTTATCCCTTAGTAGGAAGCCAGGTCTGAGGGAGGGGTGGGGAATCTGGGGTGAGGAGGAAGGGCCAAATTTTGCAGCCAGAGCTCCCAGATGGAACAGGATGACCTGTGCAAATGTGTGCTGAGGTTCACAGAGAAATGCAGCCTTGGGGCAGGCCGTCTAGAAGGAAGGGCTATGGAGATGAGGTGGGGCAGGAAGGCAGCTGAGCTGCAGGGCCTTCGTTAATGCCTCATCGTTCAGACTATTCAAGTGTATGAAGCAGATTTAATTTTCTAAAGGCTCACTCTGTGGACTGGAAGCAAATGGAAAACAAAGAAAGAACCAAAGCTGCACAAGAACAAACATTTTCTCTCCCTGTTCCTGAGTGCTTAGCACAAAGAAGCTTATCAGAACAGGTTTGTTTCTGGGTGAGCACAGGAATGAAAGAGTGTTTACAGAAGGCTGGAGGAGGGCAGTGGTGTGTGGGGGCAGCAGAGGGGAGGCTGTGAGCTAATCCAGGTGAGAGTTGAGGGCAGGACGTACACGGACGAAGGTTAAAGGAGTGAGTAAACTGGGTTTCCAGCCACAGGTAATGCCTCTGCTTCCTGAACCGGTTCCACATCCCTTCTCTTCTTCCTCATCCCACCCTAAACCTGCTCCCCTTCCTTCTCTCCCTTCCCAGAGCATCACTAAAGAGTGTGGACTTGCAATTTTCCCTAACTGGCTTTGTTCCCAAAGCAAGACATGGCCCTTCTGAAGTTCTCAATTTTGATAGTTGGTAGTGTAGGGGAGAAAAGATTTCTCACCCAGTGCACATTTCATAGCTGAGGCACCTGTCATAAAAGACAGATTAGCAAGAAAAAAGCATACACTTTTATTTAAGTTTTATGTGACACAGCTTTCAGAAATGAAGACCCCAAAAAAACAGGACAAACTGTGTTTTTTATGGACAGTCATGCAGAATTATGATTGGAGGACAAATAGCAATGAAATAGGGGGGAATTAGCAAGGCCAGTTTGGTTCAGGTTGTTGGCATCTCTGTGTCTTGAAGGATATACTTCCAGGTATAGGGAGGGCACCTCCCTAATGAGGGTCTTATGGCCTACTTCAGATAATTCTTTTATGGCCTGCTTTAGGAGGGAAGGATGGGTCAAAGAGAGCTTCTTGTTTTGGTTGTTCCCTCAAATGCCAAGGTGCCATATATTGGAGTAACATGTCCTGAACCCCATCAGTAGAAAGACAAAAACATGGTTTTATGGATTTGTCTTTTTTTTTTTTTTTTTTTTTTTTGAGACAGAGTCTCACTCTGTCACCCAAACTGGAGTGCAGTGGCGCGATCTTGGCTCACTGCAATCTCCACCCCCTGGGTTCAAGCAATTCTCCTGCCTCAGCCTCCCGAGTAGCTGGGATTACAGGCACCCAGCTAATTTTTTGTATTTTTAGTAGAGACGGGGTTTTGCCATGTTGGCCAGGCTGCTTTTGAACTCCTGACCTCAGGTGATCCACCCGCCTCGGCCTCCCAAAGTGCTGGGATTACAGGTGTGTGCCACCGTGCCCAGCCTATGTTTTTTCATATATTCCAGCCCACCCCTCCGCCACTTGGATGGGTTGACATATTCAAAGGGCTGCACAGTAAGATTCAGCCCACTGCTGCAGGAAGCAAGACCCAGGACCTTGTGTGCCAAGTCCCTCTTCCACAATGTCCAGATTGGAATTTTATTCTGTCTATTAAGTTTTAAATTTGACAGCAGTATTTTCTTATTTCAAAGACTTGTAATTATTATTTTTCAAATCTACCTGTTGTTTTTTGTTTGTTTGTTTTTTGCTTTTTGTTTTTTTCTTAGACGGAGTCCTGCTGTGTAGCCCAGGCTGGAGTGCAGTGGTGCAATCTCAGTTTACTGCAACCTCCGCCTCCCAGGTTCAAGCAATTCTCCTGCCTCAGCCTCCTGAGTAGCTGGAATGACAGGTGCCCGCCACCGTGCCCGCCACCATGCCCAGCTAATTTTTGTATTTTTAGTAGAGACGGGGTTTCACCATCTTGGCCAGGCTGGTCTTGAACTCCTGACCTCGTGATCCACCCACCTCGGCCTCCCAAAGCACTGGGATTATAGGCATGAGCCACTGAGCCCAGCCAAATCTACCTGTTTTTTTCCCATTTTTGTCTATTATTTTGTTTCCAAATTTTGTGCACTTTTCAGATGGAAGATATTCCTTCATTTACCTCTTTGTACATGCATGCTGAATACTGTTTTTAAAAGTCTTCATCAGACTGCTTCATATAATTAATTTTATTTTGAGTGAACTCTCGTTCTGATTGTTGATTTTTATTTGCATCCTTTTTCAGTATTAGATCTCTTCATGTGTTTTGAAATTGTGGTTTAATTTTGAACTAGTGAATTGTTCGTATTTTCCTCTTCACTCTTTCCACATTTATATGTACATGGTTTCCAGAAACCCTAATTGTTTCATAGCTGCCTCTACTTGCCCTCATTCTTCCCCAGCTCTCAGTCCAGAACTAGAACTTAAAATGGTATTTTCAGGTTCCTGGATGGTGGTTATAATGGGGAAACCACAGATCTAGTCCCCAGGCTAGTTGGTAGCTTGGTTTACTTCCAGGTTAGGGAGCTGCATGGTGTCCTCCAGTCTCCATGAAAAGCCATTATCCTAGAGATCAATCAGCACAATTCTCTTTTGTTACAGAATGGAGAGGGATAGAGGTTGGGGATGAAGGTTTGAGGCTGACTGTCTTTTGTTTTCTATCTACCATTGCTATGTTTTGGAGTAGAGTAGGTACATCAAAGCTGGTCTGAAGTCCTAAGTAGCTTCCTTTTTTTTTTTTTTTTTTTTGGAGACAGAGTCTTGCTCTGTTGCCCAGGTTGGAGTGCAATGGCGTGATCCCGGCTCACTGCAACTTCCACCTCCCAGGCTCAAGCAATTCTCCTGCCTCAGCCTACAGAGCAGCTGGGATTATAGATGCCCCGCCACCATGCCCAGCTAATTTTTTTTTTTTTTTGTATTTTTAGTAGAGATGGGGTTTTACCATGTTGGACAGGCTGGTCTCAAATTCCTGACCTGGTGATCTGCCCACTGTGGCCTCCCAAAGTGCTGGGACCACAGGCGTGAGCCATCACACCCGGCCCTAAGTAGCTTTCTTATCACCTTCTCCACTGCCACAAATCAAGGTCAGGCTACCATCATCTCTTGCCTCTACGACTGCGACAGCCTCCCAACTGGTCTCCTTGCCTCTAGACTTTCCTCCCTCCAATCCGTTCTTCCTACCACAACCAGAGTGATTGTTATAAAATGTAATTCTACTCACGTCACTACGCTGCCTAAAGTCTTTAAATGATTCCCTGTTGTCAAAACCAGTAGCAAAGATGGAGTGAAATCACAAGCCCAACATGGAAATGGAAGGAAGGGGTTTAAGACACTGGCTTCTATTGCTCACAAGCAAAAGAACATTAATTCATGTCTGTAAGCATTTATGTCAGAAAGAGTCCAAAATAATAAAAATATTACCACCTCAAAAATGTGTCTGTCCTCATTGTACAAGGACATAGATCAGAAATATTCTCTAGATCCCACATAAATCTCCTTAGAATATGTGGCAGTCATTTAGAAATCAGAAACTGGCCGGGCACGGTGGCTCATAAAAAATACAAAAAATTAGCTGGGCGTGGTGGTGTGTGCCTGTAATCCCAGCTACTGGGGAGGCTGAGGCAGGAGAATCGCTTGAACCACAGGGTCGGAGGTTGCAGGGAGCTGAGATGGCGCCACTGCACTCTAGCCTGGCAACAGAGCGAGACTCTGTCTCAAAAAAAAAAAAAAAAAAGAAAGAAAAAAGGAAAAAAAAGAAATCACAAACTAATGTGATCTGGTTGGCAACGCCAGAAGTTAGGAGGAGTAACTGGATGACAACAGAAAACTTTAAATATTCGTTCAACAATTTCTTACTAAATATTTCCTACTGCAAGTCACTGTGGATGTGCAAGAAATACTTTCTACCTTCCAGAACCTTACAAGGTAGTAGGCAAGATCACACATTTCAATGAGTATCAAAACTATTGGCTGAGCGAGGTGGCTTAGGCCTGTAATCCCAGCATTTTGGAAGGCCGAGGCAGGCAAATCACTTGACTCCGAGAGTTTGAGACCAGCCTGGCCAACATGGCGAAACCCCGTCTCCACTAAAAATACAAAATACAGGCCGCACGTGGTGGTGCACGCCTGTAATCCCAGCTACTCGGGAGGCTGAGGCATGAGAATCACTTGAAGCTGGGAGGTGGAGGTTGCAGTGAGCCAAGATCACGTGACCGCACTGCAACCTGGGTGACAGAGCAAGAGTCTACGGAAAAAAAAAAAAAAAAGAATGTGGCCTTATTTGGAAGTGGGCCTTTAAATTTCCGTAGTCATTTGCGGGGCAAGGAGAGGGTCATTTACATGCCCTTTCCTTCTCGCTACTCAATCTTCAATTTGGGTTACGAATCAAACTGATGGACCCTACATGGCTTCTACCCGAAATTACAGGTATCTACCGTTCCATCTTCAAGAAAGGGAGGGGTTCCGCCAAGATGGACATAAAAATCACAGGAGGAGCCTTCTAACAATGTGCATTCTTCGCACACTGAGTGGGGAATGGCCTCGTCATGTTTGAAACAGTGCCCCAACTACTCAATGTCCCAGGAACCCCAGTGGAGCGAGTTCTGTACACAGAGAGGCCGAAGATCCACAAATCAGCTAAGGAATCATTTCCATAGTCTCCCTCCCGCAATGAGTCTCGATCCACAAAAGCTATCCCCTGTCCCTCTCATCCATCAAGGGCGTATTTTTCGCCTCTCCTTCCCCGGCCTCCCGCGTCCGCCCAGCCTGTCCGCATCCAGCCCCGCCACGCCCCATGGGCGGTCCCGAGCTGCGGCCCCGCCCCCTCACCGCCTCCCCGGCCGCGGAAACCCCGCCCCAATAGCGCGGAGACCGTGGGCGGCCGGCGGCCCGCGGCCCGCGACGGGCGGGCGGGGACGGACGCCGGGGGAGGGGGGCGACGAGATGTGGGGTGGGGGCGGGACCTGGCCGGGCGCCGGGACGGGAGGAGTCCCGGCGGCGCCTCGGACTTTTGCTCCCACAAGCCCTGCCTCGGAGGCGGGGGAGCTGGACCAGCAGCCGCCTGGAACGTCCGAGTCGCCGTTGCCGGGGCTCCCGCGCTCCCCAGAACGGTGGGACTCGGGGCTCGGCAGCCGCCAGCGGAACATGGCGCCCTGGACGCTGTGGCGCTGCTGCCAGCGCGTCGTGGGTTGGGTGCCGGTGCTCTTCATCACCTTCGTGGTCGTCTGGTCCTACTACGCGTACGTGGTGGAGCTCTGCGTGTGTGAGTACCGTCTCCGGGGACTGCGGCGGGGCGCGGGCCGCGGCTAGGGCGCGAGATAGGCCTCTGCGCCCCGCGCCCGCCGCCTTTCTGGAGCCAGCGCCGGACGCCGGGCGTCCGGCCCCGAACGCGCTCGGAAGCGCCGAGGTCGCCGCACCCGCCGCTTTGTTCAATCCTGCGGCGCGGCCTTCGGGCGACCTGGGGCTCCTGAAGCCTTGCGGCGGCTTCCCGAGTGCAGGTCTGGCCCAGGGAGGCCCCAAGAGCTTCCTGGTTCCCGCCGACACCGGGGGTCCGCATCCTTCTGGGAAGGAAAGTGCAGAACGGGAGTAGTCGAGCTTCTTAGAAGGTTCAGGTTGTGTTTGTGGCCGTTTTGGCTTTTGTTCTTTTTTTTTTTTTTAAAAAAAAACCAAATCTGTTCCTTCTGTTGTTTTTGTTCAAACTGCGCGAGAAGAAACGCCTGTTACCTGTAGAGCGGGCTGTGGCGGGTTGGGGGAAGGGAGGTGTGTCTTTTGGTGGCCTCGGGCTGGAGGCGGGTCAGGGCTGGAGGCGGGTCAGACCTGGAGGACGAGTAAGCTCCCACTTTTGATTTTTGGTGGAACTTGGCTCGTTGTAAAATTCATTTATTTCTACTCTGAATCCAGCCGACTTTTGCAAAAGGTTAAGACAGAAAGAATGGGTGGGAGGAGACATAACCTGATTATCTTTTTCTTGGCTGATTATTATGTAGGCTTATATTTCTTATACTCATATTTTGGCGTCTTATTTTCGTTACTTCCATTTCCCTGATTAGTTCTTAGCACAAAATTCTCATCTGATTCCCTGGAAAAAAGGAGTAGCATTGCAGTGTACTTCAAGGATTTAACCTACTGGCTTGAATTGGTTGCCTTTTTAAGATGGAAGGAAATTGGTTGTCATTAATCAAAACACTGTTTAGGGGTGACTGCTATATTTGTGATATTGGGCAATTTCTCCAAGATTGTTTTGTCTTAAGTAAATTGTTCTTAGGCTTTGAGTATGTGGGTATTTTACACTTAAACCGGCCTCACCTAGGTTGTTCTGTATACATCTGCTGCGTATTTTTTATGAAAACCTAGGACCAAATGGTAAGTGGTGTTTGTGAACGTTATTGTTATTCCAGAATGTCCTACTCTTAGTCCTTAGATTGAATCTACCATTTTATGAAGGACTGTTAACAATATTCTTTGAATAAAGAACCACATGAGCTAGAAACTAATGTTATGAATGAGAAGAATCTGTACCGCCCACTCTTGAAAGTGGCAGAATCAAGACTTCAATTATGTTTGGATTTGTACAGCTTTCAACCAAGTATTTGGTTAAAACCCTAGTTCTATACATGGAAGAGAATGCTTTGGCTCAGAAAATTTATAAGTTTTGAAATTAAAACATCCACTCTTAAAATTACTTTGTACCTATAGAACGTTTAATTTTGAGACGACTATCCCTGCAGGTAGGCCCAGAATAAATTAGTTGTGGAATACATTTCCAAATAATATTAATCTTTTCAATATCATTGTTTAGTCTCATCCTTTTGGATACCAGAATGTTTACTAAAAATGATGTTTGAGTCAATTAAAATTACTAGATTTAAATATTTCTGGGAGCTACTTCCAGAAAGTGATAGTGATCATAGGATTCTCATCAACTTATGATGATACCTCCTTTATCTTCTTATTTACTCTGAAGTGGGCATTTATTCCAAAAGTTATATCATTCCTATTCTGTCAGAAGATTATTCCTACCATATTTTAATTCCCATAGTGGTTTTGAAGTAAAGCTGAAGGAGCACTAAAAATGTGCATTTATGTTGAGCTTCCACAGCTTAACCTGTAGATGGTTTTTGTCAAAAATATTAAAAAATGAGATGAAGCAGTGCTGTGAAAAGTCCTAAATTGCTTCTGATTTCTTTCACCACTTCAAATAAAGAAAGAGAAATGAACATGAATTGAGAAGTGCCATGTGCTAGTGGGCATAGAGGGGACATTTCATTCACCCTCTCCTTTAATTGTTTCAGTATGTCACAGCATAGGTATCTCTGCAGGTGGAGGAAGTGAGACTGAGCGAATAGGTCCTTTTGGTTAGGTCACACAATTGTTGATTATTGGAATGTGACCCACATCTTTCCGTTCTTTCATATAACTTCAGTGAGCTATGAGGGTCAATGGAATTGTAATTGTTTGGTCCATAATGGTGTTGGGGATAAAGAGGTTGGCATATTTTTGGAGATCATCTAGTTAGGCTTGAGGTTCATACTGTGGAGATTATACCCTACAATTTCATTAAGTTAAAACATTCTACAACTATGGCCTGATGCTTGGCAGAATCTTAAAATGTTTGGTGGTGAAAGGTCTTATGTAGAGGCTGTATTAACTCTGAGTTATCTCATTTTAACTAGAGAGAATTTGGGAGGTCTGCAGTGTCACTGGAGTATAAAATAGTTGAGCATAAAAGTGCATTTACTCATATTAAAACTATCCTTTAAACTACTCGTATGTATTCGTTTTCATAAGTACTGACCCTCCCACTGAAATATGTATAGATATATTACTTTATAAGTAAACTAAATGGAGGGAAGTATGAGTTTTACTTAAAAGTGCTGTTTTAATAGTTTTATAGGATATTCTTTTTATTTATATATGTATTTTTTGAGTCGGAGTTTCACTCTTGTTGCCCAGGCTGGAGTGCAATGGTGTGATCTTGGCTCACTGCAACCTCCGCCTCCTGGGTTCAAGTGATTCTCCTGCCTCGGCCTCCCAAGTAGCTGGGATTGCAGGCGCCCGCCACTACGCCCAGCTAATTTTTTTTGTATTTTTAGTAGAGACGGGGTTTCACCATGTTGGTCAGGCTTGTCTCGAACTCCTGACCTCAGGCAATCCACCCACCTTGGCCTCTCAAAGTGCTGGGATTATAGGCATGAGCCACTGCACCCGGCCTATAGGATATTCTTAGATTCTGGTATTCTTCATCAAACTAGGAGGAGAAGATCATAATTATATCCTTACATGTATGTATTAATTCATTTAATCTTAATCATGATCCCCACAAGGTTAAGTAATTTGTCTACGGTTATAGAGCCAGTAAGTAGCATGGTTAGAATTGGAACTCAAGGGGTTTGGCTCCAAAGCCCATGCTGTTAACCACTATACAATGAATGACGATTTCTATTTGGTGTCCAGATCTGGACACTCAGGGCAGATTTCAGTCCTGTATATGATATATTTATATAAAGTACTTTTCTCCTAAAAGGCAGCTGCAGAAGATTCCTAAATATCTCAGACAATAAAAATACCTGGCCCACAGTTGGCCGTAAGTTGAACAAATTATTGATTACCAAGAGGCCCTCATTCCGTCTCACCCTCTGTAACTTCCTAATTTTGTAATTAGACACACACACACCACTTCACTGGGAGTAATACTGAGGACAAAATTGAGGAAGAGGGTAATACATGTAAAATGGCCATCTCACAGGAGTGATAAGCTGAGAAGCAAAGATTAAGTAATTAGTAATATTGGTCCTTGATTTTAAATTAGACTGAAATTCTCCTATGATTTTTTTTCCCCAGGGTTGATATTTAAAGTATGAATGGATTGAATAACTTCTTCTCTTTGGTCAAGGTGGCTATTTTTGAGGAAAGTGCTAATTCTGGTTCCCAAGGTTTTATCAGAATATCTTGTTCAGGTCATCTTGAGTTGTTAGTAGATGTGTACCTCTTCTTTGGCATGTAGAGAATCTTAGAACTTAAAGAGATTTTAAAGATAATCTCATTCAGTCCCTTTACTTCTGAGGAAACTATTGCTCAAAAGAGCTATATTGGCTGGGCGCGGTGGCTCACGCCTGTAATCCCGGCACTTTGGGAGGGCAAGGCGGGCGGATCACGAGGTCAGGAGATCGAAACCATCCTGGCTAACACGGTGAAACCCCATCTCTACTAAAAATACAAAAAATTAGCCAAGTGTGGTGGCGGGTGCCTGTAGTCCCAGCTACTCGGGAGGCTGAGGCAGGAGAATGGCATGAACCTGGGAGGTGGAGCTTGCAGTGAGCGGAGATCGCGCCCCTGCACTCCAGCCTGGGTGACAGAGCGAGACCCTGTCTCAAAAACAAACCAACAAACCAACCAACCAACAAACAAAAGAGCTATGTTGTTTGTCCAAGGACAGGTATACCTTTTATATTTTTTCAGATAAATTTGTGGAGTGACTCTGACCTTTGAGTATGTATCAAATACTTCTTTGTGTCTCCTGCATAACTTCTTCAAATTTAGAGACAGATTAAGATAAATAACTTAAGCACTATCATTGCACACACTAGCTTGACACAGTTGATTCTGAAGTATTTTATTGATCTTGAAAGAACCAGTTTTGTATTTTATTGATGTTTCTCTTTTCTGTTTTGTTTTCCTGTTTGATCTTTACTATTTTCTTTTACTTTGGGTTTAATATGCTCTTTTTCTAGATTAATGTGGAAGCCAAGGTCATTGATTTGAGCCCTTTCTTAGGTAGCTAGTCCTATAAATTTACCTCCAAATATTGCTTTAGTTTTATTCTATCAATTTTGCTATGTTATGTTGTCGTTGTCATTCAATTAAAATTATTTTCTTGGGCTGGGCACAGTTGCTCACGTCTGTACTACCAGCGACTTTGGGAGGCTTGATGAAACCTCATCTTTTTGTTTGTTTGTTTGTTTTTTTTGAGACAGAGTCTCATTTTGTCGCCCAAGCTAGAGTGCAATGTGGTGATCTTGGCTCACTGCAACATCCTCCTCCTGGGTTCAAGCAATTCTCCTGCCTCAGCCTCTTGAATAGCTGGGATTATAGGCATGTGCCACCACGCCCGGCTAATTTTTGTATTTTTAGTAGAGATGGGGTTTTGCCATGTTGGCCAGGGTGGTCTTCAACTCCTGACCTCAAGCGATCCACCCACCTCGGCCTCCCAAAGTGCTGGGATTATGGGTGTGAGCCACCATGCCTGCCAAAACTCCATCTCTACAAAAAATACAAAAAATTAGATGGGCATGGTGGCTTGTGTCTGAAGTCCAACCTACTCAGGAGGCTGAGACAGGAGGATCCCATGAGCCCAGGAGTTCAAGTCTGCGTTGAGCCATGATTGTGCCATTGCACTCCAGCCTGGGTTACAGAGCAAGACCCTTTCCCAAAGAACAAACAAATCCTTTTATTTTGTTTTGTTTTAAGACAGTTTTGCTCTGTTGCCCAGGCTGGAGTGCAATGGCACCATCTTGGCTCACTGCAGCTTCCACCCTTCAAAATTCAAATTATTTTCTAATTTCACTTTTGATTTCATCTTTCACCCCATGGATTTAGTTTCCATTTATTTGGGGGTTTTACAGATATCTTTCTGTTACTGATTTCAAATTTCCTTGTGGTCAGAGAACATACTTTGTATGATTTAAATCCTTTAAAATGTATTCAGGCTTGTTTTATAGCCCAGAATGTGGTCTGTCTAAGCAGTGTTCCATATGTGCTTACAAAAAATATGTCTGTACTCAGCAATGTATTGTGCTGTTTGTTGCTGGATGGAGTATTCTGTTATGTTATAATGCTCCATAAATGTCAATTAAGGAAAGTTGGTAGTGTTATTCAAGTCCTCTATATTCTTGCTTTCCTGTTTGTTCTCTCAATTATTAAGAGAGGTATAACTATAATTGTGATTTATTTCTCCTTGTAGTTCTATCAGTTTTTGCCTCATGTATTTTACATCTGTGTAATTAGGTGCATAAAACATTTAGGATTGTGATATCCTGTTGACCAGTTGGCTCATTTAACATTATGAAGTGACTTTATTATCCCTGGTGATATTGTTTGCTCTGAAATCTGCTTTGGCAGATATTAACATGGGCACTAATCTTTCTTTTAATTATTGTTAGCATGGAGTATCTTTCTCCATCCTTTTAATGTGTATATGTCTTATATTTAAATTGTAATTCTCGTAAAGAGCATATATTTGGATCTTTTTAAATCCAACCTGAAAATCTCTGCCTTTTAATAGGGGGTTTTGACCATTTACATTTAATGTGATTACTGATACAGGCTTAAGTCTATCATTTGCTATTTGTTTTGTTGTCTGTCCTCTTTGTTCCATTTTCCTCCTTCTTTGACCTTCTTTTGAATTAATTGATCTTTACAACTTTTTTAATTTTGATTTTTAAAAATGATTCTATTTTATCTCCTTATTGGCTTATTACTAGTAATTCTTTTTGTTATTTTATTGATTGCTTTAGGGCTTATAACGTGCGTCTTTAAGTTATCACAGTCAACCTTCCAATTACGTACTGTTTCATATATAATACCTTATGAAAATATACTTCTATCTCTTCCATCTTGGCCTTTATACTATTATTGTGCATTTTATATGTTGTAAACCTCACACTGTATTGCTACTATGTTTAAACAGTTGATTATATTAATAGTTTTTGAAGATTTAGTTTAAAAAAACCCAAAATGTATATATTTATTCCTATAGTTAACATTTCTAGTTCTCTTCATTCCTTTTTATAAATCCATCTAGTGTCATTTCCTTCTGCCTGAAGGCCTTTTTTAACGTTTATCGTAGTGCAAGTCAGCTGGACTGAATCATTTCAGTTTTTGTATGTCTGTGAAAGTTTTAATTTTGCGTTTGGTTTTTAAAAGACAACTTGATCGAGACATAGTTTGCATGTCATAAAATTCACCAATTTAAGATGTACAATGCAGTTATTTTTAGTAAATTTGCCAAGTTTTGCAGTCATCACAACAATCCGTTTTTAGAACATTTCTGTCACCACATTAAGATCCTTCATGCCCATTTACAGTTAATCCTTCTTCCCACCCCCAGCCCAAGGTAACCACTAATCCATGTTGTCTCCAAATGCCTTTTCTGAACATCTCATACAACTGGAATAATACATGCTTGCAACACATATACTGAAATTGGAAGGGTACAGAGAAGATTAGCATAAAAACCAAGAAAAATTTAAAAAGGGGAAAAAATAAATGGAATCATACAATAAGTGTTTTTTTGTGTTTTTTTTTGGAGATGGAACTTCACTCTTGTTGCCCAGGGTGGAGTGCAATAGTATGATCTCGGCTCACTGCAACCTCCGCCTCCTGAGTTCAAACAATTCTCCTGCCTCAGCCTCTCAAGTAGTTGGGACTACAGGTGTGTGCCGCCATGCCCTGCTAATTTTTTTTGTATTTTTAGTAGAGACAGGGTTTCACCATGTTGGCCAGGCTAGTCTCAAACTCCTGACTTCAGGTGATCCACCTGCCTCAGCCTCCCAAAGTGCTGGGGTTACAGGAGTGAGCCGTGCCTGGCCAATAAGTGGTCTTTTTTGTCAGGTGTATTTTGCATAGCATAATGTTTTTGAGGTTCATCTGTGTATTATGTATCAGTATTTCTCCCCTACTCTTCACTTCACACCCTAATTTGTGTTTTTCTGTTTTCAAAACATATTCAGTTTTATTTAGGAATATATTTCTAGTAAGCCTCCCCACATCATTTGTACATTGAATTAGAATATAAATTAAAAGTATGCACTTTCTTATATTTATTTATGTACCTGAATAATCCTGCTTACAAGACTTATAGTATGATTGGGTCCTGTTTGTTCTTGTATCCATTAGAGCCTAGTGCTAGTAGACTTTAAATTAATATAACTTGAATTGAATTGAATCATACTCTTGTAAACTCACTTGAATCATGTTTGAATATTAGGACACACAAACATCTAGAATAATAATACTAATTATAGTTACAAAACATGTATTTCACAATCTTTAGTGGTAAAGGCTACGTGAAATGGCTTATTGGTCCAACATGCAGTCTTTGTTTTGGGTTATGAAACAGTGATTCTTTGAAATTATGCTGACATGGTTTAAAAAAACCTATTTCCCTCAATCTTATCCTCAGTGGTTGGCATACTTATAGGAAAAGTTAAATGTGAATTAGAATTAAAAACAAAAAACTTTTGGCCAGGCATGGTGATTCATGCCTATAATTTCAGTACTTTGGGAAGCCCAAGTAGGAGGATTGCTTGAAGCCAGGAATTCAAGGGCAGTTTGGGCAACATAGCAACACCCTTTACAAAAATAAAATAAAAAATTAGCCAGGCGTGGTGGTACCCACCTGTAGTCCCAGCTACTTGGGAGGCTGAAGCAGGAGGATTACTTGAACCCAGGATTTGGAGGCTGCAGTGAGCTATGATCACACCACTGCCCTGCAGCCTGAGTTACAGAGTGAGACCCTGTCTCCAAAAAAAAAAAAAAACCTTTTTATTAATTTTATCATTTCGCATCTATTTTCAGATGCGAGAGTGTAGTAATTTTCTAGATAACTTGCCTTTGAAAGATACAGTGGCCAGAAGACCTATTTATTTGAATTCTGCAGTTACCTTAGCCTTCTCTTTTACTTTTTGTTATTTTTGAAGAAAAAGTTTTTTTTTCTCATGACTACTAGTGAGTTAATCTGTCCTGGTATGATTTTCTGTGCTACCAAATAGCAAACTGGTCTGAGAGAGCTCTGTAAATACATATTTTTAAAAACCCACCTAAACTCAAATGAAAAAAAAAGATGTTTTATTTCCCCACAGAAACTAAACCTTCTTTGGGGCTTCCCTGCTTTCTTTAAAGACAAGAAGTGTGGAAGAGAAAGATGCTGGACAACCTAGAAACCAAGTCAGACTGTTTAGAAGAACCTTATGCCCTAGTCATGCAAATAAAAGCCTAGCTGCTTCTCTGCCCACTCCCTTTCTGGCAGAGAAGTAGTAGTATGCTGAACTCCAGACTCTAATCTGTTTACTTGACATCTCTGCTTGGAGATCTAATAGGCATTGTAGACAAAACTCTTGATTTTCTTTTTTTTTTCTCACCTGAACCTGCTGCTCCTAATAGCTCAGTAAATGACAGTTGTATCCTTCTACTTCTTGGGTTGAAAAGTCATTCTACATCCAGTTAATCAGCTTGTCCTGTCATTAAATGTATAAAATCCAGCTGCTTCTCACCACTACTACTGCAACTGTTATTATCCTTTAAACCACCATGATCTCTGCTTAGTGTAATAGACCGAAAAACATGACTTTAATAATTTGCACTGTCTGGGTGCAGTGGCTCATGCCTGTAATCCCAGCACTTTGGGAGGCCGAGGTGGGCAGATCATCTGAGGTCAGGAGTTCGAGACCAGCCTCATCAACATGGCAAAACCCCATCTCTACTAAAAATACAAAAATTAGCTGGGAGTGGTGGCAAACACCTGTAATCCCAGGTACTCAGGAGGCTGAGGCAGGAGAATCGCTTGAACCCGGGAGGCAGAGGTTGCAGTGAGCTGAGATCATGTCACTGCTCTCCAGCCTGGGAAACAGAGTGAGACTCTGTCTCCAAAAAAAAAAAAAAAATATGTAAAATAACAATAATAATAATAATTTGTACCATCTTCCATCAAGAAATAGTCTGTTTACCACCCATTGAATCTGGGCTGGCCTTGTACTTGCTTTGGCCAGTAGAATGTAGATATGTGAGTTCTGGAACTCAGGCCTCAAGACAGCATACATCTTCTGCCTTAGCTCTTTTGGGACATTCTGGTCGTCGTGTAAGGAGTCCAGACTAGACTGCTGAGTGGTCTGGTCGTCGTGTAAGGAATCCAGACTAGACTGCTGAGTGAGAGACCACATGGAGAAGAGGCCCAGCCAAGAGAAGCCAGAACCCCTAATGTGTGAGCAAGGCCATTTTAGACTCCCACCCCATTCGAGCTGCCTGATGACTGCTGTTAGTAGAAAAACTTTCCAGCCGATCATAGCCCAAACTGCTGACCCACACAATTGCAGGAAATAATTAACAGTGGTTGTTTAAAGTAACTAAGTTTTAGGGTGGGTTGTTAATGCCACATTATCACCTATATTGTTGTAGTATCCTTGTAAACCTGTCTCATCCTCTACTCCACCCCCACCTTTATTCCATGTGTTCTCCAGGAAGCAGTCAGAATGGTCTTTTTCAAATTAATATCAGTTTGTTACTCCTATTCTCAAGACCTTGACTGGCTTCCTCTCTTGCTCAGCAAGATATCTAAAAGCCTTACCATGGCCTTTAAGGCATTATGTATTCATTACTTCATTACTTCTCTGACATAATTTCCTTTCCACTCTTCCTCTAATTTTATCTCTAACTTAAGAAATCTATTTTCTATAGGCAGGTCTGTGGAAGGGTGTGTTGTCTAAGGGAGGGAGCCCTCCACATCATCACCATGTGGGATTTTAAGATTAATACCTGACACTATTCCTATAAGCATATAAACAATGCATTTAGATACTGCTCAAATATGTAGAACATACACTTGAACAGATGGGCATTACCCTTAAATAACTGATATAATAAAGAATAAAGGTGACTAGTTTTATGGAGAATAGATTCCCTTAAATAGAGATCCATAGGTCTTTAAAATAAAATTAAAAAAAATTTGGGTTTAAAACATCTGTATTTTGGCTTTCCCGATGCATTTTAGTAACTATCGTGAACTTTGAACCACTCATTGGAATCATAGGAAGAGTTAATTTTTATGGACATACTAATTGAACAGCATATAAAAACAAACACAAACTTATTAAATGTGAAGTCTTCTGGGAAGCTTTTAAAACTAATTGCATGAAAAGGATATCCTCAGCATCTGAAGGAAATAATACCAAATACACCAAAATATTAACAGTATATGTTGCTGGGTGTGAGATTATACTGATTTTTTCCTTATGCAATACATAGCCTCTTAATAGACTTTCATATTTTCCCCTTACAGCATATTCTTCCCTTATCCCCCAAAGAGCTAATGAATCTGCTAAAAAAAATACAAGTCGTGATTATGACTCCTCTGCTCAGCACCCTCTGATGGCTTTCCACTTTGCTTAAAATGAAATTCAAAGTTGAAAATATGTAAGGCTCTAGATGCTCTGGCCTGCCACTGCTTCTCACCTAATTTCTTCCTTTGCTCATTCTGCTTCAGCCAACAGGCCACCTTTCTTTTCATCTGTCAGGCCACCTGAGGACCCTTGAACTTCCTGTTCCTTCTGCCTGGAATGCTTTCCTCCCAGATTTCCGCATGGCTAGCTCTCACTTCATCTAGATCACTGTTCAGATAGTCAGAAGAGGCATTCCTATCAGAGAGGCATTCCTATCAGAGAGGCATACCTATCAGAGGCATACCTATCAGAGAGGCATACCTATCAGAGAGGCATTCCTGACTACCTTCTGTAAAAGAAGTACTTCGTCTTTTACTATCTCCTCACCCTGCATTTTTCCCCCCTCATAGCGCCTATTATTACTTGACATATAGTTATTTTTGTTTCTCTCCAGAGTCGTATATTCACTGCTGTATTTCCAGAACTTAAAATAGCGTCTGGTATAATATGTTCTCAATAGATGTTTGTCGAATGAGTGGATTGATTGTGTAGCTGCCAGTTCCCATGCTAGTAGAAGAGGGAGAATTGGAATGTTTTCATATAGTAAACAACTTGCAATTATTGATAATCGGTGTTATTGATAATCTTAAAGTTGCCTCTGGATTTCAGATAGCCTGTTCATTAGGCAGGTGAGGAAACTGTCTTGAATTGTCAGGAGGAAATGTTAATTATAATAGCTGTTATTATTTATTGTATGCCCACTGTGTGCCTGACATAGTCTAAGGCACTTCACTTATGTTAGGTCTTTTTTAATTCTAACTCTATTGGAGAGAGATTATTAGCATTATTTTATGGATTAAAAACAAAGACTCATAGGTTAAAGATCTCTTTTGAGGCCATACAATTGATACATAAAACCAAAGCTCAAATCCACATCTGTGTAACTCTATAAGTTTTGCCCTTTCCATTATACATTTGTCCATTAAAATATTTAATAATTTATAAGCTCTATGTGCAGGCCTTTCATTATATTTGTTATCACTAGTCAAATCTTGTATTTGGGGCGTGTAATGCAAATAAGACAAAACCTCTCCCATGTATATATAAAAATATATAAACCATACATGTAAAACGTGTGTGTGTGTGTGTGTGTGTGTGTGTGTGTGTGTGTGTTTTGAGACAGGGTCTCTGTTGCCCAGGCTGGAGTGCGTTTGGCATGACCACAGCTCACTGCAGCCTCAAACTCCCAGACTCAAGCAATCCTTCCACCTTAGCCTCCTGAGTAGCTGGGACTACAGGCGCATAACACCATGGCCGGCCAATTTTTGTATTTTTTATAGAGACGAGATCTTGCTATGTTGCCAGGGCTGGTCTCGAACTCCTAAGCTCAAGCAGTCCTCCCACCTCAGCCTCCCAGAGTGCTGGGATTGAAGACATGAGCCACTGTGCCCAGCCCTATATTTTTATACAGGTGACATTTGGTATAACAGTACCTATCAAGAGCAGTTTGGAGGAAAAAGATCATAAAAAGGTAGGGGATGGATATACCTACTAACTTTCACGTAGAGAAGGCTGATTTACTGGCTGTTTGTATTTATAACTATTTCAGATCTATGCTTGTTTCTTGGGTTTATGGCCCAATACAAATAATTTAATTTAGTAGAATAATATAAATTTACTAATTTTATCATATATAATGTATTTTTTGAAAGTACCCTTTATTATCACTATCATTTTATAAAAGGATATTCTAATATCAAAGTATGAGACATAATCTAAATGAAGACTTCAGTGCTTTTAAATTATTGCAGTTTATGAAAAATTCTCTCCCTTTTGCTTATGTTTCTTGTTTTACTGTGGCCTGGGTCATAGACTTGGATTTGGGAGTCATTTCTTTAGCACACCAATTTATCTCTCCAACTAGTTTCTATGCTGATCTACATAATAAACAAGTAACCTTCCGTGACTTCCAGGCAGTCTGTTTAGAGCCTAAAGCCTTAACCTAAAACCAGGGAGGTGAGGTATTCCTGGTTCTAACAACAAAATTTTACTTATTTATTAATTTTTTTGAGACAGAGTCTCGCTCTGTCACCCAGGCTAGAGTGCAGTGGCACAATCTCAGCTCCCTGCAACCCCCACGTCCCGGGTTCAAGCAATTCTCCTGCCTTAGCCTCCCAAGTAGCTGGGACTATAGGCACACGCCACCACACCTGGCTAATTTTTGTATTTTTAGTAGAGATGGGGTCTCACCATGTTGGCCAGGCTGACTCCTGACCTCAAGTGGTCCTCCCGCCTTGGCCTCCCTAAGTGCAGGAATTACAGGTGTGAGCCACTGTGCACAGCCAAAATTTTAGAACACAGACTAATCATAAGATGACATTATCTATAGCTATATGTGGAAGTTCTAGAAAAATGAGAGTTAGCAGAGAATATTTTAAATCCTTCTGAACAATATTGAAGGACCCCAGGAAATAGTAATAATTATCCTTACTATTCATGCATTTAATGTGCTAAGTAATTAAGTGGTCTGTCTATATCTTTTGATCTTTACAATAACTCTACAAAGGAGATGCATATTTTTCTTCAATTTATAACTTGAGAAGTTGACTTAGTTCCTCAATTCAGACCTTTCCACATATCCTTCTAAAACCCATACAGATTAGTAAGAGCAAATAAAATCAACTATATAACCTGGGCCTATGGAATAACTAGGACATAGAGAATTTTTAAAACCACAGTTTATATATGAGTGGGGAAATAGTCATCTAAGAATAGCTAGGTGAACTCTGGTGACTATCAGAACTAAGAGTAAGGGACTCTGCAGAGGATAACAGGCTCTCTTTGTTCATCCTCAGAAGATGAGAAACCTATCCCGAGTGGGAAATACTGAAAACAGGTCTGAAATCTGGTGGATCAGAGCATGGCAACTGAGAATGCAAAAGAAAAGGGACTTGGAAAAGTGTTTATGACTTGAGATGGCAGCCTTAAAAAAAAAAACACCACTCCTAGGGGAGAAGGTAGCACCTTGGAAGTTGAAAGTGTCCCATGAAGTATTAATATTTAATAGTAAAGAGAAAGAAGGAAATAGCTGGAAGGACACAGCTGAAACAAGAGTATCAAAGCAATAGAGGATAATAAATGCAGCGTCCATCTAGCAAATAAACTGTACTTCACTGAAGCAACAGAAGAAG
This sequence comes from Symphalangus syndactylus, assembly GCF_028878055.3. NCBI lineage: Eukaryota > Metazoa > Chordata > Mammalia > Primates > Hylobatidae > Symphalangus > Symphalangus syndactylus. The sequence goes on from NC_072437.2 coordinate 72,467,658, forward strand.
GCACTGGTAGAAATAAGAAATTAAGCAAGCCCTTTTGCCCCAGAGGGTTTCTTGCTGTGGATGGTCCATGAAAATCAACGTAACTCAGCATGAACAATAATTAAAACAGCATCCATGTAGATTTCTCTGATCCAAAAAATGAGAATCAATGCTTTTCAGTAGATGAAAATACATTAAAAGGCAACAAAGAAGAGAACTAATTCAGCATCCAGACATAAATTAAATATAAATAAATATCTGCTGAATAAAAGAAACTCCAAGTCAAAAGTTTTTTTTTTTTTTTTTTTTTTTTTTTTTTTTTTTTTGAGATAGAGTCTCGCTCTGTCACCCAGGCTGGAGTCCAGTGGTGTGATCTCGGCTCACTTTAATCTCTGCCTCCTGGGTTCAAGCAATTCTCGTGCCTCAGCCTCCTGAGTAGCTGGGATTACAAGTGCATGTCACCACACCCAGCTAATTTTTGTATTTTTAGTAGAGACAGGGTTTCACCATGTTGGCCAGGCTGGTATTGAACTCCTGACCCCAAGTGATCCCCCCGCCTTGGCCTCCCAAAGTGCTGGGATTACAGGCGTGAGCCACCATGCTCGGCCACGTCAAAAGTTTTTAAAACTCAATAAAAACAGTCAAAGAGCAGGAAGATCTGAAATAAGAGCTGTTCAAACTCAGGAAAGAAATGGAAAATAAGACAGTATCAGAAATGAAGACTAAACTACAAGATGCCTAAAGATGAACAGATGTGATTGAAGATACAGTGAAGGCATAGAGGATAGAAATGGAAAAAGCCAAGAATCTGAAATCATGATAAAGGGAAAGGTAAAAGGATTGGAGGAAAAAATGATGGATATACAAGCTAGGCTAAGATTCATTATTATAATTCACCATCTTAATACATCATTATTTCCACATATACCAAAAAGGTATTTGAAAAGTCCAACACATCCATTCTTGATAAACAATAAAATAGGGATACATAACGTAAACAACGTAAACAAAATTTATGATACCTAATGTAAACAAAATTTAGGTACACACAAAATGCTTGATAAAATTCCACTATAAAACCAAGAATAATGATGCCTACTATGTCTATTACTTGGTAACATTGTATTGACGGAATTAATTTTACCATATTCATTCAAGAGAAAATAATCAGGAGCTTGAGACTTTGGAAAAGGGAAAGCTATTTCTGTGTGCAGATTATCTGATAGTGTATGTTGAAAAGCCAAGACAATAACAACAGAAAACCTAGACGAAAAGAATTGAGTAAAACGGCAGAATAAAAAATTAGCAAACAAAACCCAATACTTTTTATATATACAGTAATTTAGTTTGAAAATATAGTGGAAGAGGGCTGCGTGCGGTGGCTCATGCCTGTATCCTAGCACTTTGGGAGGCTGAGTTGGGCAGATCACGAGGTCAGGAGATCAAGACCATCCTGGCTAACACGGTAAAACCCTGTCTCTACTAAAAATCAAAAAAAAAAAAAAAAAAAAAAAAATTAGCTGGGCGTGGTGGCGGGCGCCTGTAGTCCCAGCTACTCGGGAGGCTGAGGCAAGAGAATGGCGTGAACCCAGGAGGCAGAGCTTGCAGTAAGTGGAGATCGCGCCACTGCACTCCAGCCTGGGCGACAGTGTGAGACTCCGTCTCAAAAGAAAAGAAAAGAACATCGAGTGGAAGAGAACTGTCCATATCCGGTAACATCAAAAAGAGAAAATACCTTAGGAAAAAAAACAAGAAAAATGTCACATTCACAAGAGGAAAACATTCTTAAAAGACCCAAAATGTGACTTGAACAAATGGAAAGACGTTTCATACTTTATGTTCGTAGACAGAATAATTCAACATTACAAAGATGCCGGTTCTCCCCCAGTTAATGTATAAATGAACTCTAATCCCAGTAAACATTTTTTGTTTCTGGTGCTAGACAAGTTGATACCAGAGGTCTTATGGAAAAATAAGAAAGAATAAGCAACCAGGAAGTCTCTGAAAAATAAGAGCAATAAGTAGGGGAATTCCCCCAGATTTTAAACCAAAAAGCCTTATAATTAAAACTGGGGAGGCAGGAAGTATATGAGAACTTTCTACTTTCTGCCCAATTTTGCTGTGAACTTAAAACTACTCTAAAAAATAGTCTCTCTCTCTGTTTTTTTTAAACTGTGTGGTATGGTGCATGGACAGATGTATTGACTAATGGAACAGTATATAATGTCCAGAAATAGACTAATTAAAGAAATTTAGAATATTGTAAAAATAGTACATCAAATTACAGAGGAAAAGATGGGACAACTGGATACGTATTTTCTAAGAGTAAAATCAGGTCCATACCTCATGCTATGTTTTAGTATAAACTCAAATGGATAAAATCTTTCTTTTGTCATACACACACACACACACACACACACACACACTTTTTGTTTTTGAGACAGAATTTTGCTCTTGTCACCCAGGCTGGAGTGCAATGGCATGATCTCGGCTCGCTGCAACCTCAGCCTCCCAGATTGAAGTGATTCTCCTGCCTCAGCCTCTCAAGTAGCTGGGACTACAGGTGTGTGCCACCATACCTGGCTAATTTTTGTATTTTTAGTAGAGACAGGGTTTCACTATGTTGGCCAAGCTGGTCTCAAACTCCTGACCTCAGGTGGTCCACCCTCCTCGGCCTCCCAAAGTGCTGGGATTACAGGCGTTGAGCCACTCCACCTGGCGGATCTTATATTATTAACTTTTCATTTTAAAATAATTTGACTTTTGAAAAACAGTACAAACAATTGTCATATAACCTTCACCCACATTTTCTAAGTGTTACTATTTGTCATATGTGCTTTGTCATTCATTCATTCATTCATTCATTCATTCTCTCTCTGAAATGTATGAGAGTAAGTTGTAGAGCTAATGCCCCTTTACCTATGTTTACCTTTATTTCCTAAGAACAAGAACACTGTGTTTTTTGAAGATAATTTTCACCAGATGTGGCAGTTTTTTTTTTTTTTTTGTTTTGTTTTTTATATGGATCAGTGATAATAACTCAATCCTCTATTTGACAAAGAAGAGGGAGAAGGAAGAGGAAGAAAAAGAAAGTGGGATAAAGGATCAGAAAGGGAGGAAAATAGAAAAAATTAGAGTATGACTCCAGGGTAGACCTGTTTTGTTGTCATTGAGTTGGTTGGTTGGTTTGTCTGTTGTATTCTTCATGTTTCGCCAAGTTGGCCAGACTGGTCTCGAACTCCTAGTCCGAAGTGATCAACCCGCCTCGCCCCCTAGAGTGCCGGGACCACAGGCGTGAGCCACCACGTCCAGCCCCCACATTGCTTCTGGCCTCCATGGTAGACCTCCCAGACGGAGCGGCCAGGCAGAGGAGCTCCTCACTTCTACCCAGACACGGGGCGGCCGGGCAGAGGGGCTCCTCACCTCCCAGATGGGGCGGCCAGGCAGAGACGCTCCTCACTTCTTCCCAGACGATAGGTGGCCGGGCAGAGGCGCTCCTCACTTCCCAGACGATGGGTGGCCGGGCAGAGGCGCTCCTCACTTCCCAGACGATGGGTGGCTGGGCAGAGGCGCTCCTCACTTCCCAGACGATGGGTGGCCGGGCAGAGGTGCTCCTCATCTCCCAGACGATGGGTGTCCGGGCAGAGGCACTCCTCACTTCCCAGATGGGGCAGCCGGGCAGAGGCGCTCCTCACTTTCCAGATGATGGATGGCCGGGCAGAGGCGCTCCTCACCTCCCAGACGGGGCGGCCGGGCAGAGGCGCTCCTCACTTCTTCCCGGACGGGGCGGCCGGGCAGAGGCGCTCCTCACGTCTTCCCGGACGGGGCGGCCGGGCAGAGGCGCTCCTCACTTCTTCCCGGACGGGGTGGCCGGGCAGAGGCGCTCCTCACTTCCCAGACGGTGGGTGGCCGGGCAGAGGCGCTCCTCACTTCTTCCCGGACGGGGGCGGCCGGGCAGAGGCGCTCCTCACTTCTTCCCGGACGGGGCGGCCGGGCAGAGGCGCTCCTCACTTCTTCCCGGATGGGGCGGCCGGGCAGAGGCGCTCCTCACTTCTTCCCGGGCGGGGCGGCCGGGCAGAGGCGCTCCTCACTTCTTCCCGGACGGGGCGGCCGGGCAGAGGCGCTCCTCACGTCTTCCCGGACGGGGCGGCCGGGCAGAGGCGCTCCTCACTTCTTCCCGGACGGGGTGGCCGGGCAGAGGCGCTCCTCACTTCCCAGACGGTGGGTGGCCGGGCAGAGGCGCTCCTCACTTCTTCCCGGACGGGGGCGGCCGGGCAGAGGCGCTCCTCACTTCTTCCCGGACGGGGCGGCCGGGCAGAGGCGCTCCTCACTTCTTCCCGGATGGGGCGGCCGGGCAGAGGCGCTCCTCACTTCTTCCCGGGCGGGGCGGCCGGGCAGAGGCGCTCCTCACTTCTTCCCGGGCGGGGCGGCCGGGCAGAGGCGCTCCTCACTTCTTCCCGGACAGGGCGGCCGGGCAGAGGCGCTCCTCACTTCCCAGACGATGGGTGGCCGGGCAGAGGCGCTCCTCACTTCCCAGACGGTGGGTGGCCGGGCAGAGGCGCTCCTCACTTCCCAGACGGGGCGGCCGGGCAGAGGCGCTCCTCACTTCCCAGACGGTCGGTGGCCGGGCAGAGGCGCTCCTCACTTCCCAGACCGTGGGTGGCCGGGCAGAGGCGCTCCTCACTTCCCAGACGGTGGGTGGCCGGGCAGAGGCACTCCTCACTTCCCAGACGGTGGGTGGCCGGGCAGAGGCGCTCCTCACTTCCCAGACGGTGGGTGGCCGGGCAGAGGCGCTCCTCACTTCCCAGACGGGGCGGCCGGGCAGAGGCGCTCCTCACTTCCCAGACGGGGCGGCCGGGCAGAGGTGCTCCTCACCTCCCAGACGGGGCGGCCGGGCAGAGGCGCTCCCCACCTTCCAGATGGGGCGGCGGCCGGGCAGGGGCTGCAATCCCAGCACCCTGGCAGGCCAAGGCAGGCGGCCGGGGGGTAGAGGCTGCCGCGAGGCCAGACCACGCCACCGCCCTCCAGCCCGGGCAACACCGAGCACTGGGTGAGCGAGACTCCGTCTGTAGTCCCAGTACCTCGGGAGGCTGAGGCGGGCAGAGCACTCGGCGTCAGGAGCTGGCGACCAGCGTGGCCAAGATGGCGAACGCGTGCCTGCATCCAAAGGAGAAAAGGCAGGCAGCGGTGGCGGGCGCCGGCAGTCCCAGGCAGTCCGCGGCGCGGGCAGCAGCAAGCCGAGTAGATTGTAGCCTGGGCCAGAGAGGGGAAAGAAAGAAAGAAAGAGAGAGAGAGAGAGAGAGGAGAGAGAGAGAGAGAGAGGGAGGGAGGAAGGGAGGAAGGAAGGAAGGAAGGAAGGAAGGAAGGAAGGAAGGAAGCAAGCAACACTGTGTTTTTTTTCCTGAGAAACAGTCTTACTCTGTCGCCCACGGTGGAGTGCCGTGGCGCGATCTTGGCTCACTGAAACCTCTGCCTCCTGGGTTTGAGCAATTCTCGTGCCTCAGCCTCTCGAGTAGCTGGGATTACAGGCACATGCCACCACACCTGGCTAATTTTTGTATTTTTAGTAGAGATGGGGTTTCACCATGTTGGCCAGGCTGGTCTTGAACTTGTGACCTCAGGTGATCCACCTGCCTCAGCCTCCCATATTGCTGGTATTACAGGCATGAGCCACCGTGCCTGGGAATTAGAATATTATATAACCAGAGTGCAGTTATTAAAATCAATAAATTAGTATTGATTAAATACTACTCTTTAATCTGTAGGCCTATTCAGACTTCATTTGTCCACTCAGTTCCTTGTTCTGCTCCAAAGTTCAGTCTAGGATCACATATTGCAGATGTCATGTCTCTTTAGTGTCCTTATATTCGGAAGAGTTCTTCAGTCTTTATTTCATAATCATGATTTTTTAAGAGTACAGGTTTGTTTTACTTTGTTTTGTTTTGTTTTGAGACAGAGTATCACTCTGTTATCACTCTGTTGCAGTGCAGAGTGCAGGCTGGAGTGCAGTGGTGTGTTCGCGGCTCACTGCAGCCTAGACCTCCTGGGCTCAGGCAATCCTCCTGCCTCAGCCTCTTCAGTAGCTGAGACCACAGGCATATGCCACCATGCCTGACTAATATTTGAAATTTTTGTAGAAACAGGGTCCCACTATGTTGCCCAAACTGGTCTCAAGTTCCTGGGCTCAAGCAATCCTCTTGCCTCAGCCTCCTTACGTGTTGGGATTACAGGCGTGAGCCACTGCACTCGGCCAAGGTTTATTTTTTAAATGTTCCTCAATTTAGGTTTATCTGATCTTTCCTCATGATTAGATTCAGAGAATTGCAGGCATGCCTTGGTGGGAAAATTGCAGGTTTGATTTCATACCACCACAATAAAGCAAATATCAAAATAAAGCAAGTTACACAAGTTTTTGGTTTCCTACTGCATATAAAAGTTATGTTCACCCTATACTGTAGTCTGTTAAGTGTGCAATAGCATTATGTCTTTAAAAAATGCTTTTTGCTAAAAAATGCTAGCAATTAGCAATCACCTAAGCCTTCAGCAAGTCTTGATCTTTTTGCTGGTGAAAGGTCTTGCCTCGATGATGATGGCTGTTGGCTGATCAGGGAGGTGGTTGCTGAAGGCTGGGGTAGCTGTGGCAGTTTCTCAAAACAAGACAAGAACGAAGTTTGCCACATCTGTTGACTCTTCCTTTCACAATATTTTTCTGTAGCATGTGATGCTGTTTGATAGCATTTTACTCACAGTAGAACTTCTTTCAGAAATTGGAGTCAGTCCTCTCAAACCCTGCTGATACTTTATCAACTAAGTTTATGTAATATTCTAAATCGTTTTTGTCATTTCATCAGTGTTCACAGTATCTTCACCAGGTATAGATGCCATGTCAAAAAAACCATTTTCTTTTCTCTTCCATAACAAGCAACTCCTCATCTGTTCAAGTTTTATCATGAGGTTGCAGCAATTCCATCACATCTTCAGGCTCTGTTTCTTATTCTACTTCTCTTGCTGTTTTCACCACATCTGCAGTCCCTTCCTCCACTGAAGTCTTGAGCTGTTAAGCGTCATCCATGATCTTGGACTGGAATCAGCTTCTTCTGTTCTCCTGTTAATGTTGATATTTTGACCTCCTCCCATGAAAAACGAGTGTTCTTAATGGCATCTAGAAATGATGACTCTTTTCCAGAAGGTGATCAATGTACTTTGCCTAGATCCATCAGAGGAATCACTGTGGCATTGATAGCCTTATGAAATGTATTTCTTAAATAAATAATAAGACTTGAAAGTTGAAATGACTCCTTGATCCATGGGCTGCAGAACGGATGTGTTAGCAGGCATAAAAACAACATGAATTCCTTGTACGTCTCCATCAGAGCCCTTGGGTGACAAGGTGCATTTTCAATGAGCAGTAATATTTTGAAAGGAATCTTTTTTCTGAGCAGTAGGTCTCAACAATGGGCTTAAAATATTCAATAAAGCTGCTGGGTGCAGTGACTCACACCTGTAATCCCAGAACTTTGGGAGGCGGAGGCGGGCGGATCACGAGGTCAGGAGATTGAGACCATCCTGGCTAACATGGTGAAACCCGTCTCTACTAAAAATACAAAAAATTAGCCAGGCGTGGTGGCGGGCGCCTGTGGTCCCAGCTACTCAGGAGGCTGAGGCAGGAGAATGGCGTGACCAGGAGGTGGAGGTTGCAGTGAGCTGAGATTGTGCCACTGCACTCCAGCCTGGGCGACAGTGTGAGACTCCATCTCAAAAAAAAAAATATCAATAAAGCATACTGTAAACAGATGTGCTGTCACCCAGGTTTTGTTGTTCCATTTCTAGAGCATAGGCAGAGTAGATTTAGCATAATTCTTCAGAGCCCTAGGGTTTTTGGAACGGTAAATGAGCTTTGGCTTCAACTTAAAGTCCCCATCTACATTAGTTCCTGAGAAGAGTCTGCCTATTCTTTGAAGCTGGACATTGACTTCCTCTCTCTGGCTAGGAAAGTTCTAGGTGACCTCTTCTTCCAATAAAAGGCTGTTTCATCTACAGCAAGCATCTGTTATTTAGTGTAGCCACTGATAGGGTGTGGCTCTGTGCCCCACCCGAATTTCACAGTGTGAAAATGGACTAATATAGCTACCTTCATCAATTATCTCAGCTAGATCTTCTGAATAACTTGCTGCAGCTTTTACATAAAAACTTGTTGCTTTGTCCTGTACTTTTATGTTATGGAGATGGCTTATTTCCTTAAACCTCATAAATCAACTTCTGCTAGCTTAAGACTTTTCTCCTGCAGCTTTCTCATCTCTCTCAGCCTTCACAAAATTAAAGAGAGTTAGGACTTTGCTCTGAATTAGGCTTTGGCTTAAGGGAATGTTGTGGCTGGTTTGATTCTCTGTCTATAAAACTCAAACTTTTTTTGTATCAGCCTTGTTGCACTTTCTTATTCATCTATTCACTGGAGAGTACTTTTTTTAAATTAACTAATTTTTTTATTATACTTTAAGTTCTAGGGTACATGTACACAATGTGAGCCAAAGTTAATTTTAATTTTCTTCAAGAGCTTTTCCTTGGCATTCACAAGTTGGCTAACTTTGGCCCAAGAGGCCTAGCGTTTAGCCTGTCTTGGTTTTTAACATGTCTTTCTCACTAAGCTTAGTCATTTCTAGCTGTTGTCAAGTGACAGGTGTGTGACTCTTCCTTTCACTTGAACACTTAGAAGCCATTGTAGGATTATTAATTGGCTTGATTGCAGTATTGTTATGTCTCCGGGAATAGGGAGGCCCAAGGAGACGGAGAGAGATAGAGGAATGTCTGGTTAGTGGAGTGGTAGAAACACTACATTTATTAAGTTTTCCATCGTATATGGATGCAGTTGGTGGTACTCCAAAACAATTACAATAGTAACCTCACAGATCACTGATCACAGAGCACTAGAGCAGATATTATGATAGTGAAAAAGGTTGAAATAATGTGAGAATTAACCAAAATGTGACACGGAGACACAAAGTGAGCATGAAGTGTTGGAAAAATAGCACAGATAGACTTGCTTAACGCAGGGTTGCCACAACCTTCGATTTGTAAAAAACATAATGTCTGCAAAGCACAATAAATCGAAGCACCTTTTGAGGTGAGATGTGCCTATATGTATTTTCAGCAAGAATATCACAGAAGTAATGCTGTGTCATGATAACATTTTGGGGATCGTTAATGTTGATCAACACCTAAGGTAGTGTGTGCTATGTTTCTCCATTCTATAAAGGTACAGTTTTTCTTTGTAATTAATATTCTGTTAGACCACCACATCACTCGGATTCTTTTTTGAGGAAGGACTTGTTGCTCAGTTTTGGTCAGTGCAGTCAGCAGATAGCTTCCAGCACTTTCAGCATGACTCATATCACCCAAGGTCACACCCTTCCTGGTGCAGCTTGCACACAATGCCTGAGTGAGGTGGGGTGGGACTGCCCACTTCAGAGCTCCCTGCGGGTTGCTGAAGCTAGGCCTACATTGCAGTGAGATTGCTCCCTTAGCCCAATTATACCTCTTCCCCCTTCCTTTCACATATGCTGGTCCCTAGTAAATACATTGCACCCCAAACTCTGTCTTAGCATCTGATTCCAGAGAACCCAACCTGAGTCATTTCTTACTGGGAGACATTTTGAAACCCTGTGAATAATCTGTTTGTTATTACTTTCACTTACTCCTTTTAGCATCTATTGAGAATTCTTGCTTGAAACAGTTATTATTGTGCTGGTTGCCAAATGGTGGTTTTCTAATTCCACGATTTCTGCTACATTTACTAGTTAGAATTCTACTGTATGGAAGAGATTATCCTTCTCCCATTTACTTATTTATTGATTCACTCACATATGTCAGCATGCACCGGCAAATTCTATTTTGTGAATTATAATCTAACATTTATTTTATTGTTCAATTTGTCCCAGATTTGGCCAGTAGGAGCCGTTTCCATCTTGTTTCTGTATGCTTTGATGTGTCCTTATTGTTTTTTTAGTACTTCCTTTCTTTCTGGCAACATATTTCAGCATTGTTTGATACTTTTCCTGCCCCTGGAATTGGTCACTTCAACAGGGACCAAGAATGAATATAAAAAATGGAAACATTCAAACATTAGAAGAAAATATGGGTGGATGATCTTAAGGCAATGAGGAAAGCCTGTAACATCTCAGAATCACCAAGCCCAATAGAAAAAACAAACAAACAAAAAAATAAGCAGATGTTTCACAGGAAAAAAAAAATGGAAGTGACACATAAGCATAAGAAAAGATACTGACCCTCACTTATAAGATAAATACGAGGTGAAATTACCCTGCCATACCAAAAGATTGAAAACTTCATTGAGTAGACTGCAGAGAAACAGTCAGTTTCATTCATTGCTGGTAGAAGTATAAAATGGTACAACCCGTATAAAAGGGTTTTTGCAAAAAGCTAAAGACATGGTGGACAGATTTACTTTTGGTTCAGTAATCCCACTATTAGGAATCTATACTGAAGATAAACTTCCACAAATAAACAACACATGCACAAGGTTATTTGTTGCAACACTGTAGTAGCAAAGGATTGGAGACAACACAGATGCCCATCAATAGAAGGCTGATTGTATAACTGGAATATCCACACAATGGAATATTGTGCAGTGCTTTAAAAAAAAAAAAAAGGATGTCTCTGTGCTAATGGGTAGTGATTTCTAGAATTTGTAGGACATTTCAAAAGACATCTGGCCTGATCTTTTCAAAAAGTCATCATCATATGGATTTAGGGAAGATGATGGTAATAGTGCATTATTTTTGAGTCACTCCAAATCACTGCATAAAAACAGAACATGAACAGTATCTGTAGCAAAACTAGTTTGCTAGAGAATGACAATGAACTTCAGACAACCAAATTGACTGCAGAGATACAAATTAAACTCTAATATGAACATTAAATATTTATTTTCTTGTGGACCCAAGACTAAGACTAAATGAGGAATAATGTTTGAAATGGATACTATATGCTTTAACAATGTAGGTTCAGCACAACTACTAGAGAAAGGAGAGAGAATATGTGAAAAACTTATTCAAACTTTTAAGTAATTGTATTACTGACAGTGTTATTGGTGTCATTATCTTGAGATTATTGGGTAAGCAATATGGGATATTCTAATTCTTCATCCCTTGTGTCCTTGAGAACCAGAATTCTCAATGGAAAAAGGAGATACAAATGTGAGATAGAAGATGTTAAGTAAAAACCCTGTAGACTTTAATTTTAATTGGAAATGTCAGTATCAACTTATCAGGTGTTTAATCTTCCTTTTAAAATGGTATGCATGTGCGCGTGCACGCGCACACACACACACACACACACACACACACACGTAGGAAAGGAAAACAAACCCTGTTGATTACCAGACTAGTCATTTATGTAGAAAATCCCAAAGAAACTGCAAACAAGCTACTAGAACCTATAAGTGAATTTAGCCATTATACAAGGTCAATAAACAAAACTAAAACATATTTCTAAATAGTATTCTATAGCAATGAGTAATTAAAATTGGAATTTTTAGAAATGCTGTTTATAATAGCATCAAAAACATGAAATATTTTAGGGATAACTCTAACAAAATATGTGCAAGGTTCTGTGTGATAGAGAAAATCTAAAATGGAGAGCTACGCCATGGTCATGGGCTGTAAGACAATATTTCAAAGACATTAGTTCTCCCCAAATTGATCTGTAAGTTTAGCCAGTCAAAATCCAGGCATCAGCCAGTACTGGATCTGCCAGAACAAACAAACAAGAAACAAAACCAGGCAGATTTTTGTTTGTGAATTCCTGCCCCCCACCCCCACCAGGTGGAGTCTTGCTCTGTCGCCGAGGCTGGAGTGCAGTGGAGTGATCTCGGCTCACTGCAAACTCCGCCTGCCGGGTTCACACCATTCTCCTGCCTCAGCCTCCTGAGTAGCTGGGACTACAGGCGCCCACCACCACGCCTGGCTAATTTTTTGTATTTTTAGTAAAGACGGGGTTTCACCGTGTTAGCCAGGATGGTCTTGATCTCCTGACCTCAAGATCTGCCTGCCTCAGCCTCCCAAAGTGCTGGGATTACAGGCATGAGCCACCATGCCTGGCCTTGTTTGAATATTTTTTTAAGGAACTCGATAAGATGAATTTAAAATTTACATGGGCCAGACACAATGGCATGCAAACTGTCTAGCTACTTAGGAGGCCTATAGTCCTAGCTACTTGGGAGGCTGAGACAGACAGATTGCTTGAGCCCAGGAGTTTGAGACTAGCCTGGGCAATACAGCAAAATCCTGTCTCTAAAAAAGGTAAAAATAAGTAAATATTTACATGGAAATGCAAACCTAAAATAGCCAAAATACTTTTGAAAAATAATAATTTGGAGGACTCATACTATCTGATTTCAAGATTTACTGAAAGCTATATGTAATCAAGACTGCAGTATCTGAGTAAGAATGGACATATAGATCAGTGGAACAAAATAGAGTTCAGAAATAAACCCTTACACGTATAGTCATTTGATTCCCATAAAAAAATTCCAGGCTGGACGCGGTGGCTCACGCTTGTAATCCCAGCACTTTGGGAGGCCGAGGCAGGCGGATCACGAGGTAAGGAGATCGAGACCACGGTGAAACTCCGTCTCTACTAAAAATACAAAAAAATTAGCCGGGCGTGGTGGCGGGTGCCTGTAGTCCCAGCTACTCGGAGAGGCTGAGGCAGGAGAATGGTGTGAACCCCGGAGGCGGAGCTTGCAGTGAGCCGAGATTGCGCCACTGCACTCCAGCCTGGGCGACAGAGCGAGACTCCGTCTCAAAAAAAAAAAAAAAAAAAAAAAAAAAAATTCCAAGTTAATTTAATGAAGAACAAATAGTTATTTCAACTAACACTGTAAGAACTATTCGCCATTCATATGTAAAAAAAATTAACCTCAACCTTTACCTGTACCATATACAAAGTATCAACTTTTAAAATGGGTTACATGGCCAGGCATGGTGGGTCACACCTGTAATCCCAGCACTTTGGGAGGCCATAGTAGGCGGATCAGTTGAGGTCAGGAGTTCAAGACAAGCCTGGCCAACATGGTGAAACCCTGTCTCTATTAAAAATACAAAAAAGTTGGCCAGTAGAGGTGGCTCATGCCTGTAATCCCAGCACTTTGGGAGGCCGAGGCAGGTGGATCACGAGGTCAGGAGATCAAGACCACCTAGGCTAACATGGTGAAACGCCATCTCTACCAAAAAATACAAAAAAAATTAGGCATGGTCGTGGGCGCCTGTATTCCCAGCTACTTGGGAGGCTGAGGCAGGAGAATGGTGTGAACCCAGGAGGTGGAGCTTGTAGTGAGCCAAGATCATGCCACTGCACACCAGCCTGGGCTACAGAGCGAGACTCCGTCTCAAAAAAAAAAAAAAAAAGTAGTGGGACATTATGGTGCATGCCTTAGTCCCAGTTACTTGGGAGGCTGAGGCAGGAAAATGGCTTGAACCGGGAAGTGGAGGTTTTAGTGAGCTGAAATCGCACCACTGCACTCCAGCCTGGGTGACAGAGCGAGACTCTGTCTCAAAAATAATAAAATAAAATATGAAATAAAACGAGAGCAAGACTCTCTCAAAAATAATAAAAAATATGAAATGATATAAAATGAAATATATTACAGACCTAAATAGAAGACCTATAAAACTTCTAGAAGAAAGCATATGAGAAACTGTGACTTTCATAGGTTGGCAAAGATTTCCCAGGCATGAATGATAAAAGAAAAAAATTGATAAATTAAGACTTCATCAAAATTAAGAGTTTGTGCTCTTCAAAAGACACTGTTAAAAAATATAAAGAGGCAAGTTATGGACTAGGAGAAAATATTGGCACACACGTATCAAGATTTGTATCCAGAATATATAAAGAACTCATGACTCAATAAGCAATACAGTTAAAGACGGGCACCATTGAACATATAACTTCACAAATAAGGGATAGTGATTGTTAATAAACACATGAAAAAATGCTGTAGTTATTCGAAAAACACAAAAGTAAAATGAAGATACCACTGCATATTTTTTAGAACAGCTAAATTTTAAAAATTATCAATTCTAAGTATTGGTGAGGATGTGGAGCAACTATAACTCTGATCCGTTGTAAGTGGAAGTGCCAAACACTTTGTGCCAAATACAGCCACTTTGAAAACAGTTTGGCCGTTCCTGGTAAAGTTAAGCACACATTTAACATTAGACCAACAATCCCATTTTTAGATATTTACTTAAATAATGAAAATTGATACTGTTTGGCTGTGTCCCCATCCAAATCTCATCTTGAATTGTACTCCCATAATTCTCCTGTGTTGTGGGAGGGACCCAGTGGGAGATAATTTGAATCATGAGGGTGGTTCCCCCATACTGTTCTCGTGGTAGTGAATGAGTCTCGAGAGATCTGATGGTTTTATCAGGGGTTTCTGCTTTTGCATCCTCATTTTCTCTTGCCTTCACTGTGTAAAAAGTGCCTTTTGCCTCCAGCCATAATTCTGAGGCCTCCCCAGCCATGTGGAACTGTAAGTCCAATTAAACCTCTTTTTCTTCCTAGTCTCGGGTATGTCTTTATCACCATCGTGAAAATGGACTAATACAAAAATATTATGTCCACGCAAAGGCTTGGTGAATACACGAGTAATCATAATAGACAAAAAGGTGAAATCACTCAAATGTCTATGAACTGATCAATGGATAAAGTTGTCGTACCTCCATATAACAGAATGCTATTTGGCAGTAAAAAGACAAGCAGGGACTTCCAGTTCTGAGACAAGATGAAATAAAGACTCTTCTTCCTTTTCTTAGTAATTACAACTAAAATCCCTGGAAAATGTACAGAAAACAAACCTGTGAAGACTCTGAAAGGTAGCAAGAAGAAGCCAGATCAGCTAGGGACCTTGCCACCTGAGGAATAATATGGTGGTGTGTTCCCTAGATTTTTTTTCTTCATATATGTGCCAGAGAAGCTGTCAACCTGGAAACACCAATGAATACAGACCAAAACAAACCCTAGAAAAGACCATTTTTATTAGTCAAGCCAGGAAAGGGACAACCTAGTACGACAGAAAACTTGTAGACAATAACTGCCCTACTCTAGCCAAAAACAATAGACAAACTATGCTCCATCCCCCACTCTCACCAGCAAAGACTGAGTATTGAGCTTAAGACTTCCCCTGCTTGCCCAGCTGCAACAAGACACCCCTCCTGTGTCTCTTCCCCAACATTCCTGCTGAGAGAGTATCAGAAAAGGTGAAGCCCTAGTCAGGAGCCTAGATTTTCATTCCCACTGGGCAGTAATGATGTGTCCCTTTCATCCCCCCACCCCAAACAGTAACAAGTTCCCTCTCATGGTGTCAATGGAGGCTATTTGGGAAGCACTAAGAGGCACCTCTACCCTTCTCAGCCAAGATACATGTGCAGAAGCCTAGCGGGGAGCTGGGACTTGGACTCCCACCTGATGGCAACAAGGTGGTGCTCCCACATCTCTCACTGCATGGAGTCAGACGAGGCCTGCAAAAACAAATTTAAATAAGATCTAGAGTCTCAGCATAATACTAAAACATTTCAGGATAGAATTGAAAACCATCCCTCCTACCAAGAGCCAGGAAAACTAATTTAAATGAGAAAAGACAATAGATACTAAAACCAAAAAGACACAGATGTTGGAATTACTCGACAAGGACTTTAATGCAGCTATCTTTAAAATGATTCAATTTGTAATTGAATCATGAAAAAATAGAATTCTCATCAAAGAAATAGAATATCTAAAGAACCAGATGGAGATTTTTAAACTGAAAATACAATAGCCAAAATTTTAAAAAGTCAACTGAACAGCAGAATGGAGAGGGCAGAGGAAAAAAGTGAATGAACTTGAAGATAAAACATTAGAAATTACCCAATCTGAACGAAAGAGAGAAAATATACTGAAAAATAAAAATGAACAAATCATCAGGGACTTGTGGGACTATTTTTATATTTGTACCATCAGAGTCCCAGGGGAGAAGAAATGATAGCTTAAAATTTTCAAAGTTGGCAAAGGATGTATTCAAGAAGAACTCAAGAAGTTCAGCAAACTCTGAACAGGAAAATCCCAAAGAAATCCACTCCAACATACATTATAACCAAATTTCTGACAACTAAATATAAAGTCTTGGAAACAGTGAGGACACTTTACCTATAGGGGAAAAACAGAATAACAGCAGATTTGTCATCAGAAACCGTGGAATTTAGAAGGAAGTAGTACATATTTAAAGTACTGAATGAAAAGAAGTGTCAACCCAGAATTCTATATCCAGCATATAACTGGCCCATCAAGGTTGAAAGTTGACAGTTGTAGGCCGGGCGCGGTGGCTCACGCCTGTAATCCCAGCACTTTGGGAGGCCGAAGCGGGCGGATCACAAGGTCAGGAGATCGAGACCATCCTGGCTAACACAGTGAAACCCCATCTCTACTAAAAATACGAAAAATTAGCCGGGCGAGATGGCGGGCGCCTGTAGTCCCAGCTACTCAGGAGGCTGAGGCATGAGAATGGCATGAACCCCCGGGGGGCGGAGCCTGCAGTGAGCCGAGATCGCGCCACTTCACTCCAGCCTGGGTGACAGAACAAAACTCTGTCTCAAAAACAAAAGAAAAAACAAAAAAGAAAAAATATTTTGGGATCCCCATAAAAAGGAATAGCTTTGTCTCACTGTGAGAGGTTCTGCAGATTGCTGTTCCCAGCCATGTCTTTGTCTCTGTAGTTAGAGGTGCCAGTAGCAAATATTGAGAGCTTGTTCCATGCCATACACCGTTTCAGATGCTGGTGAAAAAGTCATGTCCTCTACTTCCAGGAAAAAGACCTAGGAGGAACTATGAACTGTAAACCAGTAATTACGAGTGTCAGGGGTGTTATGAAAGGGAAAGTATAAAGTGTTGTGGGGATATATACCGAGATTTATTTAACCCATTCTGTGGTCAAGAAAGTCCTCTGTGAAGAAGTGATTCTAGCCATTGTTGGTCTGGTGTTTTGTTTTGTTTTGTTTTTTTTTTTGAAACAGAGTCTAGTTTCTGTTGTCCAGGCTGGAGTGCAATGTGCAATCTTGGCTCACTGCAACCTCTGCCCCCTAGGTTCAAGTGATTCTCTTGCCTCAGCCTCCCGAGTAGGTGGGACTATAGGTGCATGCCACCACACCTGGCTAATTTTTGCATTTTTTAGTACAGATGGGATTTCACCATGTTGGCCAGGCTGGTCTCGAATTCCTGACCTCAAGGGATCCGCCCATCTCAGCCTCCCAAAGTGCTGAGATTACAGGTGTGAGCCACTGTGCCCAGCCTAGCTTTGTTTTTATATGAAGCAGTTTTATTGTTCCCTGAATATCTTAGTGAGAAGCTGGAAGAGACAACCACTGGAAACTGTTAGCTAGATGTTATTTTAAATTCAGATTTTCTACTTGGGAGGAGGGTAATAACACAGTATATTACCAAGTTTTCATCCTTACCAGTAGTCTGAACAGACTTTTAGTTCAAATCCCATCTATACTACATATACTAGCTCTGTGATCTTAGGAAGGTCATTTAATTGTTTTGAGCCTTAGTTTACTTATCTGTAAAATGGAGCTAATGATAACTTGAAGGGTTGTTACTATTCTAAGACATGATTCCACACTTCAAGGAGCATTTATTCCAGTAAGGTGAGACAGACATATTGACAAGTAATTGAAAAAATAGAAAAAAAGAAAAATGAGATGGTGTGGTAAAGATGGAAGAGTGATCAGTGGTGATATAAAGGAGTTATCTACTCTGCCTAAAGAGGGACTCAGGAAGGCTTTACAAAGGAGCTAGTATTCAAAACGGGCCTTGAAGGATGAATAGACAAGGTACATGGCACATATGAAACAGCTTGATGCATTTGGGAAACCACGATTTGTTTAGAATAATCAGACCAGAAATATGGGCAAATGACAGAAGACACTAGAGAGGGCCTGGCGCAGTGGCTCATGCCTGTAATTCCAACACTTTGGGAGGCTGAGGCAGGCGGATTCACTTGAAGTCAGGAGTTCGAGACCAGCCTGGCCAACATGGTGCAAACCTGTCTCTACTAAAAATACAAAAATTAGCCAGGCGTGGTGGCACGCACCTGTAATCCCAGCTACTCTGGAGGCTGAGGCAGGAGAATCACTTGAACCTGGGAGGTGGAGGTTGCAGTGAGCCAAGATTGTGCCACTGCACTCCAGGCTGGGCGGCAGAGCTAGACCCTGTCTCAAAAAGAAAAAAAAAAAAAAAGGAAGAAACTAGAGAGATAGACAGATTGTAGATTACAGAGGGCTTGTAGTGTTTGCTACCCTGAAGATTTTGGGCTTCATTCTGAAAGTGACTCATAGGTATCGAAGAGTATTCATCAGATTTGCTAGTGGTGGTGGTGTGTTACACTGACTGTAGGAAGATGCCTTAAGCTGTTGCATTTGAGGAAGACAGTGGGGAGGGATTGAAAAATAGGTGACAGATTATAAAGAGACTTTGATAGTAGAACCAACAGGACTCGAGGCCATTGGATTATCCAGGAAGAAAGAGTAAATAGCAGTTCGCAGGGTTTCAGGATTGGTAGACTGAAGTGGTTGTTGGCTTTATTCATCACAATAGTAATACAAGATGGAAGAAAACATACGAGAGGTAGACACTGAATTACCTTTTCTGTACGTAGTCTGACTTCTTCAGTATTTGATTATTCAGAGAAAAAAAACCCTAAAAATTAGCAGGGTAAGTTCCTCTACTTTTTTCTTTAGAAAAATACATTTGTCTTGAGTATAGATTCACAAAGAGGTTGATAAGAGTACATCACAGACTAACAAATAAGTTATGGGGGTCATAGAAGACAGTTCTGTTCATTCTGCAGATATCATTAAGGAAAGAGCTAAAGAAAGCATTGCAGCTATAACCATGTTGATACACTTAAAATTAATAAAGTTCTGAAAACATTTAGTGTGACTGTAGTGTTAATGATAAAGAATTTGGATTTTAGCATTTGAATGGTTTTGGAGTTTTTTAAGTGCAATTTTGACTTTGAATTAGTGTCTACAATTTATAACTAAAGTTTATTTTTTTGAAAATGATATTAAGATGAATATTCAACCTGAAATAAAACTTACGTACAAAATGTTTAAAGTATATTTATTCACTATTTTTTCTTCTATTCTAGTTACTATTTTTGGAAATGAAGAAAATGGTAAGGTACTTTTAGTTTCAATTTAAGTTTAATGCTTAATGATATTTTAACTGGAACATACTTTTTACTTAGTGATAAATGCATGTGTTTTTGTTTTTTAGAAATAAAATCCCTATCTTTACATTTTAAGTAATTAAAAGGAGATCTAGTAATGGGGTTATTTCCAGACCAAGACATTTCATGTGTTCTCATTTTGTGTTATTTATGTAAATTAAAGTAGACATTATTTTGTGCAACACCTAGTACCCAAACTTGTTTGTGTATTTATATAGCTATTTCTGTCTCATATGTTCTTCAAAACTTTTTATTTAGATTTTTTTAATATGAGTTCTAGCTACGTTGAGGAGACAATTCTGCTTTCATGATGTCTGAATTTTATTGATGGTTCTCGTTTAGGTATTTGTTAAAATCGCACTTTACAATGCAGAGATATTTAAGAAAATAACCAGACTGTAAATGTGTAAATTGCATTACCAGTTTAAGGAAGCTAAAGTTTTTATAACAACTAAGTAAAAAAGATAGTGCCTAGAGGGAGAAATCATTTCTCAAAATTTCACTGGGATAAAAGCAAATTTCATAAGTCTGTTGAAATTAAATTTAAACAAAATTTAATTGGACATACAAAACTCCAGAGGATTTCTAAAATACTTGAACAGTTAGAAATTATTAATAAATAGTAATTCCTCTTACTGGAGACAATTAGGCATTAAGTATGTAAATCTTAAATTACCTTTAAATTTAATTTCTCGGTAACAGAATAAATGCAGACTCAATCTTGGTTGGCTTATTTTCTTTCTTTAAATCAAAAATGTTTCCTGTATGTTGGAAGCACAGATATAGAAAGCAAAGAATTTCAGAAGTTCTTATAAAAGAACTTTTAACTTATATCATTATCTCTTGGGGCTATTTTTACCGTGTCTCTCAAAGAGTCTTTTTTTTTTTTTTTGAGACAGAGTCTTGCTCTGTTGCCCAGGCTGGAGTGCAGTGGCGATCTTGGCTCACTGCAAGCTCCACCTCCCAGGTTCACGCCATTCTCCTGCCTTAGCCTCCTGAGTAGCTGGGACTACAGGCGCCCGCCACCACGTCCGGCTAATTTTTTGTATTTTTTTAGTAGAGACGGGGTTTTACTGTGTTAGTCAGGATGGTCTCGATCTCCTGACCTCGTGATCCGCCCACCTCGGCCTCCCAAGGTGCTGGGATTACAGGCGTGAGCCATGTTGCCTGGCCAAAGAGTCTTTCAATACAGTCTTTTGTTGTTGTTAGCTTGTTTGTTTTTAAATTCAGTTACGGGTGATGTTTGAACTTTTGAACACAGAGTTTGGTATATAGGTTTCAGGTTTTTCTTTCAACTTTGATTGAATTTTCTCAGTTAACTATGATTTTACTTCCTATATTACTTGTAACCAGTGGTTTAATAGCATGTATATGTAACCAGAAGTTTGCCTATTGATAATCACATTAATTTGAATTTAGTGAAAAGCATTGTTTTCTGTTATTCTTTACTCATTATAATTTAATGATAACATCTTTTAAGTACTTACTATATTCTAGGTCTTGTGTTAAGAGCTTTATTTTATCTGTTTTTTAACAGAATATATTTTTAAGCAAAACCATTTCCTTTTGTTTTCATGAAGAAAGAAAATATTCTAAAATTATATTAAATGTTTTTAAAACTATGAAGAGTATATTGTTTTTACATTTAAAGTATCTCAAAGTTACCATCTATCTCAAAGTTATACGATAGTGTATAGATGAGGAACAACAAGCTTGATTTAATATGGGGTCTAGGCAAAAATATTTATAAAGGAAGTAAGCAAAGTGAAGATAACATTGCAGGGTTGTTAAATGGTCTCAGTGTTATCATAGCAGTAGGAAACTAAGTTCTTGCATGCTTTTCCAAAGGAAAAACAAATGAAGCAATTATATATAATATATAAAATATACATATATATATTTTTTCTTTTTCTTTTTTTTTGAGATGGAGTCTCCCTCTGTCACTCAGGCTAGAGTGCAGTGGCACGATCTCGGCTCACTGCCACCTTTGCCTCCCAGGTTTAGGCGATCCTCCCACCTCAGCCTACCAAGTAGCTGAGATTACAAGTGTGCACCACTACGCCCAGCTAATTTTTTGTATTAGTAGAGATGGAGTTCTACTATTTTGGCCAGGCTGGTCTTGAACTCCTGACCTCAAGTGATCCGCCCGCCCCAGCCTCCCAAAGTGCTGGGAATACAGGCGCGAGCCACTGCACCTGGCCAAAGCAATGATACTGAGTCCATTGGGTACACCATGGGGTTCAACCTGAAGGGAACTGACAGGATAGAGAAAGCAGATTTTGAGAAACCAGTTTTTAATATGTATGACAATCAATGTTAGTGGAAACAAAAAGAGCACATTTGAAAATGGAAGTTAGGGTTACGATTTTATCTTGGCATCAGATACTGGCTTAGAAGTAGAATATGACCATTAAGATGATGGTTTAAAACGTGGAGGAAACTATAATTTTAGCTAGGACATAGTGAAAAGAACCTTGGATTTTTGTCAAACAGATACGGGTTTGAATTCTGGCTTCATCATTTAATAACTGGACGTTGGGCAAAGTATTAAATTCTCTGAGCCTCACTGTTTACATCTGTAAACTGGAATAATACCTAAGAAGACTTACTGTGAGGGTTAGAAATAAGGTATAGATTATATGCCTTCTAGTTGGCTTTCAGTACATAGGAATGGTGATTTGAGTACCTATAGTCAAATATGGTGACTCAATAGTCCCACGGTTTTACTAGGGTGCACTGGTCATGAGGTTGGAATTATTTCTTAGGAATTCCACAGCCGAGAGGGAAAAGAAACTATGAGCAGCATATTTTACATCAACCACTGAGATGGATTGGAAGCAAGGAGACCAATTGGCTTTTGCAGCAATCCAAAGAACATAGGCAACAATTTATGAACTATGCACTGGCAGTGAAAATAATGATAATTATTTTGAAATTATTGAAAAATAATGATAATTATTTTGAAATTATTGAAAAATAATGATAATTATTTTGAAATTATTGAAAAATAATGAAAATAGTAATGAGTTCACTTGGAGAGAAATTTTAGGAGCTAGAATTAGTATTTGTACTGATAAGCTGTGAGATACAAGGAGTCATTTCAGGCCTGGGTTTCTGCATTGGTCAACTGTGTGACTGCAGTTTCTGTTCTCTGAGATCAGGCATGAACCCAATACAATTTCAAAAGAAAAGGTTGGGTTGCAACAGGGTTGTCAAATTATTATTATTATTTTATTTGAAAAGTACAAGCAATTTTTAAACCAAAAACAAAGGAAAATAAACCTCAGACCGAAGGAAGGACAGTACTTCAAACTGAATACATGTTAGCTTTTACAAAAGCTTCCTTACATTGTTCTTGGTCTTTCTTTTCTTTTTTTTTTTTTTTCAGCGCAGACCAGTGAACACTTTATCACTTCTTAAAATTGAGAAACACTGATATAGGGAATGCACAAAAAAGACCAAATTTTGCAGAAAATAATTAAAATACCTGGATAAGACTAATAGTAATATTAAGAGTCAGTATTTATTGAGGATTTATTGTGTGCCAGGCATTCTTCTAAGTGTTTTGCATGTATTACTTCATCAGTATTAAGCAGCTAACTTTACTGAAATAAGTACTTTAATTGAAATCTAAGCAAATTATTTGGAGAGTGCAATATGAAGAAGTAATGAATTCTGAAAGTAACAGAAAAGACCTTTGTGGAAGGAGTAGCATTTTATCTGAACTTTAAAAATGAGTAGAATTTCAGACCATTTTATCTGAACTTTAAAAATCAGTAGAATTTCAGACTTGTCTGTATTTGTTATCTTCAGTGGGTTTATGATGCTGCATTACAAACTGAAAAAGAGTTTAAGCATCTGGTAGATAGTTCTTGCTTCTTAAAGAAATCAGTACTGCTTCTTTGAAATATGTAGAATACAACAAAAAGCTTTTGAAATATGTTGGAATGTTACATTAATCTACTTGCGAAACAGTTATGTTAGATATTCAAAATGGCCAAAACTTTTTCTTGTTAGCCTGTATTGAACAGGGGAATGAAATTTAGGGTACTTTTTCTGAACAATACAGGGAATGAGTTATTCAGATGTATTCATCATTTGTGGTGATGGTAACTTATTTTATTTACTTTCAGTTGACAGTTGCTTGGATTTAATGTTCATAGTAATAGATTCTGTTTTAAATAATTTTAAGTCATTTAAAATGAACTTTTGGAGAACTTGAAATACAGTGAGTGAAGAAAGTGTTTTAGCTTAAATCTTCAGCAATTTAATACAATCAAATCTCATCTTAAATCTCATCTTATAAACCAGACTGATAATCCTTAAATATAGGAACAGAATATTTCTTCATATCTAGTAATGTTTCCTCATGCAAGTAAAGTTTATATATTTGATGTTTCAGTACATTTTAATTTAATCGTTTATTGGATTCGGCCTCCTGACCCAATTATTGTGTTTTAATGTAATGCTTTTTGCTGTTTTCACCTGGATTCAATGAACTGTTATTTGTTTTTATTTACCAGGAAAGACCGTTGTTTACCTTGTGGCTTTCCATCTGTTCTTTGTTATGTTTGTATGGTCCTATTGGATGACAATTTTCACATCTCCCGCTTCCCCCTCCAAAGAGGTAAATTTAATGTTGGTAAATTACCAAATGTTTTAACTGATTATGGAATTTTTTTCCCTTGTGTTACCTTTGTTAAAACTTTACATAATGCATGTGTTCTGTTTCCATTCATAAAACTGCTTGGTTGCTCTGTACTGTGAATGTGAGTCATCAGCTTATTCTCAGATACAGTCCACTGACATAGCAGAGTCAAAGTTCAGCGGTATAGAAATGCTTACTACTTTTCTGCCATGCTATGTTTCCTTAGAGACATACTTTATATTACTGGAATAAAAAGTCTTAAGGAACAGAATTGAGTTAGGAAAGTAGAGTTTATTTTTTAGAAACTCTCAACATTTATATTTTCTCAGGCATGAACAGATATGCTGCAATTAAAGAAAGTTTTGTGATGGAAACAAATTGTCTAGGCTATTGCTTGCTGCACTTTAATATGACTAGTGTTTCTTCTAATTGGAGGTTCCATTTGGAAAATAATGTAGGTAAACATTTATGTGGAGTAGCTATTATGACCAGTATGTCTCTCTTACCTCGCCATAGCTGACTGAATTCTTCCTTCACCGAAAATTTCATATAGCAAGGTGGTTAAGAATACATTCTCTAGAGTTAGAGTTTGATCTTTTGCTCTAACAATTTAATCTCTCCAAGCTGCAGTTTTCTTACCAAAAAATGGAACTAACAATTGTGCCTGTCTCATCAGGATGTTTGTAAAGATTGTGAGATTTATTCAGTTAAAACATGCATGTATTTATTTATTTATTTATTTATTGAGATGGAGTTTTCGCTCTTGTTACCCAGGCTGGAGTACAATGGCGCGATCTTGGCTCACTGCAACCTCCGCCTCCCAGGTTCAAGCGATTCTCCTGCCTCAGCCTCCTGAGTAGCTGGGATTACAGGCACGCACCAACATGCCTGGCTAATTTTTGTATTTTTAGTAGAGACGGGATTTCCCCATGTTGGTCAGGCTGGTCTTGAACTCCTGGCCTTGGGTTATCCACCTGCCTCAGCCTTCCAAAGTGCTGGGATTACAGGCTTGAGCCATCACACCCGGCCTAAGCTTTTAAAATAGTAGTGTACCTGCCACGTTGTTAGGACTCAAATATTAGATGATGATGATAATGTAATCGTTTCCCTTTGTGTTAAATTTATCAAAATCATTAAAAATTATCGACCATATGTTTAAAAATAGTGTCAACTTTTATTTAACTTTGCAGTGAAGAACATATATCCAAAAAGTATGCATATGTGTACACACCTGTGTAACTACCACCCAATTCAAGAAACAGAACATTACCAGAACCCCATCAACCCCCGATGCTTCCTTTCAGTCATCCACTTAATAAGAAGCCACTCTCTTGCCTTCTAACAGCATAGATTAGTTTTGCCTGTTTTTTGTATTAAATATAAATGGAGTTTTATAGTAGTGTGTGTATGTGTATAGTCATAGTCATATGTGTGTGTGTGGCTTCTTTCATTAACATTCTATTTGTAAGATTCACCTGTGTTACATATAGTTGCAGATCATTCATTCTCATTATTGTTTAGTATTCAGTTGTAGTATGTAACACAATTTATTTACTCGGTCTACTGTTGATGAGCATGTGGGTAGCCTCCAGCTTAGAGCTGTTACAAATAGGGTTGCCGTAAACATTCTAGTGCATGTCTCTTGGATAGTATATATGTAGTTCTTTTGGGTAGATGCCTAGGAGTAGAACTAGTATATATACATTTAACATTAGCAAGTAATGCCATACAGCCTTTTGCCTGCTTTTTCTATTAGATGCTTTTGTTTTAAAAGGTAAAGTAAACCATAAGTCCAACTTTAGTGTTGCTTCAAATATATTCATCAGGCATTTGTTACTAATTAGTCAACCCTTAAAGTTATGTTACAAACTATCCCTTTCTTAATCTTGAAATTGAAAAGGACTTAATTTTATTTAATCAATTACTAGTAGTGATGACTATTGAAAACATAGCATGTGTAAAAAGTAAATAATTCTCATTTCAGGAAATAAGAAATAGAATAAGAAAAATAATTGGTAGTACTTTTGAGAAGCAGTATAATGTAGAGGTTAAGAATGCAGGCCAGGCGTGGTGGCTTATGCCTGTAATCCAGCACTTTGGAAGGCCAAGGCAGGCAGGCAGATCACTTTAGCCCAGGACTTTGACATCAGCCTTGGCAATGTAGAAAACCCCATCTCTACAAAGAATAAAAAAAATTAGCTGGGCATGGTGGCCTGCATCTGTAGTCCCAGCTACTCGGGAGGCTGAGGTGGGAGGATCACTGAGCCCAGGGAGGTTGAGCCTGCAGTGAGCCGTGGTCATGCCACTGCACTCCAGCCCAGGCAGCAGAGTGAGACCCTGTCTCAGACAACAACAACAGTACCACTCTGGACTAAAACTGCTCAGGTTCAGCTCATACTTCTGCAGCCTACTAGCTGTGTTAGCTGTGTGACTTTGGAGACTTTCCTTAGTTGATCTTTCCTCTGTAAAGTGAGGGTGATATTAGTACCCATCTCATAGGATAGCTATAAGAATTGAGCAAATTAGCAATCTATATAATTAATAATAGATAATATATGGAGTTAATAGTCTATATAAAGGGCTCAGAAGAATGCTTAGCACCTAATAAGTACCATCAAAATGTTGTGTTTTTTTTTGGTGGTGGTTCTAGCATATTGCATCCAGTTACCATTCAGCCCAGAGCTTAAGCTTTTACATCAACTTCTCCTTCATTCTCCCCTACTCCTATAAGGTCATCTGACTGCCCAAGCCTGTATCCAGTGACCTTGCTGTGGCATGCTCCATTTGCCCTGTCAGAGAACTTATCATCTGGTATTGTAATTGCCTGTTTACTAATATGCATCACATTATTAAATTTTAAATTTTGTGAGGGCAGGGATATTTACGTTGCATTCTTCACTATATCCCTTCCCACACTATCTGGCACATAGTGGATTTTCAGTAACTCTTAAATGAATTAATTATTAAATCTTCATGGGCCAGCTAAGCTAAGCTCTAGGGACAACCAAGAACAGGAATTTAAGATTCTCTTTGTCACTGAGCTTACAGTGTGCTGACTGAGGTAGGCCTGTATAAGCAATTACAAAGCTGTGAGTTTGGTGCTAATGTAATACCAAGCTCACAGCTTTGTTAAAGGAGGATTCTGTCAGCTCAGAGGTTGGTGCTAATATAACACCATACTCACAGCTTTTATTAGAAGGATTCGGTCAGCTCAGAGGTTAGAACAATGCTTGGAGATCTAGGTCTAGGGGAATTGATTGGGTTGAGAAGCAAAAGCTAGGGCCAGACGTGGTGGCTCACGCCTATAATCCTAGCACTTTGGGAGGCCGAGGCAGGTGGATCACCTGAGGTCAGGAGTTCGAGACCAGCCTGACCAACATGGTGGTGAAACCCCATCTCTACTAAAAATACAAAATTAGCCGGGCGTGGTGGCGTGCTCCTGTAATCCCAGCTGCTTAGGAGGCTGAGGCAGGAGAATTGCTTGAACTCGGGAGGCAGAGGATGCAGTAAGCCAAGATTTCGCCGTTGCATTCCAGCCTGGGCAACGAGAGCGAAACTCTGTCTCAAAAATAATAATAATAGTAATAAAAAGCAAAAACTATAAATCTTTAAGGAAGTTTAGTTATAAATACAGGTGGGGTATCTTTTCTTTTTTCATTGTTTCAGTCAAGTACTTCTTGACCACCCACCAGATATCAGACTGTGCTAGGCTTAAAGGTAGAGACAGATAGTAAACAAATAAAATAATTATAAATTGTGATAAATTTAGAAAAATAACACGGTAATATGATAGAATATAACAAAGTAAAAGCTACTTTCTGGAAGAAAGAGCTCCTTTAGATAGTATAGTCAAATAAATCTCCGAGGAAGTGGCATTTAAGCTGAGACCTTTATAAGTATCTCTTCCACTAAGCTTTTTCTAGGAAAAATCTTTGTTGTTTATTCCTGTACCCCAGTACTTAGAATCAGACCTCGTATATAACAGGCAGATTGATAAAGACTTAAATGAAGAAATGGTGAGGAAAAGGCAGCATGTGAATAGCTGATAGGCATCTCCCATCACCAAGTGTCATCTTTTCTAAAAAGAAAATATGGTCCCATCCCTTCCCTGACTATAATCCTACAGAGTTTGCCAATTAGCTATAAGATAAAGCTCATGTTCATTTGCATGGTACACCAAATCCCTTCATGAACGAAATCTTACTAATTTAATCTTCATTGCTTCTTCATGGAACTCTATACTCAAGCAGTGTATTGAGCTGAATATACTGTACTATTTTCACATCCTTGTGCTTTCTGTATGCTGTTCCCTTTGCCAAGATTTTCTTTTCTTCTCTGTCTTCCTGAAAGATTCCTGTTTATCTTTCAAAACTTAGGTACACTGCCTTCAAGAAACTTTCATTGATATCTCCCACCACCTCCCAAGGGAGCTTTTATCATACCTTGTAATATATTATTAATGTTGTACTTTATGCTGATTCGTATTTTGTAATTCTTTCTTTATATGGCTCTCTTACTAGACTATAGAAATAATACTTTTTGAAGGCGAGGGTTGTTTTTATTCATCTTTGGATCTCTGATATCTGGGACAACACCTCACTCTTAATTGGCATTTAATATATATTTAAATAGAACTGTCTGAATACTGAATTTAAGACAATAATAGCATTTTATAGTTTGAATTCTGTTCACTAGTTTTGAATAAAAAGACAAACTTGTAGTACTAATTCAAAATTACAATCTGTTTGAATTTTTGTTTTGTTCCATTCCTCATCTAAAATTCTGATGCCTCTTGAAATTTTCATTTGGTTTAATCTTTTCATAATTTTATAACGTTCATTCTTTTTTTTTTTTTTGAGATGGAGTCTCACTCTGTCACCAGGCTGGAGTGTAGTGGTGTGACCTCGGCTCACTGCAACCTCCACCTCCCGGGTTCAAGCAATTCTCCTGCCTCAGCCTCCCGAGTAACTGGGACTACAGAAGTGTGCCACCACACCCAGCTAATTTTTGTATTTTTTTAGTAGAGATGGGGTTTCACCATGTTGGCCAGGCTGGTCTTGAATTCCTGACCTTGTGATCCACCTGTTTCGGCCTCCCAAAGTGCTGGGATTATAAGCGTGAGCCACTGCGCCCGGTCCATAACCTTCATTCTTAAGGAAAAGTAATGATGTTGAGTAGCAGTAGAGAGGCTTGAGGCCTGGGACACTACTGCAGACTAGGAATAGGACAGCCCAGGGAAATCTGTTGAAGTTTTGTAAGGAATCTGTAAAATTTGATCAGAACATCTTCTATTCAAATATATTTAACATGTTACCATGTGATTTTTATACTCTACTATGAATATGTAAGAGACACATCATGTCAGGAAAGAATTTTCTAACAAGTTAAAATTATCTTAAAAGAGAACATGCCATCTTGCAAAATAGAAAAATATTTCTCTGAAAGCATTCAAGAGGGGCCCAATCTGTCAGAAATATCTGAAGACCCCTACTTGTGATGGAAGATTAGATAAGGGACCTCCATTGTCTTTAAGACTTTTTCATCTTTAAGATTATGTGAGTCTTTCCTGACCTCTTACTGTCCTGTTCATCTGTCCATGTTGCTTCTTGTCCCCCATAAGTAATTTAGGGGTTTCTTGTCCCATCACAATTTGATTGTGGAAGCTGAGCTAGGTAATCTAAATAGACTCTTCTGTCTCCTAAAGTATGGTGTTTTAGTCAGGTTAGAGTAACAATCTATAAAAAGCAAAAACATTTATTTTACATTGTAATATTGAGGAAAATGTACCAGAGTAGAACACAGAAGACCTGTATTTTACTGTTGGCTCTGCCAGTAGTTCTGCAATCTTAGAAAATTGCATAAGTCTCTTAGAATCATAATTTCCTCAACTCAGAGCTCTCTCTACTATGCCAAGCTATTGCCTTGTTCATAGCAGAATACCGTGTTGTTAAGCTAATACCGTTAGCAATGATGGTGCAGCAAGAGGAGGAGACATTTTGGTATTTGAGTTAGCAACTAGACCAAATACTCCTTAAACATGAAAAGTCAGGATTCCTTAGGGCTTTTTAAGCAGAACCCTACAAGTAAATAAAAATTGAGGAATTATATTATTAAAATATAAAACACAATGAAGAACAAGTCTCAAGCCATTCTTAGTTTTTTTTTTTAATCTATGAAATAAAGACTGATAGAAACCTGTATTTCCTGGTAAATGAAATGGAGGTATAAAACCTAGGATCCTTGAGATGTTAGGATGACATATGAAAAGAACAATTAAACAAGTACTCTGAAGGGAAAATGCTATTAAGAGAAATGAACCAGAGGGTGGCCACACATGGGAACAAACACTAAGAAGTGAAAACAAGAAACAGCTCTAGGCCGGGCGCGGTGGCTTACGCCTATAATCCCAGCACTTTGAGTGGCTGAGGCGGGCGGATCACGAGGTCAGGAGATCGAGACCATCCTGGCTAACACGGTGAAACCTCGTCTCTACTAAAAATACAAAAAAAAAAAAAAAAAAAAAAAAAAAATTAGCTGGACATAGTGATGGGCGCCTGTAGTCCCAGCTACTCGCTACTCGGGAGGCTGAGGCAGGAGAATGGCGTGAACCCAGGAGGCGGAGCTTGCAGTGAGCCGAAATCACGCCACTGCACTCCAGCCTGGGTGACAGAGCGAGACTCCGTCTCAAAAAAAAAAGAAACAGCTCTATAAAAGACTCTGTCCTTGAAAAGGCAACTATGCTTGCCTTGACAATCTTTCATAATTCTGGTGAAAGTAAGTCCTCTTGGTTAGCTTTTTAAAAGCTAAAAATGGTTAAAAAAATAATGATTCGTTGGCCTTCTTGAGACATTTGGCTAGAAATTTGCGGGACTCCATGACTGTGATTTAGCCTTTCACCCAAAGCAAGTAAATCTTTGGACATTCTTCCAAAAATTAAAAATCTCTTGACAGTAACTTTTAAACAACTAAAATTTTTACTAATGGAGACTATATATTAAGCCTTTCTTGTGTAGAAATTTAATTTTATTTGTGAAAAACAAAGATGGAAAAATATTTAGTTCATGTTCTTTGCCGTCTGGTGTGGAGGGCAAATATTTTTTAATATGCCAAAGGTATGTAGTTTTTGTTAAAATGTACTTGATTTATCTGCTTAACAGTTAAGTTTGAAGACAAGTTTTGTCTTCATAAAATAGTTTTTGGTTTTCTTTTTCTGTTCTAGATAAAACTTTTTCTGAGCATGATAATTAACATCATGGTATTTAAAAAATTTAATAGTCCTCTTTCCTTTTATAGTTCTACTTGTCCAATTCTGAAAAGGAACGTTATGAGAAAGAATTCAGCCAAGAAAGACAACAAGAAATTTTGAGAAGAGCAGCAAGAGCTTTACCTATCTATACCACATCAGCTTCAAAAAGTAAGAAAAAAAATAAGTTTTCCTTTTCAAATGATTTTTAAAATATGCTTATTCCTGCCAGGATATATTTGCATGGTTTGACTATTAAATGGATACTATGATTGCCATAAATAATATCTGTAGCAACAAGACTTTCCTGTTTCCTTACTGTGGTATTTCAGATGCAGAAATAGATAAATATATAAAAATAATAAAATAATAATCAATATAAATTGTTTAAGGGGCCCACTTTAATATGAATCTCTTCCGTACTTGTTTTTTTCCCCCAACTCAACATTCATGGCTAAAAATTTTAATTATTATTCTTAGTAAACTGTCATTTGGAAGTCTGAATTTGAGTATTACGTGTCATCACTGAGTAATTAAAAAAAAATCTAAAAGTGTGCTAAGAATGGGGAACAGTAAAAGACACAAATAGGAAGAAACTTGTTCAGATGTATAAGGCTAATACTCTGAGAGTTAGACTGTGAACTCAGGTTTGTCTAGTTCCAAAGCCCTTGGTGTTTCCTCTGTACTAATGCCTCCACTGAGATCCATGACTGTAACAGCAGCTTCCTGTTCCTAGGTTGTAATCTTATGACAGGGAGGAGTCTATGAGTGGCTGGTCGTTTAAATATAGGGAGTTGTTTTCTTTTATTTAAAAAAATTTTTTGTTTTTGTTTAGGAAATTGTTTTAAATTATGTATTATGTACTTCATTAATTGGTTTAAACACCAGGTAATGATTGCAGCTTAACAGTTATTCTGTTTACATGTACAAACTCATTTAGACCTCACAACAACCTTATGAAGTGTAGACTATAGTTTCCATTTTACAGATGAGGAAACTAAGACACAGTGAGGCTAAGTAACTTGTTCAAAGTCATACAGCCAGTATAAAAAACAACAGGATTTTAAGTCCAGGTGCTCTGCCTCTTCAACCCACTAAGTTTCTAAACTCCAGTGGGAAATTACCTTTGTGCAGCTATGTACAAATTGTGACTCAAGAAAATTTAAAGTGTCTACAAGATTTTAGGAGGGGATATTTGACTGACTGTCCTTTTTGCATAACTAATATAGTATGGATTGAAAACATGGATTACAGATCAAACCCTAGCTTTTCCCTTGCTAATACAGTGCAAGTCACTTAAACTTTCTAAGCACTAACTTCCTCATTTTAAGGTAAGGATAATAATATTTTCATGGCTGGGTTAGTGGAAGTATTAAAAGAGACAATATATGTAAAGTACTTAGTATAGCTCTTTGCATATAATACATTTCCAGTAATTTTTTATTTTTTTGAAATGGAGTCTCGCTCTGTTGCCCAGGCTTGAGTGCAATGGTGCAGTCTCAGCTCACTGCAACTTCCACCCCCAGAGTTCAAGCGATCTCCTGCCTTAGCCTCCTGAGTAGCTGGGATTGCAGGCACACGCCACCAAACCCGGCTAATTTTTGTATTTTTAGTAGAGATGGGGTTTCACCATGTTGGCCAGGCTGGTCTCAAATTCCTAGCCTCAAGTGATCTGCCCACTTTGGCGTCCCAAAGTGCTGGGATTATAGGTGTGAGCCACCGTGCCTGGCCTATTATTTTATTTCATTTTCCCTTGATTATAGGTCTTCTAGGTGGTCTGTATCCAGGGCCTCACTTCCTTCTAGTGAATTCCAGGCAACGGGCTTTCATTCTCCCTACCAGGATCAGTGGCATTTTGTCATTCTGTCTTCTTGAAACGCTTTCTTCTTTGTATTTTTCTGTAGTTTTATACTTCTGTTTTAGTATACTTGTATGATTGTTCTTCTTCATCCCACATTTGTTGTTTTCTCCTATGTCTTAACTTCACAATGGTGCCTTACCCTGTTTTTTTGTTTTTTTTTTTTTTGAGACGGAGTCTTTCTCTGTACCCCAGGCTGGAGTGCAGTGGCGCAGTCTCGGCTCACTGCGAGCTCTGCCTCCCGAGTAGCTGGGACTACAGGCGCCCGCCAACACGCCCGGCTACTTTTTTGTATTTTTAGTAGAGATGGGTTTCACCGTGTTAGCCAGGATGGTCTCGATCTCCTGACCTCGTCATCCGCCCGCCTTGGCCTCCCAAAGTGCTGGGATTACAGGCTTGAGCCACCGTGCCCGGCCTCATTTTTTCTGTACTGTCCTTTCAACTGTTACTTTTAGCCTTGGAATTCTAGTACCACAATATTGTGATCATTTGCTTATTGTGCTGCATAATTTGTTTTCTTTAATAGTTTTCAGTAATGAGTTACCTTCTTTATAGAAATAACAACAGATTCAAGGATATTAACATGCTAGCACTCACCTGCATTCCAAACGCTTTCTTGTGTGCCAGGCCCAGGGGTAGATTTGCAGCTGCGTACAAGGATTGCATGTCTACAGAGTGGTCTGCGATCTAGCTGCACCCTGGGATACAGCGCCCTTCCTGTTGTTTCCGAGGAGGGAGCTGCAGACCTCTGCCTAGAGCATCCAGTCGCCACTATCAAGCCTTCATCATTCACCTTGGCATGTGCCCTTCAATTCAGCATTTGTAGCTCTCACTAGAGCTCCACTTGTGTGTTTGCAGCTTCCAAAGGATAGCTGTACTTGAATGGCCTATTATCCAAAGCTTCAAGCTCCTACAATACTGGATTCATCACTTAAAACCTAATATCTTATCTTGGGGGAGGGGCCAAAAGTCTGCCTCGTTCACTTTTATATTTCCTGCATCTAGCAGTATTTGTCACATGGTAGAAACTCTCTAAATATTTGTCAGTGAAAAACACTACCCTCACCCAAACTGCGTACTCTATTTCTATCCTTGGCACCATCATTCTTCTAGCCACCCTAGAAACTCAGATTTCCTTTGATTGCTACTTCTGAGTTCAATCTGCTCAGTCATCAAGCCTCCCTTTCCTACAAGGTCTGTTTGGTTTAATCCCATCTCAGAGCCTAGGTAATTTCACAGCCTTTGCAACGTCAGAATGTTGAGTGGAGAAGGGTAGGGGAAAGAGAGAAAAGATACTCGTTCCTGATGTTACCATTTGCTTAGCCATTCAACCTTCAACTGATGACTCTCTAATCTTTGGGGTGTCTTTGATCTGTAAAATGGAGAGATTGAACTAGGAAATCTCTAAGGTCCTTTATAGCTCTACTTTTTCTACATTATATGGTTTTACCTCCCTAGTGCCTAACCCAGGCAAGGTGTTACAGAAGGCCCTCAATAAAATATAACATACTCGGTCAATTGGGGCAAGATGGCCAAATAGGAACAGCTCCAGTCTGCAGCTCCCAGTGAGACCAATGCAGAAGGCAGTGACTTCTGCATTTCCAACTGAGGTACCCGCTTCATCTCCGTGGGACTGGTTAGACAGTGGGTGAAGCCCACAGAGGGCGAGCAGAAGCAGGGTAGGGCGTCGCCTCACCCGGGAAGCGCAAGGGGTCGGGGAACTCCCTCCCCTAGCCAAGGGAAGCCATGAGGGACTGTGCCATGAGGGACGGTGCTATTCGGCCCAGATGCTATGCTTTTCCCATGGTCTTCGCAACCCACAGACCAGGAGATTCCCTCGGGTGCCTACACCACCAGGGCCCTGGGTTTCAAGCACAAAACTGGGTGGCCATTTGGGCAGACACTGAGCTAGCTGCAGGAGTTTTTTTTCGTACCCCAGTGGCACCTGGCACGCCGGCAAGACAGAACCGTTCCTTCTCCTGGAAAGGGGGCTGAAGCTAGCGAGCTTCAGCAGATCCCACCTCCACAGACCTCAACAAGCTAAGATCCACTGGCTTGAAATTCTCGCTGCCAGCACAGCAGTCTGAAGTTGACCTGGGACGCTGGAGCTTGGTTGGGGGAGGGGCTTCTGCCATTACTGAGGCTTGAGTAGGTGGATTTTCCCCTCACAGTGTAAAGAAAGCCGCCAGGAAGTTCCAACTGGGCAGA
The DNA here is from genome assembly GCF_028878055.3 of Symphalangus syndactylus. Taxonomy (NCBI): domain Eukaryota; kingdom Metazoa; phylum Chordata; class Mammalia; order Primates; family Hylobatidae; genus Symphalangus; species Symphalangus syndactylus. The sequence goes on from NC_072437.2 coordinate 72,502,879, forward strand.
GCCCACCACAGCTCTGCAAAGGCACTGTAGCCAGACTGCCTCTCTTGATTCATCCTCTCTGGGCAGGGCATCTCTGAAAGAAAGGCAGCAGCCCCAGTCAAGGGCTTATAGATAAAACTCCCATCTCCCTGGGACACAGCACCTGGGGGAAGAGGCAGCTGTAGGCACAGCTTCAGCAGACTTAAACGTTCCTGTCTGCCGGCTCTGAAGAGAGCAGCTGATCACCCAGCACAGCACTCGAGCTCTGCTAAGGGACAGACTGCCTCAAGTGGGTCCCTGACCCCCATGCCTCCTGACTGGGAGACACCTCATACAGGAGAGCTGCAGCTGACATCTGGCAGGTGCCCCTCTGGGAGGAAGCTTCCAGAGGAAGGAGCAGGCAGCAATCTTTGCTGCTGTGCAGCCTCAGCTGGTGATACGCAGGCAAACGGTCTGGAGTGGACTTCCAGCAAATTCCAAGAGACCTGCAGAAGAGGGGTCTGACTGTTAGAAGGAAGACTAATAAACAGAAAGCAGTAGCATCAACATCAACAAAAAGGATGACCACAAAAAAACCCCATCTGAAGGTCACCAACGTGAAAGACCAAAGGTAGATAAATCCATGAAGGTGAGGAAAAACCAGCACAAAAAGGCTGAAAATTCCAAAACCAGAATACCTCTCCTCCTCCAAAGGGTCACCACTCCTCGCCAGCAAGGGAACAAAACTGGACCGAGAATGAGTTTGACAGATTGACAGAAGTAGGCTTCAGAAAGTGGATAATAAACCCCGCTGAGCTAAAGGAGCATGTTCTAACCAAATGCAAGGAAGCTAAGAACCTTGATATAAAGATACAGGAACTGCTAACTAGAATAACCAGGTTAAAGAAGAACCTTTGACTTGATGGAGCTGAAAAACACAGCACGAGAACTTTGTGAAGCATACACAAGTATCAATAGCTGAATCGATCAAGCAGAAGAAAGGATATCAGTGATTGAAGATCAACTTAATGAAATAAAGCATGAAGACAAGATTAGAGAAAAAAGAATGAAAAGGAACGAACAAAGCCTCCAAGAAATATGGGACTCTTAAAAAAGATTAACAAAATAGTTAGACCACTAGCCAGACTAATAAAGAATAAAAGAGAGAAGAATCAAATAGAGACAATAAAAAAATGATAAAGGGGATATCACCACTGATCCTACAGAAATACAAACTACCATCAGAGAATACCATAAACACCTCTACACAAATAAACTAGAAAATCTAGAAGAAATGGATAAATTCCTGGACACATACACCCTCCCAAAACTAAACCAGGAAGAAGTGGAATCCCTGAATTGACCAATAACAAGTTCTGAAATTGAGGCAGTAGTTAATAGCCTACCAACCAAAAAAAGCCGAGGACCAGATGGATTCACAGCCATATTCTACCAGAGGTACAAAGAGGAGCTGGTACCATTCCTTCTAAAACTATTCTAAACAATAGAAAAAGGGGGACTCCTCCCTAACTCATTTTATGAGGCCAGCATCATCCTGATACCAAAACCTGGCAGAGACGTGACAAAAAAAGAAAATTTCAGGTCAATATCCCTGATGAACATCAATGTGAAAATCCTCAATAAAATACTGGCAAACTGAATCCAGCAGCACATTAAAAAGCTTATCCACTGTGATCAAGTTGGCTTCATCCCTGGGATTCAAGGCTGGTTCAGCATACACAAATCAATAAATGTAATCCATCACATCGAACCAATGACAAAAACCACATAATTATCTGAATAGATGCAGAAAAGGCCTTCAATAAAATTCAGCACCCCTTCATGCTAAAAACACTCAATAAACTAGGTATTGATGGAACGCATCTCAAAATAATAAGACCTATTTATGACAAACCCACAGCCAATATCATACTGAATGGGCAAAAGCTGGAAGCATTCCCTTTGAAAACTGGCACAAGACAAGGATGCCCTCTCTCACCACTCCTATTCAACATAGTATTGGAAGTTCTGGCTAAGGCAATAAGGCAAGATAAATAAAGGGTATTCAAATAGGAAGAGAGGAAGTCAAATTATCTGTGCGGATGACATGATTGTATATTTAGAAAACCCCATTGTCCCAGCCCCAAAACTCCTTAAGCTGATAAGCAACTTCAGCAAAGTCTCAGGATACAAAACCAATGCGCAAAAATCACAAGCATTCCTATATGCCAATAACTGACAAACAGCCAAATCATGAGTGAACTCCCATTCACAATTGCTACAAAGATAATAAAATACCTAGGAATACACCTTACAAGCGATGTGAAGGAGCTCTTCAAGGAGAACTACAAACCACTGCCCAAGGAAATAAAAGAGGACACAAACAAATGGAAGAACATTCCATGCTCATGGATAGGAAGAATCAATATCGTGAAAATGGCCATACTGCCCAAAGTAATTTATAGATTCAATGCTATTCCCATCAAGCTACCATTGTCTTTCTTCACAGAATTAGAAAAAACTACTTTAAATTTCATATGGAACCAAAAAAAGAGCCTGTATAGCCAAGACAATCCTAAGCAAAAAGAACAAAGATAGAGGCATCACATTACCTGACTTCAAACTGTACTACAAGGCTGCAGTAACCAAAACAGCATGGTACTGGTGCCAAAACAGATATATAGACCAATGGAACAGAACAGAGGCCTCAGAAATAACACCACACATCTACAACCATCTGATCTTTGACAAACCTGACAAAAACAAACAATGGGGAAAGGATTCCCTATTTAATAAATTGTGTGGGGAAAACTGGCTAGCCACATGCAGAAAACTGAAACTGGATCCCTTCCTTACACCTTATACAAAAATTAACTCAAGATGGATTAAAGATTTAAATATAAGACCTAAAACCATAAAAACCCTAGGAGAAAATCTAGGAAACACCATTCAGGATATATGCATGTGCAAAGACTTAATGACTAAAACACCAAAAGCAATTGCAGCAAAAGCCAAAATTGACAATTGGCATCTAATTAAGGAGCTTCTGCACAGCAAAAGAAACTATCATTAGAGTGAACAGGCAACCTACAGAATGGGAGAAAATTTTTGCAATCTATCCATCTGACAAAGGGCTGATCTCCAGAATCTACAAGGAACTCACACTTCCAAGAAAAAAACAACCTCATCAAAATGTGGGCGAAGGGTATGAACAGACACTTTTCAAAAGAAGACATTTATGCGACCAACAAACATATTTTAAAAAGCTCATTATCACTGGTCATTAGAGAAATGCAAATCAAAACCGCCATGAGATACCATCTCATGCCAGTTAGAATGGCGATCATTAAAAAGTCAGGAAAGAAACTGAGTGTGGTGGCTCACACCTATAAACCCAGCCCTTTGGGAGGCCGAGGCAGGTGGATCATGAGGTCAGGAGTTTGAGACCAGCCTGACCAACGTGATGAAACCCCGTCTCTACTAAAAAAAATACAAAAAAAAATTAGCCAGACCTGGTGGCGGGCGCCTGTAATCCCAGCTACTCAAGAGGCTGAGGCAGGAGAATCGCTTGAACCCAGGAGACGGAGGTTGCAGTGAGCTGAGATTGCGCCACTGCACTCAGCCTGGGTGACAGAGAAATAGAAACACTTTTACACTGTTTGTGGGAGTGTAAATTAGCTCGATTGTGGAAGACAATGCAGCAATTCCTCAAGGATCTAGAACCAGAAATATCATTTGACCCAGCAATCCCATTACTGGGTATATACCCAAAGGATTATAAATCATTCTGTAAAGACACATGCACATGTATGTTTATTGCAGCACTGTTCACAATAGTGAAGACTTGGAACCAACCCAAATGCTCATCAATGATAGACTGGATAAAGAAAATGTGGCACATATACACCATGGAATACTATGCAGCCGTAAAAAAGAATGAGTTCATGTCCTTTGCAGGGACATGGATAAAGCTGGAACTCATCATTTTCAGCAAACTAACACAGGAGCAGAAAACCAAACACTGCATGTTCTCACTCATAAGTGGGAGTTGAACAATGAGATCATATGGACACAGGGAGGGGAACATCACACACTGGGGCCTGTCGGCGGGTGGAGGGGAAAGGGAGGGATAGCATTAGGAGAAATACCTATTGTAGATGACAGGTTGATAGGTGCAGCAAACCACCATGGCACGTGTATACCTATGTAACAAACCTGCATGTTCTACACATCTATTTTAGAACATAAAGTATAATAATAAAAAAAAAAAACACATAGAAAAGCACAAATAACAGAAACCCAGTTGAAATGCTTAACTAGAGTCAATTAGATGTGCAGGAATAAGTAGCATAAGAAGAATCAAGTCCGGGAGTGATCGGGAAATAAGTATTAAACAGTATTTGAGAAAGAGAACATGCCCCAGGGCCCAAAAGTCAGAAGGGACCCACCAGCCAGGCAAGTTGCTTAGATGCTGTAAGGTGTAGCCAAGGGAAACCAGGAGTATTTGATACATGGCAGCAGGGGTTTATGGCTGCCAGGGGGAAATAACTGGTCAGGTGTTGGGCTTTCAGTTAAGATCTAATTTAATTTCCTTTCCCTCATTCTGCAGCAATCAGAATACACAATCTCACTCAGTCCTTAGTGCTTTTGTTCCATTTTACATTGGATGTTTCCACTGCCTCACAGAGTCCGTTTCAAATGTTTTGGCTGAAAGGGCTTTTTGTATTTGTATGTTCTGAGTTCAGATCCTGCTGGTGCACCCAAGCATTATGGAAACAGGGACTTAACTTAGCTCTTCCAATAGAGTGATGAGGGATTCTGCTTTTAAAATTTGTAGCATTTATCTTTTTATGTAAGGTTTTCCTTTACAGTTGAATAGGTCTCTATATTTTTCCATCATTAGACAAATACTAAAATGGACTAAATAATTTTAAGCAATAGTGGAGGAGAGGAGGTACAGATTTCCTTCTTAGAGAGTGTCAAAGAATATGCTCCCAGTAGTGGAAAAGGAAGATTTTCAGTCTAGCGGCTAAGTACTTCCTACACATTTCTCGTCAATCAGAAAACAGGTACACTGAAGGCACCCTGAGAACTCATGTTGTAATTTCAACACACCCAAAATCAAGGGCCCAGATGCCAGTAGCTGCAGCAAACAGGTTTTTCCTCCCTGTTGATCAAGACAGGTGAGTGAGACAGAACTTGGCTTTCTTATGTGATGTGGGATTATCTTGTGACTTGTGTCTTTTTCCCTAATGTGCTAGAGGGAAAAAAATAGCTGAGTTTTCTAAAACGATAGCTCTCTATTTTTAAATGAATTTGAAAAGTCAATTAAATTATGTATTTTATTGCCTCTGTATCATATTAAACAAGTATTTTATTTTAAAGGCTTAAATAAATGAAAATGATTTTTGTTAAAAAATAATATTTATTTAATAAGTAGATATTTCTGTAAATTCCCTTTGTTCTAGAGAAATTCTTATTTACATTATAGAAGTAATACATGCCCATTATTTAAAAAACAAATTTTTAGGGGCACCAAAAAAGATTGAGCCTACACACCTCACCCATGACACCACTCATCAGAGGCTACCACCTTTTCTTGTGTATCCTAGCAGAAATGTTTTATATATTGTAGAACTATATACAAGTGACAATCAAATAGCTAAATGTTAACTAATACAAATTTGGTTACCTGGATAGAGCTTTCTATGAGCTATAGCTTCTAACATTGCTTCAAAATATACTCTGTCTCCCTGTTATATGTATTAATTGACATCTGACATATGTATGCATTTTATTGGGATAGGGTATATAGTTATAAAAAGAAAATATGCTTTTCCCTTCGGAGATGGGAACTCTATTCTGTATATACAAACTATTGTATGATTGCTTTTTTTTTTTTTGAGATGGAATCTTACTCTGTGCAGTGGCACGATCTCAGCTCACTGCAAGCTCCGCCTCCTGGGTTCATGCCATTCTCCTGCCTCAGCCTCCTGAGTAGCTGGGACTACAGGCGCCCACCACCACGCCCAGCTAATTTTTTGTATTTTTTTAGTAGAGACGGGGTTTCACCATGTTAGCCAGGATGGTCTCGATCTCCTGACCTCATGATCCGCCCGCCTCAGCCTCCCAGAGTGCTGGGATTACAGGCGTGAGCCACCACGCCCAGCCCTAAATTGCTTTTTTTCCCATGTAATGTCCTTGTATTTTTCCATGTTAGGGTTGTCAAAAACCAAAATTTCAACAAATTGAGTTTGAGAGATCTAATTGCCTTTTATTAATGATTTATGAACTAGGCCTCATGCAGTCTACAAAATAGAAAGGAGCTCCAATGAGCTGGACAGGGGAAGCCGGCTTTAGAAAAGGCTGAAGAAAGTGGAAACAAAGAACAGAAAGCTGATTGGTTATTTCCAAGTGAGCCACTGCACCCAGTCATAAATGTATTCTGTGGGGAAAACTTTTGTTAAACTCTGCATAGCGTTTCACTGGCTATACCATAAGATGGTTAACTATTTGTATAATTCAAGTTATTCCTAGTGTTTTAGTAAGAACAATGCTGTAATGAACATCACTCTTCTTCACTAATCCTTGAACAAGCCAAGCATAGTCACACCTCAGGGTCCATTCTCTGATTAGAATCCACATTCTCCCTGCCAGGCACGGTGGCTCATGCCTGTAATCCCAGCACTTTGGGAGGCTGAGGTGGGTGAATCACCTGAGGTCAGGAGTTCAAGACCAGCCTGACCAACATGGTGAAACCCTGTCTCTACTAAAAATACAAAAATTACCTAGGCATGGTGGTGCACATCTGTTGTCCCAGCTACTCGGGAGGCTGAGGCAGGAGAATTGCTTGAACCCGGGAGGTAGAGGTTGCAGTGAGCTGAGGTCGTGCAGCTGCACTCCAGCCTGGGCGACAGAGTGACACTCCGTCCCCCAAAAAAAAAAACAAAAAACAAAAACAGAAACAAAAAACCTCTTTCTCCCTCATGGACATGACTCACTAGCTTCCTTCTTTCAGTTTCATTTTTCTCATAGATCTTTCTAAAATTACAATTCCCCGATGTTTCCTTCCCTGCTATCTATACTGTCTAATACATTGTTTATTTTGTTAACTTGTTTATTATTACTCCTCATTGCTTCCTGTAAAATGAAAGGTCCTTGAAGGCATGAACAATATCTGGCACCTAGCAGGTGTTCCATACATTTTAAATGAACATATGTATTGGGCAACAATAGTATATATTAGGATTTAGTGGAAAACAATTCAGAGTTTTTATTCAAAAATGCATTCCCAATTTTATTGTTTATCTGGGGTAGGGATGGCAGATAAAAGTTTTTTTTAGTGAAGCTATTTCAGAATTTCAAAAACAGTCCCACAGGATGCCTTAAAAGTCTAAATTTTTATATTACTGTAGGCATTGTGGTGTAATAGAAAAAAACACTGGACTTGGGGCTTACTAAATCTTGAGTTCTAGTCTAGTTCTGCTACTCACCCTGGTGTTTGACCTTGTATGAGTCATTTATTTGCTTTGCATCTACTTTTCATCTAAAAATTGCTGAGCAAACTCCATTCTGATGTTCTCTTTTATCTCTTGACATTTTGATTTGAGAAGCTCTCTAGTATAATACATTTTGGTATTGCTTTATAATTATTAGTTATCAATTACCCAGAGTTATTTTTTTTAGAAGATCAAATTTTAATGTCAAATTAGTTAAGTTGGTACATCCTTCAACATCTTCCTTTTACTTCTTTCATGTAGCTATCAGATATTGTGAAAAATGTCAGCTGATTAAACCTGATCGGGCGCATCACTGCTCAGCATGTGACTCGTAAGTGTCACTCACACATATGCTTAATATCTAGCACTGGAAATCAGTGATGGGAGAGTGCAAGGGAAAGGAACATTTTATATGCTTTACACTTGACAAGAACACTTCATCCTCTCTCATTATTTGCTGTGCATACAGGGCAGACAAAAATATTGATAAAAGCTGGAATATACTCACAAGTTATCTTTGATAACAGTTCCTATACCAGTTAATAGAATTTTCTTGGACTTTATGCTGTCTGTGCTTGTGCTTAATGTAAGTCTTTCTGCACATGTAAGGAGGTAATATATTGAAGGAAAGATCACTAGTTTGGAATCCCAGATAATCCTTGACTTACTCATTTTGTTACATTTTTTGAGATGATCCGTGGTCTACATATAAATATAGAATACATATTCTAGTAAGGAGGCAAATTTGAGGTTTGGTTTCTTTTTAATTACAAAAATACAGTAGTGCTTATGCATGGGGTAAAATTTTATAGAATATGTGGAAAAATAACCATCTCCAAGCCCATCGGTGTTAATATTTTGGCTTATTTCCTTCTAAACTTTTGTTTTTATGACCTGCATATGTTTAAAATAACATAGGGGCCATCTGTATTGCATTCTACCTCCTTCAGCTAATTTGTTAGCTGGATCTATCTTATGTACCAAGTACTGTGCACCGGATCTGAATTTTGTTTTTTTCAGGACAGGGTCTCATTATGTCAGCCAGGCTGGTTTCACTCTGACCTCAAATGATCCTACCACCTCTGTCTCCCAAAGTGCTGGAATTACACGCATGAGCCACCGTGCCCAGCCCAGATCTAAATATTATAGTATCATTTGATGTGGTCTAAGGCAGCTGAATATGTTCAGCTGAATTCCCAGTATAAAAATGACTTTTTACTTATGAACATTCTTGTGGAAGCATCAGAAATTATCTCTAACCTAGTTTCTGGGTTGATTCTCTTAAGATGTAGTTGTAAAGGGAAAATTTTAAGTCAAATAAAAGAAAATTATGAGAAGTTAGAAGAATTTTTCTGCATGGATTTTCTTATGCTTGTTTGTTTTCTAGATGTATTCTTAAGATGGATCATCACTGTCCTTGGTATGTATTAAAAAAACAGAAGAAATTGCATTGGTGGTGAGAAAGAGAGAATTTAGAGTAACTTCAGTATTCCTAAATTTTGAAGGCCAGTTTACTCATAGATATTAAGATTGATCTCTTTACGTCTATGCGCATATTTGTATGTAAACAATTATATTAAATGGTTTCTATTAAAAATATCTGCTGAAATTAACCCAAATAACAGTGTATTAAGAATTAACATTAAAATTCCACATTCCTTATAGAATTTATTAAATACAAACATTCACAATTAAGACACCACTGTCAACTTCCCAGATGACCCATTTCTAGGTAATAATGATTAAGTTTTCTGATTTGTCTTTTTTTATGTTTGTTTTGTTTTATTTTATTTTTGAGACAAGGTCTCTGGTTGCCCAGGCTGGAGTACAGTGGCATGATCTTGGCCCACTGCAGCCACGACCTTCTGGGCTCAGGTGATTCTTCCACCTCAGTCTCTCAAGTAGCTGGGACTGCAGGCATGCACCACCACGCCTGGCTGATTTTTTATATTTTTAATAGAGATGGGGTTTCTCCATGTTGCCCAGGCTGGTCTTGAACTCCTGGGCTCAAGCAATCCACCTGCCTTGGCCTCCCGAAGTACTAGGATTACAGGCATGAGCCACTGCACTCGGCCCAATTTATTTTTTTAAATTACTATGTTTTAATTGTTTTAAAAAACATCGAAGAGGTCAGGAGTTCAAGATCAGCTTGGGCAACATGGTGAAACCCCATCTCTACTAAAAATACAAAAATTAGCCGGGCGTTGTGGTGAGCACCTGTAATCCCAGCTACTTAGGAGTCTGAGGCAGGAGAATCGCGTGAACCTGGGAGGCAGAGGTTGCAGTGAGCCGAGATGGCACCACTGCACTCCAGCCTGGGCAACAGAACGAGACTCCCATAAGATGTACCATCTTAACCGTTTCTTAAGGTACAGTTCAGTAGTGTTAAGTATGTTCAAATTATTGTGCAATTAATCTCCAGAACTTTTTCATCCTGCAAAACTGAAATTTTATTCTCATTAAAGAGCTCCCCTTCCCCACACCACACCAGCCCCTGGCAGCCTCCATCCCACTTTCTATTTCTGTGAATTTGTCATTTTTCTTACTTTTGTAATGTGGCTTTCTTTATTTTTCCAGGGTGAATAACTGTGTGGGATTTTCTAATTACAAATTCTTCCTGCTGTTTTTATTATATTCCCTATTATATTGCCTTTTCGTGGCTGCAACAGTTTTAGAGTACTTTATAAAATTTTGGACGGTAAGTCTTTTTTTCTATCTTGAAACATGTATTTAAGACTTTAAGATGCTATCTTCCTAATTACTTCATTTTTTATGACAAGTAGATATTCTTTAGTTTAATTTTACAAGTTAGAGTTTTATAAATCCATCAGAGGACAGATAGGGCTACAATTTACTTTCATATACACGTTTATTTGTAAATAAATGTATATTAAACAGGATATAGTGAGCCTCTTTTAGTGATCCAAATTATTTTCACCCACATTCTAACAAAGACATATTCATTTTAGGGAGGTAAATTGCTTTTCTTTGAGTCGGTGAGACTTATTGCAATTTTATACTAATAAAATCTATAAAGACAGGAAGTAATTTAATGATTGCCTCAGCCCCAGGCAGCCACTAAACTGCTTCCTGTCTTTATAGATTTTACAGCATTTCTTAAAATGGCAAATGAATGAAAACAATCAGATGTCTTATCAACTGAGGTCTCCTTAAACTATGATACATCTATACAAAGGAATGCAATACAGCTTAAGAAAGAATAAGGAAGCTCTTTGTAACAAATGATGTGAGGTGATCTTTGAGATCTATTATTAACATGAAAAAAACAAGGCACGGAAGAATGCATATAGTATGCTGCCATTTCTACAGCACAATAACACGTGTATATATTTGTATATGTCTTATCTGGAAGAATGCAGTAAAAAATTCTTAACAGTGGTTGCCTCTGGGGAGGGCACTTAGAAGGGAGACATGCTTTTTACAGTTATCCTTTGGATTTTGTATAACATGGACAAATAGTAATATATTCAAAACAGATAAATATAGCTTTAAAATTTGTTTTAAAATTTTAAGTATATATTTTTTGGGGAGTATATATTTTTTGGGGAAAAACTACCAAAAACATTGAAAGTAACTGGCCTCTTGGAAGTGGGAGAACTGCTGTTTTTCATTAATAGCTTTTTAGCATTATTTTAATTTTCTCTGTGCATGTACCATTTTTGAAAAATTTAGAAATTATTTTATTTATTTTATTTTATTTTTATTTTTATTTTATTTTATTTTATTTTATTTTTATTTGAGATGGAATCTTGCTTGGTCACCCAGGCTGGAGTGCAGTGGCATGATCTCATCTTACTATAACCTCTGCCTTCTGGGTTCAAGCGATTCTCCTGCCTCAGCCTTCCTGAGTAGCTGGGATTACAGGTGCCCCGCCACAACGCCTGGCTAATTTTTGTATTTTTAGTAGAGACGGGGTTTCACCATGCTGGCCAGGCTGGTCTCGAGCCCCTGACTTCAAGTGATTTGCCTGCCTCGGCCTGCCAAAGCGCTGGGATTACAAGTGTGAGCCACCGCACCTGGCCAAGAAATAATTTCAAAATAAATGAACATTTTCTCCTTCATTTAAACTCTCTTTAAGTTTCAAGATAATATTCATTCCTTTCTTTTTCCCCTTCAGCCCTTTAAATATAGGTTCAGTCCTGGGCTGTCTCACTCTTGGTTCCTTCTACTGTGTTTCTGGGTTATTGTGTGTCCCCCTGTGGCATTCACAATTGCTGTTCCTAGCCCTAGTGCTCACATGGGCTGAGCCCATTCCCGTTTCCAGTTGCTATTTATTGAACCAGCAGACATGAGGAAGACACCATAAAAATCAGCACGTCTCAAACCAACCTCATTTTCTTTTCACTGTTCTTTCTGTGTTTATCTGATTGGGAACAAAATCTTTACAAATCTATCAGTTTCCAAGGTAGAAAAATTAATAGCGTCTTGGAATTATTGTTATTCCCTTATGAAACTGAAGTGTAGAATCAGGGTGATATACTAGGGAAAAAAATGAGCTTTCTTTACATGTAAATGCCATGTATGTATTTATTTGCCAGAATCTAAGCTCCATGAGAGCACGAATATTCATTTATTTTGTTTATTTATGTTTCTTTCTTTTTTTTTTTTTTGGAGACAGAGTCTCGCTCTGTCACCCAAGCTGGAGTGCAGTGGCACGATCTCGGCTCACTGCCAGCTCCGCCTCCCGGGTTCACGCCATTCTCCTGCTTCAGCCTGCCTCCTGAGTAGCTGGGACTACAGGCGCCCACCACCTTGCCCGGCTAATTTTTTGTATTTTTAGTAGAGATGGGGTTTCACCATGTTAGCCAGGATGGTCTCGATCTCCTGACCTTGTGATCTGCCTGCCTCAGCCTCCCAAAGTGCTGGGATTACAGGCGTGAGCCACCGCGCCCAGCCTGTTTGTTTATGTTTCTTAATCACCCAGTACTGAACACACAGTAGGTGTTCAGTAAATATTTGCTGAGTGAATAGCCAGAATTAAGATACTTAAACTGTAGACTCTTTGTTCTTTCATTTTTAAAATTGAGGTAATAACTTATAGGATTGATTTAATGATTAAAATAAATAGTGTAAATACATGGAAAGCAGTCAGTAGATGTTATTTATTTTGTTTTTTCCAACTCTGTGCCTCAAATCATTCCTATTCCTAATATCACAGACGTGGTTTAGACCCTCAATCTTCTAATTTCCTGTCTTTATTCTCTGCCTTCTTAAGTACAATCTGCCAATTTATGAGCAGAGGAAAATATTTTTGTTTTGCATATGCTTTTGAGGATATGCTTGCTAGCCACTGGCATGTCTTTTTTGTGAAATTTCTATTGTGTTCTTTGCCCATTTCTAGTAGGTTTTCATATTTACACATGAACGAGTTTGTCTTACATTAAAGATACTAATCTTTTTTTGTTGTTGTTGTTTTGTTTTTTGAGATACGGTCCCACTCTGTCTCCCAGGCTGGGCAGTGGTGCGATCACGGCTCACTGCAGTTTCAATCTCCCAGGCTCAAGCAATCCTCCTGCCTCAAGCCCCCGAGTAGCTGGGACCATGGGCAGGCACCACCATGTCCGGCTGGTTTTTGTATTTTTTGTAGAGACGGGGTTTCACCATGAACTGGTCTATAAGTCCTGATCTCAAACAGTCTTCCCACCTCAGCCTCCCAAAGTGCTGGGATTACAGGTGTGAGCCACCGAGCCCAGCCACTAATCTTTATTCTTGACCTTGAGTTAGATGAGGATTTCTTTTTTTTTTTTTTGAGATGGAGTTTCACTCTTGTCACCCAGGCTAGAGTGTGATGGCACGATCTCGGCTCACTGCAACCTCCACTTCCTGGGTTCAAGTGATTCTATAGCAGAGACGGAGTTTTACCATGTTGGCCAGGCTAGTCTTGGACTCCTGACCTCAGGTGATCCGCCCGCCTCGGTCTCCCAAAATGCTGGGATTACAGGCACGAGTCACCGCAGCCAGCCCAAATGAGGAGTTCTTACACTGAACATAGCAATCACCATAAAAGAAAAGATCAATAAATTGGACTTCATTAAAATAAAAAACTTTTTATAAAAAGATGACTTTTGGAGTGAAAAGGCAAGCTACTGACTGGGAGAAGATATTTACAATGCATATATCTCACAAAGGACTCCTAACCAGAATATGTGAGACACTCCTAAAGATATTAATCCTTTTTCTGTCGTGGGTTACAAATGCTTTTTCCACATTTTCTGGGTTTTCTTTTTTTTTGAGACAGAGTCTCACTCTGTCATGCAGGCTGGAGTGCAGTGGCATAATCTCAGCTCACTGTAACCTTCACCTCCCGGATTCAAGCGATTTTCCTGCCATTGCCTCCTGAGTAGCTGGGACTACAGGCATGCGCCACCACGCCTGGTTAATTTTTGTATTTTTAGTAGAGACAGGGTTTCACCATGTTGGTCAGACTAGTCTTGAACTCCTTACGTTAGGTGATCCACCCTACCTCGGCCTCCTAAAGTATTGGGATAATAGGTGTGAGCCACCATGCCTGGCCCACATTTTCTGTTTATGTCTTACATTCCTGCTGTCTTTTGTTTTTGTGACATCAAAGTTTTATATTTTTAAAGCAGTTGTTTTTATATATGATACCTGTCTGTTGTCTGTTCCATATAAATTTATACAGATATTGTTCTGTTTTTTCCTCTGGTACTTTTGTTATTTTTGTTTTTACCTTTAAATCTGATTTTGGAGGAGGGATTATTGTAGTTAAAAAGTACTTTTACATCTACTTTTTCTAAAAACCTTGTGAAGGTGTTTTACAACGTAGGTTTTGTTATTATTCAGGTATGGTGAGGCCAATAGATGAGGAGACAATTGCCACTGAAAAGATAGTTTGTTACTCACAGTGCCAAGAGGAAGAGGCCCCAGGATAGGAAGCACCATGTGGGAACCAGAGCCTTCATTGTGGTTCCTGTGGGGAAGGCAAGGTGAGCAGATTTCGGATTGGCTGGCTGCAGGCATTGCAGAGGACTCAGGTATCAGGGCTATCTCTAGTTGTCTTATACCTGGTCCTGGGATGATGAAGGCAGAGGACTGCTGCCTTCTGGAGTATAAAAGGCAGATAGAAGAAGCAGTTCTCAGTGTGGGATCTGGATTGTTTAGTTTGTGTATGAAAGATGTACTCCTGGGTGAGTGGTTTGCTGTCTCTTAAGAACTGGTTAACCCGGGGAGGGGTAGTTTCTCCCCAGTTAGTGAGGCCCCAGATGCCAGAGCATCAGGAATATAGAAAATAAGAAAATAGGGTTGGGTGTGGTGGCTTATGCCTGTAATTCCAGCACTTTGGGAGGCCAAGGCGGGCAGATCATGAGGTCAGGAGATCAAGACCATCCTGGCCAACAATGGTGAAACCCCGTCTCTACTAAAAATACAAAATTAGCCAGGTGTGGTGGCGCACACCTGTAGTCCCAGCTACTCAGGAAGCTGAGGCAGGAGAATCGCTTGAACCTGGGAGGCGGAGGTTGCAGTGAACCAAGATCACAGATCACACCACTGCACTCCAGCCTGGTGACAGAGCAAGACTCTGTCTCAAAAAGAAAAGAAAAAGAAAAGAAGAAAATATGATTTATATAGAAGGGGGCCATTATTATTTCAGTTTTCAGAGTTGGAAACAAATTGGAGAAATTATGCAACTACCGAAGGTCACATACTTAATAACATAGGAAGAATTCAGGCTGGGCGCGGTGGTTCACGCCTGTAATCCCAGCACTTTGGGAGGCCGAGGCAGGCGGATCACGAGGTCAGGAGATCAAGACCATCCTAGCTAACACGGTGAAACCCCGTCTCTACTAAAAATACAAAAAATTAGCTGGGCGTGGTGGCTGGCACCTGTAGTCCCAGCTACTCAGGAGGCTGAGGCAGAAGAATGGCGTGAACCTGGAAGGCAGAGCTTGCAGTGAGCTGAGATTGTACCACTGCACTCCAGCCTGGGCTACAGATTGAGACTCTGTCTCAAAAAAAAAAAAAACAAAAAAAACATAGGAAGAATTTAAACTAAAATCTGGGTATTCCAGCATCCAGCTACTTTCCACTATAACTTGCTACTCGTAGTTGGGAAGAATATAATGAAAGCCCTGAGTCATCAAGCACAATTCTATTTCTAGGAGATACCTACTACATTTTAGAAGGATTTAAACTTCATTAGATGTTTAAAGTTTGGGTATTTAAAACCAGGGGATGCTAACACTTACAATGCCTTTGCACATATTAGAAGAGAACACCCCTACCTGTATGTTGTCAGCCTCATGAATTTTGGCTTTTGATTTCCCCTGTAGCTGGCACCTTTGTTCAGTTCACAACATACTAACCATACCGCTTATTTAAACAGATTCAGTGCCAGATAGATGAAATCTAAATTACTTAATTTCACATTTCTCTATCAGAAAATTAAGCAATGTTTGTATGCAATGATTTATTAAAGAATGAATAACTTTTTTGGATTAATTCTGAGTAAAAAAAGACTAGTAAATGTAAATCTACCTTTTTCTTCATTCATTCAAGAAATATGTATTTAGTACCTACTACATGGCAGGTAGTACTCTAGAGACTTGTAGTATATCTCTGAAAAAACGGGCAGAGTTCTGTCTTTATAGAGCTTGCTTTTGAGAAGGAGGGGGACAAGTAATAAATAATGAGCAGGGTAAGAGATTTAAGTATTGGGCGGTGGCATGATAGGGCAGGTGGCAGTACTGAATAGCACAGTCAGGGTAGACCTCATTTAGAAGGTAGGATTTAAGCAAAAACTTGAAGGGAATTAATGGATATCTGAGAGAAGAGCATTCTGGCCCAGAGGACGTGATACGTGTCCCTGCCATGTTTCAGTAACACAAGAAGGCTATTGTGGCTGGGGTAAAACGAGCGGAAAGGAGACTGAAAGGAATGGACCAAGAGGGGGCCAAAATGACAGAGGGCCTTGGAGAGTATTGAAATGACTGTGGCTTTTACTAGCAGCCAGGTGGGGACATGATCTGACTTGTGCAAGGCTCACTCTGATTGCTGAGCTGAGAATACATGGGAGAGGGCAAGTACCAATACACAGGCTCACATGGTAGAGGCTGTTGCAGCATCCCAGGTGGAATAAGGTAGAAGCAGTGAAGGTGGTAAGAAGTCATCAGATCTAGTTTTTAGAAACTAGTCAGAGGTTTGTTTGTTTGTTTTCAATATTGGCTAAAAACATTTTATTTTATTTTATTCTTCCCCAGACTGAAATGTGTCTGCACAGGTGGCTCACGCCTGTAGTCCAGCACTTTGGGAGGCCAGGATCACTTAAGACCAGGAGTTCAAGACTAGCCCTAGCTCTGGTGCCTTAGTGAGACCTTGTATTTTTTTTTTTTTTTTTTTTTTTTTGAGACTCGCTGTCACCCAGGCTGGAGTGCAGCAGTGCGATCTTGGCTCACTGCAACATCCACCTTCTGGGTTAAGTGATTCTCCTGCCTCATCCTCCCAAGTAGCTGGGATTACAGGCGTGTACCACCATGCCCGGCTAATTTTTGCATTTTTAGTAGAGACGGGGGTTTCACCATGTTGGCCAGGCTGGTCTCGAACTCTTGACCTCAGGTGATCCACCTGCCTCCACCTCCCAAAGTACTGGGATTACAGGTGTGAGCCGCTGCACCCAGCCAAGACCTTGTATCTTTAAAAAAAAAAAAAAAAAAAAGAAATGTGCTTTTGAAGAGCTGCATGTTCTTGCCTATTTTCTCTTTTGTATTTCTTGAGAAAATGTTGTAGATGGCCATTAGAAAGCAACATCTTAGTGTTCCTTCAACAGGATTTATAAAACTAGTGTTTAGGATAATTTTGCATAAAAATTGGTTTCTTAATATATGTCTCTATTTGCACAAGCTTTGCCGCAGGAAATCTACAGAGAGTTGTCCAAAGGTAAAATACATCATTACCATGACATTCTCATGATCTCTTTTGTGACATTTATAGTGAATATATTTAATAAATTTAGCTTCACAAGATGGTCAGATAGAAGACTCACTTGATAATGTTTGAAACATATGTTGGTTACTCTTGAAGAAAAGAGAAAAAGATCAATGTCACAATAACCTAATGCTAATAGCCTTCTTTTAGTCTGTAATACTTCTTAAATCAAGCAGAACAGCCTCATGTTCTGGTGGAGTAGGTGCTTTGCCTCTATGGTTTATTTTAAGAGCTAACATTTAAAGGCCTCCTCCTTCTATTAACGGTAGTAATTTCTTCTAGGCTCTAGTTTGCTTCTGTTAAAATGTATATAGTCATAAGAAGGGATACCAGAGAAGCTGTTTTCATTCATTAATACCTTGTGGTAAATTTATCTATCAAAATTGTTAACTATGCACAAAGGCTCTGTAGACATACAGATGAAAAAAGTATGAATTGAAGCAGCTGAAGGCACGGGTAAGGTGGTCTGAAAATAGAGATTAGAGAAGTTCAGAAATATTTCACAATTAGTTTTTAGTTAGCAGCAAATCTAAATAAAATAAGCAAATATTTTTGTGTAGATACGGGGAGCTTATATATGTCGGATGTTGGAGAAAGCTTGAATATATACATAAAGTAGAAAAGAAAATTTGTTGGGTAGCAGAGTCGATCTTTTCACTTTATTACTGAAAGTATTGCTATTTTTTTTTTTTTATGAGACAGGGTCTCACTATGTTGCCCAGGATGGCCTAGAACTCCTAGGCTCAGGTGACCCTCCTGTCTCAGTCTCCCCGATAGCTGGGATTACAGGTATGTACCACCATGCCAAGCTAAAATTTAAAAAAATTTAAGAGCAATATTTTAAATAACTCTTCCTGAACTCCTAGATAAGCAGGTTGCTTTGGTAATACCAATTCTTTGCTTTTGCCCTTGTTGCATTGGGATATATTAAGTAATTTATTATTTTTCAAATATGGCAAGTATTTTGATATATTCAACAATCTTTAGGCAGAACTAACTTGTAAGTTATATTTTAGAGGTTGACTGTCCTCAAAATTAACTTCTTTTTTTCCTCCTCAGAATGAACTGACAGATACACGTGCAAAATTCCACGTACTTTTTCTTTTCTTTGTGTCTGCAATGTTCTTCATCAGCGTCCTCTCACTTTTCAGCTACCACTGCTGGCTAGTTGGAAAAAATAGAACAACAATAGGTAAGTAGGTTAAAATAAATTATAATTACTTAGGACAATGACCATAAATAAATATGAAATCTAGAGATGGACAAGGGTCAGATGATACAGAAGCGTAAGACAATTCTGACTCTGGAATTGGTGGCACGTACCTAATAATCTCAGCTACTGCGGAGACAGAGGCGGGAGAATCCCCTGAGCCCTGGAGGACAGCCTAGACAACATAGGGACACCCAGTCTCTAAAAAATAAAAATAAAATAATTCTGTAGTAAAATTAATTGTGACTGGATAGGGACAATGGTTTTATAATAAAGGTTCATTATTTTGGAGAAGGTTGAGGAAATGAGACTGACTTTTTAACATATTTTCAGTAATGTGTTATATATAAAAGTGGAGAACTATTTTATAAATTTTAACAAATAAAAACTTTCCTGCATTCATACAGTGTCATTTCAAAAATTAATCTATGAGAGGCCGGGCACAGTGGCTCACACCTGTAATCCCAGCATTTTGGGAGGCCAAGATGGGTGGATTGCTTGAGTCCAGGAGTTCGAGACCAGCCTGGGCAACATGGAGAAACCCTGTCTCTACTAAAAATGCAAAACAAAACTAGCTGCAGTGAGCCAAAATTGCACCATTGCACTCCAGCCTGGGCAATGAGAGTAAGACCCGATCTCAAAAAAAAAAAAAAATTAATCTATAAGGGATAGACAGTAGATCTACATGCTTTAAGGAAGTTTGTTCTCAAATAAAACCTTTATATCCTCAATTATAGCTTATCTTTTAGCTAAAACATAACAATATATTTCATGTATATTCTTTTTTTGAGACAGAGTCTCACTCTTGCCCTGGCTAGAGTGCAGTAGTGCCATCACAGCTCACTGCAGCCTTGACCTCCTGGACTTAAGCAGTGTTCCCACCTCAGCCTCCCAAGTAGCTGGGTCTACAGGTGTGCACTACCACACCCGGCTAATTTATTTATTTCTTACGGAGATGGGGTCTTGCTATGTTGCCCAGGCTGGTCTCAAACTCCTGGGCTTGAGTGATCCTCCCACTTTGGCCTCCCAAAATGCTAGGATTACAGATGCAAGTCACCTTGCCCAGTCCATATATATTCTTTACTTTTTTCCCCCACAGTTAAACACAAATTTAACTGGCATATGTTCCATGACTGAGGCTAAGGAATAGTGCTTTTGACATGCCTCATTATTTCCATCTTTGTGTCAGTTGTCAGTGAGACTTACGTATTGTGTCACTAGTATTAGCATTTATTTCTCTTTTTGTTTGCTCATTTTAAAAAATGAAAATATGGGGGAAAAGTAAGGTATTCACATAATTGGACAAACATTCCCTAAATAACAATGGTGGCATTGCTCACTGAACTATTGACATGTAAGAAGCACTGCTATGTTATCACTGAAATATTCATGTATCTGCTAACATACCAAGACACAAAATAAGGATTTTTATGGTAGTGTTTTGTAAAAAAGTTAAAATCCACCTGCAATCTGCAGCCATATATCTGCCAAGTAAGTTGGAGGGAAACAGTTTTTAATTATAGAAAAATTAAGGGATTTCGGGTGAGACATGTAGATGCTTTAGTATAGGATCATTTTAATGTTGTGTTACTGAGCTGTGTTGTAAGTTATGGTGGGCTTCCAGTGTGAGGATTTATTCCTTCTCTTCCAATTCCATCATACCTTCATCCCTTTTCCATGTAAATAAAATTTTTTTTTTTTGTAAATAAAATTTCTTATCCCTATTAACTACTTTTTTTGTTGTCTTTATAGAATATTCTGCCATCTCTTTACCTTTAATTGAAGATGACAAAAAGGCAGCCTACAGGCAAAGTCCAGCCTTTAAGTTCTCCCCAACCAATAAAATCTATGTGAGCGATTTCACAAAGAAAACCAGATTTCTTCTTTTCAAAACTGATCAGTCTAGTGGTAGTAGGCCCATTTTCCCACTTGGCATCAGTGAAATGGAGCTAAGCAGTGGTGGACTGCCCAAGATAGGGCATGGATTTAGATAGTATGTGGACACTGTCATTTGCCACAGGTCTTGCCAGTCGTGCCTTTTTTGTTTCCTGCCCAGCCCCCGTAGGTATGTGAGAGATTGGCATTTCTAGGGAACCTGCTGTTCTCTTGAACAGTCTTTTTCAAACTGTTTTTTGCCGGTGGCCACAGTAAGAAATGCAGCATTTCATATCATGACTTAAAACATGCACAAATATTTATAAAATTATATAAATAAAATAAGCAAAAGTTTCACAAAACCTTTTTAATCTCTACTATATGCAGTGTATTCTGATATTTTCTTTTCTAGTTTCTTTTTTTTTTGAGACGGGGTCTCGCTCTGTCGCCCAGGCTGGAGTGCAGTGGCGCAATATCGGCTCACTGCAAGCTCCGCCTCCCGGGTTCACGCCATTCTCCTGCCTCAGCCTCTCCGAGTAGCTGGGACTACAGGCGTCCGCCACCACGCCCGGCTAATTTTTTGTATTTTCAGTAGAGACGGGGTTTCACCGTGGTCTCGATTTCCTGACCTCATGATCCGCCCACCTCGGCCTCCCAAAGTGCTGGGATTACAAGACTGAGCCACCGCGCCTGGCCTTCTTTTCTAGTTTCTTAAAAGGAAGTGCGGGTTGCAAGTCACTCAGTTGATTATGTGGTCTATTAAGGTGTTCTAACCCACACTTTGAAAAAACATTGCTTAGCACACCACTTTTTTTACAGCTTCATCCTCCACAGCCCTGGTCTTTAGCTAATTCTCCACTGCTACATTCAGATGTTTGTTCTTAGATTTGAGGGTGTCTTATTCTGCTGTATCACCTCTGTCTTCTTCATAACTGTCACCTACCCTCCTTGAGATCGTTTACCCTCATTTAGTGAGTTCCTACATTTAAGCTAATGCCATTATCCCAAACAGGCAAGCTAGTCCCTTTGATTCTGAGCTTTTTAATCGCTTAGAACTGAAGAACCCCTGAAAATGAAATTTTAAACTTGAATATGTTATTCTCTATTTGCTGTATTCTAATGTACTTCCTGAGTCTTCTATTCTCCAACAATTTTCTCCTAAGTTTTTCTTTCCCTTCTGGTTTTATTTCTCACCCATGTCCATTCTAGATCCTATGGTAAATGACTTTAGCAGCTCTTGACAAAAACAGCTCCTTACATCTTTGGTGCCTAGACTTTCTCCCATTATTCTGCTAATTCATGGCTCTGGTTATCCAGCCATCCTCTATCCGCGTGCACAGTGGGGCTGTTGAAAGCTGTTGAAGGATGTCTTACTCCATAAGGTTTGCTATAGCTACAGATGTTAGGCCTCATTGAGGGCCTTAGCTCTATTTGGCAGTAATGTCACATGTTTCTGGTCAGGTCCCTCACCTGTTACCCAAGACGGTTATTCCAGATTTTCATAATTCTCCCACTCTCCTTACCCATTTTATGAGTCCCTAGTAGAAAAATCAGAAGGAGTCACAAGTAAACTCTCATCTTAATGTCTTTATAGCCTCATACAAACATTTCTTCTTTCACACCCATCACTCTCACCTGCCTCTAACTTCTGAGGAAGAAAGATGTCTTTTCTGGTATTCAAGGTTAACCTTTACAACTTTTCTAGACCCTTCCCATCTCTTCTAGGATCCCTTTCTTCAGTTTTTATTTTACTTTTTTATATCAGCAATCCCTCCCAATGCCCTGGGTTCTTATCCTTAGCTTATAAAACACACTGAAGTGCATTCTATTTTTAAATTAAAAAACATTTTTTGTGAAGCCTGTATCTTTCTCCAGACCTCACTCTACATCACTTAACAACCAAGCTTGAAATAATGGTCTAGTCACCCTCAGCTTGATCACCTTTCCCTACAAGCACCCCCAAGGCACATATATATCTCTGTTGAGACAAAATTAGCTTCCTTCACCTCTGTGCTCCCAGTACATCATGGCTATGTTAGCACTTATAACATTGTAATTTTTGCTAGACTCTAGGTTCTTGGGTAGGAATTTTATCTAATTTATCTTTGAATCCCAAATACCTGGTACAATGCTATCAGGAACATAGTAGGAAATGCATAAATAATGAGTGAAGTTGCAGGAGTTAGAATATCTTGTAGGAAAAAAAAGCCAAGAGATACTGAGCACACAATACTAGATTTTCAGTAATATTTGATAATTATTTTGACATAATACTTTATAAGGTTGATGAAATATTAAATGTGCTATTTTTTCCCAAAAGAAGTTTCAGAAATTTATCTTTTAATTGCTACTAATGTATTATTTATTTTAAATTATATTTACAGTTTTTATGTCAAAGATATAAGCAAGAAAATGGGTAATTTCCATCCCTCCTGTAATTTTTAAATAGATTAATTAGTTTATATATGTATGTGTATTTAACAGAATCATTCCGTGCACCCACGTTTTCATACGGACCTGATGGAAATGGTTTCTCTCTTGGATGCAGTAAAAATTGGAGACAAGTCTTTGGTGATGAAAAGAAATATTGGCTACTTCCAATATTTTCAAGGTAATTTATAAAATGTGGGTGTCAGAGATTACGGCATCTGTGGTGGTCTCTTTTTCTGGTTATATGTCTTCAGATTTAGAGAATATAATATATAATGATATTCTTACAGACTTTGAGAATGAAAACTCAAAATATCTTTTTATACATAAAATATTTTATTTGTCATTTTTTAATTAGATAAGGTTAAGGAGAGTTTATATATTTGAATCGAAAGTAGAAGAAAAAGATGATTCACTAGAAAAATAAGATTTTTTTCTTCAAAATGCAAATAACTTGAAGTAAAGAATTGTAAAAATTTATAGTTATTAGCCGCAATTTCAAAGATCCTATCATAGAAATGAATTGTGTATTCTGTTGTGTCCTAAATCAAGGAAAACCAGCCACATACTGCAGTTTTACCCCAAATATAAACAAGAGTATATTCTTGAGATGACTGATAGTTTCCATTTCTTTCCAGTTTCCATCCATTTTAGGCTAACTATACACCAAAGTCATCAAAAAGAAGGGAAAAATATTTGAAGATTGAGTGACCTATTTGTAAGAGTTATGGGTTTTTTGCCTAGATTAACTGAATTGCCTATTTTTGGTCTGAAAATGACTTACTTGCTTTCATTTTTTAAAGATATTTTTGCTTGGTATAAAATTCTAGATGTTAGCCAGACACAGTGGGTCATGGCTGTAATCCCAGCACTTTGGGAGGCCGAGGCATGTGAATCACTTGGGGCCAGGAGTTCAAGACCAGCCTGGCCAACATGGCGAAACCCGGTCTCTACTAAAAATACAAAAATTAGCTGGGTGTGGTGGTGCACACCTGTAGTCCCAGCTACTCGGAAGGCTGAGGCACAAGCATCGCTTGAACCTGGGAGACAGAGGTTGCAGTGAGCTGAGATGGCACCAACACATTGCAGCCTGGGCAACAGAGCAAGACTCTGTCTCAAAAACAAAACAAAAAATTTTAGATGTTGCTAAATGTTATGCTTCTGGGTTGCATTTTTCTGATAAGAAATTGTGATAACTCTTATTTTCGTTAGTCTATATATGTTTTTTTCTATGGCTACTTTTAAGACTCTATTACTACTTCATGCAATTTGATTATGATATATCTTGATCTAGTTTTCTAGTTTCTTGTGCTTGGGATTAGTTGAGCTTTTTGGATCTCTGGTTTTAGAGCTTTAATCAAATTTGGAAAATATTGTTAGCCATTATTTCGTCATCTCTGTCCCCCTATTACTGTGGGGACTCCAATTACACCTGTTATCAGTCACTCACAGTCCTCCCACAGCTCACTGATGCACTGTTCATTTTTTGTATTTTTTCTGTTTCATTTTGTATAGATCCTATTGCTGTATCTTCAAGTTCATCGATCTCTTTTGTATACTTTATCCATTGTCTCATGTATTCAAGATTTTCCGCCTCCCATTGGTTGGAACACAGATTACTTGTTTTGAAGTTATTTTCTCTAAACAGAAATTTCGAAGTTATTTTCTGTAAACAGAGAATTCTAAGTTGATAGGATTTTGTTGCTGTTTTTTGTTTTCCTTCGTTTAAAGATGTTCCATTATCTTCCGGTCTGCATTGTTTCTAATGAAAAGTCAGCCTGACTCCCATCTTTATTTCATTATTTGTAAATTACTATCCTTTCCCCTCCTGTAGCTACTTTTAAGATTTTATCCTTATCATTGGTTTTAAGCGGTTTGATGAGGTTCCTTGGAGTTTATCCTCCCTGGGGTTCATTAGGCTTCTCGGATCTGTGAGTTCATAGTTTTCATCAGATTTGAATAATTTTCATCAATTATGTCTTTATTTTTTTCTGCCTATTCCCCTCTTTCCACCTCCTCCCTGACCAGCTTTTCTGGTACTCTCGGGTATACATATATTAAATAGCTTAATAGTGACCCACAGGTCATTGCTATTTTGTCCTTCTCTGCCTTCTTCTTTTCTCTGTTGGCTTCATTTTGGTTAATTTCTACTGCTAATATCCACAAGTTCACTGATCTATAATGTCCAGCCTGCTAGTAAGCTCCTCCAATAAATCTTTCACTTAAGATTTTTAAAACCTTTATTCATTTATGTAGAGACAAGAGTCTTGCTCTGTCACCCAGGCTGGAGTACAGTGGCGTGATCTAGGCTCACTGCAACCTGTGCCCCCTGGGTTCAAGCAATTCTTGTTCCTCAGCCTCCAAAGAAGCTGGTGCATAACACCACACCTGGCTAAGTTTTGTATTTTTAATAAAGACAGGGTTTCACCATGTTGGCCAGGCTGGTCTCAAACTCCTGGCCTCAAGCAATCTGCCCACCTTGTCCTCCCAAAATGCTGCTATTACAGGCATGAACCACTGTGCCTGGCCCAGATGTTGTATTTTTCAGGTCTGGAAGTTCGGTTTGGTTTTTTTTATATCTTACATTTCTCTTTCCATTGTATCTGTTTTTCCTTTTAATTCACAGGTACATTTATAATCATTTTAAAGTCTTGTTTGCTAATTTTCACTGAAATTGCTAATTTTCTGATTTTTTTCTATTGACTTTTTTTTTTCTTAGGTATAGATCACATCTGTGCTACTTTTCATGTCCAGTAACTTTTGATTGGATGGTGGACATTTTGATTGCTACTTTGCTGCCTATGTAGATTGGCCTCCCGAAGGGCTAGGATTACAGGCATTACTACTGCACTTGGCCTGAGGCTTGTTTTAAGCTCTATGACGTTGAGTCCAGAGTAGTACGTTCTGTAGTGCTAGTTTAGCGCTCCAATAAATGGAGTTTCTACCAAATCCATGTGTTCAGTGAGATCGCCCCAGAGCCCCAGTCAAGCTGGTCAAATTTGAATGCTTCCCAGTGCTGTGAAAGCTCTGTGAATTATTCTTCATTCATTATTCCCAGTTGTTCTTTTCCTGGATTCACAAGTGCAGCTTAGTATTTATCAAAAGACCTCAGGTACACCACAGTACAGATTCCTGTAGCCATTTCTCTGCATATCTTGCTCTCTCTCAACTCTGTCCCATAGATTTAAGCTACCTCAGCCCCTCTTTTTTTTTTTTTTTTTTTTTTGAGACAGAGTCTTACTCTGTCTCAAAGTGAGACAGGCTGAGTGCTCAGGCTGAAGTGCAGTGGTGCGATCTTGGCTCACTGCAACCTCTGCCTCCTGGGTTCAAGCGATTCTCATGCCTCAGCCTCCCTAGTAGCTAGGATTACAGGCTCATGCCACCACACCCAGCTAATTTTTGTATTTTTAGTGGAGACATCGTTTCACCATGTTGGCCAGGATGGTCTTGAACTCCTGACTTCAACTGATCCGCTTGCTTCAACCTCCCAAAGTGTTGGGATTACAGATGTGAGCCACTGCACCCAGCCCACCTCAGCCTCAAAACTCCCACCTCTGTCATCTCAATTCAGTGAAACTACCTTGTTCTCCTTGGTTTCCCACCCCCCATAGTGCCAAGGTCCTGGCAGAAAGCTGTGACTTACTTGGTTTTGTTTTTCTTTGTTCTGAGACCACAGTTCTCTACTGCCTATTTTGAAAACAATTATTTTGTACTGTTCAGTTTCTGACTATGTACAGTTTACCAGTTATTCCATCTTGGCTAGAAGTAGAAGTCCCTATAGTATACAATTTTGATGTGTTTAGATAATATGAAAATAAGGCGTAAGTATGCTCTTTTTAGACCATAAGCTTCTTGAAGGCAGAAATTTTCTTCTCTTTTGTTCACTATTTCCTATATCCGTAGTGCTTAAAATAATACCTAAAACATCATAGGCATTCCGTAAATATTTGTTTAATGAATATTGTTGAATAAATAAATATGTGGAACTTACATCATGAATTTCAATTTGAGCCTGAATGATTACGATAACCAGGTCAGTTACCCAAATACTTGAATACCTATGCTTGGGGTGCTATACTAGGCATCATAATCTTAATAGGCACAGAAGACATTGTTTCTAAATGTATGTAAATTATAAAAGAAAAGGGCTTATATCGGCAATGGAGGTATTAGTCTGTTCTCACACTGCTAATAAAGACATACTGGAGACTGGGTAATTTATAAAGGAAAGATGTTTAATTGACTCACACATGGCTGAAGAGGCCTCACTATCATAGTGGAAGGCAAGGGAAGCAAAGTCACGTTTTACATGGTGGCAGACAAGAGTATGTGCCAGGGGAACTCACGTTTATAAAACCATCAGATCTCGTGAGATTTATGCATTATCATGAGAACAGCACAGGAAAAACCCACCCCCATGATTCATTTACCTCCCACTGGGTCCCTCCCTTGACAGTGGGAATTATGGGAGCTACAATTCAAGATGAGATATGGGTGAGGACACAGCCAAACCATATCAAGGTAATAACCCCTAAATTAGAAACTTTAGGAATTACTTCCTTATATGACAAGTTATGATAACGTATGCCATGTCTCTGAAAAATGGGTGTTAAATTTGACCATTTTGATTTAACTTAACATTATTTAAATTATTACTATTTTTCATTATGCAGCTTGGGTGACGGTTGCAGTTTTCCAACTCGCCTTGTGGGGATGGATCCAGAACAAGCTTCTGTTACAAACCGGAATGAGTATGCCAGAAGGTATGCTTCTTGTCCTTATGCTTTTCCATATTCATCATAAAGCAAACCATATACATGTGTTGTGTGTATGTCTTATGAGTAAATACAGTAGTGATTTAGTAAGCCAGCATAGTTAGGGAAAGAAAAATTTAAATTTTTTTAACTGAGGGTTAATAAAGGTATATGTGCTAATAACCATAATTTTTTATTATCTAAACCAGAACACTTAAGAGTAGGAAAGAGAATGCTTGTTTATTAATAGTTAAACCGGGATAATCACATAAAGCTGGAAATGTCTGGGCAAGCTGAGAAGCAACTAAGACCTTTCAAGATTTGATTAGATTAGTTTATGTCATTTATGTTTTTGCAAATAAAGTAGTCATTATACTAATCACCATTTTATTTTGATAAACAAATTTTAATATACTATCAAAATGAAGATTCAACAATACAAATTTTTTTTTCATTAATTCATCTTAGAGGAAATTTTCCCATAATATTTGCATGGCAAGTAAACTTTCATACATTCAGTGTAATAGTTCATTTTAAATGAAATTTTAAAGAAGCTAGAGATACTTCTGTCCAAGTAAAACATTCATAATTTATTCACTACAGAAATAAGTTATAGGAGAAGAGGAATGATAAGTTCTAAGCTAGCATATTAATATTGGAAGAATCATAAGTCTTAGAACTTAGGTTAAAGCCTTAGACCTTTGAGCTCTAACATTTGTTAGGGTTCTGGCCAAGTCACTTAAACTATGAGCCTCAGTTTCCACCTCTATAAAATTAGGATAATGATACTTACCACCAAAGGTTATTTTGAGGGTTGAGATAATGTGTATAAGGTGCCTAGCATCGTGTCTGGCCCATAATAGGGAACCAACAAATATTAGTTTCCTTTTCCTCCTCCTTTCCTTCTCCTCCTCCTTTCCTTCCTCCATTCCCTCCCTCCCTGGATCTTTTAGCTAGAAAAATAAGTCTACGCTAAATCACTGAATCATTTTTTCCCCTTAGATCTAAACTGCAGAGGTAGAAAGCAGAAAACTTGGGAAATGACAGGTAATTGTTTTGTACTGGCCACAGATATAGATCCTCACCTGTCCTTGTACTACCTATGGCTCCTGATTAACATATTAAGAATATTTCAGACTGGCCTCTGAAGCTTTTTAAATTTTGACTAATTGTTTTCATTGGCAGTGTTGGAATACAGATTCTTGGGTCTAGAGAGCCATTTAATGAGGGGTTGTGGGCCTATTTTTATTTTGAAGATAGTTTTTTCAGAGTGCTAAGATCTCATGAGTTGCCCTCACATATTTAGGAGAAGGAATACTAATTTGCTGCTTATTAATTTATTAAGTATCCATAGTTGATTTGAGCATTAAGCTATTTACTAAGTTGTTTGCTCTTCTTTTCAGTAGTGGCTCAAATCAGCCTTTTCCTATCAAACCACTTAGTGAATCAAAAAACCGCTTGTTGGACAGTGAATCTCAGTGGCTGGAGAATGGAGCTGAAGAAGGCATCGTCAAATCAGGTGATAGTTCTCATTTGAAACACTGCTTTGTCTGGTTCAAATGAAAAGCACCAGATATGATACATGTGGAAAAATCAAAATAATGTAACATTTTAAAAATACTAAAATATGTGAAACTTTTAAATATATGCTGGGCGCGGTGGCTCACGCCTGTAATCCCAGCACTTTGGGATGCCGAGGCGGGTGGATCACAAGGTCAGGAGAACGAGACCATCCTGGCTAACACGGTGAAACCCGGTTTCTACTACAAATATAAAAAATTAGCCAGGCGTGGTGGCAGGCGCCTGTATTCCCAGCTACTCGGGAGGCTGAGGCAGGAGAATGGCTTGAACCCGGGAGGCAGAGCTTGCAGTGAGCCAAGATCGTGCCACTGCACTCCAGCCTGGGTGACAGAGCAAGATTCCATCTCAAAAAATAATAATAATAAAAAATAAATAAATAAATAAAATATATATAGGGTGTTTGTCTTAGTAGCTTCTATGAGGAAGGGATAGAGCAAGGAGAGTATAGTGGCTCATGTTGTTTTTTTCTATGCAACTGCAGGTTTTTGTTAACCCAGCCACATATTTCTCCACTCAGATATGGAAAGTTCTTTTGGCATTGGCTGTTGAATAAGCAACGTTATTCTTTTTCTTTTTTTTCTTTTTTTTTTTTGAGATGGAATTTCGCTCTGTCACCAGGCTAGAGTGCAGTGGCACAATCTCTGCTCACTGCAACCTCCACCTCCCGGGTTCAAACAATTCCCCTGCCTCAGCCTCCCGAGTAGCTGGGACTACAGGTGGTTGCCACCACGCCCAGCTAATTTTTTGTATTTTAGTAGAGACGGGGTTTCACCATGTTGGCCAGGATTGTCTTGATCTCCTGACCTTGTGATCCACCTGCCTCAGCCTCCCAAAGTGCTGGGATTACAGGCAGGCGCCACCACGCCTGGCCAGCAGTGTTATTCTTTAGGGTCCCAGCTTTTGCTTAGTTGAAAATAATTCTTGAAAAGCATTACATTCTTTGCTGCCTTAGTTAAAAAAGAGCACACTGGCCAGGCACGGTGGCTCACGCCTATAATCCCAGCACTTTGGGAGGCCGAGGTGGGCGGATCACAAGGTCAAGAGTTAGAGACCAGCTTGGCCAATGTGGTGAAACCCCATCTCTACTAAGAATACAAAAATTAGCCGGGTGTGGTGGCACGTGCCTGTAATCCCAGCTACTCGGGAGGCTGAGGCAGGAGAATTGCTTGAACCCGGGAGGCGGAGGTTGCAGTGAGCCGAGATCGCATCACTACACTCCAGCCTGGGTGACAGAGTGAGACTCCATCTCAGGGAAGAAAGAAAAAAAAGAGCACACTGAATACATTTTTAACCTTTTCTAGGTGACTCCTAATCATTTATGAATTGAGGATTCAGGTATAGAATAGTCAGTAAAATTGAAGTGGGAATTCATCAGACCTGGATTTAAAATATTGTCTGGCTTAACTAGCATTACAGCCTAAAACACATCTGTTTTTTAATGATAATAGTAATAACACTGTGATTATCTCCTTGCACTATAGAAAAGTGGTTTTGGGTCAGGCACAGTGGCTCACACCTGTAATCCCAGCACTTGGGAGGCTGAGGCAGGAGGATCACTTGAGCTCAGGAGTTTGAGGCCAGCCTGGGCCATATAGCCTATCTCTACCAAAAACTTTGGGAAAACAATTTTCTAGGCCTGATGGCATGTGTCGGTAGTCCCAGCTACTCAGGAGGCTGAGGTGAGAGGATTGCTTGAGCCTGGGAGATTGAAGCTACAGTGAACTATGATCATGCCACTGCACTTCAGCCTGGATGACAGAGCAAGACCCTGTCTCAAAGAAAAAAGGAAAAAGAAAAATGATTCCGGACATTTAGCTCCATTTATACTAACTCTAGCAAATACCCTGAATGCCCTTAAAGACCTACTGTTAGAATTTCTGAGGTGTTTTTGTTGTTGTCTTGACTTTTAGCAGCATTTAAAACATTCTCTTAAATGAATATCTTTAGGGTCTTCATTAGGATCATTACACCTTTTGTATAAGGTCAAGGAAAAATTGCCAAGTTTAAGGCCAGCCTAGGCAATACTATTGAGGCCCATCTCTAAAAAATAAAGATCTAGGGAAAAGTTCATTTTGTGAACTTCTTAATTATTGCTGTTTAACATCCTTAAAGCCAATAGGTATTTCCACAAGATAAACATAAAATCAAACTTTTGACTGCTAATGTTAGCTCTTTACTTACTTCTAGGTTCTATAAGAAGACAAATGGTTGACACCATAAGCCTATTTTGTATTTACATGATAGTCATTTTTGCTGTCATTTTACCATTTAGCCAGACACTTAATACTTCTTTTTTTTTTTTTTTTTGTCATGTCATATATAATTATGTGCTTACAGGGACAAATAACCATGTAACAGTGGCAATAGAAAATTGAGTACCACTTGTTCATAACTAACCATTTGAATAAGAGCAAGGTAAGGCAGTATAAAGGTAATCCTTGAATAAATGCAGCTTATTTGCGTATTTCATAATCTTTAAACAATTTGCAGTTCTATTTTTTTAGTCTTTTTAATTATATCAGCAAAATTAGGCAGTACAGGAAAGACTAGAATGTAAGATCTGCCCAAATCTCATTTTCCTTATTCCTTATAGCACAATCTTAGTAATTATTTGTTGGTAAATTAATGAAGAAACTAATAAAAATAGTTTAGGACTAGTATGTGGACCACTGGCCTTTTCAGTAAGCAGTACCTTATTAATTAAAGAAAAAAAGGTGGCCAGGCAAGGTGGCTCACACCTCTAATTCCAGCACTTTGGGAGGTCAAGGTGGGAGGATCACTTAAGTCCAGGAGTGAGAGAGCAGCCTGGGTCAGATACTTAAATTAGTATAGTGAGACCTCATCTCGACAAAAAATAAAAAATTAGCCAGGTTTGTGTTGATGCACACCTATATAGTCCCAGTTACTTGGGAGGCTGAAGTGGGAGGATCAGTTGAGCCCAGGAGGTCAAGGCTGCAGTGAGCCAAGATGGCACCACTGCACTCCAGCCTGGGTAACAGAGCAAGGCCCTGTCTCAAAAAAAGAAAAAAAGGTGACTTTTGTCCACTATTGAGGAAATTCGACCCACAGAAAAATGACCAAAATTAAAGGCTCTAGAAAAGAAATAAGAGGTTTATTTATGTTATATGGTTTGTAAAAGACACAGCAAGAGAAAATTGCTAAGTAGTAAATTACCAAAAACATGGAGCTTATCACATTTATCATCCTGTTCCTGTATAACAGGAGTTTGTTTTTCTAAAGGCATCTTATCTGGAGTGTCAGCTAGAGGAGCATCTGTTTCCTCACTTGTGGGCTTGTCCTCAGCAGTGAGGTCCTTGCAGAGGACCTTGAGCCTGCGTGCAGGGCTGCAGCCAGAGCCTAAGACCCAGGACAGAGTCAGATCACAGGCACTAGGGGTGGAGGTCACATCGGGCAGAGTGGGCTGCAGTCAGAAGAGGAGCTGTACGTCCCGCATACGGTGATCGTAAGCCAGGTCCATGCCACCAAGAGCTGGAGCTGTGGAGTAGTACTTGGTCCCCAGACAAGCCCTCAGTCCGAGGTCTTCATTTCTTCTTAATGTGGGCGGAATAATTGCTGATGCTTGTGGTTGTTGAGAATCCTCAGCTGCAGTTCCTTTAACAGTTGCTGTGGGAAGTTTTCTACATCTTGCACCAATCTTAGGACAGGTGTAGGTGGACCAGATGTCTTCTCAAATGATGTCTAAGTTAGCAGTCTGGGAGTACTGTAAGATTCTCCCTTTTAAAATACTCTTTTGATTGCTTCTGGGGAAGACAGTAATACCCGCTCATTTACTGCTACAAAAATCTTTATTATTATAATATTAGTAGTGTTAAGGAATTCATTTTCCATCTTGTTTTATTAGTAGCTTTGTACCTTAGCCCACAGAACCATTTAGTAAATATTTGCAGAAATAAAAAATCAAGTTTTAACCAATAATTTGTTTCTTTTTTTGTAGGTGTATGAAAACATTATAGACTGATATTTTCAATTTTCATTTGCAAGAAAATGATCAATGGAATGAAATAATTGAAGTATAACAGAAGATATATTTTTTAAAACAGAAAGCCTTTGTACAGTTCCTGGGATTCACAGAAGCATTACTCCAGAGCAGAACGATGCCTTAATCTTAAGTGTCCATTTGTGCAGCATTGACTTAGAGCTACAAAAGTGACTTAATGTTATTCTGGAAATAATACTTACCTGTTATGAGATGCTATAATATGAGCTGTCATCACATTTTAACATGCATATGTATTTTTTGATACCTGAATTACATTATTAGATTAAGTATCCATATACATTTTCACTCCAAAAACACAAGCTTAAAAACTTGAAAGTAAAGTACATCTAGGGCAAATGGTGGCTGAAAGTGAATAATATTCAAATTACTGTTGCTTGTACTGTATAAGGAAAACTGCTTTTTTAAATTGGGTATTTGCTAATTTATAATTACTATTTTATACTTTTCAACATTTTTAATAACTTTTTTTATTGTTGGCTATAACAGAAGGATTCAGATATCTAAATATCATTTAGAACATAGAACACATTGGTCTAATTCAGCGAAAGCTTAGTTATAAGCATTAATACAACCATGTAGTAGAGCAAGTGCCCAAGGCTTAAAGGGAACTTGGCAGTATAAGAAATATTTTGGGTTCTCTCTGCTATTTTACAACTTTTTTTGTTGAACTTTCAGGGGTATGTACATGGGCAGAGAAACACAAAGGTACATGTGCTGGAGAAATACTGGACACAGTAGGAAGAAGTATAGGTGTCCAGAAGAAAAGCTAAGAGGAATATTGTAATTTGTTAAAAAAAAAAAAAAAGTTTTGAGTTTTAACAGCAGTTAGAATAAAGCATGCTGTTGACTTGACTTTCAAATTTCAGTGTAGGTAATGACTAAAAATTACTTTGAAACTTTTTACAGTAATACTGTAACAGCTTAAACAGTGATTTAAAATGCAATTCAAACTAGGCAAAAAAAACTTTAGAGTAAGTTTTCCTCCTGGCTGTCAGTTGGAAATTCTAACCTGAGTGGTCATTTTACATTCCCAGTCTCTGAGAAGTGGATTCTACTCTTAGATGCACAATCTTAAGTCTGACTTCCTAACAGCAACCCCTTTATGACTAGACACATTTCTCCTTTTTCCTTTTAAAATCTAAGCGACAGCAGTTGTTGCATTAACTCCAAAGAAAAGTACAGAATAAACAATGTAGAAATGTTACTCCTCATTTACACCTTTTAGTCAGGCACACACACCCCCCAAAATAATTGATTACTTCCAGTGAGTGGGTGGAGATGAATCTCAGCAGCATCTGTGAGTACTACAGGTTAGAGTTTCCTGTCTGTAAAATGGGACTGCAGGGGAGGGGGTGTTGTGAATGAGTTGGACTGGATGACTTCTAACATTCTGCGATGCCTAATTTTGCAAAATCACTTTTCATTCACCCAGTAAATTTTTTTCTTCTTTTTTCCACAGAGTCTTGCAGGAGTGCAGTGGCGGGATCTTGGCTCGCTGCAACCTCTGCCTCCCCAGTTCAGTAGAGTCTCCTGCCTCAGCCTTCCAAGTAGCTGGGATTACAGGCTCATGCCACCATGCCCGGCTAATTTTTACATTTTTAGAAGAGACAAGGTTTCACCATGTTGACCAGGCTGATCACGATCTCCTGACCTCAAATAATCCACTCACCTCAGCTTCCCAAAGTGCTGGGATTACAGGCGTGAGCCACCATGCCCTGCCCCAGTAAATTTTTTTGAGTACCTTCTGTATGCTAAATAATACACTAGGAATAGCTCTATCATTTCCTAGTACAGCATAAATTTTATGGTTGCTACTGTAGGTTTATAATTTGTTGTTTATAATTTGGTCTAATTTCCATCAGCCATACTAATAATTGATTTTAAAAGGAGGCAACTTTTTTTCTTTTTGAACCAAAGGAATGAGTTAGCTTTGAAAACATAATTTGGGATATTATAGTATGGATTCTTCTACCTTTGTTTCGACTCCTTAATAATCTTGATTATAGCAAACTAGAATGAGAGTTAAGAGATACCAATTATTGCCGGGCGTGTTGGCTCATGCCTGTAATCCCAGCACTTTGGGAGGCCGAGGCTGGCGGATCACCTGGTGGATCACCTGAGGTCAGGGGTTCGAGATTAGCCTGGTCAAAATGGCAAAACCCTGTCTCCACTAAAAATACAAAAAAAACAAAACAAAACTGTCCAGGCATGGTGGCACACGCCTGTAGTCCCAGCTGCTCGGGAGGTGGAGGCAGGAGAATCACTTGAACCCAGGAGGTGGAGGTTGCAGTGAGCCGAGATCGTGCCACACCTGGGTGACAATAGTGAAACTCCATCTCAAAAAAAAAAAATATATATATATATATCAATTACCAACTAAAAACATAACTTCAGTTTGGCAGTTTGCATATTATAAAGAGAGAAATGTTAAAACATACTTGACTACTTTCAGAAATGTTCTCCTGGTACTTTTTGTATTTCTACATTCAGATAAAAAGATTTGCATGCACCTGGCTAACACCAAGGAAACTTTATTTTTTTCTTCACTATTATGCACTTTCATGGTGTAGTCTTTCTCAATTCTTTTAATTTTTGTTATTTAGCATCTTTAAATAGCACAGCAAACATCTTTTCAGAAATTTTCAGTTAAAGCCTTTGAATTACTTATCTTTGATTTAATTTACAGCCAGCATTTTGCCACATTCTAAATAATATTTAGCTGAACTGATTCATGTGTATTAATGACCATTCTAGCAAAGGCCAACAAGTGGTGTGGGAATCAGGGAAAGGCTGCCTCTTTGGTATCTCAACTGGTATTGATTATTGCTATCAACTATTTGGGGAGAAAAAATCAAAATGAAGCCCTGTCAAATTTTAGAAGTACTATCTTTGGTCCTTCAAACACTTGACTTTTGTGATGACACCTTAAGAAAAATAAAGTTGAAGTTCAGGTCTTGCCATTGCCATTAAAAACAAATTAGGAGACTTGGTTTACCTGGGAACAAATTTACTTGAATATTCAGTACCTGAAACTATGCCAAACCAAAGAGCAGCTGCAGTACACTAGTTATTGTAAATGAACAAGTTTACAAAGTTTATTTTCATCTATACGTAAGGATGATTTTTTAAAAACTTTTTACATATTAGTGGTTATGATCCAATGTGTCATGAGTGAATTTAACTGTAAGGTGGTTTAAATCAAATATGCAATGTTTACTTGAATTGTATTTCTATTAGCAGATTTTGACTATGTTTACAGGACTGTTTAAGGATTATCAGGCATGTGAGATCTCCTTTTAGTTATCTTTAAAGTAGATGTATATTAAGGGCTTAGATTTAGGATCTACATATTCTGGGCATTGAATAGGCAGTAACTTACAAATAAGTTTTGCTTACCTTTTGTTCTAGGGACTAGCACTGCTATCAATGGAAAGTATTTTTAACCTGTTATTAAGAAAGTCAAATTTTTACATTTCAGCCAAAATAAAGACTGTATCTAATAATCTGTTAGAAACAGATAATACATGTCTGAAATCCATATGTTTCATATAATCTAAACTGTATTTTCCAATTTAAATTAAAAATGTAATATAGATTCAGAAAGGTTCATATTTTTCTAATGACTTCTATATTATTTTGTTAGGTTGCATAAAGAAGCAAGGAATTGTATTAAAACATGAAGAAAGCTATTAGGTATATTTGTACACGACTGCAAATGAGTCTATGCCCGTTTAAAAGAAAAGAAGGACACTATTTTAAAGTGAGCTTTAATATGCTTTTATATAAACAAATTTGAAGTACAGTTTAATTTGGTTGTGTTTACCTAACAGTACCATAAGCCTTGTATTTGTTCTTATTTGTATAATCCTAGCCTGTGACTTAATGTTGACGCTTTGCTTTGTCTTTTGGCTGGCCTAACCTACATTGACATGTACACAGAACATTTTAAAACTTTTTTTTTCAAAAGTCGTAATGAATTACTTTATTAATAAACAAATAAAGTCTTGTATTTGAAGTGTTTTCTTTGTTATAAAGTGGTATTTACCAAATGAGAGAATAACTATTATTTTTATCAACTTGAAAATCTGGTAAAATAGTGCTTAGAGAAAGAGATTGGCTAATAGTTTGGGGAAACCACGTTTAAGATAGGTAATATTTTAGTGCAACAAAATTGTTTACTTAGGTTTATTCAAAACCTAAAGAGTTTAACTTAGTTTTTTACTGAACATAATTTCAGAAGTCATTTAGGATCTTGAGAACCTTCAGATCACTGTAAGTTGTTGAATTGTGATTGTTAAAATGCTGAATAATTAATAGATTTTATTATGTAGAATTATTTTATGGCATCTGTGTTCCAGTGCCCTTCCAAAGAGGCCAAGTTTATTATTAAAGCCATTTAAAGATTTCCTGTAGCTATATTTATAAAAATTGAAGTATCTCCATGAGAAAGGAAAGATCTTGAAGACAGGTAAAAATATCAAATTGCAGGTCAGATGTGGTGGCTTATGCCTGTACTTCCAGCACTTTGGGAGGCCGAGGTGGGTGGATCACTTGAAGTCAGGAGTTCGAGACCAGCCTGGCCAACATGGTGAAATCCTGTCTCTACTAAAAGTATAAAAATTAGCCGGGTGTGTTGGTGGGTGCCTGTGATCCCAGCTACTTGGGAGGCTGAGGCAGGAGAATCACTTGAACCCAGGAGGCAGAGGTTGCAGTGACCCGAGATTGTGCCACTGTACTCCGGCCTGGGTGACAGACCAAGATTCTGTCTCAAAAAAAAAAAAAAGCCAAATTGCTGAAATCTGCAATCTGCATATAATATGATCCCACTTAAGAGTTTTACAGTGTCCATGCTGTGTACCTGTGTGTTCAAACTCAGCCTATTAATTGAGCGCCTACTCCAGGGGGTGGGTAGTGGAAATAGAGCCACAGGCATCCTGCCTTTGCAGGCAGTGGCCCTGTGTGGGGTACAGGCATACACGTACAACACCCCTCTGGGTGTTAATTGGTAGAGGGAGCGAGAAATGATGGCTTGTGGTTTGTCTCGTTCAGCCACCGGAAGCGACAACCCTCTATTTAGAAGATTTACCAACTATGATCCTGTGCATATAACGAGGACCAGCTGCTGTAAGTTTTTACCGCAACCTTCTAAAATAAATTTGAATTATTTGCGACATGTGGCCTCTCTAGATGTGGAGAGGTTGTCAACGATGCTAAAAGCAAAATGAGAAAAACTTGTTTTCCAACCGTTTTGTTAAGATTCACTGGAAAGGAACATTGCCTTCTGGAAATTACTTATGGGAATGCAATTTTTACAGCATTTCTTGGACTCATGCCCTCGTCTGTTTCATGGGTTGAAGGAAGGGCAGAAGGCAGTGAAGGAGGGGAAGGGTTCCCGCCAGAATGTGCATTTAGAGGCATTGATCCACAGGCGTGCTATTACTCAGCACTCCTGTGGATGCAATGATAAACTTCACTCAGCACTCCTGTGGATACAATGTTCAACTTAGGTCCTTCATTCAAATGCCTGTATCTAGCTTTTCTACATGTTTAGATGTGCTCACCACATATTAAAAATAGATGTGAAGTAGTGTTAATATTTTCAATACAGTCATCTCTTGGTATCCATGGGGATACTGAGGTCTGCTTGAGCATCCTCGGATTTTGATATCCGTGGGGATTGGTCTAGGACCTCCCACAGATACCAAAATCCACAGATGCTCAAGTCCCTGATACAAAATGGCCTAGTATCAGGCACAGTGGCTCACGCCTGTAACCCCAACACTTTTGGAGGCCGAGACAGGTGAATCACTTGAGCTCAGGAGTTCAAGATCAGCCTGGGCAACATGGTGAAACCCTGCCTCTACAAAAAACAAACAAAAAAAATTAGCCAGGCGTGGTGGTGGACGCCTGTAGTCCCAACCATTTGGAAGGCTGAGATGGGAGGATGGATTGAACCCGGGAGGCTGAGGCTGCAGTGAGCGGTGATGGAGTCACTGCACTCCAGCCTGGGTAACAGAGCAAGATCCTGTAAATAAATAAAACGGCCTAGTATTTGCATGTAACCTATGCATATCCTCCCATATACTTCAAATAACCTCTAGATTACTTATAGTGCCTAATATAGTGTAAATGCTATTAATACATATAGGAGTTGTATTTTTATTTATTATTATTATTTTTGAGACGGAGTTTCGCTCTTGTTGCCCAGGCTGGAGTGCAATGGCATAATCTTGGCTCACCGCAACCTGTGCCTCCCAAGTTCAAGCAATTCTCCTGCCTCAGCCTCCCAAGTAGCTGGGATTACAAACGTCCCACTATGCCCTGCTAATTTTGTTTTGTTTTGTTTTGTTTTGTTTTTTTCAGTAGAGACAGCGTTTCTCCATGTTGGTCAGGCTGGTCTCAAACTCCCAACCTCAGGTGATCCACCTGCCTCAGCCTCCCAAAGTGCTGGGATTACAGGCATGAGCCCCCGCACCCGACTTTTTATTTGTATTTTTTATTGCATTGTTATTTGGGTGGAGGGTTCCCTGAGTATTTTTGAGCCATGGTTGGCTGAATCTGCAGATGCAGAACCCATGGATATGGAGCATTGCTTTAGAAAGATTGTCTCCCTGCGCCTCTGCCCGGCCGCCCCGTCTGGGATGTGAGGAGCGCCTCTGCCCAGCCGCCCCGTCTGGGAAGTGAGGAGTGCCTGCCCGGCCGCCCCGTCTGGGAAGTGAGGAGCGCCTCTGCCCAGCAGCCCCGTCTGGGAAGAAGTGAGGAGCGTCTCTGCCCGGCCACCCATTGTCTGGGATGTGAGGAGCGCCTCTGCCCGGCCGCCCTGTCTGGGAAGAAGTGAGGAGCGCCTCTGCCCGGCCACCCATCGTCTGGGAAGTGAGGAGCGCCTCTGCCCGGCCGCCCATCATCTGGGAAGTGAGGAGCGCCTCTGCCCGGCCACCCATCGTCTGGGAAATGAGGAGCGCCTCTGCCTGGCCGCCCATCGTCTGGGAAGTGAGGAGCGCCTCTGCCCGGCCGCCCCTTCTGGGATGTGAGGAGCGCCTCTGCCCGGCCGCCCATCGTCTGGGAAGTGAGGATCGCCTCTGCCCGGCTGCCCTGTCTGGGAAGAAGTGAGGAGCGCCTCTGCCCGGCCGCCCCGTCTGGGAAGTGAGGAGCACCTCTGCCCGACCACCCATCGTCTGGGATGTGAGGAACGCCTCTGCCCGGCCGCCCCGTCTGGGAAGTGAGGAGCACCTGTGCCTGGCCGCCCATCGTCTGGGATGTGAGGATCGCCTCTGCCCGGCTGCCCCGTCTGGGAAGTGAGGAGCGCCTCTGCCCGGCCGCCCTGTCTGGGAAGTGGGGAGCGCCTCTGCCCGGCCGCCCCGTCTGGGAGGTCTACCACGGAGGCCAGACGCAATGTGGGGGCTGGACGTGGTGGCTCACGCCTAT
The DNA here is from genome assembly GCF_028878055.3 of Symphalangus syndactylus. NCBI lineage: Eukaryota > Metazoa > Chordata > Mammalia > Primates > Hylobatidae > Symphalangus > Symphalangus syndactylus. The sequence goes on from NC_072437.2 coordinate 72,543,595, forward strand.
AGTCCCAGCACTCTAGGAGGCCGAGGGGGGTTGATCACTTGAGGCTAGGAGTTCAAGACCAGCCTGGCCAACATGGCAAAGCATATGAAAAATATAACAGACAAACCAACCAACCAACCCAGCAACAACAAAACAGGTCTACCCTGGAGTCATACTCTAATTTTTTCTATTTTCCTCCCTTTCTGATCCTTTATCCCACTTTCTTTTTCTTCCTCTTCCTTCCCCTTCTTCTTTGTCAAATAGAGGATTGAGTTATTATCATTGATCCATACAAAGTCCCTCTCTCATTTAATTTCTTTAATTCCTACCCCCCATTTCTATTCCCCGTCTTCCCATGTGCAACCTTCCTAATATGTTTGATATGCATCTTTTTGTTTGTATGTATTTTTAGAAAATGTTTATTGTTTTGTGTGCAAAAAATAATAATAAAACTGGCATGTCTTCAGGAAAAAAAAAGAGTACAAAATTACAGTTAGACGAGAGTAAGTTCTGGTGTTCTATAGCACAATAGGGTGACTCTAGTAAATGATATTATAGTGTATATTTCTAAATATCTCAATAACTAGAAAAGAGAGGGCTGAATGTTCTCACCACAAAGAAATGATGAATGAGGTGATGAGTATGCTGAACACCATGATTTGATCATCATACATTGTACACATGTATCGAAACTTCCCTCTGTACCCCACAAATAATGTACAATTATTATGTATCAATTAAAAACAAAATAAAAAGTGCTCCCACTGGTAAAAAAAAAAAAAAAAAAAAGAAAGATTGTCTCCCTAATAGAAAGTGCTAAACCATCTACAGCTGTACCGCCCTAAACATGCCTGATGTCATCTGATCTTGGAAACTAAGTAGGATCGTGCCTGGTTAGTACTTGGATGGGAGAATGTTAAACCACTGAAAATTACGTTAATCTATGCTCTTCTCTGAGTAGTTGGAGAATAGGGAGAAGGGAATTATGCACGTTTATTTAATGTTGAAGTATATATTCCAATTTCATATGACACATTTAATGTTGCTGTATACATAGGGTGTATAAAAGTATAAAAGTATGTGCTCTAATTTCATGACAAATAACGAGTTAGCAAATATATTTTAGGATACTGTTGGTTAAATTCAGAAGAAAGTCTTTTTTTTTTTTTTTTTTTTTTTGAGACAGAGTTTTGGTCTTGTCACCTAGGCTGGAGTGCAATGGCGTGATCTCAGCTCATAGCAACCTCTGCATCCCAGGTTCAAGTGATTCTCCTGCCTCCCGAGTAGCTGAAACTACAGGCATCTGCCACCACACCTGGCTAATTTTTGTATTTTACTAGAGCCAGGGTTTTGCCATGTTGGCCAGGCTGATCTCAAACTCCTGACCTCAGGTGATCCACCTGCCTTCACCTCCCAAAGTGTTGGGATTATAGGCACGAGCCACTGCACCCTGCCAGAAGAAAATCTTTTAAACATTGCTTTTTTAAAAATTTTTAAATAATGTCAACATATTTATTTGAGAACAGGCGATGAGACTGGCTAATTTTTGTATTTTTCTGGTGGAGACGGAATTTCACCCTATTGCCCAGGCTGGTCTCGAACTCCTGGGCTCAAGTGATCTGCCCGCCTTTGCCTCCGAAAGTGTTAGGATGACAGGCGTGAGCCACCGCGCCCAACCTTCAGCATTTATTTTAGATTGAAGGGGAATGTGCAGATTCGTTACATAGGTACATTGCATTCGTCCTGAGGTTTGGGGTACAGTTGATCCCATTGCCCATGTAGTGAGCATAGTACCTGATAGACCTACTATCTACTGTTGCCATCTTTATGTCCATGTTTACCCAATAAACATTGCTTTTATTTTTTATTTTTTTGAGAGGGGTCTCATTCTGGTGCCCAGGCTGGAGTGCAGTGGCACAAACATAGCTCACTGCAGCCTCAACCTCCTGGGCTCAAGCAATCCTCCCACTACACCTTCCTGTGTAGCTAGGACCACAGATGGGCATCACCATGCCCAGCTCATTTTTTTTTCTGTAGAAACAGGGGTCTCACTTTGTTGCCCAGGCTGGTCTTGAACTCCTGAGCTCAATCTTCATACCTTGGCCTTCCAAAGTGCGGGGATTACAGGTGTGAGCTACCATGCCCAGCCCCAAACATTGCTTCTAGAAATGAAATTCCTAATCTACCTCTGTAGTATAAGATATCTGTACTTTGCCCATTGAGAAGTGTTCTGAACCAAAATGTCCATATTCAGATTATAGCCATTATCCCCAATGTGCACTTCATTCTACAAACAGCTGCGTGTAGAGTGGATATATTAAATCCATATTTTAATATCTAGTCCTAGGTATTTTGAAGTGAAGATGTTTGTGACAAATTTTTAAAAATGAGATGGTGAACTGGAATTGGCCCACAGGCGATAGTTAACCAACCCCTATGTTAGCAACTTCATGAATTCCACACCAGTCTCTATAGTAGCAAATAGGAAGCCCTGCTCCTCCCCCACAAAAGGTGACATTTTTGACACATTTTTGGGGTTGTTAAATTCAAAACCCAATGTCCTTTGGCAGCATTTGTAAAGGAGGAAGGACTCTCTCCAACTGATGGTTTTTTTTTTTTTTTTTTTTTTTTTGAGACAGAGTCTCACTCTTTCGCCCAGGCTGGAGTGCAGTGGTGTGATCTCGGCTCACTGCAAGCTCCGCCTCCCAGGTTCATGCCATTCTCCTGCCTCAGCCTCCTGAGTAGCTGGGACTACAGGTGCCTGCCACCGCGCCCGGCTAATTTTTTTTGTATTTTTAGTAGAGACGGAGTTTCACCATGTTAGCCAGGATGGTCTCGATCTCCTGACCTCATGATCTGCCCGCCTCAGCCTCCCAAAGTGCTGGGATTACAGGCGTGAGCCACTGCGCCAGGCCAACTGATGTTCTTAAGACATCGCTTTGAGCTGTATCTCATTAATGAACACTTTACTGGAGAAGTCAGAAAAGCATAAAAGGAATGGTTCTATTTGTTTTTAGAAAACACTCCCGATTATACCGTAGTTCCTTGTCGGTTCCACTTAACACAGCTGTGTTGCTAGTGGATGAAATTAAATCCCTTGTTTTGAAACACCTTAGGCTTCTGGGTGTTCAGAGGTGATGACACATGATAAAGTACAGCTAATAGAATAATACATGTTATAAATATCTCTTTAATTATTTTAACAAATGAAATACTATTTTGTAGGTGGGATTGTTCATTCAGTACTTATTCCTGGGTTTGTGAGTGGGAGGGAGAGGCAGCACCAGGGTAGGTTTCTACAGATGTGTCTTTTTTTTTTTTTTCTTTTGAGATGGAGTCTCACTCTGTCGCCCAGGCTGGAGTGCAGTGGTGCGATCTTGGCTCACTGAGACCTTCACCTACCGGGTTCAAGCAATTCTCCTGCGTCAGCCTCCCGTGTACCTGGGATTACAGGCATGCACCACCACGCCTGGCTAATTTTTTGTATTTTTAGTAGAGACACGGTTTCACCATGTTGGCCAGCCTGGTCTCAAACTCCTGACCTCAGGTGATTGGCCCACCTGGGCCTCCCAAAATGCTGGTGAGCCACCGCGCCTAGGCAGATGTGTCTTTTTAGATGACAGGTGCAGAGTGATCTGTGCCTGTATTTTATATGGCTCTTGCTGTGTACACACTCTTTTTTGAGACACAGTCTCACTCTGTCACCCACGCTGGAGTGCAGTAGCACAATCACAGCTCACTGCAGCCTCCACCTCCTAGGCTCAAGCAATCCTCCCACCTCAGCCTCCTGAGTAGCTGGGGCCACAGGTGCACGCCATCATGCCCAGATAATTTTTCGTATTTTTTGTAGAGAAGGGATTCCACCATGTTGCCCTCACTGGTCTTGAACTCCTGGGCTCAAGCGATCTGCCCGCCTTGGCCTACCAAAGTGCTGGGATTACAGGTGTGAGCCACTGCGCCCAGCCAACACTGTCTCATTTACCATTATATTCCCAGTGACTAAAACAGTGCCAGACACATACTAGGCAGTGAGTACCTTCTGAATGAACGTAATTCCGTATATATGAACAATCATTATGTATATGTGGAAACCTGGGAGGACGTATACCAAAATATCAACAGTAGTGTTTTCTGGTTGGTAGACATTAGGGTAATTTTACTTTCCTTTTTTGTTTAAATTTGCCACAACAACTACATATTGTCTTTGTAAACAAGGTGGGGAACGTTCATTCACTAATTCCTTCTCAGAGTATGATTGTGGTGGTATAAATTGATGCAGTATTACAGGCACAAAGCCACTTCAGCAAACCCTTTTTATAAGGGCCTTAATACATTCATGAGGGAAGAGTCCTCATGACTTAATAACTTTCCAAAAGGCCCCACCTCTTAATACTACCACAGTGGGGATTAAGGTTCAACATGAATTTTGGAGGGGCCACCATCATTCAAACCACGTAGGTGGTATCAGAGAAGACTACGTGGAAAATGGGAATTTTTATCACCATCCAGCGATAATGAGGCCTCACACCTCCTATGGTGACATTAGAGACCACATGGGGAGCAGTAATGAGGCACCCCTCCCCTGCCCAGCAGAAGTGTTGTCAGTGGAAGCCAACTGGGGGGTCCCAAAATACCACTGCTACCAACAGTAATGAGATACTCCTCCTTCCTACTGGAGTATCAAAGGAAGGCAAAGGGGGAACTTTCTTTTTTTTTTTTTTTTTTTTTTTTTGAGATGGAGTCTCGCTCTGTCGCCCAGGCTGGAGTGCAGTGGCGCAATCTCAGCTCACTGCAAGCTCCGCCTCCCGGGTTCACGCCATTCTCCTGCCTCAGCCTCTCCGAGTAGCTGGGACTACAGGCGCCCACCACCACGCCCGGCTGATTTTTTTTGTATTTTTAGTAGAGACGGGGTTTCACCGTGGTCTCGATCTCCTGACCTCGTGATCCGCCCGCCTCGGCCTCCCAAAGTGCTGGGATTACAAGCGTGAGCCACCGCGCCTGGCCAGGGGGAGCTTTCAAACACACACCGTAGAAATGAGATATGTGTGTAGTGAGTTCAGTTCACATGGCTGTGAGTGTTTAGTGGGTCTGGGGTTATTCGAGGGAGGAGGCAGAGAGAGGGGAAGGAAGGTGCAGCACAGAGGCAGAAAGAGGCCAGAGGTGTTCGGATCTGCAGGTGGCTCCTGGGGCAGCAGATAAAACGGGCCTGGAGGGGCAGGTCAGGGCTCTGTTAGGCAGGCCTCCGTGACGGGCTCATGAGTGGAAATTTCACCCTGAGAGGAGACCGCAGACAGATTTTAGGCAAGAGCCTGACATCAGAGAGACAGAAAGGTGTCATGTGGGGAAAAGTGCAGGGAGGAAAGGCTGCTGGCTGAGGCCACACAGGCAGTGGCTGGAACTCAGGATGTCACGAGACCCAAAGCAAGCCAGGCCTGGTGGGGCTGAGAGGTGGGCGTGGGGCTGAGAGGTGGGCGTGGGGCTGAGAGGTGTTGTAGAAGGCAGAGTGTGCAGGGTTTTGTGCTGAGAGACGGGGGAGGTACTGAGGTCATTATCTGACGTTTTAAGCTCCAGGAGACTGTGAAACGTTAAGATAGTGTGATGGACAATTTAACGTGTCATCTTGGCTGGGCCACTGGGTGCCCAGGTATTGGGTCAAACATTATTCCAGGCACGTCTGTGAGGGAAGTTTTGGATGAGGTTAACGTTGGAATCAGTAGACTGAAGAAAGCAGAGGGCCCTCCGCAATGTGTGTGGGCCTGGTCCAGTTAACTGAAGGCCTGAGTAGAACAAAAAGGCTGAGTGAGAGGGAACTCTTCCTCGTGCCTGTCCTCTGAGCTGGGACATGGGCCTTCTTCTGCCCTCAGACTGGAGCTACACTAACGGCTGTCCTGGGTCTCCTGCTGGCTGACCGCAGATCTGGAACTTCTCAGCCTCCACAATCATGCGAACCAGTTTCTTTATTATTATTATTATACTTTAAGTTCTTGGGTCCATGTGCACAACGTGCAGATTTGTTACATATGTATACGTGTGCCGTGTTGGTGTGCTGCACCCATTAACCTGTCATTTACATTAGGTATTTCTGTTAATGCTATCCCTCCCCCCCTCCCCTCACCCCATGACAGGCCCCGGTGTGTGATGCTCCCCACCCAGTGTCCAAGTGTTCTCATTGGTGAACCAGTTTCTTGTAATAAATGTATTTATACACACACACACACACACACACACACCCCATTGGTTCTGTTTCTCTAGAGAACCCTGATGTATCTGATGTATAGAGATAGAGTCTACAGGAAAATTTAATTTCTGGACTAGAGCAGAGAAATCTGGCTCAGACAGATCAACACTTCAGTGGTGCATGAACCACTGAAAGAGTAATTGTGAGAGAAACGTAGAGCAGCCCTGGGAAACTCATGTTCACGGGGTGAGACTCAGGGAAGACGGGCCTGATTTCAAGCTGAGACCTGAAGCAGGAGTAAGAGTTTCCCAGGCCAGGTGCTGTGGTGTGTAAGCTGAGGGCCCCGCTGGGCACAGGCACAGCAGGTGCAAAGGCCCTGGGGCCAGGAGGAGCCTGCTGGAGGGATTGCAGCAAAAGGAGCTGGCAAGGATGTGGTTGCAGAGGCAGGCAAGGCTAGGGCCAGCCATGCAGGGGCTGTCATAGCCCTGGCACTAAAGGCCCCTCTCTACCTGGTAACAGCACTAATGAAGGGAGGTGGTGGTGACGGATGTTGATAGAAGCGTATTCTTTCTGGTTTATCATCCCCAAATGTATTATCCTGGATATGACTTATGTTTTAAATACGTGAACATTATTGTGCTTTCTTGGACATCCACTGCCTAGGGCAGACCTCTGCCCTGATGGGTGTCCAGGCACTGGGTGTATTACCCATGTCTTTACTTTTCTCTATTCGTTCATGATACTTTGACATCTGGGGCCTTGCTGACTCTGGGGGGACTGCCCCACCTTCCCTATCAGGCTCTTACACGAGGGCTACTATCCATCCACCTGCCTTAGTCACCCCAGGGCCATTGCCAGACATCAGGGATAGTCATCTGCCCCAGAGCCCTGAAATTAAACTAGACAATCCTAAGCCTGTGTGGTCTACTCATCCACTCCTCCCGGGGAAACCATAAAAAGCCTCCAGCCCATAGTTCCTCCGCCTCCCTTGGTTCCTGACTGGCCCAGTGTCTCCTGTGAGGCCCTGTGTGCTGTGCTGGGCCTCCTGTTTCTAGGGATGTATGAGCAGAATAAGCTTCTTCCTTCATGAGAGTCATTTTTGTGTCTGTGTACCTTATCATCCTTAATTAAGACAGATCCTGGACCCTTAAAACACAGGTAAGCACTTGCTCATCCATTCTTCAGGAGGCTGTCTGGATCATCTACCTCTGTCTCTTCTCAAACCCTTTTAGGGCGTAGCATGGGGCTGGGGTTGCAATAAGAGCTCAACAAACGTGGCTGGCTGAGCTCTCCTGTGCTGTCCACCAGGTCTCCCCATCAGCTCCCATGGGGCTGTCTGTGTGTGTGTCTGATGTGGGGTGCCAGCAGCACAGACACACCAGTGTGTTGTGTTTCCCTCAGAGGCAACCTCAGGGCTCAGCCTGCTAAGGGTGAGGACAAGGAGGTGCTGGGTGGTGACGTCTTAGACTTCATCTGAGCCTTCGGTGAGTCATAATCTTTTTGCTGGTGGAGGGTCTTGCTTCACTGTGGATGGCTGCTAACTGATCAGGGTGGTGGTTGCCAAAGGTGGGGGCGGCTTTGGCAATTTCTTAAAATAAGACAACAATGAAGTTTGCCTTGGCAATTGACTCCTCCTTTCGCGAAAGATGTCTCTGTAGCATGTGATGCTGTTTGATAGCATTTCACCCACAGTAGAATTTCTTTCCAAATTAAAGTCCATCCTCTCAAACCCTGCCACTGCTTTATCAACTAAGTCAATGTAACATTCTAAATCCTTTGTTGTCATTTCAACAATGTTCATGGCATCTTCACCAGGAATAGGTTCCGTCTCAAGAAACCGCTTTCTTTGCCCATCCATATAAAGCAACTTCTCACCTATTTAAAGTTTATCATGAGATTGCAGCAATTCAGTCACATCTTCGGGCTCCACTTTTAATTATAGTTCTCTTGCTATTTCCACCACATCTGCAGTGACTTCCTACGGTAAATTGACCAAAGTCTCAACTGAGCCACTCAAAGTCATCCAGGATTGGAATCGACTTCTTCCAAACTCCTGTTAATGTTGGTATTTGACCTCCTCCCATGAATCATGAATGTTCTTAATGGCACCTAGAATAGTGAATTATTTTCAGAAGGTTTTAATTTCTTTTGTCCAGATCTATCAGAGGAATCACTATCTGTAGAAGCTATAGCCTTACAAAATGTATTTTTTAAATAATAAGAATTGAAAGTCAAAATGACTCCTTGATTCCTGGGCTGCAGAATGGATGTTGTGCTAACAGACATGGAAACATTCATCTCCTTGTACATCTCCATCAGAGCTCTTGGGTGACCCGGTGCGCAATGAGCAGTCACATTTTCAAAAAATCTTTTTTTTTTTTTTTCTGAGCAGAGGTTCTGAACAGTGGGTTTAAAATATTCAGTAAATCATGATGTAAACAGAGGTACTGACACCCAGGGTTTGTTTTTCCATTTATAAAGCACAGGCAGAGTAGATTTAGCATAAGTTTAAGTGCTCTAGGATTTTTGAATGGTACATGAGGATTGGCTTCAACTTCAAGTCACCAGCTGCATTAGCCCCTGACAAGGGAGTCAGCTTGTCCTTTGAAGCTCTGAAGCCAGGCATTGACTTCTCCTTTCTAGCTATGAAAGTCTTAGGTGGCATTTTCTTCCAATAGAAGGCTCTTTCATCTACCTGAAAAATCTGTTGTTTAGTGTACTAACTGTCATCGATGATCTTAGCAAGATCTGGAGCGCCTGTTGCCTCATCTTGCACTTGATGTTACGGAGATGGCTTCTTTCCTTAAACTTCATGAACCAACCTCTACTGGGTTCCAACTTCTCTTCTGCAGCTTCCTCACCTCTGTCAGCCTTAATAGAACCAAACAGTTAGGGTCTTGCTCTGGATTAGGCTTTGGCTTAAGGGAACATTGTGGTTGGTTTGCTCTGCTATCCACACCACGGACACTTTCTCCATATCAGCAATAAGGCTGTTTCGCTTTCTTATCATTCGTGTGTTCACTGCAGTAGCACTTTTAAGTTTTTTCAAGAAAGTTTTCTTTGCATTCACAGCCTGGCTGTTTGGCACAAGAGGGCGAGGTTTCAGGCTCTCTCGGCTTTCAACATGCCTTCCTCTATAAGCTTAGTCATTTCTAACTTTGGATTACAGTTGAGAGACATACCACTTTTCTTTCACTTGAATATTTAGAGGCCATTGTAGGGTTATTAATTGGCCTAATTTCAATATTGTTGTGTCTTAGGGAATAGGGAGGCTTAGAGAGAGAGAGAGAGAGACAGAGAGAGAGAACAGCTTCAGTGAGGCAGTCAGAGCACACACATCATTAATTGATTAATTAATTGTCTTATATGGGTGTGGTTTATCATGCCCAAAAACTATTACAGTAGTAACACCAAAGATCACTGATTACAGATGAGTATAGCAGATATAATAACAATGGAAATGTTGAAGTATTGCAAAAAACTACCAAAATGTGACAGACAGGAAGTGAGCACCTGTAGACTTGCTCGATGCCATGTTGCCATAAACCTTCAGTTTGTAAAAAATGCCATCTCTGCAAAGCACAATAGAGCGAAGTGCAATAAAATCAGCTATGCCTGTATAAAAAGTGCCCGGCACACAGGAGATGCCCCATGCGTGGTACTTATTAATATTGGTAATTTTCATGTGCTGACCCCAGAAATACATAGCTAGATTAACCCAAATGAACTCTAAGGAAACTTAGGTTAAGTCTTAGGTCTCTTTCCTCCAGATGTCATGGGAACAGACATGTCTTGGAGAGGTGCACCCTAGGATCTGTCCAGGATCAGAAACTCCTGGAGCCAGCCCAGCCAGAGGTACTGCTCAAGGACTTGTTCTCCAAAGCTTCCAGTCATGAAAGTGCTCAGCCCAAGGTGGGTGCCAGGGTGACTGTGCCCCAGGGATGGCTGGGCTTCTTTCTCTACCTGGTTCAGCCCAAGCCACTTAAGGCAACTGTGGGTTCACAGCAGTACCTCTAACTCTTCCCACCCCATGGAGACCTGGGCATGCATGAAAGGCTAGGAGGACGGCATAGAATTTGGCCACTGGCCCCTACGGCCATGGGTGGTGGCTGGTGACTGAAGAAAGAGATGAAGGCTTGTCAGGGAGGTGCTTGAACCCTGTCTGGAAGCCCACAGAACTGAGATCGGAGGCTGTGGAGGCACTGCTGCCTCGTGGGCTCTAAATGAGCAAATGTTTGGGAACGAGGGTGCCAGAACAAAGCTGTCTGCGCTCCTGTCCCGGTCCCTTCTCAGCTCAAGTCACACATTTGCTAAGAGGCTTTTGGCTACAAGTGGCTGGTAGACATTGGCTGACAGATTTGGGATCTGATAAGAGGCTGTTGATTTCATTCATTTGTGCAATGTCGGAGATAAATTTTAACAGTCAAAACGGGGGAAAAAAAAGCCCTAGAACTTTGCCAGCATCACAACTCTGCCTGTTTCTTCTAACGGATTTCTTGAAACTGTCAACTGCCTCAGCTGGAGAAGTCCACTTATAAGGAGCGTTGTCATGTGTTTTCGGGGGAGCCAGGACCATCCGAGGGGTTGGCTGGCCTTTCACAATGTGACTGCACTCCCCTGGGCTCCCTCTTTGCTCCTGCACAGCCCTGGGGTGCAGGGCTCCCTCTGGAAGGCAACAGCTTCCAGAGACTCAAAGGCCTGCAAGGTCATGTGATCTCAGCATCACGGGTCTACCCACAGAACCAGCAATTTTATCAGTAGTATTAATTATCCTCTGCAAAAAGAGACACTGAAAACAAAGTTCCCTTTCTCAAAGAATTCTGATGAGAAATTTAAAAACATATTTGACCTTGGAGGATTCATTGTTTTGGAAGCCACGGAGACCTGCATCATGCAACCCAAAAGAAGGACTGCATCTGTGATGTGTGGGACGGGCACGAGGGGCCTCTGCAACCAATTTACCCCATGTCTTGACTTCTCTGAGAGTTGCATTGGGTTCAACAGTGATTCTATTTCCTCCCAAAGGGCCATGGGAGATAAGAAGTATTGAGCTTATATCCAAAAAGCTCTATGTAGTTTCAAGGTGTTTCCAAAGCACCTCCTCTGATCCTCATACCCTCCAGGGTGGTAGGCACCACAGGGCATTTGCATTCACTCTGAGATGAAGATACGACCATAGGGTTGTACCGAGAAGGTCTCATGACTCTGGACATCCAGCTCTTTCCACCACACTCCAAAGGGAGAAGTGGTCCAGGTTGCCTTCTGAGGGTGAATATCACTTCCAGCACAAGCTGCAGCCTGCATCCCAGCCAGCCCTGCTGATGCCTCCAAGAATGTGAGTGAGAGTTACCCACATCATGGGAACCCTTTGCTGGTCTGCAAAATATCCCGGAGCTTGTTCCTTTGAACCCTGTGTGTGGAGAGCTTTGACTTAAATGTGCCATACATTGAACAAACCCCTGCAGGGGTAGCTTCCCAGGAAGACCACCCGCTTTTCTGACACTGTCCCTGGAATGACCAACTGTGGCCTTTTTACAAACTCTTCAGTCTCGAGAAGTGCACATCCTCATTTACAAGGGACATGTGGAAAGTCTTGAAATTGGATCCGAAAAGTGTGGATTCTCCAAGAACTAAAGCTCCTGAAGCAGTTTTGAGAAGAGAGGGACATAGGCTAGCATGGATTTTGGCATGGATTCCTTTCCTTTGCTCTTAGGATGTGTGTGATCCCAAAGAGTTTGTCGGCAGGCTATGGGAACTCCATCCCCACACATTCAGCCTCTGCCTCAGATGGCAGGGGCCCTGGCTAGGGTTTGGCTGTAATATTCAGGACTGACCGAGCATCCTGCACACTGGTGAAGGGAGGGGTCCTCTGGAGACCATGCCTCTCCCACAGTAAGCCCCACCCCCAGGTGGGAGGGATGTGCCAGTGCCTTCTCACCCCCACATGCCTGCATGCCGCCCTTCATTCTGCTGTTTCCTAATAACACCTGCTCTCAGGAACAGGTGCAACACAGCCCCACTAGATGCATTGCTACTCACACTGTGAGACGGACACTCCCAGGAACACCAGCCCCATAAAGCCTTGGAGGAGAGGGCTGGAATTCTAGGCAACCTTGAGCTAGGGAGGGCTCCTTTGAACTAGAGATTCTCAATGTCTTTGAAGTCTTATTCTTATCAAAAGTCCCTCTGGAGAAGCCTTGTCTTGGGGATTGGCCAGAGGGAAAAGTTTATGGCAGCACTTGCATCAAAAGACACCATAGCATCACATCAACCAACGACCAACTGTAATGATTTCACTTTTATCAGTATACACATGCTTAGAAGTTTTGGAAACTGGACCACTCTTCTGTTCTACTAGCCAAACACTCAATACCATGAATCATGTGAGAGGACTGTTGCCCATGTTAGGTTATGTGACCTTTTTCTTTTGGCTGGGGATGGTATACCTCATTGACGGTGCATGACAAGCTGGAGCTGCCTAAGCCCCTGTCCTTTCTCCAGGAGTCTGGAATGGAAACTGACTTTGGGGAGCCTGAGTGGGGCAATGACTCCCCAGCAGCTGGGGGTTCACTCTTCCTCTCGTGCTCCTGATGGAGCTGGTTGTCTGGGGTCTTACTCGTTGGAGGCCGTGTGGACCATAAGGTACATCACCCTGTTGCTGCTGCCAAATTCATCCCAGGAAAGGAGGCTGACAAAGTGGACGTTGAAGGTAATGCCAGTCGTGGCACTGAAGGCAGAAGAGTGCGGGTGCCAATCTTAAAGTCAGAGGAGACAACTTGGTCCTCAGTGTAGATCAGAATGCCCTTGAGGGGACCCTCCTATACCTGCTTCAGCATCTTCTCATGCCATCATATTTGGCAGCTTTCTGCAGGTGGCAGATGAGAGCCACAACCAACATATTATGGGTGGGAACACAGAAGGCCATACCTGTGAGTCTCTTATCTGGCTCAGGGATGACCTTGCCCATAGCCTCTGCCACACCAGTAGATACAGGGATGATGTTCTGCAGCAGTCACGCCGAAGTTTCTCCAACAGTCTTCTGGGTGGCAGTAGTGGCATGGACTGTAGTCATAGATGACCTTGGCCAAGGGTGCCAAATATTGATAGTGCAGGAGGCACTGCTGACAATCTCGAGAAGATAACTCATACTTCTCATGGTTCACACCCACCACAAACATGGATCTGCACAAGAGCACAAGGGGCAAGGATGACGACAGTTTTGGCTACTTCAAGTGAGCCCCAGTCTATACTGGAACATGTAGACCATGGAGTTGAGGCCAATGAAGAGATCATTGATGATGACAATGTCCATTTTGCCAGAGTTAAAAGCTGCCCTGGTGACCAGGTATCCAATATGGCCAAATCCATTGACTCAGACTCTCACCATTGTATCCTGGTTGAGGCTGACACTGCATGAGCAGATGGGGCTGTTTGTCGAACGAGGAGGAGAAGAGAGCCACAGCTTTTTTCTTTTAAAAACAGACTTCATTTTCTGAGCAGTTCTAGATTCACAGAAAAATTGAGCAGCGTACAGAGATATCCCAGGTACCTTCGCCCCTACACATGCATGGCTCCCCTCATTATCAACATCCCCCACCAGACTGGCATGTTTGTTTCAATTAATGAACCAACATTGACACCTCTGTATCATCTAGAGTCCATGGTTTACCTTAGGGTTCACTCTCTGTGTTGGACATTTTATGGGTTTTGACAAATGCATTATGACACGCATCCATCACTATAATATCAGAGTAGTCTCACTGCCCTACAAATCCTCTGTACCCTACCGGTTCATCCCTTCCTCCCGCTCCCCCCTTGGCAACCACTGATCTTGTTACCCTCTTCATAGTTTCACCTTTTCCAGAAAGTCATACGGTTGGAATCCTACAGTATGCAGCCTTCTCAGACTGGATTCTTTCACTCAGTAATATACATTTAAGTTTCCCCCATGCCTTTTCATGGCTTCACAGCTCAGTTCTCTTTGGCGCTAAGTAATACACCATTGTCTCTATGTACCCCAGTTTATCCCCTCACCTACTGAAGGATATCTTGGTTGTTTCCAACTTTTAGCAAATATGAATAAAGTGGCTCTAAACATCCATGTGCAGGTTTTTGTGTGGAAAAGGTTTTCAACTCCTTTCATAAATAAGGGGTGTGGCTGCTGGAAGTTATGCAACTTTTACTTTGCCCAGCCCAAGCTGGGCTGCCCGTTGTGACCACCTGGTGAGCATTTAACAAATCCCTGTGCCCATCCCGACCCAGGCCACTTTAAACCAGACTCGGAGAGGGGTGGGGCTTGAACAAAGTGTTAACCAACCCATTGGGAGGTCCTGAAGTGCAGCCAGTGTTGAGAATCACCAATTCAGAGGCTGAAACCAGATACCCGAGTTTCTGCAGATTTCTAGTCAGCTTCTCTACCAAGAGACATTTAGATGTTGAGAGCAATAAGAAAATGGTTAAATGACCAAGTATTTATGTCTTATAAAACATTTCTTTTTTAAAATTTACATATATGTGTGTATATATATGTATATATATGTGTGTATATGTGTGTGTATATATATATATATATAGAGAGAGAGAGAGAGAGAGAGAGACTCACTCTGTTGCCCAGGCTAGAGTGCAGTGGTGTGATCATGGCTCACTGCAGCCCTGAACCCAAGGGCCCAAGTGATCAAGTGATTCTCCTGACTCAGCCTCTCAAGTAGCTGGAACTACAGGCACATGCCGTCATGCACAGCTATTTTTTTTTTTTTTTGAGACTGAGTCTTGCTCTGTCACCCAGGCTGGGGTGCAGTGGTGCAATCTCAGCTCACTGCAACCTCCACCTCCCAGGTTCAAGCAATTCTCCTGGCTCAGCCTCCTGAGTAGCTGGGATTACAGGCTTGCACCGCCCTGCCTAGTTAATTTTTTATTTTTATTTTTAGTAGAGATGGGGTTTCACCATGCTGGCCAGGCTGGTCTCAAGCTCCTGACCTCGTGATCCTCCTGCCTTGGCCTCCCAAAGTGCTGGGATTACAGACGCCCTGTTAATTTTTTAAACTTTTTTGTAGAAATGGGATCTCCCTATGTTGCCTAGGCTGGTCTCAAACTCTTGGACTTAAGTGATCCTCCTGCCTCGGCCTCCCAGAGTGCTGAGATTTCAGGTGTGAGCCACTGTGCCTGGCCTATGAAACATTTCTATTTTCATTTCCAGAAAAATCAATTTCATTTTTCTAGAAAGTTTCTATATGAAATTAACATCTGCCCTTTTTCACCCCCTTTGACTGACAACAGGCCCCAGAAGTTCCCCTTTTAATGAATTTCAGCATCCCTGGGCCCAGCCAGGCCACCATGGGCATTCCAATCAATTCCAACTTCTCCCAGCTCCCAGGGGCAACAGTTCTTGGTGTGAGGAACATGGACTTGATCCAACTCCCTTCCTTCTGCACCAGCTTGACCTGGCCAGTTCCTTATAGCTAACAGAGTGGACATCTGTCACTGTCTGCCTGGGGCAGGGTGAAGACCAGGAGATGTCTGAGGTAGAGGGGTCCTTGGTGGGGGGTGGGGGTGGGGTCCAGGCCAGTCATCTATGTGTTTATGTTAAAGCATTTACATATTTATTTATTTATTTATTTATTTTTTTTTTTTTTTTGAGACCGAGTCTTGCCCTGTCGCCCAGGCTGGAGTGCAATGGTGCAATCTCGGCTCACTGCAACCTCCGCCTCCCAGGTTCAAGTAATTCTCCTGCCTCAGCCTCCTGAGTAGCTGGGATTACAGGCACCTGCCACCACGCCTGGCTAATTTCTTTAATCTTTAGTGGAGATGGGGTTTCACCATGTTGGCCAGGCTGGTCTCGAACTCCTTGGCCTTCCAAAGTGCTGGGATTAGATGCATGAGCCACCGAGCCCAGCCCCAAAAGGTCTTTTTTAAGCACATTGAACAGATATAAACTGAGTAGCTCTCCTTGGATAGTGGGCTGGAGGGTCAGGCCCCCCATGCGACATCCCCTGCTTGATGACCTGGTGGCTCAGGCACTTTTAAGAAACTTGTAGAGTCCCAAAGGCAACACGTTGAGCCTTATTTTCCACAGATGACACGGGGGTAGGAGTGGGCAGCAATCCAAGAAGAAACCCCCTCATTTCACAAGATCTGTTGGGGCCAGGCTTTCAGTCTTTAGATATGTCTGTGTGCGAGGCACTGTAGCTGCTCTCCAAATGGTGCCAAGTGTCTCCCTACTCTCCTCCACCTTGTTCCTCCCACCTGCGTTCTGTCCTTGCCCTCCCTGCTCTCTCCTTCCTCTCCCCTCCTTCCTCTTTCCCTCCTCCCCGTCCCCAGGCTAGCTCTGAAGGACAGATGTCTTCCCCCGAGAGGCAGCTGCTCTCAGATGAGGAGCTAACCTACGAATGCATCAGATGTCTCAATGTTAGGGGAAATCATCTTCCTTGAAAGTCAGACCCTAAGCATTTGGGCTCTCCCAGGCTTCCCTCTGCCCGAGTGGAGCCTGGAGCCACTGAATTCAGATCCAAGTGAAAAGCAAGTCCCAGGGCAGCCGAGCAGGCAACTTCTAAGCAAAGGAGTGTGGGGCTCTGAGTGGGAGAGAGGAGTTAAGTCTGAGAGTGAAAACAGAGTCTGTTGTTCTTCCATTTCTTCCTCCCCTCCTTCTACTTTCCCTCTTGCTTTCTCGCCTTTTGTTGCTTTGACTTTCCAGAAATTCTCCCTGGAGATGGAAAGTGGCATCATTGAAACGTTCCAGAAATGAGCTGAAGTCACTCAAGGAAGGCCTTGGGAACTAGGGTTTGGCCCGGTGGGCAGCGCATCGTAGACATTCACATGAGCTCCAGCACTGAACACTGTGAGACCTGGCAGGTAAGTACTCAATCTTTATGATGGCGGTAATGAAGCGAGGGGACACCTCCAGTGCATGCTTGCTTTCTCTGCCCCTAGAACATCGCTGAAGTGCGTGTGATGCAAATCTTTGAAGCGGTAATTATGACATGTTTGGCACTGAGCTCTCTGCTCTGACCCAGGAAGAGGCGTTAGAGGAATTCTGTGGAAGGTTTGTAGAGGTCATTGACCCAGGATGCTGCTGGAACCCCAGCAGGAGGGGAGGTCCCAGGAATAGCACATCACTTGTCCTGCACAAAGGGAACCACTGGGAGCCGGCACCTGAAAACACCACGCGCTTCTTACTCCTGCTGCAAAGGAAGAGGAGAGACCCAGAGAAGGTTGCAACAAGAGCAGCTGAGATGACCACGATTAAGGAGATGTGGCTGCAGAGGTCAGACTCCAAAAGGACTCTCAAAGGTGAGTGGCCGGGGGTTGTTAGGGCTTATTCATGAGGATGCCTACCACAAAGAGCTTTAAAATAGGCAGCAACTCCAAAATCAACAATGAAAGCACAAACGTGCCAATTACAAAGCAGAGAGAGGACTTGAGCAGACATTCTTCAATGGAGACAGATAGCCATCAAACACATGAAAAGGGGCTTAACCTCAATAATTATTAAGAAAATGCAAATCAGAACTACAATGAGATCCCACCTCACACCCGTTAGAATGGCCACAGCTAAAAATAAACAAAAATAACAAGTACTGAAGACATGGAGAAACTGGAACCCTCATGCACAGTCAGTGGGAATGTAAAATGGTGCAACCACTGTGGAAAACAGTATTGAGGTTTCTCAAAAAAAAAAACAGAATTATCATATGATCCAGCAATCCCACCTCTGCATATACAACCAAAGAAGTGAAAGCAGGGGCTCAAACAGATATTTGTACACCTATGTGCCTGGCAGCATTACTCACAATAGCCTAAAGATGGAAGCAACCCATATGTCCATTGAAGGATGAATGAGTAAACAAAATGTGGTCTATCCAGACAATGGAGTATGATTCACCCTTAAAGAGGAAGGGAAGCTGGGCACGGTGGCTCACGCCTGTAATCCCAGCAGTTTGGGAGGCAGAGGTGGGTGGATCACGAGGTCAGGAGATCGAGATCATCCTGGCTAACATGGTGAAACCCCATCTCTACTAAAAATATAAAAAATTAGCCAGGCATGGTGGCGGGCGCCTATAGTTCCAGCTACTCGGGAGGCTGAGGCAGGAGAATGGCATGAATCTGGGAGGCGGAGCTTGCAGTGAGCCGAGATTGTGCCACTGCACTCCAGCCTGGGCAACAGTGTGAGACTCTGTCTCAAAAATAAAATAAACTAAAATAAAGAAAGAAAGAAAGAGGAAGGGAATTCTGCCACATGCTGCCACATGGATGACCCTTGACAACATTATGCTTGGTGAAATGAGCCAGGCACAAAAAGACAAATTCTCTGTGATTCCACTCACATGTGCACCTACAATTGTGAAATTCACAGACAGGGAGTGACATGGTGGTTGCCAGGGACCAGAGGGAGGGAGGAATGGGGCGTTAGTGTTAATGGGTTCGGGGTTTCAGTTTGGGACAGTCCTTGAGCTGAGTGGTGGTGATGGCTGCACAACAACATGTACGTGCTTAGTACCACAGAACTGTGTCCTTAAAAATGGCTAAGATGGCACATTTTATATTATGTATATTTTATTGCATGATGATATTTAAAAGATGGGCAGGGAAGGAAGTAGTGATGAGTGTGGGCAGGGGTATGAATTTGTGTCCCAGAAACCAGAACAGGGCAGGAGGCCAGGAGAGAGAAACTACAGGAGAGGCTCCCACACACGGGCCCTGCAGAGGGTCCTCCCCCAGGCCTGTGCGTAGGTACCCGGGGCCCGGGTTCCTTGAGGGTGGTATGAACTCCCTGCAAGCAGGGGACTGGCAGAATCAGGGCAGCAGAGGATTCCAGCAAATGTCCCCAGGGGCAGGAGGATGAGGCTGCACTGAGGTCCCTGGTCAAGGGGTTTAGAGAAGAATGTCAGATAGCACTGTTGCCCTTGGGGCTTCTGGAGCGACATTGAATCTCAGATCAGCTTCCTCCACAGGATCAGCTTCCTCCACAGTCACATAGAAGGCTGGAAGCGCATCAAACAGGGTCCTGAACTCTTGGGGTCAGGTTGGGGAGTCTAGGGGCAGGGAACGGCGTCTCTATTGGCCACCACTGCCATGACGGGAGGACCTGGGTGGGAGGTTTCTGGAGCTCAGTGACAACCACGAAGCCAGCATGTGTGACTAGGGCTGGGTTTGAAGGAGGAGCTCAAGGCAGTAAGAGAAATGCAGCCTCAGTGGTTGAGGTCACTCCACATTCATGCGTTTAACTAGCTTGACCCTCTCCAGCCCCTTAGCAGAGACAATGAAGCATCCCTGCATCCCTGCCCATTGGCTGGACCTTCTGTGCTCAATCCCACCTCACTTTCTGCTTCCAGTTCCTCGTTTCAAGTGGAAATCTCACAGTTTCTAACGCTCGTGGCAGGGCTTCTGTCTTCTGCTCTGAACTCTTCCTGAGACTTCATGTCAGGATTCAATCTCTCTAGTTTTGACCCCTCTGGTTCTTCCCATCCTTGAACCCACCTCTCCTGGCTCTAGCCCCTGGGTCTTCTATATGCATCTGCCTAGCCCCTGTCCCCTGTGAGAGAAACTGACCATGGGATGCTGGGTGTTCAGGGCTGCCTTCAGAACGTGGCTTCAAAAGGCAACTGCCCCTGCGTGCCTGCGGTGCTGAGGAAGGTAAGGAATGGGGACAAGGGGGACAACCACGCTGCCCCAGAGCAGGCTGCTGAGGAGGTGTCAGGGACCACTCTCCCCCTGTTACCACAGGCCCCAAGGCTTGCTGGACGGGCCTGGTGGGGAGCAGCAGCGTGGTGTGTTTGTGCTCTTGTGGGAGGTAGCAGGAAACAAGCCCAGAGTCGGGGGAATTGCCCCAGGTCACCCACAGGCCAGCACTCAGGACTCAGCAGCAGCACTGGGCTTCAAGCCACCAGCCATCCTCTCCAGATGCTGCTCCCTCAACAGGAGAGCAGAAGGCTCCATTCCACCCCCACCATGAGTGCCTCTTCTCAGAGTGAAGCTCACTAACTTCTCAGAGTGAGGCTCACTAATGTTCACTAACTGAGCCTTGAAGCACGCTTAGGGGAGGCAAGAAGGAGGGGCGCCAGGCTCTGAGTCCTGGGGAGAAGATGGCGCCGAGCACTGTTTCTGCACTAAATGCACATGAATCAACCTGTCACTTCCTCTAGCTCAGGACTGGTCCCTGTCCCTGTCACTTATTTTTTTTTTTTTTTTAGACGGAATTTAACTCTTTTTGCCCAGGCTGGAGTGCAGTGGCATGACCTTGGCTCACTGCAATCTCCACCTCCTGGGTTCAAGTGATTCTTCTGCTTCAGCTTCCCGAGTAGCTGGGATTATAGGCCTTCACCACCATGCCTGGGTTAATTTTTGTATTTTTAGTACAGATGGGGTTTCACCATGTGGGCCAGGCTGACCTCGAACTCCTGACCTCAGGTGATCCACCCACCTCGGCCTCCCAAAGTGCTGGGATTACAGAAGTGAGCCACCATGCCCGACCACCCCTGTCATCTTTAAACAGCATTGTCCACAGCTCAGTCTGCAGGGCCAGGGCATGGCCTCTCTCCATGTTCCTGTGAAGAGCCTTCATTGGAATCATCCCGGCCCATACAGCTTGAACATGCTGTCCGGCTAGCCCCTCCACTAGGGCAGCAAGGAGAAAGAAGCTTTTTAATTTATTTTAAGTTAAAGCAACAGGAACTCAACTAAATGGCAAGGAAACAAATCCAGACAGTCTCCCACTTACGATGTTTCCATTTACAGTTTTTCAACTTTATGATGATATGAAAGTGACATGCATTCAGTAGAAACCATACTTCCATACCCATACAACCATCCTGTTTTTCACTTTCAGTATGGTATTCAATAAATTACATGAGATATTCAACACATTATTATAAAATAGGCTTCGTGTTTGATGATTTTGCCCAACCATAGGCTAATGAAAGTTCTGAGCACACTTCAGGTAGGCCAGGCTAAGCTATGATGTTGGGTAAATTAGGCGCATTAAATGCACTTTTAAATTTTAATATTTATTTATTTAGAGACAGGGTCTCACTCTGTCACCCCAGCTGGAGCGCAGTGGGTCCATCTTGGCTCACTGCAACCTCCACCTCCCAGGCTCGAGCGGTCCTCCCACCTCAGCCTCCTGGGTAGCTGGGACCACAGGCATGCTCCACTATGCCCAGCTAATTTTTGTATTTTTAGTAGAGATGGGATTTTGCTATGTTGCCCAGGCTGGTCTTGAACTCCTGGGCTCAAGTAATCTGCCTGCGTCAGCCTCCCAAAGTGCTGGGATTACAGGCATGAGCCACCATGCCTGGCCTAAATATACTTTTGGCTTATGGTGTTATCAATGAACAATGAGTTTATTGGGACATAACCCCATTGTAAGTCGAGGAACATCTGTAAATCAATTAAAAAATGGACACAGGACCTGAATAGACATTTCTCAAGAGAAGACATACAAATGGCCAATAGGTGTATGAGAAAATGCTCATCATCAATCATCATGGAAACGAAAATTAAAACCACAATAAGATAGCACCTCACACCTGCTAGGATGGCTAAGGATGTGGAGAAAAGCGAACCCTTGCACATTTGTTGGGGATGTTAGTCAGTACAGCCATTATGTAAAACAATATGTAGGTTCTGCAAAAAATTAAAAATAGAACTCCTGTATGATCCAGCAATCCCACTACTGGGGATATGTCCAAAGGAAATGAAATCAGCATGCAGAAGAGATATCTGCACTCCCATGTTCACTGAACATTCTTCACAGTAGCCGAGACAGGGAGTATCCAACAATGGATGAACGGATAAAGAAAATATGATGTATATACATAATGTAATACTATTCAGTCTCTAAAAAGAAGGAAATCCTGTCCTTTGCAACATGGATGAACCTAGAGGACATTAGGTAAGTGAAATAAGCCAGGCACTGAAAGCCAAATACAGCCTGATCCCAGTTACATGGGGAATCTAAACTCATAGAAACAAACTCATAGAAACAAAGAATAGGATGGTGGTTACCGGGGTCAGGGGGTTGGGGGGCTTGAGTAGATGTTGATTAAAAGGTTAAAATTGTCATTTAGACAGGAGGAAGAAGTTCAAGACATCTATTGTACAACATGGTGACTATAGTTAATAACAATATATTGTATACTTGAAAATTGCTAAGAGTAGATTTTAAGTGTTCTCATTGCAAAAAAAGTATGCGAGGTAATGCACAGGTTAATTAGCTTGGGTCAGCCATTCTACAAGTCAAAATATCAAAACACGCTGTACACACAAATATATACATTTTTGTCAATTAATAAAAGTTATGGATTTTATTTTATCTGGAAAAAAACGAGATACAAGAGAACAAACCAACACCAGCAGCCACTGTGACCATTTGAGCCCACCCATGGGGGGATGGGTACTTTGCATGTGTTATATCTTATGTGGCTCTCTCTCCAACCCTGCAGGGCAGGTGGCATCTCTACCTAACCATGAGGGAACAGAGGCTCAACCAGCACGTTGAGGCACCAGAATTCAAAAGCCCAGTATCCTCCCAGGACTCCATCAAAGCAGATGTGTAGAGGGCAGTAGGGCCTGAGCCAGCATCAACGCCCCTGGGGGAGGCCCACAGGACCTTTAGGAAGATGAGACAGGCACAGGAAAGAGATGTCCAAAGCCACCATTCTGGGTTTGGGAATGTAAAGAACTTCGAACCAGATAAATGAAGACTGCAGAAGAAAGAGGAAGAAATGGAAGTTGCTCTCTGACAGGACATGAATTTGGCAAGGGGTGGATTAGGCCGAGTGCTCTCTGCGGTGATGAAACGCAGCAGCTGGTGGTCATGAAATAGTTATGAATGGGGAGAGGATGCTGTATTCTGCAGTGCAGCACAGGTGAAAGCAAAGTTTCAAGAATACTGTAATAGCAAAACCTTCCATTAATTATCAGAAGCAAGCTGTAATGCCAATTCCTATGGCAACGGGGTCCCCAGTGGATTTTGTGCTTTTTTTTTAAAGCTGCTCCCATTTACTATGGTACATTATGTTTGTTTTCTACCGGAGATTTTGTGCTTGTCCTCTGCAAATGAATTCATCCTGTCCTCACAGCGGCTGGTGCGGAGACCCACAGGCTGGGGCCTGGGGAGAGTTAAAGATTGTGCAACTTAGAGCTAAATGCTCTGTAAGGGCATTGATGACCGCTATTAGCACCTTCACTTCTGAGGGCAAAAGGAGGGGAGGGCAGGAAAGAGGTGTGGGAGGGAATAACTAGGGTGCATGGCTAATTAGAGGGCATCTATCCCAGCCCCCACATGCATGGTCTTTGCAATCCAGGCTTGCACCAGGGAAGAGTCCTTGAACCCAGCTGGGCTCTCCAACAATGTGCCTGCTGCAGCTGCAGTGGAAGCTGATGATTGCTCAGAAAGCTCAGACACAGAGTCCTCTGGAGTAAGGGTGTTGGAGAGAACAGTGGCTTGGTTCCCAGGGGAGCAGGCTGCCCCTCCCAGAGAAGCACTGCAGGTCTCCTCCACGTGTAGGCCCAATCTCTCTGCACCCCGCACCCCATTACTTATTACTCCCCCCTGCTCAGTGTGAAGTGGGAGTTTAAATTTGGTGGCCCTTTGAATGCAGGTCTTCCAGGGGAGATGTTCTGTGCTTGCCTGGTCATGGACTGCTGTTCACAGAAACATTCTGTCCTAGGCCACAGGAGCGCCTCAGAGCCACTCTGGGGTGTGGGCGAAGCGGTCAACAGTGGTTTCCTCCATCCTGCCCCGGATGAATGACCCTGACAACTTGATGGCGGAGCAGCCGGCCGCTCACTCAGGAAGAGGCTGCCTCCAGGTAGGGAGCTTGTATGTTTCCCTCTCAGGGCTGCAGCTGTGGCTTGGGAGGTATCCTGTCTCTTTGGTGGCCTCATGAGGGCTGTGTCAGTCCTGATAAATGGCATAGGATGGGGAGTCCCCTTAATGGAGGACAGTACAGGTCTCCTGTCCGTGGGGCTATTCCAGGCCAAAAATAGATTCTACCACTGCAGAATGATTATGCTGGCTCTGCTGTGCTTTCTAAGTCATCAAAGGGACTCAAAAACATGTGAGTAGAACTGGGAGGATGCCAGAAGAGGGATGAGATAAAGATTGTGTATGTATATGTTTCTTTTTGTGGAATTCTACCTGGAGCCATAGGAACATGACTTACAACTCATGGGAAAGGCTGTGCCCAGAGCCAAGGAGGAGCTGTGGGGACGTCTCTCCCAAGTCATCCGTTCTCCCCATTTAGATTTCATCTTTAGGATGGGCCTTCAGGCACCCAGGCTGCCTACTGACCCCCCTGGCATGGGTGGGAACCGGGAGCTCGTTGGTAAGCAGGAGGATTCAGGACTATCGACTGAACACCACCTCTTCTGTGGCACGCACCGCGCTGTGTCTTTGGGGTCACCATCTCATCACCTCTGCACAGGAAGATTATCTCCCCCGTTCCGTGATGAGGAAATGGAGGCTCCAGGTGGTAAGTCATTGCCCAGGCCACACTGCTCCTCAGAAGCAGAGCTGAGATCAGAACCCACTTCTGTCTGACCCCAAAGTCTGTGCCAAATGCCTTGCTCAATGGCCTCTTGCAGGGAAGGGCAGTGTCCCATTACAGCCAGGCCCTAGCACAGTATCAGGCTCTGCAGGGTCTGCATCCCTTTCCCAAGGCCCACAGGGGGCACACCACAAAATGATGGGGGTGTAGGAAGAAGATATCAGAAATTCTAGTTATGATTTCCTATTGTCCTAGTAAAATATCAACTTTTATGTCATTTGTGATGCATTTATTAGCTCAGTAGCACATTTATAGAATTTATAAATCAATAAACCTTCACGTTGTGGAACACATGCTCAAGTTTATTTTACTGATATTGAAAATGAGCAAAAAGACTAAAGTCTCATGTTTAAGACAGTGACCAGGGTCCTCCCCAGGGCTCCTTGGGGGCCAGAAAGGACGGCTTGCCGAGGGTGGCCTCCATCTTCGCCTGCAGCACTGTTTGTTCCCCGGGATCCTTCCGGGCCTGCTCGACTCTGATCTCGGTCCCCTGTGCATTTCTGTAGGAAACTCGCTTTTACTAGACCTGAGAGGGCAGGAAGGCCCTGTCCCCTCGGGAGGCTGGCTGTGCGCTCTGCTGCTGTTTGCTGTCTGCGGGGGCTCTCCGGTGGTCCAGGGGGCATTACAGGGGCACAGGGAGGATGAGGGGAATGAAGTGGGGAGTGAAGGGCACACACACTTAGACCCCACCGGCCACCTACAGAAGGCCTGAGGGGACAGCTGTTTCTGAAGTGATGCCTTCCTCTGTTGGGAAGCCAGGAGCCTCCCCTGGTGGGATCCATAAGGCCCTGGGGGTGGGGCAGGGTATGTGGGACAGGCGCAGAGCCCCTTCTGTTTCCTTCTCAGGCCACAATCATAACTGTCCACGCATTCCTTAAAAGCAGAGAGGGACCCTCTCCTTCCCCATCCATCAACAGCCTTCAGAGTCTAATTACATGCACGGAGCTTCAGTTCCCTTCTCTGTAAAATGGGGCTAATACTAATAAGACCTCTTCAGGGCAGTGTGGGAAGTCCATGAAACTCCAACATCTCCAAAACCACCCAGCAGATTACAGGATCTTGAAGTAAGCACAGTGTTTGGCATACAGTAGGCGCTCATCCATGCTGGTTACTTTCACTGGCTGCCACTTGCTGGCTATGTGTGACTTAACCTCCCAATGCCTCAGTTTCTTCATTTTAAAGTGAAAGCTGATGCCTATCCTCAACTTCAGACAAGATCAGGCACGTTCAGGGTGGTATGGCCGTAGACCCCAACTTCAAAACAACAGGCACATCCATTCAATTCAGGTAGCACCCTCCAACTGTGCCACGGGCTTAAGAGGCAGGAAGAGCATGGTGTGAGCCCACGGCTTCGGCTCCTGTTGTTCACTCTCTGCAGATCCTTGTGCAGTTCTCTGGGGTCACTTGCTGGTCTTTTTGAGTCTCAGTTTTCTTATTTGTAAGCTGGGGATAGTCATATCTCGTTAGATTTTTTGGAGGACTAAATGGGACAATAAATGTAAAATGCTCAGCACAAAACTTAGTCTATGGTCAGTGTTCAACAAATACTAGTCACTGGTAATAGCAGAACCACCTGCATTATGACACTATCATTTCCAGGCCCTCATGAGGATTCTCATTTACCAGGCATACTAGCCCTGCAAAATGGACACTACTGCTTCCATTATACAGATGAGGAAACTGAGGCTCAGAGAAGCTAAGTAACTTCTTCAAGCTTGCCCAGGCTGGGTGTGGTGGCTCATGCCTGTAATCCCAGCACTTTGGGAGGCCAAGGAGGGCAGATTACTTGAGGTGAGGAGTTTGAGAACAGCCTGGCCAACATGACAAAACTCCGTCAATAAAAAATATAAAAATCAGCCAGGCGTGGTGGCACATGCCTGTAGTCCCAGCTACTCAGAAGGCTGAGGCAGGAGAATCGCTTGAACCGGGGAGGCAGGACTTGAACACGCCACTGCACTACAGCCTGGGCAACAGAGCAAGACTCTGTCTCAAAAACAACACAACAAAACAAAACCAAAAAAAGGTTGCCCAGTTGCCCAGTGACAGAGCCAAATCTTGCTTTCCAAGCTTGAGCTCACTCTCCTACACTAACTACCTGGCCCCATGCTGCCCAGTCCTGGGCTAGCTGCAGGAGGCTGCCGCATTACCCACCTCAAACCACACAAGCACTGGCAGTAACAAGAGGCTGCAGAGAACCTAGAGTTCTCCAGTGGGTGTGGTTCTCTGGCTGCCGTGGGCTGCCAGGGATCCCTTAGATCGCGGACTCCACAGTTCTTTCTTGCCACCTCCAGAAGGGAGGCTGCAGCCCCATGAGCCAGGCAGCAGGAAGGGAGGAAGTCTTGCTTCTTGCCAGACACATTGTTTAACTGCAACAGTCAGTTCTCCAAAAACTCTGCCGGAAGTCCACCCCAGAAACTCAAGGGAGGAAACTGACTGCCTTCTTGGGGTTTTCTTAACTGTGCTTTTTCTGCTCTGCAGGAAAGATGCAACCTGGGCCAGAGGCCCCCGGGGGTTGTGCCTGAACCCACAGATCAGACAAACCTGAGCAGCCATTAGCAGCTGCGTGGGCTCCTTTGTACTGTGGGGCTGCTCCTGGGGCGAAAGATGTCTTTGTGTGTGTATGGGTTCGGGGGCTGGGCTGGCTGACTTGCACAAGGACACGCTGTGGCCCAGCCCTGGGCAGCATCCAGCCTGCTTAGGTGGCCTCCTGTGGGCTTGGCCAAAGACACTGAGGCCTTTCTCTGTTTCACCTTCTTGTGCCAACTTGGCTGTGTATGAACAAAGAATCACAAGCACACAGCTCTCTGAGTTCACACTTGTGTAAAATTGGACTGAAGAGCTTGGTGAAGCAAAGTTCAAGAAGGGTGACTTGGCCGGGCATGGTGGCTCACTCCTGTAATCCCAACACTTTGGGAGGCTGAGGGGGAGCAGATCACTTGAACCCAGGAGTTCAAGACCAGCTTGGGCAACACAGAAAGACCCTCTCTCTACAAAAAAATTTAAAAATTAGCTAGGTGTGGTGAGGTGTGCCTGTATTCCCAGCTACTCTGGAGGCTGAGGTGGGAGGACTGCTTGAGCCTGGGAGGTTGAGGCTGCAGTGAGCTGTGATCATTCCATTGCACTCCAGCTTGGGTGACAGAGCAGGACCCCATCTCTTAAATTTAAAAAAAGAGAAAGGAGAAGGAGGAGGAGGAGAAGGAGAGGGAGAGGAGAAGAAGAAGGAAGAGGAGGAGGAGGAGGAGGGGGAGAGGAAGGAGGAGAAGAAGGAGAAGGGAGGAGATGGAGAAGGAGGGTACCTCAGAAGCCCTCAATAAAAACAGGGAGGAAGAGAACAAAAGCATCAAAGCTGCTGAGTCTGGTGCCAAGAGA
Source organism: Symphalangus syndactylus (assembly GCF_028878055.3). Classification (NCBI taxonomy): domain Eukaryota; kingdom Metazoa; phylum Chordata; class Mammalia; order Primates; family Hylobatidae; genus Symphalangus; species Symphalangus syndactylus. Next base: position 72,571,666 of record NC_072437.2, read on the forward strand.
AGGGGCCTTAAAAGCTGTGTGACTTTGTCATTTGAGTTAACCTCTCTGATCCTCAACTTCTTGTTTGTGAAGTGGGAATAAGTTTTTTTGTGAGTTTGTTCTGAGGCTCATTAGTAATGTACGTAAAGCTGTTGGCTCCTGGTCTCTCTTATCATCCGGTGTTAAGCTTCGAAGTGGGCACAGGTGCTGGCAGCTACGGAATGGTGGGGAGGTTGCAGGGGGGGTCCCTGGTCACAGAGAGCTCCTCACTGCCAGGGCTCAGAAGCCCCCTCACTGAGAGGCCTCACTGCCAGGGTTCGGAGCTCCCTCACTGGAGAGGGACTTCTGGAGTGCTGCAAGCTACACGGACAGACCCTCTGTGAGATCAAGCGTCCAGGCCCCTGGGCCAAGATGGTGTGGCTTTCGGGGACATTATGGAGCCTCCGTGGGCCTCAGCTCCTCCTCTGTAAACTGGGGAGTGTGGTGGTGATAACGGCACCTACGCGTACAGAGATTGACAAGTACTGATGAAACAGAGCTAGAGATGCCTGTCTCACATCAAAGGGCTTTCCAACAGCTGTTTTTAATAATTATTATTATTAATTATATTAGGCATTAATATTTAATTATATTATGATCTGTAACAATTATATATTAATTACACTATCATATTAATTATTAAAAATAGAATAATAATTATTATTAACAGCCCTGGGAGAAGGTTATCATGAATTTTTTTTGGAGGGAGGTCAGATGACAGCTCGTCAAGGTAACAGAGTGCAAGAGAAGAGCCTGCCTCGGTTGCGGGTGGTCAGGGCCTGGGCACCCCAGGGAGACACAGGGAAGCCTGGGGGAGGGCTGAGACCCCTTCTCTTGCTCAATCAACCTTTTCAAGTCGACAATGACATGTGTGCCAGACTCTGACCCCTGATCACAGCTTCCCCTGACAGGGGCCTCTGCGGAGATGTCTCACAAGGCCAGGGGCGACCTGGAAACACATCCCTCCCATAGGCTACATCCCATCGTCAAAAGGAGACTTCGGGGGCCCACCTGCTCCTCCTGCCTGCCCCTGCCCTCAGCCCAGAGAACCAAGCTGAGCCACTTGCCTGTGCTCCCAAAAAGACACCCCTTCCGTCCCAGCTTGATTTCCACAGAGTTACCTGTGGGGCATGTGCTGGCCAGAGGCCAAGTGGGCTCATCTATCTGCCCAGGGCAGCATTTTAGAACAGGGAGCGGAAATAGTGTTCAGGTTGTAACGAGTTTTTGCAAGAGGGGAGGGGGTGGAGAACAGAGGAGGAGGGGGCCGGGGAGCGGGAGAGAGGGGTCACCCGAGGCTTCTCCTCTGCGGCGTTTAATGGGAAAATGAGATATTTCCCAGGCAATTGCTTTCAGGTGAGTATTGAAATTAATGCCTCGTTCCAGCAGCACATCTTTGTTAGAACATTAGCCTCTCAGAGGGAGCAAGAAAATGAGAAGAGAAAACAAAACAAACAAAAAACAAACTACCTGAAATGAGCCCAGCAGAGAAGGCTGAGGACAGAGGACTTGGGGCCACGGAGAGCTTGGGGGTGAAGTGACTCTGGGATCATGCGAGGGGCCTAAGTGTGAGGAGCCTTGGTGGCCTGGGGAGACTGTCCCGCCCAGGGGCCACCCTCCTCTGCCACCTGGGGCCGGGGTACAGTTGCCGAGTGACAGGGCGACTTGGGGTCCACTGGATGGGCCCTGCGGAAGTCCCTGCTTGGCCTCCGGGCTCCCTGGCCTTCTGAGGTGAAGGGGAGGCTCTGAGCCCACACGTGGTCTCTCACAGGCTTTGGGGCTGCATTCACAGTTTCTCAGTTTCCCCGACATTGGCACAGTCCAGGGAGGAGCAGCCTGGGTTCCTGCTGGGGAGAACCCCTTGAGCCAGTGTGAAGGCTGTGACCTTCCCAGGTCTTATGAGCGGGGATTTCTCAGAGCTGAGACTCATGCCTTGCTTCACTTGAGGCCTGAAAAAGCTCCTGTTTGTTCTTTGATTTGGGAGGGGGCGGGGGTTGCATTTTCCTTTTTTTTTTTTTTTTTTGGCTTTGTTTCCGTGCATGTATAGAATTGAGCCAAATGGAATAGAGGCTTTAAACTCTGAATGCATTTTGCCATTGCTTTAAAAAACTTGTTCTCGTTTAAATTCACGTCATCAGTGAATGAGAGTGTTTACCTCACAATATCCTCACCAGATTTATATATCATGCTTTTCAAATTTGTGCCAATTTTAGAGTGGGAAAATGGTTGTGAATGTGGACTTATAAAAGAAATAATTGTTAGCTGTTGTGAAAAATAAATATTTGTGTTTGTTTCCTAAAAACTAGAGTTGGATCCCTAAGAATACCCAACATTGTCAAACAACAGCAGGCGGGCCAGGTGCGGTGGCTCATGCCTATAATCTCAGCACTTTGGGAGGCCGAGACAGACAGACCACTTGAGGCCAGGAGTTCAAGACCAGCCTGGCCAACACGGTGAAACCCCGTCTCTACTAAAATACAAAAATTAGCCAGGGGTGTTGGCGGGCGCCTGTGATCCCAGCTACTCAGGAGGCTGAGGAAGGAGAATCACTTGAACCCAGGAGGCAGAGGTTACAGTGAGCTGAGATCGCACCATTGCACTCCAGCCTGGGCAACAGAAGCTCTGTCTCAAAACAACAAAAAACAACAACAGCAGCCACTTCCTCCTTGAGCAGCCTTGAATGTCTGTTCTCCTGTAAGCTCTGGTTAGGAAAATCCTCTCGGGATTTGCTGCCGTCTCCCGCTCTAGGGCTGGGACATAGGATGAGTACTCCAGGCTGGATTTAATAGAGATGCAATCAGATACCTGAAACATGGACTCCAGCCGCAGGCTAGCACACTCTGTCCTGCCTTGGAAACTGTAGAACTAGAGTTTGGGGGTGAAGTCAGCACAGTTGACACAGTTGTCAGGGGAGGGGAGTTGGTTGGCTGTGATTCTGGGCCACTGGGTCCACTTGGGAAAGTTGGCTTTGCTATGCTGCAGCAGGAACTTCTTGGACACGCAGTCCCCAAGGTTTGGCTATTCCCTTGCTAGGCTGCATGCATCCAGGATGAGCTAAACCCTGGTCCCACCTGCTCTGACCATAGCCTTCTCTGGAGCCTCTTCCAAGCCTCAGTGCTACTGGGTGGAATTGAAGGAGAGACCCTTTTAGGCTTGAGGAAAATGACATGTCGCCACTGGATAGCCAGAGCTGTGGAAAATAGGGACAAGGCTTGGCCAGGTGAAGCCATCGACTTGGGAGAAGGCAGGAGAAGCTTGGGTCAGGTGGGGCTCCAGAGGGGCTTCCTGCCCCCAGAGGAGCCTTGGATTACAAGGTCCCAGAGCTCCCCTGGTTCCAGGATTCTGCAAAAGAGTGAACCAAGAGCAACCTAGAGCAAAGGTCTCTGAAGCAAAAAAGGGACAGCATCTCGGGGCACAGAGGTGGGCAAGGAGGGAACAGGCTGTTACGCACCTGTGTGACCCCAGGCATGTCACTTAACCTCTCTGGGCCTAACTTCTTCACCTAGAAAATGATAGTTAGGGCAAACTCTGAGGAATGATTTTATTTTGGGATTTGTGCATGCAGCCAAGTCTATGTGAGCCATAAAGATAACTCCTCCCTCTCTGCATCTTCCAAACCTACCAAAGAACCGAGGCTGACAGAATGGAAACAGGGACGCTGAGGAGGTGGGACTGGAGGCATCCTCCTTCCTTTCTTGGTGTGGCCCGAGCTCCCTCTGCCTCCAGACAGGCCACTCCTTGGGCTTCCATCTGCACATCTCATCCCTTTGATGATAGAACATGCCGTACCTGCCCGCAGGTTTGACGAGAGGCAAACATTTGGTTCCATTTATTGGGGTGGCTCAGGGCCACTGCTTCCTAGGTGTGACTTCACTCGGTCCTTCACACAAACTGTGAGGTTGACGTCATGTTCACCCCCATAACAGATGAGAAAACCAAGGGTTAGAGGACAGGCAGTGAGGGGCAGGCAAAGCCAGGGCTCAGATCTGTTCTGGCTTCAGAGGCTCGACTCTGTCTCACAAATAGAATATTTTCTTCTAAAAGTCATAGCACTGCCTTTGGAGTGGGGTGGGGCCACGGATTTTCTTGTTGAAAAAGATCTAGAGCTCTCATATGGAAATGGGTCCACAGGGCCAAGGAGCCTGGCCAGGAGTTGGAACACTGATGGATGGATACTTTTGGAGGGTGCTGGGAATGGGCAGGCTGTCAAAGTCACTGGCCACTGCTCTCACCTGTACATGGTATTGAGTACTGGTCCATGTACTCAGCCAGTTACCTCACAAGTCTGCGAGAGTGGGCACATGCCTGAAGAATGAGGATGGGGCGGGGAGGTTGAGAAGGGAAAATTGGGGCATAATGCGGGGTCCTACCTGGGGGACTGGATATTGATTGGGAGCTTCCTGGACAAGTGAGGCAGGTAAGACTAGGTGAGGGCAGGTGAAGACAGATGAGGCTAGGTGAGACTAGGTGGGGGCAGGTGAGGGCAGTGAGACTGGGTGAGGGCAGATGAGTCTAGGTGAGGGCAGCTGAGGGCATATGAGGCTAGGTGAGACTAGCTGAGGGCAGGTGAGGGCAGATGAGGCTGGGTGAGGGCAGGTGAGGCAGGTGAGGCAGGTGAGACTGAATGAGGGCAGGTGAGGCAGGTGAGGGCAGGTGAAGCCAGATAAGGGCCTGGGCTTTACTGGGAGATGCAGAAAGGCAAGGACAACCCTGAAGAGCAAATGGAGACTTGCTGAGCCTGAGGACATCCAACCACATGCCTTCCCCGGAGTCCCTTTGTTTCCTGCTCCAGCCTCATACGACACCCCTCCCCCCACCCGACCTGCCTCCGCAGACACAAAGGTGTCATGTGACACTGTGGCTGAAGAGAAACCTGTGCTCTGTCCTGAAGAGAATCTTCACAGTGAAGGGACTAGGAAATAGAGTGAAGATGACCACTGAGGGGACGAGGTACGTGGGCCCTGCACGGGGCTGATGGGAAGACAGGAGGGAACTACATGGGCTGCCAGCTCCAGAAGGACATGAGCCAGCGTGTGACCCTGCTCTGACCACTCTGAATACTGCAAGTGTCCACAGAGGCTGCACTGTGGCTCCTTACAGATGTGACGCCTGCTGTCACTGCCTCAGTTGTTCCACATGCCAAGCATCCAGGAGAGATGACAGATTTTCTCAGGTTCCAATGATACACTGAGCAAAGCAGGGAGATGAGCTGAACACCACTGCTGCTGTCAGAGATGCCAGGAGAAGCCAGCAATTTCTGCCCCTCCCCTGGAAGGGTCTTGGGAGTCCTGACACCTGGTGGTAGTCAGCCACCAACCAGTGCAGCTCTTCAGGACACTACTAGAAAAGTGTCCCCTCGCCTCCCCGCTACTGCTGCCCAAACAGAAGCTGAGTTTCTGCTCTACTTTTCTGCAAGTGAACTTCTGCTAGCAACTAGAGTGTTCAATCCTTTAGAATTCATCATCCTTGAAGGGTCCTTTCACAGATCTCTCCAGCCTTCCCTGTGGAAACAGATCAGCAGACACTCTTGAAACCACAACCTGTAGTCATCCATCCAGTGCTTAGAGGGATTCCTTGATTTCAAAGAAACCTGAAATGTCATGTGTGTGGGGCTGTTGCATTAGGAAGCCTGGATTCCCTTCATACTTTGACTTACACAGCTGTGTGACCTTGGACAAGTCACTTAACTTCTCTGGGCTTGTTTCCTCATTGATAAATGACACCAACCAGATGACCTGGAAGGTTCTAGCCAAACTGAAACTCTGCGACTCTTGCTGAGATTATGCAGCAGTTTCTCTTCCCCAGACCCAGGGAAGCAGATAGTGCAGAAATTTGTCACTGGAGGTTGGCTAAACATCGGGGTCTGGGGACTGGGGACCCTGGGCACAGTGACTTACATTCTTCCCATCCTTACTTACAACATGCCAATTTAGACACCACCTGTGAGGCTGTCCTTACTGATTTCCATGACAACAGCAGAGCACTGGGCACAGGACAAGCTTGCTACCACTGGGGCTGAGCAGGCCCGGAAGAAACAAGGCTGCCGGGCTGAGCTCGGGGCCAGCCGCTCATTTCACCAAGCTGAGCTGTAATCACATCCCCGGGTAGCACTGTGCCTTCAGAACATGACTGAGCAGCATTATGTCTGCAGTGCTACGCGGGTGTGATCAATAGATGGAGAGCTATGACCAGCTGGGCCGTGATGCGGAGCCTGCAACCAAGCTGCCTGGGGGAAACTCAGGAGGCCAGCCATCGTCTTTAACCAGGGCAGCCCCGAGAGTGTCTGCAGGGGCTGCGTGCCCTGAGCAGATCCTCGCAGATGCTGATCAGGGCGGCTTCTGGGCAAAGCCAGCAAAGCTCCAGGGGCTTCCCTTCTTTCCCGGCAGAGAAAGAGCAGGCAGATTCAGAGTCTGGTGAGGCTGTCTTGAGCTCCACCGGGATCTAGGGAGAGCCAGCACCACCACCAAGTGAGTCCTGATAGATTATCTCAGGCTCTAGGATGGAGGAGGGGGCGTCAGAGCTACCCACTGGTGGCTGGCTAAGGACAGCAGCAACCCAGGTGGTTACTTGCAGAAGAAAGGCAGCCACTTTTGAACATTAAAATCGCAGGGGAGGCCTTCTCCAGGAAATGCTGGGCAGTATGTGTGCCAGTGGAGGCTGGCCGGCTCCTGGTGCCGACTCATCACTTCCCAGGGATGTGGCCCTTTGGGGAATGCCTCCCAGTTTTCTCCTCAGTAAAACGGGCCTAGGTTGTTACAGAGTGTGTGGGGGTGAACTGAGATGCTTCCCATGAGCTCCCAGGATGTAATAAATGCTCTCTTTCTGAGGGACAGGGAACCTGCCTTAGAGCTTTTTCCATGACTGAGTTAGAGGACTAAGGAATCCTTCTCTCCAGCCAAGCACTGTGTTCCTTTGAAGAATCCTTTGGTCAGTTGGGCACTGAGAAAGGGGTGGCTTGGAGATGCAGGAAAATATAAGATGTTCCTTGTCCTCTGGTTCTCAATTTGAGTGCGTGGACATGGAGCAATTAGAAATAACACTCCAAAATGCAGGATCCAATGTCATGTGTATAAGAATTGTTCCCTAATGCCTAACTCAACTCCCTGTCCTTCCAGAATTAATAAACTAGTGAAAATAGTGGGAGGGACAATACCCAATCCATTTGAACATAGGTGCTACATTTCACTCTGGACAGCAAATATGTTTCTAGAAAGTTCCACATGGCATGGGCATTTTGTAAATTGAATTACATATTTTTAAAAAAAACGCCTTTTGTTGATCTATAATGCACGTGCCCAAACGTGCACCAACTGAACACACCTATGTAACCAGTCTAGATCAAGAAACAGAACATTATCTAAACCCCTACATTTCCTCCAGTCATTTACCCCCTCAGGATAACCACTATCGTGGCTTCTAAGAATATAGATTAATTTTGCCAGGTTTTACTTTGTTTAAAAGGATTCATATAGTTTATACTCTTTTGTAAAAGTCTGTCTTCTTTGGCTAAACTTCGTGTTTGTAAATTTCATCCATGGTGTTCTATGTAGTTGTAAATTTGTGCTTATTGCTGTAAAATATTCCATTGTGTGACTATATCACCATTTCTTGATATCCATCCTACTGTTAATTAGTATTCATAGAACCAGTTTTATTCTATAACAAATAGTGCTGCTATGCATATCCTAGTACATGTGTTTTGGTGAATGTACATGTGCATTTCTGTTGGGCATATGCCTAAGAGTGGAGTCTCTGAGTCAAGGTTATGTGCATACTCAATTGTACAGATACTGTCAAATAGGTTTCTACAGCAGTTGTACCAATTCAGCCTCTTGACAGCAGTGTGTAGGAGTTCCAGTTGCTCCACATCCTTGACAACACTTACTATTTCCTGTTTTCCATTTTAACTATTATGGTGGGGGTCTATTGGTGTTAGATTATGTCTTTAACTTGCATTTTCCTGATGAATAATGAAATGTAGCATATTCTATGTTTATTGGCCATTTAAAGGTTAGATCCCTTGTAAAGAAAATGCCTATCCAAATATTTTGTGCATTTTTCTATTTGAGTATCAATCTTATTCTCGTTGATTTGTAAGAGTTCTAGGAGGACAATTCCTTTGAAATTGGAGAACTTTTTGTGGTTTGAATAACGTTTGGGTCTACATTTAGAAATCTGAATACTGGGTTTTCTTAGAAGCAGGTCACTGTATACATACTTATGAATTTCAACAGTGAGGTAAATCTAAGCATGGGAAAAATCAGCCTCAAATGTTCCCGGATAGAAAGCTTCCTCTCGAAAGATGATAAGACTACTGCTTTTTCCTCCAGTTTATTTCATGGTGGTGTGGCAAATGGGGGTGGGCAAGGTCATTCCATATGGTGTGTTGGAACAAGGAGGACAGTGAGTTAAGTGGCTGGTGGACCATGAGGAAAGAGATAAATGGGCCAATCAAGAAAGCACTTACAGTTCCGCAATTGGGCTTGTTTCATAACTGGGCACATCAATGTGCTCAACAAGCACTAGTGGGATGAAATTTCATCTGACAGGGGATTGCTGAGAAATAATAAATGAGTGGCGGGGGATTTACAAGTTAGATGAGCATGTATCTAGAGAATCATTGTTAGCTCAGCTAAGAAAAATGCCTTTGCTTAATTTGGGGACAGTCGTAAAAGCCAAAACATGGAACAAAAGTATCTCTGGAAGCCACCCAGAAGAGTGTAGATGTGCTACCAGGCATACCTTAAGACTCCTCTGTTATCCTAGGTGTGAGGCACAAGGACTAGCCCTCAAATCCTAAGTCCACATTTCAGAGAGTGGCCCAGCCACCAGCTGTGTTCTGTCACCTACCCTGCCATATGCAGCCCTTTGGTGCTACTATTAATTTCTCCTTTTAATTTCCATTTTACACGATGTAATATAGCAATATAAACATAAGTATCCTTAGTGAAATTAAAATGAAACCAAGGAAAAGTTTTCTTGGCTTTCATTCATTCAATAAACTTAAGCACCTAATATATGCCAGGTATCATGCTAGAAGATAAATAAATAGCAGAAGGTCTTCCCCTCAGGGAGCTCACAGTATTGTGGGGGAAATGAAGAAGTAAATAGTGAATTTTAAGATAATGTAGTGGCTGTGAGATGGAAGTTTTCAGGGCATTAACAGGAATGGGGGGACTTAACCAGTGGCTGAGGAGGAAGACAGGCAGGGGTGAGAAGTATTGGGAAAGGCTTCCAGAAAGAGTTAATGCCTTCAAGTCTATTTCTTCCTATCATCTGTGAAGGGGATATGTGGGAGAAAAGTTAGGAATTCACAAACCCCACCATGCATCTGATGAGAAGGAAAACATTTCCAATTTCCTATGCGATGCTATTATTCCTAGGGTCCTCATGACTTATATTAGTGAACATTTTTTTGCCTCTCATTTTGAACATGAATTCAATGAAAGTTAATTAAAATGATGTAAAATATGACCTTGTGTGAATTAATGCTAGTAAAAATGAGACTTTTCCCCCTTTTTCTGTTCGATTACTCACATCTGGAAACCCAAGAAAACATTTGCCATCCCTTGACTAAGCACTGTCAGGACTCATGGTTTTCAACATCTTTCTCCTGCTTACAACCGTAAGAATAGGCAGGTGGCCAATGAGGGGAGGAGGGTAAAAGCAAGAATTTGTTATGCTGGAATTCAGCAGAGACTTTCTCTAACATGTGGGGTTTAAGATTAGTGGAATCATGAGTAAGAGAAGTGGGAAAGAATATAAACTAAGAATCTACTTAGAAAGCTGACTGAGCCACTAAGAAAGGGGTTGTGGTAGTCAGAAGCTTTCTCTGCTCTTCTCACAGAACATGGAACAAAATATCAGTTGAGTCATTTGGAATGCATTTGGCTGCAAGTAATAGAAACCTTAATTCATCATAATTGGAACAATTAGATGGTTTGTTATCTCACATAATAAGAAGTCCAGGGGGATGGCAGTTCCATGGTTGATTAATTCACCAGCTCACTAGTGTCTTAAAGATCCAGGTTATTTCTATTTTTCTACTCTGCCATCCCCAGTGTTCTGGTTTATCCTCATAGGCTGCTGTCTTAATAGACCCAAGATGCTTTGGTTTCAGGAACAACACACAGAGCCCAAGTCCAGTGGCAGAAAAGCAAACATTCTTATCGTGTGGCTTTTTTTTTTTTTTTTTTTTCCCAAGAAAAACCTTCCCAGAAGCCCCATCAGCAGATTTCACTTTTAGCTCCATTGGCCCAAATTGCATGACATGCCTGAACCAATTGTTTAGCAGGGGAAATCACTCCGTCCTATCCAGCTTCAACCATGAACTCTCAGTCCCGGGTAAGAGGGCAGCCTAGCCTTCCCTAAAAGACCTGGTAGCTTGGAATAAGATGAACAAAATCAGAGTTCTATAAACAAGGAAGTAGGGAGATGGCAGAGGGGACGGCGACTAACACGTCCATGTTAAACAAGAGTTCTCTGCTTTCTCTTCTTGAACTTGAGGGGCACAGCCTTGGGGATTTGGGGGATGTCCCTTTGATCATCTCATTTCTTCTGCTTGGTAGCAAGTAGTTGATAGAATCACACCAGAAAAATGAGCAACATGTGACAAAGAAACAACTTCAATACAGTGAGGATACTGGGGAACAGACCAGATGTGAGCAGGCAGGGAAGTCTTTAGCAAAATTGTGGAGTGCCCAAAGCTTGGCTTCTGATGCGTGGAGCCTTTCTGTTTTGTGTTCTTCTTCCTCACTCCATATCCCACTCAAGAAACTCGGTATTTTAATTTTCTCCTCTTTGCTCCATTAAAGCATCAAACATATTCACACAAGGTTTACGTGACCAAGGAGTGCAAGATAGGGATTAAAAAACAGACTTGAAATACCAGCTCTGCCATCTGCTAGCCTTCTGACCATTTTGAGCCTCAAGTTCCTCACCAACAAAGTGAGAATAATGATACTACCCAGCAGGTTGTTACTGCTATGTTTGTTAGTGTTCATCCTATTGGAGCAAGCTAACTGCTAACAACTTTAAAATCATAATGGCTTAACACAATTTTGTTTCTCACTAACACAGAGTCTAGTGTCGATGGTCATGATCGGGTGCCTTTCTGGTGACCTGAGGACTCAAGGATACGGCCCTTGTATTTTAAGGTGCCACTGTCTTCAACACAGGATCTTTAGGTTTTCGTTGGAAAGTTGTGGCTGCTTTAACTTGGCTTGGAAGCATTTCATTGTTGAGAACTAGGACCCGAGATCCAGGGTGGGAGCTGGAATAGAAAACTTTGCTATGTGCCCAGGTAGAGACGTGATGAGCATCAAGCTAGTCTCTGCCGCATTATTATTATGGCTGTTGCTGTTATTGTAACTAATACTGTGTATTGAAACGGCAGTCATTTTCCAGATGTAACTATGGACCCTAACAGTTCGTTGATGTTCATGGCCATCATTCCAGGAAGCCATTTCTGAGAGCTTATGTACCTTAAATCCCAGTTTGAGGTGTCTAGGGAAGAGACAATAGTCCATTAAAGATGAGAACAGGGAAGTCTAGTAATTTCTTTCCTCTCCACGATACTTAGCATGGTGTTGGACACAGCAGGTGCTGACCCAGTGACTGTGGCACTTACTCATGGTGGATGCACTACTCTATTTCCTTGGGTCCCTTTCCCATTTTCATGCCCCTTGGCTCCATGTTTGCTTTAACTCCCGGTATCCAGAACCCACGCTTCCTTGTGAGGGGGCTGCCCTCATGCTTCTGGAGTCTCCTTTGCCTGTGTACAGAGAGAGTGGGGGGGCATCTAGAAACATGCATTCCTCTGAGATGGCCTTTGACCAATGGAGGGAGGGGCTCTCAGTCTCCAAATCTCCTCTGTGGGAGAAGCCAGGCGCCCTGCAAGCATGGGACCTTGCTTGACATTGCACCCTTGCTTGGCTTCCTTCTCACTGTCTTGCATCCTCACTTCCCTGCAGGGGACACTGCCCAACACATCACTTTCTCACAAATCCGCATCTCTGGGATGCTTCTGGGGAACCAGCCTGAGATAGGAGGTAAGCTGAAGAAGCAGAATTTTGAAGATTCTGGGCCCTGTTTGAACGGAATAGCTGAGACGGGTCTTTGAGAACATCAGTATTTGCCTCCCACCTCAGTTTTTACATTCACAAATTAAAGGATCACACAGGTAGGCTTTGGTATGATATGCAGTTCCTGAGCAGTGTGGGGACTCAAAGATGTTTATGGCAGCTCATCAGCCTGCATCCAGTGCTTCAAAGGGTTCTAAGAGACTGGCTCAGCCAACTGCCAGCCTGGTCATCTCAAAACTGAAGTGAAAGCAGCAGAGAGGGTTATATTTATCAACTGAGTGAGACTTGCTTTTCTCAACAGGATATTTATGTTGTGAACTGGTAAAATCCGAACTGCAGAATATAAATTTCTAGACATTCTTCTTAGATGATGCAGTCTGCCACAGGTGACGTGTTTTCAGCTTTATGCTCTGTATTAATATAAAGCCATTCCTTACTCTTCTACCTTAATATATAGTCTCTTTGGTTTTAATTAGGTCTGTCCTTGCTTCTGAACTTCTGATTTTCCCCAATAATGTTCAGGAATAACTTCAGACCAGGTACATACAAGGTACAACGTGGTATGTACGAGGCTGTACCTCAAGCCACTTGAGAGGCTACCTTGGCCTTGGGCACTATGGCGAACACTGTAAAGTGCCACCTAGATCCCCCTCAATAAGGACTTGCAGTCCCAGCGGTGCAGAGTGCTGCTAGCACACAGAGGATGCCTGGGCTGCAGAGAGCAGCCTTACTGATGTCACACCCCTGCCCATGGCACCCAAATCTAACAACTGATTGATGTGGACACATAAAGATCTGGCCATCTCAGACCAACTTAAAACAACTCTGAAGGGCCATTTGAGCCCGAGCCCTGCCCCTGTGGGACTGACCAAGGTTGTCTTTGACCTTGGCTCAGTTTCTGTTTCTGCATACTGCTTCCTCCTCTTTACAGAGGTGTTGACCCCTTAATCGGCATTCTGCACAAAAACTCCATCTTAGGGTCTGCTTTCAAGGGAACCCAACTTGTAACAGTCACATTTCTCTCCCTCACCAGCCAGACTCTCCCTGAAGACATCAGGGAGGAATAAATAGAGTGGTCCTTCAGTGCTGGATGCAGCTTGGCTATTGCTTTCAAACCCTCTGGGTGTCTGGTAAGGATAGGATGAGGAGAAAGAAGGGTGCAGTTTGAGGATTGTATCATGGCAGGGCTACCTTATTTTGATGCAGGGAAAGGGGTAAAGAGGCCTTCGCAGTCTCTGCAGGGGCCCTGCATTATAATCCCTGAGCATCTTTAACCGGGACAGCTCTGTGTTTATTCCAGACATCATCCCTGAGGGCTCCCTCTGCCTCATCCTCACACTCAAATGCTGAAGAGGTTAGCAAGTCCTGCTGACTCTTCAAATTGTATTCTGAATCTATCTACTCTTTTCCCTTTCCTCTGCCTCCACCCTAGCCAAAGCCACGATCATCTCTTACCCAGCTAAAATGTGTCTTACCTCCTTGCAATTCATTCTCCTCACTATAGCCAGAAAGATTTTTGAATACTGACGTTTTTCACTTCCAGGAATTTCACTGTTTCTTTTCATAATTGCCAGCTCTTGATTGTAATCATCTCCTCTCATTTGACATATATATACCCACCCACATCTCTCCAAAATACGAAGTATACAGATTTTAAGTTTCTGTTCTGATTTGACTATTAGCTCGGTTTCCTCAGTTATAAGTTTTTTCTTTTGTGGAGTTTGGTGATGCTGTTGTATAGAGTTTAGCATCTTCAAATGGTTGATGTATTTAGATTGTGTGTAAAGCTCTATGCTTTCTGCTTGTTGCTGAAATGCAGCCTGGTTTCCTGCAGGTCCCTTGGGGTGTGGGTGGGAGCTGATGCCTTGGCTTGCATTGTGGGGAAGCCCAGCACAGACCACAAGGCAGGGGCTCACTGTCCCACCTGCGTGTAGAGGCTGCCTCTTCCTCCTGGGTGTCATCAGCCATTCAAAGCTCTGACCTGGTCTCCGCCCCAGATTTCACACTGACAGGTACTGCTGGGTGCAGAAGCATCACTTCCTGACCTGGAAATCGTTCCTAATAATGCAACCTAAAGGCCATCCCACACTTTTTTCCTTCATGACACTGATCACAATGAAGAGTTAGTAAATATTTACTCATTTATGGCTGGATTTGCCTACTAAACCAAGTTCTATGAAGGCAGAGATAAAGTCTGTTTGGGCTACCACCAGGTACCCAGTTCTCGACACTCTATTTGACACACTTATTTCAAGAAATCATTATTGAATAATGTGTTGTTTAGGCTTCCATAACACCTTTCATTTAAAGAAAGAGTTCTTAGCTCAACACAGTTTGAAATCAACCACGAGAGAGGACACCTTATCAGATAAGGAGCAAAGGACCTTGTGCTTCTGGTAGGTTCTGTAAGGAAAGGTACCTGGTGGGATCTGCTGCACAGGCCCCTTGTCCAGAGGGAACTGCAGCCCTGCCGCTGTCCTAGGTTGACTTTGGAGCCTGACTTCACCTTCCCGAGAGCAGGGAGCTCATTTTCCTCTGAATTCACAGACTGCTGCCTGCAGAGAGGCAGTGCCTGCAGAAACTGCTGCAGGGCCATTATGGGGCATTCAAGGAGACGATTACATTAGTTGCTGGGTCCTGGGGGGCTCGGCAGGCAGGAAGTAGAAGGAAGGAGGGAGGAAGGGCTTCAGCCTGCACCACTTTTGAGTTATCCTGGGGTGCCAGCACCCTCAACCCCTCATCAGCACGACTGCCATCTGCACCAGCCTGCCCACTGCTCTTCACAGTGGTTGCCACTGCAGTTGGTAAGGGACCTTCCAGAAAAGAGAATGTTCATGCCACTTGAGGAAGAGGGGGCTGTAGAGATCACAGCTTCTCTCTGCACCTCATTCTATAGCTAAGGGAGCTAGCCCAGAACACAGATGACTGGCCCAACGTCACACAGGCAGTAATAAGTGGGGCTAGGGCCAGAATGCAAAGTTACTGATCCCCAGGGCGCTGGGACTGCAGCAAACTGCCCTCTCCTTCTCTCTTTTCCTCCTGTTTCATCCCCTTTCACCTTGTCTGCTTCATCTTGTTCCCAGCCTCTTACCACTTCAGCCCTGTGCCACCACTACAAAGACACTGCCGCACCACTGACACCCCAGGCTCCTGGGCCACCACCATGCATTTTGCCTACTCCTGCTTGGGGCTGAGGGGATTGCTGGCCTCTGACCAAAGCTCTCTCTATGGTTTCAAGCAGAATCTGGGAGCTGCAGTATTAATAGCAGGGAGGGCCTGCACCAGCCCAGGATTCCCAAGCCTCTGCAGGAGCACTGGGGATTCATTTTACTCCCAGGCTCTCTCTTATCCCAGAGAACAAGAGCCTGATTCCCAGATTCCAGATCCGATTCCCTGAGATGAGAATATTCCTGAAGCCCCTGGACTGTGCGTGGCTTTCATTTGACAATCTCGAACACATACCTTTGTCTTTATCCTCTCTGATCCCCTTCTGCCACAGCTTCTCCTGCTTGCCCATCTCCCCCAAACAAGATCATTCCCTGGAGTCACTCTTATATCTGACATTACACCTCGACTCTTGTACCCAGCACACTGTATTGCAATGACCTGCTTCTTTCTCTGTTTCTTAGTCCTCCCAGGGAGCACCTTCAGGGCAAAATATGTCTCCAGCACCTAAAGAGCTGGCGCTGAGAAGGAGCCGGCGCTGAGAAGGAGCCGGCGCTGAGAAGGTCCTCTGTCACTGTCGGTTGCAGGGGATCTGGCCACCTGGGATCCAGCTCTGTGGTGCAAACGGGAGGAAGGGAGGCAGAGCCAGGTTTCTCATCCCCAAACCGCCCAACCCCACCTCCCACCTCCCACCTCCCACCCTCAGTTGGAACCTAAGGTGACAAGGGGCTGCTCCTCATACCTTGCTATGTCACAGTTTTCTAACTAACCAGAGCCTGTCCCCTCAGGTGAATGTGTGGGAGGGAGAACAGCCCGAGTGAGGAGGCCCTCCGAGCATTCCTGACCAGCTGGGGATCCTGGCAGGACGGATCCTCCACAGGAGCGTTTTTCTAGGGTGTGTTCTGTGGAACGCTAGACCTGTGATGTACTTCGGGAATAAAAGGTTCAGAGGTTGGCTTTTGGGAAATGCCGCTTCCTACAAACCTATCTGTCCCTGTTGTAGCTTCACCGTACACCCTGCAGCACGAAATGTGAATTGCAAAACAGTAAAAACAAAACATTAACAGCGGGGGACATTCCTCTGCTGACCCCAAAGTTCAGCAGGTGCGGGACAGGGAGAGGCGGACTCTCTTGCCTGCATCGGGCTTGGGGAGCCATCTCCGCCTCGCGGCTCGCAGACAGGGCTTCTCTGCCAAAGCAGCGCCTCGGGGCGTGTTCTCCCACCCATCTGTGTTCAGGCATCCCTTCCCTCTCATCTGGATTTTATTTAGGCCTATTTGCAATTCCTTAAAAAAAAAAAAAAGTCTAATAAATAGTTGGAGCCTGAAAGAGAGCTGGCCAATGAAACGCCGCGTTGGGGCATTACCGCATCGGTGATTGGCTGCCCTGAGGCGATGGCTGCGTTTCCCGGGCACCGCCGTGCGCCGGTGCCCACGCGTACCAGGCTTCGGGGGAGCACTCGGGAAGCGCGGGGGGTCGCGTGCCCTTGGCCGGGGGCCTGGTCGCCCGCTGGCCTCGCCATTCTCGGCTCCGCTGCTGTTGCCCGCGCGCCTGTGGCGGAGCGAGCCTGCCTCCGGAGCAGCCTCACTGCCCGGATCCTGGGCAGACCTCCCACGTGATAACCGTGATCACGGTGTTGATGCTCACTCTGGGGCAAGGGTGCTCACGTGTTCTCGTAATTGGGCGGAGTAGCCCTTCCTTCAAAGTCAGCCCCGGTCCCCTTGCACTGTGCAGCCCTCTCTGCCCAGACCCTGCCCTCATTAAATCTCCCCTTAACCTCTAAAATGCTCATTGCCAGCGCCCTTCGTTAGGTATTTGTAGCAGATACTGTCTCCTGGTGTAGCGCCATGTCCGTTCCCCCTTTCTACCATGATATAAAACCACCTGATTTTTAGCTGGGCGCATGGCTTCTGGAATCATGACTATGTTCCCAATTCCCTTGCAACTAGATGTGACTGAGTTCTGGCCAATGGGATGGTCATGTCCTACTTCCAGGAAGTGTCCCTAAAATAAGGGAATGTGTCTTTTTAGGTCCCTTCCCCTCTCCAGCTGTCTGGAATGGTGCTACCATGTCTGGTGCCCAAGCAGCCAGCTCTGACCCAGAGGTAACATATTATGGATTGTGGAGCTGCAGGATGGAGTAGCCTGGGTCTGACGGTTCTGTTAGTCAAGGCTAGCCAAAGAAGCAGGACCAACAGGAAATACATATGTTTATGTATGTATATGTTATGCATATGCTATGTATACACACACACACACACACACAGAGAGAGAGAGAGAGTTAATAAAGTGGATCATGTGATTGTGGGGTTGGCAAGTTCAAAATCTGCAGACCCACAGAAGAGCTGATGTTGCAGCTCAAGTCTGAAGGCAATTTGGAGGCAGAATTCCCACTTCTTCAGGGGACTTCAGCCTTTTCTCTTAAAGCCTTTTACTGATTGAATGAGGCCCACCCACATTATGAAGGGTCATTTGCTTTACTCAAAGTTTACTGACTTAAATGTTAATCACGTAAAAAAAACTTCACAGCAACATCCAGATTCATGATTGAGCAAAATCTGGTTGCCATGGCTGTTATGGACTAAGTTCTGTCTCCCCCAAATTCACATGTTGAAGCCTGAAACCCTGATAACTCAGAATATGACTGCATTTGGAGATAGGGTTGTAAAAGAAGAATTAAGTGGGCCGGCTGCGGTGGCTCACGCCTGTAATCCCAGCACTTTGGGAGGCTGAGGTGGGCAGATCACGAGGTCAAGAGATTGAGACCATCCTGGCCAAAATGGTGAAATCCTGTCTCTACTAAAAGATACAAAAAATTAGCCGGGCATGGTGGCGCGTGCCTGTAATCCCACCTACTCGGAGGCTGAGGCAGGAGAATCACTTGAACTGGGGAGGCGGAGGTTGCAGTGAGCTGAGATCGCTCCATTGTACTCCAGCCTGGCGAAAGACAGAGTGAGACTCTGTCTCAAAACAAACAAACAAACAAAAGAATTAAGTTAAAAGGAGGCTTTTAGGGTGGACCCAAATCCAAGCTGACTTGTGTCCTTACAAGAAAAAAAGATTAGGCAGGGCACAGTGGCTCATGCTTGTAATCCCAGCACTTTGAGAGGCCGAGGCGGGCGGATCACGAGGTCAGGAGATCAAGACCATCCTGGCTAACACTGTGAAACCCCGTCTCTACTAAAAATACAAAAAAATTAGCTGGCCTGGTGGCGGGCACCTGTAGTCCCAGCTACTCGGGAGGCTGAGGTGGGAGAATGGTGTGAACCTGGGAGGCGGAGCTTGCAGTGAGCAGAGATCACTCCGCTGCACTCCAGCCTGGGCGACAGAGCAAAACTCTGTCTCAAAAAAAAAAAAAAAAAAAAAAGAAAAAAGAAAAAATGATCAGGATACACACAGAGGCACTGGGATGCATGTGCACAAAAGGACAACCATATGATGGAAGGGGAAGCAAGAAGGTGGCAAGCCCAGGAGAGAGGGCTTTGGAGACACCAACCCTGCCAGCACCTTGATCTTGGACTTCCAGCCTCCAGAACTGTGAGAAAATAAATTTCTGTTGTTTAAGCCACCAAATCTGTGGTATTTTGTGTGACAGCCACAGCAAATGAACACACATGACTTTGCCAAGTTTAGATGTAAAATGAAGCATCACAACAGTGCTTAGTTAACAAGACTGCATGTACTTCCGAGGCAGGCGCAATGCATTCATCTCTGAAAATTATGTGGTTTTCATATGATGCTAAAGAGTTTGGGCTTTAAAATCATTAATGCTGGTGGGTGATTGAAGGTGGTAAGCAGGGAGTGCCAAGGTCAAATTTGGATTTTAGAAAAGTCTCTCTGAAACCAGTGATGGGTAGAGGAGAGTGAGATTGCAATCAGAGAGTCTGGTTAAGGGTTGATGTATAAAGATAGGTAGAAGATAGATACAAAGGGACAGTGATGGTAGGAAGAGGAGAACTGAACAGCACATTGGCAGGAGGAATAAGGAAGAGTGAAAACCGAGGGAGAATCCCAAGTGTCTCGTTTGAGAGGCTTAGGGGGATGCTGATGTCACCAACTAAAGTCAAGAATGCAGCTGATTTCCCCTTTTGTGGTGGTGAGCCTGGTGCAGCATGAAACAATTCATTTGCTTTTAGGCATGTTGAGTTTTATCTGCCTTTGGGACATCCACATAGGGATTCCAGCAGGCAGTCTGATATGCTAGCATGGAGCTCAAGTCTGGTTGGAATCCAGATTTCTATGTCTGTTTCCATCCAGCAATTAAATTTCCAAGAGCAGTGAACCTTCCCACCACACTTGCATGTCTCAGTCCTAGATCTTCCAAACACGCGTGACTATTTGCTTTTGTTTTCCTTTTTGGCCATTGTTATCCCAATAAGATCAATTTCAGAAAGGATGTAGGCACCACTGAGGACCCCTTGCTGCACAATAAAGACCTAATTGTAATTCATAACAGATATGAATCGTATTCTACTGTTCTGGGGTCTAATTTTTTTTTTTTTAATTCAGAATCTTTGAATCTCTCCCCCAAAGACCTAAGACTAGCTTGAATGTTAGAAGGATCTGTCTCTGGGCTGTATGGAGAAGTGTGGCTGCTATTTGAGAGCAGATTCTCATGGAAAAACCATTTTTCCCCCATGGAATTTTCCTCCATGAGTCTAACCCCATCCTGGCTCTGGGCCCTCCCAGTCTCCTGCGCTGAGCAAGCAGGTAGGGAGAGAGCAAAGGGGTGGTCTGGAGTTTTAGGATCTGCATTTGAGTCTCTCCTCTTGATTTGTGACCCTGGGCAAGGCTCTGCCAATCTCTTGTTACCGAGCACCTGGTCTATGCCAGGTCCCAGAGCTTTTTGGGTTTCTATCTGGGCCTCAGCATCCACATTGGACAAAAAGGGTAAATATTCCTGCCATGCAGGGTTATTATGACAAATGCAATGAAATAATAAATATGGAAGGGCCTCTCACAGTGCCTGCCTCAGAGTGGAAAGTCAATAAATACTAGGGCATTCTGTGTCTGAAAATCTCACCTCTAATTATTCTCTTTTCCTTCCCAATTATACAAAACAGCAGCAGCAGTAACAGCAGCCACAAAATGCACTCCAAGATACTTCTAGCAATTTCTTGCTGGGGGAATGTTTGCATCCTTGGTTAGTTAAAAATTTTGTGTTCCTCCCATGTCAGAAGCCCCTGGATCTTGTGTGAAGCTGTGCATTCCCTGATTAGTTTGTTTCTGTCCTTCTGTGGCTTGTTCTAAAGGGCTTTGCTGCTGCCTTCATCTGAGGAAATTCACACACTAATGCAGTGGTATCTCATCGCAATCTATTAGGTGTGACAGCTACTGGCAAGAAATAGATTTGTGTTTAACTCTTTGTTGCCCAGCAGGGACTTCTATATACATTGGTACAAATACATAAATACAGAAAGCCCCGAGCTCCACGGAGAAGAGCTGAAGGGATGCACCTTTGTCCCAGGGATGGCCCAGGCCCTGCCAAACTCAGGCAGGCCAGGGGCTGAGGGGCGGGGGACACTGGGGACAGTTCCATCTGTGTTCCCCAGGCCACAACTTGAGTGGACAATGGGGAAGACCACTGTGCAAAACTGTAAAAGGCGCTCAGAGTAGCTGCTACCAACCGCCCGTGGGGGCCTCTGGCTGGGGGCTAGAGGCGGGTAGGGAGCTCTTCCTCGCTGTCGCCCCAGTTTCCACAGCAATCCTTTGGCGACTGAAGAGTCTCTGCAGCAGTCCCTTTTTAGGGGATGCAGGTGGCTGGCCCTTCCAGTCCAGGTCTGGGGGAACTGAGCCATCCAGCCCAAAGACATTCAGCTCCTGGAAGCACTCAGTCTCCACCACCCCGTTCTGCCAGGGGATGGGCACGCTGCCTGTGGCAAACTTCTGGTAGAAGTCTTGGTCGGTAGGCTCCAGCTCCATGCCCTTGACCCTAGAGAACTGTTCGATGTCCAGAACATCTTTGCAGTAAATGGCCTGAGGGTCAGGCTTGAAGGACGGCTCCAGCATGCCGGCTCCCACCCGCTTGAAGTTCAGCTTCTTCAAGAGGGGGTGCTCCTTCACTTCGTGGACACTGCCCCCACGACACCCCGGGCGTTTAGCGGGGTCCTTGCAGAGGAGCTGTGAGCAGAGTGAGCGGGCCTGCGGGGAAAAGCGCTCAGAATACTCCTCGGGGACCTCCTTCACCAGCTGCTCCACCTCCTCCCGCTTGATCTTCTTCCTCTGCTGGAAGGGCGACAGGCCTGCAATCATCTCGTACAGGAGGCAGCCTAGCGCCCACCAGTCAGAGCTGAACGTGTATGGTTCATTCTTCACCACCTCCGGAGCCACGTAGCTCACGGTGCCCACACGGCCTTTGATGGTCTGGCCCTCGGGCACGTGCACAGCCAGTCCCAGGTCGGAGATGAGGATGTGGCGGTGGTCATCCAGCAAGATGTTCCTGGCTTCAGGTCCCTGTACACGATGCGTGCCCGGTGCAGGTCCTCCAGGCCGCAGCAGATCTCGGGACGTAGAAGACAGCCCGCGCTTCGGGGAAGCCAGCCCGGCCCATGTGGTAGATGTGGAACTTGAGGTCGCCCCCGTTCATCAGCGTCAGCACCAGGCACAGCGCCTCCTTGGTCTCATAGGTGTAGGCCAAGCTCACTATAAACCTACTGTTCACTTTCTCCAGGATCTGCTTCTCGTTCAGCGCCATAGCCTCCCCTTTCTGTTTCTCGATCCGCTTTTTCTCTAGCTTCTTGCAGGCGTACATCTTGCCCGTGGCCCGCACCTGGCAGGCGCACACCTCCCCAAAGCCACCTTTGCCCAGGACTCGGTACTGCCTGAAGGTATTTTTGGTCACTGGCTGCCTTTCCAGCCACTTCCACTGCAGGAAACGGTTGAAGTAGATGCTGTCGAGGTAGTCGGCAAAAGGGGCCGTGATCAGGTACTTGTGGGTCTGCCGGGTGAGTGCCTGGGAGAGTTCTTTGCAGGGCCCCTGCTCCAGCCGCTGGGTGCAGTTCGTCACCAGCTGCCGGGGGACCTCAGGGATGAGGTCAGGACCCCTGTGGCTCAGAAAATTCTGCATTAGCCGCCGCCCACATGCCTTCCGCTTCTCATCCGGGGTCACTTCATACTGGGCCATCCCATCCAGGAAGGCGATGCAGCGGCTCAGCTCCGGCCTGGTGGCACAGAACTCTCAGAACAGCAGGCGCCCAATGGGCTGCCGCTCGCACAGTCTGTGATAGTCACGTTGGAGACTAAGCCGCAGCTCTTCGCACTGGCTGATGTGAGGGAACTGGAGCATCTGCCGCCATTTCTTGCTTTTGCCTTTGCAATTTCCACCGCCACCTTCCCGGGCCTTGAGGAGCACCGTGTCCGCTACGATGTTCTGGAGCTCCATGGGATCGCGCGCGAGTGCCGAGGCCGGATGGCGATCGGCGCGGCTCTGCTCGGCTCGCAGTGACCACGCCGCGGCTGCCACCCGCTCCCCCGCCTCTCCCGCACATATAACCGACACGCAGCACACCCCATACATCAAATCATATAACCGACACACAGCATAACCCACACATTGAATCATCTCTAGATTACTTGTAATACCTAATGAATGTAAACAATATGTAAATAGCTGTTACGCTGTATTGTTTCATGGAACAGTGACAAGGAAAAAAAGTCTGTACATGTTCAGTATCAATGCAATTTTTTTTCCAAATATTTTTGATCCAAGGTTGGTTGACTCCACAGATCCCCCAATCTGGAGGGTTGACAATACAGTGAAATTCACTGACAGAGATTTTCCTTTTCTGATTTCTGTGACACAATTAGGTGAACAGGGTATGAAACCTCCTTTTGGCACTGCGTTTCCACAGCTCCCCCATCATTCAAACACACATTTCCTATGCACATACTGGAGGCACAGAACAAAAACCCAGTACCACAGAACCACCCAGAGCCTGCAACTTCACTCCAGGGAAAAACCCTTTACAGTAAGATACTTTATCAGTTTTCTCAAGAGCGGGAAGCTTGTGGTGAACATATAATCATCTGAAAGGTGTTAATGCTCGAGTCAGGCGTATGGGTGGAAGGAAATTTTCCAAAAAAGGAAAAAAAAATAAAGATGGGGAGGAGTTAGGCTGGGTGAAAGAAGTCAGTCAAAGGTATACAGGATTCCACTTATATGACATTCTAGAAAAGGCAAAACTATAGGGAGAGAGAACAGATTAGTGGTTGCCAGAGGTTAGTGGGGAGGGGCGGGTGTGACTATACAGGGAAATTTCTGGGGGTTGATGGAACAGCTTTGTATCCTGATTGTGGTGAGGGCTGCACAAATTTATATGAGTTAAAATTCATAGAACTGTATCATCCTCCAAAAGAAGTCAATTTTACTGTATAATAATTTTAAAAACAAGTACATTTTTTTAAAAGATGGAGAGGCTAACAAACTTTGCAACCTTTCCAGGTAAGGGTCCACGAGACCTGAGCAGCCGCCAGCCCTGAAATGGTTGGAACAGGAGAAAGAAGAGGAGCTCGACAGATACTCTGCCTGGGCTGGCAGCCCTGCTGCCCCACATGCTGGCCAGCTGACAGCGGGCACATCCCTACATCACCCAGTGCCTTTCTTCCCTCTTGTGAAAATGGAGAGATGCTGAGAAGGTTACCTCAGCTCATCCAGGGAAAGCTTCTTCAGCTAAATAGGCTGTAGAAAGGGCCTACAGCCTAAATTTTCAAAAACAAGTTAATGCCAGAATATAAACTCCGTGAAGTAAGAGATTGTGTCTGTTTCATTCTTGCATGTATCCCTGGTGCCTAGACCGTGTCTGGCACACAGTAGGTGCTCAACATTGACTGAATGTGAGGGAAAAACCTATGTAGTTCTATACCATGTAGACAGGATCATAAATGATCACTATTTAAATTGTGTGTGCTGCTTTCCTTGACAAGAGTAACCAAGAATAGGCTCCTTCAGGCTGACAGAAAATCCTGCTCCCTGGAAATAAGTATATCGAAGAGATACCTGCACTTCCACGTTTGTTGCAGCTCTGTTCACAACACCCAAGATGAGGAAGCAACCCAATTGTCCATGAACAGATGAATGGACAAAGAAAATGTGGTACTTACAATAGAGTGCTATTCAGCTATAAAAAAGAATGAGATTATGGCCGGGCATGGTGGCTCACACCTGTAATCCCAGCACTTTGGGAGGCAGAGGCGGGCAGATCAGGAGGTCAGGAGATCGGGACCATCCTGGCCAACATGGTCAAACCCTGTCTCTACTAAAAATACAAAAAAATTAGTTGGGCATGGTGGCTCATGTCTGTAATCCCAGCTACTTGGGAGGCTGAGACAGGGGAACTGCTTGGAACTCAGGAGGTGGAGGTTGAGCTGGGACTGCACCATTGTACTCTAGCCTGGACAACAAGAATAAAACTCCATCTCAAAAAAAAAAAAAAAAAAGAATGAGATTGTGTCATTTGCAACAACATGGATGGTCACTATGTTAAGTGAAATAAGTCAGGCACAGAAAGACAAACATCACATGTTCTCACTCACTTGTGGGACCTAAAAATAGGTACAATTGAATCATGGAAATAAAGAGCAGAAGGATGGTTACCAGAGGCTGGGTAGGGTAGCAGGGTGGTATGGGGGAGGTGGGGATGGTTAATGGGTACAAAAAGACAGGAAGAATGAGTAAGACCCACTATTTGATAGCACAACAGGGTGACTATAGTCAATAATAATTTAATTGTAGACTTTAAAATAATTAGAAGAGTATAATTGGATTGTTTGTAACACAAATGATGCTTGAGGGGATGGATACCCCATTTTCCCTGATGTAATTATTATGCATTGCATGCCTCTATCAAAACATCTCATGTACCTCATGAATATATACATGTCACACAAAAATTAAAAATAAAAAAAGAAAAAGAAAAAGAAAATTTTGCTATCTCAGCAACAGATTTCCTAGTTGGTGAAGAGATCTAGGTATACACTTCTATTTCAAACTTAAAATGTTAAAAAAAAAAAAGTCTTTACAATCATTTTGATGTGAAAACTTGGTTTTTAATTTAAAAAAAGCATTCCTGAAAAGGTTTATTAAAACTGGTTTTCACACCTCTTATGAAAAAGAAGTGGCTCACACTTATAATCCCAGCACTATGGGAGGCTGAGGCAGGAGGTTCACTTGGGGCTAGGAGTTCAAGACCAGCCTGGGCAACACAGGGAGACCCTGTCTCTATTAAAAAAAAAAAAAGAAAAAGGGGAATTTTGTTGTAAATGTACACATAAAGTGTTCTTAGAATTTTGGGAGAAGCTTTCATAAATAAAGAATCTCTGTCAAATGAATATATATGTAAATATATATTATCCAAATATAGCAAATATTTGTCATATTAGTAATCATTCATTCATTATATATTACAGGTATATTTTATTAAATATACATATTAAAGTACAAGTTCTAAATGTCACCTTTTCCTATAACATTTTCCCCATTCCTAATGACATATTTCATCACAAAAAATTATACCCAATGGATCTCAAATAGTTTCAGACATTTTTAACTTTATAATCTAATATTAATAGTAAACAACAAAGGATAAATTTCACTTAAATTTTAACAGGTTGAAAGAGAGGTAGCTTCAAGTCTGAGGCAAAGCATCTTACCAAGTCGGCCACTCTGCACAAGGAATCCGAGAGCTCATCGAAGATCAGCACGGTCTGGGGCCCCGGTGGGGTGGAACACACACGGTCCACAAGCAATTCTGTCTTTCTTAAGGCTTTTTCTTGTGCAGTATGAAATCCTTCTGGGGCACTGAGCTCAGGAACTCCAAAAAGACCCTTAGAACCAAGGAATATGTCCAATTTACAACCATGAAGGTCTTTGTCAACATAAAAATGTATCTGCATAAATAGGCATTCGTGTTTTCTGCTGGCATTTTCTAATTTTGTATATTTAAGTTTTTATGCATATTCTATCAATAACTTATTTTTGTAACATAAAAATCTAGCTAGTTTTCTCCAGTTAACAGACATGTCATTTACAAATAACTCATCTTTTCATACACGTATGAAATGTCATCAGGATCAGGTTCTAAAATGTTACATATTTTTCAGTATTTGTGCATTTTTTATTCTGTTCCACACATTTATCTGTTTTCTCATCTTTTAGTAAATGGAACTTAATATCACACTTTGATAATATAGAAGGGCAAGTCTTTATTCTGTTATAAAAATTTTCTTAATGTCTTCATAACAGTAAAAGGTAGCATACATAACCAAAAATCTTAAAACCTTGATGCTTTTATTTGGTTTATCTAAAATGAATAGAGTTCACATCTCGAGAAAAATGAGTCTTCCCACACGCACACATATGTTGACTGTGGCATTATTCACAATTACAAAGACTTGGAACCAACCCAAATGTCTATAATGATAGACTGGATCAAGAAAATGTGGCACATATACACCATGCAATACTATGCAGCCATAAAAAAGGATGAGTTCATGTCCTTTGCAGGGACATGGATGAAGCTGGAAACCATCATTCTCAGGAAACTATCACAAGATCAGAAAACCAAACACCACGTGTTCTCACTCGTAAGTGGGAGTTGAACAATGAGAACACATGGACCCAGGGAGGGGAACATCACACACCAGGGCCTGTCAGGGGGAGGGGGTGGGGGACCAGGGGAGGGATAACATTAGGAGAAATACCTAATGTAGGTGACGGGTTGAGGGGTGCAGCAAACCACCATGGCACATGTATACCTATGTAACAAAACTGCACGTCCTGCACATGTAACCCAGAACTGAAAGTATAATAAACAAAAAAGAAGAAAGAAAGAAAGAAAGAAAAGTGAGTCTTCCTTTTCAAGAACAGGGAACCATCCTCTCACTTCAAAGGATCCTTCTGAGGTCATTCATGAAATAACTTATATACACAGGTGTAGGTGGATATAAAAGGGATATTACATTTTATCCAAAGAATTTTTAGCCCAGAAGTTAATATAATATAGAAATTATTTTTCTCATGATGCTTGTTTCCATAACATATATAACATTGTTTAAAATGTGTATAGTAAAAATAAAAAGCTATGTTTACTTAATTTTTTTTAGTTAAAGCACTAAAACTTTCAGTAAAGTAAGGGGAATTATGAGAGGATCGGACCAGCTAAAGTTTTGTTTTCATCGCGCTGCTCATAATGATGACCTTGGCGCTCCTGTAAGGTTGCCACACCGGGTGCTGCGGGCTGCAGAGGGAACAAAGCCCAGCGCCCTCGGGGACAGGGGTGAGCCGGGAGCAGGAAAGGGGCCTCTCCCCGACCCGCCCTCCTCCCTCCCCTGCCGGGCTCCAGTTCCTATTACCTGCTCTTCTCGTCCCTGTCATCCACGCCACTCTTAGGCAGAGAAAGGATCCGCCGCATCGTCTCTGTCCGGTCCTCGCCGACAGCTCTGTGGGGCCTGTCGATCCCCTTGTCCGGGTCGTGGCGCCTGGGCTGGGAGGAGGCGTCGGCCGCACTCTCACTCCCGGCGCCCGCGCCCACCTTGGGCAGCTCGCCCTTTGCCCTCCTGAAGCCCGACGTCTTCTTCATGGCCCCGTCTACCGGCTTCGGAGACCCTCTGGACTTTCCGCCGCCTCCGGAACGCCTGGGGAGGGCTGAGGGTGAGCCCTGGGTGTGGGGTAGCTCCACCCTGCAAGTGCCTAGAGGCCCCACACCCGCAGCCTCCCTCTGAAAATCAGGGTTCTCTGTCCTGAGGCTGCCCAGGGGAGCCGGGCTGGCGGGAGGTGGGCCGGATATGGGCCTGGGCGAGTCTCGCCACAGAAGGGCGCCGCTGAGCAGCCAGGCCTCCCGAGGAGTGGACACTTCCGGGAGGCCCTGGGATCCGCCACCCACAAGCACACTTGGAGGCAGCATCCTTGCAGGACTCGCGCCAGGGCCTGGGGCCCTCCAGCCAGCCCAGCACGCCACCGCCCCTCTGTCCCCAGCCACCCGCGAGAGAATCTGGGTCGCCAGGGCCTTGTCCTTCACCAAGGCAAAGCCGGCTCAGCCTCAGAGCCGTAGGCGAGAGCGCCTGTCTGCATGAGTGAGCACGTGGGTGTCTTTGAGTCTGTGGGTGTCACAGAAAGATCATCAGGAGCTGCCTGCTCACAGGCACTTTCGGACCCCGAAAGAAAAGGCTGTGCCGAGAGAGTTCTTCCAGTCAGGAGGTTTGGGAATGGGGGAGAAGGGAGTGCCTGGAATCCCGACCTCAGAACTGAGCCTCCGAAGTGGGCAACGGTGGCTTCCCCACGCCCTCAAGGGCCAGGCAGGTGCATCCACCCCGCCTTGCATGGCCCAGGTGTGAGCCGGTGGGCAGAGGGGTGGCCCTGGGTCCAGCTGAGAAGGCTCCCGGATTGACAGGTTGGGGTTGGGGAGTTCTGCCTTCCTTCATGGCCCAGCGCTGGGAGGGGTAAGGGGTGAGGGCAGGGGTCCTATCGCTGGGCCCTGACCCCTCAGGCCACCCAGACCCTGCTCATGTGGGCACTCAGGGGTCAGGTGTTCTTAGAGGGAACTAAGCTGGGCAGGGTCACCGTCCTCTTCTGCAGAAAAGGAAGCTGAGGCCCACGAGGTAAACAGTGGGCTGGGAGTGGGCCTGGTAGACCCCAACCCCAGCCCATGGAGACCACCTACTGAGGGAGCACCACAAATGCCCCTTAATGGCTGGATCCCCCAGTTTTCATGCAGTGTGGTCTACACTGACCCTAGGGTCTCACTGGGGGAGAGCAGGAGGTGGCTTGAAGCTGGGCATGGGTGGCCACGGGGGCATGGACTGGCTGACCCCTGTGCATTGACCGCACTCTCCGTCCCCCAGGTGTCATGAAGACTGGACATGGGCCTATCGGGACCATGGGCATGATATCAGCCAAGGAACTCGCAGCCTGCCTCTGCCAAGAGACCAGCATCTCGTCCTGAGCACTCCCAGCCTCCCATCGCCTTCAACCTGGCTGCATTCAGCTGCCATGCCCCTACCTCCTGATGTGGCCAGCACCCTCCAGGACTTCATCTCGGTGCACCCAAAGGCCAAGGACATTGCTGGCTAGCAGGAAATTCCTGGTGCATCCAGGAAGACTTCCAAGAGGTGGTGGAGCAGGGGGCGCCACACCCTGACAGCCGTGTGTAATTGTGCAGCTGCGGGCTGCTGCGGGTGCTGGCCGGCAGTGCGTTCTGGGCACACTGGACTGTGTCACCGCATGCAGGCTGTTGCCGGAGGAGGAACTGCAGGCCCCAAGGCGTATGTGCCTGGAAACCAGCCGGGCTGCTGCAGGAGGAGGGCTGCAGGATGCTCCAGCTCAGACCCGACTCAGGGTTTTAGAGGGCACAGGGCATAAGGCTGTGGACATAGGCAGCCCTACTGCGCAGGAAGAGCATAAACCAGCCAGAGGGCATGCATGGAGGCTGCTGTTGCGTTCTGGTCTCCTTTGAGGTAGGGAAGGATGTGTTTCTATTTTATAGATAAGCAAACTGAGGCAGAGTGCTGGAGTGATTTCCCACAGCATCGATGGCAGATTGAGCTCCAGGGCTTAGATTTTAGGATCCTCCCTCTCCAATACCATGATGTATCATGGGCTTTCTCTCCACAGAAAATTAGAAACTCAGAAATGGAAAGGGAACAATGAAACTTACCCATTCTCCCACTGCTCACATTTCCTTCTGGTCTTTTTCATGTGCATATAAAATATATCTCAGAAAACTGAGTTTGTGCTGTGGATGCCATTTATAGCCTACCTTTTATACTCAATGGATCATGAAAATGCCCTTTGTTGCTAATTATATTTCATTGTAGCTCCATGGCCCGTCCTATGCGCGTGCTGTTACTCCTTTGGAGAGTCCTAGATTTTTGCTCTTAGTTGTAACACATCGTGAGTGACATCCTGTCTCCACGATGTTTTCTCCTTAAGATGGAGACAGATATAGAGCTCCTGGATCAGGGAGCACTGCCACCTGTAGGATCCTTGACTTCAGGGGCTGTCCCCCTAACCATCTGGGCACCTCTCTTCCTCCACCCAGCTCTGATGCTCACTGCAAATTCTTTGCCAACCTAACGGGTGAACCCTTAGCTGTTCTGATGAGTACTCCTCTGACTGCTGGAAGGTGACAGGAAGGAGTTTTAGCAACGTTAAAACCACTGAGACTGGGGATGTCTTGGGGGCATCATGAATGTCAGCCCTCACCCCACCAAACACACACACACACACACACACACACACACACACACACACACACACTCTTCCTCTGCCTCCCAGGCGCTTAATTTGTATGGCTTTGGTTTGCTGGTGAGGAAGAACTTTCTTCTTTCTTTTATGTGATTTAAGGCCATATGTTTGTATCTGGAAATTGTCAAAATTGAGGCTCTGGCTCCCTTTCCCAGTGAGAATTCATGAACATTGCCAGCATTCCCACGTGGACACAGACACATGCCACGTGTAGCCCCTGTGTTACCTTGTTCTGCCTACAAACACACCCGTGGGTCCAGAGCCCAGCAAGGCCACATTGCTAATCCAAGTTTTTGCGGAAAAGGAAACTGATGCAGGATCTGCTCAGGGTCAGCCCTGCTGCTGAGCATCTGCGTAACCTCAATTCTGTCATCTGTAAAGTGCCTCCCCCACAGGGCAACGGAGAGATTGAGGGGAAGGTAGGGTCGATGGCTGCACACCGGGAAGTGCAGCTATGGGTTCTGGGGATGGCATGGCATGGGGGTCTCTCCAAAGGGACACAGGTCTCTGCAGTCCTGTGGGAAGGAAGCTACCCAGGCCAGGTGCATAGGGACAGGATTTACCTGTGGCCCAATCAGCTGGGTAGGTGAGGTGGTGTGGGGAAGGGGCCAGCCCATCCTGAGCCACTGTCCCCACAGGTTAGCCCCATGGCAAGCACCAGCTGGCCACACTGCCAATGAGTTGGATGTGGAGGACGTATCGCACCTTCTGGTGGCCAACACCCTGGTGGCCACCTGGATGAGGCCCACAAGTCCCTGCTGGTAGCCCTCTCCTGAGAACTCAGATGGCCCCTGTGCTGGCACTGCTGGCCTTGCTGCAGCTGGGGAGAGGCTGCTTCTACGATGCCAACCCAAGTGGGCTGCAGAGGGCAAGTAGGAGCAGGACTGTTCTCTGAGGAGCGCACAGGCCTTCTGTGGCCCTTGCTCTCCACCCCACAGCCTGGGCTTTGGAGCAGGCAAACCTTGTTCAACCCTAGTTCTGCCACCTGCCACAGGCCCTCACCTTTTGACCTTCAGTCTCCTCATCTGTGTCCTGGTCTTTCGGGTTGTCATGGAAATTAGCTGGAGCAGGTACCCCAGGGCCCAGCAGGTTTCCTGCACACGGTAGGTGCTTTGTATTTGTTTTTGTTGTGGTTCCGATGATATCGGTGAGAGTTTTTTTGTGTGTGTTTTTGTCCCTATGCCCTTCCATACCATACTGCTTTTCAGGTGAAAAGAGGCCATGTATTTTACATGTTGTACAAGAAAACTCAGAAGAATTCTTTTTACAAAAGGCTCAATTCAATTGTATGAAAAGAATCTAACAAGACAGTATAAATTATCATGACAGTATAATTAAAACTGGAAAGAAGTCCTCACATTCAGAGTTATTCCTATATAACACAATGCTATAGATAGTGTTACTGTTTCTCTGTACAAAAAGTATGAAGCAAAAGCTCACGTAGAGCCCTTGACTTTCCCTCCTCTAAGCTAGAACATGTCCAGCTCCTTTGCTCGTGATGTGCCGACTCTCAGGAACTCATTCTGATCCTGTGCACTTTGTACTCTTCAAGAGGAAAGTGCCAGTTGAAAATTGTATGGCTATCAGTGAGTTTCAAATAATAACAGATGAGAATTCTCCTGATATGCCTATTAAAATAGAATTAGAGTATGTTCTCGCTATCTTATAATGTTATATCTTCCTCTTAAAATGTTATACCTTCCTCTTATAATATTATACCTTCCTCTTTTCCCACTGGGTTATCCTTAGATGACCAAAATTATAACTAATTTAAGGATATATTTATGAATCTTAACAATTCCAGCACTTAGGTTAACTAATTATAATAAGGCTTTGGGCAGTAAACAAGTGTGTTGTTTGCTTTAATTCTAGAAGTGAAAACGGAAGGTCTATGCCCGGGCAATGCCACAGGGGAGGAAGACACTGTGGAATTCACTGAGTAATTTACTTCTTTCCGATCCCTAGGACTCTACAGAGTTTGCAAAATCTTGTGTAAACCTCAAGCACAGTATTAAAATTCTATTTGTAGACTTTTTCTTATTTTAATTTATTTTGCATATCTAACTCTTTAGTGATTTTTTTATTTGAGTCTTTTTACTTCAACTAGTATAGTGATCATTATTTTAAATTCTCAGTATTAAATGAGATTGGGTGCAATTATTAGATTAATAGATTTTTTAAAAGAAAAACCAGTGGTTAAAAAAAAAAAAAAAAACACCTATTTTCATCCCATTGCTTTCCTGAGCAGCCCTTAGAGTAAAGACAGTTTGTTACTTTTGCTTGATATTTTCAAAAACAGAAATAACGACAGCCTTCCTCAAATGGAGTATGGGCGTCTGTATGGCTTCTTAAAGCATACCCAAAACATTGGGTTCATTAGGCATTGCATTCAATCTTGTTATATTTGTTAATAATAGTGTTTAAAGAGAACAAAATCCAAAATGAAAAGTACAGATTATGAGAAGTCTGACTCCTTTATTTTAGAGAGGAGTGGACTGTGGTCTGGAGAGGAGTGACATAGCTTCTAAGAGTCAGATCCAAAGCAAACACAAGTAGCCCATCCCCAGAGTGTGCGGCCCACCTCTTTCTGCCTCTGCGTCTGCCACGTAGACACCGTCTTCCAGTGCAGACGCTACAGTACTGGGTATCTGAGTTGGAGAATTATGCAGAGGAGGCATCCAGCTCATTTCAAACGATCTTTTAATAATTTCTGGAACAGCTAAGGAGGCCTTAGGGACTTACCAGGTATTTTGTAAGGAATCTATCATGTGTTTTGTAAAGATGTACAAGAAAAAATTTATGAAATTCTGTTTAGCCTAAAATCCATTTAATGTTAAAATTTTAATTATACACTGTACAAATTTCAGGTTTGGTACAGAGCATGTTGAAATTCCTCATCTTCCTCAAGGTTTTGAAGCTGCAAAATATAACACCTTGGAGAAAGTAAGAATCTGATTTCTAGTTAGCAAAAAAAAAAAAAAACCATTTGAATGTCTTCTGAGTGTTTTTCTTATTTGATATTTTCTCATTGTTTTGAAAAATTATGCATATCCTGAATATCATATATTCCTTAAAATATGAGTTGATTTTATTTATTTATTTATTTTTGTGGAGACAAAGTATCACTATGTTGCTGATCTCGAACTGCTGGACTCAAGCCATCCTCCCTCCTTAGCCTCCAAAAGTGCTAGGATTACAGGCATGAGTCACTGCACCTGGACCTGATTTTTAACAGTCGAGAAAGTGTTTATGTTTAGAATTTAATGTTTAAATTTTTAGTATTTATATTATAAAAGAAATGCATGCTCATAGCAAAAATTTTAAATAGTATAAAATATCAATATGGCATTAAAAATAAAAGTCCTCTTCCCTGTTATTAACAGTTTCTTGTATTTGGGAAGGGAAGGTTTGACACTAAGTACATTATGTTGCATTTCCATTCCTTTTGCATTAGAAAGAAAAACAAAATCCTTTTTTTTTTTCTTTTTCACAAAGTCATGCAAATGAAAATCAACACTAGTGTCTGATGTGGCATCACTTGCCTATAGTCCCAGCTACTTAGGGGGCTGAGGCAGGTGGATCTCTTGAGCCCAGGAGTTTGAGGCCACCTGTTTGAGGCCACCCTGGGCAATATGGCAAGACCTCTGTCTCTAAAATATATAGAGAGATATAAATCGACACTAGCCTTCAAAGTGATGTTCCATTTTATTTTTAGATATATTAATAAAACGTAACTTGAAAATAACATTTTCCTCTTTGATAAAGAAAACATGAAAAATGGTATGGTATAAACATATACAGATCTATTTATGGTATGGCAAAAATACAGGAGGGAAACATACCAAAATATTAATAGTGATTGTATTGCTGTCATAGGATTTCAGGTGATTTTAATTTTCTTCTTGATACTTTTCTGTATTTTCTAAATTATATCTCTAAATGAACATATATTATTTTATAATTATAATGAACATTTTCAAATGGCACATGTAGTTTGATGTTTCCCGAGCGCAGCTTCTGAAAGCACATCCTATTTTCCAGGTGGGAATGGAAGGAGGCCAGGAAGCTGTGGTTGTGGAGCTGCAGTGTTCGCGGGACTCCAGGGACTGTCCTTTCCTGATATCCTCACACTTCCTCCTGGATGATGGCATGCAGGTAATGCTATTTATATTGATTCCTATGTGTTTATTGACCTCTGTTCATAACTCGTTTCAATGAACCAGCCTCCCAACCTTTTTCTTCTTACCTGGTGTCTTAGCTCAGGCTGCTGTTAATAAATGCAACAGGCTGGGGAGCTTAAACAACAGACATTTATTTCTCACAGTGCTAAAGGCTGGAAGTCCAAGGTCAGAGTACAGCAGGGTTGATTTCTTCTGAGGTGAGGCCTCTCTCTTTGGCTTACAGATGGCTGCCTTCTTGCTGTGTCCTCACATGGTCTTCCACCTGTGGGCATCTGTGTCCTCATCTCTTCACATGAGGATAGCAGTCATATTGGATCAGGGCCCACCCGTATGATCTCACTTAATTAATCAATTACCTCTTTAAGGGCTCTATCTCCAAACACAGTCCCATTGTTGAGGTCCTGGGAGTTAGGACTTCAGCATATGCATTTTGTAGGGGTAAAGTTCAGCCCTAACACCTGGTAAATAATTTTGCAAAGGGGAAATGTGTTCTCTTTTGGAGTATGGGTGGTGAGGACCTCACCCCCTGAGTAGATCAGCACAGGGTCCCACTAGGAGGGAATGTTTACTGGATGCAGGGTGTATAGCATTTCTGCCCTTGTTCCACATCACTTATGGGATATTTTCCTAATATTTACACCTCTGAAAGCATTCCACTGATACACTTCATTAAGCACCTGCTGTGTACCAAGCAATCGACTAGGGCTGACACTCAAAGATAAAAATAGCTTCACACTCTGGCCTCAGAGATCACTGTCCAGAAAGAAATAACACTCATCATTACAATCCACTGTGACACTTCCAATCCTGAATATATATATGAGGTATTGAGGGCTCAAGGTCACAGAGCCCTGGGAACAATAAGGGAGGCTTTGCAGAGGCCATGACCTTTGCCCTAGGTCAGTATCAGCTTAAGAGCACAGTTCCAATCTAAAACAATCAGGAAACAAAAATAAATTTAGAATTAATGCCTGAAGTTCAAATAAAATGCTGCAACACCCACCAGGATGCCTTCTCAAGTAGACGTTCAGAGTTACAGATCTATCATTTTTTTTCCCCCAAGACAGAGTCTTGCTCTGTTGCCCATGCTGGAGTGCAGTGGTGTGATCTCGGCTCATTGCAATCTCTGCCTCCCAGGTTCAAGCGATTCTCGTGCCTCAGCCTCTTGAGTAGCTGGGATTACAGGCAAGCACCACCAAGCCTGGCTAATTTTTGTGTTTTCAGTAGAGACAGAGTTTCACCGTGTTGGCCAGGTTGGTCTCGAACTCCTGACCTCATGATCCGCCTGCCTTGGCCTCCCAAAGTGCTGGGATTACAGGCATGAGCCACTGCGTCCTGCCTACAGCTCTATCTTGGGCCAGGAAACAGTCACTTTTCTGTGAGAGTGACCTTCACAGAGGCCCACCCAGGCTCCAGGAGCTTTTCCCTTTGTTCCCACTTTGAGTGTCAGCTCAAGTACAAGAGAAAGAGACTCACATCAGGTGGATGTGAGATCCACTTGGCTTGGAAGCCCTACCCCATAAGGGCCCATAGCTCCTGTAACATTGTCTCAGGTTCCAGATGCCCTCAAGGGACATACCCAATTATATGAGTCACTGCTCTCTGACAAGCCCAAAGCTTGGGTTTCCCACCATTGAACCCCCAGTCTCAATGCAATTTATCAATGAGAGGCCACAATTACATAAGCAATTTTGCCTACTATTACAGCTGACATGCCATCTTTATCAGATTTCCATGGGAACAGAGCTAGAAAGTGAATCCATGGTCAAATATGTCAAAGAAGGAGAAGGGATTTTGTTACCCTTGTACCCTGAAATGTATACTGTATTTTGTGGAGGATTTAGTTGTTTGGGTAAGAAGTAAGTAAAAATGAAGGTGAAAAACATGATAGAATGTGTTATTGTTTTCTTCATTGAGAAAGAAAACTGTAGCATCGTATAGGCCAGGACATCCCTCAGGGTGCCTTCCTCCCTTAGCAAGCCCGAGTCTGTGTAGAGCACCCCCGGGGTGAGCCTGGTTTGCTGAGCAGAGAAGCCTGTCCACCTTGATAGCAGTGAGCCTTAGTCCGCTGTTCTGCTGAAGAGGGTTTTCCAGCCTGCCCTTCTGCTTAATGAAACCATTTTGATGGGAATCTTCCAAAATTATGTTAAACTCCACCCTCTTTTTTTTTTTTTTTTTTTTTTTACAGTTTGAAGCTTTTTTATTCCTTATTATTCAGATAGGATTTTAAAACTGCACAATGTTTATACATCAGGCATTAACATTTTAATGAAAATATTCATAAGTAATTATCAACAGTATGAATGTTTCTTCATACCGTCATAATCAAGACTGAAATTTATCCTGAATGGGTATGGTATGAGCTGGGTTTACTGAAAGGACACAAACACATTTACTAAGGACACAGAAAAGATAAACAGCAAATAAGCTACAAGTGGTGGGCATCATTCAGAAATACACGCAAAATATTATTTTCAAATATATTGCTTTATGCCATTTCAAATACATGGAAAAAGAAATAGTTACAAAATTAGGTAATAGTATAGCAGAATGCTATAATTAAGCTTTATTCACTAGCCCTGTTTCACTTTTTTATTACTCAAAATGTCTAGACTCATTGGAGACAGGGAGAGTTATGTTAATCTGCAATATATTCCCAGTGTCTTGAATTTATTTTTATTTATTTATATTTTTTTCTTTTTTCTTTTATTTTATTATTATTACACTTTAAGCTTTAGGGTACATGTGCACAACATGCAGATTTGTTACATATGTATACATGTGCCATGTTGTTTTGCTGCACCCATTAATTAACTCATCATTTAGCATTAGGTACATCTCCTAATGCTATCCCTCCCCCATTCCCCCACCCCACAACAGTCCCTGGTGTGTGATGTTCCCCTTCCTGTGTCCATGTGTTCTCATTGTTCAATTCCTACCTATGAGTGAGAACATGCGGTGTTTGGTTTTTTGTCCTTGCGATAGTTTGCTGAGAATGATGGTTTCCAGCTTCATCCATGTCCCTACAAAGGACATGAACTCATCATTTTTTATGGCTGCATAGTATTCCATGGTGTATACGTGCCACATTTTCTTAATCCAGTCTATCGTTGTTGGACATTTGGGTTGGTTCCAAGTCTTTGCTATTGTGAATAGTGCCACTATAAACATACATGTGCATGTGTCTTTATAGCAGCATGATTTGT
This sequence comes from Symphalangus syndactylus, assembly GCF_028878055.3. NCBI lineage: Eukaryota > Metazoa > Chordata > Mammalia > Primates > Hylobatidae > Symphalangus > Symphalangus syndactylus. The sequence continues at coordinate 72,609,554 of NC_072437.2, forward strand.
AATCCTTTGGGTATATACCCAGTAATGGGATGGCTGGGTCAAATGGTATTTCTAGTTCCAGATCAATGAGGAATCGCCACACCAACTTCCACAATGGTTGAACTAGTTTACAGTCCCACCAACAGTGTAAAAATGTTCCTATTTCTCCACATCCTCTCCAGCACCTGTTGTTTCCTGACTTTTTAATGATGGCCATTCTAACTGGTGTGAGATGGTATCTTATTGTGGTTTTGATTTGCATTTCTCTGATGGCCAGTGAGGATGAGCATTTTTTCATGTGTTTCTTGTCTGCATAAATGTCTTATTTTGAGAAGCGTCTGTTTATATCCTTCGCCCACTTGCTGATGGGGTCGTTTTCTTCTTGTAAATTTGTTTGAGTTCGTTATAGATTCTGGATATTAGCCCTTGGTCAGATGAATAGGTTGCAAAAATTTTCTCCCATTCTGTAGGTTGCCTGTTCACTCTGATGGTAGTTTCTTTTGCTGTGCAGAAGCTCTTTAGTTTAATTAGATCCCATTTGTCAATTTTGGCTTTTGTTGCCATTGCTTTTGGTGTTTTAGACATGAAGACCTTGCCCATGCCTATGTCCTGAATGGTATTGCCTAGGTTTTCTTCTAGGGTTTTTATGGTTTTAGGTCTAACATGTAAGTCTTTAATCCATCTTGAATTAATTTTTGTATAAGGTGTAAGGAAGGGATCCAGTTGCAGCTTTCTACATATGGCTAGCCAGTTTTCCCAGCACCATTTATTAAATAGGGAATCATTTCCCCATTTCTTGTTTTTGTCAGGTTTGTCAAAGATCAGATAGTTGTAGATATGCGGCATTATTTCTGAGGGCTCTGTTCTGTTCCATTGGTCTATATCTCTGTTTTGGCACCAGTACCATGCTGTTTTGGTTACTGTAGCCTTGTGGCATAGTTTGAAGTCAGGTAGCGTGATGCCTCCGGCTCTGTTCTTTTGGCTTAGGATTGATTTGGCAATGCGGGCTCTTTTTTGGTTCCATATGAACTTTCAAGTAGTTTTTTCCAATTCTGTGAAGAAAGTCATTGGTAGCTTGATGGGGATGGCATTGAATCTATAAATTACCTTGGGCAGTATGGCCATTTTCACGGTATTGATTCTTCCTACCCATGAGCATGGAATGTTCTTCCATTTGTGTGTATGCTCTTTTATTTCATTGAGCAGTGGTTTGTAGTTCTCCTTGAAGAGGTCCTTCACATCCCTTGTAAGTTGGTTTCCTAGGTATTTTATTCTCTTTGAAGCAATTGTGAATGGGATTTCACTCATAATTTGGCTCTGTGTTTGTCTGTTACTGGTATATAAGAATGCTTGTGATTTTTGTACATTGATTTTGTATCCTGAGACTTTGCTGAAGTTGCTTATCAGCTTAAGGAGATTTTGGGCTGAGATGATTGGGTTTTCTAGATATACAATCATGTCATCTGCAAACAGGGACAATTGGACTTCCTCTTTTCCTAATTGAATACCCTTTATTTCCTTCTCCTGCTTGATTGCCCTGGCCAGAACTTCCAACACTATGTTGAATAGGAGTGGTGAGAGAGGGCATCCCTGTCTTGTGCCCGTTTTCAAAGGGAATGCTTCCAGTTTTTGCCCATACAGTATGATATTGGCTGTGGGTTTGTCATAGATAGCTCTTATTATTTTGAGATACGTCCCATCAATACCTAATTTACTGAGAGTTTTTAGCATGAAGTGTTGTTGAATTTTGTCAAAGGCCTTTTCTGCATCTATTGAGATAATCATGTGATTTTTGTCTTTGGTTCTGTTTATATGCTGGATTACATTTATTGATTTGCATATGTTGAACCAGCCTTGCATCCCAGGGATGAAGCCCACTTGATCATGGTGTATAAGCTTTTTGATGTGCTGCTGGATTCGGTTTGCCAGTATTTTATTGAGGATTTTTGCATCAATGTTCATCAAGGATATTGGTCTAAAATTCTCTTTTTTGGTTGTGTCTCTGCCAGGCTTTGGTATCAGGATGATGCTGGCCTCGTAAAATGAGTTAGGGAGGATTCCCTCTTTTTCTATTGATTGGAATAATTTCAGAAGGAATGGTACCAGCTCCTCTTTGTACCTCTGGTAGATTTCGGCTGTAAATCCATCTGGTCCTGGACTTTTTTTGGTTGGTAAGCTACTGATTATTGCCTCAATTTCAGAGCCTGTTATTGGTCTATTCAGAGATTCAACTTTTTCCTGGTTTTGACTTGGGAGGAATGTATGTGTCGAGGAATTTATTCATTTCTTCTAGATTTTCTAGTTTATTTGCATAGAGGTGTTTATAGTATTCTCTGATGGTAGTTTGTATTTCTGTCGGATCGGTGGTGATATCCCCTTTATCATTTTTTATTGTGTCTATTTGATTCTTTTCTCTTTTCTTCCTTATTAGTCTTGCTAGTGGTCTATCAATTTTGCTGATCTTTTCAAAAAACCAACTGGATTCATTAATTTTTTGAAGGGTTTTTTGTGTCTCTATTTCCTTCAGTTCTGCTCTGATCTTAGTTATATCTTGCCTTCTGCTAGCTTTTGAATGTGTTTGCTCTTGCTTTTCTAGTTCTTTAGAATTGTGATGTTAGGATGTCAATTTTAGATCTTTCCTGCTTTCTCTTGTGGGCATTTAGTGCTATAAATTTGCCTCTACACACTGCTTTGAATGTGTCCCAGAGATTCTGGTATGTTGTGTCTTTGTTCTCATTGGTTTCAAAGAATATCTTTATTTCTGCCTTCATTTCATTATTTACCCAGTAGTCATTCAGGAGCAGGTTGTTCAGTTTCCATGTAGTTGAGTGGTTTTGACTGAGTTTCTTAATCCTGAGTTCTAGTTTGATTGCACTGTGGTCTGAGAGACAGTTTGTTATAATTTCTGGTCTTTTGCATTTGCTGAGGAGTGCTTTACTTCCAACTATGTGGTCAGTTTTGGAGTAGTTGTGGTGTGGTGCTGAAAAGAATGTATATTCTGTTGATTTGGGGTGGAGAGTTCTGTAGATGTCTATTAGGTCCGCTTGCTGCAGAGCTGAGTTCAATTCCTGGGTATCCTTGTTAACTTTCTGTCTCGTTGATCTGCCTAATGTTGACACTGGGGTGTTACAGTCTCCCATTATTATTGTGTGGGAGTCTAAGTCTCTTTGTAGGTCACTCAGGACTTGCTTTATGAATCTGGGTTCTCCTGTATTGGGTGCTTATATATTTAGGATAGTTAGCTCTTCTTGTTGAATTGATCCCTTTACCATTATGTAATGGCCTTCTTTGTCTCTTTTGATCTTTGTTGGTTTAAAGTCTGTTTTATCAGAGACTAGGATTGCAACCCCTGCCTTTTTTGGCTTTCCATTTGCTTGGTAGATCTTCCTCCATCCCTTTATTTTGAGCCTATGTGTGTCTCTGCACATGAGATGGGTTTCCTGAATATAACACACTGATGGGTCTTGACTCTTTATCCAATTTGCCAGTCTGTGTCTTTTAATTGGAGCATTTAGCCCATTTACATTTAAAGTTAATATTGTTATGTGGGAATTTGATCCTGTCATTATGACATTAGCTGGTTATTTTACTCGTTAGTTGATGCAGTTTCTTCCTAGCCTTTACGGTCTTTACAATTTGGCATGTTTTTGCAGTGGCTGGTACTGGTTGTTCTTTTCCATGTTTGGTGCTTCCTTCAGGAGCTCTTTTAGGGCAGGCCTGGTGGTGACAAAATCTCTCAGCATTTGCTTGTCTGTAAAGGATTTTATTTCTCCTTCACTTATGAAGCTTAGTTTGGCTGGATATGAAATTCTGGGTTGAAAATTCTTTTCTTTAACAATGTTGAATATTGGTCCCCACTCTCTTCTGGCTTGTAGAGTTTCTGCCGAGAGATCAGCTGTTAGTCTGATGGGCTTCCCTTTGTGGGTAACCCAACCTTTCTCTCTGGCCGCCCTTCACATCAACATTTTTTCCTTCATTTCAACTTTGGTGAATCTGACAATTATATGTCTTGGGGTTGCTCTTTTCGAGGAGTATCTTTGTGGTGTTCTCTGTATTTCCTGAATCTGAATGTTGGCCTGCCTTGCTAGATTGGGGAAGTTCTCCTGGATAATATCTTGCAGAGTGTTTTCCAGCTTGGTTCCATTCTCCCCATCATTTTCAGGTACACCAATCAGACGTAGATTTGGTCTTTTCACATAGGCCCATATTTCTTGGAGGCCTTGTTCATTTCTTTTTATTCTTTTTTCTCTAAACTTCTCTTCTCACCTCATTTCATCTTCCATCACTGATACCCTTTCTTCCAGTTGATCGCATCAGCTACTGAGGCTTCTGCATTCTTCACGTAGCTCTTGTGCATTGGTTTTCAGCTCCATCAGGTCCTTTAAGGACTTCTCTGCATTGGTTATTCTAGTTATCCATTTGCCTAATTTTTTTTCAAAGCTTTTAACTTCTTTGCCATTGGTTCGAATTTCCTCCTGTAGCTCGGAGTAGTTTGATCGTCTGAAGCCTTCTTCTCTCAACTCATCAAAGTCATTCTCCATCCAGCTTTGTTCTGTTGCTGGTGAGGAGCTGCGTTCCTTTGGAGGAGGAGAGGCACTCTGATTTTTAGAGTTTCCAGTTTTTCTGCTCTGTTTTTTTTCCCATCTTTGTGGTTTTATCTACCTTTGGTCTTTGATGATGGTGACGTACAGATGGGTTTTTGGTGTGGATGTCCTTTCTGTTTGTTAGCTTTCCTTCTAACAGACAGGACCCTCAGCTGCAGATCTGTTGGAGTTTGCTAGAGGTCCACTCCAGACGCTGTTTGCCTGGGTATCAGCAGCAGTGGCTGTAGAACAGTGTATATTGGTGAACCGCAAATGCTGCCACCTGATTGTTCCTCTGGAAGTTTTGTCTCAGAGGAGTACCCAGCCGTATGAGGTGTCAGTCCGTCCCTACTGGGGGCTGCCTTCCAGTTAGGCTACTCGGGGGTCAGGGACCCACTTGAGGAGGCAGTCTGCCCGTTCTCAGATCTCAAGCTGCATGCTGGGAGAACCACTACTCTCTTCAAAGCTGTTAGACAGGGACATTTAAGTCTGCAGAGGTTACTGTGGTCTTTTTGTTTGTCTGTGCCCTGCCCCCAGAGGTGGAGCCTACAGAGGCAGGAAGGCCTCCTTGAGCTGTGGTGGACTCCACCCAGTTCGAGCTTCCTGGCTGCTTTGTTTACCTAATCAAGCCTGGGCAATGGCAGGCGCCCCTCCCCCAGCCTCACTGCCGCCTTGCAGTTTGATCTCGGACTGCTGTGCTAGCAATGAGCGAGGTTCTGTGGGCGTAGGACCCTCCAAGCCAGGTGTGGGATATAATCTCCTGGTGTGCTGTTTTTTAAGCCCATTGGAAAAGCGCAGTATAAGGTTGGGAGTGACCCGATTTTCCAGGTGCCGTCTGTCACCCCTTTCTTTGACTAGGAAGGGGAATTCCCTGACCCCTTGTGCTTCCTGGGTGAGGTGATGCCTTGCCCTGCTTCGGCTCTCGCACGGTGCGCTGCACCCATGTCCTGAGCCTACTGTCTGACACTCCCCAGTGAGATGAACCCAGTACCTCAGTTGGAAATGCAGAAATCCACCCATCTTCTGCGTCACTCACACTGGGAGCTGTAGACCGGAGCTGTTCCTATTCAGCCATCTTGGCTCCTCCAAACTCTACCTTCTTAAATGGAGTGACTTCAACAGGCACTTCTTTTTTCCAAGTTTCAGAGGCGTCCTGCAGCCCCCCCTATCTGGGAGGGTGGCTTATGGGTATCCTGAGTAGTTTGGCTTCCCAGGGCTATGATTTCTTTTTAATGGAAAATTATAAGCGTTGGTGAGGATATAGAGAGACTGAAAGCCTCATACATTGCCGATGGGAGGGAAAAATGATGCAGCCTCTGATGATTCCTCAACAAATTAGACATATGATTAAGTTAAGACCCAGCAATTCCACTCCTAGTTCTATACTCAAAGGACTTGAAAGCAAATACTCAAATAGGTACTTGTACATGAATATTCATAGCAACACTATTCACAACAGCCAAAAGGTAGGAATAACTCAAATGTTCGCCAACAGGGAAGTGGATAAACAAAATGTGATAAATATATGTAATAGAATATTATTCAGCCATGAAAATATTATTCAGCCATGAAAATATTATTCAGCCATGAAAAAGGAATGATGTACTGACACATACTACAAATGGGTGAACCTCAAAAATATTATGCTGAGTGAAAGAAGCCACATATTGTACAATTCTGTTTATATGAAATATCTAGAATAGATGAATCCACAGAGACAGCAAATTGTGTGGTGCCATTAGAGGGAGGGATGGGGACTGACAGCCAAAAGGTAAGGGGTTTTCTTTTGGGCAAATAAAAATTTTGGAACTAGAGGTGGTGATTACACCTTGAATGTAATTACATTTTGAATGTTCTGTACTAAATACTACTTAATTGTACACTTAACGGTTAATTTTATCTTTTTGTAATTTCACTTTAATTTTTAAAAAATCTGGGCCTGGCAAGGTGGCTCACACGTGTAATCCCAGCACTTTGGGAGGCCAAGGTGGGCAGATCACTTGAGGTCAGGAGTTTGAGACCAGCCTAGGCAACATGGTGAAACCCTGTCTCTACTAAAAATGCAAAAATTAGCAGGGCATGGTGGCACACGTTTGTGGTCCCAGTTACTCTGGGGGCTGAGGCACAAGAATCACTTGAACCCGGCAGGTGGAGGATGCAGTGAGCCAGGATCATGCCATGGCACTCTAGCCTGGGAGACAGAGCAAGACTCTGTCTCAAAAACATTCATTTCCACAGTCCTTCTCCAGATTTTGTTTTTATATGTAATCAAATTCTTTTGGTTTGACTTTTGACCCTCCCCTAGGTGTCCGCTGAGATCTATACTAAGTAAGAGTCCAGTGACATGGAAGGTAGAATCGGGAGGGCAATAAGCTTTCTCCAGGAAGACAGGAAGAGCCACGTCAAGCCCCAGGAGTGGCAGCTGCAGTTCAGCCCTCGAGGGCTACCTGAGCAAGCCCTTGGCGAGCCACTCCACCCCCTGCGTACAAAAGCAGTCACACAGCTAAAGTGGGCTTCTTCCTAGGGAAAGATCCTGCTGCTGTGAAAAGTTAGATTTTCTTCATTTCATTTCACTAATCGTGATTTCTTTATATTACTTTTTTCTAGTTATAAAATTCATGTTCTTTGCTAAAAGCTTAGAAAATACCTAAAAATATGAAGAAAATTAAAAATCACTCAAAATCTCACCACCGAGAGACAACCCCGAGATAATATAACCACTGTTGACATTTGGGTGTAGAACATAACCCAGCCTGAATCACCTCGATGCTGCTCACCCGGGGGTGTGCTGGTAAGCCAGCTCTGTGAAGGAAAAGTCCTGGTCTGGAATATTTGCTGAGTTCTGGGAAGCAGATACTCCCAGCACAGCTAATGTCAAGGTACTGACCCGAGGCCACTGGACATGGGGTTGGGAAGATGTGCCCTTCCACCCACCACAGCTGCCCTCAGCCATACCCCAGGCTCCCCCAACAACTGCCCTATCTTAACTACCCACTCAGAGCCAGCGTGGGGTCTCTCTGTCCCTCATCCCCACATACCCACGTTCTGTCAATTCTGCCTTCAAAGTGTCCATCTGTTGGCTACTTCCATTCACTCTGCTGCCATCTTTAATCCAGATAGTGTTATCCCATCTACAACGTCCTTCCAGGTGTTTTCCTCCACTCCTGCCCCATCCAACCCATCACAACCAGTGAGGTCTTAAAATATATATTTTATGGTGCCACATTCCAATAAATGTCATCTCCCAAGAGAGGCCTTTCTTGACAACCCTTTCTCCAAACCTGGTTGGTTTCCTAAACAGCACTTAAAAATAAGGTAGTTGATAACTTTTTTTTTTTTTTTGAGATGGAGTCTTGCTCTGTCGCCAGGCTGGAGTGCAGTGGCGCGATCTTGGCTGACTGCAACCTCCACCTCCTGGCTTCAAGTGATTCTCCTGCCTCAGCCTCCTGAGTAGCTGGGACTACAGGTGTGCAGTACCATGCCCAACTAATTTTTGTATTTTTACTAGAGACGGGGTGTCACGGTGTTAGCCAGGATGGCCTCATCTCCTGATCCGCCTGCCTCGGCCTCCCAAAGCGCTGGGATTACAGGAGTGAGCCACTGCACCTGGCTGATAACTTTTTTTTTTTCTTCAGACGGAGTCTTGCTCTGTCTCCCAGACCGGAGTGCGGTGACGCGATCTCAGCTCACTGCAAGCTCAGCCTCCCGGGTTCATGCCATTCTCCTGCCTCAGCCTCCTGAGTGGCTGGGACTACAGGTGCCCGCTGCCACGCCCGGCTAATTTTTTGTATTTTTAGTTGAGATGGCATTTCACCGTGTTAGCCAGGGTGGTCTCAATCTCCTGACCTCATGATCTGCCCGCCTCGGCCTCCCAAAGTGCTGGGATTACAGGCGTGAGCCACCGCGCCCAGCAAACTTTCTTTTGAGACAGAGGCTTGTTCTGTCGCCCAGGCTCTAGTGCAGTGGTGCGATCTCGGCTCATTGCAACCTCTACCGCCCCCACCCCCCGCCAGGTTCAAGTGATTCTCCTGCCTCAGCCTCCTGAGTAGCTGGGACTACAGGTGTGCACCACCATGCCCAACTAATATTTGTATTTTTAGTAGAGACGGGGTTTCACCATGTTGCCCAGGCTGGTCTCAAACTTCTGGGCTCAAGTGATCCAGCCACCTTGGCCTCCCAAAGTGCTGGGATTACAGGCCTGAGCCACCACAACCGGCCAGAAGTTACATTCTTTATTTTTTCAGAGACATGCTCTTGCTCTGTTGCCCAGAGCAAGAACTGTATATTCCATGTATTATTATATATTCGACAAAATTGGGATCATACTATGTATAAAGTTTTGTAATCTACTTTTAAATTTTATATTTTACTGTATGCTTTATTACATATCCTTATTTTTTTTAAAGAATTTGATTTTTTTAATACCGGCATAATACTTCCAAGATGTGCTGTGCTGTGACTCATTGAAGCAGTTTCCTGATAATGGACATTTGGACTCTTTTGGGATTTCATCTGCTATAATGACTTTTGGTTTTGTTTCCAATTATGTAATCTGAAGGCTTTTCTTCTAATTCTTACAGTAAGAGCCCAGTGGATGTCTTGCAGATATTCAGAGTTGGCAGAGTGAATGAAACCACGGAGTTTTTGAGCAAACTTGGCAATGTGAGGCCCTTGTTGCATGGTTCTCCTGTACGAAACATCGTGAGAATCTTGTGTCGGTAAGAGTAGCCATCTTTATTTTTCAAAAATTTCAGCCTCACAAATGTGAAGTGTTTTACTTTTTTTTTTCCTACTTTTTTCTATATTACATGGGTGTTTTCAGTTAAAATCGGCTAGCTTACTGCATTCTGGAGAAAATTACACAGTTTATAATTAAGTGTGTAATTTAAATTACATATTTATGGCTGGGCATGGTGGGTCACACCTGTAATCCTAGCACTTTGGGAGGCTGAGGCAAAAGGATCACTTGAGGCCAGGGGTTCAAGACCATCCTGGAAAACCTAGCAAGACCTCATCTCTATTTTGAAAAATTATGTATTTATTATTTTTAAAATGTAGTACATAGGTATGAATTGCTTCTTGAAGACTGTATCATATGAAGAAAAGTGATTCTATATTCATGACTCTTCCACATGTATCTAATCTAGGGGTAGCCCAATATTTAAAGAGTCCAGAAATTAGAGTGCGCACCAGACAACATGAGTTGTTTATTTGAAACATAACTCTAAGATTCGGTTTGCTTTGAATTACTACTTAATGTTAGGGCTGAAACTGAAGTCACAGGAGCAGGAGAAAATATTATTAAATGTAGATCCGTTAATTAAGTATTTAGAAGAAACTTAAAAAGAAACATACAAGATTCACCTGGGGAAAAAAGGAAAAAACAAAAAACCATTAAACTGCTACTGAGGGACCCAAAAGACAACTTGTATGAATCAGAAGGATGCCAGTTTTTCTTGGATTAGTCTAGAGATTTAGTGCAATCATGATAAAATTACCAATAAGATTTTTTTAAAGAAGTGAAAATCTGTGATTTTGATTTGCATTTCTCTGATGGCCAGTGATGATGCAGTGAGATACCATCTCACACCAGTTAGAATGGCCATCATTAAAAAATCAGGAAACAACAGGTGCTGGAGAGGATGTGGAGAAATAGGAACACTTTTACACTGTTGGTGGGACTGTAAACTAGTTCAACCATTGTGGAAGTCAGTGTGGCGATTCCTCAGGGATCTCGAACTAGAAATACCATTTGACTCAGCCATCCCACTACTGGGTATATACCCAAAGGACTATAAATCATGCTGCTATAAAGACACATGCACACGTATGTTTATTGCGGCACTATTCACAATAGCAAAGAGTTGGAACCAACCCAAATGTCCAACAACGATAGACTGGATTAAGAAAATGTGGCACATATACACCATGGAATACTATGCAGCCATAAAAAATGATGAGTTCGTGTCCTTTGTAGGGACATGGATGAAACTGGAAAACATCATTCTCAGTAAACTATCTCAAGGACAAAAACCCAAACACCGCATGTTCTCACTCATAGGTGGGAATTGAACAATGAGAACTCATGGACACAGGAAGGGGAACATCACACTCCAGGGACTGTTGTGGGGTGGGGGGAGGGGGGGAGGGACAGCATTAGGAGATACACCTAATGCTAAATGACGAGTTAATGGGTGCAGGAAATCAACATGGCACATGGATACATATGTAACAAACCTGCACATTGTGCACATGTACCCTAAAACCCTAAAGTATAATAAAAAAAAAAAAACCAGTTTAATTGCAAAAAAAAAATTAATTAATTAATTAAAAAAAAAAAAAAAGAAGTGAAAATCTGATTCTACAACACATATTTTTTTAATTTTGAAATTACCAGAATAATTCTAGAAAAGAAGCGTAATGAGGGTGACATTAATATTAAACACAAATAAACTCAAAAACACAGAAGATTTAGGATATGATACAAGTAGATCTTATCTCTGTGGAAGAAATACAAGTTCTTCAATATTATCTATAGAGATAAATGGGTAACCACAAGGAAAAAATATAAAGTTGGACCCTTACCTCATTTCTCATACTTAAACTCCAGATAGAGCAAATATTTAAATATTTAAATTCAAACCATAAAAGTATACTAAATGAAAAATGGGAGAATCTTTTTAAAATAAGTAGGGATGAGCTTTCTAAGTAGGACCAAAACCCAAAAGCTATTTTACAAAATTCATTCAATCTCCTAATATGAAATTCAAACAGTAGGTGTTTATATAATAAAAGGCAGGGGCCGGGGGCGGTGGCTTACGCCTGTAATCCCAGCACTTTGGGAGGCCAAGGTGGGCGGATCACGAGGTCAGGAGATCCAGACCATCCTGACTAACACGGTGAAACCCCGTCTCTACTAAAAATACAAAAAAAAAAAAAAATTAGCCGAGCGTGGTGGCAGGCGCCTGTAGTCCCAGTTACTCTGAGAGGCTGAGGCAGAAGAATGGCGTGAACCTGGGAGGCGGGATTGCAGTGAGCCGAGATTGCGTCACTGCACTCGAGCCTGGGCGACAGAGCGAGACTCCGGCTCAAAAAAAAAAAAAAAGAAAAAAAGGCAGAAATCTCCCTTTACTTGTGTTCCCAGAAAGGACTATGGCTTCACCCTGATTGCAGGGTTCTCTGAATGCCAGAAGTTCAGTAGGAAGCTGCCAAAGTTCTGAGCGAGGGAGAGATGCAGTTAGCGTTGGGCTTACACCTTATCCTGCCCTTCTCTTTTCAGAGGGTTGCTTTTACCCAAAGTAGTGGAAGATCGTGGTGTGCAAAGAACAGATGTTGGAAACCTTGGAAGTGGGATTTATTTCAGTGATTTGCTCAGGTATGTTTGAGCCTTAATCACCGAATCGTTACCACTTGCTGTGTGTTTTCTTCTATCTTTCCTTGATGAGGGAGTTTCTCAACCAAAACACAGATTTATCTATTATATATGACCTCAATATGCCTGGAATACTATTTCATCTTCAGCATCCTTGATAATGTATAAATCTACTCTTGGGTCAGACATGGTGGCTCACGCCTGTAATCCCAGCTCTTTGGGAGGCCGAGGTGGGCGGATTACCTGAGGTCAGGAACTCGAGACCAGCCTGGCCAACATGGTGAAACCCCGTCTTTACTAAAAGTACAAAAATTAGCTGGGCATGGTTGGGGGTGGGTGCCTGTAATCCCAGCTACTGGAGAGGCTGCAGCAGGAGAATCGCTTGAACCCGGGAGGGAGAGGTTGCAGTGAGCTGATACTGCGCCATTGCACTCCAGCCTGGGTGACAAGAGCGAAACTGCATCTCAAAAAAAAAGGAAGGGTGTGATATATTTACAATTTCCCTGGAAGTAAGCTCACCTAGCAGATGGTCCAATCATAAAACAGGGAGGCATTTCTGCTGGGTCCTGCATGGGCCCAGCTCCTGTGCTTTTAGGTGATTAACTTTAGCAGGGATGTGATGTGGACAGTGTGGAAGAGGGAACAGCTGGCAGGTCCACTGGACTACTTTCCTTAAATATCAGGTGTTTTCACGCGGCCTCTGGCAGGTGCTAGATTGTGTGTATGTAGTCAGCATCTAACTCTAGTGAAGATATTTTAGTTGTTTTTGCAGATGGGACCATATGTTTGAGTATCACCTCTGAGGGTGACACATGGCCATGGTGTTTTGAAAATTTAATGTTTGCTGGGGCTAGAGGCACATTAAAGATGAATATAGATCTAAGGGGTAAATTATTGCTCTTGACATCTAAGATATCCACCTGCAGAATGGGAATAGGCAATGAAGAGGTGATTATTGAACAGTTAACAATGCTGGCTCTATGTATGGCCAAACTGTATGTATAGAAGTCTGGGGTTCATTTGAGAGGCTGCCACTTAATATTATCGGGTTATCCTCCTACGTGAGTTGGTAAATGTTTCCCCCTAAATACCTACCTATTTCCCTAGGAATATGCTGCACAAGAAAACAGTCTTCACAAAAGATATTACCTATGGGTAAAGTCTGATCAGAACTACTGCTAACCCAAGCCTTCAGGTCTCACAGAATGTATTTGACATCTTGTGACTATAATGTTCTCATATCATAATATATGGCATTCATGTGTTGTTATATAAATACCATGTATGCCAGGTGCAGTGGCTCATACCTGTAATCCCAGCACTTTTGGAGGCCAAGGTGGGAGGATCACTTGAGCCCAGGAGTTTGAGGCTGCAGTGAGCTGTAATAATACCACTATACACCAACCTGGGCAACAGAACAAGATCCTGTCTCTAAACAGACAAACAAACAAATCTTAGCTTAGGAGTCCCTCCATCTAAGCTTTTCCTGCCTTCCCCCAGGAAAGACCCATGGCTTCATTTTCCCATGGCAACCTGGACATATTTGTCTTATAACTCTTAATATACTGTTTGTAAAGATAGAGGTCTAGCTCGTAATCCCCAGTATTTAAGTGTGGAAGTAACAGAAAAGGATAGTTAATGGTACAATAAAGAGAAAATTGTGGTGCCGAAACCAAGGATGAAGACGGTGCCCAGCTAGGACGACTTACGTCCTCCTCATTGCCAGATTAAATGACAATGTTTCCAAGACTTCAACTTATGTGACCATTTGATGGTTTTCTCCTTTTCAAAACATCTAGACTGACTTATTTGTCACCACAACCCTATACTACTTAGATAGCATATTGTTGAATTTTGCTGCTTTATCCAATCTGAGAGTTTCTGAGCTTTGTATTGTTTAGGTCATTTTGTTTTAATACAGTTACTGAGCTGGTTGGATTTATATCTACCACCTTGCTAGTTGTTTTCTATTTGTACTATTTGTTCCTTGTTCCTTTCCCTCTCTTTTCCTGCTTTCTCTTGTACTGTATCTCCATTATTGGCTTATTAATTCTATTTTTTTTTATTTGAGACAGAGTCTCACTCTCACCCAGGCTGGAATGCAGTGGTGTGATTTTGGCTCACTGCAACCTCTGCCTCCCAGTTCGAGCAATTCTCCTGCCCCAACCTCCCAAGTAGCTGGGACTATAGGCACACGCCACCACACCCAGCTAATTTTTGTATTTTTAGTACAGATGGGGTTTCACCCTGTTGGCCAGGCTGGTCTCAAACCCCTAAACTCAAGTGATCCTCTTGCCTCTGCCCCCCAAAGTGCTGGGATTACAGACGTGAGCCACCTTGCCCAGCCAATTCTATCTCTCTTAAAAAGTTTTGATTGTTGGCCGGGTGTGGTAGCTCATGCCTGTAATCCCAACACTTTGGGAGGCAGAGATAGATGGATCACTTGAGCCCAGGAGTTCAAGACCAGCTTGGGCAACATGGTGAAACCCCAGATCTACAAAAAATACAAAAATTAGCTGGGTGTGGTGATGTGTGCCTGTAGTCCCAGCTACTTGAGGGGCTGAGGTGGGAGGATCACTTGAGCCCGAGAGATAGAGGCTGCAGTGAGCCATAATGGCGCCACTGCACAGCCTGGGCAACAAAGTGAGACTCTTTCTCAAAAAAATGAAAAGATTAAAGTTTTGATTGTTGCTCTAAAGCCACATGTTAAGTATATGTTAAATATGGTAGCCACTAATTACATGTGGATATTTACATTTAAATATAAAATAAAATGTTTTATGTGGCCAGTGGCTATCTTATTACTTAGTGCATATGTAGAGCATTTTTATCATCGTAGAAAGTTACATTGGTCAGCACTGCTTTAGGGTTTACTACTATATACGTCTTTAACTTACCACATACAGCCTACAATATTATACTACTTCATATATAAGAACCTTACAACCAGAATACATTACATTACAACCAGTACATGTTCATTTCTTTTTTCCCATATCCTTTGTGATATTGTTGTAGTGTATTTTATTTGTTCATATACTATAAATCCTACAATGTGCTGTTAGGTATTCAATTATCTTTTTTTTAAGTTCTGGGATACATGTGCAGGACATGCAGGTTTGTTACATAGGCAAATGTGTGCCATGGTGGTTTGCTGCACCTTTCAACCCATCATCTAGGTATTAAGCCACACATGCATGAGCTATTTATCCTGATGCTGTCCCTCCCCCTGCCTCCCCTACAGGCCCCAGTGTGTGATATTCCACTCCCTGTGTCCATGTGTTCTCATTCTTTAGCTCCCACTTATAAGTAAGACCATCCTGTGTTTAGTTTTCTGTTCCTGTGTTAGTTTGTGAGGATAATGGCTTCCAGCTTCATTCATGTCCCTGTAAAGGACATGGTCTCATTCCTTTTTATGGCTGCATGGTATTCCATGGTACATACGTACCACATTTTCTTTATCCAGTCTATCATTGATGGGCATTTGGATTGACTCCATGTCTTGCTATTGTGAATAATGCTGCAATGAACATGCATATGCATATATCTTTATAATGGAATGATTTATATTCCTTTGGGTATATACCCAGTAATGGGATTGGTGGGTCAAATGGTATTTCTGTTCTAGGTCTTTGGGGAAGACCACACTGTCTTCCACAATGGTTGAACTAATTTACATTCCCACCAACAGAGCAAAAGCATTTCTGTTTCTCCACAGCCTTGCCAGCATCTGTTGTTTCTTGATTTTTTAATAATTGCCATTTTGACTGGCATGAGATGGTATCTCATCGTCGTTTTGATTTGCATTTCTCTAATGATCAGTGATGTTTAGCTTTTTTTCATATGTTTTTTGGCCACATAAATATCTTCTTTTGAGAAGTGTCTGTTCATGTCCTTTGCTTACTTTTTAATGGGGTTGTGGGGTTGTGTTTAACGGGGTTTAATGGGGTTGTCTTTTTTTTCTTGTAAATTTGTTTAAGTTCCTTGTAGATTCTGGATATTAGACCTTTGTCAGATGGATAGATTGCAAAAATTTTCTCTCATTCTGTAGGTTGTCTGGTCACTCTGTTGATAGTTTCTTTCGCTGTGCAGAAGCTCTTTAGTTTAATTAGATCCCATTTGTCAATTTTTGCTTTTGCTGCAGTTGCTTTTGATGTTTTCATCATGAAATCTTTGACCATGCCTATGTCCTGAATGGTATTGCCTAGATTTTCTTCTAGAGTTTTTATAGTTTTTGGTTTTATATTTTAGTCTTTAATCCATGTCAAGTTAATTTTTGTGTAAGTTTAAGGGAGGGGTCCAGTTTCAATTTTCTGCATATGGCTAGCCAGTTTTCCCAGCACCGTTCATTAAATAGGGAATCCTTTCCCCATTGCTTGTTTTAGCCAGATTTGTTGAAGATCAGACAGTTGTAGATGTGTGGTCTTATTTCTGAGATCTCTATTCTGTTCCATTGGTCTATGTGTCTGTTTTTGTATCAGTACCATGCTGTTTTGATTATTGTAGCCTTGTAGTGTAGTGCGAAGTCTGGTAGTGTGATGCCTCCAGCTTTGTTCTTTTTGCTTAGGATTGTCTTGGCTTTACAGGCTCT
The DNA here is from genome assembly GCF_028878055.3 of Symphalangus syndactylus. Lineage (NCBI taxonomy): Eukaryota > Metazoa > Chordata > Mammalia > Primates > Hylobatidae > Symphalangus > Symphalangus syndactylus. The sequence goes on from NC_072437.2 coordinate 72,626,079, forward strand.
TTTTTGGTTCCATATGAATTTTAAACTAGTATTTTCTAATTCTGTGAAGAATGTCAATGGTAGTTTAACGGGAATAGCACTGAAGCTATAAATTACTTTGGGCAGTATGGCCATTTTCACGATATTGATTCTTCCTATCCATGAGCATGGAATGTTCTTCCATTTGTTTGTGTCCTCTCTGATTTCCTTGAGCAGTGGGTTATTGTTCTCCTTGAAGAGGTCCTTCACTTTCCTTGTTAGCTGTATTCCTATGTATTTTATTCTCTTTGTAGCAATTGTGAATGGGAGTTCACTCATGATTTGGCTCTCTGCTTGTCTGTTGTTGGTGTATACGAATGCTTGTGACTTTCGCACATTGATTTTGTATCCTGAGATTTTGCTGAAGTTGCTTATCAGCTTAAGAAGCATTTGGGCTGAGACGATGGGGTTTTCTAGATATAGGATCTTGTCATCTGCAAACAGAGGTAGTTTGACTTCCTCTCTTCCTATCTGAATAACCTTTATTTCTTTATCTTGCCTGATTGCCATAGCCAGAACTTCCAATGCTATATTGAATAGGAGTGGTGAGAGAAGGCATCCTTGTCTTGTGCTGGTTTTCAAGGGGAGTGCTTCCAGCTTTTGCCCATTCAGCATGATGTTGGCTGTGGGTTTGTCATTAGTGGCTCTTATTATTTTGAGATATGTTCCATCAATGCCTAGTTTACTGAGAGTTTTTAACATAAAGGGATGTTGAATTGTATCAAAGGCTTTTTCTGTGCCTATTGAGATAATCATGTGGCTTCTGTCTTTAGTTCTGTTTATGTGATGATCAAATATCTTTTAAAGCAATTAAAAATAAGGGGAAATGTCTTCAACATTTATTCTCATTTGTGCCATTTCTGGTGCTCTTCATTTCTTTGTATAGATACAAAGAAATCTTCCTTCTGCTTGAAGAGTTTTCTTTGTTTGTTTGTTTTTTTTCTAGTGCAAGTGTGCTAGCAAGGAGTGCATTCCTCTTTTATCTAACAAAATCTTTCACCTTCATTTTTGAAAGATATTTTTTGCTGAATATGGGATTCTAGGTGACAGTTTATTTGTTTTCCTTTCAGCATTTTAAATATGTTACTTCATTGTCTTCTGGCTTTTATGGTTTCTGACCAGAAGTCAGCTCTAATTCTCGTGTCGTTCTTCTATATGTGAAGGTATGTTTTTTCTCAAGCTACCTTCAAGATTCTCTTTACCTTTGGTTTTCAGTAGTTTGGCTATGATATGTTTATGTTATTTTTTTAAATTATTGCTTATTTTGCTTGGAGTTCTTTGAGTTTGGATTGTCTCACATTCATTTTGGGACAGTCTTGACCCTTATCTATTGAAATATTTCTTCTCCCTCATTCTCTCTTTCTCTTTCTCCTTCTGAGACTTCAATACATATACATTAGACCATATTTGATATTGCACCACAGTTTTTGGAGCTCACTTTTATTCCTTGTTGCATTTTATTTTGGATAATTTCTATTGACCTAGCTTCAAGTTCATTCATTCTTTTCTCAGCTATTGTCAGTCAGCTGATAGGCTTGTCAGATTCTTCAACTCTGATAATGTGTTTGTTTCTATCATTTTTTGCCCGGCCGCCCTGTCTGGGAAGAAGTGAGGAGCCTCTCTGCCCGGCTGCCCCGTCTGGGAAGTGGGGAGCGCCTCTGCCCGGCCACCCCGTCTGGGAAGAAGTGAGGAGCGCCTCTGCCTGGCCGCACCATTTGGGATGTGAGGAGCACCTCTGCCCGGCCGCCCATCGTCTGGGATGTGAGGAGCGCCTCTGCCCGGCCACCCCGTCTGGGAAGTGAGGAGCGCCTCTGCCCAGCTGCCCCGTCTGGGAGGTGAGGAGTGCCTCTGCCCGGCTGCCCATCGTCTGGGATGTGAGGAGCGCCTCTGCCCGGCCGCCCATCGTTTGGGAAGTGAGGAGCCCCTCTGCCCAGCCACCCCGCCTGGGAAGTGAGGAGCGCCTCTGCCCGGCCGCCCAGTCTGGGAAGTGAGGAGCGCCTCTGCCCGGCCGCCCATCCTCTGGGAAGTGAGGAGCGCCTCTGCCCGGCCACCCCGTCCGGGAAGAAATGAGGAGCGTCTCTGCCCGGCCGCCCCGTCTGGGAAGAAATGAGGAGCGTCTCTGCCCGGCCACCCCATCTGGGAAGAAATGAGGAGCGTCTCTGCCTGGCCGCCCCGTCTGGGAAGAAGTGAGGAACGCCTCTGCCCGGCCGCCCATCGTCTGGGATGTGAGGAGCGCCTCTGCCCGGCCGCCCATCGTCTGGGATGTGAGGAGCGCCTCTGCCCGGCCGCCCATCGTCTGGGATGTGAGGTGCGCCTCTGCCCGGCCGCCTCGTCTGGGAAGTGAGGAGCCCCTCTGCCCGGCCGTCCCATCTGGGAAGAAGTGAGGAACGCCTCTGCCCGGCCACCCCGTCTGGGAAGAAGTGAGGAGCGTCTCTGCCCGGCCACCCCGTCTGGGAAGAAGTGAGGAGTGCCTCTGCCCGGCCACCCCGTCTGGGAAGAAGTGAGGAGTGCCTCTGCCCGGCCGCCCCATCTGGGAAGTGAGGAGCGTCTCTGCCCGGCCACCCGTCTGTGAAGAAGTGAGGAGAACCTCTGCCTGGCTGCCCCGTCTGGGAAGTGAGGAGCGCCTCTGCTCGGCCACCCATTGTCTGGGAAGTGAGGAACGCCTCTGCTCGGCCACCCATTGTCTGGGAAGTGAGGAGCGCCTCTGCCCGGCCACCCATCATCTGGGATGTGAGGAGCTCCTCTGCCCGGCCGCCCAGTCTGGGAAGTGAGGAGCGCCTATGCCCGGCCACCCCGTCTGGGAAGAAATGAGGAGCGTCTCTGCCCGGCCGCCCTGTCTGGGAAGAAATGAGGAGCGTCTCTGCCCGGCTGCCCTGTCTGGGAAGAAATGAGGAGCGTCTCTGCCTGGCCGCCCCGTCTGGGAAGAAATGAGGAGCGCCTCTGCCCGGCCGCCCTGTCTGGGAAGTGAGGAGCGCCTCTGCTCGGTCGCCCATCGTCTGGGAAGTGAGGAGCGCCTCTGCCCGGCCACCCATCATCTGGGATGTGAGGAGCGCCTCTGCCCGGCCACCCATCGTCTGGGATGTGAGGAGCACCTCTGCCCGGCCGCCCCATCTGGGAAGTGAGGAGCCCCTCTGCCTGGCCACCCTGTCTGGGAAGAAGTGAGGAGCGCCTCTGCCCAGCCGCCCCGTCTGGGAAGAAGTGAGGAACGTCTCTGCCCGGCCACCCCGTCTGTGAAGAAGTGAGGAGCATCTCTGCCCGGCCGCTCCGTCTGGGAAGTGAGAAGCGCCTCTGCCCGGCTGCCCCGTCTGGGAGGTGAGGAGCGCCTCTGCCCGGCTGCCCTGTCTGGGAGGTCTACCACAGAGGCCAGATGCAATGTGGGGGCTGGACGTGGTGGCTTACACGTGTAGTCCCAGCACTCTGGGAGGCCGAGGCGGGTTGATCACTTGAGGCTAGGAGTTCGAGACCAGACTGGCCAACATGGCGAAACATATGAAAAATACAACAGACAAACCAACCAACAAACCCAGCGACAACAAAACAGGTCTACCCTGGAGTCATACTCTAATTTTTTCTATTTTCCTCCCTTTCTGATCCTTCATCCCACCTTCTTTTTCTTTCTCTTCCTTCTCCTTCTTCTTTGTCAAATAGAGGACTGAGTTATTATCATTGATCCATACAAAGTCCCTCTCTCATTTATTTTCTTTAATTCCCACCCCCCATTTCTATTCCTCATCTTCCCATGTGCAACCTTCCTAATATGTTTGATATGCATCTTTTTGTTTGTATGTATTTTTAGAAAATGTTTATTGTTTTGTGTGCAAAAAAATTAATAAAAAATAAAATTAAATTAAAAAATAAAGGCAAAAAAAGTCATTTAAAAATATAATTCAATCTCTCTAATGAAAGGTTCCATCTATTCATATGTATTCCTCACCTTTTCTGCGTGTCTTTTCATATATTAATCGTAGTTCTGTCTGTTGCAGTGTCATGGTCATCTCTGAATCTGCCTGTCAATTGTTTTATCTTGACATTGGGTCATTTTTTCGTTGCTTTTTAAAAATGTGTATATTTTGGAATTTGTGATTAAATGTTGGACATTGTGTGTAAAAGAAGAAGAGAGGGTGAAATAAATGGCATTTATGCCCAGAGGTGGCAACTCCTGTTCTTTCAGGTTAGTGTAGGGGTTGAAGAGTTGAGTTTGAGTTCTGCTGTTGTTATCATTACTCTCGGTCTCAAACTCCTCCAGTGGTGGACTGCCACTACCTGTGCCTCGTGGGTTCTGGATCCGGAACAATTCTCACTGAGGTTCATTCTTTGCCCCCAGCTTTCAGCAGACCCTGCACACTGTCTGACAGAGGTGATGACAGCAACTCTTCCCCTCCCCCAGTGCTAGGCTGCTGTTGCTTGATGTGCTGTACTAGGCTCCTGGTGGGGCAGGGGCGTTCTTCCGGTTCAGCCTCTGTCTTAGGCAGGGCCTGCAGTCCTGGACCTTAGAGTGGGAACTTCTTAGCACTTCTGTTCATTCTCCTACCTTACTGGCAGCCAAATTCTGCCTTGTGTCTGTTAAGTTGTTTGGGGGAGAGTCTCCTGCCTTTCCTCCAGTTGTAGCAACCCCTGCTTTGTACTAGTGCAGGGTTCTAGGCCTAGGAGGGTGTCATCCCCTGCCCCATGGGGATGTGGCTGTTCCTCTCTGAAACAGTGGAGCTTTACCTGGCCACGGGGCTAGTAAGGGAGGCTTCTGATCCCTGGTTTGCTTCTGCCCCTTCCCTGCAGCTCTGGAAGTGAGAGTTTGCTGCCCTTCCCCCAGCAGCTGGAGGCTTTTGTTTCATGTGGGGAAAGGATCCAGGGAAGTGGCCCCAGCACCTCCCACACACCTGCTGCACTGAGAGGTGCTCCCCTCCGTCTCCTGCCCTGCTCAGCCTTTCCAGTGGGCCCAGTAGAAGTCTGTGGGGATGTGGGGAAACAACTGCGAGAGAATGCAAACTTGGGTCAGGAGCTCCCAATTATTCTAAACCAGTAAGCTTACCCACTCTCAGCCGGGAGGAGTTCACACAGATCCTGTGTCCCATCTGTCCCCTCTTTGGAATTCAGTTCGCTTGGTTGATGAGTTCAAAACAAGGTTATTATTTTGTAGATTGCCTGGCGTGTTATAACAGAAGTGACATTTTCTGCATCCACCTATATCCTACCCAGAAACAGAACTGCAATCCCACTCTATTAAGTGGCAGTCTCTCAAATGAACCCCAGGTATTTATACATACGTTTCTTTTAAAGGTTAGCACTATTAAGCATTTAATAATCACCACTTTATTATCTATTTCCATCCTGTAAATGAATATCTGTGATGTCAAAAGTAATAATGTAACTTTTAAGCCTAAATTAGTCCTAATCTAAATATACAAAATTTTCATGATAATGTGGTCAACTAGAATGGCGAACATAGTTGGGGATGTTGAGAGGATCTCTGCGTAGTTATCAGAAAAGAATGTATCTAGCCTCTTTTTTTTCTGCCCTAGCTACTCATGGGGTAGCCGCCTTGTACAGTGATTATCAACATCTCATTAAAAGAAAGCTGAAGACTTTTTATTAAAAAAATAACATGATAGGCTGGGTGTGGCAGCTCACACCTGTAATCCCAGCACTTGGGTGGAAGGGTCACTTGAGGCCTGGAGTTTGAGACCAGCCTAGGCAACATAGGGATACACCATCTGTACAAAAATATTTAAAAATCAACCAGGCATGGTGGTGCGTGCCTGTAGTCCCATCTACTTAGGAGGATGGCTTAGACCTGGGGTTTCAAGGCTACATTAAGCTATGACTGCACCACTGCCCTCCAGCCTGCATGACAGAGCCAGATCCTATCTCTAATAAATAAATAAATAAAAATAAAAATAACATGAGAAATTACCATACGGTAAAATAATTAAGCAAGGGCCAAGCTTAGAAAAAACTGCCCTGGTTCTACAACTGCTGGCAAAAGTGGTGTTGGGTGCCCTGGAGGTCAGGGAGGGTCTTCAAGAAAGGGCTTTGTGGAGGCCATCTGTGCAGCAGAGCCCACCCGTGCAGCAGAGCCCACCTGTGCAGCAGAGCCCACTTGTGCAGGGAGCTCACACGTGAGAGCCCCCTGGGGCAGAGTCCATGAGTGCCTCTTCCCAGTTCCGCTGCCAGGGGGCCCCTCTCCGTCTGCCTGCCACAAACATCACCCTGTTCCCACCACTGGCGAATGGCTCCAGGATTCTCTGTTAGCCCCACCCATGTGTCTTTTAGGTTTTATTACTGTTTTCTGGGGAAGAATTTGGCAGCTCGTCATTCAAGTTGCTTAAGAAGTACGTGGAGTTAGCTGGCATATAATGGGTATGCTTTCAAGTTGGAAGCTAAGTCATATGTTTCTGTTTCAGGATGTTTTTACTGTAAGTGTTGGAAACTTACCCCCTAAGCCTAAGGTTCTTATAAAAATTACCTACATCACAGAACTCAGCATCCTGGGCACTGTTGGTGTCTTTTTCATGCCCGCCACCGTAGACCCTGGCAACAGGACAAGGCTTTGAATGAAAACCTTCAGGTTTGTACGCATAAGATTTGAAGAAGCATTTTGGCAGCAGTGGAGGGGGAGTGGTGGAGGGTTGCGGAGGAATTTATGCCTGGGGAGAAAAACATGTAGAATAATCTTTAAGGCATAAAGTTAATTTTACTGACATTTATGCGTTTAGATACATTATGTGTATAAAATGAAAAGAATAAAAGATACAGATATGATCAATAAGCATATTTTTATTCTGCTTAATCACTAAAAAAATGTTATATCTGTAGTGCATGTTCATCACGAAGAACTAGATAAGCATAGAGAATACAAACAAGCCAAAATAAGAAAATTAAAACCATCCTTTATCCCATTGCCCAGAGTTAATGGTTAATGCTTTGGTATATCCCTCCAAACTTCCTACTTTGTATGTACAGCACATGTATAAAATGTGTGTGTGTGTGTGTGTGTGTGTATACACACAGACATACGTAGAGTTTAAAATCTCTGTCAAAATGGTGAGTTGTATTTTAGAAGTTCGTGTCATTCCATGAGCAAACTTTCTGTGTTTCACTTCACTGCTTGAAAGTGAAACCAGCTGTCTTGCTGACAGTTGTGGCCTTGCCAAGATTACATTCAGTTTGGAGTCTCATTGTGAAACTTAATATATGCTTAGTTATACAAATGTATTTTTCTTTTAACAGGATACAGTAGAGAAGATTTGTATAAAAGAAATAGGAACAAAACAAAGGTTAGTACCTAAAATATAAAACCTGTCAATTAATCGTTCAATGGATATTAGTTTTCTGGTTTAAATTTCCATTTAGAAATGTTTGAAATAATTTCAGATAGAAATTTAAGATCATAGACTAAGACAACTTTCTCTTCATTTTTGGTAGCTTCTCTTTGACTATGTCTATTGAGATACCGAATGTGATTGAATTCATTTTCAGTGATACATATGAACTGAAAGAAAAGGTTAGTGCAACTTTGATTTCTTAAGAGCTCTTATTTTAACACTACTTTTATCTTATCAAAGCAGTGTATGCACACCTAATGCTAAATGACGAGTTAATGGGTACAGCACACCAACATGGCACATGTATACATATGTAACAAACCTGCACATTGTGCACATGTACCCTAAAACCTAAAGTATAATAAAAATAAATAAATAAAGTGAAATAATGCTAACAAAAGCTTCTGACAAGAAGCAGCAGTCCTTCCCCTCCTTCTCCCCAGATCAGTTTCCAGAGACAGTGAATCACCTGGAATATTTGAGCTGTTTCTTAGATTTTGCCTCCAATTTTTAAATATTAATTTTTAATGCTTTTTCTTGATTCACCTGTTTCAGAAATTATCTTTTATCAGCCAGGCACAGTGGCTCATGCATGTAATCACAGCATTTTGGGAGGCCAAGGCAGGTGGATCACGAGGTTAGGAGATCGAGACCTTCCTGGCTAACACGGTGAAACCCCGTCTCCACTAATATACAAAAAATCAGCCAGGCGTGGTGGCAGGCGCCTGTAGTCCCAGCCACTTGGGAGGCTGAGGAAGGAGGATGGCATGAACCAAGGAGGCTGAGCTTGCAGTGAGTGGAGGAGTGGAGATCACACCACTGCACTCCAGCCTGGGTGACAGAGGGAGAATCTGTCTCAAAAAAAAAAAAAAAAAAAGGAAAGAAATTATCTTTTGACTTCCTGTTATGGAAGTTGGACGTGTAGCTCTTGCCCCCTCCACCCACCTAACTCCCTACTTTTCCTCTTCCCTTCATTCCAAAAGACCTGTTTCACAATAGTCAGTGTTTATCATGTCAATGATGTTTACCACTGAGCCAAGAAATGATTATGATGAGTTTTTTTGTTTGTTTTGTTTCGTTTTGTTTTGTTTTTTGAGGCAGGGTCTTGCTCTGTCACCCAGACTAGAGTACAGTGGTGCAGTCATGGCTCACTTCATCCTTGACCTCCTCAGCTCAAACAGTCCTCCCGCTTCAGGCTCCTGAGTAGCTAGGGCTACAGGCCTGTGCCACCACACCTGGCTAATTAAAAAAAAAAAAAAATTGTAGAGACAGGGTCTCACCATGTTGCCCAGGCTTTTCTCAAACCCCTGGGCTCAAGGGATCCTCTTTGCTTCGGCTTCCCAAATTGCTAGAATTACAGGTGTGAGCCACCACACCCAGCCTGTTTTCCTTTTTAGAATTCTGCAGGAATTTCAGACCTTCTCTTTATCTCTGGTATTCTGAAATTTCATAATAGTATGATTTTCATTCATTGTATGTAACTGGTGGTCTTTAGTTCTGAGAAACTTTGTTGTATTGAAAAAAAATGTTCCTCTCTCTTGTACCTTTCTGCAGTGCCTTTCTTTTTTTTGTTTTCATGTTTTGTTTTGTTTTTTTTTTTGAGACAGGGTCTCACTCTGTCACCCAGGCTGAAGTGCAGTGGCGCGATCTCAGCCCACTGCAAACTCCACCTCCCAGGTTCAAGTGATTCTCGTGCCTCGGCCTCCTGAGTAGCTGAAACTACAGGTGCCTGCCGCCACACCCAGCTACATTTTCTATTTTTAGTAGAGATGGGGTTTCCCATGTTGGCCAAGCTGGTCTCGAACTCCTGATCTCAGGTGATCCGCCCACCTTGGCCTCCCAAAGTGCTGGGATTACAGGCGTGAGCCACTACATAATGGTGGAGGAGTCCTCAGTAGCAACAAGAGAGTGCCAGCCCCGTTGCATGGACACTTTTCACGCCCCTGCTTGTATCTCATCTGACAGCATATCGTTGGCCACAGCAAGTCCTATGGCCAACTCCAGTTTCAAGGGTGGAAATATAGCTGCTGCCTCGAGGCAGAAGGAACTTCAAAAGTCACATTGCAAAGGGGCACGCAGACAGGAGTGGAGAGATTTTGTGGTCATGTTACACTCTAGCACATGCCTTTGCCTTTGTTGTTAAGCTTATTTACATTTTCAATAGCTTTTTTATATTCATGAAAATATAATATACAAATAAGGTATAATTCTAAGATTTCTGATGAATTTTCTATTTTAGTCTTCTAGGTTTTAATTATCTGACATGCTGTCTGCTATACCCAGATAAGTCCAACTGAATGGGCAGATCTATAATCTTTGGATCCAGGGTTTGAGACTGTCTCACACTTACCTAAATTTGACCGTGTGAATCAACTTTAGGATTGCAGAAGGGTGACTAATATGTTCATGGTCTTCTAAAACCTACATTTAGTTATTTTGGGGGTTTTTGTTTCTTGTTTTGTTTTCTTGAGACGGAGTTCCGCTCTTGTTACCCAGGCTGGAGTGCAGTGGTGTGATCTTGGCTCACTGCAACCTCCATCTCCTGGGTTCAAGAGATTCTCCTGCCTCAGCCTCCTGAGCAGCTGGTATTACAGGCATCGACGACCACCCCCAGCACATTTTTTGTATTTTTAGTAGAGACAGGTTTTCACCATGTTGGCCAGTCTGGTCTCGAATTCCTGACCTCAGGTGCTCCAACCGCCTCGGCCTCCCAAAGTGCTGGAATTACAAGCGTGAGCCACTGCACATGGCCTACATTTCATTACTTTGGAATTTACCATGACTTTCTTGATTCTTAATAGAGTTATGTAAGCTATGCAAGGGTTTGCTCCGTGACAGGTAAGTGCCGGCTGCTAATATGGTGTTACTCCATTACTCATCTTGTCGTGGTGTTTTGTTTCGCAGCGCACAGACTGCAAAGCTGTCATTAGCACCATGGAAGGCAGCTCCTTAGACAGCAGGGGATTTTCTCTCCACATCAGTTTGTCTGCTGCCTATTTCCCAAGAATGTGGGTTGAAAAACATCCAGAAAAAGAAAGCGAAGTATACTCCTTCTTACTTAGACATAGGAGATGCTATTGGAAAAATAAGTTTCAGAATAAGTTGGTTAAACTTGCAAATTATTGATTGTCCTGAAAAACTAGTACTACAAAATGAACTCTCACAACTCAAGATTCTGCAACTAAAAATATTGATGATATCAAGCATGCCAAACTTCTGACATTTCATCCAAAACCCTTATGTGGATGATATGCCTGTACAGATTGGCATTTTTACCTTAAGCTCCACCAAAAGAACATGTGCCATCAGACATTACATTGGGTATTATGTATACTTGTTATACTTTTAAAATACTGATACTGGAAAAACAAATAAGCAATTATTTGTGGTTGGTAATAAGACCCATTTTGTGTGGCTGTGACAAAGAGTCTCTTCTTAAGTTAAAATAAAAATAGAAACTTAGGCCAGGTGCGGTGGCTCACACCTGTAATCCCAGCACTTTGGGAGGCCAAGGCAGGTGGACTGCTTGAACCTAGGAGTTTGAAACCAGCCTGGGAAACATAATGAGACCTTGTCTCTATAAAAAATTAGAAAAAAAATTAGCCAGGTGTGGTCACACACGCCTGTGGTTTCAGCTTCTCAGGAGGCTGAGACAGGGCGATCGCTTGAATCCAGGAGGTTGAGGTTAAAGTGAGCTGTGATCATGCCACTGCACACCAGCCTGGACAACAGAGGGAGACCCTGTCTCAAAAAAAAAAAGAAAAGAAAAGAAAAGAAAAGTAAAAAGAAAAGGCAACTTATGCAATAATAGTTATTTTAAGTATTGGTTAATTAATGGAAAAAAAGATATGCGTGTGTATTTTAGTAATCACAGTGGCATTATATTCCTCTTAGAATAGCGTGTGTGAGAGATATATATATTTGTTCTATAATGTTGATGCTATATGATATTTCAGATATTAATTCTTGACCTCTCAGAAGTTTGTCTTCTCTGTTTTCGGAAACTCCCAGTTCTAACATTCTACTTTTGACTGGAACTCCTAGTAGGCCATCTTGTTGTTAATTGCATCTTATTCTTTCTGTTTTTATAGCATTAGTTTACCTCACTAGAAAGTTTTGGAGTTTTCTAAGTAGACCTTTTCCGGTTGAAGTGACAAGAAGCTCCAGTCCAGCACCTTCTTTCTCCTTTCAGGCTTGTGTGCTTGTCTTTCAACCCGATCTCGATGTCGACCTCCCTGACCTAGCCAATGAGAGCGAAGTGATTATTTGTCTTGACTGCTCCAGTTCCATGGAGGGTGTGACATTCTTGCAAACCAAGCAAATCGCCTTGCATGCGCTGTCCTTGGTGGGTGACAAGCAGAAAGTAAACATTATCCAGTTCTGCACAGGTAAGTGCGCTTCGGCCCTGGTCCTGCATGTGCTTCCCCTGCCTGTGAATCACGCTCTGTAAAACGGACGACTGTGGGTATCCGACCCCGCCTGTGCGGTGAGGGGCAGCCTAGTATGAAACTGAAGAACAAGAGCTCTGGAGCTGGACCCCCTAGGTCCCGATTCCAGCTGTACCACTCACAGGCTCTGTGTGTCACCTTGGGTGCACTACTTGAACTTCTGGTGCCTCCATTTCCTCATCTGTGATCTGAGGATAATTGTCTCTAACTCACAGTGTTGCTGTGAGGGGGATTGAGCTAATGTATGTAAAGGATTTTTAAACTTGCCTGTTCCACAGTAAGTGAGATATAAAAGCTACTGTTGTCATTAGCAACTGAACCAAATGCAAAACCCTTGGTCTGTTGAGTAGGCGGTCCCAAGTCTAAGGACAAAACATTTGCCATCAGCACAGTCATAGAAAATCTATAAGGAATGGTCTCAGGAAGTATCCGGCCAGCACTGCTAGAAGGGAGGTAGTACCACCCTCCAGGTGGGGCCCAGGGACGTCTCAGCCACCAGAAGGCAGCACCTCAGGGATGAGAGGTGTGTAGAGTGGAGTGAGGGGACAGTCCTGTCTTATTGATTCTCATCCTCTGTGCCATCCAGCAGAAGGCCCAGCCCCTTTTCCCCAGAGGTACAGTCTGCTGCTGCTGGGGCAGAGGTCGGATAAGCATGGGGAGTGCAAAGGGCATGAGCAGAGACTGTGGCCTTCCGGGAGCCAAGCTGCTCAGGCCATTGCAATGCCCTGCACCTTTGCACAAGCGATCTGCATGTACACGTGGAATTCGACTCAACATTTTGCATAGTAAAGCACCACAGTTTGACTGCTCTACAATGTATTATTTAGAAAAATAGTGTGGTGATTTATTTATTTTTTTTTGAGACAGTCTCACTTTGTTGCCCAGGCTGGAATGAGGTGGTGTGATCTCAGCTCACTGCAACCTCTGCCTCCTGGCCTTAGCCTCCCCAGTGGCTGGGATTACAGGCGCCCACCACCACACCCAGCTAATTTTTGTGTTTTTAGCAGAGACAGGGTTTCACCATGTTGACCAGGGCTGGTCTTGAACCCCTGACCTCAGGTGATCCACCCACCTCAGCCTCCCAAAGTGCTGGGATTACAGGTATGAGCCACCGTGCCTGGCCTGTGGTGAATCTTTTGTATGTTAAAATTATCAGTTTTCCAAAAAAGAAAGTATACACATAAATATATAATGTCCTTTACGACAGCTGTGGTTTATGAGGTAACATTATTGTTTGTTAGTGGTCAAGCAAGTGAACGTGTGGAAGCAGCACCTCATGCTGATCTTATTACACAGGTTACAAGGAGTTATTTTCGTATCCTAAGCATATCACAAGCAATACCGCGGCAACAGAGTTCATCATGGTGAGTGCAAGAGGCTTCCTGTATCTCTTGGGTCTTTTCCTACCACGCTTTAAGGGGACCTCCAGGGCTTAGGCCCCTCAGGCCACCATCAGAGCACCCCTAGTCCTGTGGTTTTTGTATATTGGTGGGCTCTTTATTTCATTAATTAAAATGATAATGAACTCATTAAGGAAAAATTGGAAATTAAAAAGAATAGAAAGAAAAAAATCACCCATGTCCCACCACCCCAATGCAACTAGCATTAACAGCTTTGAGAAGTTTTCTTCTGTCCTTTGTTTTTTTTCTCTTAAAATGCAGCCAGCTTCATCTAAAAGGATTGAGGTTTAAAAAAAAAAAAAGAAAGAAGGAAAGAAATGCTGGGCATGGTTGCTCATGCCTGTAATCTCAGCACTTTGGGATGCCAGGGTGGGTGGATCACCTGAGGTCAGGAATTCGAGACCAGCCTGGCCAACATGGTAAAACCCCATCTCTACTTAAAATACAAAAAATTAGCCGGGTGTGGTGGTGGATGCCTGTAATCCCAGCTACTCGGGAGGCTGAGGCAGGAGAATTGCTGGAACCCGGGAGTTGGAGTTTGCAGTGAGCTGAGATTGTACCACTGCACTCCAGCCTGGGCAACAGAGCAAGACTCTGTCTCAAAGAAAAATAAAATAAAATAAAATAAAATAATAATAAAATTGAGCAAGCTGAGACTGATCAGCTGCCTCAGCCAGGCTGGCAAATCCGGGGCTGATTGCATGGGACATTTCTTCCTGTAGACGTCATAGTCCTCTGGAAACTATAAAAAATCAAATAAGCATGAGGTGATAATATTGTAGTTACTGTGTGACATGAAATAAACTAAAAGGACATAAGTTTAGTTGTTTCACAAATGTATAATTAGGGAAAGAAAATATTTTCAGTGTCACTATATCTCTACACTGTGCTTAGATGTGTCAATGATGACAGCAAATGGTGACTGTGACCAACAAGAACGTAATCTTTCACTTCATTTCCTCCAGTCGGCCATACCTACCATGGGGAACACAGACTTCTGGAAAACGCTCCAATATCTTAGCTTATTGTACCCTGCTCGAGGGTCATGGAACACCCTCCTGGTGTCTGATGGGCACCTCCAGGATGAGAGCCTGACATTACAGCTCGTGAAGAGGAGCCGCCCCCACACCAGGTTATTCACCTGCGGTATCGGGTGAGTCTCAGAGAGCTGGTCACACAGTCCAGACCCACGGGGAGGTCTTCTTGTTGCCCTGCACGGGACTTTTGCAAGCCTGGAAGCTGACAGCAGAAGCCTTACAGCACAGAGGGATGGGGCTCCAGGCTCCCGGCCAGACTGCCTGCGTCTCAGAACCTGGGTTGGCCACTCATTAACTGCGACCTTGGGGAAATTCCTTAACCTCTCATCTGTAAAACCAAGACGATAATGAAAATACCTACGTCCTCGGGTTGCTGAGGAATAAATGAGCTCATACATAGAAAGCACTCATAACAGAACTAACCCAAAAAACACCAAATCAATGTTAGATGTTATTATTTAGCATAAGAATCCAAATCTCCAGCTTGTCCCCAGCGGCCTGGGTAAACCTCCTGCCTGGCTGTGCTGGGCTCGTGCTGGGAAATGTGACCTCCAGGCAGACCCCACCAGGCTGCTTTGCTCCTCCCCGGCTGTGCTTGGGGCATGTGGCCTCCAGGCAGACCCCACCAGGCTGCTTTGCTTGTCCCTGGCCGTGCTGGGCTCATGCTGGGGATGCGGCCTCCAGGCAGACCCCACCAGGCTGCTTTGCTCCTTCACATCTCTTTTCTGGCCATTATGAGCACTTGCATTTTCAAACCCTGTGGTGTGCACAGAAGCTTTCCACGGGAGGCTCAAACCCTACATTGTTGGAATTGCCCCTCCCCAGTAAAAGTTAGCTCTTTTGGATGGCACTAAGGTGTGTGTGGTGTATGTGTAAGGAAAACATCGAACAGAGGGGGCCACTTGGTGTCTGCATAGGACTTGCCCATCCTGCCTGCCTCTGTGGCCTCTGGACTCCCACCTGTGGCCGCCACCTCAGCAAGTGGTCACCAGCTGTCTCTATTCTGAGGCAGTGCACGGAGCAGATCTTCAGCTTCTTCATGGGGCAGAATGGGGGCCTCTGTGCTGTCCTTGACCCTGAGCCTTGACGTGGAGTCGCCCTGAGCTCCAGGAGCCAGCACCCCCCAGTGCTCCTCTGTGGCCCTGATTCCCCTCCATGGCCCCAAGTGCCCGTCTGTGACCCCTGACACCCCTAGCTGCTATACCCAAGCCAGCTCTGCCTGCCTTGAGGGCTTTCTTCTCTCTGTCCTCCACAGTCACAGCTCCTGGCTCTGTTCTCTGTAATCTAAGGCCTAGCCCAGCATCACAGGCCAATGAGGAAATAAATCCAGCCTGAGCAGCTCCGCCAGTTGTTGTTCCTGATGGGACTTCACCTGCTGAGCTCACAGCTGCACTCAGGGCAGCCCGTGCACCATCTCCTGGTCTCAGCGGCCCCTCCCTGCCCCCTGCTCCCAGGTCAGGGCTCAGACGCCACAGAGCAGAGGCGCTGGCACCTATTCATGCCTTCCTCAGTGAGGGCCTATTCTGGGAGGAGCATCGGGGCCCCATTCTGGGGCTGGGAGGTGGGATTTTCCGACGTACCAGGGAGGAAATCAAGGGAGTGTGATGAGGTCAGGTGCAGTGGCTCGCTCCTGTGATCCCAGCACTTTGGGAGGCCAAAGCAGGAGGATCGCTTCAGCCCAGGAGGTCAAGGCTGTAGTGAGCCATGGTCGGGTGATTGCACTCCAACCTGAGTGACTGAGCAAGACCCCATCTTTAAAAATAAAAAAAAAAAATTGAAAAAAGTAAGGCATGTGATGGGGAGTCTGGGTGTGTATTAGGGGAGCCTGCTTCAAGAGGAGACTGTGCCAGTTAGCACCGCCCCTGCCTAGAGGGGCATCAGCTTTTCTTTGGTTTGTTTTGTTTTTTGAGACACAGTGTTGTTCTGGGCCCAGGCTGGTCTCGAATCCCAAGCTCAAGCAATCTGCCTGCCTTGGCCTCCCAAAGTGCTGGGATTACAGGCATGAGCCACTCTGCCCAGCCACCACTTGTTTTTTTAATAACAGCCATCCCACTGGGTGTGAAATGGGATCTCACTGTGGTTCTGATTTGCACTTCCCTAATGACTAGTGACATCAAGCATCTTTGCATGCACTTGCTGGCTTCTGTGTATCTTCTTTGGAGAAATATCTATTCAAGTACTGGAATCTACTCATACCAAGGTTGCATATTAGTAATTAGCTAAAGGAATAATTTCAGGATGCTTTGTAAATGTAAAGGATGTGATCATGCTATTATTTAAAATTCTAGCTGTGCGTGGTGGCTCATGCCTATAACCCCAGAACTTTGGGAGGCTGAGGTGGATGGATCACCTGAGGTCAGGAGTTCGAGACCAGCCTGGGCAACATGGTGAAACCCCATCTCTACTAAAAATACACAAATTAGCCGGGTGTGGTGGCACATGCCTGTAGTCCCAGCTACTTGGGAGGCTGAGGCAGGAAAATCACTTGAACTTGGGAGGGGGAGGTTGCAGTGAGCCTAGATTGCGCCAGTGCACTCTAGCCTAAGTGACAGAGCAAGACTCCATCTCAAAATAAAATAAATAAACAAAATAAAATAAAATAAAATTCTGTTTAAAATATTTTCGGGAAAGTACCCTGTAGCAGGAGGGAGAGAAAATACTATAGAGTTATAAAATTCCCAAAGGATAGAATGTATACTTTATTTTAAATGTGAAGTAATTATTTTCTGGATGGAGCATTGAAAGAGAAATAATTCCTCTTTCATAAATAGGTAGAAGACCAAATAACCAGGCTATGTTCTCCGAGTTGCTGCTCTGTCTCGGTCAAATGGCAGCAACTCAATCCAGATGCGCCCGAGGCCCTGCAGGCCCCAGCCCAGGTGCCATCCTTGTTTCGCAATGATCGACTCCTTGTCTATGGATTCATTCCTCACTGCACACAGGTAAGAAGGCGCAGAGTTTGTTATTCCATGGGAAGACCAATATATTTTGCTAATTTTTTTCTGTTTTCTTCCCTCCCCTTCTCACCAGCAGATTTTCCTTTTCTGGGAACACAGCTGGTGGTTAGCCAGGGCTTTGGGGAGGCTTCTGGTTTTTATTGAAAGGGGAGAGGAAATCACCAAAAGAATTTCTGTTAAACCAAGACACTGCAGAGTGGAGAGGCTAATGAGGAATTTATTTTTTTTTCCATTTCAGGCAACTCTGTGTGCACTAATTCAAGAGAAAGAAGAGAAAGAATTTTGTACAATGGTGTTGTCTACTGAGCTTCAGAAGACAACTGGAACTGTAAGATTCAAAACCTAAACTATCGATGCGTTGTTTGAAAGTTATGATTTTATATTTCCATATATAATGCTCTATGGCAAGCTTGTCCAACCTACAGCCCAGAGCAGCTTTGAATGCGGCCCAACACAAATTCATAAACTTTCTCAAAACATTATGAAATTTTTTTGCAAGTTTTTTTTCAGCTCATCAGCTATCATTAGTGTTAGTGTATTTTATGTGTCGCGCAAGACAATTCTTCTTCTTCCATTGTGGCCCAGGGAAGCCAAAAGATTGGATACCCCTGCTGTCTGTACTTCCTTTGTTGTTTTCTTGCGTTGAAATTTCATTACACGATGTGGAGATGGGCCATCTGTACAAATGAGTATACTTTCCTTCAGTTTCTAAAGCAGCACTTCTTCATCTGAGGTAGTTGGGTCTAGGTGTGTCTATATGGGCATTAGTGGGTGGCAATAACTGCAATTAAATATGGCATTTATGCTTGGAAATTTTTCTAGAGAGGTTCTCAAAGATGTTCATGACTCAATAATAAGTTACATGCCACTGGGGTGCGGGCCCTGCGGGGCGGGACAAGGGCTGGGCGCCCGCCGCGAGCACCCCCCAGCTCTGCTGGCCTCTGAGCGCTGGGGCCGCCTCTCCTTCTGCCGGGGCCGCGGGGCCTCCTGGAAACCCCGGAGCCTCATGGAAGGCCCGGAGGGCGGCGGAGTGGGGCCCGCAGCGCGGGGCCCGGGGGGGCAGCAGGCGCCGGAAGCCAGGGTGCACTTCCGAGTGGCGAGGTTCATCATGGAGGCAAGTGTCAAGCTAGGGATGCGCTCCGTTCCCATTGCCACTGCTTGCACCATTTACCATAAGTTCTTCTGCGAGACCAGCCTGGACGCCTATGACCCTTACCTGATTGCCATATCTTCCATTTACTTGGCTGGCGAAGTGGAAGACAAGCACCTGCGGACTCGTGACATCATCAATGTGTCCAACAGGTACTTTAACCCAAGCGGTGAGCCCCTGGAATTGGACTCCGCTTCTGGGAGCCCTGGGACAGCATTGTGCAGTGTGAGCTGCTCATGCTGAGAGTTCTGCGCTTCCAGGTCTCCTTCCAGCATCCACACAAGTACCTGCTCCACTACCCGGTTTCCCTCAAGAACTGGCTGAATGGCCACAGCTGGCAGCGGACCCCCGTTGCCGTCACTGCCTGGGCCCTGCTGTGGGACAGCTACCACGGGGGGGCTGTGCCTCCGCTTCCAGGCCCAGCACATCGCCGTGGCGGTGCTCTACCTGGCTCTGCGGGTCTACGGAGTTGAGGTGCCCGCCGAGGTGGAGGCTGAGAAGCCGTGGTGGCAGGTGTTTGGTGACGACCTTACCAAGCCAATCATTGGTAATATTGTGTCTGATCGCATTCAGATTTATACCATGGACACAGAGATCCCCTAAGGCCCTGGCCCAGGCCTGCCCAAAGAGAAGCCCAGGATGGTCGGCTGCCTGGGGACATTGCCACCACGTCGCCACGATGGCTGGTCCTCAGAGGACCAGCTGGGAGGACTGGTTGTGCTGCTGGAGAAGGGCTGGAGAAGGCGATGGCATGCTGCCGCTTTGACAGTCCCTAACAGTCGCGGTCCAGATAATGGTGGGAGCCGCGCCTCCAGCGGGCAGGCCGGGAGTGCACTGTGCGCAGCTGAGTCACAGCAGCCACATCTGCTTTTGTCCTTTGAGAGGACTCTGACTATAATAAAGGCATGACATCAATGAAAGGAAAATCATGAAATCGATGAGACTGAATCCCTAGGGATTTTTTTAAAGCCAGATTTATAGCGAGAATGAATGTGCAACGTGGCTGAAATCTATTTTGTGTAATAAAAGGTGATGCAAGTCAAAAAAAAGTTACATGCCACTGGTCTACTGATGCTACTTAGAAATGTTAGTGATAAAAGTACTGGACTAAGAGAAGGTCATATCGTATATTGAGGATGTGGGTTTTTTCCATTTTTTGATTAAAAGCGAGTGAATTATGAAAGAAAAAATACCTGTTTCTCCCCATATTCACACCATTTCTGGTTTCCAGATATGTGTTTTTCCCAACTAATTCTCTGACACCAGTTGCATGTCCTACAATTTAATTCAATTCTGACACTAGCCGCCTGGGGTTGGCACAGACATCACAGGGTGAGGGCTGAGTCCCATAAGACTGTTCTCCACTCCAGACACCAGTAGCAAGTAGCAGGTCCCCAGGTTACCCACACTTCTGGTCAGCTCCAAGTCAGTGTTCCCACAACCCTTTCTCAGGTTCAGTAATTTGCTGTAACAGCTCACAGAACTCAGGAAAAGTTTACTTAGTATTACTGATTTATTGCAAAGAATATTATAAAGGATACGAATGAACAGCCAGATGAAGAGGTATATAGGGTGAGGCCCAGAATAGTCCCAAGCACAGGAGCTTCTGTCTAACATACAGTTGGGGTGCACCATCCTCCTGGCATATGAATGCTGACCCAGAAGCTCCCTGAACCCCTTTAGGTGGGGTTTTTAATTCAGGTTTCATTACAAAGTCCTGGTTGATTAAATCACTCGCCGTTGGTGATTAACTCTCCCCTCTCTGGAGGTTGGGGAGTGGGGCTGAGGTTCTAGCCCTCTAATCATGCGGTTGGTTCCCCAGCAACCAGCCCTCATTCTAGGGACTTTCTAAAAGTCACCTCATTAACATAAACTCAGGTGTGGTTGAAGGGTCCTGTTAGGAATAACAAATACATATATTTCTTATGTCTGTAGGGAAGTTCAGATTTTCCCTCTGAAATTTCCATGTTTGGTCTATAAAATAATCCAACAATAGATTAACAGGGGAAAAGACATGCAGATGTCATTATATGTGCAGGAGCCAAATGAGACTCAAAGAAGGGCCAGACGAGTGAAGTTTCATACTGTACAGAGGTGGGTAGGATTGTGGGGCTCCTCGGGGGAGGTGGGGACCTGTTGTGGGAGGGTGAGGGGAGGAAACACATGGTGAGCAAAGGCTTTCTTGTGATGCAGATGAAGTCTGGCAGGCAGCAGCTCTCAGAGAGAATAGAAGCACCTCTGGTAACAGTGTCTCTATCATCCCTTTAAAGTATCAGACTTTAGCCTCCTCTTCCTGGGAGTTCATCTTTCCTAAATCTGGATAAGGCAGATAAGGGGGTCTCAGAGAAAGCCTGTTTGCATCTGCTGTTTGCCTCACTGACATAGGATTCCTCTGCAGATGCAAATATTCCCTACAAAAGGACTGCTTTTCAGAGCTACTCCTGTGTCTGCTGTCCCTCTGAATAACATCTCAAAATATGCCAAAGGAGTATCTTTTGGGATGGCCTATTTTACCTTTTTGCATATCACAATATCGCAAATTATTACCAAGAAGTTTGCAACATTTGGACTGGTACTGAATCAACTATAGTTTAGCCTTGAAATTTCCTAGCCTGTATATGCTATTTATGTAGTTTTTTTATTCAAAGGAATATTAGTATAACCAGATAAATCGTTTCCCAGACATTGCTGGTTTTTTCTCAAAAATGTATAGCTTACTTTTCAGCACTAAATTGGTATCATTGACTTATTAGTTGCCAGTGACTTATGTATAGAACTTAAACTCAATATTGCTTTAAAAATTAGATCTTTATGGGTACTGATAAGGGAGAATAAATTAAAAGTGTATTTTTAAAAGTTAGATCTAAGGCGGAAAGAAGGTAAAATAATTTTACCTGAGAAGAGGTCATTTTCCATAAAGTCACAGCAAGTTGTACTTCCTCTGTGAGAAGCAGCCTTATCAATGACAAAATTACAAGAGTTGGAATGAAGGAAAGTTCCATCTCTCAGTTGTTGGAGAGGAAGCACCTGGTGGTGCACAGAGTCCTCACCCTGCAGAGTGCAGACCATGTTCATGGACGGGCATCCCAGCACCAAGGTGGCTCTTCCTGTGGTAGAAGAGAAGTTTTGAATTTTTTAAATAAAATGAATTGGCAAAATGGCCTTTTATAGAAAAAGCAAAACTCTAGGGACAGAAAGCAGATGAGGAGCTGCCAGGGCTTGAGGAAGCTACACAGGGGCACAGAGGAACTTTTCAGGATAAAGAGAATGTTCTGTGTCTTTACTTCAATAGTGGTCACACAACTGTATACATCCCTTAAGACTCATCAAACTGTATATTTAAGAGGAGTGCATTTTACCGTATGCAGATTATACCTCCATTTTTAAAATGATGTTCTTTGCAAGTCTTTTGTTAGAAGCCATGTGAATATTTTTTTCCTTTGCTGCTTAAACACAGATGATCCACAAGCTGGCAGCCCGAGCTCTAATCAGAGATTACGAAGATGGCATTCTTCACGAAAATGAAACCAGTCATGAGGTTTGTTCTTTTTATTGTAAAAATGATTAGACATTCCTCTTGAGCATTCTTACGTTGATTTATCTGTGGAAATGGAAAGTGAGGTCAGCTGCATGGAGAAGGAGACTGCGGTGTCAGGGCATTCATCACTGTATCTGTGACACTGTGCCTGGGATGTGGGGTATGCGGTAAATGTTTGTTGAATGAATTAACAAAAAAGTGGATGTCAGTGGTTTCTGGAAAATTCTGTAATGTTTTACTCATCAGAAAAAGCCCGAGGAGGGCTCAGAGAACACTCACTGAGTGCCTGTAGTAGACGTCACCTCAGATCTCTCGTGTGGTAGCGTTAGTATTTCCATCTTACTGATGAGAGGCCTGAGTGCAAAATGCTGAGTGACCTGCCAAAGCCCAACTAACTCCCCCCGTGCTGTGCAGACCAGGGCCTCAGCAGAGGGTCCTCTCAGCCAGGCCACCGGGACTGCCCAGCTGTTCTCTCAGGGACAAGATCTTCAACAAGGCTGTGAGCGTTAGTCCTCAATGCCATCCCCACAAGAAGGTGCCAGCGTGACAGGCCCTGGAGACCCCACAGTCAGTTCTAGTGACAGATGGTCACCTGGTGGTCTCCCTGTTCTCCTCAGACGCCCCTGGGTTGGCAGCCTCTGTGTGATGTTTTGTTTAAGGCCCTTTTATCCTGAACAAGTCATTCCATCTTTCCACTTCCTCAGCTTTAAATTGGGAGCCACAGACGGAAAGAATGAGGAAGCCCACTGCCCGGGAGAGCTCTCTGTGAACTAGAGGGAGCTGCATAACAAACAGCGACATTTTCTATGGCTAAATCAGCTCATCTCATTTTAAAGGGAACATTGAGCCACCGATTTAGATGGGACCTGCAATTCAATATTTAGTCTGAAATACGAATCTTAAAATGATTTACCGACATAGCTAAATAGAAATAAACAAAACAGGACGTGACTTATGTTTTCTTCTATCCTAGATGAAGAAACAAACCTTGAAATCTCTGATTATTAAACTCAGTAAAGAAAACTCTCTCATAATACAATTTACAAGCTTTGTGGCAGTTGAGAAAAGGGTATGTATTATTGTTAGAGGTTAAATTATTTTATTTCTATTTCCACGTTAAGAAAGTCACCCTTGCTTTGATGGTTCATGACGATACGCACGCCCTGGGCCTGTGAAGCGTGGGATGCAGACAGGCCAGCAGGCCCCACGAGTCCCAGCCTCCCATTCATGGGGGGCTTCGGTGTTGGGACTTAGGGTGATCTTTCTAAATGAGTTGAGTATGTTATCATTTTTAATGTTATTATTAATAATTAGCTAATGTGTATTTTTCAGATATACTATAATTTTGTCACAGTTTTGGCATTTATTGTCTTTCATTAATCCAAGACCCTCAAAAAATAGAAAAGGCCTGGGTTCCCTGAGAGCCCCTCTCCCCTTCATAAGTTTAAGGGGAAAATTCACGTAACATGCCCAGCACAGTGGCCAGCACGTGCCAGTGCTCCGTAAAGAGGAAAGTCACTCCGCCTCCCCACTTTCCCTCACGCTTGTGGCCCACGGCACACACTCCAGTCCCACACACCAGCGTATCCCAAACCAACACCCACAGGCTTTAGAATGTGTAATCATCATTTAATTGGACAACATCTGTTTGATTTAATCTATTTGTGATTCAGTATAGGATGAGAATGAGTCGCCTTTTCCTGATATTCCAAAAGTTTCTGAACTTATTGCCAAAGAAGATGTAGACTTCCTGCCCTACATGAGCTGGCAGGGGGAGCCCCAAGAAGCCGTCAGGAACCAGGTAAACGCTGATTACCAAATAAGTTGATATCGTGCTTTCATTTGTTCATGAAGATGAAGGGAACCGTCTGCTAAAATAGCTCCCTTAATACCTTTACATGAAGAAGTTGTTGTATCCCTGATGATGGAAAATATTCATGCATTTATAAAATGTTGAATTACGTCATGTGGCATTACAGAGACTTCACAATGTATGAATGGAGCTGTATAGTACAAAAAGAGAACACCTGTGGCTGTGCTTCTATCATGGGCAAATAGATTGTCATCCAGGAAGCTAAAGTCATTTAGGTAGTGTAATAGGTTTGTCATGAAATTATCAATAGAAGTACTGTCTAATAATCTAAATTCACCACCAATATTTCTTAAAGTTTATAGTGCTTTATACTGTGGCCCTTATAACCGGAAACATAATAGAAATTGAAAAATGTGGCTTAAATAAAAATTGGAAGACGAATTCAAAAGCGAAGGAACAAAACAGTGCTGACAACCCTCTTAGGTCTCTGGGTTAAAAAACTAAAATTTCCAAAATTTAAGAAGTTAAAATCTAGTTGGGCACCATGGTTCATGCCTGTAATCCCAGCATTTTGGGAAGCTGAGGTGAGAAAAATCACTTCAACCCAGGAGTTTAAGACCAGCCTGGGCCACAAAGCAAGACCTCATCTCCACAAAAAGTTTTTTGGGCTGGGCACAGTGGCTCACACTTGTAATCCCAGCACTTTGGGAGGCTGAGGCAGCAGATGGCTTGAACCCAGTAGTTCAAGACCAGCCTGGGCAACATGGTGAAGCCCCATCTCTACAAAAAAAAAAAAAAAAAAAAAAAAAATACAAAAATTAGCTGGGTGTGGTGGTGCATGCCTGTAATCCCAGCTACTCAAGAGGCTGTGGCAGGAGGATGCTTGAACCCAGGAGGCAGAGGTTGCAGTGAGCCAAAATGGCACCCTTACACTCCAGCCTGGGTGACAGAGCAAGGATTTGATCATAAATAAGAAAATAATATATGAAAGATGTGCAACCTTGTTGCTAAAAAAAAGTTAAAATGTAAAAACTGCCATGAGATTCCTTTTTATTTTTTAACTCTGTCAGGTTGGCAAAGATCATAAAAGGTAGATGATCGAAAGTCAGTAAATATAGTGGTTAAGAACCACAGTAAATATAAGTGGTTAAGTGCCGTGGCCGACTGCTCAGGTCTGAACCCCAGCCCGCACTTCACTCTGTGGGACTTGGCCTTCCCAGCGCCCCAGTCCTAATGTCCGAGTGGGGAGAGCAGTAAAATCCACCTTAGGTGGTTGTGAAGAGTTCTAAGACCTTTGCAACACTTCTAGCTCCTGGATATTTGATAAATATTAGCTGTAGTTATTAATTCGCAAAGGTGTCTGAAACGGACACGTTGCCCAAACAGATGGGGCAGAAAGCTGACAAGTGGCCTTGGGTTTGGAGGGATGCTTGATTTCTTTTATTTTTCTTAATTTTTTTTTTTTTTTTTTTTTTTTTTTTTAGATGGAGTCTCACTCTGTCACCCAGGCTGGAGTGCAGTGGCACGATCTCGGCTCACTGCAACCTCCGCCTCCTGAGTTCGAGTGATTCTTGTGCCTCAGTCTCCTGAGTAGCTGAGATTACAGTTGTGCACCACCACACCCAGCTAATTTTTGTATTTTTAGTAGAGACAGGGTTTCAGCATGTTGGCCAGGCTAGTCTCAAACTCCTGACCTCCAGTGATCCACCTGCCTTGGCCTCCCAAAATGCTGGGATTTCAGAAGTGAGCCACCACCCCGGCCTTGCTTTCTTACAGTGCACCCTTTTGTATATTTTGAATTTTGAACCATGGGCATGGATTGCCCATGAAAGAAAAATAATACTTTAAGCAAACACAAACAACGAGTTTGGGGAGTCAGGAGGAATAGGAGGTGCATTGTTTTGGAAAAACATTCTGATGTACAATTAAGAATCGACTGTTTGTCCTTAAAACAAGAGAGACTCACTGTTAAAATGGGCCCTGGAAAATGTATACTTA
Source organism: Symphalangus syndactylus (assembly GCF_028878055.3). Classification (NCBI taxonomy): domain Eukaryota; kingdom Metazoa; phylum Chordata; class Mammalia; order Primates; family Hylobatidae; genus Symphalangus; species Symphalangus syndactylus. The sequence continues at coordinate 72,651,757 of NC_072437.2, forward strand.
TATGTGTTTCAAAAATGCACACCCAGAAGAAGCTCTGAAACTGGAGATGGTCATGGTTGCACAATAGTGTGAATGTGCTTCATGCCACTAACCTCTAAAATGACTAAAATAGCAAACATTGTTATATACATTTTTCCCACAATAAAAGTTAAATTAACAAAATAAGAGCTATGCCCCTACATTCTGCCACACACGTAAGTACTTTGTTCACAGAAAAGGTCTGGAGGGATATATGCCAGAGATCAGATAAGACATTCTATATGGCTTTTATTTTCTTCTTTGTGTCTGTCTACTTGTGTCTACTTGTATTTTCTAATTTTCTCACAGTTCGCATGTATTGTTTTTAGATTTTTTTTTTTTTTTTTTTTTTGAGACAGGGTCTCACTGTGTCGCCCAGGCTGGAGTGCAGTGGCACCATCATAGTTCACCACAGCCTCGACCTTCTGGGCTCTAGAGATCCTCCTACCTCAGACTCCCAAGTAGCTGGGATTACAGGAGTGAGCCACCATGCCTGGCCTGTTTATAGAAATTTTTGAAGTTATTTTCAAAATTAGTTCTAAATTAATTTAGGTTTTAATACAGTGTGGTGATAAATTATTTCATACTGAAGTTGCAAATACTTTGGATCTGAATACTTCCAGATTCAAACATATCAGATGAAAAATATTATCCATTAGCTTGATGACTTGAAAGTTTATATTTATGTTAGCTGCAATAATTTGTTTGAACGGACCATCTAATTTAGCAAAAATATCAAGCCTCTGTTACTCTCCCTCGGTATCTGTTTTACCAAAATGTGGCACCTGCAGCATTCCGCATGGAGTCATTCCACTGAATTCAGTAACAGAAGCCAGCCACAATAGAGCTCCGGACATCGGGTCTGTTTGGTCCTTCCCGACTCGCTGGAGCTTGGGGCATTTCCTTATTTGATACATCTTCATTGTGAAATGAGACCCTCCAGGGAGCGCAACGCCTTTTCTGCTGGGACGCGCTCAGGAAGGACAGCGCTGAGTGCTGGGTGCTCCCATCCTCCCGCAGCTACCCCTGGGCTTAGGAGCAGTGTCTTCCGCACCAACCCCAAATCCACTTCGTTCCCTCCCGCTCATGAAAGCACATTGAGAACAAGCGAGAGGCAGAGATTTTTAAAACATACCTCCTAATCGAAGTTTTTAAGGTAAATCATTTGTAAAATTCGATGCTATAACTCTTAGCAAGAAATTGAGGGCACTGAAGCTGAGGGTCCAGAGCCCACGCTGTTCCTTAAATCAGGGGTCCCCAACCCGCAGTCCCTGGCCTGTCAGGAACCGGGCTGCACAGCAGGAGGTGAGGGGCGGTGAGCGAGCATTACCGCCTGATCTCCGCCTCCTGTCACATCAGCAGCGGCAGTAGATTATCATGGGAGCCCGAACCCTGTTGTGAACTGCCCATGGAGGGATCTAGGTGCTCCTTCTGAGAATCCAATGCCTGATGATCTGAGGTGGAATAGTTTCATCCCAAAACCATCTGCCCCACCCCGTCCATGGAAAATTACCTTCCATGAAACCGGCACCTGCTGCCAAAAAGATTGGGAGACACACCTTAGATGATCAAGGTGTGGGTGTGTGGTTAAGCAAAATAAGCAATTGTGAACTTGAAGGGAAAGAGGAAGCAAGTGAGTGATTTTGGCAAATAGAAGAATCATAATGAGGCCAGGCACAGTGTCTGACACCTGTAATCCCCACACTTTGGGAGGCCAAGGTGGACAGATCACCTGAGGTCAGGAGTTCAAGACCAGCCTGGCCAACGTGGCAAAACCCTGTCTCTACTAAAAAATACAAAATACTATCCAAGAAGCAATTTTATAAAATAAACAAAAATAACCCATATTTCTCTGTATGATTCTTTTTTTTTTTTTTTTTTTGAGATGGTGTCTCGCTCTGTCACCCAGGCTGGGGTGCAGTGACTATTCACAGGCTCTATCGCAGAGCACTACAGCTTTGAACTCCTGGCCTCCAGTGATCCTCTCACCTCAGCCTCCTGAGTAGCTGGGATGCTCCACAATACCTGACTTAATCAAATTTTGATCTTTGCAGATCTTACAGGTGAAAAATGTATTGGTGACATTTAAGTTTTTGTTTATGAATGAAAAGGAGCATGTTTTATATTCTTACAGCCCTATGTATCACTTTCTGTGTGTTATCTGTTCATGTCTTTTATCTTTTTTATTGAGATTTTAGTCATTTTCTTATTTATCTTAGGAAAACTTTTTATGTTAGGGAAATTAGCCCTTTGTGATATGAGTTGTGAAAATTTGTTTCCCAGCATTCCACGTGTTGTTTTGATGTTGCTTATTATCTTTTTGTCATGCAGATTTTTTAATGCAGTCAAATTTTTAATCTTTGTGTTTCTTCTTTTTGTTTAGTGTTGTTTTGCTTTTCATCATGCTTAGAAATACCTTTCCTAGTCAGAGATTATACTTAAAAATTTTTCCCTTTGTTTCTTTAAATAGTTTTATGTTTTCATGTTTACATTTAATTTTTCATCCTATTGAAATTTATCCTGGCTTAGGATAAGAGATATGGAACCAACTTTATTCTTTTCCAGACGGCTCCTCCTTTTCCTCTTACTGACTTGAAATGCCACCTTCATAATCTAGTAATTCTCAGTTTTAGGAGCTATTGCTGGACTTATCTACTCTGTTCCATTGATTCATTTACTATAATTATTGTAATTTTATAAGAGACTTTAATATCCGATAGGTCTAGTCCATCACTATTGGTCTTTTCCAGTTTGCTTCTCTGATTTTTAAAAATTTAACCAGATAAGTAAGCATTATTTTTAAATCTGTCTTTTCATATGTTCTATAATATTAATTATTCAGGTATATACTTAAAATTTGACTGAGTTGGGAAAGGACTACTCTGTTTTCAATAGCTCATATTCACAGGTAAAAATATAGGCTAATTATTTCAAAAATATCAAGGACTCGTCTTGTATATAAAACTGGATTTGATACAGGCAACTTTTTGAGGAACGCTTTCCGTTTATATTGAAACAGTAATAGTAATATAGCATCCCTCAAAATTTGTTTTGCATGCATATTATTCATATTCTGGTATAATTATATGTTCATTTAATTACCTTAAAGCTTTTGGCTGGACAGAGTGTCTCACACCTGTAATCCTAGCACTTTGAGAGGCCGAGCTGAGAGGATCAGTTGAGCCCTGGAGTTCAAAACCAGCTTGGTCAACATAGTGAGATCATATCTCTACAAAAGAATAATTTAAAAATTAGCTGGGTGTGGTATCACATGCTCATAGTCCCAGCTACTGGGGAGGCTGAGGCAAGAGGATCGCTTGAGCCCAGGAGTTCGAGGCTATAGTGAGTTGTGATTGTGCCATTGCACTCCAGCCCCAGGCAACAGAGCAAGACCCTGTCTCAAAAAATGAATAGGTAAAAATAAATAAAGCTTTTGAGACTGTTTTTCCGTTTTCTCATTTTCTTAATATTGCTGTAAAGCAATATAAAAGACTGGAATAATTTACTTCAAGTGACTGTCTTATTTTAGGCCTAAGTACACACTGTGATACTGCTCATTGTAAAATCTTGGGCAAGTCACTTCTGTGCTCCTCAGTTCCCTCATGTGTAAAATGAGGGGTGTTTAAAATTATGCAATTCTAAGAACTAAGAGAGAAGGTCTTTCAGTATATTGATTGCTGATATTCTCTCCAGGTCTCAGCTTCCATGTCTAGAAAATGAGGGCCTTGTACTGAAATGATCTTGAATGTCTCTGGTGGCATTATTTTCTTTCCTTTTTTTCTTTTTTGAGACAGAGTATTGCCCTCTCGCCCAGGCTGGAGAGCAGTATGAGTGCAAATCTGCACTCATAGCTGCCTCAGCTTCCCAGGCTCAAGCACTCCTCCTGCCTCAGCCTCCCAGGTGGCTGGGACTATAGGCGTGAGCCACTACACCTGGCTAATCTTTTATTTTTTGTAGAGATGGAGTCTCACTGTGTCGCCCAAGCTGTTCTCAAACTCCTAGCCTCAAGCGATCCTTCTTCCTTGGCCTCCCAAAGTGCTGAGATTACAGGCATGAGCTGCCCTGCCCAGCACTGGTGTTATTTTCGACATCCCAGCTCACATTGATGAGCCTGATTGTGGATGAGCAACTGCCTGATGGGTGGGAAGTCAAGTGCTAGGAAGAATGTTTGCTTGATTGTGCTTTTTATTCTGTGTTTTCCCCTTACGTTAATAATTCTTCTGGGCAGCCTCTTTTAGCATCCTCTGAGTGGCAAGAATTACATTCATCCAAACCAAAACTTAGGGCTAAAAGAAAAAAGAAATTATCTCAGCCAGAAGTTTCTGAAGATTTTGAAGAGGATGGCTTAGGTGTACTACCAGCTTTCACATCAAATGTGGAACGTGGAGGTGTGGAAAAGCTATTGGATTTAAATTGGACAGAGTCATGTAAACCAACAGCAACTGAACCACTATTTAAGAAAGTCAGTCCACGGGAAACATCTACTTTTTTTTTTTTTTTTTTTTTTTTGAGACGGAGTCTCGCTCCGTCACCCAGGCTGCAGTGCAGTGGTGCGATCTCGGCTCACTACAAGCTCCGCCTCCCGGGTTCACGCCATTCTCCTGCCTCAGCCTCCCGCACAGCTGGGACTACAGGCGCCCGCCACCACGCCCGGCTAATTTTTTGTATTTTTAATAGAGACTGGGTTTCACCGTGTTAGCCAGGATGGCCTCGATTTCCTGACCTCGTGATCCACCCATCTCGGCCTCCCAAAGTGCTGGGATTACAGGCGTGAGCCACCGCGCCCGGCCGGAAACATCTACTTCTAGCCTTTTTTGTGTTTCTGCTCCAGCCTTTGGTTCCTATCTTCCCCCGACTGCCCGCGCTCACAGTCCTGCTTCCTTGCCTTTTGCCTCATATGGTCAGATAGCTAGTTTCGATTCAGCTACTCCTCCCAGACAGTTTGATGCATCTCAATTCAGCCAAGGCCCTGCGCCTGGCAGTTGTGCTGACCGGATCCCACAGTCGGCGTCTTGTCCCACAGGACCTCCCCAGAACCCCCTTTCTGCACCCTACGGCGGCATTGCTCTTTCAGGGAGCTCACTGAGCTCCGCACAGTCTGCTCCACCGCAACCTCCTGGAGGCCGTACGACCAGGCCTTCTGCTGGCACCTTCCCTGAGCTGGATTCTCCCCAGCTTCATTTCTCTCTTCCTACAGACCCTGATCGCATCATACGTTTTGGGTCTTATCATCCCTCTGCTTCTTCTCCTTTTCATTTTCAACCTTCCACAGCCTCTTTGACTGCCAACCTTGGGCTGCCAATAGCCTCTGCCTTACCTGAGCCTCTTTACAGTCGGTCCTGGACTACCCCAGTAGATCTCTGTCTCCTAGAAGAATCAGTAGGCAGTCTCGAAGGAAGTCAATGTCCTGACTATGGTTTTCAAAGTTGTTCTGAATCAGAAAGTCATGAGCTATGAGAATTACTTCCAGACAGCTGCTTTTTACAAATAACATGTGATAAAACAGACAACCATATCCCGTGCTTTCTGGAAGTAATAGAGGAGGATGAAATAGTGTGCACACAGCACTGGCAGGATGCTGTGCCTTGGACAGAACTCTTCAGTCTACAGACAGAGGTATGTGTCTTATTTCTCCTTAAATCTGTGGTTAGCTGGCTTCATAGTTTAGAACGGGGCTCCTCGAAGCAGCTGGTCAAGGGACTGTCTATCGTCAGTCTGTAGTGAAGGAAGGGGTTGTGCACTGGGGTGTAAATCATACTGCTTCCTTCATTGAGGAACTCTTGCTACAAAACAAAACAGACAGCTAAACGAAACAGTGTGCTTGATACTGGCTGGTGTTTCTCTACAAATATTAGACCAGAACCTCATGCTGGTCAATGTTACTATTCCTCAATGAAAATGAACATCCTCGAACAGATGATGGGGCGAGATCTTAATTTCCTAGATTCTAGAACTAATGAATTGTAATCCACATAAATTTCCCACTGTGAAGTAGAGCACAAGCACTTGTACATATACTCTAACATAGGTCATGGGAATACAGATATTATTCAACATGTATATTGTGTTAGAGCTTATTATCACTCCATTTGTTAAGCTGATAAACACCCCGTAGATTTGGCCTCTGCACTGGTACTAAGACCCAGTCCTGCATCTGTGATTACTTGTAAAGCAGTTTAGTGAAACAGAAAGAGCTTGATAGCATAAAAGTAAGTTTGAGTCCCAGCCCACTTTGTGATTGGGGCAAGTCAGGTAACCTGTCTGAGCCTCAGTTTCCTCATCCATATAGTGGAGATAATGATAGTGTCCACTTCACAGAGTGGGTTTTGGGTTTAAACAGGATAATCACAGCTGCCTAGTTTCCCTACTTGAGACAGTGCACGCAAAAGCCTGCCAGGAGCATACTGCAGATGGTCAAGAGTGTGGATCCCACGGCCACTCCTGGCTCTGCTGCTTGTTAGCTGTGAGACTTTAGACAAATTGCTTAACCTTTCTCTGCCTCCGTGTTCTCATCTGCAATGTGGGTGTGATAATAGTGCTCCACAGGAAGTGGCTAAACATATAAAAGAACAGCACTTGGTACCAGTTCTCCATGGGTTGGTACATATTATCACTGCTGTCATTTTTCAAGATACTGCCATAGATTCTTCAACCTGTGCACCTGCCTAGGGCCACACCCTGCTTTCTGCTCCCTGTGTTGGTTTCCCTAGGGCCTGGATTCTGTCTCCTTTGAGGTTAATATCCCCAAGCTCAGGCTTAGCACACTCACTTATGCATGTGATGGGGCAGGCAGATGCTGGCGGGGTGCAGGGAAGGTAGTTTTAAAGTGCATGTTTAATATAACAATTTTATACTTAGAAAAAACTGTCATTTTCATGTTTCAGACTACATCAGGGTACATTTTTATGTTAAACCAAAGGAATCATGCTGAAGATCTACTGTACAATACAGGCCCTATGATTGACAATCCGATATGGTATACTTAAGCATTTGCTAAGAGGTCTATCTTACGTTAAGTACTCTTTCCACAAAAGGGAACAAACAAAACAAAACAAAAGGGATGGAAGAAAAGTTCTGGAAGTGGTGGCTAAGTTCATGGCATTGATAAGTGATGGTTTGATGGTTTCATGGGTGTATACTTATCTCCAAACACGTCAAGTTGTATACATTAAATATTGGTGACTTTTTGTATGCCAATCATATTTCAATAAAGTGGGTTTTTTTAAAAGAGGGAATCATGCTATTTAAAAGTTTGAGAAATACCGGTTCAATGCTCATTGCTAGTTGATAACGCAGTAGGGTGACTATAGTTAACAAGACATTGTATACGTCAAAATAGCTGGAAGAAAATATTTGAAATTTGCCAACACAAAGACATGATAAATGTTCAAGCTGATGGAGCTCCTAAATACCCTGACCTGATTATTTCACATTCTCTGCACGTATCAAAATATCATGTGAACCCCAAAATATGTACAAGTATTATGTATCAATAAAAAATGAAATAAAGCATTGCTAGGAGGAAAAAGTACCATTTAAAAAAATCTCTACACATGAGCCTCTTTCCACACGTTTTATAAATGCCACCAGATATGTAGTGTTCATAGAATTTATGAGGTTCTAAACAATACTATGTCACTAGTGTATGAAGAACTTTATTTTACAGTAATAAAAATGTTAGAAATGCCTTAACTGAAATTAAATACATGGAAACATTTATCACATAACTTCTTTTTTTATTTAATTTGTTAAAATTTTATTTTCGATGCAGAGGTACATGTACAGGTTTATTACATGGGCATACTGTGTGGTGCTGAGGTTTGGGCTTCTAATTGTCTTGTTGCCCAAGTAGTGAAAATATGTTTTTCAACCCTTGCCCCTCTCCCTCCCCCACTACATAACTTCTTATGTCATAAAATATCAATAACATAACTTACCTTTGTTTTCTTAATTTTGTAGGATGGCTTCTGGAAACTTACACCAGAACTGGGATTTATATTAAATCTTAATACAAATGGTTTGCACAGCTTTCTTAAACAAAAAGGCATTCAATCTCTAGGTAAGTCACTATGTTTCCATTTACTGAGTCATTATTTTCATTCATTCATAATCATGCTCCTAATTGTTATAAACTATTTTGTAAACCAGGGGACTAATGTAATAATTATGAAAGTTACATTTGAATGGAATTATATTTAACCATTAAAGGAAATGGGAGACCAGTTTCTAGTCATATTTTTACCACTGACTAGGGTATTGTCGGTGCAAATTTATTAGCATAAATAGCACCAATTGCTGTAAAAAAGAAACCTCAATAGCTTAACATAACCAAAGATTGCTTTCTTGTCCATATCACAGTCAAATATTGGTCAGGAAGAAAGTTCCACTTACATGGTCATTTAGAGACCTTGACTCTTTCCATATTATGGCTCCACCATCTTCAATATATGTCTTTAAAATTATCCTGGTAAGAGAGAAGAACAAAGATTACCCTGGCATCATCCCCCTGCTAGACAAGAGGAAGAACACTAGTCACATAGCCCCATCCATGTATGAAGGCCTGAGAAATGTACTGTTAAGCTGCGTGTCCAGGAGGAGAAAACAGCTCTGATGAGCACCTAGCCAGCCTCTGCCAGAGGCAGTTGTTCAACCTCTGGATCTGTTTCCTATCATGACAACAAGGGGATAGGTGAGGAAGTCCTGAGCATCCTTGACCCAGCAAGTGGTTTGAAGGTCAAATGCTAGCCTTAGGACAGGAGCTGTTTGTTTGTTTTGAGACTAGGTCTGGCTCCATTGCCCAGGCTGGAGTGCAGTGGTACTATCTCAGCTCACTGCAACCTCCACTTCCCAGGCTCAAGGGATCCTCCCACCTAAGCCTCCTGAGTAGCTGGGACTACAGACACCCACCACCATGCCTGACTAATTTTTGTATTTTTTGGTAGAGATGGGGTTTTGCCATGTTGTCCAGTGTGGTCTTGAACATGTGAGCTCAAGCAATCTGCCCACCTTGGCCTCCCAAAGTGTTGAGATTACAGGTATGAGCCACCATACTCAGCCTGGAGATTTTTTTAAATAAAATACACATTATTAAACAACTAGCCAATATTCATGGATAGATAGAGCAGCAGTGTCTCACTGGCCACCATCACCTCTAAAATGCCAGAGTTTTCATATTCCAGGCTGGGTGGGCAAATGCATAGCCTGTTTGACCTGCAGTAGGCCAAAAAGGGGTGATGACAATTTACGTGAGGAGTGAGTGCTTGATCCTGGAATAACAGAAGAGCCTCTATCTAACTAACTCTCCTGCCAATAACAGTTATTAACTTTGAATAAAATATTTAAAACCATTCTTTGAAGGCCAGGAGAATAATAAAAAAACAGGCAGAAACTAGAGTGAACATAATCTTTGAAAGAAAGAAAGCCAACTAGGTGGGCTCCACATGTTTCCAGCTTGTCACCTAGAGGCACTTCTCAGCTCATGAGACACAGGGGGAGGTTTGAACTAAAACAGAAAGTCTTAATGGGATGAGGACACGGGGTTGGAGTTTGAGGTTGCCAAAGTGGCTGGAAGTTAAGGATTAAAATCCTATAAAGAAGGGAACCACGGAGCAGGGAGCTCTGAAATCTGCATCCAAATACCCCTCAGATCCTTGGCTGTCTCCTAACCTCTACATATACAGGGTGCAACCTCAAGGAATCCAGAAAAACGCCACAGCTGGGAAGCTACAGAGCTAAGCAGAGATTTCAGCTGCTGCCTAGTACTGGCCAGAGTTTACAGTTCAAGTGGCACCAAATTAGAAAGACTTTATGAATATCTTTCCATTGAAACCATGAAAGGGTCGTAAGGATCATATCTCATGATCAAGGACTATACCCCAGGACAAAGGGATAAACCAAAATAGACCCATCCTAATAAAGCCTAAAACAAAGCCTACACAGGACCCACCAGAACAAAACTGAACACTCTTTAGAGTAGGATAGCATAGCTGAGAGTGTCTACAAGGTGTCATTTTAATGTTCAGTATGGAATGAAAATTTAATAACATATGAAGAAGCAGGACAATGTGATTGTGATCAAGGGGAAAATGGGCTATAAATGTTGACCCACAGATGATCCAGATGTTAGAATTAGCAGACACAGACTTTAAAACTGCTATTAAAAATATAGCGAAGGATTGATTTACCAGAAAAGGATGGAACGGATGAATAAATGGCAGAATCTCAGCAAATAGATGGAAACTATAAAGAAGAACCAAATGAAAATCCTAGAACTGGAAAATATAGTATCTGCAATGAAAAGGTCATTGAATGAGCTTAACAGCAGAATTGACAGAACAGGAAAAAAATCATTTAATTCAATTGACAATGCACTCAATAAACTTATCTAAACTGAAATATAGAAAGAAAAAATAGAATGAAAAAAGAACAGAGGAGTCAAGACTGTGGAATGATATCAAAAGGTTTAACATTTGTGTAACTAGGGTTTCAGAAGGTGAAAGGGTAGACAGAAAAATATTTGAACATTTTTGTAAAATTGATCAAAGACAGCACCTTCCAGATCCAAGAAACTCAGCAGAACTCCAAGCAGGATAAATAAAAAAATGACCACATTTAGATAGGCCAGAGTCAAACTGTTGAAAACCAAAGATAAGCTGGGCATGGTGGCTCACACCTGTAATGCCTGCACTGTGGGAGGCCAAAGGGGGCAGATCTCTTGAGTCCAGGATTTCTAGACCAGCCTGACCAACATGGTGAAACCCCATCTCTACAAAAACACAAAAATTAGCCAGGCACGGTAACATGCACCTGTGGTCCCAGCTACTTGGGAGGCTGAGGTGGGAGGATTACCTGAGCCCTGCGATGTTGAGGCTGCAGTGAGCCGTGATTGTGCCACTGCACTCCAGCCCAGGTGACAGAGTGAGATAAAAATTCAAGATAAATATATTGTCATGTGAGGCTGGAGCTCAGGGACGAGGTCAGAATTGGAAAAGACTGGGAGAATTCTCAATGTCAGTAGTATTTAAAGCCTGGCTCTGGATGAGGTCACCCAAAGAAAGGTGGTCTGAGCAGAACAGGTGCTAGGACCAGCCTGCCGCACAGCAGGGTTTAGTGTTCAGGCTGGACAAGAAACAGCAAAGACGCTGAGAAGGAGTGGCCTAAGAAACAAGAGGAAAACTGGAGAAAATTGAGTCACAGATGCAAAGGGATGGGATTTCATGGATGTACCTTTTCCATGGGCTTTTCTTCTGTTTCACTGTATTGCTCCCTATTATCCGTGTTATTTTTCTGTAAGCGTGTGCTTTTCCTTCTTCCTCTACGTAGAGTCTCAAGCTGTCTGATTTTTTTCTCTGAGTTGTTTTTATAACTCTGTACCCAACTTTGTCCTTTATCCTCTTCTTCATTTCTCTTTTATCATCCCTTCTCCTTCTGAAATTGTTTTTTAAATGATGCTGATACACATTAGGCATTTCGTCAGTTTATTATTTATTATATTAGTCTTGGAGTTGTATGTTGCTATTATTAATATTGCTTAAAAATTAGTCTAACATTTTGTAAATAATACCCAAAAGATAAGCCACAAAAGAATCCAGCAAATTAAACTGCTTTTGTCTCCACTGATTTTCTTTTGTGGGACAATGGATTGGTTTTCTTATTTTGTTTTTAAAAATTTATTCAATTCCTTTTTCCTCTACTAAGAACATTATATTATTTAATAGAAGCCCTCTTATGAGCAGTTTTGGCTGCCTCAACGATGTAAAATTAATGGTGTATATGCAGATATGTGCATACTCTGCCAGGTCCTTTTGTCTTTACTCAAAAAAAGTAATTGTATATTCTTAATTATAAGACAAAGATTTGGGTTTTTTTTTCCTTCCCTAAAACCATTTTTTGGCTGTGCTGTGGCTCATGCCTATAATCTCAACACTTTGGGAGGCCAAAGTAGGAGGATCACTTGAGTCCAGGAGTTGGAGGCTACAGTGAGCTCTGATCACACCCACTGCACCCCAACATGACAGAGTGAGCCCGTCTCTCAAAAAAAAAAAAACGAAGCTTGAATTTTTAAAATAAAAATGGGTTGTTAATTCCGAGTTCAACACATGTAAACATTCATTTTTCAATTTTGATATTTCATAATATAGTAAAATATCTTGATTAGGATACCTGTAGGTACTAACCACTAGAAATAATTTGATACACCAGTGTAACTGGTCATAACTGTTGTTTATCTGTTGAATATTTAGGTTTACTCTTCTAAGCTATTTGTAACAGGAGCCTAAAAACTCGGTTTCTTTCATTGAACTTCATGGCTCTCCGGTTATTGAAGATGGCAAGTAAGGGGCACTCTGGATACAGGTCAGTTTCCTGACAACCATCAGGATAGTATGATAGGCACACGGTTCCAACCGTCCTCATTTATTTAAATAGCAAGCTAATTAAGGACATTGAAGAGTATTAGAGAGTTTCACGATCTGCTCATGTCCTGTGATTTAACTGTATTATAATTCTTTGATGGGAATTTTATAAACAGGCAATTTGAGATGCAGAGTTTCCAACAGACTTAACGGAGTTTTTTCCCCTTTAGGTGTAAAAGGAAGAGAACATCTCCTGGACCTAATTGCCAGAATGCTGGTACTACAGTTTATTTGCACCTGGTTGGAAAAAAAGGGAATAGTGTTCAAATCACCGATGGAACTGGATGACGCTTCTATTTCCAGGTGGCTTTAACTATAGTATTATGCAATTTATTTATATTTTCAACTATTTATTTAATAAACCTTACAAACAAGCTATAGGGAATTATCTTACATGTGTAGACTACTTTATAAGTATGTAGGAAGATAATTTGTTTGCAGGTGACAGCTTGCCCACAGTCTCCTGTGGTGAGCAGGGCTGATGTGGTATTTGTGTCTTGGGCTGCACAGGAAACGGGCTCAAAGAGTTTCAGTGCAGCTCCCCCTGGAGACGGGCGCTTCTGGCTCTGGATGTGTACTCTTCACTGCAGTGTGCTGATCCTGGGTGCCTCCAGAAGACCCACAGTGTGACTGTTGGGCCCAGCCCTGTTCCCAACAATGGCAGGGCCTGGGACAAGAATACAATACAAGTATTTAAAGTTTATAACTTTATAGTTTATAACAATACAAGTATTTAAAAAGTTGTAAATCAAACTAGCAAACTACTAGATTAAGTGTGTCCTAATCTCCTCCCTTGGCTTCATAACCAAGAATTTGCCAAGTTGGCTTATAAATACAACTTCATAACCACCTGGAAGGCCAGGTTCAAATTCAGCCCTTGGCTGACCCCTAGCACCCTAAGAGGGCTTGCATGCACACATGAATACCCCACCCATTAAAATGCCATCCAGACCCCATGCCAGTGTCCCCTCACCCCAGCCACCTTGCAGCACCAGTGAGATGGCAGCACTGTTCAAACTCAGGATGACAGACCAGGGAAGACCCTGGAAGTGGACTCAGGGCCATGTGGTCAGGGACGCTGGAGTTGCAGGGTCTAAAAAGGAGGATATGGGCTCCGGGGTGGGCACATTCTCTTGTCCCTACAGACCCTCCACCCCATGGCGAGAGGGGCATGACCAGAGTAGGCTCCCTCTGACATACATATATATGTATATACATACACATATGCACATACATACACATATACACATATACATACACGTATGCACATACACATATACACATGTATATATATAAGTATATGCATACACATATGCACATACATACACATATACACATGCATATATATAAGTACATACACATATGCACATATATACACATATACACATGCATATATATAAGTACATACACATGCACATACATACACACATACACATGTATATATATAAACATATACATACACATATGCACATACATACACATATACACATGCATATATATAAGTACATACACATATGCACATACACACATACACATGTATATATATAAACATATACATACACATATGCACATACATACACTTATACACACATACATACACATGTAATTGGCTTATGTTCTTTTAAAGGCAAGATAAGGGGAAAACTAATCAAACTAATAAAAATACTATTGCGAGGGAGGTTTGGTAGAGAGGACAAGGATGGAAGCTAGGTTTCTCCTAGTGTGCTTTGTTTTGCAGTTTTGACTTTGGAACTATGTAAATATTTTACATAGTAATGGATAAGATTGATATTTATTTATTTATTTGTTGAGACAAAGTCTGGCTCTAGCACCCAGGCTGGAGTGCAGTGGTGCAATCTCAGCTCACTGCAACCTCCGCCTCCTGGGCTCAAGCCATCCTCCCACCTCAGCCTCCTAAGTAACTAGGACTACAGGCATGCACAGCCATGCCCTGCTAATTTTTGCATTTTTTGTAAAGACAGCTTCGCCATGTTACCCAGGCTGGTCTCGAACTCCTGAACTCAAGCAATCCTCCTGCCTCAGCCTCCCAAAGTGCTGGGATTACAGACGTGAGCCACCATGCCCAGCCTGGGAATTAATTTAAGGTGACTTTAAAACATAGTAAATAATTTGACTGTGTCAAATTATGTCAAATCCCCTAGTGGGATAGTGCCTAAGGATTAAAAAATATTACAAAGAAATCTCACTGGGAGTAGCCATGGTGTTAATAACACTTTTGATTTGTTATTTTGGAAGGTAGATACTAATATTGTTAGAAACCAATATGTATAAAATCAAATAAGTTCAACGAAACCCCTTGATTTCTAAACTTGAATTAGATCAGAGAATAGAGGAACATGTTACATGACACCATGCAAACGCAGTCAGCAAAGTCTGGAACGTGGGGAAATAAATGGCAAGAGAAAAAAAGGGTTGAGGAGCAGAACCTGTAAATAAACCTTTAGAGACATGTCAACCAAAAGCAAGGGTAGACCTTGTTTAGATCCTGGTTTGAACAAAACCCACTGCATTTAAAAAAAATGAGACAGGGAAAATTAAACACTACCTGGATATTTTATGATATGTAAAGAAATATTGATAACTATTTTTTTTTTGAGACCGAGTGTCTCTCTGTCACCCAGGCTGGAGTGCAGTGGCACAATTTTGGCTCACTGCAAGCTCTGCCTCCCAGGTTCACACCATTCTCCTGCCTCAGCCTTCCAAGTAGCTGGGACTACAGGCATCTGCCACCATGTCTGACTAATTTTTTTGTATTTTTAGTAGAGACGGGGTTTCATCGTGTTAGCCAGGACGGTCTCAATCGCCTGACCTCATGATCTGCTCACCTCGGCCTCCCAAAGTGCTGGGATTATAGGCGTAAGCCCCTGCGCCCAGCCTGATAACTATTTTTTAAGTGTAATGATTAAGAAAAAGTTCTTGAACACAAAACAGGTGTTCAGGAAGTTCTGGGCTAGGCACATTGGCTCAGGCCTGTAATCCATGCACTTTGGGAGGCTGAGACGGGAGGACCACTTGAGCCCAGCAAGATCAAGCCCAGGAGTTTAAGACCAGCCTAGGTAACCAATGAGACCCCCATCTCTACAAAAAAACTTTTTTTTAATTACCCAGGCATTGCTGGGCACAGTGGCTCACACCTGTAATCCCAGCACTTTGGGAGGCCAAGGCAGGAGGATTGCTTTCTTCCAGGAGTTCAAGACCAGCCTTGACAACATAGCAAGACCCTGTCTCTACAAACAAAATTAAAAATTAGCCGAGTGTGGTAGTGTGTGACTACTCAGGAAGCTGAGGTGGAGTGAGGGGATTGCTTGAGCCCAGGAGGCCGAGGCTGCAGTGAGTTGTGATCGTGCCACTGCACTCCAGCCGGGGCAACAAAGCGAAACCCTGTCTGAAAAAAAAAAGGAGAATCGTAATTTACTATATGTAATTTATACTTCCATTTTTTAAAAAGCAATACCTTCTCATTAGTTTGCCAAGAGAGATGAGAATTTATTCTTTTTTCTATTTTGGGGGTTTTCTTTTTTTGTTGTATTTATTTATTTATTTATTTATTTATTTATTTATTTATTGAGGCAGGGTCTCATTCTGTTGCCCAGGCTGGAGTGCAGTGGCACGATCTCGGCTCACTGCAACCTCTGCCTCCCAGGTTGATCACTTGAGCCCAGCAAGATGAAGCCCAGGAGTTTAAGACCAGCAATTCTCATGCCTCAGCCTTCCGAGTAGCTGGGATTACAGGTGCGTGCCACCGTGCCCAGCTAATTTTTGTATTTTTAGTAGAGATGAGGTTTCGCCATGGTGGCCAGGCTGGTCTCTCCTGGCCTCAAGTGAAAATAAACCAGTGCCACTTGCCAAGAGAATTAACTAAATAAATATCAAAGAAAAAACACTTTGAACAGCTAGGAGATGGGACTAAAAAATTAGTATTTGACTTAATAGGCACATCCAACGAGGTACTTATTCTATTTATATTGTTCCTAATTAGTAATATTATAGCTGTTAGAACAAGTATAAACTTTGAACCTGCTTTTGAACTGTAATATCACAAAGTATTAAAGCAAGATTTTCAAAACTGATCAAGTATATTCAAGCATATAGCTCTTACTACATTACGCTATTGTGCTAGCAAAATGGTTTGTTGGCACTTGAATACATAAGACAATATGATTTTAGGCCAGGTGCGGTGGCTCACGCCTATAATCCCAGCACTTTGGGAGGCTGAGGCGGGCGGATCACAAGGTTGCAGTGAGCTGAGATTGTGCTACTGCACTCCAGCCTGGCAACAAAGCAAGACTCTGTCTCAAAAAAAAAAAAATTAAATATTTTTTATTTCCTGTTTATTGCATGTTTGAAACTTTTTTCTGTATTTTCTATTTCAAGATGTACGTAACATTGAGGCAGGAGCACATTACATGGGGGTGTAGGCACAAGATTTTCTTACTAGTGGAGTGTGAACCAAAAAGTGTAGAGGCCACTGGACTAAAGGAGGCCGGCTGAATCAGTGAAAATATTCAAAGCCAGTTTTGTTGTTTTCAGCAGTCAGTAAGTATCAGTAGATGAACATTTACCAGGAAATGTTGGTCTTTTAACCACTTTGGGCATGCTTCTTATTTAGTATGTTCATTCTATCATGACATTCAGTGAACATTTATTGAGTGCCTACTGCGTACCAGGGATTAGTAAGCACGTTAAATTTATAAGCTTTGTTGATTTCCACCACAAACCCACAGGACCTCATGTTATTCTCATAATTGAGGAAACTGAGATTCCCAGTGTTGAATGAAAGCCACACAGTATCACATGGCCAATATTATGTGATTGCAGAGTCAGGACTCAAATCCAGCTCTTCACCACCACGCTATACTGACGACCCTTTCCCAGTTCATGGGAAAAATCAGGAACAGGGAGAGAATTTTCAAAATATTAAGTTTCTCCCATAGAATTTTCTGAAGAACTTTGGTGTATGTTGCCACTTGTTCACTAACAAGTTCTAGCAGATGACAGAACAAATGAGGAAGTAGCTAATTAATATTAATGAACAACCTCAGAATTTTTCTGAGTATTGAATAGACTTGAATATTCAACAGTCTCAAATATTTGACACCATTTAGTGGACACAGACTTGACTCGATATGCTTATTCTACCAAGTTGTTCCTGGTTTATGTGACACAGCTGAACATATGCCAGTTTCATGGGGGACTCTCAGATACTCTGAAGGTACCTAATCAAGTCGGTACAGTGGGAAGGAGAGAGAAACAGAAGCCTCGTTTGTGAAATAGTACTTGAGTTTGTGCGTGAAGAATGGATAGGATTTAGATTGAGAAGCATGGAAAGGGGACAACCATAAAGAGCAGTAGAGAGGCTGGAACCTGAGCTGTCCTGTAGGCAGCACGGATGCCTGGAGGCACGTGGAAGCCAGGAAGTGGTGGGCACAGGACACTTGACAATGCAGTGCATAAGCTCAAGGTCAGACGGGTAGAAGAACTTCCGTAAGATGTCAAGGAAAACTGCTTTTATTAAATATCTCAATTTTTGGCAGAATCATTTTGTCTGATATAATGTGATGGGTTTAGTACCACATTACATTTCACATGTTATATTCTGAAATCTGAAACATTTATTTTTTTTAAATCTAGGAATATTCCCTGGGCTTTTGAGGCAATAAAGAAAGCAAGTGAATGGGTAAGAAGAACTGAAGGACAGTACCCATCTATCTGCCCACGGCTTGAACTGGGGAAAGACTGGGACTCTGCCACCAAGCAGTTGCTGGGACTCCAGCCCATAAACACTGTGTCCCCTCTTCACAGAGTTCTCCATTACAGTCAAGGCTAAGTCAAATGAAACTGAATTTTAAACTTTTTGCATGCTTTTATGTAGAAAATAATCAAATGATAATAGATACTTATAATGAAACTGGATTAAGGTTTTATTCAGTGTAGCAATTAGTGTCTTTAAAAATAAAGTGGAAGCAGAATTACTTTAATCAACTAACAAGCAATAATGAAACTTAAAATATTTCAGTTTTCTGTCTCATTTGTTGTTGTTGTTGTTTTATTTTTTATGTTTTTTATTTTTTTGAGACGAAGTTTTGCTCTTGTTGCTCAGACTGGAGTGCAATGGCGTGATCTCAGCTCACTGCAATCTCTGCCTCCTGGGTACAAGCAATGCTCCTGCCTCAGCCTCCTGAGTAGCTGGGATTACAGGCGCGTGCCACCATGCCCTGCTAATTTTTTGTATTTTTAGTAGAGACAGGATTTCACCAGGTTGCCCAGGCTGGTCTTGAACTCCTGATCTCAGGTGATCCACCCGCCTTGGCCTCCCAAATTGCTGGGATTACAGGCATGAGCCACTGCACCTGGCCTGTTGTTGTTGTTTTAGAGATGGTCTCAGTCTATCTCCCAGGCTGGAGTGTGGTGGTGAGATCATACCTCACTGCGGCCTCAAACTCCTGGGCTCAAAGGATAGTCCCGCCTCAGCCTCCCAATTAATTGAGACTACAGGCATGTGCCACCACACCCAGCTAATTTTGGGGTGTACTTTTTGTAGAGATGGGTCTTGCTATGCTGCCTAGGCTGGTCTTGAATTCCTGGCCTCAAGCAATCCTCCCACCTCAGCCTCTGAATGTGTTGGGATTACGGGCGTAAGCCTCTGCACCCAGCCAGTGTTTCAGAGCTTTATGGTGATGAGACATGCTTCTGGATGGTCCTGGGAGCCTGTGTCCTTCTCACATTCAGGAGTCCAGTGGAAAGCTGGCTCAGCTGGACTGAGCAAGCTGAGAAGAAACATAGTCTTTTGTAGGGGATCTGTCAGGGTGGTGGGAGAAATTATAAAAATTAAGTTGTAGGAAATAGACACAAAACTTCTTGGAAGGCTGGGAGGTTTGCATAGCTTCAGCAAAAGATTTGGCTGAGGCAGCTGAATTCTCTTAAAAGCTTAGGGTGTAGATACATAGGAATGTAGAGGAGTTTATCTAAATAGCTTGTTTACTCATGTGGTCCTAAAACAGACCTCTGATCATTTGCGGGCGCATGACTGCTCTCTACTCAGGAGGTCAGCAATGTTAATTACCCTCTAGTGGTGTGGTGTTTACTTGAGACCTTTGTCATTAAATCTGTACTGAATAAATGCCTGGAGCCCCAGCCTGACAGGGTTGTGCCTGCTGACTCTTTACAGCACCCTCCTCAGTGTCTGGGAGCTGCCTGGTCCCCTACCCCACTCTTTCATGTGATACCTGTGTCTGAGTGCATTTCTTCATCTGTCATGCAGCCAGGGTCTGCAGGTTGGACCCAGCAAGTTATTGACACACTTTGAAAATTATACAGGATCGGTTGTTGAGTTGGATATTTTAGTCAACATTTATTAAGCCCATGCCTCAGCAGTAGTTGACTTTTGCCTAAAGGGAGAGAAAGAAATTCTAGTTTTCCCAAACATCCAAGGCTCCAAACAAAACATACTGAATCAAGATTTCCAGAAGAAAGTCCTGGCAACTTGGATATTTAATAGGTGCTCCAGGTTATCAAGCACATTAGAACACAATGGCCCAGGTGCTGTATCTCAAAGTGTGAGTCTGTGGACTGGCATTGTCTGCCTCACTCAGGAACTCATCAAGAGAGGCAGAATCTCTGGTCCTGTTTGAGACTGTTGAATCAGAAGCTGCATTTTATTTAGCAAGGCCTCCAGGTAACTCCTGTGCAGGTTTATAGTTGAAGGGCTAGTGGAATGTGGTGGCAGGAACATATTTGGTGCTTGTTCAGAGCCTTGTTTTAAGAACCTTCGATGCTTGTGCCCAGTGGAGCATCCCATCAGTCCAATTGTTGGGAGGAAAGCTGAGGCAAGACTTGCTAGTCTGACATAATATGAAAAGAGCCTTGGAACATGTCCTGGTTCCAGAGTTTAAAACTTCTTGTGGCCTATGTGCCACCAGGCTCTGTGCTTAAGGGTGGAAGGCTGCCCCGCTGTACTACAACCTAAGTCCGGGGCATAAAACCGCTCATGGCTTGGATGGAATCCAGGACTCAGGACATAAAACCCCTCATGGCCTCTGGTATGTGTCCAGACTTGCTGACTCCTTGCTTCTTGCTCTCCCAGGATCATAAATTGATTGTATCTTGAGGTAGAAGGAAATGTTCAACATTATCTCGAGTAGCAGCACATGTTCCATATGCTTCAAAGAAAATGCTAGACCGACATAGCTATAAACTAAACACTTGATGTGACTGCTTCCTTTCGACCAGCACATCCTCACCACCTGCTTCTTTGTTTAATCACCAATAAATGGTGTGGGCTCCCAGAGTTCGGGGCCTTCACAGCGTCTATACTAGCGTTGGCCCCCTGGACCCACTTTGTGTACTATTAGCTTGTCTTGTCTCATTCCTTTGATTCCACCGGACTTTGTAGCCCCCACAGCCTGGTGTTGGGTTTGATCACCCCAACACCAATGTGGCTATTTGTGACTGCCTTTGTTTTATAATATTTTTATTATTCACCTTGTACAGATGAAGACTTCTAGCTGTAGAGGCCAAAGGGGCCACACTGCAGGTAGAGCAGGCATTCACTAAGGTATTTGTGATCCTGAGGGGCAGCTCCCACCCTTGGCTGCCTGGGTGCTTCTTTCCAGACCAACTGTCTTGTGACATCCCCTTAGGCACCCAGCACAGGCTGCTGTCTGATTTAGAACTGAGCCTGTTCAGTTGATGGCTCAGCGCAGGCCTCTAAAAAAGCAAGCCTGATGTGGGTTAGTACCTCTGTGGTTGGCTTACTTATTTGGTGTTCATTTTTTCAGTTTTCAGAAAGGTCTGTTGAAGTGCTGCTGGTGGCCATAGCATTGATGTGCAGGGGAGGTTTTTGATCTGTGAGCTTTCTAAGGGACAACTGCTAAGCCGCACTGATACCTTGAGCCCCTTTCCTTCGGAACAATGTAGAGCCCAGTTCATGGCTCCCAGAAGTTTAGGTCCAGTAATTTGGCTGCAGGCCGAGAGAACGGGAGGCTGCAGACTTGGACTAATGGTGAACTCTTGCCTCCCGCCAGGGATATGTGGTGCCTGTCAGAAGCTCCAGAGAGCTGCCTTCCATGAGACCAGCAGAAGAGTGGGTAAATATGAAGTCCAATCCCACTATCCAGGCTGCCATTGACCTCATGGCAGGGGCTGCAGGTACAGTCCTATGCCTCATAACCATGTTTCTGTTGGTGATGGACAGTGTATCTGATGGTGGTCCCGTGAGATTATACCATCTTTAACTGTACCTTTTCTGTATTTATATACGTTTAGATACACCAATACCACTGTGTTACAGTTGCCTATAGTATCCAATACAGTAACATGCTGTACAGGTGTGTAGCCTTGAGCAACAGGCCATACTGTATAGCCTAGGTGTGGAGTAGGCTATGCCATCTAGGGTCGGGTGTGTATGCTCTATGATAGCACAATGATGACATTGTGTAATGACACATTTTTCAGAACACGTCCCGGTCATTAAGAAATGCCTAAGTATAATCCCAGAGAAAACCCAGTCTTCTCTCTTCCTCAAGTACCTTCTAAATGAGATCAAATGAAAGTGGTATGAAAACATTACCTTTCTCCCTCCAGAAGCGATGGGCTTTACCTTTGGGATGAATCCATTTGATGGAAGTGTGGTATTGTTCAGAGTGTGGCAGAAGGTAGAGGAGTGTCCATTATTGCTAACACCTTGTGAGTCAGGGTGAGGGGAGGAATGTGCCCAGTACAGCTGGAAAACAGCTCAGAGGTGAAGCCCCTTGTCCATTGTCACCTGGCTGGGATAGGCAGGTGACGTGGTTCTTCACTTCAAGCCTGGCAGTCGTCAGAGCCCTTGTAGTGCAAAAATAACACCATAGCATCTCCCAGGAAACATCACTTACTGTCCCGGCTAGTGTTGGGAAAGAAAGGAGGACACTCTTTAGAAATGTCTTTTACAATGAGACTGATAATGGACTGTGTCTTAGAGCCGTGAAAGGAAAGGAGAAGTTGTAGGATTTCCTGGGAATGTCAGCTAACCTGAGCCTAGGGGCCTGAGCCCAAGGGCAGACTGAGGCTCCCCTGGCACAGGGAGGTGCTGCCTGTGACAAGGGGGTAGTGCTGGCACAGTGCAGGCTACTCCCTGCTCCTCCTGCTTGAACGTGCAGGAAGGGCAGGACCCTCGGGCTGAGGCACAGGCAGAAGGGGAAGTGCATGGTGGTAATTTAGTTCTCCAGAGTCCAGAAGTAGGAGGAGAGGTTGGAATGCTGATTGCCCAAAGGGAAACCCTGGACCACCCTGGCCTCCCACAGGACTCTCATAGTAATTGCGGCTCCCTGCAGTGGGGAGGCCAGAAGGAGTGTTGCCCAATGCTGTCCTTATCCAGTCCACGCCCACCCACAACCAACAGATGAGTATGGTCATGAGTGTGGTCACCTCATCAGTCATTTGCTCAATTGTGAAAAAGAAATTGTTCAGAGAAGAGTAAAGTGTTTTTCCATGAGCCAAAGGTCGGCCAAGGTATGCTAATGAGGAGGACTGGAGACAGCACGTCACAGACACTGATAAGGAGCACTGGGCAAGGGCACTTCTCCCAGGGCAGAGCCCACAGGGAGCGTCCTGGCACCAGACGCTCAGGGAACTGAAAGCTGGCAGGGGCCCACCCAGTAGTCTCTTGCCCACTATGTGCCTTTAGGCTACAGCCTCCCAGGCCCCGTTCCCCCTCCCCGCCCTGTGCCACACTGGGGAGGATGCTGACCCTGAGAATGGTGCAACCATCTGCCTGCCCCTGGCCACCTCTCACCAGCACGTGAATGCTCTTGGGCTCAGTTCTGTCTCTGCAGTAGGAGGGTGTTTAGCCACATGAGAGAGTCTTACCTTTTGACATTTTATGTCTTCCAGTCTGTCAAAGATCTAGAACATATTGTGATAGAATTAAAAAGTTTACTTTTGGCTGGGCAAGGTTGCTCAAGCCTGTAATCTCAGCACTTTGGGAGGCGGAGGCGGGTGGATCACTTGAGGTCAGGAGTTCAAGACCAGCCTGGCCAATACAGTGAAACCCCACCTCTATTAAAAATACAAAAATTAGCCAGATGTGGTGGTACATGCCTGTAATCCCAGTTACTCAGGAGGCTGAGGCAGGAGAATTGCTCGAACCCAGAATGCAGAGGTTGAAGTGAGCGAAGATTGTGCCATTACACTCCAGCCTGGGTGACAGAGCGAGAATCCATCTTAAAAAAAAAAAGAGTTTACCTTTTCCTATTTATGTGCATACAGGTATTTGGGTACCACATTTGTAATATACAGTGAGTTTGAAAGATAGAAATTGTAACAGTGTGGTTGGGAGCCAGGTGTGTAAGCCATTTGCAGGTGGGCATGTTTTGAACATGTATTGGGCCCTTATATGTACAATCTCTGTGATCCATCATTACTGTTCATTTCTTCCAGGAGAGGAATGACACACTTCTCCATTTAATTGCCAAATTATCTCCAATTCTGAATCAGTGGAATATAATTTAACATGATTTTACCATGATTGAGTCATTCTCTCCCAGGTACTGCTGGGCTAGGATAAAATGAGATCTGAATTACATTAAAATAATTAATTATTCCAAGAGAATGTTTTAAGTGGGTGCGTAATTTAGATAACCTAGATGCAGATAAGCTGAATAAAGAATTTAATCCAGCACATTCATATTTTAACTTGATCATCAGCAATGGGAGTTTGAAACCCAATTGCAGCTGCAGGTCCCACACAACTGAATTCGGTTCCTTGTGCATAGCAGTGTTCGCTGGAGATGCCTGGAGGTCTGAAGCTGTGCCCTTTTATAGGCAGGAATTCCACCAGGATGGGTATAGCTTGTTTTTTTTTAAAGGCTTTGGACTGGATACGATTGCCCAAGACAGTGTAGACAGCGAGGAGGGCTGAGCATGAATGGGATGACCTACCAGCACAAAAAGGGCAGGCAGGAAGGCAGTAAAGAAACGAGCAGGGCCCAAACCAGGAGAGTGTGGCATGCCACCATGGAGACTGAACCGAAGCAAAACCACGGGCGACTGTAGTGCTGTTCCCTGTTGAAGGAGAGACACTCTACTACAGAAGACCTGGACTTCAGTTCGGTTCAGTTTCCTTAGCAAAGGACAAAATGGGGAGAGAAGACAGGGAATCAGGGAAGAAAAAGTCATTCACTTATGTGAGGCAAACATCGCATGCAGTCGTACCAACCAACTAAACATGATAAGCTACAAAGAACTATGGTTTTCGCTGCTCTCAAAACACTATTGAGATTACCAAGTTTTAAGCTTATTTCAAGATTATTTATAGGTGATTCCCCAACTGGGAAAGTCATTTCTGAATTTCTTTTCTTCTAAAATAGATCTAGAAAAATTAACAAACTTTATTCCAGTTAGAAAGTTTGGGATGTACTGCTTCAGCCCCTGTCCTAAGGAAATTATCAAGCCTGGAGGGTGGGGTGCTATCAACTGCCTGCCACCGTGTTACCTTCTGGCATCCAGAAGCTTCCCTGTGCCAGATGGAGCCACCAATGTGGGGAGGAGAGCACAGAGCAGAGAATCCACAGAAACCATACCTGCAGGGAGCAAACACCATCACACCCCACTGCTGTGAATGCAAATGCATTTACCTATTTTTACCATCTCTCTCAGAATGTTGAATCTATTCTGGGGTTAGACAAGCTCCCAGACTTACCTGCTATGTTTAATGAAAACATGGTAAAGGAAGAATCTGGGCTATTAAAATACTTCAGAATGAGAAAGTTGAAAAAAGAAAAAAAGACATAGATCGTGTTTGGCCTGTCTTCTCCCCACCGTTAAGGGGTTGCCACTCAGCTGGAGGCCTGCTGGTTTGTGTGGGCCAGCCCTCGACACTTCAGTGACCAAACGAAATACAACCCTCACTAGGGCTTCCTGTACTTGGCAAGACCCAGGGGTAGACCTGGGCTACCAAACAAAACTTTGTGTTCTTAGAGCCTTGGAAAAAGAGCTTTGACAGTTTCTGCAAAGAACTCTATTCCGCAGCATTAGCATTTCTATTTTTACCTGCCTGCAGCCATTACTACATTGACCTCTGGAAATGTCACATCAGCTGTTCTCGAGATAAAATACCATTTGCTATTTTTTTTTCTCTAGGCCCTGTCCCTTTGATGTTAAGTGGTGGAGGGAGTTGGCGGGATTTGCCTCTGGCTTGCGGTATAACCAGTGGATTGTATCAAATCCAGAATTCAAGTTCTTTCCATGTCTGGAAAACAGGCAGGATTTATCAGAACCTTTATAAATGTTGTGAAAAATGAAGGTGAATCAACACCTGTTTTTCCAGCATCTAGTATACATCTTAAAATCTGAGATATGAACTTCTCCGTTTTGATTGTAAAAAGAGAACAGTAACACAGAAACTTTGTGTCCCAAATAGAGCACAGATACCGTCTATTACTCATAGTAATCCTCCCTTAAATTTGTGTAACATGTAAAGTTTTACAAAGTACTTATACCTCCCTTATCTAATTCAATCTTCGTAACCACCCTGGGCAGTACTAATATTGTAAACCAGTCTCCAACCTCAAGGTTGGTGCTCTTGCCACTGCCCAGGTGAAGCTGCAAAGCTGTGGCCACCTCTGTCTCCATGGTTGCATCTGTCTGGCCGTCTCAGGCCTCAACTCTGCCCCATCCATATACTAAGAGTTAACCAAGCATGGAATTGGGGTATGTTACCTGAGCATCAGTCAGTTTCGCCAGGAGACCTGATGCTTGTCCTTGTTTCTGTTGGTCTATTTAGGGAAAGCTGGCAATGCGTCCTTCCATGACTTGTTGGTTTTTAGCACTCTTGTCTGGATTTGCATGTGTAAGTATACCTGTGCTATGCAGCTGCGTGGGTGTCCCCAAAGGAGGGATTGTTGCAGTCTTTGATTGCCCTTTTGTCTTCTAGGAATAATGGCCTTATATTCTGGACTGAAACCTACTATGATTCGAGCATTCCCTGACAATGGAGCACTCCTTTTGGCCTATGAATATACCAGGAAGTTGATGATGAGCCAGCTGGAAGCATACTGAAGTGTCTTGGAGGGCCTGAGCCAAGCACAGGTGTTTGAGGACTACAGTTCATCTCAGGGTTTCTTGTAGTACAAGACCAGAGTGAAGTTATTCTGATTTCTTGGGAATTTTGCTTTTTTGTCTTCCCTTATACCCTACATCTTAAATTGTATGGAAGAACCCCTATTTTGCATCATGTCATTTCTGCCCATAATTGTACTGAAATAGAGAAGTCACTGCTCTTTCCCTCGGTAAAATAGAGAGTGGTCAGTAGCCTTATGCACCTAATTCAAAAGACGAGTACAGTTCTGTCAGGGCTTTTACATAAACCTCTACTTGCCCATGCAATTTGGACAGTTATGTGTTGAAGGAAATACAGTTTGGTTCCATGTTTATTTCAAATATTACCAGAAAAACCCAGAGGTGATCATTTCTCATGAAGATGCTTACAAATGGTTGCTTAACCCATTCTAGATGTAGGATCTGCTTAATGTGTGTACTATTCTAAGTAGTTGATTTTTTTTTAGTATGGAGTCTCACTCTCTTGCCCAGTCTGGAGTGCAGTGGCGCAGTCTCGGCTCACTGCAACCTCAGCCTCCTGGGTTCAAGCAATTCTCCTGCCTTAGCCTCCAGAGTAAGTGGGATTACAGGGGTGCACTACCACACCTGGCTAATTTTTGTATTTTTAGTACAGACAGGGTTTCACCATGTTGGTCAGGCTGGCCTCGAACTCCTGACCTCGTGATCCAAGCGCTTCGGCCTCCCAAAGTGCTGGGATTACAAGCATGAGCCACTGCACCTGGCCAAATAAAACATATTTTTAACCAATGAAAATTAAGGACAAAGAAGAGCATTCCTTATAGAATGATAAAGGGCACAATTCAACCAGAAGACTTAGCCTACATATGTACACACCCAACATTGGAGCACCCAAATTCATAAAACAAGTTTTTCTTGGCCTACAAAAAGATTTAGACACACACTAATAGCAGGAGACTTCAACAACCCACTGACAGCAATAGACAGATCATTGAGACAGAAAACTAACAAACTCTGTACTTGCACTTGACAGTTGACCAACTGGACCTGATAGACATCTACAGAACACTTTGCCCAACAAACAAAGAAGATACATTCTCATGTGCACACAGAACATATTCTAAAATCAACCACATGCTTGGCCATAAAGCAAGCCTCAATAAATTCAAAAAGTTTGAAATCATACCAAGCACACACTCTGACCACAGTGAGACAAAAATAGAAATCAGTATCAAGAAGATCTCTCAAAACTACATAAATAGATGGTAATTACATAATTTGCTCCTGAATAACTCCTGGGTGAAAATCTAAATTAAGGCAGAAATAAAAAAATTCTTTGCAATTAATGAAAATAGGGACACAACATACCAGAATCTCTGGGATGCAGCTAAAGCAGTGTTAAGAGGAAAGTTTATAGCACTAAATGCCTTCATCAGGAAGTTAGAAATATCTCAAATTAACTTTCCTACTTTGCACTTAAGGGAACTAGAAAAAAAGAATAAACTAACTCCAAAGCTGGCAGAGGAGAAATAACTAAAATTAGAGAAGCACTGAATGAAGTGCTTTTTGAAGTGCTGTGTTTTTTTTTAGACTAGATGCAAAAATCCACACAAAAGATCAATGAAACCAATAATTAGTTTTTCAAAAAATAAACAAGATGGATAGCCTGATAGCTAAACAAAGAAAGAAAGAGAAGAGCCAAATAAGTACAATCATAAATGACAAAGATGACATTACAAACAATCCCACAGAAATACAAAAGATCCTCAGAGAATACTATAAACAACTCTATGCACACAAATTAGATAATCTAGAGGAAATGGATAAATTCCTGGAAACATACAGTCTCCAAAGACTGAACTAGAAAGAGATTGAAACCTTAAATAGACAAATACCGAGTTCCAAAATCAAATCATTAATACAAAATCTACCAACAAGGAAAAGCCCTGGACCAGATGAAGCAACAGCTGAATTCTACCAGATGTACAAAGAACTGGTACTAGTTGTATTGAAACTATTCCAAAAAACTGAGGATGAGGGGCTCCTCCCTAACTCAGTCTGTGAAGCTAGCAATAGCCTAATACCAAAATCTGGCAGCGAAACACACAAAAAGAAAACTTCAGGCCAATTACTCTGATTAACGTAGACACAAAAATTCTTAACCAAATACTAGGAAACAGAATCCAGCAGCACATTGATAAGTTAATACACCACAATCAAGAAGGCTTCAGTACAGGGATACAAGGCTGGTTCAACATACACAAATCAATAAATGTGATTCACCACATAAACAGAACTGAAAGCAAAAGCCATATCGTCATCTCAATAGATGTAGAAACAGCTTTTGATAAAATCCAACATCCCTTCACATTAAAAACCTCAACAGACTAGGCATCAAGGGAACACACCACAAAATAATAAGAGCCATCTATGACAAACTCACAGCCACCAACCTACTGAATGGGTAAAAGTTGGAACCAATCCCCATGAGAAATGGAGCAAGACAATGATGCCCACTCTCACCACTCCTATTCAACATAGCACTGGAAGTCCTACCTAGAGAACTCAGGCAGGAGAAAGAAAGAATAGGCATCCAAATAGGAAAAGAAGAAGTCAAACTATCTCTCTTTGCTGATGATATGATTCTATATCCAGAAAACCAAAGACTCTGCCAAAAGGCTACTAGAACTGATAAACAACTTTAGCAAAGTTTCAGGATAAAAAATCAATGTATAAAAATCAACAGCATTTCTATACACCAATAATGTCCAGGCTGAGAATTAAATCAAGAACAGAATCCCATTTACGGTACTGACAAAGAAAATGAAATAACTAGGAATACAGCTAACAAAGGATGTGAAAGATCTCTACAAGAACTACAAAACACTGCAGAAGGAAATCAGAGATAACACAATTAAATGGAAAAACAATTCATGCTCATGGATTGGAAGAATCAGTATCATTCAAATGGCCATACTGCCCAAAGCAATTGACAGATTCAGTGCTATTTCTATCAAACTACCAGTGTCATTCTTCACAGAATTAGAAAAAAGTATTCTAAAAGTCATATGAAACCAAAAGAGGCCTCAATAGCCTAAGCAAATCTAAGCAAAAGGGCAAAGCCAGAGGCTTCAAATTGTAAGGCTATAGTATCCAAAACAGCATGGTACTGGTACAAAAGCAGACATATAGACCAATGGAACAGAATAGAAAACCCAGAATAAAGCCTTACACTTACAACCACCTGATAATGCAAGGCTGACAAAAACGAGCAATGGGGAAAGGACTCCCTATTCAATAAATGGTGTTGGGGTACTGGCTAGCAATATGCAGAATAATGATACTGGACCCATACTTTTCATCATATACAAAAATTAACTGGAGATAGATTAAATATTTAAATGTAAGACCTCAAGTGATAAAAATCCTACAAGAAAACCTCAGAAATACCCTTCTTGACATTGGCCTTGGGAAAGAATTTTTAACTAAGTCCCCAAAAGCAATTGCAATAACAACAAAGATTGACAAGTGGGACCTAATAAAGCTAAAGCGCTTTGGCACAGCAAGAGAAATGATCGACAGAGCAAACAGATAACCCACAGAACAGGAGGAAACATCTGCAAACTATGCATCCAACAAAGGTCTAATATCCAGAATCTATAAGGAACTTACACAAATCCACATGCAGAAACCAAATAATCCCATTAAAAATGTGGAAAGAACATGACACATACTTCTCAAAAGAAGACATACAAGTGACCAATGAGCATCTGAAAAAATGCTTCACATCAGATTGTCAGAGAAGTGCAAATCAAAACCACAATGAGATACCCTCTCACACTAGTCAGAATGGCGATTAATAAAAAGTCAAAAACAACAGATGCTGGCAAGGCTGCAGAGAAAAGGGAATGTTTATACATTGTTGGTGGGAGTGTAAATTAGTTCAGCCACTGTGGAAAGCAGTCTGGAGATTTCTCAAAGAACTTAAAACAGAGCTACCATTTGACCTAGTAATCCCATTATTGGATATATACCCAACGGAAAAAAGACCATTCTACCAAAAGACACACACACTGATATGTGCTATTCACAATAGCAAAGATATGGAATCAACCTAGGTGCCCATCAGTGGTGGACTGGATAAAGAAAATGTGGTACATATACACGATGGAATTCTACACAGCCATAAAAGTGAGTGAAATCGTGCCTTTTGCAGCAACATAGACGGAGCTGGAGGCCATTATCCTAAGCAAATTAATGCAGGAACAGAAAACCAAATACCACATATTCTTACTTACAAGAGCTAAACAACAGGTACCCTTGGACATAAGGATGGGAACAATAGACACTGTGGACTACTAGAGGGGGATGGAGGGAGAGGGGTGCAGGTTGAAAAACTACCTATTAGGTACTATGCTCACTACCGGGGTGCAATATACTGATGTAACCAACTTGCACACATACCCCCTATATTTAAAATTAAAGCTAAAATTTTAAGACATGAGTATCATTCTGATCTAAGTTTCTTGAGTTGTTCAAAGAATCATTCATTTTGCATTCTAAGAAAGCAATACCCAAAGAGGCCTTAAATGAGTTTTCTTTGAATAAGCAAAAGCAGAATAGTGTGACAACTCATAATTTCCAGAAATTTTGGTGGGTCTTGGAGGTCTGGGGAAGAGAAACCTTAATAGTAATCTCCTTATTTCAAAAAGGGAAATTCTTAAAATAAAAAAGGGGGTTTCCTTCCTTCCTGTGTTTCTAGTATTGAAAAAGACAGATCGTAAACTTCACTGAGCCAGCTAAGTATTTTCCTCCCTATTCACCTAAACCCAGGACACAATCTGCCCTCTGTAGATTATCGCTGTGTGAATTCTAAAGGAAATAGTATAACCTATGTTGTGCCTACACATGCTTCTGTCATATGAATGGCGGGGCATAATATTAACACGAAAGAAATTTGAAAGCTTGTTCTATGATCTTTTCCTCAAAGAGGGACCCAGATCGGGGGAGTAAAGGAAAAAGGCCTTTAGTTGGGCTGCTGCACTGGCAGTTGGAAGCTTTTTTGGACAATTTAGAGGAGAAAAAATCACCTGCAGCGAGGCGGCTCACCAGCCTAGTGGGGCTCTTGGCTCCTGGCAGGTTGTTGCCTTCCATGCCCACCATGGCTCACGGCTCTACTCTCATCTGTGCCACTCTGGTACCCACAGCCCTTATAGCAAGTATTTGTCTATTTCCACTCAAAAATTAAGAAGCTCTATGGCAAATTCCCGACATTGAGCTGCTGATGTGGGTGGTCCGAGCGGTTAGTGTGTTGGTTAGAAAGTTGCTATGCCGGACAGGTTTGCCCTGGACTCTCAAACTCTGTATTTTCATGAACTGCTTTTTTTTAGTCCTTTCTGTAGAGTGCCAGGTTTTTCAGGAATGAGTATATCGTGTTTTGGCAGTGACACTTCTCTTATTAGTTGTTACCTTTCATTTCCTGATGAACTCATCTTGGTCTAGATTGTTGAGGGCCTTGCCAATAAAAGGAAAATCATTCAAGTAAGAATAATTTCAATAAGGCCAAGATAGAACGTTTTCAAGGACAATTATGGCCTGAAGATACAGTGGCAATAAAGGTATTTTGAATAAAGTAACACCCACGGACTGGGCATGGTGGCTCATGCCTTAATAACAGCACTTTGGGAGGCTGAGGCAGGCAGATTGCTTGAGTTCAGGAATTTGAGCTCAGCCTGGGCAACAACGGCAAAACCTCATCTCTACTAAAAATACAAAAAATTAGCCGGGTGTGCTGGGATGCGCCTATAGTCCCAGCTACTGGGGAGGCTGAGGTGGGAGAATCACCTGAGCCTGGGAGGTTGAGGCTGCAGTGAACCAAGATCACACCACTGCACTCCAGTCTCGATACCCAGAGTGAGATCCTGTCTCAAAAAATAAAAAATACAAATAAAAAATTTGTTAAAAAAAAAAGTAGCACCCAGCATCAAAGATGAAACAATAATGATTTCCTGTAGACATAAGGCTAACCAGTGTTTATAATGCAAAGATAACCTCCCTTCAGAGTCCCCCCAAGCTTAGGTGAAGTTGGTTGGGAGCAGGAGTAGTGAATTTCAACATAATACACCTAGATTACTCTAAGAATAATATTTCTTTTGACTTCACTTACAATTTTATACAAAAGCAGAAGTTACCAAAGATTACTCATCTTCATATTTACCACAATCTTCTTACCCCAACCCCCATGTCTGTGCGTAATTAAAGGAAGCTTGTCCAGTAAGCTACCTATTTAGTGCTCGGAATGAGAGAGCGTGTTGGGAGTTGGGGGACTGCTTGTGTGAAACATTTCTCTCTTCTGTATTTAAAACTTGGTCTTTGTTGCCAATCTGTTAACAGACAGTTTGTAAATGAAGGGGAATAAAAATATATAAATTAGCTTTCTAATACATCTGAAATTACAAATGTGAACCAAAGCAGGGAATAAATACTTGACCAAAAATATGTAAGTAAGTGGGTGCTGGGGAATCACAATTTTTAAATATCTCACGTTTTTCATATGAAAGTTCTATCTCAAAGTTCTTCAAAATGATGCCTGATGTTCCTGCATACTGTGTTCCAAACTTACATAAATACAAGATGGAAACTGTGAATATGTGCCTTCAAAAAAGAAGAAAAACACTGACATTTTATCTATATATATTTAATAGATTTATGAAGAATATTTAATAGATTTATATATATAAACATATATAAATACAGATACATCATCAAGGAAGACTTAGGACATATGAACATGTGGCAGGGTTGGAAAGAACATAATTCTTTCCCAGAAGGGGAAGGGGGAACTATACTTAATCGGATCCAGCTACAACGTCATTGGAAGTCATTTCTCGCCAAAAAGTATCTCCACAGCAAATTCTGGTGGATACATTCTCCACGCTTCTTGTTTATGTGGATTATCCAATTCATTTCTTGGTAGATAAAGCCTAAGAATAGAAAAAAAATTATTACATTTTATATTGGGGCTCACTGAAAAGCCACACAGTTGGGTACCCACGTTAGAGCTGGAAGAAACAAAAAAAGAACCTCACCATGAATAGAACCCCAGCTCCTTTTTTGTGTCTCAGTTGGCTTCTTCCACCTTTTTAGTGAGACTTAAAAAACCTTAATCTTCAGCAACACATCAGTGACACATGCTGACTCTCTTAGCATTGCTTTATATGAAATTAATGACATCCAAGTTTAATAAAATATCTAAATTTCTCTATGCGACAGATACCGGAATAGACATGAATGAAAGCCCAGTAATAAAATACTATATCTCTTTTAATTTATGTGCGAGGTTGCAATTTTTTGAATTTTTACAGACCTTGGAAATGACCTTGAGCAGTAGGATATAACTCCCACATGCTGAGCGTTCCAATAATGGAACACTAGGCATAAATTGGTCAACCCATTTATGCCTAGTGTTCTAAATGATAGAAGTTAGCATTTTTGGCTATCTCATAACTAACAAAAACAGCTTTACCAATTAGTATGTAAATTTAAATGTTACAGAAATGTTTAGAAATTTATATAAAAGTAAGAATAAAAGTGATCTAGCTTATCACTTCTCCAAAACGAACACAGTGTTTTAAAGGGAAAAAAACGGTATCCTTTAGCAAGAACCACTTTTGAGGAGCAGCATCAAATGAAGCTCCACCCAGGTCTCACTTGTTGAGGGACTTTGCTCATGTTAGAAGAAAAAGCTTATTGTCTGTATGCATCCGAAAAAAAAAAACTTGTAAAAAATTTCCATCAAATCCAAAGTTGACTCTATCAAAATCCATTAAATGTTTCGCATTGCAAGTGTGTAGACCAGAGGTTTAATTTACCTTTGCCTTGCTGGACTTAAGGAGTTATTTGATCCAGTTCACATTTGAAGAAAAGATTAGGACTGGATGTAACAATAACTATCAATTCATGCCACATATAATCATAGCCACTTCTTCAACTCTGACCTAAATCATTTAAAAAATATTTTGTCCTTTTGTATTCAAGAGTATGGTTGATACAAAAAAAGTCTCAGTTTTTCACCATCACAAAACAAATGCTACTTACAGTGGAGAACTTCTAGACTGAGAAATGAGTTTCCAAATATGGCAGAAGGTTTTTTTGGAACAATAATCTCCAAACCCAATTAATAATTTTTCAGAAAGTTTTCCCAATTCAGTTATTAGAAAGCCACATTTGAATGGCTATTTAAATAGACCATTACTTAATGATATTTTTTAGCTGTATTCCTTAATACTGTGTCTTGTAACTTCTCCTAGATATAAGTCTGTCAGTCAGCTTTTCAGCTAGCTGAAGCCTCCCTAGGTCCTGCCTTACTTTAGCACAAAAGTTGGTGGTGGTTCGTCATTGGTAAATCAGCACCTACTGACAGGGACCTGACATATTGAAGGTGCTGAGCAGCCTCATATTGAACTTCTCTGGGAGGAATTTACTATCACACTTAAGATCTGATGATAATACTTCTGAACTCATAACACAGTCCTATGGCATGGACCCTGAGGATACTGCAACAGGGGGTCTCAAGAACAAATGTATTTTTAAAATAACCAAAGTAAGAGGAGTAAGGCAAGGAACAATGTTGGCTCAAGGATTTTTTGCTTTCTATAAATTAAGTTTATGACAACCAGCAAAAGACTTGCCATCATGCCTCATATATAGACATTGAAGATTAGGCTGTTTCTATGGGTTTATATTATATTCATACCTGTTATTTTGAATAAAAGATGTGTTGAACCAGAAGAAAAATGAACAATTGTCATAGTATTTAGGAAGATTCTAAAAAGAAAAAAAAATTTCAAAGTAAAACTGATACCAAGAACTAATCATTCCAAAGAAATTAAAGTTCCTCCCTTTACTCCTTTTTATATTTATCAAACAATTATAACCATTAAATAGGTAGCACTCTGCAATCTATAACAATATACTCAAGACACAAAGGAGGAGGCTTTAAGAAAATGCTATTGCATTCTCTTGCTGTTTCTATCAAAATTTTCAAGGAATAGTATTTTTCCCACGATAGGTATTTAATTTAAATGCTGCTATTTGAATCTGATTTAGATAGTGCCAAACAGACTCTACTAAGGACCTATGCCTACATATACCCAACTACATTGTAGTGAATTCTTATAATTTTTTTGTTGCCTCAGCATCCCTTTTAAATATAAATTGGACTTTCTGATATCAGAAGCGGGGTTCAGTCACCCTCTGCAGTTTCCAGTTCACCTCCTCCCAGTTTCTCCACGTGACTGATGCTGATATCTGCCTTATACAACCTTCTCCTGGTGACCACTTCATTATGGGACAGCTAGATATAACCTACTTGACTCACCCCACAGACCCCCATACTCTGCAGGGACCATGTGGATGTATCAGTGACCACCTCTCAGTCACAGCAGAGACTCCTGGCTGCTTGCGTTAAACCAAATTAGACCTCCCCGCAGGACACCTGCTCAGGTAGCACCTTACATCCCAATAAAGGCTTCCACTCTCAGGTCCCTCCCTCTCGCTATTGCTCCCACCCATCAGTCGCGCACAGGTCTCCTGGATGGCTCCCCCTTCCAGGTGGCCCTGCAAAGTGTGCTGCCCTCTTCTCTCTGGAATTAATAAAAACCTGCTTTGGTTAGTTCATGTGTTGTATTGTGCTGCCTTCTCTGTTTCACCCAACTGAGTCACCCAAACCTAACTCTCTTTCCAGTCAGTGCTCCCAGCTACTCAGGAGGCTGAGGTGGGAGGATTGCTTGAGCCCAGGAGGTTGAAGCTACAGTTAGCTATGATCACGCCACTGCACTCCAGCCTGGGTGACAGAGTGAGACCCTGTCTCAACTTCTTAATTTTTTAAAAAAGATGCAAAACAAAATGTAATCATTGCTATGCAGTAAAACGTACCTTTGGGTTTTTTTTTTTTTAGCATCTTGGCTTTTACTTTTTTTGTGTTTATTTTGTATTTTTTGTATTTGAGAATACATGTAAATTTAGAAAAATTTAGAAAATTTACAATTTAGAAAAAAACAAATGAACAAAAATTATTTAAATTACATATGCTCTTTTAAAAAAATCTGTTATAGATCTGATTTATTGTTTTCCTCCCCCTCCCCCTCCCTTGTTGGGAATTGTAGTAAAGCAAATCTTAAATAAAATCATTAGGCCAGACGAGAACAATGGCAGAGGCTATTTTGTGATTACTCACCGAGGAGAAAAATTGCACTTTCACATCATCATACAGAGGTGGACTGTCGAATACATCAATGAATACTTTGTCTGTTTCAATGTTACGCATTATCTATGAATGAACACACGGAATTGAGAACTATAAACCTAGATAATGATAACAATGAAGTTCCTTTTCACTTATCATGACTTCCTGTATTTATCAAGTACTTTTGGTCTCACAGCCCAATCATTACATGCATAAATAATTATTAATAATCTTTTCTAGTTGCAATACTGTTGTGTGTGTGTGTGTGTGTGTGTGTTTTCGTCTGTGTTTTGTTTTTTGAGACAGACTCTCACTGTCACCCAGGCTGAAGTGTAGTGGCGTGATCTCGGCTCAGTGCAACCTCTGCCTCCCAGGTTCAAGTGATTCTTGTGCCTCAGCCTCCCAAGTAGCTGGGACTATAGGCACATGCCATCACACCCAGCTAATTTTTGTATTTTTAGTAGAGATGGGGTTTCACTGTATTAGCCAGGCTGGTCTCAAACTCCTGGCTTCAAGTGATCTGCCCGCCTGGGCCTCCCGAAGTGCTGGATTACACGCATGAGCCACTGCACCCGGCCTGTTGTTTATGTCTTTTAAAGGCCAACATGTTTGAGGGTTATCATGAACCACTTTTCTTTTTTTTTTTTTTTTTTATTGACGAGATCTCACTCTGTCACCAGGCTGGAGTGCAGTGGCATGATCTCGGCTCACTGCAACTTCTGCCTCCCAGGTTCAACTGATTCTCCAGCCTCAGCCTCCCAAGTAGCTGGGACTACAGGCACGTGCCACCATGCCCAGCTAATTTTTGTATTTTTAGTAGAGACCATGTTGGCCAGGATGGTCTCGATCTCTTGACCTCGTGATCCACCCGCCCTGGCCTCCCAAAGTGCTGGGATTACAGGCGTGAGCCACCGTGCCCGGCCATGAGGCACTTTTCAGAAGTGCCACACTTTTAAAAAGTATTGAATTTTCTGTTAGACTTTAATCAGTTAAATATTATTATTTAATATGTGTCATTTGATTTTCATGTGTTAGGGCATTTTTTTGAGAATACATTAAGAAGCTCAATTTTAAAGCTAGCATTGACATTCAAAAAGCAATGCATAACTTATCATTGTTTTTTATTTTCTAAATAAAAAAACAACAATGGGGGTCTGTAACACTTCTGGGGGTTGGGCCTGCATGCCCCTCCCAAGGGAGGGGGAGAGTGGGGTCCCCCTGCTCATCATGTTTTATCAGAACTCTTGTGTTTGTCAATGGGATCTTTGAACTTGACCAGTGCAGGCTGCTGGATGGAGTGACCAAAGATAGCTCAAGTTTTGGAATGAATGACTTTGAAGCTGTACTAGTTCTTTGACTCACTCTCATAGAAATAATGGCACCCACAATAAGAAAGGTCCATGCTAGGCCCTGTGAAAAACACAAAAGGAGGTGCAGACTCAGTTGGCCCCTTCAGGGAGCTGTACACTTAAGAAACAACAGTAGAATGGTACATAACTCAATCTGTATGATAAAGACTGGGCGTGCTGTTATGCACTACTGGGAGCTAGTTAACAGAAGGTGCAGAATGCAAAAGTTTCATTAAGGAGATAGAAACTGAATTGGGCATGAAGCAGTTTAGATAAAGGAAGAAGAGCTCTGAAAATAGAATCTAGTACAAATGGAGGGAAAAAGACCAGCAATAACACAAAGTAGAAATTAGAAAAATGGGCCAGGCGCGGTGGCTCGAGCCTGTAATCCTAGCACTTTGGGAGGCTGAGGTGGGCAGATCACCTGAGGTCAGGAGTTTCAGACCAGCCTGACCAACACGGAGAAACCCCGTCTCTACTAATAATACAAAATTAGCCAGGTGTGGTAGCGCATGCCTGTAATCCCAGCTACTTGGGAGGCTGAGGCAGGAGAATCGCTTGAACCCAGGAGGCAGAGGTTGTGGTGAGCTGAGATTGCGCCAGGGCACTCCAGCCTGGGCAACAAGAGCAAAACTCTGTCTCAAAAAAAAAAAAAAAGGAAAAACAACAAACAATGTCGGGCAGTGTGGCTCATGTTTATAATCCTAGCATGTTGCAAGGCTGAGGTAGACAGGCTGCTTAAGCCCAGGAGTCTGAGACCAGCCTGGGCAACATAGCAAGTCCCAGCCTCCACAAAAAATTTAAAAAATTGGGTGATTGCTTGAGCTCAGGAGGTTGAGCTCAGGAGGTTGAGCCATGATCATGCCACTGCACTACAGCCTGGGTGACAGAATGAGACCCCGGCTCAAGAAAAAAAAAAAAAAAGGAAAGGAAGGAAAGAAAGAAAGAACCAACTAACTAACTAACTAAATTAGAGTTGTGTTCCAAGAGCCGAAAGGGATGACTCGGTTTATTTGGAATGAAGTCTGCTGGTCAAGCTACTGATGGAAAAAAGCTCAGGTATTACGTTAGGGCTATTATATCTTAAGAGCTCAAGAGCCAAGGAAATAAGAGAGAAGTTGTTGAAAAATATGGTGGAGCATTTCCTATGTGACAAAGAGGCCTGATAATTATCACATATGACACTTATTTAGTGATTTATAGTTTACGAAGAAACTTTATATATATTATCTAATTTAATTCCCATTACGCTTGGATGTGATATTTTATTTTACAGATAAGGATGTTGAGCCAAAGGTGTTAACTGGCTCTGACCACGGGCACACAGTGTGTCTTCTGCTCTACCTACAATTTTTCACAATGAGAGCAATATTTCAGGATTCTATACATTGCATTATATAAGGAGAAAGAAAGGGTAAGGAGACCACTGCAGAAATCTAGGCATGAGCAAAGCAGATTCTGGACAATTAGTGGCAGTGAGAACAGAAAGGAAGGACAACATAGAAAACTGTCAAAGGCATAATCAACAGAGATTGATGACTAACTGGATTTAGGGGGCTGAGGCAAAGAGAATCAAAGCCCAAGGCGTGGGTGGAAGAATGCTGGTGCCATTTGCAGAAGCAGAGAGAAAGCTCCTTGATAACTCAGACTGGCTAATGCCTTTGAGTTGGAGAGGAAATTGTTCATGTTGCAGCTCCTGCATCTACCACTCAGTGGGTGCTCATAAATAGCTGCTCAGCAAATGAGCAAATCATAGTTGAAGTAAGGGGAATGGGTCATTCTTTAACTAAGAATAAAGCATTTGCTAAGAACAGAAAGCCAAGGGTCAGGCCTGGGTGAATGCCCTCAGTCGGGAGAGGCCAAAAAATCGGGGGTCGGTGGGGAGGGGGTGGTGGGGAATAGGGTTAGTAATAGGAGAATTTGAGACAAAGGCCTGGGTAGGAATTCTAAAAGTTTATGGTTATTAGACTATGAAGGATGCTTTCTTACTGTTTCAGAAAAGGTATATAGTTTTAGGCATTTCTTCATTGTAGCAAAACACTGACTACCAGGTCCCTTTTGCTTTGGATAAAGAGGTTCCTCCCCAGTTCATCCACTCTTGCGCTGTTTCTCACAGGGTCATCCCACACAACCTCTGACTTAGAATCACTTGGGACATTGCTAAGTATATAGATTCCTGGGCTCCATTCCAGATTTCCCAAATCATACTTTGGGGGTACAACCTAGGAATGTAAATCTTTACAAGCTCCTCAGTGGTTTTCATGCACACTAAACTTTTAGAATCAGTGCTATATAATAAAAGATCAAATGACTGAGAAGAAGAGAATATGGCTAAAACTGACCAGATATGTAAATTAAAATCCTTAATACATTCCTGGGAACACGCTCAGCATTTGTGGAAGTGTGAAAGGCAAAGCAACACTGACCAGAAATAAATCCTGGAAAGCACCCTGAAAAAACTGTTTTGAACAAACAGGTTAATTTATCTCTGGTTTGCATCCAAACCCAGTGACACCAAGTTGGATGGTAACCAGAAAGCGTTATGGAATCTCTTTATGGTGAGTGATAGTTTAGGGAGGTGAACATTGCTGGTTTGACATTCAGCCTTAAAACAAACATCAGATTTTTTCAATTCACATGTTTTCTCTTACCCAACAATATCTT
Source organism: Symphalangus syndactylus (assembly GCF_028878055.3). Taxonomy (NCBI): domain Eukaryota; kingdom Metazoa; phylum Chordata; class Mammalia; order Primates; family Hylobatidae; genus Symphalangus; species Symphalangus syndactylus. Next base: position 72,692,520 of record NC_072437.2, read on the forward strand.
GATGAAGTACTGGAAAAGACAACCTTTTTCTCCATTACTATTTGGACTTTTAGATCACATATATCACCTGTTCCAACAAAATGAAATTAAAAAGTTAGGATGGTTAGCGTGAAGATCAATATGTCTCACCAATTAACATCATGGATTAAAAAGAGAAAAAATTATCCAAGCTAACAATGTTATCAGTAGTTCCCTATTTGGTCTTGCATGGATTTTGTCTTTGAAAGACAAGGCTTCAAGCCCAGTTCTGTCTCCTAAAGCAGATTTTATAAGACTAGAGAAGAGAAAAAAAAATACATATAGTTCAGCTTCAAAGACTTAGAATCCCATCACTTTATCTTTCCAGAAAAAATATTTAGGGAAGCTAGGCCAGGCATGGTGGCTCACACCTGTAATCCTAGCACTTTGGGAGGGCGAGGTGGGTGGATTACTTGAGGTCAGGAGTTCTAAACCAGCATGGCCAAGATAGTGAAACCCCATCTCTACTAAAAATACAAAAATTAGCCAGGCGTGATGGCACATGCCTGTAATCCTAGCTACTCAGGAGGCTGAAACGGGAGAATTGCTTGAACCCAGGAGGCAGAGGCTGCAGTGAGCCGAGATCACACCACTGCACTCCAACCTGGGCGACAGAACAAGACTCTGTCTCCAAAAAAAAAAAAGAAAAAAAAAAAGAAAATTCAGGGAAGGTGACTTGCAACCTTTCTTGCTAACATGTTGCTTTCTTCAGACTTCTAATCATAATGATTCTTAATAATAAATACTGTAGTTTAACCACTTGGGCCCTACTTTAAGGCCAGTTCCTGATGCAATCTCTATAAAAATATAGGATAGTTATATCCAAAAATTCCCGTGGTGTTCAGTATATATTTACAGACAAAGGCTTTTTTGTTCCTTTTTTTCCAATTCAAATGACTCACTCCCCTTAGCGTTTCCTCAAAGACTTGGTTTCTCAGCCAATTAATTTTTTTATTGCTTTCCTCTCAACTGTACATTAATTTTAATTTAAATATGCACAAAACTAAAGGTAGAGAATTAAAACAAATATTTTAATAAACTAGTGTTTTAATTATCTTTGATTGCTCATCTCATATGCTGTTCGCTTTCTTTTCATTTAATTTTGTTTTCACTAACACCATGATATTCATTTGTCATTAGAAATCACAGTTTCTTGCCTCAGTTCCCTCTTTCCCATTCCAGGTGCAGAACTTCTTTCTATTGATGTCTACCAGAAATCAGTGAAATGTAGAACTAAACTCAGAAGGCTAAAAATAGTAGGCTGTCTGTGTGGACACCAGCATCCTGGCCCCAGGGCACCTGTAACACCCAGCACTGGCACCATCTCAGGTCCACAAGCTGGCTGCTAGAAGAGGTTTGCTTTAGGGGTTCTGAAGCATCGCCTCCCTGCTACCTCTCTGGCAGTGGGAGTGGTAAGGCCCCATCCCTTCCACACAGACACATCCTGCTTTCCCGCCTCCCCTGAGTGTAAGCTGGGAGTGAGAGGGTTACAGATGGAGGAGAGAGGGGAAAGGGGAGCCCAGGGTGAGGAGAAAAAAATATGCCTCTAAAAGAAGGTGAGAAAATGATACAATACGGAGACACCTCCACCAAGGCAAACTCTGAACTAGAGGTGGTTCTGAGAAATAAGCAGGCTTGAAGGCACATGGGTCCTCCTCCTCCCTCATCAGAGGCTCCCTCTGCCTGGAAAAGTCCACCCTGGGTTGAGACCAGAGGAGCAATGAGAACAGGAGAGATGGGAAGGGGATGAAGTCCCCCAAATTGGTGATGGAAAAGAAAAAGTGAAGAACATCTAAGGGCTGGCAATCAATGGGCAATTGCAGGAGGAGGGGCATACGTAAGGAGCAGTTCCTGTGTGCGGATACGTAAAAAGACAGGGATGAGTTAGGCTCATCTGTATATATAACTATGAGCAAAACCCTCCCAGAGTGGGGACATTGGCCCTCCTGCCCAGTTCTTCAATTATACATAAAGCACTTACCACAAAAAGAATAAATAATGAATCTTTTTATAAAGAGTATCCGTCTTGGAGGGAGATTCCAGTTGTAAAGATGTTTCACTTGTTCAAAATATCCAACATATCTATTCTGAAAAGCAACAGAAATCTTCCTTTAAGTGGAGATGAAACGTCTAAAGTCAGCATTCCTTTTTTTTTTGCATAAAGCTTGTTAATGGAGGTAAGTAATTAAGAAAACATTTACTGGATGCCATTATATAACTAGACATTTTTAGGGATGCTGCCCCACAACTATCTACCTTGAGGGAAAAATACTGAATTCAGTGCAATGGGGAAGTAACAAGGATGGAGCCAGGCCCTGTTAATAGGCTGCTTATGGTTGAGAGGGCAACTAATCAGAAGCACAACAAAACAGTTACAGCATCATCAGTGTCCAGATAGAAGCTTAGTTGTGACTGAGTTAGAGGAAGGCTTGTGGTTTGGTGAAGAGCAGCTTCCTGGGCATGAGAGAATGGTGTAAGAGAAAACTCCAGAGGAATACCTCCAAACCTCAGTAGCAGCTTTCCGGTCATTCTTCTCTTGTTCCTGACAGCTAGAATTTCTTCACTTTGCATTTCCTCAATTCTGTTTTCTCAAGGAAGCCCTGGAATTCTCTTAGCCTTGTCCTTTCCCTGGGGCAAGCTGTTCACAACGGCTCTCCCCTGAATCTTTCTTCAAGGTATTGAAGAGCTCTGGTACTGAATCAACTGGTTCAGAATTCAAAAGTTGGCCATCATGATGGCTCCCCCCTGTAGTCCCAGCACTTTGAGGGGCTGAGGTCGGCAGATCACCAGGTGTCAGGAGCTTGAGACCAGCCTCGCCAACAGGGTGAAACCCTGTCTCTACTAAAATTACAAAAATAGGCCATGCGTGGTGATGGGCACCTATAATCCCAGCCACTCGGGAGGCTGAGGCAGGAGAATCACTTGAACCCAAGAGGTCGAGGTTGCAGTGAGCTGAGATTGCACCACTGCACTCTAGTCTGGGCGACAGAGCGAGACTGTGTCTCAAAAATTAAAAACAAAACAAAACAAAACTCATAAGTTCACAGACTGTTCCTTACCCATTGGGAAATGTTCATTAAAGTAACTAACTGCCATACTTCTCTTTAGAAAGGGCCAGTCATGAGACAGGCTCATGAAAGTTCTTAACTGAGGAGTAGATGTAGTCAGTAGAATGGCCCACAACGCAGGATCAGAATGTGATGGTGTCTGAGAATCGCCACCAGACACAGAGGGCACTCTGTCCTGAGGTCTTGCCAACACAGCTCTCAAACGTGCAGCTGAGTCCCTGTGTTGCTTTTTCGGGGAATCAGAAGAGATTCAGCTGCAGCCTTTGGTGTGCTAGTTCTGGACTAAAGTTAGGGAAACTGTGCACAACCGCAGAAGAAATGAGGATGGGGAGTTGTCGAAGGAGCTCCATCTAGCATCCCCTTAGCTTCTGCCACTAGATTCTCCACCTTTCCCTAAGGGCTGTAAACCACCAGGGCCCTCAAGCTGCTTGTGCTCCCACGCTTCCTTCTTCTACAACTTATAACAACATGGACTTGTAGTAGAAATTAATACAACCAACACATAGGAGGCACTCACTACAAACAAAAAGATATTATGAGAAAAGGGTGGAAAGATGGGTAAGCCATGGGCTTTGCCTTTAAAGGGGATACAGAAGTCACCACTTCAAATAACTAGAGAATGATGCAAAGTGACGTAGTCCCTAAAAGAAACACAAAGGGCTCTAAGAATTGAAAAAGAGACTACTTCAGGCTGAGAAGGGAAAGGGACTCTAGGAAAAGGGGCACGAGCAATGGCATGAGGGTATCAAGTGTCCACAGGCTGGGAAAGAGCACACAGTCTAAATGTGTTGGAGTATGGCATGTGTGCATGCACACAGCGGAAGAGAAGGTTGGAAAAGTCAAACTGTGGCTCTTGAGTGCCAGGTTGAAACGTTTAGTTTATTGCCATTGGCAGTGGGGATGAAGTATGGATTTTGAGCATGGGAATGGCATGATTAGGGCTGCACTTCAGTAAATTCACCTATCACTTTTCGCTTAGGGTCTATGACTATCTTCGTTTTGTTTTGGGCTTGGGTGTGGGAGAAAAGTATCAGTGGATAAGGCTGAGTTCTTCTGGCCCAAACTAAAGGTTTAGGGCCAGTAGTTAGAGTGTTCTTCTAACGGGGCCAACAGTACTTACTCAGCTCCCACCACTTAAAGAAAAACTCATTTACAGCCACATCCGAATCCATTTAGGAATTCCCAACCCGCTCTCACTTCAGTTTCAGGGGCAATATAGAAAAGGCAATATAAATGAGAAAACGTGCACAGCAAGGGCTTCAGAGACTGACATCTAGATTTCAGTCCTTGGTTCAAAAGTTACTTTTTCTGAACCTCAATTTTCTAATTTGTAAGATGAGAATCATAGTAGTGCCTACTCATAGAGTTACTGAGAATATTAAATAAAATAGTGAATATAGAACTCTTAGAATAGTTCAGCAACGTCTAGAATGTTGTAAATGCTATAGGATAAACATCCTGGTTTCTGCAATAAACAAATTACAAGTAAAAAAAATGGTGAGAAATCTATGAACTTAGATTCTTAAAAGAGACTTAGGAGACACAGCAACCAAATGAAATGTGTGGACTTTGTTTGAATTCTGATTAAACAAACTAAATTTTCAAAGATTTTAAGACAATTTTGGAAACAAACATGGACTACAAATTTGATATTAAGGATTTTTAAGGTATAATATTTTTAGATATGATAAAAAGTGTTAAGGTTTTCTGTTAAGAGTACATAAATGTCATACTAAAATGCTGTGAGATAAAATGATCTGACGACTGAAATTTCCTTTAAAATAACTCAGATTTAGGGAAAGCAAGAGTGGAGAGTGGGGTTGGGGGGTGTGAGTGGAGTGGGAAAAGAATGGATGAAACATGGCTGGCTACAGGCTGAAATGACTGTTGCAGCAATGTGATGACTATATGAGGGTATATTGTATGATTCTCTGGACTTTTGTATATGATTAAAATTTTCCATAACAAAATGTTTCTAAAAGAAAAAACAGAGTAACAGTGTATATTTCATATAGGTATTATGGGTATTAAATGAGATATGTAAACGTGCAATACCATCTGGTATACAGAAGGGGTTTTGAAAAGTTTATTTCCCCTTTTATTTTATCTTTTAAAATACACCTCCCCCACAACACACAGAAAAGACACACACACACACACACACACACACACACACCAGGAGTCATCCAAAAACAGTCTTTGTGATGTTCTGCAAGGGTTGAATTTCCCTAGTAAGGGTTTGTGAAACACTTGGATTTGTTTACATTGAAATCAAAGGCTGGTGATTTTAGACACACTTCAGGGTCCTGGAGCCTTGGGTACTGGACCTTCCTACTTCGGGAAAATAATCAACTCCTGAGCTCCGTAAACAATAACCAGTACAGAATAGAAAGCAGGATTCTCTGAGGAGAAGCCAGAGTCCCCAGCATGTGGGCAGCACCTGAAGCGTGACCCTCAGACTCAGGGAGGGACCAAGGCCTGTTGCAGGGCACCCAACTGCTGCTGCCTGATCACCAAAGGAGAAGAGTCTAAAATGAAACCAAGTAACAGGTGGCAATCTTAACCCGCTCCCCTAAAAAAACTCCCATTTTTAAAAAGAAAACTTACCTGAGAAGGAGTTTCTACTCCCTGAAATTTACTGCTGTGGGTTTTATCTGTTCGCCTTTCTCCAAAATAATACAGGCTTTCCTACAAAAAAAGAGTACAATCCAACCATGGTTCATCTGCACTCTTTCCTTTCCTATATTAGGTACCCTTAGTGTTTCTATGCCCACCTTCTTTCCTAAAGTCAGTGATTTTGTTTGTTTGTTTGTTTGTTTTTTGGTAGAGTCTTGCTCTGCAACCCAGACTGGAGTACAGTGGCAGGATCTAAGCTCACTGCAACCTCTGCCTCCTGGGTTCAAGTGATTCTCCTGCCTCAGCCTTCTGAGTAGCTGGAACTACAGGTGTGTACCATCATGCCCAGCTAATTTTTTGTATTTTCGGTAGAGATAGGGGTTTCACCATGTTGGCCAGGCTGCTCTCAAACTCCTGACCTCAAGAGATCCGCCTGCCTCAGCCTCCCAAAGTGCTGGGATTACAGGCGTGAGCCACCTGTGCCTGGCCGCAGTGATCTTTGGGCAGAGGCTACGGAAAATAACAAAATTAGGACTTCTCTCATTCAAGGATTCATACATTCATAAAATTTTAGAGCTGGAAAAACCTTAGAAAGCATCTGGTCCAACCCTTCTTTCCATATTACAAATGACAACACTGAGACCAAAAGAAAACCAAGCAATCTGCCATGGAAATGCTGCAGCCAGTTAGAAGCAGCACAGGCCTGGCATACAGGTCCCTGGGTCTCAGTCTAGGTCTCTGGATCAATGGCTGTCAATGACTTTCAAACCTTTTGTTTTTTAAGCTGCAATCCACATTAATAAACCTAGGACACACACACACACACACACACACACACACACACACACCCCCAATATTTAAACCTTTTGATATTTTCTATTCTGCTCTATTCCATTTTATTTTTAAAAGATGTCAGTTACAACCCAGTAACTTTATTTTACAACTCACTGATAAATCATGATCCATAGCTTGAAAAACACTATCCTAGAACATCCATTTTCAAAATCTGTGTATCTCAAATTAGAGAAACCAAAGGTGGCGGAATTGGAGTGCTGGGCACTGTGCATAACCACCACCTCTTCCCTAGACTGTAGGCCAAACAACTCAAGCAGAGCTGCTGGAAATGGTAGCATCTCAGCAAGAAAATGGCAGAAAGAAAAATGAATGAGAACTCTGCTTTAAGTAGAAACAGCCCACCTTGTCTTATCAGAAATTTCTAGAGGTCACAGACTCCACATGTATTGACTAAGCAAAGATATTTACATTCAGGAGAGGCTTTGTTTTGAGTTGTGAAATGTTGCTTTTTATCTACCTAAGAGTTGTGAGGTTGGGCAAGGCTCTGGAGAATTTATCTAATTAAGCTTGATACTATTCTCACCAGGAAGGAAGAAGTCATGGGACTGGCAGGAGTAAGAGCAGGGCCAGGTGAAGTGAGGGAAGCATCTTGATCACTGAATTTTTTTTATCTGTGTAACATGGCTTTACCCCCCTCACCTTAATCCTGCCCCATCAGGTCTTGTCTTTATTTAAAATGTTGATATTGTATACATCATAGATTTTTTGCATTAATTTTTATTAAAATATTGCATTAAAATTATTTATATTAATTATTACACTTTTTAGCATTCCCTTAAATTTTGCACCTCATTGACCTCACTCTAGTCCTAGCCCAAAGAGATTCTGAAGTCAGCTGCTAACTAGTGCACGTTAAACAAGAAAGTATCAAAAACAGACTTACTAAAGACTGCTTCTCTAATTACAATTTTACTAAGCACCATGACTAAACTAATCATCTTAACGTCCTACCAGTGATGTTTCAGAACTAGCAAACTCAATCATCATAAGACAAAGTTTGTAGAACATCTTTCATACCTCTGCAGTTAAAAATATTTCAGAGGCAATAAGGAAAGCACAAACCATAGTGCCGGTTCTTCCTAGAAAAGAAAAGAAGTTAGTTCAAGGAACATACATGGTATACAAATACACTCAGAAATATTCAAGGAGTGCATTTTAAGTTGATTTTCTTTTTTTTTGAGACAGGGTCTTGCTGTGTCACGCAGGCTGGAGTGCAGTGGCACAATCTTGGCTCATTGCAACCTCCGCCTCACAGGTGAAAAATACGCAAATTACATTTACAGTAAAAATATCTCTCACCATCTCTCCACAAAAGGACACGATGAGGTTTTTACTAAATCTATAAGAAAGCAACAATTCACGTCTTTTATAATTTTTTTTGGATAATAGTAAAAAAAAAAATTCCCAACTCATTTAGTACATTAATATAACTGATTCCAAAATTGCACATATGCAGTAGAAGAAAAGATATTTTTACACCAGTCTCACATATAAATGTAGATTTAAATATATACATATATTTTCAAAGTGAATTCAGCAATGTAGAAACACCATGTATCAACACCAAGTGCCATTTCTCTTAAGGATGCAAGGATGTTTTTTCCAAGATGGCAGATTACAGGCTTTTAGCATGCCTCAGTCATTTGGAAATAGCAAGCAAGTACATAAAGACCAACTCTGCGAGCTTTAATTCAAGAAAGAAAATGGCGATTCCCCGGAATTATGAAGGACATCCCAGATCCTGGGGAGGACAATGCAGGCAAGCAGCCCTCAGGAAGCATTCGGCTGATAAAAGTGAGTGAAGCCTCAGTCTGTGAGAGAGGCAGACAGCATCCCTCTGTCTCACCTTTCCACTGGAGATCCACGCAACCCGGGCAGAGGAAGAGATTGTTTCTCCCAAGCCTTGGAGCTCATTTGAGGAGAGACTTGGAGACTTGGTGGGGGAAAGACACAGGGAAACGCTGCCGGCATTTTCCCAAACCTGGACTGGGAGCAGGACAACACTGGGGGATCTTTCCTATCCGGCTCCACCCATCTTGTGCCCCCAATCCCCCTACCCCTAGGGCTGAGGGAGCTCAGATTAATGTGTACTCAGGAAATCAGCCCATTGCCTGCGGCAACAGAGAGCTCCTCCCAATAAACAAGGATCAAGTACATAGCCAGCAGCACTGGCAACAGCCAGCTCTTACCCATGGCGCCATCTACTGGCTTGTAGGTCAAACCACACACCCAATATAAAACCTGCTGACAGAAGTGCATAGGTCTACAGAAGCAAAGCCAAAAGACCCTACCTAGCAGGCTCTACAGTCACACCCCCTAGGGAGGAGGGAAAGGGAAAGAAGAAAAAAATAACAATAATATTATAGGAAAGGAAAGAAAAAGAAAAAATCCTATCCAAACAAAAATAATTACACAAATTAGAAGTGCTAGCATCTCCAGATGAGAAGGACCCACGCAAGAATTCTGGCACCATGAGAAATCTGAATGTAGTGACACTACCAAAGGACCACACTAGCTCTCTGGCAATGCTTCCTACCAAAATGAAAACTCAGAGATGACAATAAACAATTCAAAGCTTGGGTTGCAAGGAAGCTCAGTGAGATTCAAGGTTGAAATCAACAGAAAGAAACTTCTACATCAGTTCAGGAAATGAAGGAAGAGATAAACAATAAGAAATCAGTCAGAACTTCTGGAATTAAAAAAACTCACTTAAGGAATTTCAAAATACAACTGAAAGCTTTATCAATAGACTGGACAAAGTAGAAAACATAATTTCAGAGCTTGAAGACTGGTCTTTTGAACTAATCCAGTCAGACAAAAATAAACAAAAAAGATTTTTTAAAAGTGAAGAAAGTCAGAAATAGGAGAGGTAAAGTGACCAAACCTATGAATTACTGGCATGCCCTAGAGAGAAAGAGAAAAAGAAAACAACCTGGAAAACATATTTGATGGAATAATTCAAGAAAATTTCTTGAATCTTGCTAGATAGACATCTAAGTACAATAAAGCCAGACAGCACCTGCAAGATACTGTAAAAAATGAATATTCCCAAGGCATATACTCACCAGACTGTCCAAGGTCACTGTCAAAGAAAAAGCCCTAAAGGCACTGGAGAAAAAGGCCAGATCACATACAAAGGTAGCCCCATCAGGATAACGGCCAAATCCAACAGCACATCAAAAAGTTCACGATCAAGTAAGCTTCATTTCAAGAATACAAGGTTCAGCATATGCAAACCAATAAATGTGATTCTCCACACAAACAGAATTAAACAGAAACCACATGATCATCTCAATAGATGCAGAAAAAAAAGCTTTTGATAAAATTCAACATCTTTCTTGATAAAAAAAAAATAAGAAACTAGGAATCAAAGGAACATACTTCAAAATAGAGCTATGGGCCAGGTGCAGTGGCTCACATCTGTAATCCCAGCACTTTGGGAGGCCAAGGCAGGCAGATCACTTGAGGTCAGGAGTTCAAGACCAGCCTGGCCAACACAGTGAAACTCCGTCTTTACTAAAAATACAAAAATTAGTCGGGCATGGTGGTGCACCCCTGTAATCCCAGTGACTCAGAAGGCTGAGGCAGGAAAATCGCTTGAACCCAGGAGGCGGAGGTTGCAGTGACCGAGATTGCACCACTGTATTCCAGCCTGGGTGACAGAGCAAGACTCCATCTCAAAAAAAAAAAACAAAAAAACCCACAAAAACAAAAAACAAAAAACAAACAAAATAAACAGGCTGGGCACGGTGGCTCATGCCTGTAATCCCAGCACTTTGGGAGGCTGAGGTGGGTGGATCACCTGAGGTCAGGGGTTCGAGAGCAGCCTGGCCAACTTGGTGAAACCCTATCTCTACTAAAAATACAAAAATTAACTGGGCGTGGTCGCAGGCGCTTGTAATCCCAGCTACTTGGGAGGCTGAGCCAGGAGAATCACTTGAACCTGGGAGGTGGAGGTTGCAGTGAGCCAAGACTGCGCCATTGCGCTCTAGCCTGGGCAACAAGAGCGAAACTCCATCTCAAAAAAAAAAAAAAAAAAAAAAAGAAATCATTTCCTTTGCAGCATCATGGATGCTGCTGAAGTCATTATCCTGAGCAAATTAATGCAGGAACAAAAAACCAAATACCATATGTTCTCACTCATAAGTGAAAGCTAAACAATGGGTGCTCATGGACATCAAGGTGGCAATAATGGACACTGGGGAGTTCTAGAGGGGACACAGCAGAAAAGGGCACAGGTTGAAAAACTAACTATTGGGTCCTGTGCTCAATACCTGGGTGATGCGATCAATCATACCCCAAACCTCAGCATCACACAATATTACCAATAAACCTGCATATGCACTTCCAAATCTAAAATTTATACCAAAAATCTAAGCTCAAAAAGAAAAAAAAAAAGTCTTTTGCCCATTAAAAAACAAATAATAAAAAATACAAGAATCATCCTATATCAGAAATCTATATTAATGCAATTGATCATATTCATTGATTAAAGAAGACACACCTTACAATTATCTCAATTAATGCAGGAAAAAGCATTCACTAAAATTCAGCCTGCACCTATGACTTTAAAAATTAACAACAACTAGGAAACTTCCTTAACTCAACAAAGAGAATCTACCAAAATATCTACCAGGAACATCATATTAATGACATAATATTGACAGCATTTTCTTTAAAGCCTGGAATTAAACAAAAATGCCCTCTCTTTACTGCTTCCATTTAACAGTATACTGCAGAGCCTATCCAGTGTAGAAAGTCAGTGTAGTTAAGTAAATCTTTAGAATAACTCCTTAATCTAATGAGAGAATTTAGGAAGATTTCTAGATGCAGGCTCAACATAAACAAAAATTAATAGCTAAATCAAGGATGCAGGTTGAAATCTTTACAGTAATTACTAAAAACATAGAAAAGGAGTACATGACTTCCAAGGTAATGACAGACGGTGAGAATTATATTATTAAAATTCAATCGAACGAAAACAAAATGTCAGTAGGAAAATAGAACAGTTAAATAAAATAGATGTACATAGAACGCTGTTCTCAACAATGCATAATACACGTTCTTTTCAAATGTACAGAAAACATTTGACAATATCGACCAAATTCTGGGCCATAAAGCAAGTCTAAACAAATTTCAAAGAACTAAAAAAGAAAAAAATACATAGTATGTTCTGTGTCCACAACACAATATAATCAGAAATCAAAAATTTAAAGACAAATACAAAATTCTCATATGTTTGGAAATAAGGAAGTATACTTCTACATAACTCATGGGTCAAAAAAAGAAAAACAAGCACAAAGTTGGAAAATAGTTTGAACTAAGTAAAATAAAAACACTACAAATAAAAATTTATGGAACAAAGCTAAAGCAATTCTTAGAGGAAAACTTGTAGCCTTAAATGGTAAATAGAAAAGAGAGTGGTCGACACTCTAAGAATTATCCATGTCAAGAAGTCAGGAAAAGAACAAATTAACCCAAGGAGTACAGAAGAAAATGCTAAATATAATAGTAACTGATGAAATAAAAAATAAGTAAAAAATAAAGACCACCAATAAGGCCAAAAATTCGGTACTTTTAAAAGACTAGTAAAATTGATAAATCCCTGGTGAGACTAATCAAAAGAAAAAAGGGGAGAAGGCACCAAGAAAGCAATGTCAGGAATAAAAAAGGGAACATCTCTGCAGACATTAAAATGGTAAAATGATATTGTGAAAAATTTGATGTCAAGACATTTGCAAAGTTAGATTAAATGAACAAATGCTGGGAAAACTATAATCTACCAAAATGGGCAAAAGAAATAAAATTATAAAAACATTCTATATAGGGAATTGAGCCATAATTTAAAGACTTCTCTCCAGAGAAAACTCTAGGCCAATGTGCGTTCACTGGTGAATTTCACTTTACACTTAAGAAGGAAAAAAATCGCCGGGCGCGGTGGCTCACGCTTGTAATCCCAGCACTTTGGGAGGCCGAGGCGGGCGGATCACGAGGTCAGGAGATCGAGACCACAGTGAAACCTCGTCTCTACTAAAAAAATACAAAAAATTAGCCGGGCGCGGTGGCGGGCGCCTGTAGTCCCAGCTACTCGGAGGCTGAGGCAGGAGAACGGCGTGAACCCGGGAGGCGGAGCTTGCAGTGAGCCGAGACTGCGCCACTGCACTCCAGCCCGGGCGACAGAGCGAGACTCTGTCTCAAAAAAAAAAAAAAAAAAGAAGGAAAAAAATCAGCATGCATAAATTTACCCAGAGAATAAAAACAGAGAAAATGAAATCTAACTCATTTTATGAAGCCAAGATTTGAAAACACTATGAGAAAGGAAAATTATAACCAATCGCCCAGATGACATGAATTTGAAAATCCTAAACAAAATATTAACAGACAGAATCTGGCAATTTAATAATAAAATAATTTAGTAAGTATTTAACAAAATAATACAGCACAACTAAATTATGTTTATTCCAGAAACATGTTGGTTTGCCACTTAATCAATGTAATTAACCACATTTATTTATAGGATAAAGTAGAAAAATTATCATCTCAAAGATTCAGAAAAATCTTTAAGAATTCAACATTCATGATTTAAAAAAAAAACTCTTAGCAAGCTAAAGGAATTTCTTTTTTCTTTCTTTCTTTTTTTGTTTTTTTTTTTGTTTTTTTTTTGAGACAGAGTCTCACTTTCTCATCCAGGCTGGAGAGCAGTGGTGCGATCTTGGCTCACTGCAACCTCTGCCTCCTGGTTTCAAGTGATTCTCGTGCCTCAGCCGGAGTAGCTGGCATTAAAGGCATGTGCCACCACACCTGGCAAATTTTTGTATTTTTTAGTAGAGACAGGGTTTCACCATGTTGCCTAGGCTGGTCTTAAACTCCTGGCCTCAAGTGATCTGCCCCCACTGGGCCTCCGAAAGTGCTGGGATTACAGGTGTAAGCCATGGCGCCCAGCCAAGGAATTTCTTAATCGATAAATGGTAGCTAATACACACACACACACACACACACACACACAGTCGTAAAGCAATTGGAGAGATGTTGAAAGCTTTTCCTTTGAGAATGGAACTGTATGTTGATGGCTGCTATTGCCACTTCTAATTCTACACTGTACTGAAGGTTCTAGCCAGTGCTAGGGGAGATAAATTCTGAAATGGAAAAAATACAATTTATTATTTTCATATGATGTAATAATGTACCGTAAAATCCAAAAGAATCTATAGATAAATTAGTAGAACTAATAAGCGAGTTTAGGCTGGGCACGGTAGCTCAGGCCTGCAGTCCTAGCACTTTGGGAGGTGGAGCCTGAGGCTGGCAGATCACCTGAGTGCAGGAGTTTGAGACCAACCTGGGCAGCATAGCAAAACCCCATCTCTACAAAAAAAGTGAAAAAATTAGCTGGGCATGGTGGCACCTGCCTGTGGTGCTAGCTACTCAAGAGGCTGATACAGGAGGATCACCTGAGCCCAGGGAGGTTGAGGCTGTAGTGAGCCATGATCATGCCACTGCACTCCAGCCTGGGTGACAGAATGAGACCCTACCTCAAAAAAAAAAAAAAAAAGTGAGTTTAGGAAAGTTGCTAATTGCAAGATTAATAAATAAAATGAACTGCATTTAAAACAACAAAAAACATTTAGAAAATAAACATTTTAAAGGGATATCATTTAAATAACCACAAAAAAAAATCTAAGAATAAATCTCACCAAAAATATGCAAGCTTTCTATATAGAAAATGAGAAAGCATTGTAAAGAGAAATTGAAGAGGACCTAACTAAATGAGAGAATACCTCTGTTCATGGGTTGGATGAGTCAATATTGTAAAGATTCAATTCTCCCCAGTCTATAAATTCAATGCAATTCCAAACAAATTTCTATCCAATGTGTGAAATTTGACTAGTTGATTCCCAAATTTATATGGAAATATAGATGACCTAAAATACCCAAACAATTGTGAAGAAAAAGAAGAAGATGATGAGGACGTATTAGAAAGCTACAGTAAGGTAGTTGTGCTATTGGCACACAGATGAAAAATCAATGAACAGAATAGAAAGATCAGAAACAGATTCATGTTCTTCAGGGTAGTAAAGAAATGAAAATCTTCTCAACCAGCGTGCTGGAATAACTGGATAGCCATACATGGAAAAAGATGAAACCTGATGCCTTCCTCACACCACACACATAAATCAGTTTTAAAAGGAATGAACCTTCTCGAAGAAAATATAGTAGTAAAATGTCCTTTAAACTCAAGGAAAATTTTCTTAATCAGGACACAAAAACACAAACTTTACCAAGGGAAAGTATGATACATATGATGGTAATTCAACTAAGAACTTCTGTTAACCAAAAGATACTCCCGAGTGAGAGAAAAGGCAAATCACAGAGCAGAAAAGCGTTCTTGAAATACATTTATGACCAATAACAGAATTGAAATCAGAATACATAAGGAACTCCTAGAATCAGGAGAAAAAAGATGAATAATCCAGGAGAAAAATGGTTAAGAAAATTAAAAAGTTACTTTACAAAAAAGAATATCCAAATAATAGTCTTAAAAAAACTTCCTCAATCTTATTAGTAATTATAGAAATGCAAATAATCACCACCATAAGATGCCATCACACAAACACCCAAAGACTAAAAATAAAAATACTCAGAATTGCAAGTATTGGGGAAGATATGGAATGCTTGAAGTGTACAATACCAGTGGAGTAAAAATTGGTACAACTGTTTTAGAAAACAGGTGACATTATCAAGAAAAGTTCAAGATTCATTACCCTAAGACAGAACAATTTTAGTGTGAAGTATACACTCAACAAAAATGTGGCCACATGTGCAACAGGAAACATGTATTTTTAAAATCAGTATTATTGGGCTAGGTGCGGTGGCTCATGCCTGTAATCCCAGCACTTTGGGAGGCAGAGGCAGGCGCATCACTTGAGGTCAGGAATTTGAGACCAGCCTGGACAACATGGCAAAACCCCAACTCTACTAAAAATACTAAATTAGCTGGGTGTGGTGGTGGACACCTGTAATCCCAGCTACTCTGGAGGCTCAGGCACGAGAATTGCTTGAACCCAGGAGGCGGAGGTTGCAATGAACTGAGATCATGTCACTGCACTCCAGCCTGGGTGACAGAGTGAGACCTTATCTCAAAACAAAAAACATAATTTATCACAATAAAAATTGGAAACAACCCAAATGTAATACAAAAAAAGAGACTCCATTTTCAGTCACAATTTGTGTAGGAATGAATTTTTGAAAAGTTGTGCAAAGACATGATGAAAAAAGTATAAAATATTATTAAAGAATGAACAAGATGATTCACATGTACAACTCAATATCGCAAAGTTGTCAGTTCTCTCAAGTTAATCTATAAATTCAATGTAGTTGAAATAAAACACCTAAAAGTGTTTTATTATGGCACTTCACAAAATGATTTTAAAATTGTATGTAATAATAAAGTTCCAAGAAGAGCAAGACAATTCTGCCTTTATCAAACCACATTATAAAGCTACAATAATTACAAAAGTGTGGTAGAGAGAACTTAGGAACAGTTTTGAATATTTATAGAAACTTGGTATATTACCGAGAGGGATTACAAATTAATGGAGAACAAAATAGCATGCAATTGATGGTGTTAGGACAATTGGCTATCTATATGAAAAAAATACTTCCCCCCAACTTCCAATTAGATTAAAGATCCAAATATTAAAAATGTAACTTGAATATTTTTGAAGAAATGTGGAATATCTTTACTACATCAGTATAGGGGTGAATTTCATAAACATGACAGAAAAGCATGAAATATATACACACACATAGAAAAACAAATTTTACCATATTCAAAATTACATGGACACATATGTAACAAACCTGCACATTGTGCACATGTACCCTAAAACTTAAAGTATAATAATAATAATAAAAAAATTACAAACTTCTCTCCGGCCATGATGGCTCATGCCTGTAATCCCAGCACTTTGGGAAGCTGAGGTGGGTGGATCACTTGAGTCCAGGAGTTCGAGACCAGTTTGGGCAACACAGTGAGACCCTGTCTCTATAAAAAATACAAAAATTAGCCAGGCATGGTGATGCTCACCTGTAGTCCCACTTACTCAGAGAGGCTGAGATGGGAGAATCGCTTGAGCCCCAAGAGGTTCAGGCTGCAATGAGCCGAGATCGTGCCACTGCACTCCAGCCTGAGTGACAGAGCGAGATCATGTCTCAAAACAAAACAAAAATTTACAAACTTTTGTACAACAAAATAAATCACAATCAAATTTAAAAGGCAACATGTGGGGAGAATATAATTGCAATACTAAGAAAAATTGGCATTCAGATTCTTTAAAGAACTCCTATAAATCAATATAAAATATTTTTACTATCATGATACTACTGGTAACCTGCAGGCAGCAACCAACCAGAAGACAGCAAGACTAATATGAATGAACACATAAAGAAGAGGCTGCTTTGGTACATACCAGCTGAATATTAGCCCTCTAAACAACCTTTAACAAAATCAACAAAATATTATGTGAACACAGAATAATGTAAACCCCCTCTCAGCAAAAACGAAAAAAGTCAAATTTGAAATGAATGTTTTCCTTCAAGCACGGAATTAGCATTAGTTAATAGAAAACTGATCCTAACTTCTTTAATAATAACATTTTAGGTTGGGCAATGTGAAATGGCCATTTTTAAAGCAAAGGATGGTTAAAAACTGGCAATTTCAAATGATTCAACGTCTATATTCTTAACTATGGTATTGTAAATTGCCAGTTTATATACAATATTCCAAGCTGTAGAGCTAAACACAGAACCTGTATATTAACTAATACACAGCTAAACACAGAACCGGTATATTAACTAATATACAGATAAACACAGAACCTGTATATTAACTAATATACAGCTAAACACAGAACCTGTATATTAACTAATATACAGCTAAACACAGAACCTGTATATTAACTAATATACAGCTAAACACAGAACCTGTATATTAACTAATATACAGCTAAACACAGAACCGGTATATTAACTAATATACAGCTAAACACAGAACCTGTATATTAACTAATATACAGCTAAACACAGAACCTGTATATTAACTAATATACAGCTAAACACAGAACCTGTATATTAACTAATATACAGCTAAACACAGAACCTGTATATTAACTAATGGGCTTGAAACTAGTCAATAAGACTAAAACTTGATTTTACTGAATTATATAAGTCAGTTTATGGTGTTATGTTTTCCTGGAATTTGATATAAAAATTGATTTAGAGCCCACTAAAAATGTAATTATTTATGTTTGTCAAAATTTGTGAAATATCCTTAGATGATTATTTAAAGCCTAAACCTGAATGAGAGAAAATCTAACTAAACTTAAATTGGTTGGATTTACAAATGCCTTTTTTTCCCCATTTTAACCCCACCAATGTCAACTTCTTCATATCATTACACTATAAAAATTCCAGTATAATTTTTGAAATAGCATCTCTGTTGGCTCCCTTAATCTAAAAGGTTCTCACAAAGTTTAAGAACAACCTTAAGTATTACTGGAACAAAAACACATATAGACCAATGGAACAGAATAGAAAGCCCAGAAAAAATCCATGCATTTATACTCAGCTGATGTTCAACAAAGGTGCCAAGAATCCAAGATGGGGAAAGGACAGTCTCTTCAATAAACGATACTGGGGAAACTGAATATCCACTTGCAGAAGAATGAAATTGCAACCTATCTCACCCAATATAGAAAAATCAACTCAAAGTAAATGCTTAACTGTGAAATGTGAAATTGGAAAACTACTAGAAGAAAAGATAGGTGAAAATCTTCTTGACATTGGTCTCGGCCAAAATATTTTTGGATATGACTGAAAAGCATAGGCAACAAAACAAAAAGTAGACAAATGATACTGTATCAAACTAAAATGCTTTTGCACAGCAAAGGAAACACCTATAAAGAGACAACCTACAGAATGGGAGAAAATACCTACAAAGCATACATTCGATAATAGCTTAACAGATTTTTTTAAAAAGGAACTCAGAAAACACAATAGCAAGAGAACAAGTTACTTCTCTAGAAAATGGGCAAAGAACATGAAAAGATATTTCCCAACAGAAGACAAACAAATGGCCAAAGAGGTATAAGGAGAAAATGCTAAACATCATTAATCATCAGGGAAAAGCAAATTAAAACCACAAAGAGATATCCTCACACCTGTTAGGATGGTCATTAACAAAAAGACAAAAGAAGAGTTGATGAGGATGAAGAGAAAAGGGATCCCCCTTGTACACTGTTGGTGTGAATGTAAATTAGTAGTTACTGTGGAAAACAGCACTGAGATTCCTCAAAAAACCAAAAATAGAACTACCATATGATTTGGAGATTCCACTTCTGGGTATATATCCAAAGACATGAAATCTGCACTCCCGTGTTCACTGCAGCATTATTCGTAATACCCAAGCTATGCAGTCAATCTAAATGTTATCAACGGATGAATGGATAAAGAATATATGGTACATATAAATAAAGGCATACAATTCAGCCTTAGAGGATATCCGGTCACTTGAGATAATATGGATGAACCTGGAGCACGTTATGCTAAGTGAAATAAGCCAGGCATAGAAAGACAAATACTGCATGTCTCGCTTATTTGTGGAATCTAAAAAAAGTCAAATTCATAGAAGCAGAGAGTAGAATGGTGGTTACCAGGGGATGGGGGGACAAAACTGGGGGGACTGTAGAGATGTTGGTTTTTACTTTATTACTATTAATTTTTTAGATGGAGTTTCGTTCTTGTTGCTCAGGCTGGAGTGCAGTGGTGCGATCTCGGCTCACTGCAACCTCTGCCTCCCAGGTTCAAGCGATTCTTCTGCCTCAGCCTCCCGAGTAGCTGGGATTACAGGTGCATGCCACCACACCCGACTAATTTTTTGTACTTTTAGTAGAGATGGGGCTTCACCATGTGATCCACCTGCCTCAGCCTCCCAAAGTGCTGGGATTACAGGTGTGAGCCACTATGCCCAGCCTGAGATGTTGATTAAAGGATGCAAAATTTCAGTTAGGAAGAATAAGTTCAGGAAATTTATTGTACAACATAGTGACCACAGTTAATAATAATGTATACTTGAAAATTGCTGAGACAGTAGATTTTAAATGTTCTCACACAAAAATATGTGGAGTGATGCATATGTTAATTAGCTTGATTTAGCCATTTCACAATGTTTACGTATATCAAAACATCATGTTGTACACCATAAATATATTGATTTTTCATTTGTTAATTTAAAAATAAAAAAGATCAGCCTTAAATAAAATAAGAGTACTCGGATTTTCTAAAATTAAAGACTGTATTTTGAGAGATATAAACTGGCAAACTGAAAATAAAGAAATCCAAATACTAGGGAAACAAGGGAAAATATACTCAACCTTCCTTAGTTCTTTTTTCCTACTTTCTTCCCTTCCTTATCCTCTCCCTATCTCCTACCCTTCCTCCTCTCCTCTTTCCTTTCTCCTTCCCTTCTTTCAGTCTTGGAGCTAATATTTAAAAATGCTAACAATTATTAATACATATTAATAGCAATACGTATCTTGTTCTTGTACTTTATCTAAATTTGCATGTCTTTAGAAAGGGAGAAATAAAAAGGAAAATGTTATTACCTTTGCCTCCATTGCAGTGAATCGCTACGATGTTTGCAAGATCTTGAGCCATCCACTCCTTTACTTCCTTGGTGAAAACCACCATCTCACTGATTTCAAGTTTAAGATTTTTAGTTAAAATATTTTCAAAAAATCAAGCCCAATATATTTAGCCCTCTTCTGATAGTCAACTTAGCATAAAACTTACTGTAGAGTGGGGACATTATGATCATCAATCATGATTCTACCGACCCTATTATGGAAGTGCTTAGGATCATAAGCTCTTTCACCTAAAATAAATAATATGTATGTCATATCTCTATAGGGAATAACATAATAAATGATGAAGTTATGAATAAGTTAACACATCTTATTAGAATTCCTTATCTATCTTCAAAAAGAGCTTTCCAAGTTGCTCCTGCCGCTCTAAAATAAACGCAAGCATTTCAAAAACGTAAGGATGGTAGTGGTTTATCCATTTCATGTAACCTAAACTCAACTTATTTTTGTTTAATAGGTATAATTTTTAACTTTCTAGCAGACTATTCATTATATTATTGCAGGGCAGTTAGAAACCACACAAGAGGCAAATGTAGCTGACCAAAATGTTTGCCCCCTGAAAATGTCTATTGAGTATACAGGTAGAGGAAAAAAGAGAGACAGAGTATTAAACTGGGTTACAACCTATTTTCTACAGAGTTTTTTGCTTTTTTCCCATCTAGAGCCTTGCTCTCATCACATGCCACTGCTGATGGGTCAGAAGACTCATTTGTTAAATTGTCTATGTCCTCATAACACAATCTGGCAGGAAAAACAGAAAGATTTTCCTAAACCTAATATCGCTAGAACAGATCTTCCCTAAAATGGTTTGCTTCCACTCCAGCCTCATTGGTCCTGCCAAAGCCACATCCTTCATAGGGTACTGTGTGCTGCTGGGCTAACTCCTTCTACTAAATGGGGCCAGTCCAAGATGGGGATTTTTAAATTCATCCCTTGCCACTACCAAATACTTATGATTAAATGCAATCTAAAAAACAAAATCATCTTCTTATGTGCAGTAATCTGTTTTCTATCTACAGTAGCAAAATATAGGGTAATGTACATACTGCATAGATTGTAGACTCGATAGTGGTTTGGATGCTTCTCGTCTAGAAACCGAACAACTTCCTAAAAAAGACAAACACATATCTTACATATTTACGTGGCACCAACATAAGCTATTTCCTAGGGGGAACCTAAAATGGTTATTACTTTCATTAATTTGTCTCTCACTAGCATCTTCTAGGGGAGGTTCAGGGAATAAGAGGGTATGCAAATTCCAAGTTCTAATCCACTGTGATTTTTCAAATAGTCCACAAAGTGTGTTTGGCTACTCAGATGAGTCTCTATTGTAAATACACACTGTTTAAAGCTATCAGATAAGTAAATTAGCTGGTTAACTAACTTTAAGTAATTTGTTCTAAATCATTAATTCACAGTTAATGTGGTTCTTGTTTAAATCTAATTCATATTGGTTCTTATTTAAATTTAATTCTGAATGGATACATCTTTAGAGAGTGATCTGCATATTACAGTCTATCTAAGCACTATGTAAACAAATAAATGCAAAAAGTATATAGTATGATTGTGTGTATGTGTGATAGAAAAAGATAAACATATCAACTTTTAAATAACTGGTAACAATATGGGGACTTTTTTGGCTCATTTGTTCTCTTATTTATTTTATTTTATTTTTTTAATTTCTTTTGCACACAAAACAATAAACATTTTCTAAAAATACATACAAACAAAAAGACGCGTATCAAACAAATTAGGAAGGTTGCACATGGGAAGTCAGGGAATAGAAATGGGGGGTGGGAACCAAAATAAATGAGAGAGGGACTTTATATGGATCAGTGATAACAGCTCAATCCTCCATTTGACAAAGAAGAAGGAGAAGGAAGAGGAAGAAAAAGAAAGTGGGATAAAGGATCAGAAAGGGAGGAAAATAGAAAAAATTAGAGTATGACTCCAGGGTAGACCTGTTTTGTTGTCACTGGGTTCGTTGGTTGGTTTGTCTGTTGTATTTTTCATATGTTTCGCCATGTTGGCCAGACTGGTCTCGAACTCCCAGCCTGAAGTGATCAACCCGCCTCGGCCCGCCAGAGTGCCGGGACCACAGGCGTGAGCCACCACGTCCAGCCCCCACATTGCTTCTGGCTTCCCTGGTAGACCTCCCAGACAGGGCGGTCGGGCAGAGGCACTCCTCACTTCCCAGACAGGGCGGCCGGGCAGAGGCGCTCCTCACTTCCCAGACGATGGGGGGCCGGGCAGAGGCACTCCTCACTTCCCAGACGGGGCGGCCGGGTGGAGGTGCTCCTCACTTCCCAGACGATGGGTGGCCAGGCAGAGGCGCTCCTCACTTCCCAGACGGGGCGGCCGGGCAGAGGCACTCCTCACTTCCCAGACGATGGGGGGCCAGGCAGAGGCGCTCCTCACTTCCCAGACAATGGGTGGACGGGCAGAGGCGCTCCTCACTTCCCAGACGAGGCAGCCGGGCAGAGGCGCTTCTCACTTCTTCCCAGACGGGGCGGCCAGGCAGAGGCGCTCCTCACTTCCCAGAAGATGGGTGGCCGGGCAGAGGCGCTCCTCACCTCCCAGACAATGGGTGGCCGGTCAGAGGCGCTCCTCACTTCTTCCCTGACGGGGTGGCCGGGCAGAGGCGCTCCTCACTTCCCAGAGGATGGGTGGCCGGGCAGAGGCGCTCCTCACCTCCCAGACGATGGGTGGCTGGGCAGAGGTGCTCCTCACCTCTCAGACAATGGGTGGCCGGGCAGAGGCGCTCCTCACTTCTTCCCCGACGGGGCGGCCGGGCAGAGGCGCTCCTCACTTCCCAGAGGATGGGTGGCCGGGCAGAGGCGCTCCTCACCTCCCACACGATGGGTGGCCAGGCAGAGGCCCTCCTCACTTCTTCCCGGACGGGGCGGCCAGGCAGAGGCGCTCCTCACTTCCCAGACGGGGCGGCCGGGCAGAGGTGCTCCTCACTTCTTCCCGGACGGGGCGGCCGGGCAGAGGCGCTCCTCACTTCTTCCCGGACAGGGTGGCCGGGCAGAGGCGCTCACCTCCCAGACGGGGCGGCCGGGCAGAGGCGCTCCTCACTTCCCAGATGGGGAGGCCGGGCAGAGGGGCGGCCGAGCAGAGACGCTCCCCACCTCCCAGACGGGGCGGCGGCCGGGCAGGGCCTGCAATCCCAGCACCCTGGTAGGCCAAGGCAGGCGGCTGTGAGGCGGAGGCTGCCGCGAGCCAAGACCACGCCACCGCACTCCAGCCCGTGCAACACCGAGCACCGAGTGAGCGTCAGTCTGCAGTCCCAGCACCTCGGGAGGCCGAGGCGGGCAGAGCAGTCGGGATCAGGAGCTGGAGAGCAGGGTGGCCAAGATGGCGAAACCGAGAAAAAGCAGGCAGCGGTCGTGGCACGCGGCGGCAGTCCGAGGCAGTCCGCGGTGCGTGTCAGCAGCGAGCCGAGTAGATTGCAGCGTGGCCACAGAGGGGAGAAGGAAGGAAGGAAGGAAGGAAGGAAGGAAGGAAGGAAGGAAGGAAGGGAGGGAGGGAGGGAGGGAGGGAGGGAGGGAGGGAAAGAAAGGAAAGAAAGAAAGAGAAAGAAAGAAAAAGAAAGAAAGAAAGGAAGAAAGGAAGAAAGGAAAGAAAGAAAGAGAAAGGAAGGAAGGAAGGAAGGAAGGAAGGAAGGAAGGAAGGAAGGAAGGAGAGAAAGAGAGAAAGAGGGAGGGAGGGAGGGAAGCCTCTTTATTTTTTTAAATGAAGATATATGTGTACCTATAAGTGTGTATATATATATATGTATATATGTATAACCTTTAAAATGAAAAATAGTAGTTATTATTTAAAATACAATCAATACCACTATATGAATCCAACTTTCAGTAAATATACCTTTCTGAAACATACACACACATATGTATAGATCTCTGTGCAACAACAAAAATGACACAAAATTTCAAAACTGATTAGTATGCTACCCTCAGAGCAATGTTTACTGGCTTAATATTGAGAAAAATAAAATGAAGGTATCAAAGTCTTCCATTTATTAAACTGGCTATCTGTTAAGAGGAAATAATAAGTCAAAAAGATGAACATTCTGAATCTGCATAGTGGGGGAGGCAAGGATAAATAGTTTTATATACTTCAGAATTCATGGAATTTCTTACATAAAATCCATATGGGTTTAGAAATCACATATAAAAACTATAAATATCTATGAGAAATTTAAGCAAATTTTAATCAATTCTTTGGATGAGGAAGAACTAAAGGTGTTGAATCAATGGAAGATCAATAGGCTTAGGTTTGACTTCATAAAAATCTGAAATTTCTGCTTAAAAATGCTATAATGAATAACAGGGGAAACGATTTTTCAGAAAAATTGACTGAATGGGGACTATGCCTAGTATGATAAATTAATAATTCATTGACAACAACTTAAATATTACTCACTCACCTTATAGATAAATGGGCCAAGGACATAAACAATCCATAAAAGAGAAAATCTAACTGATTAACAACCTACGTAAACATTCAGTGTCACCAATAACGAAATCAAAACAACAATGAAATGCCATTTGCACCCATGAAATTAGCCCTTTCTCTTTTAATGAGAAAATCCAATGCTGGCAAAATAAGGCATGAAATTTAAAACTTTGATTTATTGTTGATACAAGAATACAATTGCTCTTGGATTTGGCAATATATATTAAGAACCCTAAAAATATTCATACTCTTAGCTAGGTAATTTCACTCCTAGCAATCTATACAGAAAAAGCCTCATGCGCAAAGATGTCTGTTGCTGTATTATTGATTATAGCGACACTTAAATGTCCAACATTAGAGGTTAATCATAGCGCTAATGAAATATCATGCAACCATTAGAATACTGTCCTGTCCTTCATATTTTATTTATTTTATTTTATTTTGAGACGGAGTTTCACTCTTGTTGCCCAGGCTGGAGTGCAATGGTGCGATATCAGCTCACTGCAACCTCTGCCTCCCAGGTTCAAGCAATTCTCCTGCCTCAGCCTTCTGAGTAGCTGGGATTACAGGCGCCTGCCACCACGCCTGGATAATTTTTTGTATTTTTAGTAGAGACGGGGTTTCACCATGCTGGCCAGGCTGGTTTTGAACTCCTGACCTCAGGTGATCCACCCTCCTCGGCCTCCCAAAGTGCTGGAATTACAGGTGTGAGCCACCGTGCCCATCCCTGTCCTTCATTCTCTCAACAAGTAAATATCTCACACTGGTAATTTATGTGCAGCCTTCCTTAGTATACATATATAGAAAAACAGTCAATATTTGCTTTTTCATGGGAAAACAAATACACCTGGACAGTTAAGCTTTAGGGATTTTTCCAAATCTACTTCCTAGTTCTCTCAATGTCTAAAAAATGATATATATATATCATTTTTATAATCATATATATATATATACGTATATATATACATACATATATACGTATATATATATAGCAACTCAACATTTAGATGACTTACTGCTGTGTTTTCTGATCTAAGTAGTTTACCGAAGACTCCAAATACCTCTTATCCAAATTAGGTGAAAAAGGACATAAAGAATCTAGAAAAAATTCAACTCTGCCAAGAATCTACATTTTTCTGGTCACAATCTGTCACCAGATGGGCAGTTTCTGTTTTCAGCCAGAATAAAGCACATTCAATTCTACCAAGAACAGAAATTAAAAGATGGCTAAGAAGATTGTATGTAAGCAGACATTACCATTTATGAAATAGTAATATTTATTACCATTATGAAATAGTAATGTCTGCTTTGCTTATTCACTGTTGTTCAAAATGTAACCCTGCAACTTTATTCCCTTTTAAGAATAAAGGGGAATCACATGACTGTTTAGCATCCTCTCAGGAGTTAAGTATGTCTGGATTTGAATCTTCTCCCTTTTAGTCAACCTTGATTTAATATACTTTGTAGATGCTTCTCAAATATGACAGAGACACTCCCAGTGCAGGACATGCTGTTATCACTGAACATGCAATCACTGAAGGGCTCCATGGCCTGATTCCCAGCCTGCCCAGGTAGCTGAACTAGTAGCTTAGATTTGGGGCTGCACTCTGGCAAAGATGAAAGACTAAATATTAATATAGATGGTAGATTTGCTTTTTGGGTGGTTTATGATTTATGGAATTTATTAAAACACATGATTACCTCCTTTTGGGATACTCTGATTAAAAATGGTAAAGGAATCAATGACTTATTAGTACTTTGTCAATGCCCCAAGGAGATAACAGTTATAATAACTGATAGAAACCAAGAGTCTAGAGATCACCCCAGAAAAAAATAGTAATGTCTTTGTTTTGATTTACATGCTAAATGTTTTTGGCTTTTTAAAAACATCCCAGCTAATATTAAGTGTTGCCAAATTTATATTAGTCACCACCAAATCTACTAAAAGAAAATGGGCTCAATTTAGACATGCTATAATTAACTCACAGTTATTAACTTAACCTGCTTTAAAAAACAATATTAGCAATCAAGAGATGTTTTCCCCATGAAGATGGAATTTGGAAATTTTGGGATGGCTGCCCTCAAGTGCCATGACCCATCCAGTGGACCCTGGTCACATTACTCCATGACTGTGCCCATTAGGAGCGACAAAAAGTACTTCCACCTCAAATAAATAGTTTGAAACAATTTTCAAAATTGGCCAAGGGAGTGGTAGAGTCATGTCTTAGCCATGAATAGCAGAACCTGGGTGAGATGTGGTTCAGACCCTTCTCTTCAAGGTTTTTAGGTATTTACAAATGTATTTTTATACAATTGCTGAAGTCTTGAGTCTCTGACTATATAGTAGTTATTTCTTGTGAACTATCTGCACGTATAAGAATGCTTCCCTGCCTGAGAATAAGGTAGAATCATTCCACCAATGGTCTCAATTCTTCAACTTTTCCTGAATCCAAGCCCTCACATTTCACTTCGTAGTGCCCTTTCACTCTAATTTTGTGTTCCATTATGTGAGTTGATTTGGTCACTGAGATGCCACAAAGGAGAGGCTTGCAAAAGCATTTGTAAGATTCCACTCTAGCTCTTTCCTTTTGCCATTACCTAGAAACATACCCATCATATTCATCCTGATGGAGGATGAAGATGAGTTGAGCAAACAGGAATTACCCAAGACACCTAAGCTAAGGTAATTGTAGAACAGCTGATAAAGACATTTCAAGGAAAGAAAACTACATATCCCTCATGAACACAGATGAAAAGTTCTAAATAAAATATTAGCAAATAGACTCTAGTGATACATAAAAAAGATAATACATTAAGACCAAAAGGAGTTTATTCCAAAAATAAAAAAGTTGGTTTAACATTTGAAAATCTCATTAATGGAATAACAGAAAAACATTTTGATTACCTTCATAGATGCAGAAAAAAATATCTGATATATTCAACACCAATTCATGATTCAAAACTTTTAGCAAACTAGAAATAAAATGGACTGTCTTAATCTAGTAAAGAATGACTACAAAAGCCTATAGCAAACATCATTTCAAATAGTGAAGCATGAAATTCTTTCCACCTGAGTTTGGGAACAGGGCAAGGCTGCCTCCTCTTACCATTTCTATTCAATATTATCGTGAAAGTCCTAGATAATTCAATAAAGAAACAAAAAAGTATAAAAAGTTGGAAGAAAGTAGTAACTTTATATGATCGTATACATTTAAAAAATCCCAGGGAATCTACACATTCATTATTAAAATGAATATGTGAATTTATGAAGGATGCTAGATGTAAAGTCAACATACAAGGCCAGGTGTGGTGGCTCACACCTGTAATCCCAGCACTTTGGGAGGCTGAGGTGGGAGGGTTGCTTGAATCCAGGAGTTCAAGACCAGCTTGGGTCAGTGAGACCAGAGAGACTCCTTCTCTACAAAAATTAATTTAAAAAATTAGCCAAGTGTGGTGATGCCTGCTTGTAGTCCCAGCTATGTGGGAGACTGAGGTGGGAGAAATGCTTGAGCCCAGGTGCCACTGCACTCCAGCCTGTGGTGACAGAGCAAGGCCCTGTCTTAAGACAAACAAATAAACAAAAGTCAATATACAAAAATTAGTTATGTTCCTACATACCAATAGCAAATATTTACAAAATGAAGATCTTCAAATATTTAAAATAGCACAAAAACTTATCAACTACATAGAAATAAAACTAACAAAAGGTGTAAAACCTGTACACTACAAACTTTGCTAAAAGAAATCAAAGAAGACATCAGTAGAGAGATGTATTATGTTCGTGAGTTGGAAATCTCAATATTTTTAGATGTCAATTCTCTCCAAATTAAGCTGTGTAGTCAATGCCCAAGTCAAAATACTAACAGGGTGTGGGGGTGTGTTTGTGTGGGTTTGAGTGTGTGTGTGTGTGTGTGTATGTAAATTGCCAAGATGATTCTAAAATTTATATGGAAATTCAAAGAATCTAGGAGAGCCAAGATAGTTTTTAAACAAAGAAGTACAAAGTTGGAGGACTTACACACAAGTTCTCAAGAGTCACTATAAAGCCATAATAATTAAAACTATGGTCTGGACTTAAGTATAGACAGTCATAATGAAAGGACAAAAAGCCCAGAAACAGATCTATACATATATGTTCACTTTGTTTGCAATAAACGCACCTCTGCAATTCACTGGGGGAAATCATGCTCTTTACAATAAATGGTACAGGAGGAATTGAGAGCTGTGTGAAAAACATGAACCTTGATACTGTATATCTGTACAACAATTAACTGGAGGTCAGTCATAGACTGATATATTGATAGAGGTGTTGGTTACATGCATATATACTTAGGTATAATATCATCAAGATATATACTTGATTAGTGCAATCTACCATATGTGTTATACCTCAGTAAAAATGTGGTTATAGATGCATGCATATATAATGTATACTTACATCGGGGCATATGTATATACAGATAATTTACTTCAACTTTTATTTTAGGTTCAGGGGTACATGTGGAGGATGTGCCATGGTGGTTTGCTGCACAGATCATCCCATCCCTAGGTATTAAGCCCAGCATCCATTAGCTATTCTTGCTGATGCTCTCCTTCCCCCATCCCCTCCCTCCCCACAGGCCCCAGTGTGTGTTGTTCCCCATCGTGTGCCCATGTGTTCTCACTGTCAGCTCCCACACATAAGTGAGAACATGTGGTGTTTGGTTTTTTGTTCCTGTGTTAGTTTGCTGAGGATATCAGCTTCCAGCTCCATCTATGTCCCTGCAAAAGGTTGTAATCTTGTTCCTTTTTATGGCTGCACAGTTTTCCATGGCATTTATGTACCACATTTTCTTTTTTTGTTGTTGTTTGTTTAAGTGTTAAATAATCTTTATTTGATATTACACATAAACCACACAAAATGCCTTTGAATAAGTAAAAGGAACCATCTTAAATACAGGGAATTCTAATTACACTGGCATAGTTAAGGCCAAAAATACAAAGAAGACATTGCTACCTTATCTTCAACCCTTGCCTTTAAGAGGCAAATAAACACAAAATACAGGTGAATCTTGCTTGGTTCTGAGACAGTGAAGGAATTTCCCCAGTATTTAAATATATTCATATAACCAGTCATATAAATCTAAATATAAACCAATATAAATATAAATATAAAACCAATCTTCAATAAGTTTTAAGATGGTACTCACCATCTTTGTGAAAGTTGAACATTATTAACAAAGTCTAATCATATCTTTAGAAGGAGTAAACAGTGATAGCATTTACTGAATTGGAATTACTATTAATATTCAAAAACCAAACTTATTCATTTAACCACAAGCCAGTCTTAGTTTTAAATCAGGACTGCCCAACAAAATATTCTGACAGTCATTCATAATCTGAATTCTGGTGTATAAGGTCTATTAAATTATGGTACACATAAAAAAGTCATGAGACATTTCTGTTTTGTAATATAAGGCAGTGGCCAATTATTACTCACTAGTAGCTTTTTTGAGATAAGCTATCAAGTCTGCCCTTTCTGCCTTGTTCTTAATGCCGGCAAAGATCATTTTTGTTCCAGGAATGTACTTCCTGGGATTCTCAAAATATTCTATCAGTGTATCCTCTCCCCCGGTGATGCCTTTGTTCTTATCAGTCTCTATGTAAGATAATCCAATGGGCTGACCTGTCTTCCACCTAAAGAGACCATGGAGATTAGGCTCAGTCTTGTGCTTGCCTCCCTTTTCCACGGTGTGGCACTGGGCACACTTCTGAACAAAAATTTTCTTGCCTTTCTCAATAACACCCATATTTAATTCTCTCTTTCATCACTGGCGCTACAAAGGTTCCCGCTCAGAAGCCAGATGTCCTGCTCTATGTACCATATTTTCTTTATCCAATCTATCATTGACTGGCATTTAGGTTGATTCCATGTCTTTGCTATTGTGAATACTGCTGCAATGAACATATGCATGCATGCATGTATTTTTATAAGACAATGATTTATATTCCTTTGGGTATATACCCCATAATGGGATTGCTGGATCTGATGGTATTTCTACCTCTAAGTCTTTGAGGAACTGCCACACTGTCTTCCACATGGGTTGAACTAATGTACACACCCACCAACAGTGTAAAAGCATTCCTTTTTCTCCGCAACCTTCCCAGCATCTGTTATTTTTTGGCTTTTTAATAAAAGCCATTCTGATTGGCATGAGATGGCATCTCATTGTGGTTTTGTTTGCATTTCTTTAATGATTAGTGATGTTGAGCTTTTTTTTCATATTTTTGTTGACTGCATGCAGGTCTCTTTTGGGAAGTATCTGTTCAGATCCTTTGCCCACTTTTTAATGGGGTTGTTTTTTTCTTGTAAATTTAAGTTCCTCATAGACTCTGAATGAGATATTACCAGTGAAGGCTGAGAAACAGCAAAGATGGCAGCCAGCTCCTTCCTTTGGAAGCTCCATCCCAGGGGGATACTGACCTGTAGCCAGCCCACACATACCTGCAGGAGGTGGCTGGAGACCCCTGTTGGGCATTCTTACCCAGTCAGGAGGCATGGGATCAGGGACCCATCCAAAGAAGCAGTCTGGCTGCTTTGGGGTAGAGCAGGTGTGCTGCACTGTGGGGGATCCTTCCTCCTCCGGACCACCTGTATTCTCCAAAGCCAGCAGGTTGGAGTGGCCGAGTTGACCAAACTGCAGAGATAGCAGCTGCCCCTCCCGCCAGGAGCTCCATTTCAGGGAGAGATCAAAGTTCTGTCCATAGAACCATTGCTGGAGTGGTTAAAGCCCCCGCAGGGATTCCTGCCCAGTGAGGAGGAATGGATTGGGGTCCTGCTTAAAGAAGCAGTCTGGTCATGATCTGGCAAGCCAGCTGTGCTGTGTTGTGGGGAACTCTTCCTTGTCCAGACTGTATTCTCCATAGCTGGCAGGCGGGAGTGGCTGAGTCTATGAACCACAGTGATACTGGCTGCCTCTCCCCACCTCCCTGGGAACTCAGACCCATCTGAAGTGGATTCCAACACGCTGCTGTTGGCAGGCTAGGATTCCAAGCCAGTGGGTCTTAACTTGTGAGGTGCCATGGAAATGGGGCCTGCAGAATGATGCTGCCTGGCTCCCTGGATTCAGCCCCCTTCCCAGAGATACGTATGGACAGATTTCCCACTGTGCTGAAGATCCCCGGGGCTAGAGTGTGTAAAACTCCTGGGTTTCTGTGTGTGCCTGAGCAGCTGAAGTGCCGAGACTCCATACAGGTCTGTGTATCAGACCCACAGCCCTGGTGGCATGGGCTCACAAGGGGATCTCTTGATCCATGGCTTGCAAAGATCCATGGGAGAAGCACGGTTTCCTGGGCAGGACTGCACACTCACTGCTTCCCTTGGCTAGGAGTGGGGGTTCCTTTGGCTCCATGCCGCCCCCAGCTGGGCCATCGCACCCTCTGCCTGCTTGTCTTCATTCTCCATTGGTCGACCTGTTCATCCAGTCAGTCCCAATGTGAGAACCTGGTTATCTCAGTTGAAGGTGCTGAATTCCCTCGCCCTAATTGGCCATCTTGCATCACTCTAAACATTTCTTTTTTAGCCCTAGTTCTTAATTCCTATAGCCCTTGGTTTATCACCAGTTTCTTGATAAAATAATCCATCCACGTTCTCTAGTCATGGGATGATGGCTCAGGCCAGGGATCCAGGGCATTTTCTGGGAAGTAGCTGAACTTGCAGGCCTATCCTGTTCGGAACTGAGCTAACACACTGCAGAGAGGTACTCCTTCCACCTCTCGGCAACTGATGCCAGCCCTTGATAGTTATATTTTTATTGAGGCATAATAAGTATTGTAAATTACATAAAATTAAACAATGATCCTTTCAGCTGGCATTTCACAGTAAACAGCATTATATGTTTGAAATTAATTTAGTCATCCACAGAGCCTAAAGCAATATGCCCTGACTATAATTTAGGATCTCAACCTAAGAATACACATTTTGGGTTATAGCATCCCCATCTTTCTTCCCTATGGTAGACTATCAAAAACAGCCACAATTCTTTTTAATTCCTTCCATCAAGAGTTGGAGTTTATTTTCTACTCCTTGAACCCAGACCAGTAGTGTAATTTGCATTGTCCAATAAAATGGGGTAGAAGTAATATATAATTTTGAGCCTGGGCCTGAAGAGGATTTGCATTGTTTTGTTGCCGCTCCTGGGACTCTTGCCTCTGCCATCATGTGAACAGGCCTGAAGTAGCCTACTGGAGAATGAGAGACCGCATGGGGCCATTCAGCCAAGTCAGGTAATTTTCTTTCATTTAAAAAATCTGTTTCCTTCATTCTTTAAAAATATTTTTAATTGACAGATAATATTTGTTCATATTTATAAGGTAGAGAGGGATATCTCAATACTTGTATACAATGTGTAATGATCAAATCAGGATAATCAGCATATCTATCACCTCAAATATTTATCATTCTTGTGTTGGGAACACTCAACATCCTCTCTATTTAAAAATATACAATAAATTGTTGTTAACTGTAGACACCCTGCAGCACTACAGAACACCAGAACTTATTCCTATCTGTAAGCTTAAATCTGATATTTTTTTGTTGATTTTCTATCTAGATGATGTGTCCAATGCTAAGAGTGAGGTGTTAAAGGCCCCAACTGTTACTGCATTGGAGCCTATCTTTCCTTTTAGACCTAAAAATATTTGCCTTGTTTATCTGAGTGCTCTAGTTTTGGGTATATATATATTGACAATTATTATATCTTATTGCTAAGTTGATCTCTTTATTATTGTAAAATGACCTTCTTTGTCTCTTCATACAGTTTGACTTAAAGTCTGTTTTTATCTGATAAGTATGGCTACCTCTGCTCGCTTTTGGTTTCTGTTTGCCTGGAATATTTTCTTCTATCCCTTCACTTCCAGTCTGTATGAACCTTTACAGGTGAAGTTAGTTTCTTGTAGGCAGCATACAGTTGGGTCTTTTTTTTTTTTTTTTTTTTTTTTTTTTTCTTTAAATCTAGGCAGCCAACTCTATATCTTTTAATCGGGAATTTGATCTGTTTACATTACATTCAAGATTACTATTAATAGATGAGGCTTTATCCTGTCATTTTGTTCATTTTTTTTCTGGTTGTTTTGTATATCCTTTGTTCTTCACCTATTTTTTTTTTTAATCTTTGTGGTTTGGTAATTTTCTGTAGTGAAAAAGTTTGATTCCTTTCTCTTTCTCATGTGTATATCTGCACTACCAGTGAGTTTCATACTTTTGTGTGTTTTGACAATGGTAATCATCCTCTTGCTTCCAGATGTAGAACCACCTTAAGCAGTCCTTGTAAGGTCAGTCTAGTGGGAATGAATTCCTTCAGTTTTTGCTTGTCTAGGAAATACTTTATTTCTCCCTCATTTCTAGGGGATAGCTCTACTAGGTATAGTATTCTTGGTTGACATTTTTTTTTTTTTCAGTACTTTGAATATATCATCCCATCTTATTGTCTACTGACCTGTAAAGTTTCCACTGGGAAATCCACTGTTAATCAAATGGAGTTTCCCTTATATGTGACTTGATGCTTTTTTCTTGCTGTTTTTAACATTTCTTTGTTTTTTTTAAATTTTTTTTGGATACAGTCTCGCTCTGTCACCGAGGCTGTAGTGCAGTGGTGTGACCTTGGCCCACTGCAACCTCCACCTCCTGGGTTTAAGCAATTCTCGTGACTGAGCCTCCCAAGTAACTGGAACTGCAGGTTCATGCCACCACACCCAGCTAATTTTTTTGTATTATTAATAGAAATGTGGTTTCTTCATGTTGGCCATGCTCGCCTTGAACTCCTGGCCTCAAGTGATCCACCTGCCTTAGCCTCCCAAAGTGCTGGGATTACAGGTTTGAGCCACCACACCTGACGAATATTCTCTCTTTTTGACTTTTGACAGTTTGACTACTATGTACCCCAGAGAAGACCTTTTTGGGTTGAATCTATTTGAGAACCTTTGAGCTTCCTAGATTTTGGCCATATCTCTCCCATGTCTGTTTTTAAAGCTCTTGATTGTATTTTTTTTTTTTTTTGAGACAGGGTATCACTCTGCCACCCAGGCTGGAGTGCAGTGGCACAATCTTGGCTCACTGCAAACTCCACCTCCTGGATTCAAGCAATTCTCATGTCTCAGCCTCCCAAGTAGCTTGGATTGCAGGCATGCGCCACCAAACCCAACTAATTTTACTAATTTTTGTATTTTTTAAAGACAGGATTTTGCCATGTTCATCAGGCTTGTCTTGAACTCCTGGCCTCAAGTGATCCACTGCCTTGGCCTCCCAAAGTGCTGGGATAACAGGTGGGAACCACTGCACCTGGTATCTTGATTGTATTTTTATTTTATTCCTTAAATTGTTCAGCTCTACAATCTCTGTCTGATTTTTAATGACATATATATCCCTGTCAAATTTCTCATAAGATCATAAATTGTTTTTCTAATTTCATTGATCTATCTGTATTCTCCGTATCTCATAGTTTCCTTAAGATCATTATTTTGAATTCCTTCTTAGACATTTGATACACTCTTTAAATTTAGGGTCTGTTAATGGGGAATTATTGTGTTTCTTTGGAGGTGTAATGTTTCCTTGCTTTTCATGTTTCTTGTGGCCCTAAACTGATTTTTGCACATCTGGGGGAACCGTTGCCTCTTCCAATGTTAGGGAGCTTTCATAGAGAAATACTTATTCCAATAGTTGTCTCCTATAGTGTTCATTGAGTAGGGTGCTTTGACTTTGGTTCTGGGTGGGTGCAGTAATATAGTCTTCAGGTGACTTTTTTGGCTGTAATCAGCATTCAGTGGTGTCTGTGAGTGCCTCAGTGGCCTGATGGTGAGTGTTTGTGGAGACAGTGGTGTGGCTTTTCTTGGTGTGAGAGCCATCATTCAGATTAGTTCTCAGGCCTTAGGCATATGCATGCTAGCTGCAGTGGCTTTGCTAATTGTGGGGTATTGCCAACAGCAGGGTGGGCACCAGGCAGGCCAGTACTCAGTGCCTTAGAAGTGCATGCAGCATATGGTGGCTCTGCTGGTGAAGGGGGTGGGGCTGTTGGCAGCAGTGGGTGCCAGATGGGATGGGCCTTGGGAGGTGCATGTAGCATGCAGTGGCTCTGTCAGTTGAGGGAAGCCAAGTCATTTTAGACTAGCCAGTCCTCAGATGACCCAGTAGCTGCCCACAGATACATGAATGAGCTTAGTTGAGGCAGGAAATCCTTTCTGCAAGCACCTGAATTGGACAGTTAAGCCCATACCAAATTCACAAACCATAGTATCATGAGCCAAATAAATAGTTGCTGTCATAAGCCAGTAAGTTTTGGGGTGGTTTGTAATCACTGGCACAATTGTAATTGGTATCAATCCATTATGATTTTTTTACTTGAAAGAGTACATTTTTAAAAGAATACTGCCATATCTGGGTTAATATTAAACTTATGACTACACAGTCTACATTCACTGAGAAATGAGTATTTGTCAGATAAAGACCCTTACCTCGATTGGATTTCTATAGAAAGACTGCCTTCCAGAAGATGGAAATGACATAGCAATAATACGTTCTGAAAGTCAAAATCATCACTATTACAAACATTATTATAGATTTCATATAACATACAAAAAATTAATTTATACATGATCAGACTCCATTTTCACAGAAAAAAGCCTTTTAAGATTGAGGTTGACAGAAAAGAGCTAATACTCAGGATAATCAAATAACATATTAAATTATCCAACACAATGATCATTAAACTGGCATGGAGTTCTTAAGTCTCCACTAGTTCTAACTGTATGCCATGTACTTATGATGGCCACAGTCTGAAGTTCCCCTTGTTCTTAGAATTTATTTCTTATCTTAAATACCAGAGAAAATCCAAGAGTTCTGGGCACCAGTGATGGTGGGAACTCCCAAGGTGCTTTGCAGCCCTCTGACTCAGAAAACCTGAGATCTACAAAGCACTGACCTCATTCTCTGGGGTTCTAGGATGAGAAGAGGTCTCTGTGGGATTCTTGGGACTCAGAAATAACTACTAGAGGTTAATAAATTGAAACTCAAATGGGGTCAGCTGAAAATCCATTCAAGTTCCTATGCTGCAACTGAGTAGTCCTGAATTGAGAAGACATACAGATCTTCCATTGCCAGGGCTAAACCACAAATATGTCACACTATCACAGTCACATATATCCTCATGAATAAAGAATATTTTGAATGAATGTGTCTTAGATGAGGCAAAAAAAAAAATACAATTACAAGAAAAAGTGAAGTAATACAAGTAAATCAACAGTTAAGTGTCACAAACCTGTAATGTAAGTGAGGTCTAGGTCAAATCCATCCCTTGTGTATCGCCTTTTGTTTTCTGAAACCTGAGAGTTTAAAATCATCATTAGTTTGTGAAACATTCATCAACATAAAAATAAAAAACATTATACAGTATAGATATCAACCCTTGCCAATGGGTCCCAAAACACAAAATATTTTTCTGAATCATAAGCATGTTTTGCCCACTTACCAGCCTTCTCATCAGCTTTTCAAGTTGTCTTTTTTGATGAACCAGATGAAAAATTCTTATCAGAATAATAAGTCGTAGAAGTCGAACTAAATGTGTCCATCTAACAATAAATTTAAAAGATCCATTTTTGCTTCAGAAACAGAATTTTATCAATATAAACTATGTCTAGAGCAGCAGTTGTTAACCAGAGGCAATTTTCCCTCCTCTCCCCAGTTACCTACCTGGGGGATACTTGGCAATGTCTGGAGGCATTTAGGTTTTCACAACTGGCGTGCGTGCGTGTGTGTGTGTCTGTGTTACTTACATCTAGTGAATAGAGGCCAGGAATTTTGCTAAACACCCTACAATTAATATAACTGCTCATCACCCTCTTATAACAATGATCTGGCCCAAAATGTCAGTAATGCTGAGGCTGAGAAATTCTGGTCTAGAGAAATAGTGATACGATAGACTCTTAGCATTTGTAAATTTAATTTTGGGATTTAAGACTAGCATTTTCAATTTTTCCACATCAAAACAAATCGATTATTCTTGTTCATCTTTGTTATTCCCATGAGTAACAGATGTTCACTACAGCTGCTAATGCACATCAGGCAGGCAACAGATTGAGATACTTCCAAAGTGTGCTAGCTGGTATGTCTCCTACCGTTAGAACCACCGAAGCAGAGAACTGATGGTCTGGACTAGTGCTTCTCTGATTTGGGCACATGTCAATAAGAGCCACCTGGAAAAGCTTGTTAAGCTGCAGATTGCTGGTTACCAGAGATACTGATTCGGTGGGTCCAGGGTGGGGGCTAAGGTATTTTTCTTCTTACATTTCTAGCAAGCTGTCAAGTGATGCTGAGGTTTCTAGTCAGAGGACCACATTGGCTAGGGTTATTTTCAAATAATTCCAAAAGCCTATCACTTAACATGCTTTTAGTTGGGGCCTGAGCTGCAGTCCGGGGAAGCTAGGGTACAAAAAGAAATCAGCTATTTGACCCATGAACAAGCTTAGGAAGCCACCATCTACATCCCAGTATACATTTGCTCTTTCATTTTCCTCATTGTCACAGTAAAAAAAGAAAAAGAGTCACCAGGGCCTCATACACTCTTTAGTTTCCTAACCCCTCACAGTTCTAACTTTGCCTGAGCTTTCTTTGTTTCTACCACAACTATACTGCAAAACTCTACTATTGTGTGCTACATGTGTCATCTCCTAGTTTCTCTTCTGTTTGCTATTTTTTAGAAACTCATGATTGAAGTCACTCAAATTTTGAGTTTGCTCAAATAAATTCCCTCTTGGCTGTAGGAAAAATCCAGACAGAACATTATGTGTAAGGGATTTGTAGTTGAAGCACAGAGGGGAATTGTTTTCAATATAAATTTTTTGGATATAGCAGATATTAAACTGATAAGAATATTATACTTGATCTTAGCCAAAAGGCCAAAAAATGATACAAATGGGAATTTGATGAGAACTTCAAAATGTAGAGAAGTTAAAGTTAGTACAAGAGTAAAAGTCCTTCTTTGGGTACTGCATCTTCTTTATTCAATTAATGGTACTTAGTGTGTATACTCTTCACTGGTCCCTAAATATCACAATCTTTTAGTTTCAAAGTATGTGGGAATTTACCTAAACATTTCATTTTAAAGCCATGTATTTGGTATAGAATGAGAACATTTGAAGTTGAAAAGATTATATAGAATAAAAGCCACAGAAAATGCTAAAATTAATGAAAAACTTTAAGAGAGGTAAGTCTTATGTTTCATACCTGGGAATATTCCTAAGAAACTTAATGTCAAAAAAAATGTAAACGACATCAACCAGCAAAGGAATCA
The DNA here is from genome assembly GCF_028878055.3 of Symphalangus syndactylus. NCBI lineage: Eukaryota > Metazoa > Chordata > Mammalia > Primates > Hylobatidae > Symphalangus > Symphalangus syndactylus. The sequence goes on from NC_072437.2 coordinate 72,731,556, forward strand.
CAATAATGGCAGTATCTAAAATGTTAAATAAGTCAGAAAAATACTGCTGTCTCCTGTAATATAAAACAAAAAAAATAAGTTCATTCCCCCCTGCCAGAAGAGATAGGAATATTTAAAGACCACAAACTATTGACTCATCCCCATTAAGAATTCTACTATCATGAATTATTTAAAATGTATTTTCTAGAGTAGACTAAGGAAAAAATATAACATTCATGGGAAGTTTTCAAACAATGAAATTATATTCATCATTTGACACTTATATGTGACCAAAACACCAACATGGCAATTCAAACATAATAAGAGATATAACTAAATGCATAATAATCACCCTTATTGTGGACAATGGGGTATCTATCCCCTCAGCATTTATCATTCATGTTACAAACAATCCAATTACACTCTTTCAGTCATTTAAAAATATACAATCAAGTTATTGTTGACTATGGTCAATCTGTTGTGCTATCAAATAGTAGGCGTTACTCATTCTATTTTTTTGTACCCATTAACCATCCCCACCTCCCCACCCCCAAGCCCTTACTACCATTCCCAGCCTCTGATGACCATCGTTCTACTCTCTAGGTCTATGAGTTCAATTGTTTTTTTTTTTTTTTTTTTTTTGTAGAGCCCCATAATAAGTGAGAACATGTGATGTTTATCCTTCTGTGCCTGGCTTATTTCACTTAACAAACATAGTGATCTCCAGTTCCATCCATGTTGTTCCAAATGACAGGATCTCTCTTTTTTTTTTTTTTTTTTGAGATGGAGTTTCACTCTTGTTGCCCAGGCTGGAGTGCAATGGCATGATCTCGGCTCACTGCAACCTCCACCTCCCGGGTTCAAGCAATTATCCTGCCTCAGCCTCACGAGTAGCTGGGATTACAGGCGCCCGGCACCACACCCAGCTAATTTTTGTATTTTTAGTAGAGATGGGGTTTCTCCATATTGGTCAGGCTGGTCTCGAACTCCCGACTTCAGGTGATCTGCCCACCTCAGCCTCCCAAAGTGCTGGGATTACAGGCATGAGCCACTGTACTTGGCCAAGATCTTATTGTTTTTTATGGCTAAATAATACTCTCTTATGTATATGTGCTATATTTTCTTTATCCATTCATCTGTTGATGGATACTGAGGTTGCTTCCAAATCTTAGCCATTATTAACAGTGCTGCAACAAAAAGGGAATGCAGATATCTCTTCTATATACTGATTTCCTTTCTTGTGGGTATCTACCCAGCAGTGGGATTGCTGGATCATATGGTAGTCCTATTTTTAGTTTTTTGAGTAACCTCCAAACTGTTCTCCAATTGCTTCTTATTTACATTTCCATGAACAGTGTATGAGGGTTCTCTTCACATCTTTGTCAGGATTTGTTATTGCCTGACTTTTGGATATAAACCATTTTAGCTGGGATGAGATGATATCTCATAGGTTTTCTACACTGCGAATTTCTCTAATGATCAATGATGTTAAGCATCTCTTGATATGCCTGTTTACCATCTGTATGTTTTCTTTTGAGAAATGCCTGTTCAAATCTTATGCTCATTTAAAAAATTAGATTATTAGATTTTTTCCTAGCGAGTTGTTTGAGCTCCTTACACATTCTGGTTATTAATCCCTTTTCAGATGGGTAGTTTGCAAATATTTTCTCCCATTCTGTGGGCTGTCTCTTCACTTTGCTAATTGTTTCCTCTGCTATGAAGCAGCTTTTTAACTTGATGTGATCCCATTTGCCCATTTTTGCTTTGGTTGCCTGTGCTTGTCAGGTATAGCCCAAGTAATTTTTGCTCAGAACAATGTCCTGGAGATTCTTCCCAATGTTCTCTTGTAGTATAGTAGTTTCATTGAATTCTTAGATTTAAATTTTTAATCCATGTTGATTTGATTTTTGTATATGGTGAGAGGTAGGGGGTCTAGGTGCGTTCTTCTGTATGTGTATATCTAGTTTTCCCAGAACCATTTGTTGAAGAGACGTCTTTTGTTCAATGTATGTTCTTGGCACATTTATTAAAAATGAGTTCACTGTAAGTGTGTGTGGATTTGTTTCTGTGTTCTCTATTCTGTTCCAGTGGTCTATGTGTCTGTTTTTATGCCAGTGCCATGGTGTTTTGGTTATATAGTTCTGTAGTATAATTTGAAGTCAGGTAATGTGATTCCTACAGCTTTGTTCTTTTTGCTTAGAATAGCTTTGGCTATTCTGGGTCTTTTGTGGCTCCATATAAATTTTAAGATTCTTTCTTCTACTTCTGTGAAGAATGTCATTCATATTTTGACAGGGAGTGCATTGAATCTGTAAATTGCTTTGTATAGTATGGACATTTTAAGAATATTGATTCTTCCAATCCATGAACATGGAATCTCTTTCCATTTTTTGGTGTCCTCTTCAATTTCTTTCATCAGTGTTTTATCATTTTCATTATAAAGATCTTACACGTCTTTGGTTAGGTTAATTTCTAGGTATTTAATTTTATTTGTGGCTATTTTATATAGGACCACTTTTTAAATGTCCTTTGAAAATGGTTCACTGTTGACATATAGAAATGCTACTGATTTTTGTATATTGATTTTGTATCCTGCAACTTTACTGAATTTATCAATTCTAATAGTTTTTTTTTGTGGAGTCTTTAGTATTTTCCAAATCAAATGTATCATCTGCAAACACAAGGATAATTTTACTTCTTCCATCCCGATTTGTATTTCTTTTTTTATTCCCTTTCTTTCTCTTCTATAATGGCTCTAGCTAGGACTTCCGGTACTATGTTGAACAACAGTGGTAAAAGTGGGCATCCTCATTGTGTTCTAGATCACAGAGAAAAGCTTTTCATTTTTTCCCCATTCAGTACGGTACTGACTGTGGGTCTGTCATATATGGTTTTTATTATGTTGAGGTGTGTTACTTCTATACCCAGGTTTTTTAGGGTGTTTACCATGAAGGGATGTTGAATTTTATCAAATGCTTTTTCAGCATCAACTGAAATGATCTTATGGTTTTTATCCTTTATTGTGTGGATATAATGTATCGCATTGATTTATTTGCAAATGTTGAACCATCCTTGCATCCCAGAGACACATCCCACTTGTCATGATGAATGATCTTTCCCATTTATTGTTGAATTCAGTTTTCTAGTGTCTTGTTGAGGATTTTTGCATCAATATTTATCAGATATATTAGCATGTTTTTGGTTTCGGTTTTTGGGTTTGTTTGTTTGCTTGTTTTATTCATTTATTTATTTATTTTGAGACTGAGTCTCACTCTGTCACCCAGGCTGGAGTGCAGTGGTGTGATCTCAGCTCACTGCAATGTCTGCCTCCCAGGTTCAAGTGATTCTCCTGCCTCGGCCTCGTGAGTAGCTGAAATTACAGGCACCCGGCAACACACCCAGCTAATTTTTGTATTTTTAGTAGAGATGGGGTTTCACCATATTGGCCAGGCTGGTCTTGAACTCCTGACCTCCAGTAAACCACTCGCCTCTGCCTCCCAAAGTGCTGGGATTATAGCAGTGAGCCACCACTTCCAGCCTACAGGTGTCTTTATGGGACAAGAGTGTTTCCTGTAGGCAACAGATCAATGGGTCTTTTTATTTTATTTATTTATTTATTTATTTTTGAGATGGAGTCTTGCTCTGTCACCAGGCTGGAGTGCAGTGGCACCATCTCGGCTCACTGCAACCTCTGCCTCCCGGGTTCAAGTGATTCTCTTGCCTCAGCCTCCTGAGTAGCTGGGACTACCGGTGCACACCACCACACCCTGCTAATTTTTGTATTTTTAGTAGAGACAGGGTTTCACCATGTTTGCCAGGACGGTCTCTAGCTCTTGACCTCATGATCTGCCTGCCTTGGCCTCCCAAACTGCTGGGATTACAGGCATGAGCCACCACACCTGGATGGGTCTTGTTCTTTCATCCATTCATCCACTCTGTCTTTTGATTGAAAAGTTGAGTCTACTGACACTCAATGTTATTATTGATAAGTAAGGACTTACTCCTGCCATTTTGTTATTTGTTTTCTGGTTGTTTTGGGGTCTTCTCTTCCTTCTTTCCTTCCTGTCTTCCATTAGTGAAGGTAATTTTCTCTGGTGATATGATTTAGTTTCTTGTTTTTTATTTTTCATGTATCCATTGTTATGTTTTTTGGTTTGAGGTTACCATGAGGCTTGTAAATACTATCTTATAATCCATTATTTTAATCTTATAATAAGTTTTCATAAACAAGTAAAAAGAAAACTAATAAAAACTCTACAACTTAACTTTGTCTCCCTATTTTTTAACTTTTTGTTATTTCTATTTATATCTTATTATACCATCTATGTCTTGAAAAGTTTTAGTTAATATTTTTGATTGGCTCATAGTTTAGTCTCTCTACTTAGAATAAGAGTAGTTTATACATTATAGTTACAGTGTTATAACATTCTGCATTTTTCTGTATACCTAACTGTTACCAGTGAGTTTTATACCTTCAGGTTGTTACTTATGGCTCATTAATGTCCTTATCTTTCTGATTGAAATACTCCCTTTAGCATTTCTTCTAGGACAGGTCTGGTGTTGACAAAATCCCTCAGCTTTTGTGTGGAAAGGTCTTTATTTCCCCTTCACTTTGAAGGATATTTTCACTGGATACACTGTTCTAGGGTAAATGATTTTTTCATTCAGCACTTTCAATATGTCATGCCACTCTCTCCTGGCCTGAAACATTTCTACTGAAGAGTCTGCTGCCAGATATATTGTAGCTCCATTGTATATTATTGGTTTCTTTTCTCTTGCTGCTTTTAAGATCCTTTCTTTATCCTTGATCTTTGGGACTGTGATTATTAAATTCCTTGAGGTAGTCTTCTTTGAGTTACATCTGCTCGGTGTTTTATAGCTTTCTTGTACTTGGATATTGATATCTTTCTGTAGGTTTGGGACGTTCTGTTACCATCCCTTTGAACAAACTTTCTACACTCCCCACCTCCTCTTTAAGGCCAATACCACTTAGATTTGTCCTTTTGAGGCTATTTTCTAGATCCTGTAGGCATGCGTCATTGTTTTTTATTCTTTCCTTTGTCTCCTCTATGTATTTTGAAATAGCCTGTCTTCAAGCTCATTAATTCTTTCTTCTGGTTTATCAATTCTGCTATGAAAAGACTCTAATGCATTCTTTGGGGTGCCAATTACATTTTTTGGCTCCAGAATTTCTGCTTGATTCTTTTAAATTATTTCAATCTCTTTGTTAAACTTATCTAATAGAATTATGAATTCCTTCTCTGTGTTATCTTGAATTTCTTTGAGTTTCCTCAACACAGCTATTTTGATTTCTTTGTCTAAAAGGTCACATATCTCTGTTTCTACAGGATTGGCCCCTGGTGTCTTATTTAGTTCATTTGGTGAGGTCATGTTTTCCTGGATAGTGTTGATGCTAGCAGATGTTCTTTGGTGTCTGAGCATTGAAGAGTTAGGTATTTTATTGTAGTTTTCACTGTATTTATTGTAGTTTTCACTGTCGGGCTTGTTTGTACCCGTCTTTCTTGGGAAGGCTTTCCAGATATTTGAAAGAACTTGGGTATTGTGATCTAAGCTGTATCTGCTTTAGGGGGCACCCCAAGCCTCCTAAACTCTGTGGTTCTTGCAGACTCATAGTGGTACTGCCTTAATGGTCTTGGACAAGATCTAGGATAATTCTCTGCATTACCAAAAAGAGACTCTTGTTTTCTTCCCTTACTTTCTCCCAAACAAACAGAGTCTCTCTCTCTCTGTTCTGAGGCACCTAAAGCTTGGGGTTGAGTGACACAAGCACCCCTGTGGCCACCACTACTGTGACTGCATTGGGTCAGACCTGAGGCCAGCACAGCACTGGGTCTTGCCCAAGACCTGCTATAACCACTCCTTGGCTATTGCAGAACTTTGCTGAAGGCCCTGGGGCTCTACAGTCATCACATGGTAAAAACAGCCAGGCCTGTGTCCTTCCCTTCAGGACGGCAAGTTCTCCTAGCCTCCAGGTGGATCCAAAGGTGATCAGGGCCTAGATCAAAAACTTTAAAAGTCTACCTAGTGTTTTATTGTGCTATGGCTGAGCTGTCACTCAAACCACAAGATGCAGTCCCTCCCACTCTTTCCACCCCTGTCCAAAGGCAGAGGAGCAGCAATCCATGGCCACCTCAAACACAGGCCATGGGGGGTTACTGCCAGACTACCACCAATGTTCTCATAAGGCCCAAAGGCTCTTAAGTCAGTTTGTGGTGAATGCTCCTGTTAATTATTTTTAAATGCTCCTTTTTTTTTTTTGAGATGGAGTCTCGCCCTATCACCCAGGCTAGAGTGCAATGGCGTGATCTCGGCTCAATGCAACTTCTGCCTCCCAGGTTCAAATGGTTCTCCTGCCTCAGCCTCCCAAGCAGCTGGGATTACAGGCAACCACCACCACACCCCGCTAATTTTTGTATTTTTAGTAGAGACGGGGTTTCACCATGTTGGCCAGGATTGTCTCGAAATCCTGACCTTGAGATCCTCCCACCTCAGCCTCCCAAAGTGCTTCTTATAAAAGTACAAAATAGCTTAATGCATTATAAAAATAATCAAACTTACCCTTCTACAAATACTCGAAGAAAAACATCCATGAGAAAAAATAAGGCAATAGCTAGAGAAATAGAACGATACTCCAAAGGAATATAAAGTTTGCTATCAGTGAAAATTAGGTCGGCAAGGAGGAGAGTGACATCCAGTAAGACCAGGAAAACTCCAAATATTCTAAAATAAATAAATAAATAAATAAATACAAAGATAAAGGGGCATTTGTCCCTATAGCTATACTATATTTAAGCCATTGATCAGGTACCAAAATGTTATTATTTAGTATTAATCTGCCCAGTGGCGGGAAAACTGTAATGCCTTAGAATCTCAGCAAAATCACTGTTTTCACCCAATAGAAGCAGTTCTTAATAAACAAAATTCTCACCCAACCACTTCACAAGATATTATCATGGCCTTTTATAGTAGACACATCAGACCAACACCTCAGGAGAGAAAAGTAAACCTGAATTAAAATCACCTGTGTCTGTTTACAAACTCTTCTTAAAATTTGAGAATTTCATAAGAAGTTTATACCAACTTCTCATAAAAAATAAACCCTCATTAATCTGGATAATTCTAGCATAGTGATGGGCACATGAGTCTTGAACTCTAAAGTACCTCCTGCCAGTTGTTGTTACATATTCTAAATACATTCTGCATAAATTGATTAGACTATTTGCCTAATCTATGAAGATGAATTAGTCTTTGAAGTACTTTTTTAAAAATTTGCAGCTCAAATTCAAATATTACTAATTCAAAAGGAAACAATTATATTGCATAAATCTATATCATAGTATGAAATCTTACTCTTATGGAGAGAAGAGTCTAAGTAAGTTGTTTCCAGAATTAAAGAGTAATTCTAGATGTATAAGGGACTTCACAAAACACTTTACTAATAATTATAGAATTTTAACATTTCATTTTCATTAATGTTACTTTTGCAGATGGAAGAAAAACAATATTAATATGTTACTATTAATCTTAGGCAAAGGCCATTTATTTGCAGTTCTTAATGTCCAACTTAAACCAAAATTCCATGATAAATTAGATTACATTAGATGGGGCACATGGCTACTTGGCAACTGATGTACAGTGGAAATGCTTTTTTGTTATTTTATTTCAGTGTTTCTCATTGAAGTATTAAGTCTCATATATATCTATATATGTATAGATATATATGAAACTCATATTTTTTTTCTTTTTTTTTTTTTTACATGGAGTCTTGCTGTGTCGCCAAGGCTGCTGCACAATGGTGCAATTTCAGCTCACTGCAACCTATGCCTCCTCGGTTCAAGCGATTCTTCTACCTCATCCTCCTGAGTAGCTGGGATTACAGGCACCAGCCATTATGCTTGGCTAATTTTTGTATTTTTAGTAGAGATGGGGTTTCACCATGTTAGCCAGGCTGGTCTTGAACTCCTTACTTCATGTGATCTGCCCGCCTCGGCCTCCCAGAGTGCTGGGATTACAGGCGTGAGCCACTGCGCCCAGCCAAGTCTCAGATATATTTAATACATGGTGTTTTCTATGTCTCACATACCCAAATGCAAAGGATGATACAATTGAACGCACAATTTTCTTAATCTTGCTGCTGCAAAAAGAAGTAAAAATAAAATTAATCAGATTTCTTCTAACATATATTGTAAATTTAACCAAAAAACAAAGGGCTTTATAAATATAATTTTAAAAGAAAATTATTCAGAAGTTGTATAACAAAATGCTTTTTACTAATAGCTAAAATTTTATTCTTCCTGCTCCATGAGTATTTTACTTGTTTACTTTGCTATCCAGAAGACAGTAAACTTTGGATGTTTAGTAACATTTCCATTGCATGCAAAGCCCTAACCCCAACTTTATGGCAATACTAAACTTAAACGTGTGGTCATCAACTCAAGGAGTACAGCATGAAGACAGAAAAGGGTGGTAGAAGAGAACTGTATTTTAATCCCGGCCTGGACAAGTCATCAAACTTTGGCCAGATCTCAGTTTCCACTGCAATAAAATAAGGTGTTTCAGGAATGAGCATAGGGAGTAAATGATGCTCTTGTCACCTCCTCAAACTAGACACCTAGTGAACAGATACACATTAGCAAGAGTCGCATATGAGGTTGCAAATGAACTTCAGAGGTAAGACATTTTAGTAAGATATACTTCAAAGGACAAACACCCGAAAGACTGGGCTCCTTCCATTACTCAGAGGAAGGAGAACCTGTTTGATGGAGCCTCCAATAATGCCTCATTTTACCCTATGGCTGGAGACAAGGTAGCTGATGAAGAACAATTTTTTTTGTCCTACTGAAGCCTCCTGTGTTGGAGGAGTCTTCAGGAAGTTTCTGTCATACTGAAGCCTCCAACATAGGACTCAAATTCCACCCCGAGAGCCATGAATCCTAAGACAATGCTCACAGCCTGTGCCTAAGACTGCAGAACAAAGAGGGCAGATACTGAGCAGAACTGCGACACTGACAAAATTGGCCTTTGACATGAACAGACATTTCTCAAAAGAAGACATACATGTGGACAACAAGCATACGAAGAAAAGCTCAATATCACAGATTAAAGAAATGCAAATCAAAACCACAATGAGATACCATTTCACACCAGTCAGAATGGCTATTACTAAAAAGCCAAAAAGTAACAGATGCTGGCAAGGTTGCAGAGAAAAGGGAACACTTATACATTGTTGGTGTGAGTGTAAATTAGTTCAACCACTGTAAAAAGCAGTATGGCAATACCTTGAAGAGCTAAAAGCAGAGCTATTTGACTGAGCAATCCCATTACTGAGTAGATACCCAGAGGAATATAAATCATTCTACTGTAAAGATACATGCATATGAATGTTCACTGCAGCACTATTTACAATAGCAAAGACATGGAACAAACCTAGGTACCCATCAATGACAGATTGGATAAAGAAAATGTGGTACATATATACCATGGAACACTATGCAGCCATAATAAAAGAATGAGATCATGTATTTTGTGGGAACATGGATGGAGCTGGAGGCTCTTATCCTTAGCAAACTAGTGCAGAAACAGAAAACCAAATACTGAATGTTCTCACCTATCAGTGGTAGCTAAATCATAAGGACTTAAGAACACAAAGAAGGAAATAGACACTGGGGTCTACTTAAGTGGGGAGGGTAGGAGGAGAGAGAGGAGCAGAAAAGATAACTGTCTGGGTACTGAGCTTAATACCTGGATGATGAAATAATATGTAAAAAAAAAAAAAAAAAAACCTCCCTGACACAAGTTTACCTATGTAACAAACCTCACGTGTACCTCCAAACCTAAAATAAAAGTTAAAAAAAACAAAATTGGCCTTTGATGAATGATGTTAGGTTAACCTGAGATAAAGGAAATCCCCAATCCTTCTAATCTTCCCCTCTCCACCTGGACCCACCACCTCCGCCCAGGCTTGGAGAGTTAAGGCTGATGTAGATGGAGGATCAATTGGCCAAAAGAGGTGAATTCTCTCCTCAAGTTGCCATTCCCTTACTACAAGAACCTCTGATCCCACACAGTCTACTGGATCTCTGGGTATCAAGGAAATGTCATAAATCTGAACTCACTTGACAATGTCACCATACAGAACCTAGTCTGACAGATTACAAAGGCATGAAGAAGTGGCTTGGGTGGCTTTAGCCCCTGAATCTGTTTCAGTGTCCCCTGAAATTATACCAAGTAAATACACAATTGAGACTTTTTTGTTTAAAAAAAGTGTACTATGTAAATACAGCTTCAAGCAGTTATGTGCAGAGTTTGCAGGGAAATAACTATGACTCAGCAAATGCATATCCAGGAAAAGTACTGTTCACACTCGGGAGCAGCAGACACTCCAACATGAAGCAACACAAAGCACAGCCTCCGTGTACCTTTCCTAAAAACAATTACTCAAAGTGCTTGAGTCAGCTGAGCAATGAATCAGAATGAAGAACACAGAAATAAGGAAGATGACTTACAGAGAAAAGATGGTAAATAATATAAACTCAAAATTAGGTAAGTCTAAATAATAATTGATAATGTAGCATAAAAATGTAGCAGGTGAACAAAAGCAACAGCAACAAAAGCCAAAATTGACAAACAGGATCTAATTAAACTAAAGAGCTTCTGCACAGCAAAAGAAACTACCACCAGAGTGAACAGGCAACCTACAGAATGGGAGAAAATTTTTGCAATCTACTCATCTGACAAAGGGCTAATATCCAGAATCTACAAAGAACTCAAACAAATTTACAAGAAAAAAACAACCCCATTAAAAAGTGGGCAAAGGATATGAACAGACACTTCTCAAAAGAAGACATTTATGCAGCCAACAGACACATGAAAAAATGCTCATCATCACTGGCCATCAGAGAAATGCAAATCAAAACCACAATGACATACCATCTCACACCAGTTAGAATGGCCATCATTAAAAAGTCAAGAAACAACAGGTGCTGGAGAGGATGGGGAGAAATTGAACACTTTTACACTGTTGGTGGGACTGTACACTAGTTCAACCATTGTGGAAGACGGTGTGGCGATTCCTCAAGGATCTAAAACTAGAAATACCATTTGACCCAGCCGTCCCATTACTGGGTATATACCCAAAGGATTATAAATCATGCTGCTATAAAGACACATGCACATGTATGTTTATTGAGGTACTATTCACAATAGCAAAGACTTGGAACCAACCCAAATGGCCATCAATGATAGACTGGATTAAGAAAATATGGCACATATACACCATGGAATACTATGCAGCCATAAAAAAGGATGAGTTCATGTCCTTTGTAGGGACATGGATGAAGCTGGAAACCATCATTCTCAGCAAACTATCACAAGGTCAGAAAACCAAACACTGCATGTTCTCACTCATAGGTGGGAATTGAACAATGAGAACACATGGACACAGGAAGGGGGGGAACATCACACTCCGGGGCCTGTCATGGGGTGGAGGGATGGGGGAGGGATAGCATTAGGAGATATACCTAATGTAAATGACGAATTAATGGGTACAGCACACCAACATGGCACATGCATACATATGTAACAAACCTGCACGTTGTGCACATGTACCCTAGAACTTAAAGTATAATAATAAAAAAAATGTAGCAGGTGAAAATGTAAATAAATGATTCTAAAAGTAAAGATAAATAATATAAAATCATGAATAATACTACTGATTTGAATTTTTAGGCATTCTTACACTAGGATTCAAGGTGTGGAAGAAGATAGAAGTAAAGGCAAGTTGCATTTTTTATCTTTCACAAGTACAAGTCCAGTTTTATTCTCGATATTGATGGAAAAAATGGTATAATTATGTTTTATAAACATTTAAATATAAACATTGATAGACTAGAAATGGGCTTCTGACTTGCATATCAATAAAAAATGCAAGGGATAAAAACAAATCAATTAATAGCAAAATATATACAAATTTATAAAGAAAATATCAAAGTATCTTTAATAAAGAAAAAGATGATAAATAAAACCAAACATACCAGAAATCATAAATACAAACATATTACTCTCATATTGCATATTGAGAAATACTCTCAGATAACTTTGAAATTAAAGGCATTACATGCTATACACGAGAGACAAAAACTAAATTTAAATGACAATTCAAAAATAAAAGAGATAGAGGCCAGGCACAGTGGCTCACGCCTGTAATCCCAGCACTTTGGGTGGCCAAGGCGGGCGGATCATAAGGTCAGGAGATCGAGACCATCCTGGCCAACATGGTGAAACTCCATCTCTACTAAAAATACAAAAAATTAGCTGGGCGTGGTGGTGCGTGACTGTAGTCCCAGCTACTCAGGAGGCTGAGGCAGGAGAATCGCTTGAACCTGGGAGGCGCAGGTTGCAGTGAGCTGAGTGGTGCCACTGCATTCCAGCCTGGTGACAGGATGAGACTCCAGCTCAAAAAAAAAAAAAAAGAGATAGAAAAAGATATGAGATACTAAACCTTAAAACACTAAAAGTTTCAATATTAATATCAAAGTTGAATTAAAAGCACAAATATTAACTATGAACATGACTCATTTTTTATCAATAGAAGGTGGAAGCTACATGACACTAACAAGACCATGTTTAATGAAATGGGATTTGTATCGAAGGCAGGTGCTATCTCTCCCACTGGCCACATTTTTCTCTGGTACAGACTCGGGGGGTAGGGAGATGGCCACGATGTAAAGCACAAAAAACACTGTAGTGACTCTGGTCTTCCTGCTCACTCTAGATCACTAAAACAGGGTAAGGACAATACAGGGGGATGACACTTTCATGCTGAGAAAACTACGAGTCACTTAGGAGAAAAGTGAATTTCTACGCTTTATACCTTAAGACAAAGTAAATTCAGGGCAGATATTTTATTTAAATGAAGAAAATAAATTCAAAACAGAAATTTTGGTGAATATATTTAAAATCTTGGGGTAAGAAGGACTTTCTGAGAATAACATTAAAGGCAAAATCACAAAGAACAGTACAGATACATTTGATTACATGAGGATTAAATGCTTTTATATAGTGAAAAGCAAGACAACCCGGGAGAAATTGCTTATCTTACATAAAATAGAAAAAGGATGAATAGATTTAACTTTTCAGTCCAAAGACAGAAAAGGATAAATGAAGGTGTGTCAAAGAATGTGCATCAGAACAAATATATTTACTAATATCAGAGAAATCAATGATGGCTAGTGTTAAGTGTGGGAGGGGAGAAATGTACACTTTGCATCTTGATGTTAAAGCACACATCAATATCAATAGCGTCACAATCATTCCCTTTGACACAGAATTTCCACTTCTGAGAATTTATAACAAGCAAATAACCAGCAATATACAGAGATTTAGCCTCAAATATATTTATTTTTGTAACAGTTAAAAACTTGTAAAAAACTTAATTGTTCAGCAATATCTGACTATTAAATGAATTATAGCACATCCACACCATGAAATATTACACAACTGTTACAAATAACGTTGTAAGTGCACATGAATATATATTAACAAAAAAATATAGTCATGATGTCATTAAGTAATAAGGTTATTTACAAAAGAATAAGTATGGTCTCATATCTGTAAACAAAAAAAGTATATGCTTAAAGAACTTAGAAGTGCATGCATCAAAGTTTAAGAATGACTATATGTGGGTAGATTTGTTGATTGTATTTTCTAATTTTCCTTTAATGAACTCTTATGTTATTTTCAGTTTTTAGAATAAAACCTATTTACAGAACTACAGAGTTTTCAAAGTATTTTTGCATGTTATTTTTGTTTTATTACTAATTTTTTACAATACAATATCCAGTACATAGATTGCATTATAGCCAGTTTACATTTGAATAATCTGAAAGTTAAAGAGGGTTAGTGACTTGCTGAGTATCAGGTGAATGAATATATGATGTCAAAGCCAAGCACTGATTCCAGCTTTTGCTATAAATCCAATATCATCCCCCTGGTATGAAACACCAGCATTTCTCACAGCAACTACTGAAAATTCCTCCTATATCTATGTAATGAGACTTTGTAATTTACAAATAAAATAAAATGAAAACCTGCTTTATTTTGTTTGGAGTGGGAAAGAAGGAAATGCTTGTCTTGCTTAATCTGTCTAATTTTGTTTCAGCCCTGGGCAGCTCCATTACAGAAAATGTATAGCTAATTTGCAGACACACAGTTTAATTCAGTGGCAAATTCAGGGTAATTTGAAGAACTATTCGTATTTGCCCTCTTTGTTTCCAGTCTTTGTTTAGACACCAACAGCTTACAACCATGGTGAGTTAACTTCCTCTATGGCAGTACTTCCTCTCCAGCATTGACACAAGCTGGTGAATGGTTATACAACCGGGCAAGAAAGAAGCAGAAGAAAAATCTGAATATGTCTGCAGTTCAGACACAAGCCAGTTTAAGAATGTATTGTTTCATTTCAGCGAGTACATGATAAAATGCCTTCAGGTAAGTGCAACAGGAAATAGTCTAGTGAGATTAGAAACAAATAAGAATAAAATCCCAATGAGCGAGCGCCTCTGCCCGACCACCCATCGTCTGGGAAGTGAGGAGCGCCTCTGCCCGGCCACCCATCGTCTGGGAAGTGAGGAGCGCCTCTGCCCGGCCGCCCCGTCTGGGAGGTGAGGAGCGCCTCTGCCCGGCCACCCATCGTCTGGGAGGTGAGGAGCGCCTCTGCCCGACCACCCATCGTCTGGGAAGTGAGGAGCGCCTCTGCCCGGCCACCTATCGTCTGGGAAGAAGTGAGGAGCGTCTCTGCCTGGCCGCCCCGTCTGGGAAGTGAGGAGCCCCTCTGCCCGGCCGCCCCGTGTCTGGGTAGAAGTGAGGAGCTCCTCTGCCTGGCCGCTCCATCTGGGAGGTCTACCACGGAGGCCAGAAGCAATGTGGGGGCTGGACGTGGTGGCTCACGCCTGTGGTCCCGGCACTCTGGGGGGCGAGGCGGGTTGGTCACTTCGGGCTAGGAGTTCGAGACTAGTCTGGCCAACTTGGCGAAACATGAAGAATACAACAGACAAACCAACCAACCAACTCAATGACAACAAAACAGGTCTACCCTGGAGTCATACTCTAATTTTTTCTATTTTCCTCCCTTTCTGATCCTTTATCCCACTTTCTTTTTCTTCCTCTTCCTTCTCCCTCTTCTTTGTCAAATAGAGGATTGAGTTATTATCACTGATCCATATAAAGTCCCTCTCTCATTTATTTTAACTCCCACCCCCATTTCTATTCCCCGACTTCCCATGTGCAACCTTCCTAATATGTTTGATACGCAAAAAAAAAAAAAAAAAAAAAAAAAAAAAAAAGAATAAAATCCCAATGAGCATAAAGAGGTCTTTAGTCAGCAAAACATGTTTGCTTTTGCTATCAATACCATTTGCTCATAGGCAAAATCTACAAAATTGGGAATCACACCATATCCAGTAAAAATGAGAAATGTTCACTATTGATGAGTTAAGTAGCATTCTGCATTCCTGTTTTTTTAAAAAAAAATTTTAATGGAATTAATTTCTTCTAAGAATACTTTTTACATTTTCAAGCTAGAAGAACATTTATTTCTGAATGGATGGAATTTTTTTTCAAAATAATACTTGTCTAAGAATTCAACTGGAGTACATACGGTGTACCCTCCCACCCAAACATTTTGATATCTTTCCATAGTCTCCCTTTTTCCTTCTTGCCTCAGCAGAAGCCCTGTTTCACTAAAGGTAAGAGATCCATCAATGGCTCCCTCCTTTCAAACTGCAAACTGACTTACTCATATGAAGCAACATTTTCAGCATCTTCAACTTCAAACTTGGAAAGTCGTTCTAACATACTTTAGCCACCAAAAAAAAAAATGCAAAAATATATCATTAGATATTTGCTACACAAAATAGTGATGAAAAATATATTTGAATAACAAGAATCCCATGAATCTAAAGGATATAGTAAACATGACTTAGCTCACTGGAAGACCTAATATTTAAGAAAGAAAATTACAATCATTAACCAGAAACTCTTTCCTCATGGATACTCCCAACACTGAATTTTGCATATTTTTATCTTCTTTTCTCTCTCTGTCTCTTTCTATATATATGTATATATATATATATGTATATAAAGATATATAAAAGAATATGTATACAGATATATAATGTATAAATAATATGTGTATAGATATATCTCAAAGACATTGTGGGTTTCATTCCAGACCACTGCAATAAAGCAAAAACTGCATTAAGCAACTCACACAAATGTTTTGGTTCCCCTGTGCATATAAAAGTTATGCTTACCCTACACTGTAACCTGTTAAGTTTGCAATGGCATTATGTTCAAAAAACTTATGTACATACCTTAATTAAAAACTACTTTATTGGCTAAAAAATGCTAACGATCACCTGAGCCTTTAACAACTCATAGTCTTTTTGCTGGTGGAGGGCGTTGCCTCCATGTTCATGGCTGCTAACTGATCAGAGTGAACCTATGATTCAGATCTATCAGATACTCTGTATGATACTATAATCATAGTATCAGATGCTGTGTCCGAGTGTTCTCATTGTTCAATTCCCACCTATGAGTGAGAACATGCGATGTTTGGTGTTTTGTCCTTGCAATAGTTTGCTGTAAAAATGATGAGTTCATGTCCTTTGTAGGGACGTGGATGAAGCTAAAAACATACTTCTTAATAACTGCTTTTGCTGTGTCCCCTGTTTTGGTATATTGTGTTTCTAGTTACATTTGTTTCAAGGAATTCTTAAATTTCATTCTTAATTTCTTTCTTCACTCATTGTAACTCAAGGGCATGTTGTTTAATTTCCATATGTCTGTATAGTTTTGAATGTTCCTCTTGTTATGAATGTCTAGTTTTATTCCATTGTGGTAAGATAAGATACCTGATAGAATTTCAATTTTTAAAAATTTGTCGAGACTTGTTTTGTAGCCTAACATATGGTCTATCTTGGATAATGTTTCACGTGCTGATGAAAAGAATGTGTATTCTGCAGCTGTTAGGTGAGATGTTCTGTATATGTCTGTTATTTATGTCCATTTGGTCTACAGTGGAGTTTAAGTCTGATGTTTCTTTGTTGATTTTCTGTCTAGGTGATTTGTCCAATGCTGAGAGTGGGATATGGAAGTGCCCAACTCATACTGTAATGGGGTCTATCTCCCTCTTTAGATCTAGTAATATTCGCTTTATATATCTAGGTGTGCTGGTGTTTGAGTGCATATATATTTACAATTATACACATATTACAATTATATTTCTTGCTGAATTGAACCCTTAATTATTACATAATAATCTTGTTTGTCAATTTTTATGGTTTTTAACTTGAACTCTGTTTTGTCTGATACAAGTATAGCTATTCCTGCTCACTTTTGGCTTCCATTTGCATAGAATATCTTTTTCCATCCCTTCATTATCAGTCTGTGTGTTTCTTTACCGGTAAGGTGAGTTTCTTTTAGATAAAATATAGTTGGGTCTTATTTTTTAATTCACTTAGTAAGTCTATATCCTTCATGGGGTATTTAATCTATTAACATTAAAAGTTATTATTGGTAGGTGAGGAGTTACTTCCAGTGTTTTATTGTTTTCTGGTTGTTTTGTATATGTTTTATTCCTTTCTTCCTGTTTACTTTTGAAGTTGGGTAGTTTTCTGTAGTGATAAGGTTTCATTCCTTTCTCTTTCTCCTTTATGTATTGACTCTAACAGTGACTTTTAAAGTTTTGCATGTTTTTGTGATGGTGGTTATCATCTTTTTACTTCCAGATGTAAGACTCCCTTGGGCATTTCTTGTAAGGCTGGTCTAGTGGTGATGAATTATCTTGGTTTTTGTTTATCTATGACAGATTTTATGTCTTCTTCATTTGTAAAGGATAGCTGTGCTGGGTATAATATTCTTGACCAAAAGATTTTTTTTTCTTTCAGAACTTCGAATATATCATCCCATTCTCTTCTAGCCTAAGGTTTCTGCTGGGAAATCAGCTGTTAGTCTAATGGGGATTCCATTATAAGTGTGTTACTTTTCTCTTGCTATTTTAAAAAATCTTTGTCTTTGATTTTTCACAATTTGACTATAATGTCTGGGTTGAATGTATTTGGGGTTCTTTGATGTTCCTGGAACTAGATGTCTAGCTCTCTCTCAAGAGTTAGGAAGTTTTATGCTCTCATTTTATTAAATATGTTTTCCTCATATTTTCTTTTCACTTTTCCTTCTGGGATGCCCATAATATGAATATTTGATCAAATTAATGGTGTCCCATAAATCCTGTAGGCTTTTTTCATTCTTTTTTATCCCTTTTTGCCTGCCTGTGTAATTTCAAAAGACTGGTCTTCAAGTTCAGGAATTATTTCTTCTGCTTGTTCTTGTCTGTAAAGCCATTGATTGTATTTTTTCATTGCATCCATTGAACTGTTTAGCTCTTAGGGCTTCTGTTTGGTTATTTTTATGATATCTGTATCTTTACTGAATTTCTCTTTCAAAATCATGTTTTCCTGATTTCATTGACTTGTCTATCTGTATTACCTTATATCTCATGGAGTTTCCTTAAGATTATTATTTTTTCTGTCATTTCATATGTTTATGATTGGGTTCTATTACTGGATAATTATTATTTCCCTTTGTAGGTGACATGTTTTCTTGCATTTTCATGGTTGCTGTGTTTCTAAATTGATTTCTATGCATCTGGTGAAAAAGTCACCTTTTCCAATTTTATGGAGTAGGTTTACTTGTATGAATTTATTTGTATGAATGGGTCTTGGATGTCAGTTCACTGGGGTATACTGGCCTTGGTTCTACATGAATGCAGTAAGTGTAGTCTCCATGTAGTTTATTCAGCTGTGATCCACACTAGTAACATTTGTAAGTTACTCAGTGGCCTAGGCTAAGGAAGTCTGTGGTGATGGTGGTGCAGCCTTGCCGGGGGTGGGCTCACTGGGCTGTTTCTCAGGGGAGGGGTGTGTGCAGGCATACAGTGGGTCAGAAAACTTGGAGTATGGCTTTATGCAGCTGGCCATGGTGCTGTCACTCTAGCCAGGAGCATGGGGATGCAGTTGCTCAACCAGGGCATGACTGCCAGATGTGCTTCGCAGGACAGTTTCTCAGGCCCAGGATGCAGGCACACAGCTGTTTGCCTGGCCTGGAAGCATGCACTCCAGGAGTGGCCTGAAGGGCTGTTTCCCAAACCTGATATGTGGGTACACAGCTGCTCATCTGGCCTGGGGCCAGTCTGCTGGGGAAAACTCATGGGCCAAATACAGAGCTGCATAGCTGCTAAGCTGGACTGAAGGTATCTTTGCCAGGGCTGGCCAAGAGGAAGTGTTTCTCAGGCCTGGGATGTAGTCAAATGACTTCTCGGCTGTCCTGGATGTGTGTCTGCTGGGGGTACTCCATAGAGCTATTCTAGCTCAGGATGTGGGCACACTGCTGCTCAGCTGGCCTGGATGGTGCCTGCCAGGGGAAGCCCAGGGAACTGCTTCTATGACCCAGGATGTGGACACGAGGCTGCTCGGCTGGCCTAGGGGCACGGCTTCTGGGAGTAGCCCATGAATCTCTTTCTTAGGTCCAGGACATGGGCATTCATGGCTGATTGGCTGGTCTGGAGATGCATCTGCTGGGAATGGATACAGGACTATTTCTCAGGCTCATGCAAGGTTGCACAGCTGCTTAGTTGGCCTGGGAGTGTTTCTGTGGGGGGTGGCCTAAAGGGATGTTCCTCCACCTGGGACATAGGTATGTGGCTGCTTAGTTGGCCTGAGGGTGTGCTGGCCAGAGTAAGCTCCCAGGGTTGTTTCTCGGCCCTGAGACTTGGGCATACACAGCTGCTTGTCTCTCAGGTCTGAGACACAGGTACAAGACCCACTCGGTGGTGAGCCTGCTGGGGGCAGCCTGTGGGACTATTTCTCAGGCCCTTATTAAAGGCAGAGGGTTCCTGGGCAGGCCAGGAGCATGTCTGTGGTGGATGGGGCCTGCAAGGCTGTTTCTCAGGTCCTGGGCATGGGCTTATAGTCACTCTGTTGACCTGGGGGTGTATCAGCTGCTCAGAGGCTTAGGGGCCTCTCCCACCTGGGAGAGGGCATGTAGTGGTTTGGCTGTCTTAAGAGTGAGTTTACCCTGGATGGGACTGCAGATTATTCCTCTGTCTGGAAGTGTGGTGGTGGGGGTTGATTTCCCTGCTCTGCATTACTTGAGTTACAGCCAGTCCTGGGACCAACCTCCACACAGCTGGGATTGTGGCTTTAACCCACCCATGTGGGCTTGGTGTACTGAAGATAAAGCTCCAGTGCTGGAGAGGCACAGTGGCTACTGGCCCCCAGAGAAGGGCACACTCAAGAGATGACTCTGGTCTCAAGATGGTGCTGTGTTGCTGCAGCTTAGGTCTCTGGGGATGGGAAGTCTTCACCTTGTACTCCTAGTCCAGGACATGCAGCTGTGTCAATTCTTGGCAGTACTCCAAACTGGCCTCAGGGCTTGCAAAGACTATGAGATTCTCCTGTTGTAAAGACTTTGTGTTTGTGATGGCAGTGGGGTGATAGGGATCTTCTGCTTACCTTCACCCCGCAATGAGAAGTCCCTCCTGTCTCTGGGCCAATTCAATCCAGATGGGGGAGAAGGGGCTGCACAGGCTGAGTGCTTCCATGCTGTGGCGACTTCCAGTCACCATAGATGTGTCTCCACTCCTTTGCTGCACTCCAGGACTATCCCTTTGATACTCTAATCAAATCTTAGATATGTATTTCTTGCCTAGGTTCTTTCTTGTAAGGGAGATGAGCACCAGGCATCTCTAGTCACCCATCTTGCTTGATTTAGCATAATTTGTAAGGGCCCTAGGATTTTCAGAATAGTCAATGATTGTTGGCTTCAACTTAAAGTCACCAGCTTCATTAGCCCCTAAGAAAAGAATTGGCCTGTGCTTTGAAGATTTGAAACCATGCACTGACATCTCCTCTCTAAATATAAAAGTGCTAGATGGCATCTTCTTCCAATAAAAGGCTATCTTGTCTACACTGAAAATCTGTTGTTTAGTTTGGCCACCTTCATCAATTATCTCAGCTAGATCTTCTGGATAACTTGCTGCTGCTTCTGCATCGGCACTTGCTGTTTACCTCGCACTTTTACGTTATGGAGATGGCTTCTTTCCTTAAACCTCATGAACCAACCTTTTAGCTTCAAGCTTTTCTTCTGCACCTTACTTACCTCTCCCAGGCTTCATTGAATCGAAGAGAGTGAGGGCCTTGTCCCGGATTAGGCTTTGGCTTAAGGGAATGCTGTGGCTGGTTTGATCCTTTATCCAGACCACTAAAACATTCTCCATATTAGCAATCAGACTGTTTTGCTTTCTCATCATTTGTATGTTCACTGAAGTAGCAGTCTTAATTTTCTTCAAGAAGTTTTTTGGCTTTTCTGTTTTGTTTTGTTTTTGTTTTTGTTTTACATTCACAACTTGGCTGAACTGGTGCAAGAAGTCTAGCCTTCCTCACAATCATTTCTAGCTTTTGGTTTAAAGTGAGAGCCATGTGACTCTTCCTTTCACTAGGACACTCAGAGACCATCATAGGCTTATTAAATGGCTACTTTCAATATTGTTGTGTCTCAGGGAATAGGGAGGCCCAAGGAGAAGGAGAGAGATGGGGGAATGGCTAGTCAGTGGAGCAGTCGGAACAAACATGTCATTGATTAGGCTTGTCATCTTAATATGGGCATGGTTTGTGTTGCCCCAAAACAATTACAATAGTAACATCAAAGATCACTGATCACGGATCACCATAACAGATATGATAATAAAAAGTTTGGAATATTGCAAGAATTATTAAAATGTGACAGAGACACAAAGTGAGAACATGCTGTTGGAAAAATAAAACCAGGAGACTTGCTCAATGCAGGGTTGCTACAAACCTTCAGTTTATAAAAAAGTAATATCTGAGGGGCAATAAAGTAAAGCACAATATAACAAGATATACCTGCATATACACACACATATATGTATACATAAATTATATGTGTATATATACATATATATGCTAAAGGATATATACATATATGTTTACATATATATACACATGCTCATATATATATTAAAGGATATATATATGACTACTGATGTTATTAATTTGGGTCAGTGCTAAAGAATATATCTATACATAGATATGTATATATAGATATATGTATACACATTTAAATATGCACATATGTAGACATATGTATATAGATATGTGTATATCTATATATACACAAATACATATTTATATATCTACATATACTATATATAGCTAAAAGACATATCTGTATATATATATACACACAAACATATACATGTGTGTTATATGTGTGTGTGTGTGTGTGTGTGTGTGGATATATCCTTTAGCACTGACCCAAATTAATAACATCAGTAGTTTTCAATGACACCACCATTGAAAGGTGAGTTATATCAAAGATATATCAAAGTAGTGAAAGATTACTGATGTCATTTTATCCGGGCCAGTGCTAAGGATTAAAAATGTACACATCGGCCGGGCGCAGTGGCTCACGCTTGTAATCCTAGCACTTTGGGAGGCCGAGGCGGGAGGATCACGAGGTCAGGAGATTGAGGCCATCCTGGCTAACACAGTGAAACCCCGTCTCTACTAAAAAAATACAAAAAATTAGCCGGGTGTGGTGGCGGGCGCCTGTAGTCCCAGCTACTTGGTAGAGGCTGAGGCAGGAGAATGGCATGAACCCAGGAGGCGGAGCTTGCAGTGAGCCAAGATTGCGCCACTGCACTCCAGCCTGGGCGACAGAGCGAGACTCCGTCTCAAAAAAAAAAAAAAAAAAAAAAATGTACACATCAGGTCAAGTGACTTCAGAGACATACTTTCCTGGTCGAAGTTATGTACAATTGCTCTACATTTATAAACTGGCTGAACTCTGAAAATGTATATATCAATGATTTGTAATCTACTATTAATATATCATTTTTTCCTAGAAGAAAACCTTATATTATGTAAAGGTGCTCTTGGGACTTAACAAACAATCTAATGAATCACAATTTAACTGCAGTTCTTTATTACTTCGTGGGTGAATTTTACCAGTCTTAATATATCCCTCTCTTCTTTCTCTCCGTATTTTGAAATCTCACCCATCATTGATGACTCTACCACACATTACTCTTTTTAATTCAATGGGGTAATAGCTAAAGGATTAAAAATGAACATAGCAAGACTCCACATGTTATCCTAGACTTAATTTTCTGATACAAATTAGCAATAATTATTCTACAATTTATAATCTAGTTACCCTGAAAAATGGACATTAATCAGTTATTTATTTGAAACATGGTATTTAATTTTTCTCTGGAAATGAGGTTTTAAATGTTTGTAATGAAATTTTTCAGCCTGTGAAAAAAACTTAATGAATCAAGTTTATATACATTTCTTTACTCCTACACCTAATCCCCAAGTTACTGTTTCTGGCAAAATTTACATAAAATCAACTTCAGTTTGTAAATACCCACCTTGCTTGCCCTTGTAATTTTCTGCCTTCTCATGTTCAAATACCACCAGTAACTCTTCACCAATCATGGATGTCTTTCCTGCCCCTCAGATAGGATTAAGTAACTACAGACCCAAAGCAGGGCCTCCATACAATCTGATGGTGGGTTTACCTTTGGGCTGTAGCCTCATGTGGTAACAGACGAAGAGACCGGGGTCTATTAGCTTTGCTCTTTTCTACTGAGAGCTCCTCAGCTCCCTGCCCACTGTTACCTCCTCCTTGCTCCAAATAGGACTGTTGCCTCTTTTGGCTCACTCTAGTAGACTGTCATACAATACACACGTTCTCATATTTTCCTAAGGTTTCAGGGTGCTGCTGCTAAATAAAAGTGACCAATGGAATAGGAATAAGAAGCATTCCTCTTAAGACCTATTCCTCTTTTATCCAACTAGATCGAAGAAAGAAACGTACCTGCAGATACTACAGTAATAAGACTTTAGAAAACAGTGTCTAAAACACTCTGCATTGTTATGGATGCTTCAGACAATGAACTTCCCAAATCTGAATCTCTCTTTTCTACATGTATACTTTTGTGGGTGTCTATGTGTGTATTTACATATATATGTTTACATCTACCTTTTTATTTACTTAAACCTCAAATTTTGTGGAAGGTCCCTTCATGTGTTATTGTTGTCATTTTACTGAAGGCAGTGCTGATGGAGTAAAAAGGTACATAGACATATAATGAATTTCTCTCTTTTGACACTATTGGCAAATACATTTTTTGCACCAAAAGGAGTAGATTTTCCATAAATATGATATACATACATATATAAGTGAGGGTATGCAAATCCTACCACATAAGCCCAGTAAGTAAAGTCCAACAATTAACAAAGACTCATTTATCAATGGTCAGTTAATCAGAGATTAATTAAATTATATATAAATTAAACCTATGTACATATTAGAAATACATTTTAGCCAGGCACAGTGGCTCATGACTATAAACCCAGCAGTTTGGGAGGCTGAGGCAGGTGGATCATGAGGGCAGGAGTTCAAGACCAGCCTGGCCAATATAGTGAAACCCCACGCCTACCAAAAATGCAAAAAGTTAGTCGGGCATGGTGGCACGTGACTGCAGTCCCAGCTACTCAGGAGGCTGAGGCAGGAAAATCGCTTGAACCCGGGAGATGGAGGTTACAGTGAGCCGAGATCACGCCACTGAACTCCAGCATGGGCAACAGCAAGACTTCATCTCAAAAAATAATATTAATAATAGAAATACCTTTTAATTTGCCCATGACTCCAACGTCCTATAAAATAAATTCTTTTAAAAATTTATTTATTGGCTTAAAAATCAATACTACATACAAAACTCACATGCTATTGCTTAATGAGCAACTACAGAATTCTCACCTAGATGTTTCCTTAATCAGCCACTGATTAAACAAAATCCTTTTATTCCTTCTGTAAAATCTCATTCACTTTGCAAGGTTTCTTGAGCATTACACTATAATTAACTTGAATCAGGTTTTCCATATTACTTACACCTTTAGGATTTATTTCCAGGAGAGGTTTTCACATGACTGGGAAAACCCTCCACCACCTCCTTCCTTTCACTGCTCATGCTAGTCTCTCCTGCCCATGAGACACAGTGAAGTACCCGCACACCTGAGGAAAGCGGCATCCAATGAGGTGGTGGGTGTGCGCTGGGTCTAGGCACCAACCTCACATGTGGACAGAGCTCTGGATGGTGTGGGGCAAGTCCACGTTCCATTAGCTCCGTTCTTTTTTTCCCAGGGCTTCACTACTCCTTATTGGCTGCTATCTCCTCCATGTTGCAAATAGGATTCTCTCCTTTCTTGGAACACTATGGTAGGGTCTCAAACTTAGGAAAACTGAATCCCTTAAAAAATTGCCTACTAGAAATTGAGGGTGACAAATACACTAACAGGAAGAAGCAGCTCTCCTACGAACTGACCTCCTTATACAACTCCATCAAAAAAGGATGCAAATTTACCTACAAATGCTACAATGAGAAGAATTGCAAACCCTGTTAAGAAACACTCTGTATGGCCATGCAGATTCCTGAGAGTAAATTCCACAAATGGCCATCTGTCTCCTGTTTTGTGTTTCCATTTTGCGCATGGGTTTCTTTGTGTAAATGTGTTGACAAAAGTGTTTATGGATGAAGATGGATGGATATATTTGTGTATGTGCTTGGTGTGTGTATAGCTCTATGCACTCATGCATATATGTGTCTTCATGTATTTATAACTCACCTTTCACTGATAGGTGACACCAGGGCTGCTCCTTTAAATTCACTTGTGTATGGGCTAGAGGATAAAAGAATACAGTCAGATAGGAGACACGATTCTAAACATACTTTTTTGGAAAATTAGCTTTTATTACTCTAGACAGAAACCAATTAATTTCTGCCAGAAATCTCAGTCCCATAAAAAACTGCTTAGTAGGAACTAAGCATGGCAAATACACTAACAGGAAAAAGCAACTCTCCTATGACCTGCTCCTCTTTATACAACTCCACCAAAGAAGGATGCAAAGTTACTAACAAATGCTACAATGAGACGCATTGGAAACTCTGTTAAAAAAAAAAAAAATCTATAAGGCCATGCAGGCTCCTGAGAGTAAATTCCACAAACGTCCATCAGTCTCCTTTCTCCTTGGTCTATGTTTCCATCATGTGCATGGATTAGTTTGTGTACCCGTGTTGAAGAGAAGTGTGGATGGATGGATGGATGGATGGATGGATGGATGGATGGATGGATGGATGGATGGATACATTTGCTCATGTGCCTGTGTGTGTGTATAGTTCCATGCACACTTATGCTGATGGGAGACTTTATTTAACTATTTATTACTCACCTTTCTTTCCCAGGTGCCTCCTCGGTTGCTCCTTTAAATTCATTTGTCTGTGGACTAGCGGATGATATGAGAATACAGTCAGAGAGGAGACATAATTCTGAATTTATATTTTGGAAAAATTACCTTTCATTACTCTAGACAGAAACCAATTAATTTCTGACTATTCATGTGTATAGCACTATTGGAACATGGAATGTCTTTTTTTCTTTCTTAGGAATGAGGATTTCTATGGCGACAACTAAAATCTTAGGCTGGGAAAATAGTAATGCTTCCCGATTTAAGTAAACCTCTTTATTATGACCTCAGTCCCAATGTGTGACAGACTTTGTCGTGGCAGTTATTTCAAACTCAACTCCAGTTTGTAGGTGGTCAGCCCTCTTATTCCATTCAATGTCCTGCTTAAAAGGCCCTCCATTAGCTCCTTACATTCACCCAGCACAGTGGCTCCTCTTGCCCCACAAAAAGGGTCAGGTAACTAGATGTCTGACACAGGGGCACAATCTAATAGGACGGTGATTTGAGGTTTGGAGCACCAGCCTCCATGGTGACAGACTTCTGGAGGGTGGAGAACACCTTCAAGGCTCTTCGCTCTGTTGCTTTCTGCTGAAGGCTGCACAGTTCCCCAAGGACTCCTACCTCCTCCTCACTCCAAACAGGATTCTCTCTTCCTTCGGCCAGCTCTGGTATGTCTCATACACAGAAATCGCTCTTTCCAAGGTGTTTGCCTGCTACTTACTAAGGGTGACAAGACACTAACAGACGGAAGCCTCCCTCTGTAGTCTGTTTCTCTTTTTTCCAAAACAACTGTAAAAATGTGGAAGTTTACCTACACCTGCTACAGTGAGAAGATAAATAAACTGTGTCAAAGACACTCTGTATTGCTGTGGACACTCCTCAGACTAAATCCCACTAATCTCAATCTCTCTCTGTGTCTGTTTCTCTCTCTCTCTCAGTTATGTTTGTGTGTGTGTTTGTGTGTACATCTTTTATAACTCACATGTCCTTGATGCCTCCTAAATCAATGATGACTGCCATCAGCTCATCTGGATGGGGACTAAAGAACAATTATGGTCAGAAACAGACACGATGCCTAATTCTAAATGTTTTGCACCAAATAGCTACAGTTACTTTATGAGTTATTCTCTGGTTACACTTTAAATATTCACATGTACTTATATCACTAAATTGACCTGGTATGACCTTTTTTTATTAGAAACGAGGTTTTATATGCCAACAGTGAATATCTTAGGCTGTGAACATAGGGACGCATCTAGGTGAAGTGACTGTATCTTCACCTCAATGTGTAACAGCCTTTTTTGAGGGGATTTAATTCCAGTTCAACTTTAGTTTGTAAGTTCTCCTTCTTATAATACCATCCGAATTCCTCATTCTCATTCACCTCCAATCACCTCCTCACTTTTCACCAATCCTAGTTGTCTTTCCTGCCTAAGAGTTAGGGCCAAGTAGCAAAAGACATCAAGCAAGGGCTGCATCCCGTGTGATGATGGGTATGCGCTCAGGCAGTCAGCCTCACATAGTGGCAGAGCTCTGGAGGGTGAGGAATACTTCCAGGGCTATTACGTCTGTTCTCTTCTTTGCCAGGGAGTCTCTGCTCTTTGTCCACTGCTGTCTCCTTCTGGCTCCAAGCAGGATTTGCTTCCCCCTTGATCCACACTACTAGTACAGTCTCATTCCCACAGAAACAAAAAGTGGCAAACACTAATATAAAAGCCTCCCTCTGTGAGTTCTTCCACATTTTCCTGCCTCCATCTGAATAACAAAAG
Source organism: Symphalangus syndactylus (assembly GCF_028878055.3). NCBI lineage: Eukaryota > Metazoa > Chordata > Mammalia > Primates > Hylobatidae > Symphalangus > Symphalangus syndactylus. Next base: position 72,759,710 of record NC_072437.2, read on the forward strand.
AATATTCTTCACAAACCTCATCCTGAGAAGACTCTAAAACTAGTCTCAAGGGAAGTCCTTGTTCACATGGATGCCCGTGAGAGTCAGTAGCCCGAATCTCAATCTCTCTGCATGTTGTGGGTATGAATGCATGTATATGTGTGTTCATATATACGTCTATACATGTATAATTGTATTTCCGTAGTTCATATGTTGCATTGGCCAGTCTACCAGAAGACACTCTTTCAATTCGCACACACGGCAGTGCCAAAGAACTTAAAACATACATAGTAAGACAACACGTAACTCCCAGACTTAACGTTTTCAGTGAAAAACAGTTCCAATTAACTTTCAACATGTAAACTGCTTGAACCTTACAGAATCCAGGTGTGTTTGGTTAGTTAGAATCTGCCATGCCATTTTCCCTACACATCATACTTTATATAATTGTAGCACACATTTTACATCTATCCAAGACTCAGTGACTCAAGATTTAACTGAATTCTCTACCACTGAAGCTGACCAGTGCGTGACAGCCTTTGGAGGGTAAATTTCTTTTCAATTCAACTCCACTGTGCAGGTGGTCAGCCTGCTAATCCCAGTAAGGGCCGACTTCCTGAATGCCTCCGTCACCTCCATCCTTCACCCATCATGCTAGTCTTTGCTGTCCATGAGACATAGGCAAGTAGCTGCGGGCCTAAGGGCTGCATCCAGTGAGGTGGTGGGTTTGGGGTCGGGTCTGGGCACCAGCCTCACATGTGGACCAAGCTCTGGAGGGTGAGGGACGAGTCCACATTCCATTAGTTCTGTTCTTTTCAGCCCAAAGCTTCACTGCCCCTTGTTGGCCACTATCTCCTCCGTGTTGCAAATAGGATTCTCTCCTGCCTTGGGCCAACCTGGTAGGGTCTCAACTCACGAAATCTGAGTCCCACAAAAAAACTGCTTACTAGGAACTAAGAGTGACAAATACACTAACAGGAAGAAGCAACTCTGCTATTACTTGCTCCTCTTTATACAACTCCATCAAAGAAGGATGCAAAATTACTAAAAAATGCTACAATGAGACAAATTGGAAACTCGGTTAAAAAAAAAAAATCTATATGGTCATGCAGGCTCCTGAGAGTAAATTCCACAAATGTCCAGCAGTCTCCTTTCTCCTTGTTTTAGGTTTCCTTCGTGTGCATGGATTAGTTTGTGTAGTTTGTGTGGTGAAGAGAAGTGTGGATGGATGGACGGATGGATGGATGGATGGATGGATGGATGGATGGATGGATGGATGGATATACTTGCTCATGTGCCTGTGTGTGTGTATAGTTCTACGCACACTTATGCTGATGGGTGACTTTATTTATTTATTACTCACCTTTCTTTCCCAGGTGCCTCCTCGGTTGCTCCTTTAAATTCATTTGTCTGTGGACTAGCGGATGATAAGAGAATACAGTCAGAGAGGAGACATAATTCTGAATTTATATTTTGGAAAAATTACCTTTCATTACTCTAGACAGAAACCAATTAATTTCTGACTATTCATGGGTATAGCACTATTGGAACCTGGAATGTCTTTTTTTCTTTCTTAGAAGTGAGGGTTTCTATGGTGACAACTAAAATCTTAGGCTGGGGAAAATAGTAATGCTTCCCGATTTAAGTAAACCTCTTTATTATGACCTCAGTCCCAATGTGTGGCAGACTTTGTCGTGGCAGTTATTTCAAACTCAACTCCAGTTTGTAGGTGGTCAGCCCTCTTATTCCATTCAATGTCCTGCTTAAAAGGCCCTCCATTAGCTCCTTACATTCACCCAGCACAGTGGTCCCTACTGCCCCACAAAAAGGGTCACGTAACTAGAGGTCTGACACAGGGGCACAATCCAACAGGACGGTGATTTGAGGTTTGGAGCACCAGCCTCCATGGTGACAGAGTTCTGGAGGGTGGAGAACACCTCCAAGGCTCTTAGCTCTGTTGCTTTCTGCTGAAGGCTGCACAGTTCCCCAAGTACTCCTACCTCCTCCTCACTCCAAACAGGTTTCTCTCTTCCCTCGGCCTGCTCTGGTATGTCTCATACACAGAAATCTGTCTTTCCAAGGTGTTTGCCTGCTACTTACTAAGGGTGACAAGACACTAACAGACGGAAGCCTCCCTCTGTAGTCTGTTTCTCTTTTTTCCAAAACAACTGTAAAAATGTGGAAGTTTACCTACACCTGCTACAGTGAGAAGATAAATAAACTGTGTCAAAGACACTCTGTATTGCTGTGGACACTCCTCAGACTAAATCCCACTAATCTCAATCTCTCTCTCTGTCTGTCTCCCTCTCTCTCTCTCTGTCAGTTATGTTTGTGTGTGTGTTTGTGTGTACATCTTTTATAACTCACATGTCCTTGATGCCTCCTCCATCAATTATGACTGCCGTCAGCTCATCTGGATGGGGACTAAAGAACAATTATGGTCAGAAACAGACACGATGCCTAATTCTAAATGTTTTGCACCAAATAGCTACAGTTACTCTATGAGTTATTCTCTGGGTTACACTTTAAATATTCACATGTACTTATATCACTAAATTGACCTGGTATGACTTTTTTTTATTAGAAACGAGGTTTTATATGCCAACAGTGAATATCTTAGGCTGTGAACATAGCGATGCATCCAGATTAAGTAAGGGTATCTACACCTCAATGTGTAACAGCGTTTTTGGAGAGCATTTAATTCTAGTTCAAATTTAGTTTCTGAGTCCCCCTTCTTATAATCCCACCTGAGTTCCTCATTCTCTATCACCTCCAATCACCTCCTCCTCACTTTTCACCCATCCTAGTTGTCTTTCCTGCCCAAGAGTTGCGGCCAAGTAGCTGGAGGCCTCAAGCAAGGGCTCCACCCCGTGTGAGGGTGGGTATGGGCAAAGCAGTCAGCCTCACATAGTGGCAGAGCTCTGGAGGGGGTGAAATAATTCCAGGGTTATTAGCTCTGTTCTTTGTTTTGGCTGGGAATTCTCTGATCTTTGTCCACTCCTAACTCCTTCTCACTCCAAGTAGGATTCACTTCTCCCTTGGTCCACACTACTAGCACAGTCTCATTCTCACAGAAAGGTAATGTGACAAACACTAACATAAAAAGCCTCCCTCTATGAGTTCCTCCCCATTTTCCTACCTCCATCCAAAAAACAAAAGAATATCCCATACAAAGCTCATTCTGAGAGGACTCTAGAAATAGTTCCAAGGGAACTCCTTGTTCCCATGGATGCTTGTCACACTCAATAGCCCTACTCAGTCTGTCTTGCGTGTCTGAATGCATGTATGTATGTGTTTGTATATGCATAGATACATGTACAACTGTATTCCTTGGTATCACACAGTGCATTGGCCAGCCTACTAGAAGATACTCTCAATTCACACACAGGGCAGTGCCAAAGAACTTAACATGTACATATTAAGACAACATGTAACTTCCTAGACTTAAGATTTTCCATTCAAAATAATTCCAATTGCTTTTGTTTTGTTTTTTTGTTTTTGTTTGTTGTTGTTGTTTTTTGAGACAGAGTCTCACTCTGTCACCCAAGCTGGAGTGCAGTGGCATGATCTCGGCTCACTGCAACCTCTGCCTCCCAGGTTCAAGCAATTCTCCTGCCTCAGCCTTCCGAGTAGCAGGGACTACAGGCGCCCGCCACCACACCTGACTAATTCTGTATTTTTAGTAGAAATGGGGTTTCACCATGTTGGCCAGGCTGGCCTTGAACTACTGATCTCGTTATCCACCCACCCTGGCCTCCCAAAGTGCTGGGACTACAGGCCTGAGCCACCGCACCCAACCTTCCAACTACTTTTCAACCTGTAATTGCCTTACCCTTACAGAAGTCATGTGTGTATTTGGTTCTTTGGAATCTGCCATGCCATTTACCCTACACATCATACTTTATATGATTGCAGCACATACTTTACACCTATCTAAGACTCACTGACTCAAGAGTTCACCAAAATTCTCTACCACTGGAGCTGGCCAATGCACGACAGCCTTTTGTGGGTGAATTTCTTTTAAATTCAACTCGACTGTGTAGACATTCCTCCCTCTAATCCCATCTATGGCCCACTTCCTGGCTCTCTCCATCACATCTTTCCTTTCACCCATCATGCTAGTCTTTCCTGTCCATGGGACACAGGCAAGTAGCTGTGGGCCTAAGGAAGGGCTGCATCCAATGAGGTGGTGTGCTTGTGTTTGTGTTTTAGCACCAACCTCGTATGTTGACAGAGCTCTGGAGAGTGAGGGACAAGTCCATGTTCCATTAGCTCTGTTCTTTTCTGCCCAGGGCTTCACTGCTCCTTGTCAGCTGCTATCTCCTCCATGTTGCAAATAGGATTTTCTCCTCCCTTCTGTCAATCTGGTAGGCTCTCAAACTCAGGAAATCTGAGTCCTTTAAGAAGCTGCTTACTAGGAACTAACGTGACAAATACACCAACAGGAAGCAGCAGCTCTCCTATGACCTGCTCCTTTTTATATGACTCCATTAGAAAAGAATGCAATGTTACCTACAAAGGCTGCAATGAGAAGAATTGGAAACCCTGGAAACCCTGTTAAAAACCACTCTCTATGACCACGCAGGCTTCTCAGAATAAACTCCACAAATGTCCGTCCATCTGTCTCCTTGTTGTATGTTTCCACTGTGTGCATGGGTTTGTTAGCGGATGTGTTTGAGAGAAGTGTGTATGGATGGATGGATGGATATATTTGTTTATGTGCCTGTGCGTGTGAATACTTCTATGCTCAGTTATAATTAGATAAATAAAGACACACGTATGCGTAACTCACCTTTCATTCATACATGCCCCTGGGTTCACTCCTGATAATTCATTTGTGGGTGGACTAGAGGATGACAAAAGAATACAGTCAGACAGGAGACACAATTCAAAATTTACTTTTCTGGTAAAACTAGCTTTCATTACTCTGCACATAAACCAGTTAAGTTCTGACTATTCATGTGTATAGCACTATTTGGTTCTGAAATGTCATTTTTTTATTAGAAAGGAGGATTTATATGATGGCAACCAACATCTTAGGCTGGGGAAAATAGTAATGCTTTCAGATTTAAATAAACCTCTTTATTATGACCTCAGTCCCAATGCGTGACAGCCTTTGTGGTGGCAGTTACTTCAAACTAAACTTTTGTGTGGAGGTAGTCAGCCCTCTTATTGCACTAAATGTGCTGCCTCGAAAGTCCTCCATTACTTCTTCACTTGATTGTCTCTCTTGGTCCACAGTAGGGTAAAGTCACTGCAGGTCTGAGTCAAGGACACAATCCAATATGATGGTATTTGGGGTTTGGAGTACCACCCTGTATTGTGGCAGAGTTCTGCAGGGTTGAAAACATTTCTAGGGTTGTTAGCTTTTTTCTCTTCTCTGAGGTCTTCACTAATCTCTGTCCCTGCTGTCCTTTCCTGTTTCCAAAGAGGATTCTCTGCTGTCCTCAGCCATTATAGTAAGGACTCACATATAGGCAGTCTGAAAATTATTTTTTATTTTTACTCAGAGTATCAAACAGACTGGTAAGAAAAATCATTCTTCTTTTTATGTGGTCATCTTTTATCTAAATTCATTCAACAAGACATAAAGTCACCTTCATATCCTATAGTGAGGTCACGTAGACACACGTGTCAAAGTTTTTTGTTTTTCCATTAATGCCCTTGAATGGGAACTTCCCTAATCTCAACCTTTATATTTCTCTGCAGTACATGTGGGTGCATGCCTTGATTTAATATGAATGCATATAGGTATATATAAATGGTATATAATTGTTTCCTCCCTTGTTCATATATCCTTGTATTTACATTGATTTATTTCTTTTTTTTTTTTTTTTTTTTGAGACGGAGTCTCGCTCTGTTGCCCAGGCTGGAGTGCAGTGGCGCGATCTCGGCTCACTGCAAGCTCTGCCTCCCGGGTTCACGCCATTCTCCTGCCTCAGCCTCCCGAGTAGCTGGGACTACAGGCACCCACCACCACGCCCGGCTAATTTTTTCTATTTTTAGTAGAGACGGGGTTTCATTGTGTTAGCCAGGATGGTCTCGATCTCCTGACCTCGTGATCCACCCACCTCGGCCTCCCAAAGTGCTGGGATTACAGGCGTGAGCCACCGTGCCTGGCCTCTATATTGATTTATTTCTGTCTCACAGTTCACTGATAGCTCCATTGCAGGGTACTGATTTGAATTTAGACTTGGCAGTGCTACAGAATTTAAATATATATATGTATCGTCCAACACCGATATGACATCCTGGACTTCACTTTCTGGTTTGAATTACTCACAAGTGATGTTTAGTTCTTTACAATTGAATGAAGCACAAACTAAGCGTTTGGTGGTTTACTTTATTTCAAATTCAGCTGCAGTTTCTATGTACAAATCACCTTGACCTCATCTCATTTCCTGATACTAAAATCCCTTCATCAGTGCCTTCTTTTCACCATCACAGGTGTCTTCTCTGCTCTCACACAGGGTCAAGAAACTGCTCCGTACGCTGTGATGATGGTGTGGGCTTGTAGTGCTAGGCTCACGTGGTGGTGGAGCTCTGGGTGTGAGGAGCCCTGCCGGGGCCATTCGCTCTGTTTTGTGTTGTTTTTCCTAAGGGCTGCGCTGCTCCCTGCCCACTGCTTCTCACTCGTTGCTCCGCATGGCATTTTCTTCTCTTGCACACTCTAGTGTGTCTCATACACAGGAAACCTGACTTTCCTAAGTACGTGCCTGCTACGAAGGGGGACAAGAAAATAACAAGAAGTTTCCCTTTTTTGCCCTGTTCCTTTTTTATCCAATTTAATCAAAAAGTTGGATAAGGGACCTGCAGGGCCTGTAGTGAGGAGATTTATAAACAGTGTAAAAGACATCCTGTATGGCCATGGATGATCCTGAGAGTAAAGCACATAATCTTCATCTTTCTCTCTGTTGTTTCTCTCTCTTTTCTCTTTCTCTCCCTTTCTCTCTCTCCCTGTGTTTGTGTGTCTAGATAGACAGAAGTAGTATATCTGCATATATATTTCTTTCCATATTTGTGTATATGTTTTATAATTCACATTTCATTGGTGGTTCTATCATAGGTTATTGATGTCAATTTATCTGTATGCAGGCTAAAGGAATATAAGAGTAGATAGTTGGACACACATGTAATTCTAAACTTACTTTTTGGATGAAACAGCTACAGTTACTCTATAATGTACTATCTGGTTGATATTTAAATATTCATGTGTGTATCACTAATTCGAATTAGGTGTATCTTTTTTTTTAGGTGGAGTCTCACTCCCACCGAGGCTGGAGTGCAATGGTGCGATCTTGGCTCACTGCAACCTCCACCTCCCAGGTTCGAGCAATTCTCCTTCCTCAACCTCCTGAGTAGATCGGATTACAGGCATGCACCACCACACCTGGCTAATTTTTGTATTTTTAGTAGAGACAGGGTTTTGCCATGTTGGTCAGGCTGGTCTCAAATTCCTGGCCTCAAGTGATCTAGCTGTCTTGGCCTCCCAAAGTGCTGGGATTACAGATATGAGCCACCATGCCTGGCCAGTGGCATTTATTTCTAATGTAACTGCAGTCTGTAAGGAAACATGCCTCTTACCCCATCTAAATTCTTGATTCCTAAGTCCTTCTGTCACTTCTTTACTTTCACCCATCATGGCTGTCTTTCCTACCCAGAAGATATGACCATGTAGCTGTAGGCCTGAGTCAGGAACTCCCTACAAAATGATTGTGGGTTTGGGTTTGGTTTGGGGCACCAGCCTCACATGGTGGTAGAACTCTAGAGGGTGAGGAACCCATTAAGGTTTCATGAACTCTGTTATTTTTGTTGAGTGCTTCACTCCTCCCTGTCACCTGTTACCTCCCCATTGCTCCAAATAGGATTCTCTCTCCCTTTGGCCCACTGTGGTAGTAGGAGAGTCCCATAAATGGAAAACCTCAGAGGTTCCTGAGGGATTGGATACTACTAACTTAGAGTGACAAATATACTAAGAGGAAGAAGCATCCCTTTCATGACTTCGTCCTCTTTTATCCAATTTGGTCTGAAAAAAACAATAGAAAGTTATCTATAGATCCTACAGATTTAGGATTTAGACATAGTGTCATAGAGAAGATTTAGACATAGTGTCAAAGATACTCTGTATTTCCAAGGATATGCCTGACAGTGAATTTTACAAATATCAACTTCTCTTTCTCTTTCATTGTTTTATGTTTCTGTGTGTGTATGTGTATGCATGCGTGTATGTTATGTGTATATATGTAGATATACACTTACGTGTATATAAATCTTTGTTTTTAACTCACATTTCATGGGTGGCTCTATCATAGGTTACTACTATCAACTCAGTTGGCTGTGGGCTGAGGAATTATAAAAGCATGTTATTCAGATACAAACATAATTTGGACTTACACTTTTGGTCAAATAGCTGCAGTTACTCTAGACATGAGTCTACCTGCCAAGGAATGCCAAAGATTGCCAGCAACCAGCAAAAGCTAGCAAAGAGGTATCAAACAGATTCTTCTTTATAGCCTTCATAAAAAGCCAACCCTACTGACAACCTCAATTTCAGATTTCTAGTCTCTAGGGCTATGAGATGATTAATTTTTGTTTAAACCACTTGGTTTGTGATACTTTGTTAAAGCGGCCCTAGAAACTAATATAGCCCAACCTGGTAGAATCTCATACACAGGCAATCCAACAGTTTTCTAAAAGTTTTGGCTACTAGTCAACTCAGCTAGGAAGAAGTAGACTTCTTGTGATCTATTTATCTTGTATCCAACTAGACCCAAAAAGAAAAGGATGTTACATACAGAAGCTGAAACTACCAGTACTTTAGAAACAGTGTCCAAGAAACTCTATAGTTAACATTTGCATGTATCTTTATGAACATACACACGCACATCATCTTTTACTGATGACTCCATTATAGGCTAGTGATATCATTTCACTTTCACTGAGGACTCCATCATGGGTTAGTGATATCACTTCATTTGGGTCAGAGCTAAAGAATTAAACTAAATTGTACATAATCAAATACCATGTGAATTTGTAGGCTTAATTTTTATTCAAATTAGCTACAATAACCTTACAACTAATAAACTAGCTGTTCTAAAAAAAAAAAACACACACATGCAATTTAGCCATTTGGAAACAATAGCGACCATCCCTGCCTGTCTCCATAGACAACAACAGCAACTAACTACCCAGGAGTAGTTACGGTAAAATTAGGAGAGCATTAGACCAGCTGATGAAAACAGGGAAGGGCTGAAGAGCAATCCTTGGGCCTTCACTCCTCCACCCGCCTCCATCTCCAAAGCCCAGGTTACAAACCAGAGAGATTGTCTCCTCCGATGCTGCTTTGTTCAGGAGCTTCAAGGTGATATAGTTGTTTAATTAAACGAAATTTTCCCTGAGGTTGCCTCTGTACTTGAGTCCTTATGCAACAAACTGCAACCTAATCTAGTGTGTTAACTAACAGAACTTACCCAGAAAATAGTAGAGAAGAATAAACAGAACATACTAAAGAAAAGACGAATGTTATGGAGGATAAAAACAGCTATCTAACATCTAGAATATGGAAATCTAAGAAGAAATGAAAACTAAAAATGCAAAATAAAACGTGAAAATTTACGATGATAAATTTCCCAGAATTCAAGAAAGAAGAAATAAATCAGCTTTAAGTATCTAATGGAGACAGAGAGAAAATTCTAACACCTTCTAGAAAGACCAAAAGACCTATGAGGGCACAAGGACAGACCAACATCATAGCTCTCTGTACCATAAAGAAAGCTTCCACAGGATAAAGTCCACAGGATCAATATCATATTGCTGTTCTCTGAATATATTGTAATATGATTCGCTTTTTTTAAAAAGCCCACATTTGAAACTAAATTACACATTACTGAATACCTCTTATGTTAAAAGGGAAATCACGAAATATTTTAAATACTGAGAACTGATTGATAATAACATGACAAAGTTTGTAGGATACAATGAAGCAATATTTAGAAGAAAATTTACTGATATACAAGCATTAATAAGAAGTCAAGACGGTTAAAAGCAAAGAGTACACATTTAAGTAGAGAGGCTGGAAAAGGAGCACAGGGCAGTCTATGGAGTAATAAGGAAGCGAAACATAAGGAGGTAAGCGTAAGTCACTGAACTGGAGAAGAAAAAACCGTGGAGAAGATTAACCAAACAAAAGTGTGTCTCTTTGAAAAGATTATTACAATAGACCTGTGGCAATAATAATCAAGAACAAACAGAGTGAATAACCAAATAAAATGTACAAGAAGGGAGCATAACTATAACACAACTAAAATTTTTTAAAATGAGATTATTCAATTATATGCTAATAAATGTGAAAACTTAGATGGAATGGAAAAATTCCTAGACAAATATAAAACACTAACATTAGTGCAAGAAACTATATTTATATAGAAATAGAATACTCAAGTAACAAAGAAATCAACCTAGTATTTAAAGCCCTTCCCTCTCCCAAACACCACAGGGCCCACATAGGTATTTGTCAAAATTTTTTAGAATATTGACATACTTACTACAAAATCTATGTCAACATATAAAGGCTCCATTAATAACAACTAGTCATAGTAATAAAAAAAGGTATAGGGATGCCATAAGTATCAATGGAACAAAATATTGAGCTCAGAGATAAACCTATGTAGATATATGTCATTGATGATGATTATATAAACAAGGAAAAAGGAGGAACTGTTTCATAGATGGTATTTGGAAAATCAGCCTACCATTGGGAGAAAAATGAAACCAAATCCCTACCTAACACCATATTTAAGGGTAAACTCTAAGTAGATTAAAGCATTAAATGTGTAAATTAAAACTATGAGGATTAGAAATTACCTTTGTAGACTGAAAGTGGGAAAATTTCAAACTTCAAAAGTAAAATAATAAGGCAAAAAGTTCTGTCATGAAGAGAATGAAGAACAACAATGCCAAAGCTAACAGGCAGATGACCTATTGGAGAACATAACTTCAACGTCTAAAACTGACATGAAGCATGATTTGAATACATAAAGCGATAGTCAAAACTTTTGAATGGGATTCCATGCATCTGAGTCTGTTTAGTGTTGCCATAAGGGATACCTGAGGCTGAGTAATTTATAAAGAAGAGAGGTTTATTTGGCTCACAGTTGTGTGCTGCACGAGAAGCCTGATGCCAACATCTGCTTCTGAGACTGCTCCCATTTATAGTGGAAGATGAAGGGGAACTGACACGTGCAGAGATCAAACGGCAAGAGGGGAAGCAACGTGGGGGAAGCTGCCGGTCTCTTTTTAAACCACCAGCTCTTGCAAGAACTCACAGAGTGAGTACTCACTCACCCTCACCCCAGGGAGGAAATTAATCTATTCATCTTCCAAACACCTTCCATTAGGCCCCACCTCCAACACTGGGGATCAAATTTCAACATGAGTTTTGGGGGTACAAACCTCCAAACAATAGCACCATGTTTTTAATGTTACTAAAAAGAGTGAATTCTTGCTATATTGTTTACAAATGTAACATAATCACTTTGAAAATTAAACATAATTTTAAAGGAAATTTGATTAACTTATTCTAAAATATAAAATACTCAAAAACAGCCCATGTAAATTAACAAGACAAAGATAGGAACACTAGTGGAAAAATGGGCTAAGTTCATGAATGGACCATTACAGAAGAAATCCCAAATGCTGTAAGAACATAAAATGATGCTCAAATTCATAAGTTATCACATAAATTCAAAGTAAAACACAATGTAATATGTTACCATCTATAGATTGATTATATAAATTAGAAAGTTTGATTATGTCAAGTGTTGTTGTGAATGTGTATGTGTAGGCACAATCATGCATTGTTGATGAGATGCAGACTGGTATAACCATTGTGAGAGCAATAAGCAGTATTCAGTCAAATTCAAAATATGCAATCCCATGGCCCATCAAGTCCTGTTTCATATTCCTACGAAATACTCAAACAGGTCTATAGGGATCTGGCATAAGGATAATCATTTGGTGGCACTCTTTGTGAAGGCAAATGGTAGGAAGCAATATATGTGTTCCTCACTAGGGAATGCATGTCATGGAATTTTTCATACCAGTTAAGAGCAATAACAAAAGGTATGCACAAGAAGAATAATCTGCGGGGTGGAGCCAAGATGGCTGAATAGGAACAGCTCCAGTCTACAGCTCCCAGCGTGAGCGACACAGAAGACGGGTGATTTCTGCATTCCCATTTGAGGTACCGGGTTCATCTCACTAGGGAGTGCCAAACAGTGGGTGCAGGACAGTTGGTGCAGCGCACTGTGTGCGACCCAAAGCAGGGCGAGGCATTGCCTCACTCAGGAAGTGCAAGGGGTCAGGGAGTTCCCCTTCCTAGTCAAAGAAAGGGGTAACAGATGGCACCTGGAAAATCGGGTCAGTCCCACCCTAACACTGCGCTTTTCCAACGGGTTTGGAAAGCGGCACACCAGGAGATTGTGTCCCGCACCTGGCTCGGAGGGTCCTATGCCCATGGAATCTTGCTGATCGCTAGCACAGCAGTCTGAGATCAAACTGCAAGGCGGCAGCGAGGCTGGGGGAGGGGCGCCCACCACTGCCCAGGCTTGCTTAGGAAAACAAAGCAGCCAGGAAGCTCGAACTGGGTGGAGCCCACCACAGCTCAAGGAAGCCTGCCTGCCTCTGTAGGTTCCACCTCTGGGGGCAGGGCACAGACAACCAAAATTCAGCAGGAACCTCTGCAGACTTAAATGTCCTTGTCTGACAGCTTTGAAGAGAGTAGTCGTTCTCCCAGCATGCAGCTGGATATCTGAGAACGGACAGACTGCCTCCTAAAGTGGGTCCCTGACCCCCGAGCAGCCTAACTGGGAGGCAACCCCCAGTAGGGACAGACTGACACCTCACTCGGCCAGGTACTCCTCTGAGACAAAACTTTCAGAGGAACTATCAGACAGCTGAATTTGTGGTCTCACGAAAATCCACTGTTCTGCAGCCACCGCTGCTGACACTCAGCCAAACAGGGTCTGGAGTAGACCTCTAGCAAAATCCAACAGACCTGCAGCTGAGGGTCCTGTCTGGTAGAAGGAAAACTAACAAACAGAAAGGACATCCACACCAAAAACCCATCTATACATCATCACCATCAAAGACCAAAAGTAGATAAAACTACAAAGATGGGCAAAAAACAGAGCAGAAAAACTGGAAACTCTAAAAAGCAGAGCACCTCTCCTCCTCCAAAGGAATGCAGTTCCTCACCAGGAACGGAACAAAACTGGATGGAGAATGACGAGTTGAGAGAAGAAGGCTTTAGACGATCAAACTACTCCACGCTATGGGAGGAAATTCAAAACAATAGCAAAGAAGTTAAAAACTTTGAAAAAAAATTAGACGAATCGATAACTAGAATAACCAATGGAGAGAAGGGCTTAAAGGAGCTGATGGAGCTGAAAGCCAAGTATCGAGAACTACGCGAAGATTGCAGAAGCCTCAGGAGCCAATACGATCAACTGGAAGAAAGGGTACCAGTGATGGAAGATGAAATGAATGAAATGAAGCGAGAAGGGAAGTTTAGAGAAAAAAGAATAAAAAGAAATGAAAAAAGCCTCCAAGAAATTTGGGACTATGTGAAAAGACCAAACCTACGGTGATTGGTGTACCTGAAAATGACGGGGAGAATGGAACCAAGTTGGAAAACACTCTGCAAGATATTATCCAGGAGAACTTCCCCAATCTAGCAAGGCAGGCCAACATTCAGATTCAGGAAATACAGAGAACGCCACAAAGATACTATTCGAGAAGAGCAACTCCAAGACACATAATTGTCAGATTCACCAAAGTTGAAATGAAGGAAAAAATGTTAAGGGCAGCCAGAGAGAAAGGTCAGGTTACCCACAAAGGGAAGCCCATCAGACTAACAGCTGATCTCTCGGCAGAAACTCTACAAGCCAGAAGAGAGTGGGGGCCGATATTCAACATCCTTAAAGAAAAGAATTTTCAACCCAGAATTTCATATCCAGCCAAACTAAGCTTCATAAGTGAAGGAGAAATAAAATCCTTTACAGAAAAGCAAATGCTGAGTGATTTTGTCACCACCAGGCCTGCACAAAAAGAGTTCCTGAAGGAAGCACTAAACATGGAAAGGAACAACCAGTACCAGCCCCTGAAAAAACATGCAAAATTGTAAAGACCATCGAGGCTAGGAAGAAACTGCATCAACTAACAAGCAAAATAACCAACTAACATCATAATGACAGGATCAAATTCACACATAACAATATTAACTTTAAATGTAAATGGGCTAAATGCTCCAATTAAAAGACACAGACTGGCAAACTGGATAAGGAGTCAAGACCCATCAGTGTGCTGTATTCAGGAAACCCATCTCACGTGCAGAGACACACATAGACTCAAAATAAAGGGATGGAGGAAGATCTATCAAGCAAATGGAAATCAAAAAAAGGCAGGGGTTGCAATCCTAGTCTCTGATAAAATAGACTTTAAACCAACAAAGATCAAAAGAGACAAAGAAGGCCATTACATAATGGTAAAGGGATCAATTCAACAAGAAGAGCTAACTATCCTAAATATATATGCACCCAACACAGGAACACCCAGATTCATAAAGCAAGTCCTCAGTGACCTACAAAGGGCCTTAAACTCCCACACAATAATAATGGGAGATTTTAACACCCCACTGTCAACATTAGACAGATCAACGAGACAGAAAGTTAACAAGGATATCCGGGAATTGAACTCAGCTCTGCACAAAGTGGACCTAATAGACATCTACAGAACTCTCCACCCCAAATCAACAGAATATACATTCTTTTCAGCACCACACCACACCTATTCCAAAATTGACCATATAGTTGGAAGTAAAGCTCTCCTCAGCAAAAGTAAAAGAACAGAAATTATAACAAACTGTCTCTCAGACCACAGTGCAATCAAACTAGAACTCTGGATTCAGAAACTCACTCAAAACCGCTCAACTACATGGAAACTGAACAACCTGCTCCTGAATGACTACTGGGTACATAATGAAATGAAGGCAGAAATACAGATGTTCTTTGAAACCAACAAGAACAAAGACACAACATACCAGAATCTCTGGGACACATTCAAAGCAGTATGTAGAGGGAAATTTATAGCACTAAATGGCCACAAGATAAAGCAGGAAAGATCCAAAATTGACACCCTAACATCACAATTAAAAGAACTAGAAAAGCAAGAGCAAACACATTCAAAAGCTAGCAGAAGGCTAGAAATAACTAAAATCAGAGCAGAACTGAAGGAAATAGAGACACAAAAAACGCTTCAAAAAATTAATGAATCCAGGAGCTGATTTTTTGAAAAGATCAACAAAATTGATAGACCACTAGCAAGACTAATAAAGAAGAAAAGAGAGAAGAATCAAATAGATGCAATAAAAAATGAAAAAGGGGTTATCACCACCGATCCCACAGAAATACAAGCTACCATCAGAGAATACTACAAACACCTCTACGCAAATAAACTAGAAAATCTAGAAGAAATGGATAAATTCATCGACAAATACACCCTCCCAAGACTAAACCAGGAAGAAGTTGAATCTCTGAATAGACCAATAACAGGTTCTGAAATTGTGGCAGTAATCAATAGCTTACCAACCAAAAAGAGTCCAGGACCTGATGGATTCACAGCCGAATTCTACCAGAGGTACAAGGAGGAACTGGTACCATTCCTTCTGAAACTATTCCAATTGATAGAAAGAGAGGGAATCCTCCCTAACACATTTGATGAGGCCAGCATCATCCTGATACCAAAGCCTGGCAGAGACATAACCAAAAAAGAGAATTTCAGACCAATATCCTTGATGAACATTGATGCAAAAATCCTCAATAAAATACTGGCAAACCGAATCCAGCAGCACATCAAAAAGCTTATACACCATGATCAAGAGGGCTTCATCCCTGGGATGCAAGGCTGGTTCGACATATGCAAATCAATAAATATAATCCAGCATATAAACAGAACCAAAGACAAAAACCACATGATTATCTCAATAGATGCAGAAAAGGCCTTTGACAAAATTCAACAACCTTTCATGCTAAAAACTCTCAATAAATTAGGTATTGATGGGACGTATCTCGAAATAATAAGAGCTATCTATGACAAACCCACAGCCAATATCATACTGAATGGGCAAAAACTGGAAGCATTCCCTTTGAAAACTGGCACAAGACAGGGATGCCCTCTCTCACCACTCCTATTCAACATAGTGCTGGAAGTTCTGGCCAGGGCAATCAGGCAGGAGAAGGAAATAAAGGGTATTCAATTAGGAAAAGAGGAAGTCAAACTGTCCCTGTTTGCAGATGACATGATTGTATATCTAGAAAACCCCATTGTCTCAGCCCAAAACCTCCTTAAGCTGATTAGCAACTTCAGCAAAGTCTCAGGATACAAAACCAATGTACAAAAATCACAAGCATTCTTATACACCAATAACAAACAGAGAGCCATATCATGAGTGAACTCTCACTCACAATTGCTTCAAAGAGAATAAAATACCTAGGAATCCAACTTACAAGGGATGTGAAGGACCTCTTCAAGGAGAACTACAAACCACTGCTCAATGAAATAAAAGAGGATACAAACAAATGGAAGAACATTCCATGCTCATGGGTTGGAAGAATCAATATCGTGAAAATGGCCATACTGCCCAACGTAATTTATAGATTCAATGCCATCCCCATCAAGCTACCAATGACTTTCTTCACAGAATTGGAAAAAACTACTTTAAAGTTCATATGGAACCAAAAATGAGCCCACATCACCAAGTCAATCCTAAACCAAAAGAACAAAGCTGGAGGCATCACGCTACCTGACTTCAAACTATACTACAAGGCTACAGTAACCAAAACAGCATGGTACTGGTACCACAACAGAGACATAGATCAACGGAACAGAACAGAGCCCTCAGAAATAATGCCACATATCTACAACTATCTGATCTTTGACAAACCTGACAAAAACAAGCAATGGGGAAAGGATTCCCTATTTAATAAATGGTGCTGGGAAAACTGGCTAGCCATATTTAGAAAGCTGAAACTGGATCCCTTCCTTACACCTTATACAAAAATTAATTCAAGGTGGATTAAAGACTTACATGTTAGACCTAAAACCATAAAAACCCTAGAAGAAAGCCTAGGCAATACCATTCAGGACATAGGCGTGGGCAAAGACTTCATGTCTAAAACACCAAAAGCAATGGCAACAAAAGCTAAAATTGACAAATGGGATCTAATTAAACTAAAGAGCTTCTGCACAGCAAAAGAAACTACCATCAGATTGAACAGGAAACCTACAGAATGGGAGAAAATTTTTGCAACCTATTCATCTGACAAAGGGCTAATATCCAGAATCTACAATGAACTCAAACAAATTTACAAGAAAAAAACAAACAACCCCATCAAAAAGTGGGTGAAGGACATGAACAGACACTTCTCAAAAGAAGACATTTATGCAGCCAAAAAACACATGAAAAAATGCTCATCATCACCGGCCATCAGAGAAATGCAAATCAAAACCACAATGCGATACCATCTCACAGCAGTTGGAATGGCCATCATTAAAAAGTCAGGAAACAACAGGTGCTGGAAAGGATGTGGAGAAATAGGAACACTTTTACACTGTTGGTGGGACTGTAAACTAGTTCAACCATTGTGGAAGTCAGTGTGGCGATTCCTCAGGGATCTAGAACTAGAAATACCATTTGACCCAGCCATCCCATTACTGGGTATATACCCAAAGGACTATAAATCATGCTGCTATAAAGACACATGCACACGTATGTTTGTTGCGGCACTATTCACAATAGCAAAGACTTGGAACCAACCCAAATGTCCAACAACGATAGACTGGATTAAGAAAATGTGGCACATATACACCATGAAATACTATGCAGCCATAAAAAATGATGAGTTCATGTCCTTTGTAGGGACATGGATGAAACTGGAAACCATCATTCTCAGTAAACTATCACAAGGACAAAAAACCAAACACTGCATGTTCTCACTCATAGGTGGGAATTGAACAATGAGAACTCATGGACACAGGAAGGGGAACATCACACTCCAGGGACTGTTGTGGGGTGGGGGGAGGGGGGAGGGATAGCATTAGGGGATATACCTAATGCTAAATGACGAGTTAATGGGTGCAGCAAACCAACACGGCACATGGATACATATGTAACAAACCTGCACATTGTGCACATGTACCCTAAAACCTGAAGTATAATAATAAAAAAATAAAAAAAAGAAGAAGAATCTTATGTTACTAAGCAAAAAACTAACAAAATGAGATACAACTTAATACCACTGAAGTAAATTTAAAAACATATAGGCAAAACAATAATACATAGTTTACGGAACACATATAAATGTATGTACCGTATATTAAACATATTAAAATTGTTGCATATATGCATATATCTGTATATGTCAATATGTATATCTGTACTCTCATCTATATATTAAAAAGGCCTATAAGTAGCAATGAGCCAATGGCAATGAGCATACCAAATGCAAAATATTGGTTTCTAAAGGGCATCAGGTTCTTTGGGTAAATGGTTGATTCCAGGGCTGGGGAAATGCTCAAAAAGTGATGGGAACATGTCAAGTCAAAAGGACACAGGGGCTAGCTTTTAGGGAGTCCCACTGGCCAAATATGGGACCATTTAAACATCAAAATAAATAATGACAGAAAGGATTGTAATTCATTGAAATAATGTAAGAATTTATAAGTTCATAGTAATAGTGAATAAATAGGGTTAGGAATAGCTCTTCTTAGAATGATACTTACTAAACAGAGAAAAACCACGTTTTTAAAAAAAATCACCATTTTGTAATGATCACAGTTATCACTGATTTATATAAAAATCAATGAATGCTAAAACTAGTGCATGAAAGTTTTATGTGGAACAGGATACTGAATATTGAAGATAGTTTTAACATAGACTGAAAGTATCTCCCCCCCAAAGTGGATATTAATTATAAACTGAATAATATTTCCTTGTCAGTGAATAAATTTGGCAATACCTCTCAAACACAATAGAGATACGAATCAAAAAACAGTGTAATATTCAATAGAGGAGTTACTTAATCTCAAAGTAGTATTCAAATCCCTCATCTATCCTTTAAAAGGCCATGAAATTATTTCCTGTCATCTCATATAAATGACGTAATATTCTAAGAGCTTGCATTTAGGTTGTCTCTGAAAAGAGTCTGATGAATAACTTGACAATAAGAAAGTGAATGCTGAGATTTTAGAGTCAATAGACATTTTAATCTCATAGTCTACTTTGTGTTAAGTAACTCACCCCTCTCACATTTCAAAAATATCTAAAAGTAGCTGTTAGACATTCTATTAAGTCCTCCTGGTGAAAACAGAAATGTTTGGAGATTCCATCTTTGCATCGTCTTCCTATATCCCACTTTTAAACATTGTTGGCATTGAAAATTATGCTTCAAATAAACTTTTAGATATCACACATGCTTAGTAAACTTCAAATCTGCAAGTGGTGAATAGATAATCTGCACAGGAAACACTTTTTTTCTTTTTTTTTTGAGACAGAGTTTCACTCTGTCACCCAGGCTGCAGTGCAGTGGCGCTGTCTCAGCTCACTGCAACTTCTGCCTCCCGGATTCAAGTGATTCTTCTGCATCAGCCTCCCGAGTAGCTGGGACTACAGGGGTGCACCACTACGCCCAGCTAATTTTTGTATTTTTAGTAGAGACGGGGTTTTACCATATTGGCCAGGCTGATCTCGAACTCCTGACCTCGTGGTCCACCTGCCTCAGCCTCCCAAAGTGCTGGGATTACAGGCTTGAGCCACGATGCCCAGCCAGAAAACACTTTTGACAAACACATCAGCATTTCCTTTTGTAGAATCCTTGGGCCATATTAAGGGTATTGTTAAGCTGGCACCTCATAAAGTGTACAGAATAAAACACTAATTTGGGGAGACATTAAAAGGGAATAGTAACAACAGCAGCAGCACTTGTCTTATTTAAATGTAGAAAATTAATTCAAAATATAAAAAAAATTTTGGTGACTATATCGGTAATCTTTTTTTTTTTTTTTTTTTTTTTTTTTTTGAGACGGAGTCTCGCTCTGTCACCCAGGCTAGAGTGCAGTGGCGCGATCTCGGCTCACTGCAAGCTCCGCCTCCCGGGTTCACGCCATTCTCCTGCCTCAGCCTCTCTGAGTAGCTGGGACTACAGGTGCCCGCCACCGCGCCCGGCTAATTTTTTTTGTATTTTTTTTTTAGTAGAGACGGGGTTTCACCGTGGTCTCGATCTCCTGACCTCGTGATCCGCCCGCCTCGGCCTCCCAAAGTGCTGGGATTACAAGCGTGAGCCACCGCGCCCGGCCTATATCGGTAATCTTATGATAAGAAATAACTTTCTAAGTATAACACAAACAGCATCGGTTATAAAAGTACCAATTATATTTGAACACATGAAGCTTATCATGAAGCTCTATGTAAGGTTGCTGTATTTTACTTCAAACATCAAATGCAAAAATGTATTAGAGATTTGCCACATGGAGCGGTGATATGACCAATTTATTTGAACAACAAAATTCCTTGAATCTAAAAGATATGGTAAATATGACTTAGCTTATTTAAGACCTAACTTTTTAGAAAGAATTTTAGAATCAGTGTCCAGAAAACTATTTTCCCATGAATAATTCTGAGACTGAATTTCACAAACCTGAATTCCTCCCATCTCCAATATATGTTATGACATCACCTTTCATTGTTGACTCCAGCACAGATTTCTGATGTCAATTCATTGGGGTCGATGCAAAGGATTGAAAAGTAAATAGTAGGAAACAACATAAATGCATACATGACTTTTTTTTGGTTCACACTGGCTATGATTGCGCTACAAATTACAATGTGTTGTCCCTAAAAATTCTCATGTAAATCAGTTATTTGGCACCTGGTACTTCATTTTTCTCTAGAAAGAAGTCTTTATGTGTTGGTAATAAAAATTGTTCAGCTCTCTCAAAAAAGTTTAATGAATCAAGATTTAAATACAATTCTTTATTACTGAACCTGATCATCACGTGTGACAGCAAATTTAACTTAAATTTGCTTCAAATTCATGTCCCATTTGTAGGCACACATTATTCTTGCCCATTTTGATTTCCTAATTATCAAGTCCCTCCACCACCTTCATGCTCTTCATGAGTCACAGATATCTTTGCTTCCCCTCAAATAGGACCAAGTGACTAAACCTGAGGCATGGGCTCCATCCAATGTGATGATGGCTTTGAGTTTGGGGCACCAGCTCTGAAGGGTGAGGGACAGCTACAGGGTCTCTTAGCTCCTTTCTTTCTGCTGAGGGCTCCTCTGCTGCCTGTCCAATGCTACCACCCTCTTTCTCCAAGTAGGATTCTCTCCTCTCTTGGATCACTCTTGAGAGAGTCTCATACACAGGCATTCTGATAGTTTCCTAAGGTTTTGGCTGCTAATTACTTGGGGTCACAAACAATCTTTGAGTACCAAGCATCCCTCTTCTGACCTAATCTTATTTTTTCTACTCTGGTTCAAAAACAATGTTACCAAAGATGCTTAAAGTCTCTGATAGAAAGTTGTTATTGCCATTGATGCTCCCAGTATTTTTCACCACTTAGATCAGTCAACTCACCCATTGTGGTCACAGTTGTCAGAGCATACAGTAGAATCTGTTAGTGAATCCATAACTCTACCAAAGAGTAAAAAGCACATACAAAAAATAAAGTCAGATATTTTGGAAGGCAATCAGGATATTAATCTCAACAGTATTTCAGGACACAAAAAATAAAATCAGAGGAATTTTGACAAGAACTAAAGAAACAATTTCAGGATACAGCACTAGTACTTCTGAGACTGTGTGTGTGTGTGTGTGTGTGAGAGAGAGAGAGAGAGAGAGAGAGAGAGGACACAGAAAAAAGAAAGAAAATGTAAGAATAATGAATGTTTCGATATCAATGGCTAGTTCCTGGTCATCCTTGGTAGGAAATAAACAAGTAGGTAAGTCAAGCATAGCCTTAATCATGTTTAAAACATTTTGTGAACTTAAAGTGGATTATGTGTTTACAATGATTTTGTTTTCTTTTTGTCTGGATTCATTTATTTAAAGTTATATGGCTATATTTTCCAATATCAAGACTTCCTAGCACCGAAACCCCTGGCTTGGCTAATTTAATCTCTCTGCAACTTCATTTCCTCATCTGTTAGTTAAGACACATGCAAAATACACTCCACATCTGTCAACTTCATAAAACCATGCTGAATATTCAGCATTTTGCAAATATTGGTTTTTAGACAACCTGCTCTCTATACCATATATTATGCCATAAAAATCAGTATGTGGCAATATAAACTGATACATATTTTTAGTTTCAAATACACAAACATTCTCATCAAGGTAATACACTCCCAAGACTCAAGAATTAATGCTCTTTGCCACAATTTTCTAACTTTTCAAACGTTTAAATAAGTTTAAGAAACTGATCACATACATTTTTTTGCTGCTGATAAAAACTGGGATTCTCTAAGAGTGTGCTGAGGTTTCTTAACTTATTTGACCACAGAACCTCTTTCTCACAGTGGAAATGTGTGAGAAACACATTTTGGAAACAATATATTAAATGGTATCTTTTTATGTCTTTAAGAAAAGTTCTCCTACACAAACTAATTTTGGACTCTGATCAATAGCTCAAACCTTTAAGCACAGATAGACATTAATATTGTGCTCATCTTTCAGCCTGTGAGGAAAGGAGTGCCAGAGTTCAAATTATCAAATCTCGTTAGCCTGGTCTGAGGGCCATGAGGGGAACCTTTTAAGTTCTAAGTGGGTGTTCTCATGTCCTTGAATGGCTCATGGAAATTCATCCAGGTCTCAGGAAAAACAATACCTTTTACAAAAAGAAAGGCATCTATAGGCATCCGCTACTTTTCAGCAGGATGAATAATTGGATTGTCTATGCAGAATACACTAATAAATCATAACAGGGGAAAATGTTCAAAACACCAAAAAGGTAAGAATTTGACTTTCTGACATAAGCAGCCTTATTAAATGATTACTGGATTTTTCAGACATCCTCTACTGAGGAAGAGAACTGGAAGATACTCAAATTATTCCAGATTCAGGTGACAAGCCAGGATTGCTGAGCAAGTTCCTTGGGAAACTAATCTCCAAAAAGGGCACGAGACATCCACAGATGTTACCTGAACTCCTTTCAGGGAGAGTATTGTATGAAGTCTGAAATAATACTTTGATAAGCTGCTTTGGGGCACAGAATGACTTCCCTCATGGGACATGAATAAGTAGCTAGCTAAATTGCCCTCTAAGGAAGGTGAGAATTGCAAACTGTCCTAAACTGAAGTGGTCATGCAGAATTCTTAAATGCTTTTTGGTAGATAGGAGCAACCACAGAAGTCTGAGTTAGGTGAAGGTTAGCTACACCTTTATAATCATGCTACCAGGTTATAATGAAAAGTAGGTCTCCGATCAAATCTGCCACACATACAGATATTCATTTAACAAAACATTCAGTAGCAAGCAGGCACAGTACATAAGCTTCTGTAAGCTTTCTGTACTTTAGGTGCTCCAAGCATGAAAGCTTCATTCTCAACAGATTCCTAATGTTCCAGAGGTCAAAATCTTCCTAAACCTTCCTGGAGATAGGACCATATGAGGATCAAGCCTTGGGTGTCGTCTCTAGATATACACTACAGGCCACCCTCATAGACCTTTATCCTGTTTATGCGAGGGTGGGCTGTCTCCAAAACACTTTAGTTGATTCACAGATCTTAAAATGTCATATAATTGTAACATCCATCATGCTGCTTTGTAAGCCACCAATCTCACTAATAAAAACCCATTTGTGACCGTCACGGTAATAACTGACAATGTTTCAGGTGTTAATTGAAATGGGACCACGGAAGGCCTTTTGGTGGCCATCTCTGTGGAGTGGCTTCCTGAGCTGAACACTAGCTCACCATCCTTGAACAAAGCATCCACCATTAGGGCAACCAGCCACCCCTGTAGGAAAGATTAAAGTGACCAGTATATGCATATTATCACACTGCCTAAAATGTCATATTTTTTAAGGACATTAACAGGCATAGAATGAGACTTGGTTTGTTTTTTAAATTTTTTCTATTTCTATTATTTTTCTATCTAATTATTTTTCTATTTTTATTTGCTGGGTCACAGACAACAGCAAATTCCATACCTTCAGAGTTATACCAGCTCACCTGCAGTAGGAGCAGAAATATCAAAGCTCTCAGTCTACCACCTTGTGCTCCAGAGACGTGGCCCAAGCACATCTTTGGACGTGAACCAGGGCAACCCAAGGCAGAGCTGGATTTCTGGGAGTTTCTCCCTGTAAGCCCTGGACCTGCTTACCTATAGATCAGACTGCTTCCAGCACCATTGCCAGTCAGAAGAGCCTGGGGTCTGCTCAGCTGCTAGAATAACACAAGTCTGAGGTCTTGTGTCTTCAGTATAACATTCTCTAAGAGGGAGAAATTTAATCAAGATCCTGTTAGCAGTTTTCTCTCTTGTTGCCTTTCAAGATTATGGCTTTTCCTTTTTTCATTTTTTAGTTCCCAAAACCAAGCCTGTTAAATTAAATCTTGACCCAATTCCTGGCAAGTAACAAGGTTATTGCTATTTGGCCTTACACTCACTGGTTGTCCCCCAGTATCCTGAGGGTAAGGGGACTCTGTAAGGTCCCTGGGAGGGGAAAGGAATGTCCATTAGTGGTCCCCCCAGCTGGGTATAAGCAAACTTTCCTGTCTATAGGCCCCAGAGACCACCATCTAGTTCCCCCACCAAAACTTTACATGATTTTAATTCTCCTGATGAGGATGAGAGGACAGCATTAGCCAACAGAGAGGCCAGAGGATGGGATGGGACTCCCTTGCTCAGAGACCTCACCTCTAGGTCTTTACCTCGTATTGAGAATAAGTCAGTTATGTAATATGAACTCTGTGTCCATGGCAACCCCAAACAGAATCCTGGTGCTCTTGTGATTCTTGTAGAGTAGGGAATAGAAGGAGCTTGGTCCAAGACTGCAGAGACTTAAAAACATGCTGTTCTGCCATACATACAGATACTCATTAAAGATGAGGGAGAAGGGCATGGGGTGGGGGAGAATGTACCAAAACCAAAGACCACAGGATAATAACCTCAGAGCAGAGACTATCTCTCCAGTTATTTTTTCTTTTGTATGTAATGGAGGGGATTCTTATTTACTCTGATGAAGAAGTTTACATCAAGTGTTCAGCTTCCTTTGTGGGTTAGAGAGAATAACCAGAGGGCTCAGTTATCCTCTCTGAATAACTGTTTGTTTAGTGTTTTCTAGACAATATTCAATTTCACTAAAATAGACAAGGTTAATAGGACTTGGGGGGATACCTCATTGACTCAAGCTATCATTTTATAGGACTGTGAGAAAACAAATAGTTGTACATTTAAAATACACTTATATTCTAGTTAGAAGAGAGGATTTTGAATATTCTTACATCAAAGAAATAGTAAATGTTTAAGGCAATGGATATGCTAATTACCATGATTTGATCATTATGCACTGTAAAACGTACTGAAACATCACATTGTACCTCATAAATATGTACAATTCATTATGTGTCAATTAAAATTTTGAGTATAAGAAAAAATAAACTTCAATTGTAAGAAAACAACCCAACTTTTAAAAAATGGGCAAAATATGTGAACAGATACTTCACTAATAAAGATTTGCAACTGGCAAATAAGCATATGAAAAAATGGTCATCATCACTAGCTATTAGAGAAATGCAGATTAAAACTACAATAAGAAACCACTAGATACTATTAGAATATCTAAAATTAGAAAGATGGCGTGTTGACAAAGATGGAGAGAAACTGAAACTCTCATACAATGCCAGGAATGTATAGTGCTAGATCCACTTTGGAAAACAGTTTGACAGTTTCTTAAGAAGTTAATTAGGTCTTCCAGTTCCCACTCCAACATGTAGAGAACTTGGAAGTCATCACTCCCATCTTCACAACAGAAAAAAAGATAATCAAACTGAAAATCAACAACTTTTCTTAGATCTGTCCGAGAATAGAGGTCACAGGAAAACTACTTCCTCAAAAACTAGAGAGATGGGTGACTAGAGAAAATCACAGTTTACCTGAGAGCAGAAGCCACAGAGCCAGTAATTGGTAAGAACACTTCAATGGTAATCAATAAATTTACTGGTGGCCGAGTGTGAACTCGCTTGAGAGTTAAAAACTTGTTGGAGTCCCGTCTTGGGGACCCCTTATACTTTCATGAATTTTACTTCCAGAAACCCCACCAGGTTCTCATAATGAAGGCTGAAGAAAATTTCCTCAGGCTCTTTACACAAGGAAAAGGGAAAAGCAACCATTTCAAAATATACCCTAATTGGAGGATAGGGAGAGTGAGTGGGTACAGCAACCATTTTGAAATATGCCCAGAGCATTCTATTCTCTGTGTGAAAGACCTGCTCTAGAGAAAAACTGCTTTATCAGGGCCTTGTCTGACATAGGGGAAAAGCAGTAAGACAACTCTAAACCCCTCTAGCTTTCCTGTTCCACATAAAAGGAAAGGCAAAAAAGAGAAATCATTACTAATTCAGTATCATAAAAAATGTACACCTATGTTTTTGTCTAAGAGCATAGTTTGGGATCTTACATTTAGATATTTCTTCCATTTGCGGGTAATTTTTCTGTATGACGTGACAAAGAAATCTAACTTCATTCATTTGTATGTGGATATCCCGTTCTTCCAGCACCACTTGCTGAAGAGATGTTCATTTCCACTGAATAGTCTTGGTACCTTGTGGAAAATCAATTGACCTTAAATGTATGGATTTACTTCTGGACTCTCAATTCTATTCGATTGATCTACATGTCTATCCTTATTCCAGTACTACACAACTTTAACCACTATAGCTTTGTAGTAAGTTTTGAAATAATCAAGTGTGGACTCTGCAACTTCATTGTTCTTCTTCAAGATTGTTTTGGTTATTCAGAGTCCCTTGCATTTTCCAATGAATCTTAGATCAGCAAGTCAATTTCTGCAAAAAGAGAAGCTAGGATTTTGATAGGAACTGAGTTGAACCTGTAGATCAATTTGTGGAGTGCTGTCATCTTAATAGTAATGTCTTCCATTCAATAAATACAGAATGTGTATCCATTTATTTAGGTCTTCATCACTTTCAATAACGTTTTGTAGTCTTACATTTCTTTTGTTTTAGTCTTTTTTTTAATGCTATTGTAAATAAAACTACTTTCTTAATTTCATTTTGAGCCTACTCATTGCTAGTGTTTCTAAATCTAACTGATTTTTTGCACATTGATCTTACATCTTTTGTGAACTCAATTGTTGCTCCAGCAGGTTTGTTGTTGTTGTTGTGGGTTCCTTAGATTTTCTATACACAACATTATGTATCTGCAAAAAATAGAGTTTCACTTTTTCCATTCCAATCTAGAGGGTTTTTATTTCTTTTTTGTGGTTGGTTTTGTTTTGTTTTGTTTTTTGTCTAATTATCCTGGTTAGAATCTCCGGTACAATGTTGAACAGAAAAAGCAAGCAGGTATCCTTGTCTTGTTCCTCGTCTTAGGAGAAAAGATTTAAGACTTTCACCACTAAGTTTAATGTTAGCTGTTGGTTTTTCATAAACTTTACCAGATTATCTAAGGGTTTAGGTTTTTTGTTGTTGTTGTTATTTACCTAAGTTATTTACCACATTTTTGAGTTCTTTTCTTTTTTTTTCTTGATCAGGCTAGCTAAGCTATCAATTTTGTTGATCTTTTCAAATAACTTTTGGTTTTGTTTATTTTCTCTACTGTTTTTCTGCTTGCTATTTTATTTATTTTCACTCTAACATTTATTATACCCTTGCTTTACTTGCTTTGGTTTCAGTTTGCTCTTCTTCTAGTTTCTTTAGGTGGAAAGTTAAATTATTGATTGAGATCTTTCTTCCATTCTAATGTAAGAATTTACACCTATAAATTTCCCTTTAAGCATGGCATTAGCTGCATTCCATAAGTTTTGAGATGTGGAATTTTTGTTTTCATTTATCTCAAAATATATTCTGATTTCTCTTGGATTTCTTCTATGACCAATTGATTATTTAAGAGTACATTGTTTCATTTCCATATATTTGTGAACTTCCCAAATTTCCTTCTCTTACTATTCTAACTTCATTTTATTGCAGTTGAGAACATGCTTTGTATGATTTAAATCTTTTAAAATTTATTGAGAGTTCTTTTATTGCCTAGCATATGGTCTTTCCTAGGGAATGTTCCATGTGCACTTATAAAGACTGTATACTCTGTTGTTGCTGGGGGATGGAGAATGCTATAGATATCTGTTAAATCTAGTTGGTTTACAGTAGTATTCAGGTCTTACATTTTCTCATTGATTTTCTGCCCAATTGTCTAGCTATTAATGAAAGTGGGGAATTGAAGTCCTCAACTATTATTGCTGAATTGTTTCTCCCTTCAATTCTGTCAATTTTTTCTTCATGTACTTTGGGGCTCTGTTGTATGTTTTTGATGGATTGATCCTCTTATTATTATAAAATGTTCTTTGTTTAATAAAAATTTTTGCCTTTAAGTCTTTTTTTCCTGATTTTTTATCATGATTCCATCTCTTTATTTAGTTAGTTTCTTGGTTACTGTTTGCTTGTTATATCTTTTTCTATACTTTTACTTTTAACCTATTTGAGTTTTGGTCTAAAACATGTCTCTTATAGACAGCATATAGTAGGATCGTATCCTTTAATTCATTCTGCAAATTTCTTCCTTTTAAATGGAGAGAAATTTCCATTTAATACAATAATTGATAAAGTAAGATTTATGCTAAATAGTATTGTAGTGTACAATTTTTATTTCTTTGTCATTTCTTTTACTACATTTCTGAGTTGTTTTCTTAGTGGTTGCCCTGGATATTGCAATTAACATGTTGGTTTATAACTATGTAGTTCATATTAATACCAACTTAATTACAAGAGTATACATAAACTTTTTCCTATGTAGCTCCATTCCCTCTCTCTTCCATTGTGCTGTTAATGCCTTATAAACCATATCTTCATATGCTCCATGTTCATCAACCCATTTATGAGAACCGCTTTATGCTTATACTGCCTTTTATATTTACTCATATAGTTATCTTTCTCAGCTCTTTATTTCCTCATGTGGATTTGAGTTACTACCTAGTATTCTTTCCTTTCAGCCTAAATGACTCCCATTAGTATTTCTTATAGAGATGTCTTCAAGCAACAAATTTTTTTAGTTTTGTTTACCAAGGAATGTCTTAAATGTCCTAAGATACTTAATGCCTTATGTTTCTCCTTCAATGTTGAAGGATATTTTTGCTACATACAGAATTCTTGATTAATAAGTCTCATTAGACCCTTAGTAGCCATCTTGATTATCACACCAACTGTCATGGCATCACAGGGGTGGTATACAAGTAACCCTTATTTCACTTCATAATTGGCCCAACATGCAATGGTAATTATCCTGGCAATTTGGATATGCCAGAGAAGCCACAGTGTGCTTCCTTTAAGTGAAAAGGTGAAAGTCTCTGACATCATAAGAAAAATATTATAGGCTGAGGTTGCTAAGATTTACAGTAAGGAAAAATCCTCTACTCATAAAATTGTGAAGAAGAACAAAGAAATTTGTGCCAGTTTTGCTGTCAAAAGCTGCAAAAGTTACAGCTACAGTGCATGATAAGTACTTAGTTGAGATGGAAAAGACATTAAATTTGTAGGTGGAAGACATGAACAGAAATGTCTTCTGACAGCAAGCAGGTTTAGTACTCTCAGCATTTGTTTTTTTCTTTGTTTCGTTTGCTTACTTTTTTTTTTTTTTTTTTTAGACGGAGTCTCGCTCCATCACCCAGGCTAGAGTGCAGTGGTGTGATCTCAGCTCACTACAAGCTCTGCCTCCCAGGTTCACGCCATTCTCCTGCCTCAGCCTCCCAAGTAGCTAGGACTACAGGCACCCGCCACCACGTCCAGCTAATTTTTTTTTATTTTTTTTAGTAGAGATGGGGTTTCACCACATTAGCCAGGATGGTCTCGATCTCCTGACCTCATGATCCACCTGCCTCAGCCTCCCAAAGTGCTGACATTACAGGCATGAGCCACTGTGCCCAGCCTTTGTTTACATTTTTTGTTAGCATATTGTATGTCTCAACTTATCTATACCCCAGGTAGCCATTATGTTCAGCAATTGCCTCTGATTGTCTTCAACAAATATGAACAAAGGCTGGGGGAGATCTAAGTCAGGCCAAATAAAGATAGCCTTGTGTGTGGGGGTCTTCCTTGGACCTCCTAGTCAGGTCACATAATGACATTTCTCTGGGAATAAGGCTTTGAATGAGTCCCAACCCCCTTTTGTTCCTTTCTATGGCTCCCAGGAGCTTGTTTTTCACCAAGATTGTAGGATGTTGGTTTTCAAGGCTACCATGGAACTGGGAGGATATAATGAGCATAAAGTAAGAACACTACAAAGCTCACTATTCCCACCAAAATTCAGCTTACATTCTTGAATAAATGCTCCCAAGATTGCAGGAAGCCTTTGGATATCTTCCAGAGATCTGAAAAAGTTGCTTTTATTTTTCCCAGCTGCTTTTATGAATAAAGGAATTTTTGAAGGTTCCTAGCTTGCCATTTTTAGTGACATCACTTCCAAATACACTTTTATTTTTATTTTTTATTTTTTTTTTGAAACAGAGTCTCGCTGTGTTGCCCAGGCTGGAGTGCAGTGGTGCAATCTTGGCTCACTGCAACCTCTGCCTCCCAAGTTAAAGTGATTCTCCTGCCTCAGCCTCCCTAGTAGCTGGGATCACAGGTGCATGCCACCATGCCCAGCTAACTTTTGTATTTTTAGTAGAGACGGGGTTTCACCATGTTGGTCAGGCTGGTCTCAAACTCCTGACCTCAGGTTATCCTCCCACCTCAGCCTCCCAAAGGTATTACAGGCATGAGCTACCATGCCTAGCCCCAAATACACTTTTTTTTTTTTTTGAGACGGAGTCTCGCTCTGTCGCCCAGGCTGGAGTGCAGTGGCGCGATCTCGGCTCACTGCAAGCTCCGCCTCCTGGGTTCACGCCATTCTCCTGCCTCAGCCTCTCCGAGTAGCTGGGACTACAGGCGCCCGCCACCACGCCCGGCTAATTTTTTTTTGTATTTTTAGTAGAGACGGGGTCTCGATCTCCTGACCTCGTGATCCACCCGCCTCGGCCTCCCAAAGTGCTGGGATTACAAGCGTGAGCCACCGCGTCCGGCCACCAAATACACTTTTAAATATATTTCCGAACTCGCAAAATGTGAAGGAAGTACAAAATGATTACACACATGCACACACAATCTAGAGGTGAAACTAAAGTCATCAGTCAACATAGAAGCCAGAGATGCCCTGGAAGTGTGCCAAAACCAAAAACCTAGAGCTTTGTTAGTTAACATTGTGGCTGCCTGAGGTAGTAAATAGGAATTGGGGCAATCAATAGGAACGTCAAAATACTTTCTTTTTTTAAAAAGCTGGGAATGAGATGTCAATAGGGGACTTTGAAATGCTCTGACACATTCCTGGGAATCTGTTCAGCAATGCTGGGATCTAGAATTTTTCTGGTTAACTGACTCAGAGGATTTAAACCTGACAAAGTAGGGAACTGAGTCTGAGACCTCCATATAAATCCAGGGACCAAAATCGGCTATATATTTAGTAGAAAAGACAAAATTGGAAGGATATGACAAGTGAACCAATAAGCAAATCAGTCTGCAGGCAGTGGATTTTAAAACATTAATAATTTTAAGTCTTCCCCAATGTTTTCTAACCAGCTTTACTCTTAGGCTGGAATGTGAATTTACGCCATATTCATAGTACAAGAAACCTCAAACCAATAAATCAAACTAGAATAGTTCCTGATTGGTACTACTTCCAGAACCAAGCAGAAACCAGGCAAATCATCTCGATTCCAGTCTCTCAGGATACCCAAAGTTAAAGTTTAGACAAATACGAGATATTTCTAAAATTTAACAGAGTTGAAGAGTCAAACTACCATAAGCAGGAGTCAACAGAAACCATAAAGAGAAGAAAAAGACATAGAAAAATACAAATATTAAAATTATAACAAATTTTATACTCAGGAAGCAGGTTTAAAAGTATGTTTAAAGTGAAAAGATAGAGATCAACACTACAGGGAGAATTAAAAGTGGCCATTGGTCCACTCTGGAACTTCAAAGTAGGTTTTCTGAAAAAGACGATGCTTGAGCTTGGGTGTGAAGGACAATAAATAATAAACCAGGAGAAAAAGTGGTGAGGGAGTTTCAGAGAAAAAGATCATAATGAACAAATACATGGAAGCATTGAATAGCAGAGGGACTTCAGGGGAAATTATAAACATTTACCTATTACTGCAGTAACAAATGTAGAGCAGGGAGTAACAGGAGATGCCTGTACGGTATATTAAGAAGTACAGGCATTATTTAATAGGCAATAGAGAGTCAAAAAGGGATTTTAAGAAGGGAAGTCTCCTGATAATTTTGTTTTATGTAGTCTTTCAGTGGTGAGGAGAGAGGGCAACACTGAAGTCTCAGGGATCAGTTAGGAGGCTACTACACAGCTTAGGTGAGAGATTTTGAGGGCCTGAAAAACCAGGGTGGTTGTAAGAATTGAGAGGAGAGACAGATTTGAGAAACAGCAGAAAAAATTAGCACAACTTGTGATTGACTAGCTATGTGGAGGATAGCCAAAGCAATCCTGCACAAAAAGAATGAAGCTGGAGATGCCACACTACCCGACATCAAACCATCTACAAGGCTACAGTGAGCAAAACAGCATGGCACTGGTACAAAAACAGACACACAGGCCAATGGAACAGGTTAAAGAACCCAGAAATAAAGCTGCACAGCTACAACCATCTGATCTTCGACAAAGCCAACGAAAACAAGCAATGGAGAAAGGACTTCCTACTCAACAAATGGTGCTGGGATAACTGACTAGCCATATGCAGAAGATTGAAACTGGACTCCTTCCTTTCACCACAAACAAAAATCAACCCATGGTGGATAAAAGCTTAAATGTAAAACCTAAAACTATAAAATCCCTGGAAGATAAGCTAGGAAATACCAGTCTGACATAGGACCTTGTGAAGATTTCGTGATGAAGATGCCAAAAGCAATTGCAACAAAAACAAAAACAGAACAAGTGGAACCTAATTAAAGAGCTCCTGCACAGCAAAGAAACTATCAACAGACTGAACAGACAGCCTACAGGATGAGAAAAAATATTTGCAGATTATGCATCTGACAACAGTCTAATATCCAGAATCTATAAGGAACTGAAACGAATTTACAAGCAAAAAAAACAAACAACGTCACTAAAAAAATAGGGAGGGGCAAAGGACATGAACAGACACTTCTCAAAAGACATACACACAGCTAACAAACATGAAAAAATGCTCAACATCACTAATCCTAGAGAAATGCAAATCAAAACTACGATGAGATACCATCTCATACCAGTCAGAATAACTATTATTAAAAAGCCAAAAAATAGATGCTGACAAAGTTGCAGAGGAAAGGGAATCTTATACACTACTGGTGGATATGTAAATTAGTTCAGCCATTATGGAAAGCAGTTTGGTGATTTCTCAAAGAACTTGAGAATTACCCTGTGACCCAGCAATCCTATTACTGAGTATATACCCACAGGAATATAAATATCATTCTACCATGAAGACACACGCACGCATATGTTCATCACAGCACTATTCACAGTAGCAAAGACACAGAATTGACCTAGGTGCCCATCAATGGTGAAATGAATTAAAAAAATGTGGCATACATACACCATGGAATACTATGCAGCCATAAAATAAAAACAAGATCATGTCCTTTGCAGCAATCCAGGCTAAAAGCCTAAAAGCCTGGAGGCCATCCAGCTCCAGCTTAAAAATTATTCTAAGCAAACTAACACAGGAACAGGAAACCAAATACCTCATGTTCTCACTTATAAGTGGGAGTTAAACATTGAGTACACATGGGCACAAATATGGGAACAACAGACATTGGGGCCTACTTGAGGGTTGGAGGCTGGGAGGAGGGTGAGTATCAAAAAGCTACCTATCAGGTACTATGCTTATCACCTGAGTGACAAAACAATCCGTACATCAAACCCCCAAGACACAAAATTTACATATATAACAAACCTGCACATATACCCTTGAACCTAAAAGTTAAAAATTAATTAAATAAAATGTGCATACAAAAAAAAAACTGGATTTAGGCATGTCTATTTGTATATAAAAATGGCACTACTGGCACGGTCATGAACCAACTGAATTATATCTCAGTATATCAAAATGGTTAATATTGATGTAAAGATAATCAATAAGAGAAGAGAAAATATTTCAGGTCAGATTTAGGATTTTACGTGAAATTATTACTGCTGGAAAACCAACAGATTACATGTCAGATGGATCCCAGGAGACATGCGAGGACTGACACAATGTGGAATAAACATTAAAAAAGGCCGGGCGTGGTGGCTCATGCCTGTAATCCCAGCACTTTGGGAGGCTAAAGCAGGCAGATCACCTGAGGTCAGGAGTTCAGGACCAGCCTGGCCAACATGGCAAAACCCCATCTCTACAAAAATACCAGATACCAGAGGCTGGGAAGTGTGGCAGGGAAGAGTGGTTTGGTTAATACAGTTAGACAGAAGGAATAAGTTCTAATGTTCTACAGCAGAGTAGGGTGACTACAGTTAACAACAATGTATTGTGTATTTCAAAATAGCTCTAAGAGAGGACTTGAAATGTTCCCAACATACAGAAATGACAAATACTCAAAGTGGCAGATACCTTTAATACCCTGATTGGTCATTACACATTCTATGCATGTAACAACATATCATCTGTACCCCATAAATATGTACAAATATTTGTTGTGTACCGATTAAAAATAAAATTTAAAAAATAAAAATACAGTATATCTACACAATGGAGCATTATTCAGCATTAATACACTGCAAGTTGGATAAACCTTGAAAACACGCCACATGAGAGAAACAATGCATAAAAGATCACAAATTGGGCTGCACGTGGTAGCTCACGCCTGTAATCCCAGCACTTTGGGAGACCAAGGCAGGCACATCACTTGAGCTCAAGAGTTCCAGACCAGCCTGGGCAACATGACAAAACCCGTCTCAACAAAAAAAATTCGGCAGGTGTGGTGGTGCGCCCCTGTGGTCCCAGCTACCGGCTACTCACGAGGCTGATACAGGATGAAGGCATCAGGGCAGTTTCATGGCTGGGATCAACTCTCCTGGGAGCAGGTCCTAGCAGGACTTGGTGTCCACATCCAGGTTATAGGTCCTGCAGAGAGCTTGGAATACTTGCCCCTCAATCTGTGGGGAGGAGCAGGGGCTGGCGCCTTGAGGACTTACTGTCCTTCTGACCAGTCCTGATGTTTCCAAGGCACTGGGGTTTCAGGACTGGATAAGACTGTTGTAAGGCCAGTGTGGAAACTGCAGTAAGTCACAGGCCAAATCCTCAACTCTGGCACTATCTAAAGTACCTTTCTTGGCCGGGTGCGGTGGCTCACGCCTGTAATCTCAGCAGTTTGGGAGGCTGAGACAGGTGGATTACCTGAGGTCAGGAGTTCAAGACCAGCCTAGCCTACGTGGTGAAATCCCTTCTCTACTAAAAAAAAAAAAAAAAAAAAAAAAATACAACAAATTAGCTGGGCGTGGTGACAGACACCTGTAATCCCAGCTACTGAGGAGGCTGAGGCAGGAGAATCACTTGAACCCAAGAGGCGGAGGCTGCAGTGAGCCGAGATTGCGTGACTGCAGTCCAGCCTAGGCAACAAGAGTGAAACTCCATCTCAAAAAAAAAAAAAAAAAAAAAGCCTATTTATATACTTATTTACTTCCAAAATTTGTTTTTTTGGAACATCACTCTTAGGATTTGCATAACAAATAGTGTGTGTATAAATTTACTAATTTTTATTTTATGTATAAGAACAACTCACTCTTAGCAGATAGGGCCATGAACACATCCTTATAACATAACAGGTACAGACAAGACGGTTTAAATCATGAGCACTTTACTCCTATAGTAAGTAGGTAGAGCAGGAATTCCTACAGAGGGAAAGTATTCCTCCAGTTCCTGCTAGCTCAGACTTCCTCCCAGGCTGAATCATTGATATGACTCCTCCTTAAGTCTGCATGGTTATCTGCCCATCTCTGTCCCCAGTAGAAAGAACAGACCTTGAATCTCAGAGACAGTTGGTGGTCACAAGTCCCTGAACTGCTACTTGGCTTCCCCAGTAAAAAGATTTGGCCAGGCGTGGTGGCTCATGCCTGTAATCCCAGCACTTTGGGAGGCTGAGGTGGGCAGATCACCTGAGGTCAGGAGTTCAAGACCAGCCTGGAAACATGGTGAAACCCTGTCTCTACTAAAAATAAAAAAAATTAGCCAGGTATGGTGGCATGTGCCTATAGTACCAGCTACTCGGGAGGCTGAGGCAGGAGAATCACTTGAACCCAGAGGCGGAGGTTGCAGTGAGCCAAGATCGTGCCACTGTACTCCAGCCCCTAGGCAACACAGCAAGAGTCTGTCTCAAAATAAATAATTAATTAATTAAGGAAAACTTGTTCTTGTAACCCAAGGCAACTGATAGGCTCATTTAGGCTCTGGCTTCCAGTGACAATGAGTTCTAGATGACAAGTCTCAAAGAGAAGAGCCCCTCTCATTGTCTGGGCCCCTGCCCTAAGCCTGCAGACTCAGGTTTGGTTCTCACTGATAAGAGAGACAGAGTTTCACCATGTTAGCCAGGCTGGTCTCGAACTCCTGACCTCAGGTGATCCGCCCGCCTCAGCCTCCCAAAGTGCTGAGATTACAGGCGTGAGCCACCATGCCCAGCCGGGTTCTTAGTTTTCAATATCTCAGAAAGCCAATTAGATCTTAATCTCATTTAAATCTCTTGATTTTACACAGTAGTAACAGTGAACACATGGTAAAATTCAGCCCACCTAACTCAGAAACTTCATTTTAGGACAACATTTCAAACTCCTTTCCCATCTAGGCATTTTTCAGTAGCAGATATGTGGCACATCTGACTCCCTTCCTCCCCTTTCTTCTCCTGATCCCTCTTGGGGAAGGTTTAGGGATTAGAGATGTACTCAGAGCCAGAATTCAGTGGCCTAAATCACCAATCCTTGGATTACTGCAAGCTCACCTAGAGTCTAAAAGAACAATTATCCTTACGCCCTTTGTGATCCTGGAAACATTACTTCTCTCCTCAGTTGCTGTTTCTCACTTAACATCTCATTTTGAAACTTTGTTTCTCTGTGGCCACTATGAAATTTGCTCCACTGAGCTTTCTGGCTTTAATTTTTGCCCCCTCAATCAGCTCCAAAAAGCCCTACTGAAGTAGCCCCAGAAACTCACATTCCTATTCCACTCTTTAATGATTTCTCATCTACATATTAACTACCACTCCAACATTCCTGCATTTGTGGTCATCTTGTCAGCACATCTCACTGAACCTAAATGCAGAAATTCTTATTCCTTTTACTCCAGATTATCCATACAATTATTCTTGCAGTGGCGCAATCTCCGCTCACTGCAAGCTCCGCCTCCCGGGTTCACGCCATTCTCCTGCCTCAGCCTCTCCGAGTAGCTGGGACTACAGGCGCCCGCCACCACGCCCGGCTAATTTTTTGTATTTTTAGTAGCGACGGGGTTTCACCGTGGTCTCGATCTCCTGACCTCGTGATCCGCCCGCCTCGGCCTCCCAAAGTGCTGGGATTACAAGCGTGAGCCACCGCGCCCGGCCATACAATTATTCTTAAAAGCTATCCTTGGGATATACTGAGGAAAGTACTTCACTATTGGAGTCTGCTGATCTAGGGTTTAAGTGCTGGCTGCACCACTTACTTAGCAAATTTTAGAAAGGTATTAAATTCATATAAACTGGAATAATGTCTACTTTATAAGGTGTTTCAAAAATCCAGTGATAATGTATGTGATATACACAGCGCAGGGTCAGTCTGTCAAGCAGGACCCTGTCAGTGGTGGCTAAGAAGATGATGATAAGTACCCATGGGGTGCCATGAACAGAGCAGTCACATCTACTGACCTCAGCCACCAAACACCAACCCTTTCAGCTTCCCTGGATGCTTTGCTAACTGTGCATTTTTTTGGGATAATATGTGCTTCTCTCTGGCTTGAGAACAGAACACTCCTTCAAATGGATGAAGTATCTTTATTATATACATGTTCTGTGCTTTATCATACTAATTTTTTTTTGAGGCAGAGTCTCACTCTGTTGTCCAGGTTGGAGTGCAGTGGCATGATCACAGATCACTGCAGCCTGAACTCATGGGCTCACATGATGCTCCCACCTCAGCCTCCTGAGTAGCTGGGACCATAGGCACACACCATTTGTTTTTAAGAGATGGGGTCTCACTATGTTGCCCAGGCTGGTCTCAAACTCCTGGGCTCAAGTGATTCTCCCGCCTCGGCATCCCAATGTGTTGATATTACAGATGTGGGCCACCTTGCCTGGCCCTAAATTTTTTTTTCTTATGGTAAAATACGCAAAAAATGTGCCATCTTAACCATGTTTAAGTGTGCAATTCAGTGGTGTGAAGTACATTCACATTGTTATGTAGCCATCACTACTATCCATCCTCTGAACTTTAAAAAAAATCATCCCAAACGAAAGTCTATACCCATTAAACACTAACTCTCTATTCTCCCCTACCCCCACCCCCTGGAAACTACTTTCTGTCTCCATGAATTTGCCTATTCTAGGTGTCTCACATAAGTGGAATCATATAATATTGGTTCTTCTGTGACTGGCTTATTTCACTCAGTATAATGTCCTCAAGGTTCATCTATGTTGTAGCGTATATAAGAATTGCACTTCTTTCAAGGCTGAATCATATTCCGTTGTACATCTATACCTCATTTTGTTTATCCATTCATCCATGGATGAACATTTGGGTTGTTTCCACATTTTGGCTATTGTGACTTTATCCTGTTTTACATTCTGCAGCAATTTACATCTTTATTTTCAGAACTATTAAGTTTCCTCATATTAATACTCATAGGAAAAGAGTCATGAAAGATTTTTATTTGATTTCATTTTTTGGTCATTTATCCTTTTTTTTGGCAGCCACAAAGACTGGGATTTCTAATTCTATGTTATGATAAGTAGACAATTTAAGTCATTTATCTTTTTTTCTGTTTCCTTTTCAAAGAAAGAAAATAGTATTTTTCTAAAATACGGTCATGTCAGTTTGGTCTATTTTTATATGTGTTAAGGAAAGCAATAATAGACAAAATAATAACATAACAATTAGGTATTTAATTAAAAAAAAAAAAGTAAGCCAGGTGCAGTGGCTCACGCCTGTAATCCCAGCACTTTGGGAGGCCAAGGCAGACAGATCACCTGAGGTCAGGAGTTCAAGACCAGCCTAGCCAACATGGTGAAAACCCCTCTCTACTAAAAATACAAAAATTAGCCAGGCATGGTGGCACACACCTGTAATCCCAGCTACTTGGGAGGCTGAGGCAGAAGAATTGCTTGAACCTGGGAGGCAGAGGTTGCAGTGAGCCAAGATCGCACCACTGCACTCCAGCCTGGGTGACAGAGCAAGACTCTATCTTAAAAAAAGGAAAAAAAAAAGTAGAGGATGGGGCAATAGATAGCCTGCCTCTTCTCTAACCAAGTTGTCAACTGTTTAAGAAATAGACAATAAACAGTATAGAATATGGAGGCCAAAATGCTACTTTTATTATGAACAAAGCTGATTTGGGAGAATGCAGCTTATCTCTACTTGCAGGCAGATGGCCATTTTAATTCTAAACCCCAGAATTAAACAGGTCTCCCAGCCACTCACAGACAGGTCTCCTGCAGGGCAGGAAAAATTATCAACTGACAAACAGTCTGATTAAATACTTGTCTTTTATACCTGCTATGGTTTGCATGTGTCTCCTCCAAAACTTAGGTGTTGCTAATGTGATGGTATTAAGAGGTGGGGCCTTTAAAAGGTGATTAGGCCACGAGGGCTCCTATCTTGTGAATGGGATTAGATGCCCCTATAAAAGAGCTTGAAAGAGGGAGTTCATCCCTCTTTTTTCTTCTGCCTTCTGTTATGAGGACACAGCATTCTTCCCCCACTCCTCAAGGATGCAACAGTCAAGGCGCCATCTTGGAAGCACAGACTAGACCCTCACCAGATAAATGAACCTACCAGTGCCTTCATCTTGGACTTCCTAGTGTCCAGACCTGTGAGAGAACAAATCCCTGTTCTTTATACACTACCCAGTCTGTGGTATTCCGTTATAGCAGCTCAAAACAGATGAACACAATGCCCTCAACCCACCTCTCTGCCTTAGTACCCATCACATTCTGTAGCAATGAATCTGCAGCCTCTCTCTTTCCTATGAGCATGTTGCCTTCATCCATTCTTCCACTCACTCAACTGGTTTTATTGAGTGCCCATTTGGGGCGTAGCAATAGCTAGGTCTTACAGCTAGGACCTCACAGAAGTGGCAGAAACTGACACAACCCCTACCTCTAAGGAGATCAGCACAGAAAATATTGTAAAGGAGACAGTATGGTACTAGACAATAAGAAGGGTGGAGTGACTTAAAGCAGGAGGAGAAGGCTTTCTTGGGAAGTCAATTTATGATGACACCTCAAGGTCAAGGAGTACTTCAGTATACTATACTCTGATGTCTAGTAGAGGCATAGCATGTAGCAGAGCTCAGTAAATGCTTAACAAATTAATGAATGAGTGTTATATGTGAAAACACTTTATATGCAAAGTACCACACAGATGTTAGCCATTATCATTTAATTAATATGGAGAGCTCTACTTTTATTCAGTTCTCTGGAACACTCAAAAAAGATATTATAGCATACAACAGAGAAAACTCATTAAGAGTGTCTACTCATTTGGACATACCCAGAGTCCTGTCTTCCTAGGAGAGAGCTTGAAGCTATTAGCTGTAGGACTAAATACAGAGAAATTAGAGAACCAATCATCCCATTTCAATGTTTGACCAATCCCATTTTCCTCCATGCAAAAGCAAGAGTTCACAAAAT
Organism: Symphalangus syndactylus; assembly: GCF_028878055.3. Classification (NCBI taxonomy): domain Eukaryota; kingdom Metazoa; phylum Chordata; class Mammalia; order Primates; family Hylobatidae; genus Symphalangus; species Symphalangus syndactylus. Next base: position 72,800,874 of record NC_072437.2, read on the forward strand.
TGATTTTTAAAATAGTGATAAAATGACTTTAAAGATATTGGAAAATGAGAGAAATACATAATAAAGATTAAGTATTCTATTTCACTGATGGAAGGTAATGTTAACTAAATCTGAAAATACAAGCGCAGCAAGCTGCCATTCCCAAATTGATATTGGACAGTGAAGAAAGTGGCTCACTCTGTCCATCGTGGCACTGGAGCTCTGAGAAGCATGTGGAAAGAGACACATATTATTTTTGAAGCAAGTGGTATGTATTAATACGTTACCTCATTACATCAATTCTAACACTTACAAATCCTGTGAGATGGAAATTATACCCATCATTTATGAAGGAGGAAACAGGCTGATAGACTGTTATGTTGTCATGGCAGGGATTTGAACTGAAGTTTCTGACTCCAAAGCAGAGAAGAGAACAGAAAAATACAGGAAAGCCACTGTAGAATTGTTGACAATTAAGAAGCTGGCAAGCAAAGACACACTCAGAGCATTTCTCTTTGCTTCCTTGCCCTCTGAACTGTTCAATAAATAGTGAAGAATGCAAAGCTAACTGTGGTATTTATTTCAGATCTGCTGTTGCTCTTCAATTTAAAAACAAGACAGGAACATTAAATTTGTCCATTTAAATTGGTAAAGGTAAACCTCTATCAGAAACAGGTGCTTCTTGACTTACGATGGGTTTATTAGGAAGGGAAAATATCATAAGTCAAGTGCCTTTAATACACCTAACCTACTGAACATCAGAGCTCAGCCTAGCCTACCTTAAACATACTCAGAACACTACATCAGCCTATAGTTGGGCAAAATCATCTAACATAAATCCTATTTTATTATGAAGTGTTGAACAGCTCATGTAATTTATGGGAACAACATCCTGAACATGAAAAACAGAATGGTTGTATGGGGACTTGAAGTACGATTTCTACTGAATGTGCATCGCCTTTGGAGCCATCATAAAGTTGAAAAATTTTAAGTCAAAGCATCATAAGCCCCAGACCGCCTGTATATGAAACGCTCCCTTGGGGGCACGATGCCAGATACCATGCCTAAGTGTTTTCTAACTTTCTGTACCACATTCAAAAGGAGCATCTTCATAAACATCTAAAAGATTAAAAGACGTTGGCTCTGAGAATAGGCCTAATAGGTGATAAAAAGAACTGCTTCATAAGCCTTGTGCTTTATATTATCGCCTTTTATATTAAACCAAATGCTTACTATGATTTTTAAAGTCCAATTATTTTAAAAGAAGGCAAAGAGACAGACTGGGAAACATATTTCCAACACATGTAAGAGTTTAAGAATTAAAGCCCATAATATATTGAGTTCCTACAAACACGATTAACAAATATCCCAACAGAAACAGTCACAGGATGTAAAAAGATAAGTCACAGAGGAAGTACAAATAGCCAATAAACACATGAAAAGACATGTAATCTGGTTATCAATCAGCGAAATGCAAATGAAAACACCATTGATATCAGTTTTTATCCAGAACATTGAAAGATTAACAATATCCAGTACTAGTTAGACTGTGGAAAAATAGGATTTGTACATAATTGGTTGGAGTGGGTCAACTGGCTACCATTTCAGAAGAGAATTTGTAAGTATTTATGGCAATTTAAAATACACCTATTCTTTGACCCTTCTAGCAATTGAAACTATTCAAACATGTACACAAGAACATGTGTAAAAGGATCTACTATAGCTCCATTATTCAAAAGGAAAATGGTAACAGAAATTATGGTCTGCGTTCATAACAATGGGACATACAGAACTATAAAATGAATAAGGTCTATCTCTATGTACTGACAAGGAAATGCTTTCAAGACATACTGCTAAGTAATAAATATACATATATATATATATATATGCACACTGCAGGACAATATATGTATAGTATGGTCCCATACAAGTCAAATAAAGCAGCAGATAAATGTGTAACTGCCATTTAATGCGGATTGAGAGAACATATATCAAACTATTGACAATGGTTATTTCAGAAAAAAAGAAGAGAAATGAGGGGTAAAATATAATATTCTTTTACACCATTTGAATTTTTTGCAAGTAAACTTTCATTATTTATGTAATTTAAAATATGTTTAATAAACCAAAGAAGCACAATACAGTAAAGAAAACATAAGAGATAGTGAAACATTAAACATAAGGAAATTCTATATGATGCACAATCAAATAAGGTGACAGGTTAATTGTGTCTAATTCTGCTTTAAATATTGAATACACTTTTAAAATATGGTACAACAAATAAAGGGTGAATTGCAGTTAATAGCAATGACCAATTCTTTTTGAGAAGGGCATAGTAGAGCAGTGAACCAAATTCAGTCATTTTCACTTTGAATTGTTGTTTCCACTTCTATGTGTTACCAAAACTATTATTTCTTTTTCTGTCAGTACTTCAAGGCTCTTGTTCACAGGCCATAATCTCATCTAAAACAACAAACAGATCCTGCTACCTCTCAGTTAGCACATACCTAATAATCTTTACACTTCCCCTAATTTTCTCCGCACTATACTTGCCCCAATAACAGAGCCCTTCTTTAGGGTTTTATGGTAATTTGAACTTATCTCACTGTTCTTCTTGGCTCATATTATAGCATATATTCCAGATACCATAGAGGACATGTAAGAAGTGAAAAGGTTTAAACCAACTAAAGAATAGAAACAAAAGTGTGATTAACATCCATCCTGACCTTCTTTCGCCACTGAAGCCTCTAAATTGAGAGTTACTCTAGGAAAGCGTATCGAAAATAGCCTTAGACTAGCCATATTCAGCAGACTGAAATTGGACCCCCACCTTTGACCATATACAAAAATCAACTCAAGATGGATTAAAGGCTTAAATGTGAAACCTAAAACTATAAAAACCCTACAAGAAGATCTAGGAAATACCATTCTAGACAACAGCCCAGGCAAGGACTTCATGACAAAGTCAAAAAGCAACTGTAGGCCAGGTGCAGTGACTTACTCCTGTAATCCCAGCACTTTGGGAGGCCAAGGCAGGCAAATCACCTGAGATCAGGAGTTCAAGACCAGCCTGGCCAACATGGCAAAACCCTGTCTATATGAAAAATACAAAAAAATTAGCTGGGCATGGTGGCGGGCACCTGTATCCCAGCTACTTGGGAGGCTGAGGCAGGAGAATCACTTAAGCCCAGGAGGCAGAGGTTGCAGTGAGCTGAGATCGCCCCACTGCACTCCCCTCCACAAAAAGAGCAAAAACTCTGTCTCAAAAAAAAAAAAAAGCAACTGTAACAAAAATAAAAATTGACAAGTGCGACCTAATAAAACTAATGAGCTTCTGCACGACAAAAGAAATTTCAATAAACAGACAACCTACAGAATGAGAGAAAATATCTGCAAACTATGCAACCAACAAAGGTCTAATATCCAGAATCTATAACTCAAACAACTGAAGCAAAAAACAATCAACCCTATTAAAAAATGGGCAAAGGACATGAACAGACACTTCTCAAAAAAAGACATACACATGGTCGGCAAACATATGAAAAATGCTCAATGTCATGAATCATCCAGGAAATGCAAATCAAAACCACAAGATACCACTGCACACCAGTCTGAATGACTTACTAAAAAATCGAAAACAACAGATGCTGGTGAGGTTGCAGAGGAAGGGGAATGCTTATACACTGTTGGTGGAAATGTAAATTAGTTCAGCCACTGTGGAAAGCAGTCTGGAGATTTCTCAAAGAACTTAAAACAGGACTACCATTCGACCCAGCAACCCCATTACTGGATATATGCCCAAATGAAAATAAATTATTCTATCATAAAGATACATGCATATGTATGTTCATTGCAGCACTATTCACAATAACAAAGACATGGAATCAATCTAGGTGCCCATGAATGGTGGATTGGATAAGGAAAATGGGGTACATATACACCATGGAATACTATGCAGCTACAAAAATAATGAGATCATGGCCTTTGCTGCAACATGGATGGAGCTGGAGGCCATTATCCTAAGTGAATTAATGCAGAAACAGAAAACCAAATACTGCATGTCCTCACTTATAAGTGGGAGCTAAACACAGTACATACAGACACAAAGAAAGGAACAACAGGCACTGGGGCCTATTTGAGGGTGGAGGGTGGGAGGAGAATGAATATTGGGAAACTACCTATCAAGTATTATGCTAATTACCCGGGTGACAAAATTATCTGTACACCAAACCCCCATGACAGTCAAGTTACCCATGTAACAAACTTGCACATGTACCCCTGAACCTAAAAGTTGGAAATCAAAAAAATAGGCAGAAAATAAAAATTAGAGACACAAATAAATGAGAGTTTTAAAAAGAAGACATAAATTAAAAAGTGAAAATTTAGCTATTTAGAAATTAAATTTTCTCAGAAACCAGGTCAAATTTAAGATAAATTCCCTTGGAGTTTGATCACTCATGATTTTGATGCTCTTAAGTGTTTCACTGCTGCTGACAACATACTATGAGTTCGTGCCTTCCTAGCACCCTGTTTGGTGGTTCCCAGATAATACATACTATCCTTGTTAATATGCTAAGATTTAAAATGTTACACTATAAAGTAAAATTTTGAAAAATAAAATGTTACTGTATACAACAGAAAATAGTTACAGAAGCAAACCCCCTCACAATGTTGTTGCTGTAGAAACAGGGATGATGATGGCGATGATGCTTTACTGGTTAACGTCACTTACTCCTCACACCAATCTCATATAATAAGTCCTATTATTATTATTCCCATCATTTTAGAGATGAAGGAAGTGAGGCTTGGAGAGATCAATTCTGTAACTCACTCAGGATCTTGAACTTCTAACCACTATGCTTCACTGACTCTCCTGAATAAAGTCACATTATTATACCTCAATACTGTTTTTTTTTTCTTCTTTTTTATTTATTTATTTTTTCTTGAGACAGAGTTTTACTCTGTCGCCCTGGCTAGAGTGCAGTGGCGCAATTTTGGCTGCAACCTCTGCCTCCTGGGTTCAAGTGATTCTCCTGCCTCAGCCTCCCAAGTAACTACGATTACAGGCATGAGCCACTGTGCCCGGCCTAATACTGGGTTTTCAAATCAAGTTTTTAACCATGAGGACTTGGAACATCCAAGTTTCTTCAAATAATGAAATCCAAACATGTTGTAAGAGTAGACCAAATCTTTCCTTAATATCAGATATTATTTTGCAGAAGAGGACACTGAGGCCCAGGAGCTTAAATAATTTCCTCAAAGGCAAATGGCCAATAATGGAAAGAGTTGGTACTCAGGTTGGTACAACTTAAAAAGGTGTTGGTCTTTTTACCTTACCCTGATACCTTCCAGAACACAGAACCATACTTTAAGCAATACATACGTTATGTAATACATAAAACACAGTATGCTGTATTATTGCAGGTACAATATGAATATACAGGCCGAGTATGGTGGTTCACGCCTGTAATCCCAGAACTTTGGGAGGCCAAGCCAGGCAGATTACCTGAGGTCAGGAATTTGAGACCAGCCTGACCAACACTGTGAAACCCCATCTCTACTAAAAGTACAAAAATTAGCTGGGTGTGGTGATGCACGCCTGTAATCCCAGCTACTTGGCTGGGGGATGAGAATTGCTTGAACCCGGGAGTTGAAGGTTGCAGTGAGCCGAGATCATGCCACTGCACTCCAGCCTGGGAGACAGAGAGAGAATCCCTCTCAAAAAACAAAAACAAAAATATGAATATACAAAATATGAAGAATTTGCTAAAAGAATCTGTAAGTCTCTAAAGTTTTCCTATAAAAAGCAACACTTTATATTAATTACATTATTTACATATAAGACTAAATATTTCTGATATTTAAGCTTCTGTTCCACCTATTAATCCAACAAATAAAAGATTATCAAAAATTAAGATATGACAATGATACCACAACATTATAAAGGTTAAAATATGGACTACATTTTCCTAAGACTTATTCAGGCTCTTCCAACTTCTAGCTAATCTTACCCTAAAAGTAAATCAATCTTTTCTAATTCAAAATACTTCTATAAATTCAATTAAAATGTTTAACTAATGACAACATGGGTATCATAAAAAATAAATAGCATAGTAATACTGTTTTCTTTTTGATTTAGGAAGAGGTAACATCTCCAACAACTACCCAGTAAAATAGATGATATTCTGTTGCCAGTTCAAAGCATCTATATTATGCAGGCAAAGATTTCCAAAGCCTACTAATGTTTTTGCTTTGAGTGGCTCATACAAGTTCCCTGCATCTCATTAATGCAATGGTTTTATGACTAAAGGACACCAGCGTGAGACTTTAAGAGTTGTAACATTCTCCAAAATTGAAGTATAATCTCATACCCCTTATTTAATATATAGAAGATTCACCAAGTAATATCCTGTTGACTGATTAGAAAACTGCAATCATCTGCAGTTCTCAGTCCTTTTATGTCATAGAAATTCATGATGCATTTTTGCCATATAGTTTTACTTCTTCATTTTCCTTATAAAGCATCTAAAAATAAGTGAAATTCTAACATCTTTTTTAAAAAACCTTGTCAGATTTCTTTTAGGACACCATGAAGATATCTGCGAAGTGTTTTGAAATTCATGTAAGTATCTACACTCTAAAAGTGAATATCTGGCGGAAATAATTTCAATCAATAAATGTTATAACCCCCTGAAATTAACACTTACCTGCTTCATTGTTAATTGGGAACTCCCACAGTTTCCCCTCTTTTGTCCACGGGATCAGCTCTTCAAACCCATTCTGAAGGGGTTGTTCATTTACTGTGGCTAACTGCTTAGCAAATTCCACATCCCAAAGTGAAGGTGACGTGTCTGTATAATAAAGAATTTTAAGTAAGAACAAGTCAATGTAAATATCTTTCTTAAAAAAGTTATAACCAATCCTGAATTGATCACATATTTTTCAGACCTTGACACTCATAATTAAATAGTATATAATAAAAAGTTACTAAGCGATAACTGCAAAAATTATATTAAAAATTGTAACTACAATAATGGCAAGCTTAACTTTTGTTTTACAACAATGCCAGGTAATCACTGCCCCCTCTACTGGAAAGAAAAAAATAAATTTGTATTTTCTTTCAGGGCATTTTTATGAACGTGAATGCTTGTTGTACAATATGTGACTCTGGTTTTTAAAGTCTAGCCTGTTTATCTTTATTTTTAGTCTATCAAAATTAGTCACTAATGTACTACTGCTAACAACCAAAGAAGTTAAATTAACAGAATGATGATAAAACTGCTAATGAATACCAAGTACTTCCTCTGTGCTTAAATGCTTTTTATGCATTAGTGCATGTCATTCTCACAACCAACCCTATGAGTAACGTATTATCATGTTGGCTAATTACCACCATCATATTACATGTTTCAATAACTTATTTACTTTTGAAACTTCAGATCATCTGTTGAGAATGAGCCATATTCCCACCAGTTACTGCTGCTGGGAATGTAAAATGGTACAACCACCTTGGAAAACAGTTTGATGGCTTCTTAAAAAGTTAAAAATATATCTATTATTCAACATAGCCATTTCACTCCTGGATATTCACCCAAGAGATAACACATGTCCACACAAAGATCTGTACACAAAAGTTAATTGCAGCTTTCTTTGTAATAGCCAAATGTGGGTTGTAATCTGGGAAACAACCCAAATGTCCACTAACAGGTGAATAGGTACAAAAATGTGACACATTCATACAATTGTATACTACTCAGTAATAAAAATGTGTTACTAGTACATGTAACAGCATGGATGAATCTCAAATCATTATGCTGAGTGAAAGAAGCCAGATGCAAAGGAGTACATACTGTGTGATTTCAGTTACGTACAATTCTAAAAGATGCAAACTAATCTATTGTAACAGTAGATCAATGGTTGCCTGCATACTCTCTGTGTGTGTGTGTGTGTGTGTGTGTGTGTGTGTGTGTGTATTGCAAATGGACACAAGGAAACTTTGGAGGGTCATGAAAATGTTCAAAATTATAACTGGCAGTTTCATGGGTGTATATATTGGTCAAAACTAGTCAAGTTATATACTTTAAATATGTGCAGTTTGTTGCACACAAATTATACCTTAATAAAGTTGTAAAAAGAAAATGAATAACAATATCTATCCATTGGCTACCTTTTTCCCTATATTTTTATTCTTTAGTTATTTTTGCCAACATTTTTGATCTTTCTTATTTTTTTCTGTGTGATCTCACTTTTTAAAATAAATGAGGATCGGCCGCGCATGGTGGCTCATGCCTGTAATCCCAGCACTTTGGGAGGCCGAGGCGGGTGCATCACAAGGTCAGGAGATTGAGACCAACCTGGCTAACACGGTGAAAACCCGTCTCTACTAAAAATACAAAAAATTAGCCAGGCATGGTAGCAGGCACCTGTAGTCCCAGCTACTCAGGAGGCTGAGGCAGGAGAATGGCATGAACCCAGCAGGCAGAGCTTGCAGTGGGCTGAGATCATGCCACTGCACTCCAACCTAGGCGACAGAGCAAGATTCTGTCTCAAAAAGTAAATAAATAAATAAATATAAAAAATAAATAAAATAAATGAGGATTGTATGGTTTGGTAATATACTTTTTTCACTGAATGCATCAGTATCCCATTTTATATATATATATATATATATATCACAATCCCTTACTGTTGAATATTTTGATCATTTATATTTTCTCTTTTAAATACTATAATGACAAGTAACTTTGTAGTCACACTTTTGTGCATATCTGTAATATTTCCTTAGAATAAATTCCTAGGAGCACAATTTCTGGGTTAGAGGCATAGATTGCATATGATCTGTCCTCCAGCTTACCTCTTTACTCACTCTTGCCAAGCCCACTAAAGCATATCAACAAATAGCTCATTTACTCTTCTAACTGTGTAAGCCTTATTTTATCTATTTTGCTTTTCTGAATCTGTTTCTGAGCCTTTATGTGCAGAAATGTGTCTAACCACACACTGACTGCTAGATTTTAAGTATTTTGGCCTAGATCATCTGATACTGGGAAACAATCAGTTGTTAGCCTTAACTAGCCACATTTCCAGAGCAATCACACCACTAAAATAACTTAATTGTCTCAGTTATCTTCTACTTGGTGGTCACTGACTGACCTATGCCTTTTCCACCATCATTAGGATCATCACTATATTTTTACACTTGCTAATAGTTGCAAGCATTTATTAAGTATGTACTATGTTCCAGGCACCTCAAGCATTTATTAAATATGTACTATGTTCCAAGCACTACGCCTGACGCTTTCTCAGATTACCTCATTTAATCCTTGAGATGTATGTACTGGCCCTCATTTTATAGGTGGGGAAAGGTTAGTGTGGCAGAATCTGAATTTGAATCCAGTTCTACACAACACCAACTCTCTTTCTGTTAAGCTATATTACCTGTCGACTCTAAGATAACCAGTAGGGCCTATGACTATATCCTCTGTAGCAGTGGTAAGAACTTAGTGTGGAACAAGACGTGGGAATCATGGAACAGAATAACTCATTCAATCAGTCAATTAAAAAAAATTACTGAATGCCAACTATATTTCCAGCATTATTTGATGTGGTGGGAAAACAACAGTGAACAATCGCTAAATTTACATTTCCACATTTTGCTATTCTTGTACTTAATTGGGAACAAAAACCATTCTTCAGACTCATGCAAGTGTAGCATATTCAAACAGTACCTTCATTAGAGTAAATTATTACATAAACTTGTGTGCTATTTTCCTCACTAGACGAAATACTAGAGTATAATCATTTGATACTGTTTGATAGAATACATAAAACTTCAATGCTTCCTTGCCAACTAACTTCAGTTTTAGAAATAAGATTTTTTTATTTTAAAAAGTAAGCTGGCTCCTTCAAGAATCTCAAGAATCTTCAAGTGTCTCTTTTGGCTGGACAACAGCAGCTGCCCTGACAACAACAAATTAATTTCCTTCCTTCCTTCCTTCCTTCGTTCCTTCCTTCCTTCCTTCGTTCCTTCCTTCCTTCGTTCCTTCCTTCCTTCCTTAGCAGCTGCCCTGACAACAACAAATTAATTTCTTTCCTTCTTTCCTTCCTTCCTTCCTTCCTTTCTTTCTTTTTTTGAGACGGAGTTGTGCTCGTTGCCCAGGCTGGAGTGTAATGGTGCAATTTTGGCTCACTGCAACCTCCGCCTCCCGGGTTCAAGTGATTCTCCTGCCTCAGCCTCCTGAGTAGCTGGGATTACAGGCGCCCACCACCATGCGCAACCAATTTTTGTATTTTTAATAGAGACCAGGTTTCACCATGTTGGTCAGGCTGGTCTTGAACTCCTGAGCTCAGGTGATCTACCTACCTCAGCCTCCCAAAGTGCTGGGATTACAGGCGTGAGCCACCGCGCCCAGCCAACAAATTCCTTTCCGATGCACGCTTAACCATTTGAGCTGGGGAGAGGCGATTCATTGTCCCTATGTATTTTGCACGTCCTTTTTATCATACACAAGAGAATGCAGTTTTCACAATACAAGAAGGGGGTTGTTCTTTCAGCTTCACTTTCAGTTCAAATGAACAAACACTGAATTAACTTCTTTCCTCTACAGATGTATATTTTATAGCACAATTTGTTCAAAAAAAGAATTTAAGATTTAAGATAACTAGTTCCTATGATCTGTAAGCCACATGAGTAGGTGCTACATGAATGAGATATAGCCCCTAATGGTACATTAAATAGGGGGAAAATCAAAAGTTTGTATAAGTAACTGGTAGAAAGATTAAATGAGCCCTCGGAGGCCAGCCTAGGAACTCATCTATCATAAACAACATTCTTTTTTCCCCAACCTTTGAGATGGAATCTCACTCTGTTGCTTAGGATGGAGTGTTATGGCATAATCGTGGCTCACTGCAGCCTCAAATTCTGGGCTCCAGTGATCCTGCCACCTCAACCTCCCAAGTCGCTAGGATTACAGGCATGTACCACCACGCCTGGATAATTTTTTTCTATTTTTAGAGAAAGGGGCTCACTATGTTGCCCAGGCTGCTCTTGAACTCCTAGTCGCAAGCCATCCTGTTGTCTCAGCCTCCAAGTCCATATACAACATTATTTCTATAAGATCCAAAAAACTAACTTCTATTCTTTAGAAATGCTCATCACTTATACGCTGGAGACCATTTGTATTGAGTTTCTTCATTGATTTTACTAGTAAACCAAATTTAATGTCAAGCAAGAGGACACTCTTATTTCTCTTTTAGACTTAAAATGGCAAATTTCTTACCCAAAGAAAACACTACAAGTCTGTTAAATATATTCCTTGAATGTTCTTCCCATCTCCTGAACAATCACTAAGTCACTTCAGTAAGGTTTTTTATAAATGCTATCTCCTCTTCTAGGCAGTAAGCTGCCTAAGGGCAGGAACCAGTATACTTTATGTAATAGCATAGAGATACACTGTAAATGGTAGCTGATTATTAATGTTCTAACCCAAATTAGTAGCTAATCTGAACCTCTGGATTCGGTACTTACCTCCCACTGTCTCACAGAATGCAACATTTCATGGGGGAAACCTGACCAAAACTAGCAATATCGACAACTGTAGTGTGATGTGTCCCCCACCAGGTTACTTAAGAGTGTATGTGTGTTGCTTGGATCCTTGAAGGCCCTGGTGCCCAGCAGAGGAGCAGGGATCCCTGAGAACCCAGACATCCCAGGGCATACCTGAGAACATGTCGAAGAAAACACTGTCCTCGTGCACACAGAGTAGGCAGACAGACAGAACATCAGCTGAAAGGCAGCTTAGAGATGGGAGGCAGGGTGACTCTAGAGCTGCTCAGGAATGTCCAGTATGTAAGTCCTAGTAAACTCGTCTATTCATCAAGCTGGACTTGCCCAAATTATTCTTTGGTCTCTCGATGCCTTCCCAGTTTGCGGGGATGTTACAATGCCAAGTTTTCTTTATAACGACCACCACATTCGTAAGCAGGATCTAGGCCAATGACAGGATGGAATATTAAAATATTCAACTATTATACTATCAGAACACTAAGGAAGGACATCTTGGAAAGATGGAATGTTTCTCCACCTGACAAATAGTGTTATTCTTTCTTTTTTCAAGTTTAATTTTTAAGTTATTAGAACCCAGTAAATGATGATTTTAAAAGCAGTTTCCACCAAATTAACACTTAATTCAGAGCAAAAATACATTTAAAAAACCTAAATCTTAAGGCAGAAGTAAAACACCATAAAAACAGTATGTCTAATACAGACTGTAAAATGTCAGATTTTTAAGAGATTCACATAGTATTTTATAGCACTAAAATATTAATAGTCAGAAATATTATCAATTGGTCCAATACTTGTTTATAAAATGTCTAGACTGCTAATTGAAGAAGTGCTGCTGTATAAGTAATAGCTACAATCCAACCAACCAAGTGATTGTTTTTATGACAAAAGAACTAAGGCAGGTAATTACATGGTTTCTATTTGTAAAGCTTTTACAGTATTAAATATAAAGTATTACTAGGGGTATTTTTTGATTCATCTCCCTACCCTAATGCCCCCAGAATGTACATCACTTCCCTTTAACTCTATTTTTAAAATTCTGTGAACCACCATACCTATTCATTGTAGGCCTGACCCTATAAAGGCATGAATTGTTTACTTTGATATGGTGGAAGAACAATTTTGGTAAACTACTGCATCTTTTCCTAGTCATTGAGCAATTTCAAACAGAAGTCTTAAGAATTGTTGCACCTCGACAAGTGAACAACCTGTTTCTTTACCACTATTAAGTTTGAATTTTGTCTGGAATCTGTTAGAGTTGTCGATATTGCTAGTTTTGGTCAGGTTTCTCCCATGAAATGTTGCATTCTGTGAGACAGTGGGAAAACATATTTCATGTTTATGTGCAATTAACAGTAGCCCTTCTGAAAAACAGGGTTAACAATCTTACATTTCCCCTTGTGATCAAAACCTTTTTTTTTTTAGGGAGCAGGATAAGATTTAAAAGTGCTTTAAATCAGAAAACAAGAATTAGCTAGCTTACACATTCCCACTGAATAGTGTCAAAAAAGATAAATGCATTGAAAATAAGTTGTAAGTACAGCAAATATAAGCTTGGTGGGTTCTTAACTAACATATTAAGTAATTACAAAGATTTTTTTTTTTACAAACTTTTAAGCTATTTTAATAAAATGGCTATAGACCTCACTATACTTCTATTTATCTGTGCATTAATAAAAACCTGTTAAAATTCCTTATTTAGTACTTCTGAAAAAGTCTAGTCAAATAAGATCACTAAAATTACCAGAAAAGCTTTGAAATATTGATTGCAGATTGATTTCAAAGTAGATTTAACGCCTTTCAGGATCTGGTGTTTCAATCATGAAATGTCTTCACCGACTTCAACTCTGAAAAGATAAAAATTTTAGTCAGTGCTGGCTATAGTTAAACAATACTGGTATTACTTGAAAAAATAAAAATAAAAAATATATTGTCAATCATGCATTCCACAATTTTTTTTTGAGCTCGATAGTATATATATTTTTTTCTCATTAAAGATTCAAAACCAAAAGCGGTTTCTCTTTGCAGCAAATATACATTAAAATAGAGTCTCCGTACAGCCAAGGGCTCTGGGCCCTGGCTTGCCTCATGTCCCTGCGCCTCCCTGGCCAAACCCAAAAATAAATATAGTGTTATTGTTCTGCAGGGCATAGAGGCAGTGCTCTCCTACGCCCTGAGGAGGCTGGGTGGGAGCTGATGGGGAAGCCCTGGCCACTCCAGGGGTCCAGGGGCTGGAGCCTGCTTGGAGTTATTCCTTCAAGGGGGGGCACTAATGCCCAATGCAAATGATCAGAGGAGGAGCAAAGGGGACATGGGCCTTTGCTCTCCAAGTCCCACTCTGCTCTGAAGAGGCGGCAGGATTAAGCAGTAGCAAAAGCGTCAACCACTGGGAGACTGTGGCCTCCATCCCCTTCCCTCCCTGAGATAGGCTTCTGCCTCCCACACATCCCCTGCAGCCCCCTATGGCTTCGGCATGCCCCCTACACTCTAGGGACACGTTATGGCTTGCAAGGGGCAGCACTGTGCCCAGAGCCTGGACACACGTTCCCAGCTTCTGACACCCCCTAGGAGGGGGGAGGGGAGGGTGTGGGGCCTGCTCCCAGGGACTGATGGCATTGCCCTGGCCCTGCCAGCAGGCTGTGGCACTGCCCAGACCCCAGCTCCACCCCAGCCCTTGGGGCTGACCCCTGCTAGTCAGGTCCTGCCAGAACCCCCACCAGTCCCACCCCTTGCCTCAGTCCATCATGGCCTCGAGCATCTCCAAGAACAGCTTGTGCATGGGCACCTTGCCCTTCCAGCTTCACCCCAAAGAAATGGGCCAGCACTTTGCCCGCTGTCTGGCGGAGAAGCGGTGGCGTGAGCAGCAGCCTGCCTGCCCGCCGCCGCTCAGCACCCCCTCAGCTGCCAGCCCGGCCGGCTTCATACTCCAGCAGGGCCTCGTGCGGAGCTTCTGGCAGCTGCTCCACAGCCTCGGCATCTTCGATGTGCAGAGTCTGAATCCGCAAGGGCCAGGACCTTCAGTAGAACCTACTCCCCTCGTTCCAGCCGCAGGGCCTGCAGCCGCCGCACCAGTTGCAGCAGGGCAGCCCCCAGTTCCCCCAGGCCAGCTGCCGGTGCCCCCTCTTCATCCAGGACTCAGTCCTCAGCGAAGGCCAGCTCATCCTGCAGTGGCAGTGAGCGCTGGGTCACACCCGGCACCAGCACCTCCATCCACACGCTCTGCAGTACTGACATCTGGTCAGACAGCGACAGCGATGAGAAGCCTGGGATGCTCTTGGCCCAGCTGATGGTGACCACGATCTCTCGGTCAAAGAGGTCACAGAGAGTAGCCACGGCTGGAAGGTGCCCATCAGGGCCCACGAGGTCGGGCAAGGCATACAGCTTCTCAGGCTCAACCACCAGCAGATGAGACACCAGTGCATTCTCTGGGGCTGTCTTCCGGGGGCCTCCAGCGACTGCCAGGGGCCCAGCAGGGAAGGGGCCCGGGAAGGGCTGCGGGTCCACCCTCTGGCGCCGCTTGTACTTCTGCCGCCCACCCCGGAGGCAATCCAGGCGCACTCCCGCAGGCATTTGGTGAAGCGGCAGGCCTGACAGGCCTTGCGTCTCCGCTTGGTGATCTCTCACTCGTTGCAGGCCAGACAGCTGTACTTGATGCTCCTCTGGATGGTCCTCTTGAAGAAGGCTTTGCAGTCCTCACAGGATGCCACACCGTTGTGGCAGCCGGAAGCCACATGCCCACAGACCAGGCAGAGGCGCTTGGGCAGGGAGCTGAGCACCAGCTTCCCACCGCCCTGCTCGCCAGGCCCAGCCCCTCCCCATCCTCCTCTTCCTTGTGGTCTGGGAGGCAGTGGATGGGAGCTGGACCAGGGGCCAGGGCCACAGGAGGCTCGGGTCTCCGTCTCCGAGGAACCCTTTGGACTGTCGGGCCTCGCCGGCTCTTCCATGATGTACAGAGGCTCACTGCCCACAACCTGGCTGGACATGGCGCTGGTCACCTGACACGCGGCTGCCCTCCTAGCCCAGCATGCCGATCCCAGGCACACGGCGGGCGCCGCCCGCTCCACCTCCTCGCAACCGGCCTGCAGGTCCGCTCTTATACTTCCGCTGTCGCAGAAGCCGCCACCTCCGGGGCGCCGCACCCCGTCCCTCAACCTGCGCACATCTTTGGGAAGTTGCCTAAAGTTGCCACGCCTCCCCCCAGCCTCGAAGCCCGCGGAGAGCTCTACCAGGTTATCAGGAAGTAAGTGGGGAGAGCCAAGGAAGAGGAAGTTCTCCCCGGCCATTGCGATGACCTTTGACCCAGAGAGGAGGGTGGCCCCAGGCCCCTTCGAGCGCCCCCACGTGGTCTTCAGAGCCCCTTCCCCGACATAGAGCCCTCCGCGTCTTCCACCCAGGCCCGCCCCAGGGACTTCGGCAAGGGCGGGATTGAACCCTGCCCCGGGGCGGGGTGGATCGGAGGCCCAACCCTGACCCTGGCCAGGACCCGCAGCCGGAGCGAGATCCTGCCCCAGGCCGGCCCACCAGGACTCGGACGCCGGATCCCGCCTGAACCCTGACCAGTCCGGCCCTTGACTGGGTCCCAACCGTGGCCCAGACTGGCCCCAGAGCCGGACCCCGCCTGCAGCCCGCCCCGCCCGCCTCCCTGCCGCCGCATTCGAGAATTTCAAGAACTAAGTGGCAGGGCGCGGTGGCGGAAAGTAGGATATACCAGTATCTAACAGTAGCTTTGGATCAAAAAGTGATTAGATTGCCGTTGTATCTTTTATTGTGTTCTCTTGCAAATATTAATCTTAATGTTTCCTGAAATGTGATAATACTTGCATTTCATTTGGATAATAATGAATAATAGTTAAGTCCTCTTGGGTCTGCCCCAATACCTTCTTCCTCAGCATCTCTTTGGTGCTGGTGTCCAAGAGGGAGTTATCAGCCAGGGCCCCCAGCCGCTGCTCCCTAACCACCCCCCTCCCCATAGCAGCTCAGACAGCGGCTCCTTCTTACTGGGCAGGGAGTGAACTCTGGGTTGCGCTGAGGTTATGCTCAACCAAACTCCTCTTCACGGTACCAGCTTGTGTCTCGCTCCATGTGTGACTGGCCATGAAAAAGCCTGGATTCATGGGGTGGGGGCTGGAAGGTGGAATTAGTACCTTTTCAATTTGTTTTAGAAAGTTATTTTCCAATAAAAAGATAACTAAGCAAAAAGAAAATAGTGGCAAGACCTGAGCTCTAGAGCCAGACTGCCTGAATTCACCTCCCAACTCTACTGCCTTATGACATTTCTCTGGCCTGTTTTCTCATTTGTAAAATGGGAATAATATTAATGCTTATGTGAAGGATAAGGTTTTGTGAAGATCAGTGAGTTTCAGTGCACACAAAATTCTTAGCACAGTACCTGACATATAGAAAACATTGCCTTAACTATTGTAGCTATAAATGTCCATGTTAGTGTATTAAATAAATGCTTTACATGTATTTAAATGAGTATATTAGGGCTTGTGTATAAACTTCTTCTTGCCTTGCTAGGAGTTGCTGTATGTACTGAAAGGTGTAAATAAATGTTTCAAAACACGTTTTTCACTGCTCTTACATTTTACCAATGACTTTGCCCATCTTTTTCTTTTTCTTTTTTTTTTTTTTTAGATGGAGTCTTGCTCTGTCACCCAGGCTGGAGTGCAGTGGTGCGATCTCAGCTCACTGCAACCTCTGCCTCCTGGGTTTAAGTGATTCTTCTTCCTCAGCCTCCCGAGTAGCTGGGATTACAGGCACCCACCACCACACCAGCTAGCTGGGATTACAGGTGCACACCACCACGCCCAGCTAATTTTTGTATTTTTAGTAGAGATGGGATTTCACCGTGTTGGCCAGGCTGGTCTTGACCTCTTGACCTCAGGTGATCTGCCTGCCTCAGCCTCCCAAAGCGCTGGGATTATAGGCATGAGCCACCATGCCCAGACTATTACGAGGTTGTAATGCCTATTCTCTGGGTTTAGCAGAAGGACCAAGTTATTTTTCCCCCAAACCAATATTTTTCTTTGTCTATTAGAACATGCTTTATACTGCATGTGGGGGGATGTGTGCGCCTGACAGTCCCTGACCAGCACCTTGTATCTTGTTGAGTTATGAATGATTTCTCTATGGTTATTTCTTTTCTGAAAATAAGTAATCACCATGGCAATGCTGTCACTTATTAATGATGCAATTAAGACTTTACGCATCTCTGCAAATCTACTTAAAAATAAAATAGCTTTAAAAATATGTTGCCCTCACATTTGTATCAATTACTCATCCTGTCTTGTGTTTTGTTTGTTTGTTGTTGTTGTTGTTTTCTGCCTTTAGTTTTGCCTGCATTTGCTTTGTCAGAACATAGGGCCTATAGAAAGAAAGCATAGGCCAGGTGCGGTGGCTTATGCTTGTAATCCCAGCACTTTGGGAGGCCTAGGCAGGTGGATCGCAAGGTCAAGAGTTCGAGAGCAGCCTGATCAACATGGTGAAACCCTGTCTCTACTAAAAATACAAAAATTAGCCGGGCATGGTGGCGTACACCTGTAATACCAGCTACTCAGGAGGCTGAGGCAGGAGAATCGTTTGAACCTGGGAGGTGGAGGTTGCAGTGAGCTGAGAGCATGCCACTGCACTCCAGCCTGGGCAACAGAGCCAGACTCCGTCTCAAAAAAAAAAAAAAAAAGGAAAGAAAGAAAGGGTAGAGTTTAAGATGGTTTGATTCTCTAGATTGTGTTACTCTCATTTTTCATTTGAAGAAATGGAGGCACTCTGAGGCATATTTATTATACTGTAGTCTGGTCAACCAGAAAAACAACCACACAGAAACAAGGTGCCCCGGTCCTAACAGCTGCACCCACCTAAAACCCAGATACCCACATGGCCAGCAGCAGCAGCCCCCATATGTCTCTGAGCCACATTTGCCTCAGTTTCTCTCTGTAAAGTGGTTATAATGCCTCCCTCACTCATATCACAAGGGTAACTGAGACCTTGCCTGAGAGATGGCTTTGTGTGAAGGGGTAGTGCTAGACAGTGCTAGGAAGATGTGATTGATCGTCATGCTCTGGACACCGCCATTCATGAGATGAAAGTTGGGAAACTATTCTCAGGGAGAGGCCTCACCCTTCCCAGTCCAGGCAGCCCTCTTCACATCCATATTGGATACTGGTTCCTGTCCTGTTACTATCTGTGGATGTAAATATCTATCTGTCAATATGCACAATTAGTGGAAGACGTAGGTTGCCAAAAACCATATTTGTTTAGTATGAAAGATAAACAGAACCTTTGGGAAAGTTGTCTAATCATTGGTTCTGGAAAGTTTTCCCTCTGTGTGCATAAAATTAAGAATTTGGAATTCACAGCAGCATGACAGAGTTTACAGGAAGCTGAAAAGGACCATGATTGTTGTTTTGAAGGCTTGCAGCCTTAAAGGTGTGCAAAATTACAGAGGACAAGAAGCCATTTTCACAACTGGATTTGCAGCATCAATTATTCAGCATCTGTTTACTGAGAGCCTGGTACGTGCCCAGCACCAGGCATGGCTCCTGCCTTAGCATCAAGTGCAGCTGAGGAGAGAAAAGCAATGCCCAAGAAACAGTTTCAGAACATTTAGTGCTGTCTTGACTAGGAATAGAAAAAGAAGTTAAAAACAAAACCCACGCACACACAGAGAAATGAGGGTCGGCCATAGTGGGCAGAAAGGGGATTTCAGAAAGCTTTTAGATGAGTTATATTTTACTTTTTCTTAAAAAAACAAAATCTGTCATATGTCAGCTAGTGCTGCTGCTGAAGAAGCTGAACATCGTCCCAGAGGGCAGCAGAACCCTCAGCATCTCACATAGGCAGTTTCCAGCCAGGTGTATGCCAGTTGCTGCATATGCTTGTCTGCTCTGAGCCCTGGCACCCCCCTCCAGCTGACAGCTGCTTTGTTGAAACTACTGTTAATGCTGAAGAGGGAGTGAAAAGAAAAAAGGGCATCGTGAGGTGTCCTGCCTCTGCAGGTTGGGGCATGGAGGGGTTCTTTCTGAGGAGCCGGACCCTTAATTCCTGACGCACTTTTAAAAATAGTCACAGTAACATACTTTCAGTTTAGCATCAGAACCAGATGCTAATATTATGACTACAAATAATGACTTAGTACTTACGGACCCACGGTGACTATGCTAAAAAATTTTCATGTATTTCTTAGAATCTTTACAATAACACCATAAAGAAAGTACTAAGAGTGTCCCACTTTGCAGATGAGGAAACTGATGTTTAGAGAATTTCGAAATCTGTTCTACGTTACACAACTATCAGGTGGCCCATATGAAATTGCCTTTTTAGGTATCAAAAACCAGTCACTTATTAAAAATTCCATGAAGTTTATGCTGACAATTTCTGGCAGAGCCATGGCTACCTGATAACTCTAAGTTTGTGTGTATATAACAATGTAAAACTCTCCATGGCTGAGCTAAGTTTTAGTCAGATTTCACCAAATTAAAGAACTGATCTTCTACAAAGTTAAAAAAATTTTGTTTGCATTTTCAGCAAAATAGCTCTTTATGTTAAACTCTGAGACATGGAATACTAAAGTTTATGATATCATTGTGGTTGCAACAGTATTGAACTTGCAGATTCCATGATGGTTGATTTTTGACTGCTTGAGTGTGTTGCCCTGCCTGCAGCGTGAGCTGTGATGCTCATATAGAGATATTTGAGTTGTATTAAAATGGAGCCAAGGCCTAATGGGCTGTAAGAAATAAATGTGTTCTGGCAGTGTGTCTGGTGATTTCCATCCGTCATTCATTTATTGTTAGACCAGTGACATTCTCTAAACAAACATCTTACCAGTCGATGGATGAGTACTCCCTGTGTCCCATACATAATTCTCATGCTTAAAAAGTAATTGTAAAAACAAAATGGTCAGTATGCCTAATATATCACTGTTCTTCCTTAGCAATTAGAATGTGTAAAATGAGTGAAATTAGAATAAAGAAGAACATTTCTATCTTGGTTGCATGGGCAGATAGGTCTTGGACCTCTGGAAGTTCAGCTCAGTCCACCAGTGTTTATTGAGCACCTGCAGCCAGGTGAGAGGCATTCTGCAGAATTTGTGGAAGATTCGTACATGCTTAAGTGTTCCCTACGATGTCCCAGTCTCCCTATTTATAAAATGAATAAAGACAGCTCTATTTCCAAGAGATTTCATTTGTATGGCAGCTTACAATCTTCCAGAGAAACATGGCTGCCATTTACATTATTAATAAATCAAATTGTTCCGTAACAGAAATCAGCTCAGTCAACCTGTCTATATTTACAATTAAAGTGGTTTGTTTGTTTAACAGATGCTTAAGCCTTACTTCCAGGTATGTTTTAAGCATTTTACATTTTTTTTTGTTTTTTTTTTTGAGACGGAGTCTTGCTCTGTCGCCCAGGCTGGAGTGCAGTGGCGATCTCGGCTCACTGCAAGCTCTGCCTCCCGGGTTCACGCCATTCTCCTGCCTCAGCCTCCCGAGTAGCTGGGACTACAGGTGCCCGCCACCACGCCCGGCTAATCTTTTTTTGTATTTTTAGTAGAGACGGGGTTTCACCTTGTTAGCCAGGATGGTCTTGATCTCCTGACCTCATGATCCGCCCACCTCAGCCTCCCAAAGTGCTGGGATTACAGGCGTGAGCCACCGCGCCCGGCTGCATTTTACATATTTTTGAAAATCCTGTTACATAGATATTGTTACTGTTCCCATTTTACAGATGAGGAAACTGAGGCCCAGAAAGGTTAGATAACAGTCCTAAGGCCACAGGACTCTGAAAGTAAGTGAGGAAGCCAGGTTAAACCCAGGCAGTATGGTTCATACTCTTCCTGAATGTGATAACCCTGCAGTCTGTTCCATCCCAGGCACAGGCAAGTGGCTATTCTCACTGTGGAAGTCTGTTTTGGAAGAGTCATTCTTTGTGTCCCTAAATATGATGCGTTTTTCACTTATTTCCTGAGGAGACTATTGCTGTTTCTTAAAGGTTCAATGGCCTTTTTTATGCAATTTGTGATGGATTCAAAAACAGAAGGAAGGATTTTTCCAGGAGGTATCTCTGTTTCTGTAATGGAATAGCCATTAGTTCTAGTTTCTCCCCTTAGCTAGCTCCCCCCGACATTCTCTCTCTCTCTCTCTCTCTCTCTCACACACACACACACACACACACACACACCCCTTGAGTGTTCGGATGACGACCCTGCGAACCATGAGTTCCTCCTGTCTGACAACATAAGAAGGTGACGTAGAGTCAGCCCCCTCCCACTGCCTGTCAGAATTCTACTTTCTTCCTTTTAGTTTTATAAACCCATTCATCCAAGCTGTAAGATTAAAAAAAGCAAAATTACTAGACCCCCTTAAAGAATTGGGTAATTTTTGCAACACCATCATCCCTTCCCCACCCCAGCACCCCACTATCAGAACAAACAAGAGACCTCTTGGTTTGACTTTTCAACACTCAGCCATATTTGGAAGTGATGATTACTCTGGTTAGGAATTTCATATATTTTAAATGTGGTTTCAAAGGTCTTTTTAAAATTAATTCCTCCTTCCAGCTTTCCTCTCTCTTTTTCTCTCCCCTCTTCCCTCTCTTCTTCCCATGTGTGCCTGTGCATGTGTGTGTGTTTCTGTATTTTAAATGTATTCTTTGAAGACAGACCATGTTAGATTTTCTCAGTGGCACATTTCCTTGATGGCTATTTTATCAGCATGTTTTTCTTCACCTTCCATGGATACGCATCTGCCCCCAAATAGCGTTTAATGAAGAGATCTTCAAAATAAATCTCTGAAAACAAAAGCTACTTTATTCATCATCTGCATGGAGAGCAGCCAGGGAAACTCATCTGTGAAATGCGTAATTAGGAACCAGAGGACTGTGTTTGTGCATGTGCCAGAGAGTGGGGAGATATCGATGGTGTTAATAAAATCCTGATTTTCACTTCCTTCTTCTTTGATCAGAATAAGAATTAGGTTACATAGAAACTGAATGACAAGAGGCAGCATAGAGAAGAAAAATGCATTATTTTTCTTATTGTAATATCCTTCTTCCCATATTCTTTTTCATACCAAAACATGGTGCTAAAGGTCTTTAAGATTCATATATGTAAGCTATATATGAAAAGAAAGCAGAATTATGTGGGGAAAATAAACATTTACTTTTCTGTAGACTAAAAGTAAAAATCTTCATATTTCTGTTTTAATGTTTTTTATTTTAAAATATTTAATTGACAAACATTTATATATTCAAGGTATAAAATGGGATGATGCGGTCTGCACACCTTGTGTAATGATTACTAAAATCAAATTAATTAACATATCCACCACCACTCAGTTATCATTTTTTGTGTGTGTGAGTGTGTGTATAGTAAGGACAATTAAAATGTGCTCTCAGGGGTGGAGCCAAGGTGGCCAAATAGGACAGCTACAGTCTACAGATGCCAGCGTGAGCGACGCAGAAGATGAGTGATTTCTGCATTTTCAACTGAAGTACTGGGTTCATCTCACTGCGGAGTGCCAGACAGTAGGCGCAGGACAGTGGGTGCAGTGCACCTTATGCGAGCCGAAGCAGGGCGAGGCATTGCCTCACCTGGGAAGTGCAAGGGGTCAGGGAATTTCCTTTCCTAGTCAAAGAAAGGGGTGACAGATGGCACCTGGAAAATCGGGTCACTCCCACCCTAATACTGCGCTTTTCCAACGGGCTTAAAAACGGCACACCAGGGGGTGGAGCCAAGATGGCCGAATAGAAACAGCTCCGGTCTCCAGCTCCCAGCCCCAGCGACACAGAAGACGGGTGATTTCTGCATTTCTGCTTGAGGTACCGGTTTCATCTCACTAGGGAGTGCCTAACAGTGGGTTCAGGACAGTCGGTGAAGCGCACTGTGTGCGAGCCGAAGCAGGGCGAGGCATTGCCTCACTCGGGAAGTGCAAGGGGTCAGGGAGTTCCCTTTCCTAGTCAAAGAAAGGGGAAACAGACGGCACCTGGAATATCGGGTCAGTCCTGTCCTAATACTGCGCTTTTCCAACGGGCCTGGAAAATGGCACACTAGGAGATTGTGTCCCACACCTGGCTCGGAGGGTCCTATGCCCACAGAGTCTTGCTGATTGCTAGCACAGCAGTCTGAGATCACGCTGCAAGGCGGCAACGAGGCTGGGGGAGGGGCGCCCACCATTGCCCAGGCTTGCTTAGGTAAACAAAGCAGCCAGGAAGCTCGAACGGGGTGGAGCCCATCACAGCTCAAGGAGGCCTGCCTGCCTCTGTAGGCTCCACCTCTGGGGGCAGGGCACAGCCAACCAAAAGCTCAGCGAGAACCTCCACAGCCTTAAATGTCCCTGTCTGACTGACAGCTTTGAAGAGAGTAGTGGTTCTCCCAGCACGCAGCTGGAGATCTGAGAACGGACAGACTGCCTCCTAAAGCGGGTCCCTCACCCCTGAGCAGCCTAACTGGGAGGCACCCCCCCAGTAGGGACAGACTGACACCTCATTCAACCGGGTACTCCTCTGAGACAAAACTTTCAGAGGAACTATCAGACAGCTGAATTTGTGGTCTCACGAAAATCCGCTGTTCTGCAGCCACCGGTGCTGACACCCAGCCAAACAGGGTCTGGAGTGGACCTCTAGTAAACTCCAACAGACCTGCAGCTGAGGGTCTTGTCTGGTAGAAGGAAAATTAACAAACAGAAAGGACATCCACACCAAAAACCCATCTGTACATCACCATCATCAAAGACAAAAAGTAGACAAAACCACAAAGATGGGGAAAAAACAGACCAAAAAAACTGGAAACTCTAAAAAACAGAGCACCTCTCCTCCTCCAAAGGAACGCAGTTCCTCACCAGCAACGGAACAAAGCTGGATGGAGGATGACTTTGATGAGTTGAGAGAAGAAGGCTTCAGACGATCAAACTACTCTGAGCTACGAGAGGAAATTCAAAACAATAGCAAAGAAGTTAAAAACTTTGAAAAAAAATTAGAAGAATGGATAACTAGAATAACCAATGGAGAGAAGGGCTTAAAGGAGATGATGGAGCTGAAAGCCAAGTTTCAAGAACTACGCGAAGAATGCAGAAGCCTCAGTAGCAGATGAGATCAACTGGAAGAAAGGGTATCGCTGATAGAAGATGAAATGAATGAAATGAAGAGAGAAGGGAAGTTTAGAGAAAAAAGAATAAAAAGAAATGAACAAAGCCTCCAAGAAATTTGGGACTATGTGAAAAGACCAAACCTACGTCTGATTGGTGTACCTGAAAATGATGGGGAGAATGGAACCAAGTTGGAAAACACTCTGCAAGATATTATCCAGGAGAACTTCCCCAATCTAGCAAGGCAGGCCAGCATTCAGATTCAGGAAATACAGAGAACGCCACAAAGATACTCCTCGAGAAGGGCAACTCCAAGACACATAATTGTCAGATTCACCAAAGTTGAAATGAAGGAAAAAATGTTAAGGGCAGCCAGAGAGAAAGGTCGGGTTACCCACAAAGGGAAGCCCATCAGACTAACAGCTGATCTCTCAGCAGAAACTCTACAAGCCAGAAGAGAGTGGGGGCCGATATTCAACATTCTTAAAGAAAAGAATTTTCAACCCAGAATTTCCTATCCCGCCAAACTAAGCTTCATAAGTGAAGGAGAAATAAAATACTTTACAGACAAGCAAACGCTGAGTGATTTTGTCACCACCAGGCCTGCCCTAAAAGAGTTCCTGAAGGAAGCACTAAACATGGAAAGGAACAACCGGTACCAGCCCCTGCAAAAACATGCCAAATTGTAAAGACCATCGAGGCTAGGAAGAAACTATAGCAACTAACGAGCAAAATAACCAACTAACATCATAATGACAGGATAAGATTCACACATAACAATATTAACGTTAAACGTAAATGGGCTAAATGCCCCAATCAAAAGACACAGACTGGCAAACTGGATAAGGAGTCAGGACCCATCAGTGTGCTGTATTCAGGAAACCCATCTCACGTGCAGAGACACACATAGACTCAAAATAAAGGGATGGAGGAAGATCTATCAAGCAACTGGAAAACAAAAAAAGGCAGGGGTTGCAATCCTAGTCTCTGATAAAATAGACTTTAAACCAACAAAGATCAAAAGAGACAAAGAAGGCCATTACATAATGGTAAAGGGATCAATTCAACAAGAAGAGCTAACTATCCTAAATATATATGAACCCAACACAGGAGCACCCAGATTCATAAAGCAAGTCCTCAGTGACCTACAAAGGGACTTAAACTCCCACACAATAATAATGGGAGATTTTAACACCCCACTGTCAGCATTAGACAGATCAACGAGACAGAAAGTTAACTAGGATATCCAGGAATTGAACTCAGCTCTACATAAAGTGGACCTAATAGACATCTACAGAACTCTCCACCCCAAATCAACAGAATATACATTTTTTTCAGCACCACACCACACCTATTCCAAAATTGACCACATTGTTGGAAGTAAAGCTCTTCTCAGCAAATGTAAAAGAACAGAGATTATAACAAACTGTCTCTCAGACCACAGTGCAATCAAACTAGAACTCAGGATTAAGAAACTCAGTCAAAACCGCTCAACTACATGGAAACTGAACAACCTGCTCCTGAATGACTATTGGGTACATAATGAAATGAAGGCAGAAATAAAGATGTTCTTTGAAACCAACGAGAACAAAGACACAACATACCAGAATCTCTGGGACACGTTCAAAGCAGTGTGTAGAGGGAAATTTACAGCACTAAATGGCCACAAGAGAAAGCAGGAAAGATCCAAAATTGACACCCTAACATCACAATTAAAAGAACTAGAAAAGCAAGAGCAAACACATTCAAAAGCTAGCAGAAGGCTAGAAATAACTAAAATCAGAGCAGAACTGAAGGAAATAGAGACACAAAAAACCCTTCAAAAAATTAATGAATCCAGGAGCTGGTTTTTTGAAAAGATCAACAAAATTGATGGACCGCTAGCAAGACTAATAAAGAAGAAAAGAGAGAACAATCAAATAGATGCAATAAAAAACGAAAAAGGGGATATCACCACCGATCCCACAGAAATACAATCTATCATCAGAGAATACTACAAACACCTCTATGCAAATAAACTAGAAAATCTAGAAGAAATGGATAAATTCCTCGACAAATACACCCTCCCAAGACTAAACCAGGAAGAAGTTGAATCTCTGAATAGACCAATAACAGGTTCTGAAATTGTGGCAATAATCAATAGCTTACCAACCAAAAAGAGTCCAGGACCTGATGGATTCACAGCTGAATTCTACCAGAGGTACAAGGAGGAACTGGTACCATTCCTTCTGAAACTATTCCAATCGATAGAAAAAGAGGGAATCCTCCCTAACACATTTTACGAAGCCAGCATCGTCCTGATACCAAAACCTGGCAGAGACATAACCAAAAAAGAGAATTTCAGACCAATATCCTTGATGAACATTGATGCAAAAATCCTCAATAAAATACTGGCAAACCGAATCCAGCAGCACATGAAAAAGCTTATCCACCATGATCAAGTGGGCTTCATCCCTGGGATGCAAGGCTGGTTCAACATATGCAAATCAATAAATCTAATCCAGCATATAAACAGAACCAAAGACAAAAACCACATGATTATCTCAATAGATGCAGAAAAGGCCTTTGACAAAATTCAACAACCCTTCATGCTAAAAACTCTCAATAAATTAGGTATTGATGGGACGTATCTCAAAATAATAAGAGCTATCTACAACAAACCCACAGCCAATATCATACTGAATGGGCAAAAACTGGAAGCATTCCCTCTGAAAACTGGCACAAGACAGGGATGCCCTCTCTCACCGCTCCTATTCAACATAGTGCTGGAAATTCTGGTCAGAGCAATCAGGCAGGAGAAGGAAATAAAGGGTATTCAATTAGGAAAAGAGGAAGTCAAATTGTCCCTGTTTGCAGATGACATGATTGTATATCTAGAAAACCCCATTGTCTCAGCCCAAAATCTCCTTAAGCTGATTAGCAACTTCAGCAAAGTCTCAGGATACAAAATTAATGTACAAAAATCACAAGCATTCTTGTACACCAATCACAGACAAACCGAGAGCCAAATCATGAGTGAACTCCCATTCACAATTGCTTCAAAGAGAATAAAATACCTAGGAATCCAACTTACAAGGGATGTGAAGGACCTCTTCAAGGAGAACTACAAACCACTGCTCAATGAAATAAAAGAGGATACAAACAAATGGAAGAACATTCCATGCTCATGGGTTGGAAGAATCAATATCGTGAAAATGGCCATACTGCCCAAGGTAATTTATAGATTCAATGCCATCCCCATCAAGCTACCAATGACTTTCTTCACAGAATTGGAAAAAACTACTTTAAAGTTCATATGGAACCAAAAAAGAGCCCGCATCGCCAAGTCAATCCTAAGCCAAAAGAACAAAGCTGGAGGCATCACGCTACCTGACTTTAAACTATACTACAAGGCTACAGTAACCAAAACAGCATGGTACTGGTACCACAACAGAGACATAGATCAATGGAACAGAACAGAGCCCTCAGAAATGATGCCGCATAGCTACAACTATCTGATCTTTGACAAACCTGACAAAAACAAGAAATGGGGAAAGGGTTCCCTATTTAATAAATGGTGCTGGGAAAACTGGCTAGCCGTATGTAGAAAGCTGCAACTGGATCCCTTCCTTACACCTTATACAAAAATTAATTCAAGATGGATTAAAGACTTATATGTTAGACCTAAAACCATTAAAATCCTACAAGAAAACCTAGGCAATACCATTCAGGACATAGGCGTGGGCAAGGACTTCATGTCTAAAACACCAAAAGCAATGGCAACAAAAGCCAAAATCGACAAATGGGATCTCATTAAACTAAAGAGCTTCTGCACAGCAAAAGAAACTATCATCAGAGTGAACAGGCAATCTACACAATGGGAGAAAATTTTTGCAACCTACTCATCTGACAAAGGGCTAATATCCAGAATCTACAATGAACTCAAACAAATTTACAAGAAAAAAACAAACAACCCCATCAAAAAGTGGGCAGAGGACATGAACAGACACTTCTCAAAAGAAGACATTTATGCAGCCAAAAAACACATGAAGAAATGCTCCTCATCACTGGCCATCAGAGAAATGCAAATCAAAACCACAGTGAGATACCATCTCACACCAATTAGAATGGCCATCATTAAAAAATCAGGAAACAACAGGTGCTGGAGAGGATGTGGAGAAATAGGAACGCTTTTACACTGTTGTTGGGACTGTAAACTAGTTCAACCATTGTGGAAGTCAGTGTGGCGATTCCTCAGGGATCTAGAACTAGAAATACCATTTGACCCAGCCATCCCATTACTGGGTATATACCCAAAGGACTATAAATCATGCTGCTATAAAGACACATACACACGTATGTTTACTGCGGCACTATTCACAATAGCAAAGAGTTGGAACCAACCCAAATGTCCAACAACGATAGACTAGATTAAGAAAATGTGGCACATATACACCATGGAATACTATGCAGCCATAAAAAATGATGAGTTCATGTCCTTTGTAGGGACATGGATGAAGCTGGAAACCATCATTCTCAGTAAACTATCGCAAGGACAAAAAACCAAACACCGCATGTTCTCACTCATAGGTGGGAATTGAACAATGAGAACTCATGGACACAGGAAGGGGAACATCACGCTCCGGGGACTGTTGTGGGGTGGGGGGAGGGGGGAGGGACAGCATTAGGAGATACACCTAATGCTAAATGACGAGTTTATGGGTGCAGGAAATCAACATGGCACATGGATACATATGTAACAAACCTGCACATTGTGCACATGTACCCTAAAACCCTAAAGTATAATTAAAAAAATAAATAAATAAAAAATAAAATCTGCATTTCAAGTTTAAAAAAAAAAAGAAAAAAAAAAAAAAAAACAAAAAAACAGCACACCAGGCGGTTATATCCCACACCTGGCTCGGAGGGTCCTACGCCCACAGAGTCTCACTCAGTGCTAGCACAGCATTCCGAGATCAAACTGCAAGGCGGCAGCGAGACTGGGGGAGGGGCACCTGCCATTGCCCAGGCTTGATAAGGTAAACAAAGCAGCCAGGAAGCTCGAACTGGGTGGAGCCCACCACAGCTCACGGAGGCCTGCCTGCCTCTGTGGCTCCACCTCTGGGGGCAGGGCACAGACAAACAAAAAGACAACAGTAACCTCTGCAGACTTAAATGTCCCTGTCTGACAGCTTTGAAGAGAGTAGTGGTTCCCCCAGCACGCAGCTTGAGATCTGACAATGGGCAGACTGCTTCCTCAAGTGGGTCCTTGACCCCCGGGTAGTCTAACTGGAAGGCACCCCTCAGTAGGGGCGGACTGACACCTCACACGGCCGGGTACTCCTCTGAGACAAAACTTCCAGAGGAATGATCAGGCAGCAGCATTTGCGGTTCACCAATACACGCTGTTCTACAGACACTGCTGCTGATACCCAGGCAAACAAGGTCTGGAGTGGACCTCTAGCAAACTCCTACAGACCTGCAGCTGAGGGTCCTGTCTGTTAGAAGGAAAACTAACAAACAGAAAGGACATCCACACCAAAAACCCATCTGTACGTCACCATCATCAAAGACCAAAGGTAGATAAAACCACAAAGATGGGGAAAAAAAACAGAGCAGAAAAACAGGAAACTCTAAAAATCAGAGTGCCTCTCTCCTCCTCAAAAGGAATGCAGCTCCTCACCAGCAACGGAACAAAGCTGGACAGAGAATGACTGACGAGTTGAGAGAAGAAGGCTTCAGATGATCAAACTACTCCAAGCTACAGGAGGAAATTCGAACCAATGGCAAAGAAGTTAAAAGCTTTGAAAAAAAATTAGGCGAATGGATAACTAGAATAACCAATGCAGAGAAGTCCTTAAAGGACTTGATGGAGCTGAAAACCAAGGCACAAGAGCTACGTGAAGAATGCAGAAGCCTCAGTAGCCATTGCGATCAACTGAAAGAAAGGGTATCAGTGATGGAAGACGAAATGAATGAAATGAGGTGAGAAGAGAAGTTTAGAGAAAAAAGAATAAAAAGAAATGAACAAAGACTCCAAAAAATACGGGACTATGTGAAAAGACCAAATCTACATCTGATTGGTGTACCTGAAAGTGTTGAGGAGAATGGAACCAAGCTGTAAAACACTCTGCAGGATATTATCCAGAATTTCCACAATCTAGCAAGGCAGGCCAACATTCAAATTCAGGAAATACAGAGAATGCCACAAAGATACTCCTTGAGAAGAGCAACTCCAAGACACATAATTGTCAGATTCACCAAAGTTGAAATGAAGGAAAAAATGTTAAGGGCAGCCAGAGAGAAAGGTCGGGTTACCCACAAAGGGAAGCCCATCAGACTAACAGCTGATCTCTCGGCAGAAACTCTTCAAGCCAGAAGAGAGTGGGGGCCAATATTCAACATTCTTAAAGAAAAGAATTTTCAAACCAGAATTTCATATCCAGCCAAACTAAGCTACATAAGTGAAGGAGAAATAAAATACTTTACAGACAAGCAAGTGCTGAGAGATTTTGTCACCACCAGGCCTGCCTTAAAAGAGCTCCTGAAGGAAGCACTAAACATGGAAAGGAACAACTGGTACCAGCCACTGCAAAAACATGCCAAATTGTAAAGACCATCGAGGCTAGGAAGAAGCTGCATCAACTAACGAGCAAAATAACCAACTAACATCATAATGACAGGATCAAATTCACACATAACAATATTAACTTTAAATGTAAATGGGCTAAATGCTCCAATTAAAAGACACAGACTGGAAAATTGGATAAAGAGTCAAGACCCATTGGGGTGCTGTATTCAGGAAAACCATCTCACATGCAGAGACACACATAGGCTCAAAATAAAGGGATGGAGGAAGATCTACCAAGCAAATGGAAAACAAAAAAAGGCAGGGGTTGCAATCCTAGTCTCTGATAAAACAGACTTTAAACCAACAAAGATCAAAAGAGACAAAGAAGGCCATTACCTAATGGTAAAGGGATCAATTCAACAAGAAGAGCTAACTACCCTAAATATATGCACCCAATAAAGGAGCCCCCAGATTCATAAAGCAAGTCCTGAGTGACCCACAAAGAGACTTAGACTCCCACACAATAATAATGGGAGACTTTAACACCCCACTGTCAACATTAGACAGATCAACAAGACAGAAAGTTAACAAGGATACACAGGAATCGAACTCAGCTCTGCAGCAAGCGGACCTAATAGACATCTACAGAACTCTCCACCCCAAATCAACAGAATATACATTCTTTTCAGCACCACACCACACATATTCCAAAATTGACCACATAGTTGGAAGTAAAGCGATCCTCAGCAAATGCAAAAGAACAGAAATTATAACAAACTGTCTCTCAGACCACAGTGCAATCAAACTACAACTCAGGATTAAGAAACTCACTCAAAAACCTGCCCCTGAATGAATCCTGGGTACATAACGAAATGAAGGCAGAAATAAAGATGTTCTTTGAAACCAATGAGAACGGAGACACAACATACCAGAATCTCTGGGACACATTCAAAGCAGTGTGTAGAGGGAAATTTATAGCACTAAATGCCCACAAGAGAAAGCAGGAAAGATGTAAAATTGACACCCTAACATCACAATTAAAAGAACTAGAGAAGCAAGAGCAAACAAATTCAAAAGCTAGCAGAAGGCAAGAAATAACTAAGATCAGAGCAGAGCTGAAGGAAATAGAGACACAAAAAAACCCTTCAAAAAATCAATGAATCCAGGAGCTGGTTTTTTGAAAATTTCAACAAAATTGATACACTGCTAGCAAGACTAATAAAGAAGAAAAGAGAGAAGAATCAAATAGACACAATAAAAAATGACAAAGGGGACATCACCACCAATCCCACAGAAATACAAACTACCATCAGAGAATACTATAGACACCCCTACGCAAATAAGCTAGAAAATCTAGAAGAAATGGATGAATTCCTCGACACATACACTCTCCCAAGACTAAACCAGGAAGAAGTTGAATCTCTGAATACACCAATAACAGGTTCTGAAATTGAGGCAATAATTAATAGCTTACCAACCAAAAAAAGTCCAGGACCAGATGGATTCACAGCAGAATTCTACCAGTGGTACAAGGAGGAACTGGTACCATTCCTTCTGAAACTATTCCAATCAATAGAAAAAGAGAGAATCCTCCCTAACTCATTTTATGAGGCCAGCATCATCCTGATACCAAAGTCTGGCAGAGACACAACCAAAAAAGAGAATTTTAGACCAATATCCTTGATGAACATTGATGCAAAAATCCTCAATAAAATACTGGCAAACCGAATCCAGCAACACATCAAAAAGCTTATCCACCATGATCAAGTGGGCTTCATCCCTGCGATGCAAGGCTGGTTCAACATACTCAAATCAATAAATGTAATCCAGCATATAAACAGAACCAAAGACAAAAACCACATGATTATCTCAATAGATGCAGAAAAGGCCTTTGACAAAATTCAACACTTCATGCTAAAAACTCTCAATAAATTAGGTATTGATGGGATGTATCTCAAAATAATAACAGTTATCTATGACAAACCCACAGCCAATATCATACTGAATGGGCAAAAACTGGAACCATTCCCTTTGAAAACGGGCACAAGACAGGGATGCTGTCTCTCAACACTCCTGTACAACATAGTGTTGGAAGTTCTGGCCAGGGCAATCAGGCAGGAGAAGGGAATAAAGGGCATTCAATTAGGAAAAGAGGAAGTCAAATTGTCCCTGTTTGCAGATGACATGATTGTATATTTAGAAAACCCCATTGTCTCAGCCCAAAATCTTCTCAAGCTGATAAGCAACTTCAGCAAAGTATCAGGATACAAAATCAATGTGCAAAAATCACAAGCATTCTTATATACCAATAACAGACAAACAGGGAACCAAATCATGAGTGAACTCCCATTCGCAATTGCTTCAAAGAGAATAAAATACCTAGGAATCCAACTTACAAGGGATGTGAAGGACCTCTTCAAGGAGAACTACAAACCACTGCTCAATGAAATAAAAGAGGATACAAACAAATGGAAGAACATTCCATGCTCATGGGTAGGAAGAATCAATATCGTGAAAATGGCCATACTGCCCAAGGTAATTTATAGATTCAATGCCATCCCCATCAAGCTACCAATGACTTTCATCACAGAATTGGAAAAAACTACTTTAAAGTTCATGTGGAACCAAAAAAGAGCCCGTGTTGCCAAGTCAATCCTAAGCCAAAAGAACAAAGCTGGAGGCATCATGCTACCTAACTTCAAACTATACCACAAGGCTACAGTAACCAAAACAGCATGGTACTGGTACCAAAACAGAGATATAGACCAATGGAACAGAACAGAGCCCTCAGAAATAATGCCACATATCTACAACTATCTGATCTTTGACAAACCTGACAAAAACAAGCAATGGGGAAAAGATTCCCTATTTAACAAATGGTGCTGGGCTAGCCATATGTAGAAAGCTGCAACTGGATCCCTTACTTACACCTTATACAAAAATTAATTCAAGAAGGATTAAAGACTTACATGTTAGACCTAAAACCATAAAAACCCTGGAAGAAAACCTAGGCAATACCATTCAGGACATAGGCATGGGGAAGGACTTCATGTCTAAAACACCAAAAGCAATGGCAACAAAAGCCAAAACTGACAAATAGGATCTAATTAAACTAAAGAGCTTCTGCACAGCAAAAGAAACCACCATCAGAGTGAACAGGCAACCTACAGAATGGGAGAAAGTTTTTGCAACCTACTCATCTGACAAAGGGCTAATATCCAGAATCTACGATGAACTCAAACAAATTTACAAGAAAAAAACAACCCCATCAAAAAGTGGGCAAAGGATATGAACAGACACTTCTCAAAAGAAGACATTTATGCAGCCAAAAAACACATGAAAAAATGCTCATCATCACTGGCCATCAGAGAAATGCAAATCAAAACCACAATGACATACCATCTCACACCAGTTAGAATGGCCATCATTAAAAAGTCAGGAAACAACAGGTGCTGGAGAGGATGTGGAGAAATAGGAACACTTTTACACTGTTGGTGGGACTGTAACCTAGTTCAACCATTGTGGAAGTTGGTGTGGCGATTCCTCAGGGATCTAGAACTAGAAATACCATTTGACCCAGCCATCCTATTACTGGGTATATACCCAAAGGATTATAAATCATGCTGCTATAAAGACACATGCACACGTATGTTTATTGCGGCACTATTCACAATAGCAAAGACTTGGAACCAAGCCAAATGTCCAAAAACGATAGACTGGATTAAGAAAATGTGGCACATGTACACCATGGAATACTATGCAGCCATAAAAAATGATGAGTTCATGTCCTTTGTAGGGACATGGATGAAGCTGGAAACCATCATTCTCAGCAAACTATCGCAAGGACAAAAAACCGAACATCGCATGTTCTCACTCATAGGTGGGAAGTGAACAATGAGAACACATGGACACAGGAAGGGGAACATCACACACCAGGGACTGTTGTGGGGTGGGGGATGGGGTAGGGATAGCATTAGGAGATATACCTAATGCTAAATGAGGAGTTAATGGGTGCAGCACACCAATGTGGCACATGTATACATATGTAACAAACCTGCACGTTGTGCACATGTACCCTAAAACTTAAAGTATAATAATAAAGAAAAGCTGCCTTTCAAAAAAAAAGTGCTCTCATCAAATTTCAAGTAAGCAATACACTATTATTAACTATAGTCACCATACTATTGTATGTTAGATCCCCAGAACTTATTAATCTTATAACTAGAAGTTTGTGCCCTTTGACCAACACCTCCCCATTCCCCCACCCCCAGACCCTGACAACCACCTTTCTACTCTTTGCTTCAATTAGTTCGACTTTTTAAAGATTTCACATATAAGTGAGATCATGTAGTATTTGTCTTTATATGTCTGGCTTATTTCACTTAGCATAATGTCTTCCAAGTTCATCTATGTTGTCACAAATGGCAGGATTTCCTTCCTTTTTGTGGGTGAATAATATTCCAATATATTATATATATAATATTCCATTATACGTATAATGTTTTAATTTAATAATCCATCATATATGGAATATATACACACATATTCACTTATATTTACATACACACACTTATATACACATACATATATATGTCAATTTCTTTATTCATTCATCAATGACACGTAGGCTGTTTCCATATATTAGCTAGTATAACTAATGCTGCAATGAACATGGGGTAGAGATCTCTCTTCTAAATACTGATTTCATTTCCTTTGAATATATACCTAGAAGTGAGATTGCTAGATCATATGGTAGTTCTGTTTTCAGTTTATGGAGGAACCACCATACTATTTTCCATAATGATTTTTTTTCAGGTAGTTTATTATTAGTGTATAGAAACACAACTGATGTTTGTTGATTTTTGTATCCTGCAACTGTACTGAATTTGTTTATTAGTTCTAACAGATACTTGGTGGGATCTTTAGAGTTGTCTGTATGTAAGATCATATTATCTTCAAACAGACAATTTATCGTCCTGCCATATTTGGATGTCTTTTACTTCTTTTTCCTGCTTAATTGCTCTGGCTAGCACCTCTAGTTCTATGTCGAATAGAAGTGGCAAGAGTAGGCATCTTTATATTTTCCTTAATCTTAGAGGAAAAGCCCTCAGCCTTTCAACTTTGAGTGTGATGTTTACTATGGGCTTGTCATATATGGCTTTTATTGTGTCTAATTTATCAAATATTTTTATCATGAAAGGGTTGCACTTTGTCAAATCCTTTTTCTACATCTTTTGAGATGATGGTATGATTTTTATTCTTCATTCTGTTAATGTGGTGAGTCACATTTATTTATTTGTGCATGTTAAACCATCCTTGCATCCCAGGGAGAAATTCCACTTGATCATCGTGTATAATCTTTTCAATGTGCAACTGAATTCAGTTTACTAGAATTTTGTTGAGGATTTTGGCATCCATGTTCATTAGAAATATTGGTCTGTAATTTTCTTTCTTTTTTTGTAGTACCCTTATCTAACAGGAATGAGATAATGCTTGTCTCATAAAATGAGTTTGGAAGTGCTCCTTCCTCTTTAAATGTTTGGAATAGTTTGCGAAGGGTTGTTGTTGATTCTTCCTTAAATTCTTGGTAGCCATGTTTCTGTTTTAAAGACTATTGGCACTTAAGATTGGCTTTTTGGTGTATTAAAGTCCTTGTAATCCTGATATGCTAAGTCACGTTACTTAGAAGACTTATTATAATATATTCTCTATAAACTACCAAGGTTGTGGAATGGAATTATCAAAATGTGTGGCTAATGGGAGCTATATGACTTAATAATATGAATCATCTCCTGATAAGATAACTAAATGTTTTTATTATAAAAACTGTATTAGTATTTAGTCAGTACATTAATATCTGGCAGCACTTAAAGATGTACTGTCACTTACTGAGTTGCTCTTTGACCTTTGTCAATTCATCTAACTTTTTTGGCCTAATTTTCTTCATCTATAAAATGGAAACAAAATCATTTCTAGTTCATAAAGGTTGTATTAAGGAATATGTAAAACAGTAAATGTCAAAATATCCTATACATATGTGAGTTTTTTTTATTATCTTGCTATGGTTGAAGTGTTCGAGTCATAGTTAATAGAAATTCAGATTAATAGAATCATAACAGGATTTATTTTAATTGAGATTTTAGGTTAGTGAGGAAAAGGTGGGATCATAAGCTAATAGATTTCTATACATGAAGTACCGTTTCCAAAAATATAAGGTTTGCAAATAATTGATTTGGCTTAGAAAATCCACATTGCTCAACCCATAATTACAAGTTTTCATTCATCTTGCTTTAGAAGGCATCCTTTCCACCACAGTGTATTCCATGCTGTGTTTCTGGCAAAGATTTCACGACTCAATTTGGAGACATCGATTTTCTTTCTTGAAGATTCACAAAGCCCATTAGTATTTTAAAGATTCTGAGAAACTTAAGAAAGAAACCTGAAACGAGTATTTCCCTAACTTACTTGACCACGAAAAATCATTTTAAAGAGAGCATCTATTAACATTCTTTGGGTCTAATATCCTATAACACCTCAAGTTCATGAGCTCTGGAGGTGGACTGCCCTTGTTCAAATCTCCATTGTGTGACCTTGAGGTTATTACTTAACTCTCTAAACCTCAATATTCTCATATTGAGGGCAACAATGATATTTATCTCATAAGGTTGTTAACTAAGGTAATATATCTTTTATCACATGTTGTTTAATGGGATAGTGTATGTAAATTATGAAATAACATATTTTAAGATAGGTAAAACCCTGACTGTGGTGGGAATGGGAGGTAGGAGCAGGCTGGAA
Organism: Symphalangus syndactylus; assembly: GCF_028878055.3. Lineage (NCBI taxonomy): Eukaryota > Metazoa > Chordata > Mammalia > Primates > Hylobatidae > Symphalangus > Symphalangus syndactylus. Next base: position 72,838,849 of record NC_072437.2, read on the forward strand.
GCACTCGTGGGCTAGTGGTCTTCGCTGACCTTTAACTCCCCAATGAAGGTGACAGCTGGGCCTCTTCATAATCGAGTTTCCCTTACTGTGAAGCATGGGTCCTTATTCTTCCCCAAGGCAGTCGTATCCCCTCCTGTTCTTAGTCTCTGAACTTAGGGTCACCTATTCAAATGTGTACATGGGCCAGGCAGGGGATGCAAACATGTTAAGGGGCCCTGGGTGAAGGGCAGGGGGAAGTGGTGTGGGTTGTGAGCGGCAGGGCATTGCCAGCCTGTCCTCCACAGGACCACGCTGTGGCCCCCTGGAAGCCCAAGGCCAATCTGCCTTGACTTTTATTTTTTAAAAGATAAGTTAGAAATCTGGAAGATGTTAACTTTCCTGATTTTCCTGTAGACAAATTGTTCAGATTAAAACCCAAAGCAGCCCACTGTTTGGCCCATGAGCTGTCAGTTTTGCAGTGTCTGCATATAAAAGCAAAGTCCTAGGGACCTCTGCTAATGGGCTCCTGGGAAGTGCCCTCTCCCTCCCCTGCCAGCTTGCTCACCTTTTAGCTTTGCTCTGACCTCTGCCCTTTCCCCTTTCTAAGAAGAAAGAAAACCCATGTCTTCTGTTCAACCAATAGGTTCCACTGGTTCTGACTACTGGGCCTCTGTTTCCATCATAGGACTCTTTCTCCCAGTAATCACCGTTTATTTGATTGTCCACCAAGCTCCAGACTTGCTAGGTTCTTTCGCATGCAATTCTTTGTGGGGATCCAGCTGCCTCATTTGTGATCCCCAGGCAACCTGACATTACAGCCTTCAGTTCTGTTTTCATCCTAAGGCCACACCTGCCTGTTTCTCTATGCCTTTCTCTATATTCACATCATTGCCATAGGCAATCAGCTCTTTGGGACCATTTTCCAGGAATTAATACTCTATGAAAGGGAACTTTTCCTGATAGTCTTTCTTTTTTCTTTTCTTTTTTTTTTTTTTTTTTTTTTTTGAGAAGGAGTCTCGCTCTTTCACCCAGGCTGGAGTGCAGTGGCGCGATCTCGGCTCACTGCAGGCTCCGCCCCCTGTGGTTCATGCCATTCTCCTGCCTCAGCCTCCCGCGTAGCTGGGACTACAGGCGCCGGCCACCTCGCCCGGCTAATTTTTTTTTTTTTGTATTTTTAATAGAGACGGGGTTTCACCGTGTTAGCCAGGGCCTCCCAAAGTGCTGGGATTACAGGCGTGAGCCACCGCGCGCGGCCGTGATAGTGTTTCTTGACAGTTTTAGGTTAGTCTTTACTATGTTGCTCCTTTAGACTTAAACAGACAACTGGCCCTCCATGTCCGAGCTCCACGGTGATGGGTGTGTTTCTCCGCTTCTCAAGGAACTGCATCTCTGATATGTTATAATCCCAAGGCCTGTCACACAGCCTGGTCAGCTGGGAGGGGGTAGTAGAAAGCCAAGTAGCTAGAGCCAGCTCCCCCCACCCGGGTCCCCCAGCCCCAGTTTGGCTGCTTCCTAACTTAACCCTGGGCAGGTTTCTTAGCCTCACTGTGCCTCAGTCTCCTCAGCTCTGATGAGGGGTTGGTGTGAGGATTAACAGAAAGCCCCCAGACTACTTGGCAGGTAGCTAGAGCTACCCTTAGTGGTAAAATTAGTATTCATGTGGCAGGATTGCAGTACATGCTTATCAGAGGACAGAGCTCAGAAAAGTAGTTTGTCTTTGGCAGTAATCTTCTCTTGAACGATATAAGAATCATCTTTTATTTTGAAGACAAGCAAGAACCCCGTAGCTTCACTTTGGCAGTGCCATGTTTTTCAGAGCCTGCTCGATTTGTACACTGAGTGCGGCTACCTCTGCAGATGTGCTGTAATGCAGCAGGCTCACTGCAGTGATTCCTTAAATGTTAGATGAAGCACATTGCAACCTGCTGAATCTGGGAACGCCAATGGTATCCTGCTAAGAGTCTAGATGCTGAGATTGGACAGAGATAAGTGGCAAAATATTTTATGAAAATAAATGCTGAATATATAACCTTTTGGTAAATCATTTCCAAGTGGATACTTTATTTTTCTCTATTTTATGGATAAATATGTCAACTAGCTTTTTGTTCATAGATGCAGAGCACATTAAAAACCTGAATATTCCATACATATAAATGAGCTGCTATATCCTAGTGATTAGAAGCATAAACTTGGATGCCTAGCAGAGAGCGTTTCCATCCCCAGCTCCATTCTGCATAGATATGTGACTGCACAGTCACTTAACTTCAAGTTACAGTTTCTCAATCTATAAATTGGGAAACCAATATAGTACTTAACTCCTAAGGTGGTTTTTGAAGATTATATATCAAAATGTATGTAAGGTCCTCAGTTCAGTACCTGGCATACTGTAAGTGCTCAGTAATGTTAGACAATATATTTAAAGTTGATGGTGCTACTGGACTGGATCTCAGCGCAGGCAAATGTAAGAGTGAAGAATGATTCATAGATGACCAGCGGCGTTTTATAGAGTGAGATAAACACATTGCATGAGGCTGGAGCAGTGCTTCCCCATGCTCTGCATGTGTCCAAGTTCTCTGTGGAGCTTTCAGAGGAGACTGATGCCCAGTACTATTCCTAGAGATGTAGATTCACTTGAAAAGAGTCTCAGGCACCCACCCAGCCTGGTTGAGAGCCCTTTGGCTCCAGCACAGTGCTCCGCAGTTACTGAGGTCATAGCTACCAGCTGTTCCTTGGTGTCATCTAGCACAGAGGTGTTCATTGTTTGAGAATAGACAGGCTGGAGATCTGAACATTCATTCAGATCCATCCCCATCTCTGAGAAAAAGATTCCCAACATAGCATCTGTTGATATGGATTTGAATAGGAAACAGGCCTCATGCACTATTCACATTCATCTTTTACCCCTCAATCCCGTATGTGCAGTCCTCATCCCAGCAGACTTTATATTAGTCAGTGGAAGGACAGCTTTGTACATTGTACTGAAGCTGGCCAGCAGTTTAATTTTTTGAGGGAAGAGATATTTTGCTCCATTTTTGCATTTGGCCTATCATGTCTTATGTTATAAACATTTCTAGGCCTTTCTCTTTCTCTAAATTTCAAACTCCTCTTGAAGAATACCTACGTCTTACTTATTTTAAATTTCCTAACAGCTCATTGCTTTGCACATTGCAAGCTTAGAGTGAAATTCCTGGGAAATGGATTAACCATGAGAAATTACTAAGCAGCCATGGAGATGAGCTGTGAAATGTATTCTGGTGATATGGTGTAAATTATCCATATCAATCACATATAAAAAACACATAGATTTAAGAAAATAAGGCCAAGCATGGTGGCTCACGCCCGTAATCCCAGCACTTTGGGAGGCCGAGGTGGGCGGATCATGAGATCAAGAGATCAAGACCATCCTGGCTAACACGGTGAAACCCCGTCTCTACTAAAAATACAAAAAATTAGCCGTGTATGGCAGCAGGCACCTGTAGTCCCAGCTGCTCAGGAGGCTGAGGCAGGAGAATGGCATGAACCTGGGAGGCGTAGCTTGGAGTGAGCTGAGATCATGCCACTGCACTCCAGCCTGGGCGATAGAGTGAGACTCCATCTCAAAAAAAAAAAGTGCAACATTACACTTTCACAATAAACCCAGACTTCTGTTTATTGGACCTTTGGGAATGGATGAGAGAATCTTTTGGTGTAATGCCATTGAGCCTTGGATAAGAAAACCCTACCTTTTCATCTTTTATGTCAAAGTTATAAATAATTTCCTGGAACTTAGAGAAAAGAATACCATACTTAAATGAAGTTTAGGTGTCTGAAAGTCACACTAAGGCCAAGAAACAGCAGGAACAAGGGAAAACACTAGAACCAAGTGGTCCTAGATGACATGGTCAGTTTTCTGTATTTGAGAGTTGATTGAATATGAGAAGAAATTTTATGCCCCCTCCGCAACTTACATCAGCTTCTCTGAGCACAATTGTGACCACTCTGTTGGATTCTGTGAGGAAGATCACAGAAACAAAAGACGTGACTTCTGCTCTCACGAGGTTTGCCTCTGGCCCGAACGCCTCCTCGAGATATAGGCAATCCAGGTGCCTCCTGGCATGTCCACTTGGATGACCTGTTGTGTTTCACATTCTACGCACTAAATCTCATTCACCTATACCATGGCATGTGGAGCTTAAAGGAACCTCAGCTTTACCTCGCAGGCTTTGCTGATGGAATATTGTTGCCGGACCCATTTCTTCTTGCCCCAAGGATCCTTTCCCTTTCCACTCCTGCCATTATACAATCATCAGTTCACATAGCCCCTCACTCCGTGACCCTCCCAACAGATCATGATTGTGCTTTGGATTCCCATAGTACTATGTCTGTACTTCATTCCTTAACTTAGTGTAACTGATGTTTAAATCAAATATTTAAATGTATTTAACCCATAGTTACTTCCCCATCACTTTGCAAATGTCTTGTGGAATAAGAGTATCTTACTAATCTTGTGCGCCTTTCATGTTTCTTTGCACATAGTGTACTATAAATATTTGTTGAACGAATGAGTGAAGAGAAAAGGAAGACTGTCTAAGATGGGTCAATTGATGACAAAGTGTTTGCAGACAATACATTTTGTAGATGCTCATATTTTTATATCGCTGCTCTAGCCTTTTAAAATTGCCATATTTGGCCGGGCACGGTGGCTCACACCTGTAATCCCAGCACTTTGGGAGGCCAAGGTGGGAAGACTGCTTGAGCTCAGGAGTTTGAGACCAGCCTGGGCAACATGGAAAAACTCCATCTCTAAAAAAAAAATTAGCCAGGCATAGTGGTGTATGCTTGTAGCCTCAGCTACTTGGGAGACTGAGGTCAGGGAATCACTTGAGCCCAGGAGGTTGAGGCTGCAGTGAGCCATGATCAGACCACTGTACTACAGCCTGTGTGACAGAGTGAGACCTTGTCTCCAAAAAAAAAACAGAAAAAATAAAACAACAACAACAACAAGAAAAAACAACGCTGCCATATTTACTTTGATTGGTTCAAATCTTTAAGAGACACAGCCTCTACTATCACTTGTAATATTTTAAATCCCTTGAAAACAGTGGTGTGATCTTACGGTGGAAAATTCACCAACCTGCCAACCCTGAAATAGACTGAGCCTCCACCCCAGACTCTTTCTTTGTTTATTGGATTTATCTAGTGCCTTTGCTTTAGAGCTGAGAGGACATATGCTAGTCACCTGGAGAGATCCCATATTTCAGAACAACCGATAGCCAATAAGAATGGGGAAGACAGCAGACACCATCTCTGATGTTGACATATCCTGCTTTGTCTCCCCTCGCTTTCCCTTAGCAAAGAAATGTTTCATATTCACAGCACAGTCAGTACTCCTTGCCTGCCACCAGGCCTGGAGTGAGAAAAGCCCAGAAAGGAGGACCTAGCAGGTACCCAGGCCTCTGGAAGTCACAGCTGGTGGCGTGAGGGACCAACCATCCATCACACCAGACCACACAGCGCCTGGTCGCAGCCTGCTCATGGCCCAGCCTCTTAAGGCGATCAGCTCTTCTCCTCTCTCTGCCTCATCTCCAGATCTTCCCTCTGGCCCTCACCCTCCTCCCGTCTCTGCTTTCTGCCTTATCTCCTTGTCACAGTACTAGAAAGGGTGAGCTGACCAAAGCCGTCCTGAGCACTGCCATGGTTCTGGTTCATTAGCAGCACACAGAACAAGTGAGTAGGGATGGACAGAACAGACAGGATCCTGCCAACCATGAGTGAGTAACGAGCGTATCCATGCAAGGTTTTCCAGCTCACGCAAATCCGTGTCTCTTGGAAGGTTACCCCTATGGCTCCTCCAAGAAGGAACTGCACCTCCTGCCCCTCAGCCTCTGTTGGCACCTTTCCAAACGCAGAGGTGCTCCGCCATACCCAGCAAACAGTTATCTTCACAGTGCAGGGACAAAGTGATACCTTTGTCCTTCTCTTACGAGAAGGTGCAGCAGGGAAAGCTAGAGAAAATGTTACAGAGAAACCCCTCCAACTGAAATGATGAGCCAGTAGTCATCTTTTGATGCCCATCCTTTTCCACCTCCCTCTCCACAAAAATAAATAAATTAAAGAAATTCAGCCCCTGTGGAAAACTCTGCCAAGAGGAAGTTACCTCCTGTGTGGTTTGTCAGATTCAGGTTCTTCACAGTTTCCATGGGAACAAAGGCTGTCTACATATTTCCTGTCAAGTGAGGACAATGGTGAGGCTCTGCAAACCATTTTGAATCCTTGGGTTATTTGGGGAGGAAGTTATTGAAAAAAAAATAGCCTGTAGGAAAATGTTTGATTCCATTTTATTCAGGCTCGGGATGAATTTCTTATGGCATTTCAGGGCAGTGGAGAAGCCATGGGGACAGGAAAACAGTGGGTGAGTCCTGTGCCAATCAGAATGCAGGGCTGTGTTTTCTGGCTATTGCCATGAAACAAACTGTCTCAAAACTTTGTGACATAAAGCACTGATTTTATTATGCTCATGTGTCCTTGTCTCGATTCTGTGATGCTGGGGCCTTGTCTGGGAAGACTCAAAGACTGGGAGTGACTGCTTGGCTGGGCTGGGATGAGGCGTCTTTACTTACACATCTGCCACTGGACACTGGCTGTCTGCTGGGACCTGCTGGGGTGATGGCTGGAGAACATTTGACCTCTCCAAGTGGCCTGGACTTCCTCACTGCGATGGCCTCAGAATTGTTAGCTGTCTTATATTATAGCAAGTGTGCAAGTCGGCAGGTGGAAGCTCTGCTGTCTTTGTCACCTAGCCTCAGAAGTCACATAGCATCACTTCCACTGCCCTCTACTGGTGGAAACAGTCATAAAAGCCCACCCATTTTCAGGGCAAGGGGACATAGCCTGCGCCTCTCGAAGGGAGGATTGTGAAAGCTGCACTGGAAGATCACGTAAGTTGGAAGATAGCATTGCTGCTGTATTTGAGAGATTGTGCTGTGCTCTATGTAGAGGTTTCTGTAGGAAATAAACAAGTTGAGTTCTCTGGTGAAAACACATCTGAAAACATGTTAATAGGAATATAGCTAATCCTTACATTTCTTGTAGTAGCTAAGGTCAGTGTACCTGAGCAGTAGTCTTGATGCTAAGTTAACAACAGGTAGCCAAAAGGAGTGTTTTCTAGCTATTTGGAAATTGAAATTCAACCAAAAAAGCTACTGCCACTCTGAATCAGTTACATCATGATACCTTAGATCTAGGCTACTTTTTTTCCTGAATAATGGAAAGTTACATTGATTAGAAATTATGGGGAAAGTAGATTCCTTCATATAAAAATTGATTAAAGTTTGACTCTATTCTCTGTTAAAGTAAGAAGCTTTTTAAATAATTGAGTTCTTTGAAAGAATTTTTATATTTTATATTGTTTTTACCTATTTAGCCATGATAAATAGATAAGAGACCAAGTGTGAATATTCAGCACAACCTTCAACCAGGTGTACATATGTATTTCTCTCTATGTTTTAAGGACTCAGCAATGTGTAGTGCTTATGAGTTCTCATTTGACAGAGGAGGACTCCTATGTGGAATGCCATGTAATGGCCAGGCGAGGTGGCTCATGCCTATAATCCCAGCCCTTTGGAGGCCTAGGCAGGAGGATCGCTTCAGGCCGGGAGTTTGAGACCAGCCTGGTAACATAGTGAGACCCACACACACACACACCTCTACAAAAAAAAAAAAAAAATTAGCCAGACTCGGTGGCACATGCCTATAGTCCTGGCCACTGGGGAGGCTGAGGTGTGAGGACTGTTTGAACACTGGAAGAGTTCGAGGCTGCAGGGAGCTATGATCACACCATTGCACTACAGCCTGGGTGATAGAGCAAGATTCCATCTCTAAAAGAAAAAAACAGATATATATAAATGCCACGTAAAGTTTTACACTTTTATTTCTTGTCTCAATTCCGGTTACTTTCTTGGGCAATTTCTTCTTTTCATTCTCATGAAAGTTGAGGTGATGATGTGCTTACCCATAAACTGTGTATCCACGTAGCCTTCACTGCCATTGGTCCTGAGCCTTTTCAAGAAGCTCAAATCCTAGAATGATTGAAACGTCTCTTAGATCCCAAAGTGACTTAAGAACCATGCTAGGAATTAATCCCGCTTCCTAGGAAGTTACACAACAGCAGCATTTGTGGCAGTGCCACAGCAAGCCAGGGACTGGCCCATGGGTGGTATGCTGTCATTCCCAGTGCTCTCTCTGCCTTCCAGAGAAACAGGAATTTGCCACACGTCTATGACTCATTTGCTGGAGCTGTTAAGTGATGATGGAGTTTAAAATCTCAGGGAAGTAAAGCCACCACTTACTGAACACTTCCTATGTGCTGTGCACTCAGTTGTAACCACATTATTTTATTTCATCTTAATGATAATCCTTTAAAGGAGCTTTTATTATCCCAATTTTACAGATGAGGAAATTGAAGTTCTGGGCGGATGAGTAACTTGTAGAAGGTCACACCGTATGTGAGTAATGGACCCAGCCTCTCCAACTACTCTCAGCTGATTACAGAGATTAAATTAGAAGCAGTTCTTCCTTTCTTGGAAAAGTAAACCTAACGGGAAACTCAGAAGCCATAAAGGAAAAGAGCGATTAATTTAGCCACATAAAAATTTAAGGCTTCTGCTTAACAAACTGCACCAAAAACTTGGATCAGGGATGTATAACAAACTAGTGGAGTGGGGAAGGAGACTGCCAAGCTGTGATAAAAGGCCAATTTTTAAAACATAACAAAGAACTTTTTAACAGTCAGTGAGCACGAGACATACAGACTGCTGTGAACATGGGAAAGGATGCTCAGCTTCACTCGTGATTAGAGAAATACAAATTATTTGCTGCAAATCACATTTTCAGCTGTAGGTTTGATGAGGATTTTAGAAGTGGATAATGTTAAGTGCCATCAAGCGTGCAGGACAACAGGTACCCTCCATCTACATTATCTGTGGACATGCAAATCGGTACAACTCTATATTAAAACTGAAAATACACATACTCTTTGACTCAGCATTTATTTATTCCACAAATATTTTAATATAGGTATTCAAAGATATGGGTACTGCCCTATTCATTGGCATGCCAGAAACTTCATCAATAGAAGACTGATTGAATAAATTGTAGAATGTTTATACTACCGAACACTAGTAGCCATTATTATTTTTTACTTGAATCTTGCTTTTTATTTTAGCACTTTATACAGCTTGTCTCATTAAGTATCACCCAGCTAAGATTTTTTTTATAGGGCATGGCACATATATTTTGTTTTGTTTCCTTTTATTTTTGCTCTGGATCTCATGTGTAGCAAGTAGAGATATGAAATTAAATATTCCACAATAGGTATGCCCCCTAAGTAGCCATTATAAAGTGTTCTATACACCATTAAGTAAAGAAGACAAAGATATATTGAAAGAACTAAGGTATACAATATTCTACAAGTTATTCCATTTTTTATTTGTATAAACATGTAGACTTTTGTGCATAGGAAATATCTATAAAGATACAAGGGAAATCATTAACAATCATTATCTACTGAGGACTGGAATTGGGGGTATTGTCTACTTTGCAGTTCATATGCATACAATTTAAGTTTTTTTACTATGAACATGTATCATCTTTTATAATAAAATGCTAATTTCTAAAAATACAGTGTAGAAGACATTCATTTATTAGGGCCCTATTTGCAGGAAGCAGCATAAGTAAATCATCCCATGTTGACAGAACTTATCCAACCATAGAGAACAGATATCAATGACTTAATAAGCAGTAAAGATAACAAAAATTTTAGCAAAACCAACTAGAACCTCTTGGGAGTGAGTTTCTCTACCTAGATGAGTTCTTCAGCCTAGCAGAAATAGGAGAAAATAGTTTTTTTGGAAAGATACTTTCTGAAATCTTATCCAATTCCCTGTATATGATAATACCTTTTTTTTCTATTTACCGAAGTGACACATTCATTGTCAAAATTTGGAAAATACCAGTAAGCTCACGTGGGCTTTGTTTTGAACAGGCTACAAATTTAAATATAGATAACAATTGCAAGATCACGTCTAAGCAAAGAGAGGAAATTGATGGCTGAACTGACGATTGATTAGAATGACTTTTGTCTTTTTAAAATCGAGTTATATAAGAGGTAAAGGAAACAGACTGATGGCTGGAGAATTTGACAATGTATAAGAGAATCTGAGAATTCTTGCGCCTCTACCCGGCCGCCCCGTCTGGGAGGTGAGCAGTGCCTCTGCCCGGCCGCCCCGTCTGGGAAGTGAGGAGCGCCTCTGCCCGGCCACCCACCGTCTGGGAAGAGAGGAGCGCCTCTGCCCGGCCACCCACCGTCTGGGAAGTGAGGAGCGCCTCTGCCCGGCCACCCACCGTCTGGGAAGTGAGGAGCGCCTCTGCCCGGCCACCCACCGTCTGGGAAGTGAGGAGCGCCTCTGCCCGGCCACCCACCGTCTGGGAAGTGAGGAGCCCCTCTGCCCGGCCACCCACCGTCTGGGAAGTGAGGAGCGCCTCTGCCCGGCCACCCACCGTCTGGGAAGTGAGGAGCCCCTCTGCCCGGCCACCCACCGTCTGGGAAGTGAGGAGCCCCTCTGCCCGGCCACCCACCGTCTGGGAAGTGAGGAGCGCCTCTGCCCGCCCACCCACCGTCTGGGAAGTGAGGAGCGCCTCTGCCCGGCCACCCACCGTTTGGGAAGTGAGGAGCACCTCTGCCCGGCCACCCATCGTCTGGGAAGTGAGGAGCGCCTCCGCCCGGCCGCCCCGTCCGGGAAGAAGTGAGGAGCGCCTCCGCCCGGCCGCCCCGCCCGGGAAGAAGTGAGGAGCGCCTCTGCCCGGCCGCCCCGCCCGGGAAGAAGTGAGGAGCGCCTCTGCCCGGCCGCCCCATCCGGGAAGAAGTGAGGAGCGCCTCTGCCCGGCCGCCCCGTCCGGGAAGAAGTGAGGAGCGCCTCTGCCCGGCCGCCCCCGTCCGGGAAGAAGTGAGGAGCGCCTCTGCCCGGCCGCCCCGTCCGGGAAGAAGTGAGGAGCGCCTCTGCCCGGGCGCCCCGTCCGGGAAGAAGTGAGGAGTGCCTCTGCCCGGCCGCCCCGTCCGGGAAGAAGTGAGGAGCGCCTCTGCCCGGCCGCCCCGTCCGGGAAGAAGTGAGGAGCGCCTCTGCCCGGTCACCCATCGTCTGGGAAGTGGGGAGCGCCTCTGCCCGGCCACCCACCGTCTGGGAAGTGAGGAGCGCCTCTGCCCGGCCGCCCCGTCTGGGAAGTGAGGAGCGCCTCTGCCCGGCCGCCCCGTCTGGGAAGTGAGGAGCGCCCCTACCCGGCCCCCCCGTCTGGGAAGTGAGCAGCGCCTCTGCCCGGCCGCCCCGTCCGGGAAGAAGTGAGGAGCGCCTCTGCCCGGCCGCCCCGTCCGGGAAGAAGTGAGGAGCGCCTCTGCCCGGCCGCCCCGTCCGGGAAGAAGTGAGGAGCGCCTCTGCCCGGCCGCCCCGTCCGGGAAGAAGTGAGGAGCGCCTCTGCCCGGCCGCCCCGTCTGGGAAGTGAGCAGCGCCTCTGCCCGGCCGCCCCGTCCGGGAAGAAGTGAGGAGCGCCTCTGCCCGGCCGCCCCGTCCGGGAAGAAGTGAGGAGCGCCTCTGCCCGGCCGCCCCGTCCGGGAAGAAGTGAGGAGCGCCTCTGCCCGGCCGCCCCGTCCGGGAAGAAGTGAGGAGCGCCTCTGCCCGGCCGCCCCGTCCGGGAAGAAGTGAGGAGCGCCTCTGCCCGGCTGCCCCGTCCGGGAAGAAGTGAGGAGCGCCTCTGCCCGGCCGCCCCGTCTGGGAAGTGAGGAGCGCCTCTGCCCGGCCGCCCCGTCCGGGAAGAAGTGAGGAGCGCCTCTGCCCGGCTGCCCCGTCTGGGAAGAAATGAGGAGCGCCTCTGCCCGGGCGCCCCATCCGGGAAGAAGTGAGGAGCGCCTCTGCACAGCCACCCATCGTCTGGGAAGTGAGGAGCGCCTCTGCCCGGCCACCCACCGTCTGGGAAGTGAGGAGCGCCTCTGCCCGGCCACCCACCGTCTGGGAAGTGAGGAGCGCCTCTGCCCGGCCGCCCCGTCCGGGAAGAAGTGAGGAGCGCCTCTGCCCGGCCGCCCCGTCCGGGAAGAAGTGAGGAGCGCCTCTGCCCGGCCGCCCCGTCTGGGAGGTGAGGAGCGCCTCTGCCCGGCCACCCATCGTCTGGGAGGTGAGGAGCGCCTCTGCCAGGCCACCCATCGTCTGGGAGGTGAGGAGCGCCTCTGCCCGGCCACCCATCGTCTGGAAAGTGAGGAGCGCCTCTGCCCGGCTGCCCCATCTGGGAAGTGAGGAGTGCCTCTGCCCGGACACCCATCGTCTGGGAGATGAGGAGCGCCTCTGCCCGGCCACCCATCGTCTGGGAAGTGAGGAGCGCCTCTGCCCGGCCACCTATCGTCTGGGAAGAAGTGAGGAGCGTCTCTGCCTGGCCGCCCCGTCTGGGAAGTGAGGAGCCCCTCTGCCCGGCCGCCCCGTGTCTGGGTAGAAGTGAGGAGCTCCTCTGCCTGGCCGCTCCGTCTGGGAGGTCTACCACGGAGGCCAGAAGCAATGTGGGGGCTGGACGTGGTGGCTCACGCCTGTGGTCCCGGCACTCTAGGGGGCGAGGCGGGTTGATCACTTCGGACTAGGAGTTCGAGACCAGTCTGGCCAACTTGGCGAAACATGAAGAATACAACAGACAAACCAACCAACCAACTCAATGACAACAAAACAGGTCTACCCTGGAGTCATACTCTAATTTTTTCTATTTTCCTCCCTTTCTGATCCTTTATCCCACTTTCTTTTTCTTCCTCTTCCTTCTCCCTCTTCTTTGTCAAATAGAGGATTGAGTTATTATCACTGATCCATATAAAGTCCCTCTCTCATTTATTTTAACTCCCACCCCCATTTCTATTCCCCGACTTCCCATGTGCAACCTTCCTAATATGTTTGATACGCATCTTTTTGTTTGTATGTATTTTTAGAAAATGTTTATTGTTTTTGTATGCAAAAAAAATTAATAAAAAAAAAAAAAAAAAAAAAAAAAAAAAGAGAATCTGAGAATTCTTTGGAAAAATACTCAAATTTCCAGCCAAGATAGAGTCACATCCACCATTGAAGGGAAGCTTAAACCATCATTGCATAAGACTTTGGAGATGAAAGACTTCTTACTCCTTCATTTTACAAAGAAAAATTGGGGTCTAATTTTTTCATTAATTCAATTTTAAAATAACGAGTATCCAATGCAATACTCTTTCCACTTCCTGATCCTGTCTGATGCAAGAAGAATATTTTTCTAGGACATTGCTCATTATTCGCTTGAGGAATAAGTATGGCTTTCAATAAACAAAGGCAAAATCATGAGATATAACTAAAATTGATGGTTCACCTTTGAAGTAGTTTCAAGTCATTATTTTAATACCTTGTTCAAACAGAACCTGTTTTACATTCATTTGCAGGCTTCAAATAACTCATTTCAGGGTGCAGTTTAGATGAGTGACATTAGAGCCCTCTGAACTCTCTTTGGTTTGGCATGAAGTGAGAGGTCTGAAAAGAATATCAAGCTAAATGCTCAACTTAAAAGCAACACTTTTTTTTTAATTTAAAAAATCCAATATTATTTCAATTTTCTTAATGACAGATTGTGTCATGCTCTTTAGTTAGAACTCAGTGTAGAAAATGGAGCACGGGTTGAAGTAGACAGCAGAAGTGAAAGCCAAATAAAGATGTCCGATTCTCACTCGCTGTGATATGGGAGGACAAGGGAAGAAAAGGTAAAGCACTGCAGCCAACAGCACTGATTGAGGAAATATCTTACTCACAAGGTTTATTAGGCTGTTCTCGCATTGCTATAAAGAAATACCTGAGACTGAATAATTTATAAAGAAAGGTTTAATTGGCTCTTAGTTCTGCGGGCTGTACAGGAAGCATGATGCTGGCATCTGCTCTGTTTCTAGGGAGGCCTCGGGAAGCTTACAATCATGGTGGAAGGCAGAGGGGCTGCAGGCACGTCACATGGTGAAAGCAGGAGCAAATGAGAGAGAGTAGGGGGAGGGAGGTGCCACACACGCCAGAACTCATGAGAACACACTGCCCCAAAGACAGCACCGCGCCATGATGGATCCACCCCCATGATCCAAACACCTCCCACCAGGCCCCACCTCCAGCATTGGGGATTATAATTCAGCATGAGATTTGGGCAGGGACAAGTATCCAAACTGTATCACAAGGAAAGCTTCAGGAGCTGAGGCAACCCTTCTAACATGCGGGGTCTTGCCAAGTTTCACCAGTGGTCCTGGAGGTTAGGTGAGTTACTAGGATCAAGATCCTCAAGCAAGAGCCCCCATATAAATGGAATCTGGGCAGTTCTCCAGCAGGCTCGCCAGGCCTCAGATCATCTCTGCCAGGTTCCTGGAACTGGCCCACAGGGTGTGGGTTCAGCTGATTAGTGTAGCAGTCAGGGTCAGCCAGGCTTGTGTTGCAGTAACAAATCACCTGAGAATCTCTGTGAATTCATCCAACAGAAGTGTGTTTCTCACTCTGGCCATGTGTGGGTGGGGTGCCCTCTGCATCGTTCTCACACCCAGAGCTGGTCTGTGGGGGATCTACTCTCTCGGTTGTTCCTGGGGCTGCTGGGCTGCAGGGAATGAAGCCACACCACCTGCATGCCCTGCCAACTGCTAAGGGGCAGGCACAGGCAATTCTCCCATGTGCCTGGAAGCAGAGGGAAGGCACTGTGCTGTGCAGGTAACTCAGACTGCTGCGAAGGACTGTATATCAAAGTAGACTACAGTTCACAGGGTCTTTGGGATCCTGGTAGGGGCTTTTACAAGCCCACCCCATAGCAATAGCCCCCTGTAGAGTGGCGTTGAATGTGATAGGGTTACTTCTCCACAGGGAGCCTGCTACCAGGAATCATTCAGACTTCTCCAAGCCCATCTCTTGTTCTCTCTCGTTAACTTCTTTAATGGTCTCCTACCTCATTCCTTCCCCTTTAAGTCTACTTCTGCTAAGGGATGCTTGATTCCTCTTTGCAGAGTTCAGCTTTGGTTACATCACTCCCTCACACAGAAATGTTTGGAGGTTTCCCATTCTCTACAGTTTTGCAACTCAAACTTGTCCACAGACCAGCAGTATCAACATCAGCTGGGGTCTTGCTAAAATGAAGCCTCTCAGGCCCCACCCCAGAACTGCAGAATCAGAGTCTGCATCTTAACAGGATCACAGGAGATTTCTTTTCCTTTCTTTTCTTTTCTTTTCTTTTCTTTTCTTTTCTTTTCTTTTCTTTTCTTCTTTTCTTTTCTTTTTTGATGGAGTCTCACTCTGTCACCCAGGCTGGAGTGCAGTGGCGCGATCTCGGCTCACTGTAACCCCTGCCTGCCAGGTTCAAGCAATTCTCCTGCCTCAGCCTCCCAAGTAGCTGGGCCTACAGGCGCACGTTACCATGCTCAGCTAATTTTTTGTATTTTTAGTAGAGACAAGGTTTCACCATGCTGGCCAGGCTGGTCGAGATTTCGAATATTAAAGTTTGAAAAGCACTTATGCCTAGTATTGGGTCTCAAATTTGGAAGCACAGTTGAATTATCTGGAAAGCTTTAAAAATTGCTAATTCCCACTTTCCAGGTCTGGAACGGGGCATTGCACCAAGATCTTTTAAAGCTCTCAGGTGACTATCGTGGGTAAGAATTTGAGAATTCTGGAGTTTGGGAACTCAGGGGACACTCCCAACCACCCATACTGTGGCTCCCAAACCTTCCCTGTGCCATCTTTCACTCTAACTATTATCAGGCTGACCTCCAGTCCCCAAACACCCTATGCTTTTATATAATGTGTTTTAGCCTATTACCAGAAGTCACCAGACATTGTACATGCCTTCTTCTCATGACTGGAGAGGGTCTAGGATGACTGCATCTAAATTTATCATTAAAATGCCATGACTACAAGTCACGGAGACATAAATACATGCATTTACTCAATTGTACATTTAGTTTTCCTGATTAATAAAATGTAAGACCTGATTCCTCCAGATGACAGCTTACTATGGTACTATGTATCTTTTTTTGTTTTAGTCTTATTGAACATCAAAATTATGATGGGTAATTGGAAGAATGTGCTTATTTCATTGAGTTAATGTTGGGGATTATAAACTGAGGAGCTTTTAAATATATATATATTGCAGTAGCAGTGGCAACTGTTTTTCTTTTTTTTTTGTTTTTGTTTTTGTTTGTTTGTTTGTTTGAGATGAAGTCTTGCTCTGTTGCCCAGGCCAAAGTGCAATGGTGCAATCTTAGCTCACTGCATCCTCCACCTCCCAGGTTCTCCTGTCTCAGCCTCTTGAGTAGCTAGGATTAGAGGGACGTGCCACCATGCCCAGCTAATTTTTGTATTTTTAGTAGAGACGGGGTTTCACCATGTTGGCCAGGCTGATCTTGAACTCCTGACCTCGCGATCTGCCCCCCTCTGCCTCCCAAAGTGCTGGGATTATAGGCGTGAGCCACCGTGCCTGGCTGCAACTGCTTTTCATTACTCTCACTGCTTCACCTCTACTTGCGATCAGTGATGCTTGTTTGAAAGACACCTGGCTTTGGAGACAGAAATCAGGATCCTTGACCTCTTTATTACCTTTCCTAATGGAATGAGGTTGCACACATGGGCCGCGCTCTGCTGCGCACCGGCAGTTCACAGAGCCCCGTCGTTGTGGGGAGCACTCCTCCGTCACTACAGTGCCTATTGTAAAACCTTACCCACGGGACTATTTTTTCCAAACAACCTCAGATAAATACTTGCTTAATGTTTTTATTCTCACGACGTGTTAATTTCTAACAAGACTTTTATGAACACAGCAAACAGCAGTTGCTTTTTCATGTGAACATTAAATATGACTCAAGGTATGAAAAGCCTACTGCAAAGGATCCAGAAGGATCTGTGGGATTTGGTAGGCTGCAGCAGATAAATGGCCTGCCAGTCTGTGACAAGTGTGCAGTCACCGTGGGCACCAGCCTTGGGAGGCACAGGATCCACTAAGTCGTCGGGATTACTGGGCTCTGCCCCTAGCAGCCCCCAGAGAGTTAGGGCCCTGTGTGCACATCTCTGCAAAGTCTTTTGGTCAAAGACATGAAAAGCCGGTATTAGTGGTGTCTGCCTGAGCCACCGTAAATCAGCTCTCCCTCTGGGCTGCCACTGCATTGCCTATGCACAGCCTGGAGGCATGGGGCGTATGTCACTGGGGGAAGCATGCAGTTCAGGAGTCCTGTTATGTCCATATGAATGTGAATATGAAAGCATGCCCTGGCGCCTCTGTGCTGGGCTATTATTGGGACCAAGGACTCACACACAACAGAGATGTCATCCAGATGCACAATAGAAGATTGTAGTGAAACGTCAGAAGCCAGATACCAGGTTTTCTCTCACAAACAGTTGTTTTAAGTGCCGATATCAAGGCTTGACAATGTTAGTGCTCGCGGGACTTTTGTTTTTCATTATCCCCATCTTCATCCCTAAACGAACTGTAGAGATGCAGAGAAATAGTCAATAGGATGAACTAAATTAAAAGCAGGAAGCAGTTGTGTCGACTCTAAGATAATATTAGTAAATAAAAAGGCTAATTGGAATTCTCTGTATTCTAATAAAAACTTTTTATTAGTAAGTTATTTGTGCTTTAATGGGCTGCTCATGGCATGTGGTTGAGTCGTGATGCTTTCCATTACTCATTTTTATTAACACATACAGTAAATATTAAAATAGATCTTGGGAGCGATAACATAGGCAGAAAATGATGGGTGGCTTGTCAGATACAAAACACAGCAGCATACTTACAGATGTGTTCTCATGCCATTTTCAAATTTATATTGGCTATATTTAAACTTTGTCAAGTCTTTCTCTGACTTCTGTTTTACTGTACTGCTGTTCTTGACATTCCCACCACCCCCACCCCTGACACCAGATTGAAATTTCGGTGTGGCTTATAAAAGGTATCCCAAAAGCTAGGACTTTGACAGCCAATGATATGTATCTTTTTTAAATGTTTCATTCAGGGTAAGCAAATGAGCAACAGCAAGGGAAAAACACATTTTAGAATTTTCTCCCCGTTAGAGATTGTTTTGTGCTTTTTAACTAGGATACC
Source organism: Symphalangus syndactylus (assembly GCF_028878055.3). Classification (NCBI taxonomy): domain Eukaryota; kingdom Metazoa; phylum Chordata; class Mammalia; order Primates; family Hylobatidae; genus Symphalangus; species Symphalangus syndactylus. Next base: position 72,856,954 of record NC_072437.2, read on the forward strand.
AGAAAGCAAAGTATTTCAAAGTGTTTCTTTAGCAAAGTACATATACCCAACCAGATTTCTAGTTGCAATTTTCTTGAATGTTTAAAAAAAGTGAACTTTTTAAACTTTTACTTTCTATCCTTATCCTTCCATAAGTGATTTGTGTACTTTTTGCCCTGTTTAGGATAGATAAAATATAGCTTTAATTTTTCTTGGATAATTAAAATGTTTTTCTAATGGGCTGTAATCCATAATGTTTCTAGAATTTGGTGGAAAGTCAATTCACTAATTTAATGGATTAGTGTAGGTCACTTCTCACTGTAAACTTGAAAAGGTATAAGAGCTCCAGGCTAGATTGGAACTTGTCCCTAAGTCATATTTAGGGAGTTTTTGTTTTATTCTGTAAAAACATTCATCTCACATTTCCTAAAAATGAAATAAGGCAGTAAAATAAAACTCATCCAAGGATTCTGGTTACTTGGGTTTTACAGCTAACTAAGACTTTATTTTTGTTTTCCTTTCCCTTTCATGTTCTGACATGTCCCCAAATGTTTAGGACTAAGAGAATGAGGGGCAAGGCCCAGGCTAGAGGGCTCCTGGACAGGGTCTTGGGGGGGACTTGTCTTTCCTGTACCCCCTGGGATGTCACTGTGTTCACCCTTGGGGACACCAGGAAATTTCCTATGAATGGACTTTGGTGGAACTCCCAGAGGCACTGCTTTGGTTTTATGGATATCGGCTTTTCGGTGTTATGGGATCCTTCTGCTTCGAAGTGAAACTAGGTCTGAAATTTTCAAGCTCAAAAACTTCCATAGGCAAAACTTTTCATGGAAACAAAATATTTTTTTATCCTCATTAAGTAAAATTCAGACATTTGTCGAAAGCAAATATAGCTGCCAAGCCTTGTGGAGTATACATTTTGGTTCCAAAGAATGATGAACCTCTGGTAGCCCCAGGAATGGGAGATTTTCACACTGTTGTGATTCTGAAGTTACCAGCTTAACAACCAGAACCAAACAAAATCAGTGCTGTTCAGTGCCTTCTGACTGTCTGCTTACTATCCGCTGGATGCTGAAAAGCCCCAGCCTGTGCGTTGCTTAAGATCCAGTACATTATTTTAGAAAATAAGGTTTGTGGGTCCCTAGTGGTCTCTGTGGGCTAACTAGTGGATCTGCTGGCAGTTTGGTAATTTTAGAGGAAATATGAAATATAAGATCAATTGTGATTTTTGTAGGTATCCCACTGTATTCTTAGTAACAGATTTATAGCAGGTATATATTTTATCCCACTGTTCTGGGTGTGAGAAATGTCGCCACCTTCTATTTGTCTAAATTTGATTTCATCTACTTCACACTACCTCTTCCTCCCTCCACCCACACACAGACCAGATTTGGGGAAGGCTGTGGGAACATTTGGGAAAACGCCTTCTCAACCTACCATCTTGGCCTGAGAGTCTCTTCAAGGCAGACAGCTCCTCTGCTTCTGTGCAAAGGTGGACACGGGGGCTTTTCACTAGGGCTCCAGAAGCTCCAGCTCTTGATGTTCAGTCCACTCTGTATCCCAAAGCTCTCCCACACAGGCCCTGCCACCCTTGGAAAATGCTGTACAGGCCTGGGTTCCTGCCTTCTCCTCCTCTTAGGATCCTCCAACCTCTGTTGCCTTCCCAGCTTGTGACTCCTAAACTGCCCCTGATCCAGCTGTCTCTCCTCCCTCTCTGAGCTCCTTCCTCTCTCTTCCTGCTTCCTGTGTCACCTCCTCCCTTTAGTGAGCTTTAGAAACGTAATGCTGGGTTCTCCTTCCTACGGTGGTGGAGATGGGGTGAGATACCAATGCTGGTCAGCTTAGTTTTCATGATGATCATCTTAGTACGTGCTGGTTGCTGTAACAAAGCACCATAGGCTGGGACAAAGCACCATAGGCTGGGACAAAGCACCATAGGCTGGGACAAACCACCATAGGCTGGGACAACAGAAACGTATTCCTCACAGTTCTGGAGCCTGGGAAGGCCAAGGTCAAGGCACCAGCAGATTTGGTGTCTGTGAGGGCCCACCACTTGGCTTGTAGATGGTTTTCTTCTTGCTGCATCTTCACATGTCACAGGGGCAACAGAGCTCTCCAGGGCCTCTTTATAAAGACACCAATCCCTTCATAAGGGCTCTGCCCTCCTGACCTAATCACCTCCCAAAGGACCCACCTCCTCAGACCATCACCTTGGGGGTTTGATTTTTTTTTGTTGTTTGTTTGTTTTCAGATGGAGTCTTACTCTTGTTGCCCAGGTTGGAGTGCAGTGGAGTGATCTCGGCTCACCACAACTTCCGCCTCCCGGGTTCCAGCAATTCTCCTGACTCAGCCTCCCGAGTAGCTGGGATTACAGGCATGTGCCACCACACCCGGCTAATTTTGTATTTTTAGTAGAGACAGCATTTCTTCATGTTGGTCAGGCTGGTCTCAAACTCCTGACCTCAGGGGATCCGCCCGCCTCGGCCTCCCAAAGTCCTAGGATTGCAGGCGTGAGCCCCTGTGCCCAGCCGGGGGTTAGGATTTGAACATGAATTTGGAGGGAACGTAAACGCTCCCTTCAGAGTAATGATAAAGTATATCGTCCATATGCTACAAGGACTCTCTTGGTCACTTTTCAGCTAACATTTAATTAAAAGAGTGTAATTCTCTGCAACTGTGTTTTGTCTCATTCGCGTGTTAATAAATACATATGCTAGATTTCCCTTTGCAACAATGGTTGGATCAGTTCAAAGTGGTTCGTTGATGTCCAAAAAAAGTGAAAATAATGCATAAATCCTAGAACTCAAGACATATGCAAGTGGTCTAATAATTAAGCTTCTACTGTGCCTGTGGATTGTGAATCTACAAGTGTCATGATTTTATAAAAGCAGCCCAAAAAGGACAATACAAATCGGAAGTATAACAAAGAACATCTGAAAATTTGAACTTATTTGCGCTGGGAGGCACTGAACTCTGGCCTTTGGTAGTTGTCTGTTATGGAATTCCATTAAATAGTTTCCTCCTCTGTAAATGGAGATGATAGTAGAATGTACTTCAGAGTGGTTGTGAGGCATAAATGAGGTAACACACGTGTACACGTCTATGTGCGGTCTGGGCTGTCATTATTATAGTTATCGAAATTATTATTATTAACATAAAACACAGTCATCTCTCTAAACCTATCAGGTTTTCCAGAATGAATTACAATAACAGTGCTTTGTTAAGGAAATGCTACGTTTTGTTATTAAAGGTGGAGAAATGACCAAAATTGTGGCAGTACCATGAATAGTTGTAAAAGTTGGTCCAAGTTACAACCTGACCAAATAAGCCATAAAGTAAATAGAAAATATAGTTCGAACCATGAAATTGCCATCTTTTAATAGTCCCAGGTAATGAAATATTAGAAAATCCCCATGTTTCTTCTTGACTTCATGCCCAGAGGAAAATCATAGTGAGCTGCTGGCAAAATTCCTCTGCTAAGTGACAGTGTGGAGGCCGTGCGACCTGAGTTGCATGCACCATGAAGAGCGGTTCCAGTGTGTGAGCTGGCAGATGGCCTGCTCCGCATTCTGCTGAAGCCACAGAGCGTGGGTCTTCACACAGGTGGGTTGAGGGTCTGAAGAGACGCTCGGTAAGTGCCAGTAACTGGTTTCCTGTGCCTGCCTCCTTATCTCGATCCACCCTGAACTTGGGACGCAGCCAGCCCCTTCAATGACAGCCTTGACACCTGGCCGCTAAAGGCACAGTGCTTCCCCATTCTCCCCACTGAAACCCAGGGGCCTCGCCTGTGGCTCACTGCCCTTTTAGTCCCATCTATTCCCAGTGTTATTTCCTCTTGTTTGCCTAGTTGCACAGTCTTTGCTCGAGCCATTTGGCATGTTCCCATTTCTTGAACACCTCCATGCACCCATCCCTCAGCTCGCCCCCCTGTGTCTCCCCATCTCCACTTTTTGAGCTCATGCCCGTCTTTCCTTGCCCATCTCCAGCGCAACCGCACACACAAAGCCACCTCTTCTTTCCCAGTTGCCTGTGCTCGCTACCTCCTCTGAACCTCAATCTCACTTTGCCATTTTCTCCTCGTTGGTGATTGGTATCTCAGTCCTCTGTGTTCAGCAGTGACATATTTGTTTTACTCCATCTGTTAGAACAGCAGCCCCCAACCTTTTTGGCACCAGGGACCAGTTTCATGGAAGACCACTTTTCCATGGACGGGGTGGGTGGGGATGGTTTCAGGATGAAACTGTTCCACCTCAGATCATCAGGCATCAGATTCTCATGAGGAGCACACAGCCTAGATCCCTCGCCTGCACAGTTCACAATAGGGTTCTCGCTCCTATGAGAATCGAATGCCTCCACTGATCTGATAGGAGGCAGAGCTCAGGTGGTTATGCTCACTCACCCAGCACTCACTTCCTGCTGTGCAGCCCGGTTCCTAACAGGACACAGACTGGTACTGGTCCACTGCCTGGGGGTTGGGGACTTTTGTGTTAGATGACAGCTCTCTGAGGGCAGGGGCTATGACCTGATCACCATCATGTCCCTCCCACATAGTAGGCTGGTGGTTAGTAGTTCTAAAGTTAAAGTTGGCTGGTGCTATCCCCGTTACTCCAGGGCCCCTCCCCGTTCCATGGCAGCATTGCTGACTTCTTACGGACTGGAAGCTCACTGAGCCTGGCTGGCAGGTGCTGCTTACTCTGCCTGGGAGTCCTGACAGTAGCCCAGGGAGGTTCTTTTAAACTCGTGACTACACTGACTGTTGGGTTATCTACAAGGAAGACTATATTTAGCTTTTGAAGGAGGCCTTTGGCTGCTACCCCGAGCAAGCCAGCTGTGAATCACTGGCCATGTTTTAACTTTCTGTGCTGTTGCTCCTTGTGTTTGGACTGAGAAATGCATTCAGCAACTCCTCCTTCTATTGATCCTATTGCTACATCTCCAGCCTTGAGATTCGCCAAATGTTGCTGAATGAAACACTCAGAACAGCATTTAGACGAGGCTTTGTGAGACTTGGATGCGGTCTGAGAAATTACGATCTTTCCATCCGTTGATGGGGCTCCTGTTGTTTCCATGTCACAGTCAGCAGAGCTGTGATAAGAGTCTGAGCAGCAGCAGCTCGGCTTTCTCCAGCGCGCCTTGATGAACCAAAATGTTTTGTTTTTGTTTTAACAGAGGCCTGAACAGCACAGAACCTGTAAGCACTTGCTTGTTGTCACTCACTTCTATTCTTCTGTATGTGCTTTTCCTGCATTCCTTTATTAGAGACCTGTTGGATATCATCATCTTGTTGCCATATTTTCTGAAAGGAATGAATGTGTCTGTGCAGTTTCCCTTTGATCCCTGTCTGGAGTTAGCAGCATGAACCTACCCCAAGCTGTGCTGGCGATGCAGGTTTCACTCATAAAAACAACTTCTCATTATCAGTTGAGGACCAGCCATTATTCCAGTATTACATGGATTTGAAAAACAAATTCAGCACCTGAGAATGAAGTGGCACCAGGACCTTTCACAAGCCGCTAAGCATCTGAAAACCTTGATGCTAGTTCAGGCATCACCACTTAGGAACACATGGCCTAAGGGGAGGTGTAGACGATTGCAACTGGATCAGAGATAATGTAGGTAATTCCTCACAGCCCAGGCCCACAGACTTGCTCACAGTCACTCAGAATACCCCGGAGGAAAGCCAAAACTGGAGCCCAAGTCTGTGGGTCTAGTTTAGGTCTCCAGGCAGCAACAGCCTGCCTCTCGTTTCACGTTTTCCAACACTCGTGTCCTCGTGAGTGGAGCATGAATAATACTTTTTCTGCCTCCCCAGGAGGGGAAGGGCAAATCAGAGCGCACATGCCAGTCTACTTTGAAAATCTTGAAGCCCTACACTGCCAATGTGGAGCAGCCATGTCCTTCCGTCCTTGTGTCCATCCCCTGGCGCACATCTCACAGAGCCCGTGGGTAGCCTCGGGGCCCCAGACAGGATGAATCTCAGGCCCTGCCATCAGGGGCCTCACAGTCCAAAACAGAAGGCAGGAGTTGGACAAGCAGTGGGGTGCAGCCGCGGAAGCCCAGGAAAGAAAGGCTTGGCTACTAATTCCTTACGGCTGAGGCAAATATCATGGGATCTTAGGATCACACGGAAGGTGCCATTGGAATTGAACCTTGGAGAATAAGCAAGAATTCCCCCAGGTGGAGCAGGTCAGGTGGGCTGTTGTGGGTAGAATGAAAACGTGTGGGCCTCAAAGTCATGGTGTGATTGTAGAACAGTGAACTGTCTGGGTGGTAGAAGAGCCGGGTAGAAGACCTTTGGACCAACGATGTCCTGGAGGTAATGACCAGTTATTGTAGAAAATAGCAGCTTAATTTTGTGAGAAATTTTCATTCCTTAGATTTGCCGGGGAGAGGGGATTTCCTTATGGGTTGAGCCTAAATTTTGCGTTAGATGGATTTTTCTCTTTGTTTTGGCCTCGTTCCACTCTCTTATCAGGATGTGAGATCCAAGGGGACCTGTCACTGGCCGGCTCACACCATTACTCAGGATGTCCTACGTGGTCAGTGAGCTCCAGTTTGTCCTGTGGTCCCCTAGGTGGTGGGAGTCCACAGCTCTGGCCCCAGGCGGATGTCCTGAAGGGAATCAGGTGAAAAGGGGGTTCGCTCATGGAAACTACTTCAGTTTCATCCAGGACAGATCTGTGTGTGCCAACCGAGTGTAAAGCCTCTGGTCACAGCACTCAAAGCAGGCTTCATACTGAAGCTGAGCTCATGCCAATCCCCCCAAAACCTTCTACACCCCCACACACCCTTCCCCCACTTTATGTTTTTTGGAGACAGGGTTTTGCTCTGTTGCTCAGACTGGAGTGCAGTGGCACTATCATAGCTCACTGTAGCTGTGACCTCCTGGGCTCAAGCCATTCTCCCACCTCAGCCTCCTGAGTAGCTGGGACTACAGGCATGTACCACCACACCCAGCTAATTTTCAAATTATTTTTTGTAGAGACAGGGACTCACTATGTTGCCCAGGCTGGTCTTGAAATCCTAACCTCACATGATCATCCTGCCTCAGCTTTGCAAATCACTGAGACCCTTTACCTTCTTAAAGATGAATATATTAATTAACTCTAAAGCCAGGGTTGCTGGCCCTCATCTGTCTTAATGGGACACTTCCTCCCTTGTTGTGAATGACAAGAAACAGGTCTTAAAGAAGCTCCATGTCTGAAACAAGGAGTTCCATGATCATTTATGGTTGCTTCACTAATTAGAAGTCTTTTTTAACGAGGAGAAACATTTTCCTTTCTCTAAGGGCTTTCTTGCTTTGGGTGTGCCAGAAGGGGTGGTTGGTGGTAGGTGTGGAATGAGACCAAAGGTGGGGGTGAGGCCATAGATGCTGAGAGTAGACCTCACCCTCAGGACAGTTGAAGTCTGGCAGGCGGGCCCGAGCAGAGAAGGGCAGTGCCACTCCTTGGCAGCGCCACTCCTTGGCAGCTTCTCCATCCCAGCTGCACCTGCCCTCACAGCTAGTTGAAGGACAGAGAATGTGGTCTCATTAACTCACTTGGTGATGGTTTTGTGGTTCTTGTTGCAAACTACAGGTAAATCTCCCAGCTGGAGGAACTCTGATGTACACAGTGAGCTGCTTGAAGAAAATTTCCCTTGCACTCACCCTTGGAAAGCATTCTTTCCTTTAGTATAAGATTCCTGGATTTAAAAAACTTTTTTTTTGTTTGCAAATCTTTAAAGCCTGCCTCACTGTTTTAGAAGGAAAGTTTCTAAGATCTGAAGACAATTAAATTGAGACCAAGAAGAAAATTATGGTCCCGTGCTGATATTCCAAGAGGATATGTGTGTGTGTGTGTGTGTGTGTGTGCGTGGGTATGTGTGTGAGTGTGCACGTGGGGGGTGTGTGTGTGTGAGTGTGCATGTGGGTGTGTGTGTGTATTGGGGTGTATATGTGTGTGAGTGTGCATTTGGGGGGTTTCTAGGGTGTGTGTGTGGGTGGGTATGTGTGTGAGTGTGCATGTGGGGGGGTTGTGGGGGGTGTGTGGGTGGGTGTGTGTGAGTGTGTGGGGGGGCAGGGGGTTGTAGGGGGTGTGTGTGGGGTGTGTGTGTGTGCATGTGGGGCGGGGGTGTTGTGGGGGGGTGTGGGGGGTATGTGTGTGAGTGTGCATGTGGGGCGGGGGGGTTGTGGGGGGTGTGTGGGGGGTATGTGTGTGAGTGTGCATGTGGGGTGGGGGGGTTGTGGGGGGTGTGTGGGGGGTATGTGTGTGAGTGTGCATGTGGGGGGTTGTGGGGGGTGTGTGTGTGGGTGTGTGTGAGTGTGTGTGGGGGGCAGGGAGCTGTGGGGGGTGTGGGGGGTATGTGTGTGAGTGTGCATGTGGGGCGGGGGGGTTTTGGGGGTGGTGTGTGTGTGATTCTGATGTAGTGGAGCTGAAGGAAAGATGCTGAGCAGAGGCCGGGGGCGTTCCCAGCCCTGTTTTCCACCTTCCACCCTTGTTGGCCGAGTGGGTTTTCAAGCTCTTGGTGAGTGCTCATATTAAGCAGCACTTCTTAGCTTGCCCGGGATGAGGGGAACTCTTGTGAAACCAATCGATCTCCTGGGCTCTTGAGGCCACTTGTGCCGCCACGCATACCACTTCCATGGGCCATTTTCGTTAAAATGGTGGTGGTGGCTGCTGGCCAGTGCAGGCCCTTGTCTCCCGAGAAGAGTGGTTGGACCTGCCCAGCAGTCCTCCCCGCGGCCACCTTCTGATGGTCCTGTAGAGCAAGTAGGAAGTCCTTTGGCTTTCAGAGCCTCTCAGTCTAATCCACTCCCATTTTGCACCACCAGCAACCTCCTTTGTGACAGAGACAGATGAGTGCCGCTGTACAACGCTGCATGGTTCAAGCTGCATCCATCCCTCCCTCGGTCAGGTGATTCACTATGGGTCACTGACTATGACGAGACTACTTAGCATCCCAGGAAAGTCAATCTCATTGCTAGATGGGACCCTTTGTTTGGTAAATGTTGGAGTCAATTAGAAGTCCTGCTCAGGCCAAGATAGAGGCATAAGGACTAGATTTACCTTCCCATCTTAAACAACAAAGAACTAGGCAAAATAAATGCAACAAGGGTTTTCAGACGTTGGACATAGAGTCGTGCAGGACGGTGGTCCCTGAGAGGGAGAGCAGTGGAGGTGAGCCCTGCGGCTTCCCCCGCTCACTGCCGTGGGGGCTTCCTAGGCCACAGCATGGGAGGGGACCCCACACAAAACCCAGGAGTCTCCAAATTCATGAGACAGAGATAGGAATCTGGGACACCAAAGCAGCTGTAACTCTCAAGGCAGAGTGCCAGACAGGCAAGAGCTGCCCAGAGAGAGAGCTCTAGAATTCCGGAGAGGATCCCGCAGTCCTCGGCTGGGCACTGATGGACACATGGATGTGAGCATAGGGGCTCCCATGGCAGCTGCAGAAAGAACTCCAGAAAGGACAGGCAGAAAAGTCTCTGAGCTCGTGTGCATTAGGGAATAGTTTGTGCTCCCAGCAGCCACGGGAGGATGAACTTTGGGTACAATACTCAGAAGGGTATTACTTCAATGGTGGCGAACAAACAGCCCTGGACTGAAAGCTGTTAACAGTTTAAAAAGCAAGTCTGCAAGTCTTCTTGGAGAAGTGATTGATTCTAGGACTGGGCCAGGAAATACATGAGCCAATACTTAATGCAATAATAATATAATGCCAGAAAATAAGAAAATGCTCAAAAAAGGCCACCTTATTGGGGGATGGGGGGATGTCAAAGGGGAACAGGACCCAACTGAAAGAGTTTCAACAGCCAGAGCTGGAACACGTAAGAAGCAAAATAAACAATGGAGTGTTGGATTATAACACAAAGTACAAAATAGAAATCCATTTGTTTATACCGATATAAATGAATCCCAAATGAATGAATGAATGAATGAATGAATAGAGAAATCTCCCATGCAGAGGAATTCCAAGTAATTCATGTTCTTCCCTCAATGAAGTGGAACATAACTCTCCACCCTTTGGTGTGGGCTGTACATAGCAGCTTCCTTCCAGAGGATGGGTTGGAAAGGGAGGAAAGAGAGTAACTTCACAGTGGAGGAAGCTAACGACCACTACTTCTGCCACATGACCAAGGCAAATATCAAGAGTGAAGCCATGCTGATAGCATGTCCCCTTGATATGGTGTGATGAGAATGGTACTCAACCTCTGTGATCTTCCACAAAAAAGAATCCCATAACCCCGGTCTAATCATGAGAGGAAAAAAATCAGACACATGTCAATGGAGGGCCGTTATGCAACATTCCTGACCAATGCTCCTCAAAGTAGTCAATGCCACCCAAAACAAGAGAAGTCTGAGAAAGTGTCACAGCCAACAGATTCTGAGGAGGCATGACAACTAAATGCAGCGTGGGATCCTGGACAGGAAGAGGACAGGCAGGGAAAAAGGAAGGAAATCGGAATAAAGTGTGGATGCTGGCGAAAATAGTGTAGTGACATTGGTTCACTCTTTGTGTCTCCTGTGTACCAGGCTAATGGGTGATGTTAATATCAGGGGAACCTGGGTGCGGGGAATATGGGGACTCTGTAGTATTGTAAATTTTGGACAATTTTTCTATAAATCTAAAGCTTCTAAAATAAAAAATGTATTAAAAAGTAATTATATAAACTTAATTACATAATATTTTAAACAAAGGCAATAAATATTTTTAAAGCGTTCACTTTACCAGATTATTTTAAATATTAAAAAGGGACCAAAACAAAATATCCAGCACAGCTGAAGTAGCTACTTCTCCCTTCTTTCCCTCCTTCTCCTTTCCATCCTCGCCATGACAGCCATTCCTGACATCACAAGTGATGTTAGTGGCTCCATAGAGTAATATAATGAATTTAGATTCAAAAACCTGAGTTACTTCATTACAAAAATAAATGAGGCCACTCAATGCCTTCAGCTTGAGCTATCCCTTGAGATAAGCCATCAGCCCATCCAGAACCCTTCTGGTTTCCAGGCCTCCCAGTCTCTTGCGAGTGGCAAGAATCCATGAGGGAATGGGTAGGGCTGGGTACCTGGCATGGACCTCCGTGGCTTCCGCACCCACCTTTTACAACCACCGTTACCCCTACTGTGCATCTGCTCTTCACTTTCCATCTCCTCAGCAACTCGGAAACGTAGATGGTTCCTGTTTCTCATGTGAGACACGTAGGACTAGGAAAAGTGAATTCACTCCCCTACTCACAAGGCTGGAAAGCGGCAGAGCCAAGCTTCCAACTAAGGCACGTCTGACCATAAAGTGTGCAGTCTTTCTGCTGCAGCACCTGCCTGTCTTCCAGCTCCCTGCCCACCTGTCCCAGTCCCTGCCGTCCTTGCTTTGTAATCCTGAATGGCTTGGCCTAGGGAGCTCCTGCACTCACACTGCCAAATCACTGCTCTGCAGCTGCTGCGTTCACAGAGACACACAGTCCGGCATGCACAGAGGAACCTGTAACTAATGCTTAGTCCTGAAGCTCACACAGTAGACGCACCTACCTGTATCTAAAATGGAGTGTACAAAAAGCATACCTGTAGAACTTTCACTGTCACCATTGTGATCCTTCCATCTGATAAGCTTTCTGGAAGTAAGAGAAAGAGCTATGTTACAATGTACAGTGTGTGCCCTAGCTTATCCTGACCTTTGCCTCCAGTGTCCAGTCACAAACCTTTAATGGTCCTGGCAATTTGGCATTATGGTGGCGCCACCAATTTGTGATTTTGTCTTTAAACTTTTACTCTCTTTAACTTGATATGGAAATGGATACATTTGACAGGAAAGAAGGCAAGTCATACACAGTGTCTGTCAGGTTACGCTATGTACCTAGAGGTGGTAGCATTTTGGTTGTAAAACATCAGTGTCAATGTTGTAGCTGGGCAAAGTAATACAGTACCCAGTTCTATTTCAATTTCCAAACCAGAGGAATAAAAGCGCTTATGCAAGTCAATTGTAAAATCATTACTTATTTTGGAAAATGCTTAAAAATGTGTGAATTCTGGATATCATAACAGTAAAATGAAGTTCATTTCTGGCTCATTCTTTTGTAGGACATACTTGCTCACCTTACAATAGGAATAGAGGTCTGGAGACGTCGACACTTAGGAAAATAAATTTAATTAACACCACCTTTATTTTTCACTGTAAATGACAATCTCTTCCCCTTGTAGCATAGCAAATGCAGGCCCCCACAGAAATTCAGGACTACGGATTGCTTTGCTAATCCTGGTATGTCCATGGGCAGGTCTTGCGTGTGAGTGAGCATTGTTCAAGTTGCAAAGAACACCACTAAGCAGCACCGCAGAGCTTTCAAAGGGGCCTCTGCATATTTGCACAGGCCGTTGCAGACATGAGGGTGGCGCTTTGAGCGGGAGCCCCAGGATGGTTTGGCCCAAGTGTAACATGGCCCCTCCCCAGCCAAGTGGCAGCCCCAGAGAGCAGAGTGGAAGAGCATATGGCTGTCTTGCTCTACCATGTTTTCCAAAGACGTGAAATTTAGTCCATATGTTTAAATCTCTCTTTGGCTAATTGCCCTGTGCAATTGATACATACAGTACAACAAAATAAAAATTAAAAAATAAATCTGTGGGCCGGGCGCAGTGGCTCACGCCTGTAATCCCGAGGCGGGCGGATCACAAGGTCAGGAGATCGAGACTATCCTGGCTAACACGGTGAAACCCCGTCTCTACTAAAAATACAAAAAATTAGCCGGGCGAGGTGGCGGGCGCCTGTAGTCCCAGCTACTCAGGAGGCTGAGGCAGGAGAATGGCGTGAACCCGGGAGGTGGAGCTTGCAGTGAGCCGAGATCACGCCACTGCACTCTGGCCTGGGCGAAAGAGCAAGACTCCGTCTCAAAAGAGGCGGGCGGATCACGAGGTCAGGAGATCGAGACCACGGTGAAACCCCGTCTCTACTAAAAATACAAAAAATTAGCCGGGCGTGGTGGCGGGCGCCTGTAGTCCCAGCTACTCGGAGAGGCTGAGGCAGGAGAATGGCGTGAACCCAGGAGGCGGAGCTTGCAGTGAGCCGAGATCACGCCACTGCACTCCAGCCTGGGCGACAGAGCGAGACTCCGTCTCAAAAAATAAAAATAAAAATAAAAATAAAAATAAAAATAAAAATAAATAAATAAATCTGTTTGGGAGCAAACTTGAAGGGGAGAAAATGCTGCAGCCTGTGCAGAGAGCGCATGGGAGCATCTAAACACGCCATTGCGTGTGTGCGTGTGAGTGCGCATGTGTCGAGCTGTGCTTTCAGAGAGCCATTTATAAAATATGTATCATAGTTTCACTGATGAGGCTCAAAAAGAGCCTTTGTTATTGACAAGGAGCCAAAGCACTTCGCTAATTTAGGAGGCCATGATTGGGTTACAAGAGTGAGGATCCAGGCAGACGGCGATGTTGGGATCCAGGGGAGAGTGGGCAGATCTGGTAATGTCAGGAACAGCACGCAGCTGCCTCCAGGTTGAGCCAGTCTTCTAATGGCATCGCCAATGGGAAGGGTCTAGAAGGAGTATCCGTGGAATTTATTATACTTTTCTGTCCCCGCATGTGTGGCTCTAGGGTGAGGGGGTCAGGCCCTCTGGCACAGAGTCCATGAATGTGGCTCAGTTGGTCTCCTTCTTCCATCTCTTGCTGCTGCTCCTACATTTTCATCTATAGCCTAAAATCAAAGAGAAAACAAACTTATTAAGTCACAAAAAACAGAACCTTTTGAAGATAATGCTTTGGTAAGGAGCATCATAAAAATTAAAAAGGTCAGAGCCAACAAAGGAAGACTTTTGTGAGCCCTGCTAGGTGTCCCTAACGACGGTGGTTCTGAGGGAGATGCTGAAGAAATGGGCACTCCTGAAGGAGCCGAGCAAGCAGATGCAAGTAACAAAACTGGCCGGGCGCGGTGGCTCACGCCTGTAATCCCAGCACTTTGGGAGGCCGAGGTGGGCGGATCACGAGGTCAGGAGATCGAGACCATCCTGGCTAACACAGTGAAACCCCGTCTCTACTAAAAATACAAAAAAATTAGCCAGGCGAGGTGGCGGGCGCCTGTAATCCCAGCTACTCGGGAGGCTGAGGCAGGAGAATGGCGTGTACCCCGGGGGGCAGAGCCTGCAGTGAGTCGAGATTGCGCCACTGCACTCCAGCCTGGGCGACAGCGAGACTCTGTCTCAAAAAAAAAAAAAAAGAAAGTAACAAAACTTCACATCCGGCTGGGCGCAGTGGCTCATGCCTGTAATCCCAACACTTTGGGAGGCCGAGGTGGGTGGATCACCTGAGGTCAAGAGTTCGAGACCAATCTGGCTAAGATGGTAAAACCCCATGTCTACTAAAAATACAAAAATTAGCTGGGTGTGGTGACGGGCGCCTGTAATCCCAGCTGTTGGGGAGGCTGAGATGGGAGCGTTGCTTGAACCCAGGAGGTAGAGGTTGCAGTGAGCTGAGATTGCACCACTGCACTCTATCCTGGGCAACAGAGCAAGATTTCATCTCAAAAATAAAAAATAAAAACAACTGGATGTCCAGTGGACATTTTACATGTGCAGGACACTGTTCTATGTGCATTAAATATATCAACTTCATTTAACTTGTGCACGCCTATATTACTATCCTCATGTTACATATGAGGGATCTAGGGTTCAAACTGGTTAAATATCTTGCCCAAGGTCACACAGCTCATAATTTTGAGAGCGAGGATTTGGTCTGGGGGGTCTGATGATAGAGCCTACACATTTAAAAACTTTCAACACATGGCATGTTATATTTCACCTGTACTCCTGCCCACACCCTCCCCAGCATGCTCGACCCTAATATGACAACTTTTAGTTTTGGTTGGATTCACCAGATTCAATTGTTTATTTATCTGATTTCATTATTTCATGATCTCTCCTTAGCATTTCATGAATAGTCTTTTGGGGACTTAATGTAAGAATTACATACAGAATTCAGTATGATGAAACCAAACATATGTGAAATGAACTAGATGCCTTATGCTTAAATCTGTGAATATGTCAACCAGCAATTCACTGGCGCATAAATGTGCAAATGAGGAAACGTTGTTCAAACACTTCAGCTTGTATTTTACAAAACAGTGTTTAAATATTTGACATTGTTTAGTAATATTTTAGAAAAATGGCCTACCTAGTCTGGATAATGTATGCGTTTGCTGGGGTTACTATAAGGAAGTTACACACACTGGGGGCATAAACAGCAGAAGGTTGTTGCCACGTAGTCCTGGAGCCTGGAAGTCCAGGATCCAAGTGTCAGTTTGGATTCTCCTGCAGCCTCTCTCCTTGGCTTGCAGACTTCCCTCTCTACGTGTCTGTATTCTCATTGCCTCTTTTTTCAATGTTTATTTTAAGTTCCTGGGTACAAATACAGGTTTCTCACATAGGTAAACTTGTATCATGGGGGTTTCTTGTACAGATTATTTCATCACCCGGGTATATTAAGCCTAGTGCCCATTCATTATTTTTCCTGATCCTCTCCCTCCTCCTACCCTCCGCTCTCTGATAGGCCCCAGTGTGCATTATTCCCCTCTGTGTATCCATGTGTTCTCATCATTTAGTTCCCACTTACAAGTGAGAACATGTGGTATTTGGTTTTCTGTTCCTGTGTTAGTTCGCTTAGGATAATGGCCTCCAGCTCCATCCATGTTCCTGCAAAAGACATGATGTTATTCTTTTTATGGCTGCATAGTATTCCATGGTGTATGTGTACCACATTTTCTTTACCATTAATGAGCATTTAGGTTGATTCCATGTCTTTGCTATTGTGAATGGTGCTGCAATGAATATATGCATACACACAAATGATTTTAGATTAGGACAGACCCTCATGGCCTCATTTTAACTTAACCACCCCTGTAAAGACTTCAGAACATCAGGACTTCAACAGTGAATTTGGGGGGACACAACCCAACCCATAAGAGATGGACAGTCTCTCCCCCTGCCTGCCTTAGGTATATTAACTCCTATTTTGTGTAAGAGTGGAGTGAACTCTATCTTAGGAAGGGTGGAAGCTGTGCCCTGGAGAGCCAAACCCTGACCAGAAAACCCCTTCAGGGGTGCTGGAGATTCTAGGGGTGCTCCTTACACCCTGTGTCCAGGTGACTCCCTTGCCCCAGGAGGCAAAGGTGCAGGATGAACTCTGGCGTGCTTCCATGCACTATCTCTTAGGACCGGCTCATTCTTAATCTGACCAGCATCTGCTTTACATTCTTTTTTTTCTACTTAAAAATATTAGCAATCATGGTCAGGTGCAGTGGTTCACACCTGTAATCCCAGCACTTTGGGAGGCCGATGTAGGAAGATCACTTGAGGTCAGGTGTTTGAGACCAGCCTGGCCAACATGCAGAAACCCCGTCTCTACTAAAACTACAAAAATTAGCTGGACGTGGTGGCAGGTGCCTGCAATCCCAGCTACTCAAGTTGCAGTGAGCCAAGATCATGCCATTGCACTCCAGCCTGGGTGAAAGAGGGAGACTCTGTGTCAAAAAAAAAAATTGTAATCATGGACATGGTAACCAATCAAATGCCACAAAAGAACTTATAATGAAAAGACCCCATATTCCATCATTAAAAAATTACATAGTCGGGTGTATTTAATGTGGCATTCATTTGAATGAACTCTCTTTTTTCCCAGCTTTATTGAAGTGTAATTGACAAAAAATGTTTACATTTATGGTGAACAACATGATGTTTTGATATACGTATACATTGTGAAATAATTACCACAATCAAGCCAATTAACACATCTACCACCTCATATACCTGTCATGTTTTGTGGGAGGAACATTTAAGATCTACTCTCTTAGCAAGTTTTAAGAACACAATAAATTATTATTAACTATACCCACCATGATGTACAATAGGTCTCCAGAGCGCACTCCTCCTGTCTAACTGAAACTTTATACCCTTTGACAGCATTTCCCCATTCTTCTCACCCCCAGACACTGGTACCCGCTATCCTACTCTCTGCCTCTATAAAGTTCAACTTTTTTACACTCCACATATAAGTGAGATCATACAGTATTTGTCTTTCTGTGTCTAGCTTATTTCACTTAGCATAATGTCCTCCAGGTTCATTCATGTTGTTGGAAATGTTTTTTTTTTAAGGCTGAGTAGTATTCTGTTGTGTTAGTGAGGATGGGGAGTATACCTATCACATGTGTGCATATACCACATTTTCTTTATCCATTCACCCATCAATGGACACTTAGAGGTTGGTTGCATGTCTTGGCTACTGTGAATAACGATGCAACAAATGTGGACTTGCAGATATTTCTTCTAGATACTGATTTCATTCCTTTGGATATATCCCCAGTAGTGGGATTGCTGGATCACATGGTAGTTCTATTTTTAGTTTTTTGAGGGACCTCTAAAGTGTTTTCCATAATGGCTGGTCTAACTTACATTCCCACCAACAGTACAAGGGTACCTCTTTCTCCACATCCTCACCGACACCTGCCTTTGGTCTTTTTGATAATAGCCTTTCTCCAGGTGTTAGGTGATATCTCATTTTAATTTGTAGTTCCCCAGTGATTAGTGATGTTGAGCGTTTTATCACAAACCTGTTGGTCACTTGTATGTTTCATTTGAGAAATGTCCATTTAGGTTATTTGTCCATTTTTGAACAAGTTACTTGCTTTCTTGCTGCTGAGTTGAGTTCCCTATATATTTTGGACATTAACCCCATAAGGATATACGGTTTGCACATATCTTATTCCATTCGGCAAGTTGTCTCTCCACTCTGTTGTTTCCTTTGCTGTGCAGAAGCTTTTTAGTTTGATGGAATCTCACCTATGTTTGTTTTTGTTGCCTGTGCTTTTGGGTTCATGTCTAAAAGATCATTGCCAAGGCCAGTACCAGGAAGCTTTTCCCTATGTTTTCTCAAAATGGATTAAAGACTTAAACATAAAACCTGAAACTGTAAAGCCACATTTCATCATTTTAATCAGTCCCTGGCAAATATTTACAACTCAGTTGCCCCACCTGTCACTCCCATGCTTGCCTGGAAAAATCCCTCCCCTGGTGTCTGCATCTCTGCACCACCCACACGTGTGAATCCAAACAGCCTGGAGAAAAAAACCCAACCAATGCCAATGGGTGTCACTCTGCATTGCTGACTGGACTTCAGTGGCCCCAATTATTGCCAGCCAATCCTGCTGCAGTTTATTAATCAGCTGGCTCCTCCTTTTCCTGGATTCCAGCTCATACTCCTCTGTCCTGGAGCCTCCAATGCTCCTTCCTCCTGCTCTCACTCGAGGGGAGCTGGCTCCCATTCACAACTTACCTGGGACATGGAAGCCGTCAGAAGAGAGTGCCTTTATGCTCCCGTACTCACCTCCTGTTTCCTAGAGAAGTCACTGGGTGTCTACCAGAGCTTGTGCCCCCCCTCACCTATTCCAGGATTTCACTCGGCCCTTGTCCCCTTCAATAAGTCTGATATGTCCACACTTTGAAACTGCTCGACCTAAAGAGGGTGAGGCTGTGTTTTGACACCGTGAAACCACTTTTTCCTCCTGGGCCTCCAGGCCTGTGATGGGAGAGCCTGCCCTGGAGACATTTTCCCCATGGTCTTGGGGATTAACATTAGGCTCCTTGCTACTTATGCAAATTTCTGCAGCCAGCTTGAATTTCTCCTCAGAAAATGGGTTTTTATTTTCTATTGCATTGTTAGGCTGCAAGCTTTCTGAACTTTTATGCTCTGTTTCCCTTTTAAAACAGAATGCGTTTAACAGCACCCAAGTCACCTTTTGAATGTTTTGCTGCTTAGAAGTTTCTTCTGCCAGATACCCAAAATGTCTCTCTCAAGTTCAAAGTTCCACAAAACTCTAGGGCGGGGCAAAATGCTGCCGGTCTCTTTGCTAAAAGATAACAAGGGTCACTTTTGCTCCAGTTCCCAACAAGTTCCTCATCTCCATCTGAGACCACCTCAGCCTGGACCTTATTGTTCATATTATTATCAGCTTTTTTGCCAAAGCCATTCAACAACTCTCTAGCAGTTCCAAACTTTCCCACATTTTCCTGTCTTCTTCTGAGCCCTCCAGACTGTTCCAACCATCTGCCTATTATCTAGATCCAAAGTCACTTCCACATTTTAGGATTATCTTTTCAGCAGTGCCACACTCTACTGGTACCAGTTTACTGTATTAGTCCGTTTTCATGCTGATAAAGATATATCCGAGACTGGGAAGAAAAAGAGGTTTAATTTGACTTACAGTTTTACATGGTTGGGGAGAACTTAGAAACATGGTGGAAGGCGAAAGGTAGTTCTTACATGGCAGTGGCAAGAGAAAATGAGAAAGAAGCAAAAGCAGAAACCCCTGATAAACCCATCAGATCTCATGAGACTTATTCACTATCATGAGAATAGCATGGGAAAGACCGGCCCCCATGATTCAGTTACTTCGCCCTGGGTCCTTCCCACAACACATGGGAATTGAGAGATACAGTTCAAGTTGAGATTTGGGTGGGGACACAACCAAACCATATCAGATGGTGTCCTTATAAATGGAAAGGGAAGGACTTAGGCTCTTGTTGGGTGTGTTAAGTTTGAGATGTCCAAGAGTAGATGCTGAATACATGTCTCAAAGTGTAAATCTGGAGCTCAGGGGACAGTTCTGGGTGGGATATATGAATTTGATCATGACTGTAAAGATGGTTCGGGGAAGCTACAACCACCACTGAGCTCTCAGACCTGTGATGTAGAGTCTGACAGGCCAATGCCAGCCAGTGTTTCTAAATCCTGTATGGAATAATTAAGTACATAGCTATAGCTTGAATGTGTTCCCCAAAGGTCCTGTGTTGGAAACTTAATCCCCAGTGCAATGATGTTGAAAGGTGGGACCTTTAAGAGTTGATTAGGTCATGAGAGTTCTGCCTTCATGGATGGATTAATGCCATTTTCAGGAGGGGGTGGGTTAATTATCTCAGAAAGTGGGTTCCTGATGAGAGAATAAGTCTGGCTCTTTTCCCTTCTCTCCCTCTCTCTCCCTTTCTCCCACCCTGTGATGCCTTCAACCATGGGATGACACAGCAAGAAGGCTCTCCCTAGATGCCAGCACCTTGATATTGGATTTCTCAGCCTACAGAACTCTGAGAAATAAATTTCTTTTCTTTATAAATTACCCAGTCTCTGGTATTCTGTTATGGCAGCACAAAACAGACTAAGACACATATCGAACAGATTTTAGTCTCCCACCGCAGAGGGAGCAAGGCCTAGTCATTCTCCTGCCTCAGACACAGAGTCCTTATCACGTGAAGGCAGGTAGAGACTTACTAAGGACTGGCCTCTTACAAAGAAAGAAAATTCTCATGCCCCTCCCGGGTGTTAACTGAATAAAAATATTTCTTTTGTAGTAATTCTTAAATTTATGTAATTATACAAGTAAGTATAAATACTGTCTTAGTCAGTTCAAGCTACTGAAACTAACTACCATACACCAAGTGGCTGATGAGCAACAGAAATTTATTTCTTACTATTCTAGAGGGTGGAAGTCTGCAATCAGGGGGACAGCATGATTGGGTTCTGGTGAGGGCCTGCTTCCAGGATGCAGCCAGCCAACTTCTCACTATGTCCTCATGTGGCCAAGAGAGATTATCTCTCACATGTCTCTTCTTACAAATGCATTGTCTTAGTCCATTTGTGCTGCTACAACAAAATACCAGAGACTAATAATTTAATTGTGCATTTAAAAATAACTAAAAGAGTATAATTGGAATGTTTGTAACACAAAAGATAAATGCCTGAGGGAATGGAGACCCCATTCTTCATGATGTGATTATTATGCAGTGTGTGCCTATATTGAAACATCTCATGTACCCCAGAAATATATGTACCTACTTAGTACCCACAAAAATTTAAAGTTAAAAAATTTTTTTAAACAAACAAAATACCTGAGACTGAGTAATTTATAAAGAACAGAAATTAATTTTCCCCATTCTGGAGGCTGGGAAGTTCAAGATCAAGGTGCCAGTGGATTCAGTTTTCTGATGACCATCCAGTCACTGCTTCCAAGATAGTGCCTTATTGCTGTATACTACAGAGGTGAGGATGCTGTGTCCTCACATAGCAGAAGGCTGAAGGGCAAAAGGGATGAACTTACTCTACCAAGCCTGATGTAAGGGTGCCTAATTCCATGCAGGAAGAAGGAACCCTCATAGCCTAATCACTTCTTAAAGGCCCCGCTTCTTAATATTGTCACATTGACAACACCTGAGTTTTGGAAGGGACACATTCAAAGCATAGCATTCCACCACTCCGACCCTGGCACCCCAAATTCATGTCCTTCTCACATGCAAAATATGTTCATTCCATCCCAATAGCTCCAAATCTCTTAACTCATTCCAGTATCAACTTAAAAGTCTAGAGTCCACAGACTCATCTAAATCTGATATGGGTGAGACTCTAGGCAGGAGTCATTCTAAGACAAATTTCCCTCCCTCCCACTGTGAGCATGTGAAATCAAACAAGTTACATGTTTCCAAAATACTTTGGTGGTACAGGGACAGGACAGACATTTCTACTCCAAAAGAGAGAAATAGGAAAGAGGAAAGGAATAACAGATCTCGAGTAAGTCCAAAACCTAACAGGGAAAATGACATTAAATCTTAAGGCATTAAATCTTCTTTGACTTTACATTTTGGTATCTGAATTTACTGGGTGGGGGTTGATCCCCCACAGCCCTGGGCAGCCCCATCCCCATGGCTTTGCTGACCTCGGCCCACACAGCCACTCTCAGGGGTTGGAGTTGGGTGCCTGTGGCTCTCGCCAGTTGGCATTGCTTGCTGGTGTGAGTTCCAGAGTCCAAAGGCTGGAGAACCTGGAGTTCTGATGTCCAAGGGCAAGAGAAGAAGGGCATCTCAGCTCTGGTAAAGAGAGGGAGAGAACTCTGCTGTTCTTCTGCCTTTTTGTTCCATTCAGGCTCCCAGTCAGTTGGCTGGTCGCCCGCATCGAAGGCAGATTTCCCCACACTTAGTCCACTGACCCACAAGCCAGTCTCCTTGGGAAACACTCTAGTCCAAAGTAAAGCCAGCTGGGTGTCCCTTTCAGCAGAAGAGGAATAGCTCAGTGCCTGCTGAAGCATTCAGAGTAAATGATGCTTTATCAGCTTTCTGAGAATTCCTCAATTCAGCCAAGTTGACACCCAAAGTCAACCATCACGAGCATTAATCCCATTATGAGGGCTCTGCCATCATGACCTAATCACCTCCCAAAGGCCCGACCTCCTAATACCATCACCTTGGGGGTTAGGATTTTAACACACGAATGTTGGAGGTACACAAACATTCAGTCCATTGCAAATGCCTTATGCTTACAGCTATTATAAAATTATCAATCCAAAGTAAATTGAAGGACTATGTAACAACAAAGCCATATACCTTCCTACCTCCAACTGACCCTAGTTTGAGAAACCTTGAACAGAAGAATTCTAGCATCCTTTGCAGTTCTTTTTATTTTTATTTTTTGGAGACGGAGTCTCACTCTGTTGCCCAGGCTGGAGTGCAGTGGCATGATCTTGGCTCACTGCAACCTCCACCTCCTGGGTTCAAGCGATTCTCCTGCCTCAGCCTCCTGAGTAGCTGAGATTACTGGTGCCCACCACCATGCCTGGCTAATTTTTGTATTTTCAGTGGAGATGGGGTTTCACCATGTTTACCAGGCTGGTCTCAAACACCTAACCTCAGATGATCCATCCACCTCAGCCTCCCAAAATGCTGGGATTACTGGTGTGAGCCACCATGCCTGGCCCCATCCTTTACAGTTCAAACATGCAATGATTTTCTTTTAATTTTAATTAATTAGTTAACATTTAAGAGACAGGGCCTTGCTATGTTGCCCAGGCTGTAGTTCAGTGGTTATCCAGAGGCACAATCATCATGCACTACACAGCCTGGAAATCCTGTGCTCAACTGATGCCCCCATCTCAGCCTACCCAGTAGCTGAGACTACAGGTTTGGGCCATCATGCCCAGCTAACATGCAATGATTTTCTGAGCCTACAGTGGTGAGAAAGAGGAACCAGCTTGATGCAGCAAGGATAAGAGAGTTAATTGGAAAATAGTTACCTAAAGATCTAAAGTCTGCATGGAAAGCAGCATTTTAAAAAAATAGATAATAAAAATTAGCATTTAACTCAGAGAAACTAAAAAAAACGAGGGTAGAAAAAAAAAGAGCAATTTTACTGCTTTGGTGAAAAGAAATCCTTCTTCGAATTTGAAAAGGCTCAACTTTCAATCTTTTCTGACTCACTTGGCCCCATACCTAACAGCCTTAGTTAAAAAGAAATCGTAAGAATAGTTAGATTTTTCTAAATAATTTCTAAATAATTATGACATTTGGCTTATACTTGAAGCAGCTCAGGGTGCTATTTATTTTATTAATCATAGATCAGAAGGGAATTCATGTTTACAGCTGCTCACCTAGCATTACTAGTGTTATTTTGTGCATTCCCTTCTGGCATTTCATGTGTATATATATACCTATATATGTGTGTGTATATACACATACGTATGTGTATATACGTGTATATACACATACGTATGTGTATATACGTGTATATACACATACGTATGTGTATATACGTGTATATACACATATATACATATATACATATGTACATATATGTGCATATAGATATATATTTACATATACACATATATATGTATCTGTATACGTATAGATACATATATACGTATACAGATACATATATATATTTCTTTTTTTTTAATTGAGATGAAGTTTTGCTCTTTGTTGGCCAGGCTGGAGTGCAGTGGCATAATCTTGGCTCACTGCAACATCTGCCTCCTGGGTTTAAGCAATTCTCCTACCTCAGCTTCCCAAGTAGCTGGGATTACAGGCTCCTGCCACCATGCCCAGCTGATTTTTGTATTTTTAGTAGAGATGGGGATTCACCATGTTGGCCAGGCTGGTCTCAAACCCCTGACCTCGGGTGATCTGCCCACCTTGGCCTCCCAAAGTGCTGGGATTACAAGCGTGAGCCACCACGCCCGGCCTATATCTTTTACTCACTACAATCGTGTATTCTTTTAAAACTTAAGATCGTAAGACGTGTTGTTCTCTGTTGCCACATAGTGTTAGTTATACTTTTGTTGAGTGTAATAATATATTGCCTGGATATACCACAATTCACATAATCATCTTCCTGTCATTTAACCTGTCTCTGTCACGGGTTTAAAAAATTCTGCAATGAACATCTCCATGCATACAGCTTTTATTATCTTGTGGATTAGTTTGTTTGGGCCAGATTCCCAGGTGGGAATTTCTGAGTTAAAGGGTGCTATTTTATTTCAAAAAAAATGTTTCTGATGATCTAGTTAGAGATTTGAGGATACAGTAGAAAGAAAGGCAGATTTGCAACAGATAGGAGCAAATTTTAAAATCCTGAGGGAGAAGTAGGGCTGTGTCACCCAGGCATGGATGGTCATCTCAACATAGGGGTGTTTGGTGCTCATCTTTCTAAACCTTTCTTGATGCCAACAGGCAAAACTGCTGGGAGCTGAGCAACAAGGGTGATTCAGAAGAACTCTGCTTAGATCCACCGGAAGTAGCATCTCCAGCCCGCGAACAGACATAGTTACCAAGGAGACCTCTGCATTTCCCCTCTTTTCCAGGTTAACAGTCCTGAGTTGGAGCTAGATGGTTGTATAGAATTAGTTAAAAATAAGGAGAAGAAAGGAAATGGCTTTAAAAGACAATTTAACTATTAACCTCAGGAGTCAGCACCAAGCACAACACAGAGAATATTCTGATCCATTCCTTTTTCTGTGTGACTTCATGGTTTGATCTTTTCTCTGAGATGAATTTATTTCCATGTTTCTTTAACAAAATAGAACCACCAGCATCTTCCATATGTATCCAAAAAATAATAATGGTTGTGTCAGATGTCGCTGCCACACAAGCCCACCGGGGCCCCTATGGGAAATGCGCTGAGGCCTAACAGGATGATTATTAAGGCCTTGTAGAAAGTAGGAACAAGGGGTCTCAAGCTTGCATACTCCATCCCCGGCATGACTCCACCGCTGCCAGACTTATTACTGTGGAAGTTTCAGGACCTGGGAACATGTTGCTCCTAGCTACTCAAAGAGTGCTCAGAAGCCTCCATGGCTTTCTTCTCACTGGATTTGTACATTCCTACTGGCTTTTCTTAGCTTTAAAAGCCAGCCACACAGAAGCTGAGAACTGGGTCCTGAGGTGGGTGGGTCGCTGCTGCTGCTTGGGTATGTCTTTGCAAGACCAGAATTTAGGATGTTGCTGCTTTCTACCAAGTGCGTTGTCTGTAGTATGCAATAACAGCCTTCTTTAGCTTCGGGCTAACAAGACAGAAGGGTAGAATTTACCACTTAATGATGTGTGACACGTAGCCCACAAACTGGGTGTGCAAAAATATATACTTTTTCACATTTTCTTTTTTTTTTTTTTTTGAGACGGAGTCTCGCTCTGTCTCCCAGGCTGGAGTGCAGTGGCACAATCTTGGCTCACTGCAAGCTCCGCCTCCTGGGTTCACGCCATTCTCCTGCCTCAACCTCCCCAGTAGCTGGGACTACAGGCGCCCGCCACCACGTCCGGCTAATTTTTTTTACATTTTTAGTAGAGACGGGGTTTCACCGTGTTAGCCAGGATGGTGTCGATCTCCTGACCTTGTGATCCGCCCGCCTTGGCCTCCCAAAGTGCTGGGATTACAGGCACGAGTCACCACACCCAGCCCCTTTTCACATTTTCTAGCTCTGAACTTCTATTCAGTCAGATAAAAAACATAATGATGTTTGTTCCTGGGGGGGGTTCCCCCCTTCCTTAGCACTGGGCTACAATCATGGGGTTTAACAAAGTACTGTTGGCCACAGGGGCATCCATTTGGTCTTTGGACAGATAGGAGCAAATTTTAAAATCCTGAAGGAGAAGCAGTACACACAGGATGCAGCTGGGATGCCTGGTGACTGTCACTCCCATATCACACCTGAGGCAAGGAATTCCTGTGCATGGGCCTGTGGCCCCATCTGTCTGGACCCCTCATGTGACCATTTCCTTCCTGGAGTTTATTGACCTCTCTGAGGGGCATGCCTGGGCTTGGTGGGGGGCAGTGGCAGAAGTGGCAGGAGCATTTCTTTTAAGCCTGCATGCTTCTTTCTTCCTTTAGGTTTCCTCAAGGTGCTCTGTGAATTCCCTTTCCTACAAAATAAGGAATCAAGAAGCGAGTTTCTTTGGTTGCAGGCCCTATTTACAGTATTAAGCACATAGCTTCTCTCTCTCTCTCTCTCTCATATTAACATCTTAAAATAGCACTCTGCCAAATTATTCTCCTTGCAAATCCTTGTGTTCACTTAAAGAAAAGTGTACTTTTCATCCAAGTTTCCCATCATCTCTCAATAAGGTTGGACCTCTCTCTCTCCCAAATTGAGCTCTCTCTCTCTTTTTTTTTTTTTTGTAATCAAGTCCTATTTATTTTAGAAGCACGAACAGTAGAACTAGGCTGACTCAGCAGCCTCAATCTGCCTTTTCCTGTGAGGACAGGGTGTGAGGACTCCTGTGTGCAATCTGCACACAGAAGAGTCTTCTCTACAAGGGTGAAGTTGAGGTAAGTTGGCTCTGGGTATCTTTGGATCAGTTGCAAAAGGCCAGAGAGCCCCCAATACCCTTGGCCAAGAGCATGCCAAGCTGGTTCTGTCCACACCCAAGAGCATCCCAAGCTGGTTCTGTCTGCACCCAGGCAAAGCCACATTCTGGTGAGGAAGTCATAGTGCCTGGTGGGCACCAGGAAGGGCTCAGGTGTTCAAGAACAACTTGCAGTGAGGCTCTATGGCCAGCAAGCATTTGCTTCCCCAGCCCAGTCATCTCTGCAGAGTCTTCAAAGAGGGGGCATCCCAGGCAGCCGGACTTCACATGCACACGCACAGCAGCACTTGGCTGTGTAGGAGGCATGTTCTCCAGCCACCCTCAGGGTGGAGATGTGAACATGGACACTGGGTAAATATGCGCTTTACAGCAGATGACTGAGACACAGACATAGGAGGAGAGGCAGGCACAGCCACAAGGCAGTGTGACCTAGCTGGGGAGGGAAGGGCTGTTCCAGATGTGAGCAGGGCTCTGTGGCTAGGGGTGAATGATGTCTTTGAGGGGGATGGGAGCACAGAGAGGTTTGGGTTGGGGGCCAGGTAGCATGACAGGCTGGTCATGCTACCCACCCTTGAATTATACACAGCCCTTCAAGGAGGTTCCTCACTCTTGGAAAAGGCCACCTGCCACACATGACTGCAAGTCCCTATGTAAAGTTTCAAGTCAAATAGAGTAACTTATAAAAATAAAAGCACATCATGACCACGTTGAGCTTTTCCCAGGAATGCAAAGACAATCAAAGAATGTTTATAGCAACATTCTTTGAATTACAAAACAAAATCCCAACAGCAAACTGGAAACATCTTAAATGTTCATCTGTAGAATAATAGATACATGAAGTATGTTACAGTCATATAAGAGAGTAGTATGCAGCAGTGAAAATGCATGAGCTAGTGTTATATATATTAACATGCATGAATTTCAAAAACATGTTAAGAAAAGTTGCAGAAGAATATGTATATCAAGATTTATTTCTAATAAGTATAAAACATAAAAAAACTATATAATATAGTTTAAATATTTGTACTCACTGAAATGTCCTGTTGAAATGTGATATAGTCAGGCTTTGTGTCCACACCAAAATCTCATCTTGAATTTCAGTCTCCATAATCCCCATGTGTCAAGGGAGAGAGCAGGTGGAGGCAATTAAATCATGGGGACAGTTTCCCCCACGCTCTTCTTGTGATAGTGAGGGAGTTCTCACATGATCTAACGGTTTTATAAGGGGCTCTCCCCCTTTGCTCTGCACTTCTCCTTCCTGCTGCTTTGT
Source organism: Symphalangus syndactylus (assembly GCF_028878055.3). Taxonomy (NCBI): domain Eukaryota; kingdom Metazoa; phylum Chordata; class Mammalia; order Primates; family Hylobatidae; genus Symphalangus; species Symphalangus syndactylus. Next base: position 72,884,841 of record NC_072437.2, read on the forward strand.
GAAGAAGGTGTCCTGCTTCCTCTTTGCCTTCTGCCATGATTGTAAGTTTCCTGAGGCCTCCCCAGCCATGCAGAACTGTGAGTCAATTAAACCTCTTTCCTTTATAATTTGCCTGGTCTCTGGCAGTTCTTTATAGCAGTATGAAAACAGACTAATACCAAATGTAATCCCCAATCCTGAAGGTGAGGCCTGCTGGGAGATGTTTGGGTCAGTGGGGTGGATCCCTCGTGGCTTGATGCTATTCTTATACTAGTCAGCAAATTCTCATGAGATACGGCTTTTTAAAAGTGTGGCACCTCGCCCACCACTCTTGTTCCCCCTTTGCCTTTTGTCATGATCATAAGCTTCCTGAGGCCTCCCCAGAAGCAGATGTTGGCACTAGGCTTCCTGTATAGCTTGAAGAACCATGAGCCAATTAAACCTCTTTTCTTATAAATTACCCAGTGTCAGGCATTTATTTATAGCAATGCAAGAATGGCTTAATACAGAAAATTGGTACTGAGGAGTGGGGCATTACTATTAAGATACCTGATGATGTGGAAGTAGCTTTGGAACTGGGTAACGTGCAGAGATTGGAAGAGTTTGGAGGACTCAGAAGAAGACAGGAAGATGAGGGAAAATTTGCAGCTTCTTAGAGACTGGGTAAATGACTGTGACCAAAATGCTGATAGTGATATAGACAGTGAAGTCCGGGCTGCTGAGGTCTGAGATGGAAGTGAGGAACTTATTGGGAACTGGAGCAAAGGTCATGAGTGTTATGCCTTAACAAAGAACTTGGCTGCATTATGTCCATGCCCCAGGGATCTGTGGAAGTTTGAACTTACGAGTGATAATTTCGAGTATGTGGCAGAAGAAATTTCTAAGCAGCAAAGCATTCAAGATGTGACTTGGTTGCTTCTAAAGAACTATGCTCAGATGTGGGAGCAAAGAAATGCTCTAAAGTTGGAGCTTAGGGAAACAAAGAATAAAAATTTGGAAAATTTGCCACCTGGACCTATGGTACAAAAGAAAAGTCTGTTTTCAGGGGTGGAACTCAAGCAGGCTGTGGAGAAACCACTTGCTAGAGACATTTGCATAACTAAAAGGGAGCTAAGTGCTAATATCCAAGACAATAGCAAAAAGGCCTCTAGGGCTTTTCAGAAGTCTCTGAGGCAGCGCATCCCCATCACAGGCCCAGAGGCCCAGGACGACTGAATGGCTTTGTGGGCCAGGTCCAGGGTCCCTCTGCCCTCTGCAGCCTCAGTACACTGCTTCTTACATTCAGGCCACCCCAGCTTCAGTCTCAGCTCAGAGGACCCCAGGTACAGCTTGGGCTGCCACTTTGGAGAATGCAAGCCATAAGCCTTGGCAGCTTCCACGTGATGTTAAGCCTGCAGACACAGACTGCAAGAGTAAAGGAGGCTTGGCAGCCTCTGCCTAGATTTCAGAGGGTGTATGGGAAAGCCTGAATGCTCAGGCAGAAGCCCACTGCAGGGGCAGAGCCCTCATGGAGATACTCTACTAGGGCTGTGCAGAGGGGAATTGTGGGATTGGAGTCCCCACACAGAGTCTCCACTGGGGCACTGCCTAGTGGAGCTGTGAGAAGGGGGGTCACCGTCCTTCAGATCCCAGAATGGTAGATCCACCAGCAGCTTGCATCCTGCACATGGAAAAGTGGCAGGCACTCAATAAGCTGTGAGAGCAGCTTCAGGGCCTGAACCCAGCAAAGCCACAGGGTCAAAGCTCCGCAAGGCCTTGGGAGACCAACCAGCATACCATGTGCCCAGAATGTGGGACATGTAGTCAAAAGAGATTATTTTGAAGCTTTAAGACTTAGTGACTGCCCTGGTAGGTTCTGAACTTGCATGGGGCCTGTAGCTCCTTTCTTTTGTCTGATTTCTCCCTTTTGGGATGGGAGTATTTACCCAATGTCTGTACCCTCATTGTATCTTGGAAGTAAATAACTTGGTTTGATTTTATAGGCTCGTAGGTGAAAGGAACTCATTCTAGATGAGACTTTGGACTTGGGACTTTTGAGTTAATGCTGGAATGAATTAAGATTTGGGGGGACAATTGAGAAGCCCTGATTATATTTTGCAATGTAAGAAGGACATGAGATTTGTGGGGGGAGGGGGCAGAGGCTGAATGATATTGTTTGGATATTTGTCCCCACTGAAATCTCTTGTTGAAGTGTACTCCCCAGTGCTGCAGGTTGGGCCTGGTGGGAGGTGTTTTGGTCATGGCGATAGATCCCTCATGGTTTGATGCTGTTCTAAGGCTAGTGAGTGAGTTCTCATGAGATCTGGTTGTTTATAAAGTGTGGCATCTCCCCTGCCGCTCTTGCTCCCCCTTTGTCTGCTGCCATGATTGTAAGCTTCCCGAGGCCTCCCCAGAAGCAGATGTTGACACTGTGCTTCCTGTATAGCCTGCAGAACCATGAGCCAATTAACCTGCTTTTCTTATAAGTTATCCAGTCTCAGGTATCTCTTTATATCAATGCAAGAACCACTTAATACACTACATACTACATAGAGATACAAGCATATGTACTAAAGGTATGAAGTGTGATTATTATAAACCCTAATTTCATGATGGTGTTTATCTGTTTGTGGGGAGGTCAATATGCAGCCTGGGGCTGGGTACCCAGAGGGCTTCCAATGTACTGATAATGTTTTATTTTTTCCATTGGATGGTGGATGCACAGTAGTTCATTGAATTATTCTATATGTTTTGTGTACATTTTAAATATTTCACAATATTTCCAAATAAATATTGAATTAGTTATAAAATGAAAAGCAAAAAGAGGAAGCAATAAAGGGAACTCCAATTTGGATTTATTGTTGATCTATGAAGATGAATTGTGTAAGAATCTTGGCAGAAAGGAAAATTTCAGAACAGATTCATGGTGCTGAACATATATACATATACCCTAGACTTTGGGGAAAGGAATTTTAGAAAAGAAAATATGTAAGAGTTACATTGACAGAGACTCAAATTTAAATTATAAGTATTCAAGTCCAAGGGATGTAAAATCCAACCAAGTGGCCGACACACAGCCCTTCTCCAATGCCCCTAACAACCCCTGGGGTTTGTGCAGAGCTTGGATTTTACAGGCCGTCTTCATAAGATGGAAACAGGGCATCACCAAAAAGAAGCAAAACAGAGGCAGGAGGGATAGAGCAAGAAGACTAAGCCCAGAATAAGCTGATGTGAGAATACTGGAGCCCACAGAACATCCCTGCAGAGCAGAAAGCCTCCTTAAAGGCCTTGGCACCTGCCTGGGGTGTGGGAAGGTCTGGTGATCTCCAGTAGCTCACAGAGGCTGAGAGCGGTCATCTGGCTCCTGGTGGCCCCCGGGGAGCTCTTCCAGCAGGAGAGAGAGCAGAGTCTTCAAAAGCCCGTCACCAGCCAGCTGGCCTGAGGGACAGCAGTTCCTGAGTGGCTCTCTGCTTTCAGGAACTCAGATCAGAGGGCACGGAAGGACCTCACAGGAGGATCATGCTGCTGTCATCTGGATACCAGGGACCAGGACATGGGCCAGGAAGCTGGTGTCTGGCAAGTGTCATTTTGTTTCAAAAAAGGCAAATAAAAAGAATGTCAAAAATCTGATTTTAATTTTTTTGCAGAAGCCTTCCTCCCTTTCTCCTGTCCTTTCTTTTTTCCTCTTCCTTCTTTCCCTTCTTCCGTCCTGTCATCCTTCCTTTTTCCCCTCCTCCTTCCCTTGCATCAGCACTTTCTGTGCCCAGAAAATGACAGCAAGCTGCCATGCACCACTGTGCGAGTCCTCTTGCTCCTTGCATTGTCAGCTGCATTTCTGTATCGTATATCTAGACTCCCAGTTATAGACCCAGTGCAATTTTTCTTTATTATCTCCAGTGTCTGGCACAGTGCTAGTCATGAAATACACTTTCTGAATATGTTTGTGGAAGGAAGGAAGGAAGGAAGGAAGGAAGGAAGGAAGGAAGGAAGGAAGGAAGGAAGGAAGGAAGGGGCAACCCCCCGGGGATAACGCTGCCTGTGCTCCCTGAAGTTCATGAGGCAATGAATAAAGAATGAGGACCCCCTGTTCCCCACCCTCTCAGCCTTGTGGTGGTGGCTGGGTGTGCAGGGATGGAGGCTGCGTCTTTTGCAAAGTGTCCTCCACCCAAGGACAAAAACTGCATCGTAAGTCAAAACCAGCAGGGGGGCCTCCCAAGCCGTCGGTGCACGTAGCTCCATGCAGTGTGCTGTGAATGTGCCTCTGGATGTGTGCAGGTGCATGCGATGGAATCCATTTGATGCTGTAAAGGGTGGTAACATTTGAAAAGGGATGAAGGGGAAGGAGAAGAAACATCTGTGCTCCTTTGTAGGCGAAGAAGCACCCTGCTTCCTTTGTAGGAGTAGTTTCAGAGGAGGCTGCTAAAACTGAAGGTTTAAAGAAGATCCAGGATCTCATTATACCTAAAATGTCCAAAATATAAAAACTCATCATACCAAGAACCAGGAAAGTGTCCATTTGAATGACAAAATACAAGAGGCACCAACCCAGATGTTGGAATTGTCTGACAAGGATTTTAAAGCAGCCTTCATAAAAATGTTACAATGAGCAATTACAAACACTCTTGAAACAGGTGAAAAAGAAAATCTCTGCAAAGAAATCAGACACATAAAGAACCAAATGGAAATTTTTGAACTTAAAAATACAATAACCAAAATAAAAACACTTAATGGAGGGGCTCAACAGAATGAAGGGAACAGAAGAAAGAATCGATGAACTTGAAGACAGAACAATAGGAATTAGTCTAAACAACAGAAAAGGCTGAGTGGGGTGGCTCACACCTGTAATCCCAGCACTTTGGGAAGTGGAGGTGGGTGGATCACCTGAGGTCAGGAGTTTGAGACCAGCACGGCTAGCATGGTGAAACCCTGCCTGTCTCTACTAAAAATACAAAAATTAGCTGGGCATAGCGGCAGGCGCCTGTAATCCCAGCTACTTGGGAGGCTGAGGCAGGAGAAACACTTGAACTTGGGAGGCAGAGGTTGCAGTGAGCTGAGATCATGCCATTGCACTCCAGCCTGGGTGACACCAGGAGACTCTGTCTCAGAAAAAATAAAATAAAATAAATTTTTTAAATGGCAGAAAATAGACCAGGAGTGGTGGCTTACACCTGTAATCCCAGCACTTTGAGAGGCAGAGGTGGG